>NC_134458.1:65400607-66663107 GCF_047948215.1 Lycorma delicatula
CTCTGCAAAATTAGTTAACGAAGATAACAAAAGAGGATAAAGCAGTAAGTGAAAAAACTTAATTTTAATAAAATAATTTAATTCTGCCGCTAAGGAAGCAATCTGCTGAATTATTTACTAGAAGCGAGCTAGATACAATATGACAATATAATTTTATATTATTTACACCATGTCAAATGAGGAGATGAATATATTTCAGCAATGCATTCTTCAATTCAAAATAAGTAAAAAAATTTCATACAAACATGGGTCTGAAAATATTTTGTTTTTCAGTTCTGGCTGCTGAAAGATATTTTCAAAATTACTACCATAAATTTAATTTAATTTAATAACATACCACATTTCTATGGATGTCAGTTATGGGGCAAATTTAACAATTTCAAATGAAATTTAACTTGAAGAATTTAAACAATTTAATCTCAAAACCATATCAGTTCTATTGAACGATAATTTATTTTACAAAATCAATAAAAACTATCCAAAAATTCTGCTTTTCTTTGGAGTAAACAAACTTTGTTAAACTCCCAATTCACTTAAAAAGCTTAGTTGATTTTTTTAAAAATATTAGTTTTTAATTATTCTATTTACATTAATTTGTTCAAAATCAATTCGGTACATACTTTTTGTTAAGTTATTAACAATTAGTCTTAACATAAAGAGTGTTATTGGGGATGTAAATAGCATTGTATTATAACATAGCATTGTGTAAATAAAATCTTTGGGTCCAGATTTTTTCAAATTAAAGTACACTTAAAAGCATAAAATTTATGCCATAGAAATGTAATGACATTAATTTACATTTACAGTAAAAATTTGGAAAAATCTTTTAGCAGCCATAAATGGAAAATTTTAATTGATTACCAACAATACTAATTGTACATCAATTAATTATTATATTAACAATATTAATTATTTGATTTTACATGTAACAATAATAATGCAACTATTTTATAAGTGAATTCATGGATTCAAAAAGCTTATAATATAAATTGACAAGTTTATATTAAAGTTGCTATTTTGGAGTTTTCATAGGTGATCTTTGTTAAAAATTATATATTTTAGTATAATTTCTTGCAAATCCTCACTGATTTGAAGTATAATTTTATCCTCATGATTTTTAAAGATTTCATTATAGTAAAATAATTATGAACTTTAAGGCACATATTTTAAATTCATTTGTATAGATTTCAATCTATGCAATATAATAAAATCTGATGGTATATCGGCGAATGTGATCATTTATTGGAGTTTTTCAACAACCTCTTTGTTTCATCGATAAGATTAAAATGATGGTGGTATAGTTCCCATTTAAAATGTATGAATTACCCCTAATCATCCCAAAGGGTGCTGCTTATTCCACATTGGGCCAAGCAACAGTATATGTGCCTCAAGGGGCAAATTATTCTACAGAGTATAAATTTAAAAACTTCACGAGGATAAATTTTATTCACAGTTAGTAAGGACTTTTATGCATATATTTAAAAAAAGATCTCTTACTATGTACAATTCAGAATTAAAAGTGGAAAAGTGTGATAATCTGGATAAAAGAAAAATTAACTCTACATTATTATATAAACTTTAATCAATCATAAATAAAAATTAAATACAGTGTAATCCTGCTTAACATAATCTAAGCAATGAGGAATCTCATTTAGAAGAGCTCGTACTTAACTTTTTGTGAAAAATTCTGCGATAAAATTCTAACATAGTTTAATAAAACAGATCCAGTACATATTTAATAACTATAAAATTAACAAGAAAATATATTGCAGCATTTTAATTTATTTTTGCAGCAGCAGCAGTAAATATGTAGACTCCTTACAGTCTATAGATAAAAAGATAAAAAATCTTGTACTGAAATAATGTCTTCTTGATTGTCAACTTAACATTACTTTTGTATGAAATAACATATCACATTAACTATGAAACTGTTAATTTATGTAATATAATGGTTAAGAATGACTTACATTCTTATCACTTCTGTAGATCAAATGAACAGTTTTCCTATATAATGCTGCTCTTTAAATTATCTGAATCTTCATTTATCTAAGACAAGTCAACAATTAGTTGTTTCTTTTTTTTGTAGGGGTATTTAATATCATAAAACTTTAGGAGTATTTTTAATTCCAATAAATCAAGCTAAACCAACATATTTTTAATACTGGTGTTATCACACAGTTAGGGAATATATGATGTATTCTCCACTAAAATGCAACTATTAATACAAAATAAAAATATGATAATCGCAATACTGACATACTTCTGGCAACACCAGACAGACTTCTTAATATGTTGACCATTATAGAACCAAATTATAATATTGTAGAATATTATATTTTCTATAATATAGAATATTATGGAACAAAAAGCCAAAATTTACCTGAGGCAAAAAAAAAACAACATATTTTATTGAAAATCTTTACATATTTTGTAAAAGTTTTGGGGCAAAAACATAATTAGCAAAATTTAGAAAAAATCCAGGATTTATAAAGGATATCAGGTAGACAGGGTCTTCACTATTTATCAACAGATTATGGAGACAACAAATTAATCAACAAAGCTAAAAATATTTATTCTTGTAGAAAATATATCTAATCTTAAATTTTGAAATTAATAAAAAAATTAAGATAATCTTAAAATTATCCTGAAAACTATTTTTATCACTATTTTATTAAGTGACTATTTTATTTTAACAACTTTTTACTCGCTCCTCAATGAAATTAATCTTAAAAGTTATGTAATATAATCATTGAATTTAATTCTTCAGTATTTACTTATATATTGTGTATTAAACTCTAAAACTTAATTTAAAAAAAAAACTTTCCTAATTTGTGTTTTTTAAATATTTATGTTTTTCATATATGGTTTTTCAAGGGCAAATTTGAAACAATACATTCTGGAAACCGAATCATATACGGATCAGCTGTCAATGGAAGGAGAGTACACAATTGCCGGCCAAATCCTCATTTTGCCAATTTCAGGAGAAGGAAAATCAAACATCACCCTAAGTATAAATTTACTTGGCACTTATACATTTTTCCATCTGCAACAATATTTTAATTTTATATTTCTGTGAAGACCTATTTGAACTAGTACATGTTTCAGTCCCAAATTGTGAAGTAAAAGTCAATAATAATACAGTTTATAATTCCAAAAGGTCAGGGTAGTTTTCCATCAAAGTATTAGCTTACATTCTGGTTCATATATACAACAGATAACTCCAAAAATGACTTACCACTTATAGAGAAAATTAAAAGCTGTTGCATAAGAGGCTGGTCACTTGATTAATTTTTGTACAGTTGACTGAAATCAGGCAGAATTTTCAGCTTTACAAATAAAGTAAGGATCCCTCGTGTAGAGTCTCAACTGAGTATGAGGACACACAGTTTTTTTAATACTTTTTGTAACTACAATTCTGGGTAATTAAGTTATTACTTTCTGCAGATATTACAATCTCACTGATCACATAGCATTCTAGAATTTAAAACATTTATTGATGTCTCCTGGATAAAAGAAGATACCCCAGACAAAAATTTCAATAGAGAATTCTGTTTAGGATATGCAAGTGTTAATAGAAACCATAGACTTAAATTTGCTGGAAACTGAAAAAGCAACATACTTTGAAGCATTTTTAAACATAACATTTTCATCACATACATATGAAAATTAAAATGTAAAATAAAAATCACTCGCAGCACAGTGGTTTTACGAGAATATCACCATAATTTCTTACAAAATAAAATATTAACTTCTTCCTTAAAAGGAATAGCTGTTTAGCAGCTGCTTCATTCTATTAAGGAAAAACTTATTTTCTAGTGTAAATGGCGTTTCTTGGCAACAGCAATGTAGTCAAATATATATTGGTCTTTTGAGATAGCATTTTATTTACTTCATCTCTACGCCATAACAATAATTTAGAGCAATACCCATTTTTCACATTATATGTCAATCCAAGAATGTAATCATTTATAAAAAACAAACTTCATATATTAAAATAAAACAAAAAGTTTTAAATAAATTGCAATGTAATATAATGAATCATCCTCTATAAACTTTTAAACTACTGAAAGATTTGGCCATTCAGGAAATGTTCCATAGGAGTAGCTGCCATTTAAGAGATAGTCCTTTAATGAATTCCTAAAGTTTTTGTCATTTATTACTATTTTGTTTACAAAGATTGCTAAAGAAAGAAGATACAAGCGTATAATTTTCAAGAGTACTTAGAATACTTAGAAGTATTTAAGTATCTAAGTACTCAAGAGTACTTAGAATACTTCAAAGTACTTAGAGTACTTTGAATAGGATAATAATAGTATATTTCTGCCTTGGATTTCAGTTGCTTCTTTTACAGCTGCATGCAGTTTTTTTTTTGGAACTTCCTATTTTACAAATGTTTGAAAATTATTTTCTAATCGTTAATGTAAGCAATAAATTATATATAATATATATATATATATATATAATCTTCACAAAACTAACTTTCTCTACTTGATTCACTATTTCTAATGCTAGTAGTAATCCAAGGTTTAAATGCATTTAAAATGTTGTTTCAACATCTCTTGTTTAGAAAATCTGATTCAAAATTAATTTTAAGCATACAAAAAATCACCTACAATATCATTTATGTTATCAGAACGTGAATTAAAAACCAAATTTTACTCGTTAATGGTATGAAAAATGCCTGAATACCTTGACTTCAAATGCTACATTGAATACAACTTAATTCCTTGTTTGAAATGCAAACAATTAAGAGTTACTGAAAAAAATCTGACAATAGAATTGTAGGACTTTCCCGTCACATGGCTTTTACCAATGTGGGTTGATCTGATGCACGGCTTATACACACAACTTAATTTAAAATACTTATAATTTTATTTAAATATTTTTTAGTTTATTTAATTCAATGATTCTAATTAAAATCCGCGTGTAGACCATATTTAATTTCCGCAGACAAATACAATAGCTGTACATCAGTGCTACCAACCTTTGAAATATTTACTAAATAAAATAAAATAAATAATTAATATTTAAAATGTAAAAAATATTCTGGTGGCAAGCCTGTGGAATTTCAAATTTCCCGATCCAAGAGTTTGCGGTAAAAGGGAATTTCCCACAGGGAAAAGGAAAATTCGAAGTTGGCTGACTGCAACACTAGTGCTCCTTGTGGTAACAGGGGTACTATTGAAGCAATATGTCCACTTAGGCACTAGTCTAGAGCATTTTTTGGGGTAGGAGTGTGATTTTACAAAAATTGTTAACAAATGTGCCTAAGAAAAATATTACCTTAATTAAGCGAAATCTTGCGATACTGAGGGTGATCTTGCTCTACAGCCTTGACTTTTTAATTTGAAATTTTAATGGCATCAATGCTCCGCATATAGAAGTAATCTGACCAAGTTTGGTTAAAGTAGGTCCAGTAGCTCTGGAAATGTAAGGTGATTTAGGGGTGAGCACTGAACACACACACATGTGTAGCTGAGCAGTTATAGCAAGGCGTTTGTGAAGGGGAGAAGACGTATGGCTGTAAGTAGAGGTAAAAGCGCCTTGCTAGAATTGCTCTGCTATACATACCAACATTAACATCTGGAAAATGTTTTGGTTCCTTAGGTATCAAAACGTCAAGATCTGGTGAAAACACATATGCCCAAATTGGACCAATTACAATGCTTTCCCTTCTATAGCTATAGCACTATCTAGACGGGATAGTAAAATTTATATTGCTATCAAAACTTCAGAAATTTATAGTAGCAATGGGACAAAGAAAAGCAAAGTTCAGATAGTACTTACCAGTAAAAGTACATATATAATTATAAATTAATAATTACTTAAAAATAATAATGAGAGGAAATATCCCATAATGGTATTAGCTTACTGTGCCTCCAGCATACATATGGAGAGGTCTGATAAAAGATTATATCTTAAAGCAGGTGGCAGCTCCAGTAGTTTGTGAAAATACAATCTAATTAAGAATCTATAAAATCTGAATAACAAAAACTTAAAGTGCAATGTTTGCTAGGCTATGAGTCATAGACAGTTGTAAGGGATGGGGCATCACAGTTGTAATTTCAATATTTTCTTTTGCAAAGAATACCTTCTTAAAAATTTTTGTTTTATGTTAATGTTGCAAGATTAAAAGGATTGGAGAACAAATAGTCCACAATATTCCGAAATTCTAACAGAAGTATTTTAGTCAGAATAGATTCAAAACCTAAACTGACTAAACTATTGTTACTAATACCATGGCCATTAAAACCACACTCAGAACTTGGCCTCATGAATACTAGGTGGTGAACTCTGATTTTCTATATTTTTCTCCCTTCATCCCATCTTTCCCATACCCTTCAGCACTCAATGCCAAATTTTGTTCCAACTTACTGCTAGCCATTTGCCTTCCAGTTTCCCTCACTGTGGTTCCTTTATTTAGGCTCTATAATCCTCTCTCTTTATCCACTCTACCTAATTCAAGCAAGCTTCCACTCTTGACCTCAGCCACAATATCCAGGTTATTGTATAGATCCTTTAATGCTTTGTTAATCTATTCTCCATTTCTCTTCTTCAAAACATCACCCAAGAGTTTTTCATAACACTTTATTCTAAAAGCTAATAGTGTCCTGTGACTATCAAATCAAAATCCAGTTTTCTGCAATATATAATAATATGCTACTTATTATATGCATATTTTGGTCTGATAAGAAAGTATTTTGAACTGAGACTAAACACCTGTGATTAAAGTGTTATAGGTTTATACAACTCTTAAAAGAGTAAAGAAAATCTGATAGATGGAAAAAATGTTTGATATCTTGGAGGAAGAGAAAAAAATTCATATTATCTGTGATAGGAAAGAACTTCAGTCTGAAAATAAATAAATGTAGATGATGAAATGTGGCAAAAAGGAAAATTATTATATGCTAACTTAACATACAGAACATAAGAGGATGATTTTCTTATTTAGGCAGTAAGCTCATAAAGACTATGACAAAAGCAAGATATTAAAAATAGATAACTGTAAGTAAGGGAAATTCCAAGCAGAGAAGAAATTTGCTGATATTAAATGTACATTTAGGATTAAAAAGAAAGTATATCTTTTTTCTAGAAAAATATCTGTAAAGAATGTAGCTTTACTGCTGTGAAATATAGATAACAGGAAAGTAAGAGAAAAAATGGTTCTGATATGTGTACCAGGAGTTTGAAAATCAGGTAAGTCAATAAAATTTAAAATAATGATAATGTTTAAACTAAAATTACAGAAAAAAAAAGATTGTGGCAAAGTCTTACTTGAACAAGTAAATTTGCAGGTCATCTATCAAGGCACCCAGTCATACAATTTATTATAAACAAACGTGCAGGAGGGAAAATCTATAGGGGAAGGATTAAAACATATAAAGCAGGTAATTAAATATGTATAAATCAGTCAATAAAATGATGTTCAAAAATTATAGCAGAATAAAAAGGATTAGAAAAATTGTCAAATTGATTCACAACTGATGATCACACAAAACACATTCAAATTAATACATAAAATATAACGACCTAAAATCTCAGTCGAGTTAGTTAATGGGCAAAATCGAACCATGGGGATGAAAATGGGGGGCTTTTCCCAAAAAACAAAACACTGCTATAACTTTCTTATTAAGAAAAATATTGAACTCGTTTAAAGTTCTTAGTATTCTTTGAATAAGGGCCTAAAACTTATCTAGTTTTTTGATATCACCAACCATTGGCCCAGGGGGTGGAAAAAATGAGGTTTGAAAGACAAAACATCATACCTCCCTTAATAGGCACAGTATTGAATCGGTTTAAAGTGGTGTTAGTCCTCTAAAGATTACCTAAAACTTTTGTCTGTAACAATTTTTGATATGACCAACCCTTACGGCAAGGGATGACCAAAATGTAGCTGGAATTGTAAGAAGATGGGGTTTGTCATATGCCAAACATGTGAAAATTTTTTTCACATGCAACCATTGTCGTATTGACTAAATTTGAAGTTTTTCTTAACTTTAAGGTGGAAATCTTTTTTATCCCCTATTTAGCACCAGTAAAATCTACCTCCGCCTTCCAGCGTGCTGAAAGGATTTTTTTTTTAATTTTTCTAGGTATTATAACAAAAAAATTCTAATAAAATAATAAAAAATATTCTAACAAATAAATTTTAAATATGAATAATTTATGGAAATATTTTTGTAAGCATTAATAATACTTATTACTTAAAAAACAACTTATTCATAAGAATTGTAATAAAACAACTATTTCTTCATAAGTTTTTTGATGTTAGCAAATCTCCCTTACTCATTCCAGTGAGTAAAGGTAAAAAATTTACGAAGTGACCATTTTCATGAGCCCATTTTTATATCATTATCAGAATAGGGAAAAAAATTTCACTACAAGGAGCAATAATTCCTCATTTTGAATGAGGCATTATTTTATGTCTATATTTTTTCACGGTCACTGTACTTAGACTCTCATTTCACTGTTAGTATTTTTACAAAATCTACAACTTTTATAAAAAATGAACAATTGAATTTCATATGTTTCACTCATTTACTGTGATATGTGATAATTTTAAAGCTATATTCATGGAAGAAGTTTCATAGACTGTTGAAGATGAAAATCAGGAAGCTGATCAGTCTATCTTGGCATGCATAGAATGTATGCTAAGAAGGACTTATTAATACACCATCAAATAGCAATCTGGCAAGGAACCTATGGCAATTATTCAATTTTTTTTTTTAAATAGGCATAATTTGTGTCTACTGTATCTCACTTCCATATAAAAATGAGTTTTCTTGGTCCAATATCTGTATTAAACAGGTAAATATAAAAATTATAAGAACGATATAAATGAAAATATAAATAAAAAATGTAGTATTGAAGAAATAATTTAATATCAGGACTGATGATTTACAAAAATAAATGCTAACATTAATTGTAACATGCTCTCAGAAATATATATTGTTTGCAGTACTGGGTGATGCTGCTGTCACAGCACAGTCTGAAAGTGATAAGTATATTTATTACACTATATCAAATTTATAAAAACTACAACCAATTGGGATTATGTAGTATTTAATAAATTAACTGGAAAAGATACATATGGACTACTAAAAACTGCAAAAACCATTAATGAAAAAATATTATTTCAACAGTCTTTTTTTTATATTTATTTCAGCTGAGCTTCACACTAATCATACTTTAATTGGTGAACCAGTTATGAAGGATAATAAATTACATATGATTTTGAAAGAATACATCGTCAGCTTTAAACCAAAACTAGTTACATTTAATTTTGAAAACCTGTTCAACGGTAACAAAAGACTGGGTAAGTAATATTACTAATATAATGACTGTATTTTTATACTTTTACACAGAATAATAAATCAATAACTTTTATAACTGATTCCATCTGAGTAAATGATGAAAAGCTGGAGGATGTTAAAAATAAAATTATTTCCAAAAGATTAAATACAAACCAAGCAATTCACTCTTTCGATAAATCTCTTAACATATTTCTTACAATAAGTTTATATACTTATTACACTAATAACAACTTAATTGTCACTGATAATTTTTTTTTATGTTTATACCATTGCTGCTACAATGAACAATGTAAAAAATTATAGGCAAGACCACCAAAACATATAAACTCTTACATAAAAGTAAATTTAAAGAATATTACTGAAGTGAATTAACAAATAATGTAGACAAAAAAGTACTTTTAAGAAGACGCCCGCAGCCAATCTGTAGCTGGTCAGTTAGTTGTTAGATGGCACTACTGAAAGAAGAAAATAAATAAATAAAAATTATAATCTAGCTTTATATAACAAATAAATATAATCTAACGATACTTAACCCACGCTCGCTAACCTTGACTAGCGAGCGTAGGTTAAGTTTGGTTCGATTACATTTACACTTTTCGATTTATTTTATAAATTTATTATACAGTGCACCTTCAATTTACGCGATTTCATTATACGCGGAAATTTTCCGGAACATAACGCCCGCGTATATTGAAGGTGTACTCACATTTAACGCAAAAATACAGAAAGTTCTTGTTAAGTAATACAGTAAATTACTGTACTCTGAAAATACTGTACTTTATTTTACTATTACAGTATCATTGTATTATTTCAAAGATATTACAGTACAATGTATGTATTTAAAATGAAAAAAATATGTGCTATTTACTTATTTTCTTCTTTCAGTGGCGCCATGTAACAACTTACTACAGATCCACACACAGTTTATATGTAATAAAATAAAACTACAAAGATCAAGATAAATTTTAGACCCCGCTGAATGAAACACAAGTTTCTTAAATGTTTTTTCAATATTTTCTGTTGGATTCTAGTGTTAGTTTCTTAATCTGTAATATATACTCTTGTTTCATAGTCTTTAATCTTAAAAAAAAAACAATAAAATAAAATGAAAATGTATTCTTCAACATGATGATTTGCGTGATCCATCAACCAATTCTCATGACTCAGAAATGGTTGGTTCCACCTAGAAAAGGGTAATTAATTATTCAGACTTTTAATTTTATTATTTATATTTAACATTATAAATAATTAAACCTACATATTTCCAAAATTCTTACTAAAATTTTTAAAATGTGTTTTATTATTTCAGGAGATACAATGAACAAATTTATGAATGACAACTGGCAAATTATGTTTAATGAACTAAAAGGACCATTCCAAGTTGCATTTGGTGAAGTGTTCAAAGAAATCTCAAACAGATTGTTCAGTAAAATACCATTTGATAATATTTTTATCAAAGCAAGTGAACACAAACCATAATACAAAATATTTATGTATACTTTCTAAATCTCATGGAATAAAGTTTAAAAAGTGTAAATCTAATTTAATTAAATTATTGTGTAAAACTATTTAACAAGATTTTTTTCTCCCTTACATCTTCACAATATAACTCTATTCTTATACAAACATTTTTGAACACAGCACTCTTTAACTATTCTTTTCCAATATAACAGTTTCTCGTAAGTATTCGTAAAATTTTAAAGTTTTTTTTTTATTTTCACCAATGAACTGCAATACTCCAGTCATTTATGGCTTGTAAAATGTCTTAATTGATATTCAATTTGTAACCACACAGCGGACTGACATTTTACTGTTAATAGTTCAAATCCCTTTCTTCACTTACTCTTTCCTTTATAACCTAAGTTTTGTAGCATATAAACAATGTTTTCATGACAAAGAAATCACAAAGTAAAGGTAAGAATAACTTAGAGATAAGGATACACGGGTGCTTTGACTTAATGATCTGTACATTTCTTATTTAATGCCTTGCCAACTATAACTTTAAAATAAAGTATAGCACCATTTTGATGGTAATAACGCTGCGCACATTGTCAAGTTAATCCATTATAGGTAAACAATTGCTAGTTAATATATAACATACAAATTATCATTAACACTTTTTTCTATAAAAAAGTCACATTTCTTGATTTTTTATTAAGCCACTTCAAACATTAGTTTTTTAAGCATATTCAAATGGGTGTGTCAATTTTTAGTTGCTGTTTTCATGAATTATGTTTAATAACAAATTCAGTTGAGTGAAAAGTTAGATTGGCTGTAAAAACCTTTTCCTTGTTTTGTCTAAAATCAAATAAATTATCAAACTGGGAACATTTTTTTACTTTCAGTTTGATTTCTTGCAGAAAATGAATATAATATATATCTGTGTAAAAGTTTTATGCAGAACTTTATGAACCATGGCTGTTTTTTGAATTTGTAAATGGAAACCTTGGTGAGAGATAGAAGCATTAAAATTCTTTATATGATTCTAACTAATGCATTCACAGTTTCTGATAACAATGATCTAATCACTGGTATTAGAAGACTAGTGATCATAATTATCGGTATCGCAAACAGTTAAAATAGAAACAGTGTAATCTTGTGTCCACTGTAAACCTGTTTCCTTCAAATGATCATATGGTTGTTGTACATTTCTCATGAAGTGGCTTTGTACCATACGTATACCAAAATGAATGTTGAATTGAAATCAATCACTAGAATTTAAATAAGTCATGATTTTAAAAATTAAGGATTAATAAGCCACATTTTTAAAAACCTATCACTTCCAAATGTGTAGTCTATTTTACAATAAGTATTTCCTACGAGATCACCTTTGATTTTAGTGATGTCAATTCATTTGTAAATTTTATTGTGCAACTTCATACTGAATAAAACTTATTAATCTAAAAAAAAAAAAATGGTTATTTGGAATAGGGCAGCTTTTTAAACAAGCTATGTAGGCTTCAATAAAAATATATCCCATAATTTTTAAAATTGATCATTAGCTTTTTTCTGAGAAACTGATACTACTAATTCTGTTATTTATTTAGTTTATTTTTTTCTAAGCTTAACCCTGGAAATCTAAAACTCACACATCAAAGGCAGTGAGCTTATATAATTTCATGCAGTTTCATTTTACCAACTGTTCAAATTAAAAACATTGTTTTTTTTTGTAAATTTTTCCTAGTGTAATTAAAAAAAAATTATTTTGATAAGGGATTACTTAGAAATGTAACTGTGATAAAATATTTTCAAGTAGGTTTTCCAAGAACATAACTGAAAAACTAAAGAAGTTACTTCAAAAAAAACATTTCATTAACAAAATGAAATGTCCACCCATTTTTTGAGTGGGCATTTGTTTGTTGGTCCATGAATTAACCCACCGGGTTGGTCTAGTGGTGAATGCATCTTCCCAAATCAGCTGATTTGGAAGTTGAGAGTTCCAGCGTTCAAGTCCTAATCAGTTATTTTTATACAGATTTGAATACTGGATCGTGGATACCGGTGTTCTTTGGTGGTTGGGTTTCAATTAACCACACATCTCAGGAAGGGTCGAACTGAGACTACACTTCATTTACACTCATACACATAACATCCTCAGAAGTAATGGCTGAATGGTAATTCCCGGAGGTAAAACAGGAAAAAGAAAAATGAAAGGATTATTAAAAGGAATGGTCTATGAATTAAAGTTCAACATGAAATAGGGTGGTTGAGATTGAGTGGTACTGAAAATTAATTTATAATTCAGTTTTCTTTGTTTGTTTTAAAAAAGTATCTTTACAGGATACATTAGTAAGGGACTGGGTTTTGTTTTTATATAGTATTTAAGTGATTGGTGTATATGTTATTTATTTGCGATTTTTTGGTTGTGTGGGTAGCCTTTATGGTTTTCTTGGCGACTTATATTAGTAGTTGTCACTGGGACTGACTTTTTGACAGTTTAGTATTAATTTATATTTAAGTTATAAATATTTAGTTAAATTTAAATCATTAATTTAATTATTATTTATTTTGGTATTTATTATAAGTTATTGTTTATTAGCAACCATTTTGTTTACATTGTTTTTTATTGGTTGCAATCTTAGTTTACTTGTGTTTCTATTGGTAGTTATTTTGTTAAGATGTTTCGCAATTGGCTGTTGTTTATTTACATCATTGTGCATTTTGTGTTTAGGATACTATTTTTGTTGTGTTTGTGATTGCAGAAACGTCTGAGATTGAAGGAAAAAAGGGTAAGTCCAAGTGGGCTAAACCTTGTGAGGAGATTTACAGAACCAATTGATGACCTTTTATCCTCTTCTGGGGATGAGGAGTCACGAGCAAGTGCTTCTGATTCTTGGCGGAAACTACTAAAACTAAGAAGATGAAGGATGAGTTTCAGGTTGTCCTTTGACAAAAGAGGCAGAACTTTAGAATTCGTAATATTAGAGAGAAGAAAAAGGGTTTAGTCATCATTGCTAACAACAAAGAAACTGTGCGGGTCATCTCTGACTCCTTTGAAGTTGGAAAGTCTGACTTAAAAGTCGACCATAAAGGCAAGAGGCTTCTTAAAATGATTGTCTATGACGTAGATTGACGGCTGTCTGAGGAAGAATTAATGACTCTCATTAGGAAGCAAAATATTCAGATGGATGCAGCTACATTCAAGTCTGAATGTCGATTATTATTTAAATCGGGTAGTAGCGAGGCAAAATGCTACCATGGGATTTTTGAGGTTAGTCCTAAACCTTTCAAGAGCTTCACTGCAGAGGGCAGGTTATTTGTAGACTTTTCTTTGTGTAAGGTCAAGAAGTATTTAGATGTCTAACGCTGCAGATCTGGTCACAGGGCTAGGTTCTGTGAACATCCTGCAGTTTGCACTCATGCGTGAGAAGTGTCCAGAGAAGTTGGAGGGTCCAACTTGTGTTAATTGCAAATGTCTTCAGAAAGATCATAAGCAACTGCCAACGGTAAAGATTGTGGGTTTATCAGAGCTCTCGATATGGACTATAATTCTATTTCGTTAAATTAGATTTGGTCAGTTAAATGCACAGGGTGCTTACATTGCTTAGGATGAGTTTGGAGAGATTGCATTATATAGAGGATTGGATATTGTTTTGTAGCAGCATCCATATATTGTGTCTGGTGATCTGCCAGGTTTTTCTTGTTGGAAGAGGTTCTGAAAGCATGTCCGCTGTTTTGTGCAGAAGGGAACTTGTGTTTTTATTCTACAGGTCTCGAATAATCATTATGTCACTGTCCATGTGAATGTTCAGAACTTGCATCTGTATGGTGCTAGTTCATATTTCCAGTATAGAGATCCTGCTAATCGTCATCTTGTGATCTGGGATAAAATCCTATATTCTCTGACATTGGTCCAGTCCTTATAGGTGCGGTTGTGAATACTAAGTCACTCTTGTGGCATAGTGGTTTCACCGATGATGGCAGTGAATTAATAGAGGGCTTTTTTGTCCAGCATGATCTACAGGTATATAATGTACCTGGTGAGTTGCCCACCTATGTAGATATGGTAGATGGACGTGGATTGTTTGGTGGAACGAACATCGATGTTACTGTTGGAAGGTAGTTTGATTGCTCAAGTGATCATCAATTGATTGTTTATGAGAATACTGGTGGCTTGAGTGAGCGCTACCAATGTAACCTTCTGGTTCAGTAGGGTCATTTCCTGCACAGGCATGCAGACTGGAAGAGATTTGTTGATTTTCTTTCGACCAGGCTCTGAGTTTTGGATTTGGAAGATCTGGCAGTTGGTTTGTCGGCAGCTTTTCTTGATGCCGTTGAGTGTTCAATTCCCCAAAGATCAGGTTGAGAGAGGATTACATCATGGTGGAATAGGGAACTGTCAGGCATGAAGAGGGCCATTTGTCGTTTGCGGAGAACTACTCAACGTGACGGTGATCCGGAACAACGGGCAGTCCTCGTTGCTGAATACAGAAATCTGAGATCTCATTGCTTTCATTAAGTCTGGACTGTGAAAAG
Source organism: Lycorma delicatula (assembly GCF_047948215.1). Classification (NCBI taxonomy): domain Eukaryota; kingdom Metazoa; phylum Arthropoda; class Insecta; order Hemiptera; family Fulgoridae; genus Lycorma; species Lycorma delicatula. Next base: position 65,415,898 of record NC_134458.1, read on the forward strand.
GGACTCCTGGCATTCCTTTGTTCATAAGCAGAGGAATAGGGATCCCTGGGGCGTAGTGTATAAGGTGTTGGGACACAAATGATGAAAGGAGATTCTTCAGTCTGCTCTCTCGACCAGGTCTGGTATAATTTCAGATACTTCTGAAATTTTACACACATTACTAGACGATTTACTACCTGATGATAGTGAAGCTGTTGAGACTGCATTCCATTTGCGGGTGTAGTGGAGGTCACTCAGTTCCGCAGGGGTACAGTGTCCTTAGAAATTACTGAGTTTGAGATGCGTCAAGCTATCTGTAGCTTAGGTTGGGGCAAGGCCCCAGGCTTTGATGGAATAATGGCGGATCTTCTTGTTCAATCGGTTGGGGTGAGTATGAGGGGCCATTACCTCTTCGTATAGGCCCTTGATGTTGCTTCCGGTTATTGGTAAGATCTTTGAAAATGTTCTACATCTGCTTATAAATGAGAAAAATTGTTGTTGGAGAATCAGTAGAGGTTTTGTCCCGGAAAGGGTACAAAGGACGCCATACTTCGTGTGATAACGACCAGTGATACGGCATATGTCCTGGGGATTTTCCTGAATATTTCCGGAGCATTTAATAATTTATGGTGGTCTTCTGCTATTTACCAACTCCAAAAAAGAGAATGTGTTGTAAGTGAAGTTATTTCAGTCATCAGAATGTGCTACTCTGCGAGGGTAGCCATGAGGTTAGCAAGATGCTGTCCAAAGGTTGTCCCCAGGGCAGTTTGTTGGGTCCTTTACTGTGGGTGGTGTAGTTCAATTTTCTCCTGCGGCTGAGGTTGTCCAGCGAGTGTTGCATCATAGCTGATGCGGACGATGTGCTCCTGCTGGTTGAAGGAAGATTGAACTCCAAGCCACTCAAGCTTGCAGGATGCTTGAGCTGTGGGGTTATCAACACAAGATGACGTTTAGCCTGGAAAAGACCACACTGATGCTCTTCAAAGGCCGTTTGGCAGTGAGTCGTCAAGTCCGTGTTTCAATGGCAGGCCAGCGTATAAAGTACCTTGGGGTGTTTCTTGATGAGAAACTGCAATTTAAGAAGCACCTTCAATACGTCGTGGAGAAGGCCTGAAATGCCTTCTTTGGTATTCAACATGTGGTCAATCCTGATTAGGGTCTTAATTTTAAGACCATGAGCATTTTGTATAAAGGCGTGCGCAAGACTATTATGATATATGTGGTGCCTGTTTGGGCAGATAGGCTAAAGTAAAAGTTATCGTAACATATTATTAAGGGCTAAACCTAAACGTCTAATATTGTTAACAGTAAAAGGTGGCTACCGCACAATTTTTATTTATTTTTATTTCACAGGAGGCAGTCTTGGTGATTGCAGACGTGAAACTGATAGACTTGACTGTAACTGTAAAGCAGCAGCGGCATGTTGCTAAGAAGTCCGGTGAGTTGACTTAAGATAAAGTTCAAGAAATTGGACATGGCAATGCCTTATGACAGGCCAGATGGGATGAGACAGAGAGTGAGCATTATACGCATGATCTTTCCAAATGTAGTTGGTTTGCTGGACGCCTTTTGGGTACACCCTAAAAAATATGTGATGCAATTTCTTTCCAGACATGGTGCTTTTAGGGATAGACTGCAGAGATTTCGCTTGGTAGATTCTCAGTGTGAACAATTGGATGAAACCTACCGTGTCCTTTATGAGTGCTCGAAGTAAGAGTTAATGCGCACAGAGACCATCTGTCAGTGCTGGATCTCTGTGTAAACTGGAAGCAGCCAGGACGAAAGGGCAATAGTGTAGAGTTTTATTTTGTACTTGGCAAAGGAAAGGATTGCTGAGGGTATCTAAAGCCCTGCTTGGATTTCTCTTGTATTTTGTTTTTGTTGTATAAATTATGTTTTTTTTTCAATGTTATTGTTCTGTGTAATATTTTTATGTTTTGTGTTGAACTCACTTCTACCTTCTACAGATAGGTAGTTCAGTTCCTTTGTTTACTTAAGTCCTTTCAGTCTTAAGACTTGGTAAGATGTTTTGTTTTGAGTTCATTAAATAGTAGTACATGGATGGGAATATCACTCGTGACATTCCCATCAGTGGCATCCTGGCCAAGGCAGACTGGAATATGTCAAAAGCCGAGGTTTCAAAGATGACCTCAGGTAATGCCCATAAGGTGTGGAGGGTGTCTTCCCCTACAGGGGTCAGGATGGTCCATGAATTTGGCATACAGTGTAACCTTATGCCAAATTTCATGTTATCATAAAAACATGAACCATTAGTAAAAAGTGACTTAATTATCTGCATTTGATCAGTTACTTTAAAATTATTTGTAACCTAAATATAGCTAACTTTTTTTTAATACTATTGTGCAATAAATAAAACTTAATTTAAACATGGCCTTTATTGAAAATATTAATATTAAAAACACATTTACAAGATTGAGTGGAGTCCATAGGAAGTTGGTTGACCAAATTTTCTTTCTTGTTCACAGATTTTACAGTTTTTTTAACAAAATCTGTTTAAAATCTTTAAGAATACATCTTGTATTGATCTACATTTTCCCAAATTAAAAGTCATCATTTCTTGATCCTCACATTTTATCATCTTTCAGAACACAAGATACATTTAAACCTATGTATGTCTCTCTCAACACCCTTAAATAAAACCTGCACACAAAATGAGAAAAGAAACTCATCACAAAGGCATATTTTCTCATTCTCTGAAATTTTTATATTGAAAGCACAGCTTGAAGGTTCATACCCTAAACTTTTATTCCTAATATTTTTAGCAGAATTCCAGAAAACCAGTCTGTAGAGATAAATGAACATGCAGCAAAGGTATTGACAAACGGTTCTGACTAAAGAATCTTTTTTTTTTGACACAGAGGTTGTGTTCAGTGACAAGAATTAAGTTAGTTTTTAGAATAAAAAAAAACTTCTATTTTAAATTTCGCTCACTTTCAATTCACTTACTGCCTATAACATGCCTCACCCACGTTTCATCTCATATTTTTTACCATTCAGTACATTTTGTTCTTCCTCTATCCTCCTCAATATTTTCTTATTCTTCATTTTTTGTCCACTTTATGTTCAATGATTTTCTCCAGATCCAAATTTTGGATTCCTCTATCCTTCCTTCAAGCCTCAAGCCTCACAATCAAACAACAAAAACATTACCAATCTTTCCCTCAGCCTTAATTCTTATTCCTCAGAACCTTCCTTTTTTTTTAAAAAAAAAGCACTTTTGTTCTGGAAATCTCTACTTTCTGAAAATAAATTCATGGACTCTGGAAACTTTACACATATTATGTTTCTTTAGTTCATTCTATTCCTAACTGCACCTTGACAGATACAGTAGGGATAAACAGCACATAACTCACGTGTCTTGGAATTCCAAACCATTTTTACTCCCTATTCTCATTGAATCACAGCCTCTTTTAACTCAAATTCACATTATACCTTCATACGCATTAATTATAACATTATATTAAATATCCAAAATTATTTATTCACTTCTCTCTTCTGTGAAAGCAAGAGTAAAATGTGCTGTTTTTTCTATGATGAGTCAAATCAATGACCACCTGATATGTCTATCAGATGAGTCATTGATTTCATATATTCATTAGTTGCTCATTAAAATATAAGTCTAAAGTATTAATAAAAAAAAATACAAGACCTGTTATTTTGTTAGTGGTTACTATGATTTCTACTCAAAACAAAACACAATTTGTTTTTTGATTTGCTCACTTTAAATGTGTAATCTATTATTTCTTTTAACATTTTTCACTCTGATGTATTAAAGATTTGTAATGTAATGTTATTAAATTTGTTTATATTAGTTTTCTCTTTGGATACTTTGTATCCGCCATCCTCACTTGAGGACATTAAGTGCATGTCACATTTCTTAAATTTTAAATCAAAAAATGTTATTCATTTTAGGTCTTGCTAAACTGAATCTAAAATAAATAAATATATAATAAAACAATAAAGATGCACTTTTTCTCACTTTCTCTCTGTGTATGTGTATGAACATAATACTTTTACATATATATATATATATATATATATAATTCTATTCCTTTTTTCAAATATGCTCATGCTGTTCAATACCTAAAATCCTTTACCGAATGTTATTTGGTAACTTTTTTATACACAGAATACCTATTCACTACACTTATGTAATACCTTGTGAACAGAAACAGGCATCAGGTTTTCCTGTGTACAATAACTCCTTATTTCAAGGAGTAACATGTGATGGATTAATACGTCCATAAATTTTTTATCAGTACTTAAAACTCTAGGTTAAGGGGCACTTAACTAGACACTTTGTGGCCGTTCCACTCTACCACAAAGATTTAATTTTTTTTCTGAAAACCACCCTTTCCTTTCGTTTCAAATCTTTGTTCAATAGTGGAGGGAATTTTTATATACACTCTTACCATCATGTGTGAACAGAATCTCTTCTTTTTTTAAATCATTAAACAAATCATGGCTAAAGGAAATGTTATTAAAAGAGATTCTATCGATCTCATAAAACTATCAATTACAGACATCTTCTGTGAAACTACTCCAGTGTCACAGGGCTTTACATTAACACCTCCACTAAAATTTTTACTAAGCAAAAGAAAAAAATTATAATAGCAGCAATCAGTCCCAAAACCTTTAAAACAAACACTGCAAGTTTACATTTAATGAACTTTCACAGTATGTGCCAATAGTATCAAAACACAATTTCATCAATGACTATATTTTTATGTAAAACATGTCATTTTCTAAACGTTTCTTATAAGTTATTTAAATGAAGATTTTATTCAAAATGATTATCTTCTATTTTTTCAGCTTTAATGATATCAGTAAAATGAATGATGAATAATTATTTTTATTCTTTACTTCTGACAAATTGGACAGTAAATCATATTTAAAATAGTAAACTCTTTTGGTAGATAAAATGTGGTATTCAGTGAAAACCAATTTTAGCATTGTATTCTATAGCAGAGTACTCTGAAATGTTAACTGTGTTAACATTTCAAACAGAAACTTAAAAAGTTTATCACTTTTTTAATTATTGTGCTTTAACTCTAAGCATTTAGATGTCTTACCTTTTTGCCCAGGAAAAGAAAATAAACACAGGATACTCTGTTTTCTGTGTTCTTTAGGATAACTATTTTTGCAGATTCCTTTTATGTCATTAAACATGTTTATATATATGTAGTTTGAGGTTATAACTTACCTAGAATGAGAATGGGCACTGTTAGGTTAATGATTTTAGTCTCTCTCAAAAATTTATTTTGATTGTTTTAATATCAGGATTACTCAGGAAAACAAGATAATAAACTATTTCCTTGAGGGTATAAAACTCGTAAATTTACAGAGAACCAAGAGTAAACAAATAACAAACACCACTAACAATAAAAGCACTTTTATTCATAATGGCTATCACAACAAAAATTAAAAATATTAGAATGTACAAAATTATATAACAAAATAAAAAATTAGTAACCATCAGTTTTTTAAATGTAAACAAACTTTAAAATAAATTATCACAAGTGTAGTAAGATCAGTAGCTAAATTCAAACCATACAAAAATATTTTGAGACTTGCACAAACATACACAAAATCATTTTTTCATAGGCAAGCTGTTCTATTATCAGAAGTGCTAGACAGACGTCACATAATGGAATTCGGGTATAATGAGTACCCATTAAATAATTTTACTGGGACAATTTCTGACCTATAATAACTTCTGTCATTTTTGCACAAATGAAAGAATCACATGTTCAGAAACTAGAATCAATTCTGTTAATTTTAATCAGGATTTTAACAGCTACAGCCAATATAATAAACCATAGAGAACAATTTCTCACTGACATTTTGAGTGTTTATTTTACATTAAACATAAGTGAAGTATAAGCCATAAAGTACCTTCTATTATCCCCGATGATCTCAACCATTATACCTGTATTTGACCTGAATAATACTAATTTTACCCATTATCAGTGACTACACCATTATAACATTTCATTAGTTGTAACACTTTCTTTTTTTTTTTTTATGTTCACTAAATATGGTGAATTTTATAATGATAGTATTTCACATTCACTGTAAATTATAACAATGAACGAGAAACTGTACTGAAAATACAGTGAAAAAATCCTGTAATCAGTAAATAAAAATCCTGTTATGTTCTCTGTTGTGATGAGGCAAAGAAGAATTTATAACAATGTGCACATATGCATATTTGTATGTGTGTACAAGAATAAAAAAAATTGTAATAATGTTTCAAGATGGATATATAGATGTTATGCAGTGGTCCAGGTCCAATGAACTGTTACAGTGAAAAAAATGATATACTTAAGTTGTAAAAGTAAGTTGGAGCAATTTGAGCAACAGTGTCTGGAAATTAAAATATCAGAGTATATTACGATACACCAATGAAATTAACACTGATTATTTTTAAAAAAAGAAAAATTGGAAACTGAGCTACAGAATAATTTGCTGTTTATGAATCTGATGTAAGCAGAGGAACAAGGATTTAATTTTCACCAAAAAATCAAATGTAAACTCTTCAAAAGACCAAAGACAAGTAAAACAACTGGCTACACATAAATTCATAAGTTGATGAGGGTGTTTTACATTTTGTGACTGAAATGTGAACTCAAGTAATCAAGCATTCAAATTATTTTGGTATTAACACTTTTAAGACTACCAGAACTATGTGACTAACATAAATTGACAAGGACTCTCTAAGGCATCATGGAACCATTTCTAATAGATTTTGAAAAAACTTTAACATTTCCAACGTAGTTTTGTTCAGACTCACTGCATATTATTAAAGATTTATTTAAAAGGACTAAAATTTAAAGGTCTTTCTATCAGTTCACACTCAGCTGCTGTTGGCTGCACTCAGCTCCTGACGATTCAACAGCTCTGTACACACTATGTAAGCCAGCTCCGCACTACATTCAAGCAGTCTTCTTCTATCAATCTTCATCAACTCAACATACAAACTTACAAAATATAATATAATATATATTCTTTAACAATGTATCCTTTATGGAATTATTAAAAACATTTATATATACTCACACATAATCTTGTATTATTCATTCAAACATTAATGAATCATATCTAATTATGAAGTGATAAATGTCTATATTTATTTATTATTTGAACCCGCGGTAAATACATAGAATAATTACCCTAACCAAGGTAGATATTATCTCAACAATGTATTCAATTATGAACCAAGAAAAATTATACGTTTATTAAAACAGGAAATGCAGATTAATTCCTTTATTTTTTATGGGGTATAATTACACTGTAAGTTAAACAGTTATGAAAGAATTAGACATAAAAACTAAATGGTTTTAGAAAATTATATAACAATTATGTTATCATATGAATGTTATGAACATCAGTAGAACTGCTTACTAACTGTAAGCTAAAGTTTAGTTTTTTTGCACTTTGAACTAGTTTTTTGTAACAGAGGAACCCCTTGTCATCTCATTTATTTTATTTTATCATGGAACAAGTATTTAAGATATTAAATGAAAATCCTAAAGACTGAAAGTTAATGGTATCATTTCTTAAAAAATAATATTTGCTGATGATTTTATCCTTATAGCTTCTGGTAATGAAGACCTGATGTGAATATTTGATCTCTAACAAGGTTCCGAAGCAGGTTTAGAAATAAATTTTGATAACATTGTCTATGCTACAGTGATAAAAGATAAATCATACTAGAAGGAGAACATCGAAAATAGTCAGACAGTGTAGTTTATTTGGGTCAATTGATGCAGGACCTTATCAGTAGAGAAATTCAAAATAGAAAAATAATGGATAAATTTGGGAAAGGCCTATACTCAAGGACAGGCCTAGTTTTTTGTAAACTAAATTTTTTTGCTTATTTCAATAAAGGCTATTAATATTTCCTACTGATGGTGTCAGCTTGGGAGGGCTTGAAGGATAGTTCTATGAGGTGAAGGGTTATGCCGGCGGTAGCGTTGCTGCTGGCAGAGCCTCTATTGCCAGAATAGTCTGATTATAAAAACATCACCAGATCAAAGAGCATTGCAGTACAGTGATATAGCACAAGCAGATACAGCAATGAGAGTAATTATATCTGTGACCACCACCCTTCACCCTGAGGCACTGCATTCAGACACAATCCTGGAGAAACAGAAGCGAAAAGTGGATAATCTAACTACCATAATAAATTTATCAAACACCAATGAAGAGGCAGATCATCAAACACTCAAGACTGTGGCGTCCCCCCATCCAGTTTATGATACGGAGGATGATGCAATCCTGGCTAGAAGAAAGGAATATACTGTATTCCAGAAACAACAACACAATATCAGCAATGACATCAAGAAGTTGCTATCACAACAGGAGGAGGCATTAATGTCATTAAATTTTGAAGAACTACCCACAGTTTACCATTATATCCAAAGTAGCAAGAGAAATTGAAATCAAATGTACCTTTAACCCCAATCACTTTTCGGGGTGGGGGGTGGGGGGAGCAGCTTCTTCCTTTCCAACTGAGCAAAAGGAAGGGAAGGAAAATAAGAGTAATAATTACTCTAAGGGGACAGAAGTGATGTCCAGAGAAGTGGATTGCCAGAAAAAGTATATGCATTCCCAAATACTTCAAGAAGTCTCCAGCGCAAAAGATATCTCTTCCAATTGAAAAAATAAGAAAAAGACAAAGAAAGAAAAAAGAGGCTGGCCATAAGGCAATGACCTGAGGTAATGAGACCTGAAGAGGCTGAGAATGTGGTATGGACAGTTCAACAAACCAGGACTGGGGATGTTTTCATAGAGGTGGGGAAAGGCACAAAAAAAAAGGAGAAACTTGGACAAGTATTAAGGAACATCTTAAGTGAGAAAGCAGGCGTTTGAACTCTACAGCCCAAAATGTCCCTTGAAATATGATACATTGATACTTTCACTACAACCAAAAAGATGCAAGAGGATGCACAGGAAAAGTTGGAAATCCCAGAAGAAGAAATCAAGGTTGCAATAAAAAAAAATAAAATTTTAAGTTATTCGGACACGGACTTACTTTTTTATTAACGTTTTTCGTTATACAACTGTTTTCTGTGAAATAATTATTTTTATGTTATTATATCTTGGTTTTTATAACATATAGAGACGAAGTAAGTTATAAAAAGTACGAAGAAGTATTGTGACTACACTGAAATATCACATAAGTGAGTAAAAACTACCTTTTAAGTGTTTTTTATATAGTCTTTGGAGGTTTGAATAAGACATTATAAGCAAAAATTTTCTAAGTTAAAAGACAAATTACTACGAGCAAGTAATTTAACGTAAACAGCCACTTAGAGAATTTTTCAATATTTCTTATAAGAGAGGAATTCGAGTGAAATTTTTCTAAGTCAAATAGAAGTTTTATTAGGTGTGTTCCTTTTTATCAATAACTCCTGTACCTTACATCCTATTTCAAAAATTCCTGTATATAAATTCCGATCATAGTCTTCTCCAACCCCTGAACCCCCCCCCAAAAAAATTATATCATTTTTGGGTCCATACATTTTACCTATACCCCCCACCACCCAACACCCCAAAATTTTTTTCGGGGCACCACCCCGAGTGGGTACTCGTTCGACTCGGGATTGTCCCCTGAGTCCAACAGAACAGAATGAGACGACGAGACTCGTTGCCTTTATAAGGGACAACGTTCCAAAGCTCTAGCACACAAAAAATGCCAACAACAAAGAAAGTCGAGGTTAAAGGAAAGAAAAGGGCTAGGCAAGGGTCCTCTGAATAGGAGGAGATGCTCCCCGACACCCTTGGTAACTTGATCTACCAACTGGGTATAAAAATTGTGTCGTTAAAACAACAAATGGGGCCCGGTTTGGCGAAGTACATCTCAGTACATGAACAAGAGTTGAAAAGGATTTACGAGGGTCTAAACACCCTGACAGAAGTATCGCCACCGATAACTAAAATCACACAGGCCATTCAGACAGATTTAATATCAAAGGAAGATGATATGGAACTACTACTCTCCAGAGAGTTAGGAGACGATGAGCTCTTGGAGTTGCTGCCTCGAAGGTGGCCTAACGCCTTAAGAGGCAAAATAAATACAGTTACTGAGCTGCCCACAGATGCTGGGGATACTTGTGGTCTTAGCGATCTAAATAAGATACATACAGGTGTGAACGCTGAAAGTAGGAGAGTTCATTATAAACCGGGTGATATTCTTAAAGAAGAGCAGTCCATAATGGGCGACCAAACAGAAGTTAAGAGGTGTAAATATAGAATTTACTATGACTCCACGGCAGATGACAAAAGTAACATGGGTATCATCTTGAAGGCATTAAGGAAAATTATATCACATTCGCATAAGTTGGCATTTATTTTGCCAAATAACAATATTAGAAATTACACTAGGAAATTAGTGTCTTACTTGTTTAGAGATAGCGCGGATACGGTTAAGGTGCTAATTTTGCATGGTGACCCAAGGGCGACACAGACTAGACCTGGACAAGCACAAATTAAAAAAGCGACTCCTTCGGTAGAGGACAGCAGGACCGTGGTGATAAAAGCCACAGGTAAAACATATGCGGAACTCCTAAGATCCATGAAGTCCGCCGTTGACTGCGAGGAAGCAAAAGATGTTATTTCCTTAAGAAAGGGAAGAAATGAAGAATTATTTGTCAGAATACAAGGGGCACAGCGCGCGGCAGAGTTTACAAACACCCTAAGAGATAAGGCGGCTGATCTGCAAGTCGACCTTAAGACTAGAGCAGGCAGACGCACTGTGGTGCATATAAGGGATGTTGAATGCGATACAACAGAAGATGAGATACTGGCCGCAGTCATGGCGAGAATTGGTGAAAATGAGGAAGCCAAGATCACATCAGTAAGACCAGGTTTTGCAGAAACACGGAACGTTTCTGTAGTTACCACGTATAGAGCCGCTTGTAAACTTGTCGAGCAACGAATTCGAATCGGCTGGGTGAATTGCAGCGCGTATATAAGAGAGGACGGTGATAAATGCTATCGCTGTTGGGGCCCTGATAGGCTAGACTTGTGTTTTAATTGTAGTGGCCACAAGATCGCCGACTGCCAGGAGCCCAAGGAATGCCTAAGTTGTGACAGCGCAGAGCATTGGACAGGCGCTTGGCAATACAGTAAGAGGACTAATGCTTAAAGCACTTTTGATAAACGCAAACAGAAGTTCTCTATCACATGATTTGATAGGTGAACTTGCAAGGGAAAATAACGTGGATTTCCTCTTGGTTACCGAACCAAATATTCATGTGGCTGCCAGAGCGGAGTGGATTGCAGACACCGATGGGGACGTCGCACTAATGGATGTTAGCGGTAACATAGCATGGAGTTTAAAATACAGGACTAAAGGAATAGTAGCAATAGAGACAACATCGGCTTTGATAGTGGGAGTATACGTGTCGCCTAATGTCGAACACATCGTGTTCATAAGCTTCATGGATAGACTACAAAGAATAATAGTCAATACAGACAAGAGACTGATATTATTGGGTGAGTTTAATTCTAAATCGATTGCTGCCGGTAGTAACTATACCAATAGAAGAGGAGAGGTATTAGATGATCTCATGGAAACCGCCAGGTGTCATTGTATTAATGACAATGCACCCACTTACAAGGCCAGAGGGCACTCCTCCGTTTTAGACTTAACCATATTAGACAATAGATGGAGGAGTGATCAGTGGGAATGGAAAGTCTTACCTGACTAAACAGCTAGTGACCATCATGCTGCTATACTAAGTCTCAATGACTCAGATTTTAGAATTCGGAATAAGACCCCTTTTCTCAGATTAACCGCAGTCCAAATAAATGATATTGTGGACAGAGTTGCTGCTAGACTTGAAGGCACAGAACACCAAACACCTGAAACGATGTCCAATATTATAAGGCAAAAAATTGAAAAGAAGGCGAAAAGAGGCGAGAGGAAATCCACAGTATATTGGTGGACTAGAGACATAGAAAAATTGAGGCAAGAACTTCAAACACTTAGAAGAAAGAAACAAAGATTGTTAAGGTCAGGGTGCCAAGGTCTGCATGACATGGCACTTAAGTATGTGGCTGCCAGGTGTGCCCTCAACAGAACAATTAAGAAGGAAAAAATGGAAAGATGGAGAAGATTGTGTGAAGACATCGACAACGATCCATGGGAGCAAGCATATAAGATAATCACAAAGAGATTCGGTCGGAGGCTACCCGTCCTCTCCGTGGAGAATGCGAGACAACAATTAGAGAGGTTGTCCCCTTGCGTGCAGGTAGTAGAAAGCAGAAACATACACTGCGAGCCCAGAAGATTCAGCTTCACAGAACTATATAGTGTGGCGTCCAGTATGGCTAATAAGAAAAGTCCAGGCCCTGACAGAATCCCTGAGGCGATCATAAAGGGCCTAGTACAAAAAGCCTCTTGGGAAATGCTAAATTTGGCCAGCTACGGATTGGAAAATAAGATCTTTCCAAAATGTTGGAAGGAGGCGAGGGTGGTTTTCTTACCAAAAAAGGCAAGAGATGAAGGAGTTCAAGAATACAGACCCCTGAGCCTCCTTAATACAATGGGCAAACTAGTCTAAAAAATGCTGGCCAAATGCATTATCCAGGAGCTGGAAGAAGGGGTTGGAATTAGCCCCAGTCAATTTGGCTTTTGGCGTAACCGCTCCACTGTGCAGGCCATAATGAAAGTCATCAATTGGGCCAATGAAGTTAAGGCAGGTACATGGAGAACGAGAGGTACCCCTCTGATGATCTCTCTCGATAATAAAAAACGCTTTCGGATCGATACAATGGGATCACATTAAAGAAGCATTGGTATCAGCAGTTATTTACGAAACCAAATAGAGGGATACCTTTCAGAAAGAAGATGTACAGTGGAGGCGCAAGAAGACAACATAGAGGTCTATATGTGAGGAGGTGTGATGCAGGGATCGGTGTTAGGGCCGTTGTTATGGATAGTGGCCTTCGGTAGCATGCTACAGAAGGAGTATCCAGCTGAAGTCAAACTAGTGGCATACGCGGACGACCTCGCAGTTCTTATACAAGGTAGATCTATGCTGGAATTACAAAATAAGGCGGATGAGACCATGATTATAATAGGCCAATGGTTGGTCTCCAGGGCATTGGAACTGTCGGTTGACAAATGCAAATGCATAACATTTACAGGCAAAAGACATCTAGACCTGTTAAACATCAGAATAAATGGAAGCGTTATAGAAGAAGTGTCATCTTTGAAGTATCTGGGCGTTATCGTACAGAACAATTGCAAGTTTACAGAGCATATAGACAGTGTATGTAAAAGAGCAGAAGGCATGGTCAAGGGCCTCAATCTAATCATGTCTAAGCAGAGAGCGCCCAGAGCATCCAAGCGCAAGCTGCTAGCCACCTCTGTGGCATCTTCCTTGATGTATGCGGCACCAGTTTGGTGGCCTGCGATAAATATAAAAAGAAACAAATAAAGTTGACGAAGATACACAGAAAGGTACTTCTGGGGGTAGTCTCAGCGTATCGTACGGTCTCGTACGATGCGCCGTGTGTGGTGGCCAGGGTAATTCCTATAGATCTAACGGCAAGAAAACATGTAGAAAAAGCGAACGGAAAGGACGAGCAAGAGATTAGAAATGAAGTCATGAGCAGCTGGCAAAATAGGTGGATGGAGGCGGGAGTAGCGAGATGGATGAGGGGACTCATCCCGGACATTAAGACCTGGATTGAGAGAAAACATGGTGAGGTGGACTTTTTTGTCACTCAGTTTCCCACAGCACATGGTAATTTTAACCATTACCTGCACAAAGTAGGAAGACGCGTAGATTCGACGTGTATGTACTGTGAGGGACTCGATGACATCGAACACACCTTCTTTGCGTGTAATAAATGGGCCACCCATAGAGCAATAGCAAATATTCAAGGGAAGAGTCCCCTCGACACAGTAAAAGAAATGTTGGAAAATGAAAATAAATGGAAGGATATCTCCGATTTTATTAGAAAGGTATTAACACAAAAGAACGAGGATGAGTGACTTCTGGGTTTTTAGCGTTAGGGAAGGGTGGACAGCCTCAACGGGGAGAGTTGGCATGCCGAGGTATGCTGGTCTTGATGAACCGTTGGGGACTCCAAAGGGCTGGATAGTTGTAGGGGATACAAAAGACCTGGCACCACACCACTATGATCAAGGTATGGTGTGGTGTCAGAAAAAGGGCATCACGATAGTCTCAAAAGATCTGAGCCGGTAAGCCGACCTGCCATGCCGGTATATAGCTAGTAGGCGGGGAGGCTTATTAGAGTCTATAGACACTCCCCTGGGCGGCGCAATACCAACAAGTCGGACCGGCCCAGGGGAATAGACAAAAAAAAAAAAAAAAAATGGTTCAGGGGGCTTCAGTTGCACAGACAAGCTCTGACAATATCTACAAAATGGACTCCAAATCATCATGAGGATTGTACCAGGAGATTGTCATAGAAGTCGAATAGTGGCAGATGACCTTCTCTGTACTAACTTATTTCTAACCTTGACGTTGCTCTTCATAAGTAAGCAATATTGGGATAGAAAAAATAAGGGGTAGTACACAAAGCTTACAGGAACTGTGGCCATTTGGATTCCACAAACTGGAAACCTCCAGGTTGCACAACATGGGGCTAAAGAAATCTTAGTGTAGGTGAAGAGCAGAAGTATTGTATACTATAGCATATACTTTACACCAAATGAGAAGACTACAGATTTTCAGGTGAAAGTAAATGCTTTGGAAGTTACCATACAAGACAGTGAAGAACTTGCAATAGTAGCTGCAGATTTTAATGCATGCCCCATTTAATGGAGCATACCAAAAACAAACTCCAGAGGTAGATACATGTTACAAATGGCAAGAAGGCTAGCTTTAATAATCATGAGTAAAGGAACAATCAACACTTAGATGCCTTGGATACAAATGGACTATTCCCAATATCATCCTTGTAGTCAAGTGCATAGCCTAAAAGATTGATGGCAGGTTATAAAATTCATCAGAAGCGATCATCAGTACGTAATATATGAAGTACTCGTGGAGACTCTTACTCACATAAATGTAACACAACCTGTATGGAATGTGGCAAAATTAGATAAAAACAAATTGATAGCTGAAATCGAGAATGGGAGGAAAATGTGTTCGAAATTACAGACCCCTCTGACAAGATCATTTACAAGGTACAATGAGTCTTATTGTACACAATCTGTGTACCAGCTAGTACCATTGACCTCTTGCCCATCTGTGAGAGAGGACAATACCACATAAAAATGGCTAAATTTGGACAAAAAACCAGTTCATTGGTGGAATGAGGAGATTGCGGATCTGAGAAAGCACTGTCTACGGTTAAGAAAAGCAATGTCAAGAATCAGCAAAAAGAGAAAATATGCTACAGAACCTGCAGGGATTGAATACAAAGAGGCCAAGAAGACCCTAAGAAAGGCAATCAACCACAATAAGATATGGAGACACTAAAAGAAACAGTTAACAGAGATTGGTGGGGGAAGAGGTATAAAGTTGTGAAGCAACAGCTTGAGACACAGACACCAAGCCTAATAATGACCCCAAAAGTGGAGAATATCATGAATGCATTTTCCTGATACACCTAATTAGAGGGCAGGAGAGGTTTGTCTGAGGTCTAGGAGAAACACTATTGTTTATAAAGCTCAATGAGGCGACTGAAGCCATGCATAATGAAAAAGTCCCAGGCACATATGGCATCCTGATCCTGATTGAAGTCCTAAAAGTGATTGCTCAAGATTGTTGTTCTGTGCTTCTCAGGATATATAATGAATCCTTAAAAGAGTAATTTCTGTAAGAACTGGAAAATTCAATGATTGGTTCTAATAAACAAAGGAAAGGGGGCCCCGGAGACACCAACTGGATATCATCAACCATAATGCATGTTGGACATGGCAGTTAGTTATATGAAAAGCTCCTGAAACTAAGATTGGCAGAAGCAGTACAAAGAATGAGAGTTCTATCATACAGGCAGTATTGGCATTCAGGAAAAGGTGTTCAACCATAGATATGATCGAGAAGGTAGTTAAATCAGCCCTCTATGTTCAAAGAGGAAACTAATGTTATTAGCCATACTGATATTAAAAAAGCTTTTAACCTGGCAAGGTGGACTGATATCATGGAGACCCTGAGAAGTACCTTCAACATACCATATCCCTAACATATGATAGACAGTTACCTTAGGGATAAGGCACTGATCTATCAAACAACGCAGAGATTGCACAAAAAGTCATCAGTGCATGGGCAGCTCAGGGTTGTTCTGGGCCCTACCCTGTTGAACATGATATATGATGGCATTCTTCAAATGTAGACTACGAACAGTACCTTTACTGACTTGGTAGTTACAGTTCGTGATACAGAGGAAACCCAGGGAAAGTTGGCCAAATCATGAGGAGAGTTGACAGATGGATGAAAGAGAGCATGATCTGAAATTACCTAGTGAAAACAAAACTAGTAACTAATAATTAGAAAATAAATTCAGACTGGCGCACAATTCACTGGTGAAGAAAAGGTGACTTGCAAGAGTACAAAAAATTGGATAGGAGTGAGATTGTACACCAAGATGAATAAATAAGCCACACCACAGAAAAAGCAGTGAAGTATGACAATGTTCTACGGTAGGTTAATAGTAAATGTAAAAGGATCGACCCAAAGTAAACAGAAGCTCTTGATGGCGGTTACTCAATCAATATTATATTATATGGTAATGAGGTGTAGGCACAGGTTCTCCTCAAAGAGAAATATAGGAAATGTATGGCTTCCATACAGAGAATAGGGGTAATGAGAGTGACTTGCGCCTACTGCATAGTCTCCAGGCCAGTGGTGATGGTGGTAGCAGGGCTAATCCCTACTGAACATATGGCGCTGGAAAAGAGACAAATTTATATGGAAAAGACAAGCCTTTCTAAAGAAGCAATAAAGAAGAAAGCCAGAGTACAGACTATGAGAGCGTGGCAGAACCTGTGTGAAAAGGAGAACACAGGTAGATAAGGGCCATTTGAAATTTAATGGAATGGGTCAGCTGAAAATTCAGATATAATTTTTATATGACATTTCCTTTCAGGAAATGGATGCTACAATTCAGAACCTGTATAGAATAGGGAAGGTGGATATCCATAAGTGCATGTATGGGGATTTAGATAATACGGAGCATACAGTGCTTCAATATGAGATGGCATGAAGAAAGATGAGAGCTCAAAAATGAAATAGCCACTTTTACATCAGATAATACCATGGAAAAAATATTTCCAGCAAGACAACATGGGAAAAGAAACTGAGATTTATTGAAGATGTACTGCAGTGAAAATAAAGGGAATTAAAGGATGTGGCATTATGAGTCCCAAGGCAGGAGATAAGTGATGGTAGAAAGCAAAATAAAGGGCACTGCTGCGGTAATGCAGTGAACGGTTCCAGGTGGAGTATTTTGTCTACTGTGGAGTTTTAGGGTTTAGTGGGTAGGCTGAGCATTCAGAGTCCCACAAAAACCAGAGGACAAGTCAATTCACTGACAGTGGGTAATGCATTTCCTCCTCCTTACACAAAAATAAAAAATTATTATTATTATGTACATTAACATAACAGTCAACATTAATAAATTACTACTAAATTTGATACTAAACAGAGACTACTTGAAAAACAAAAACTTTCTAATGTCACTGTGCAAGGGAAATAAATGATCTGATTGCTAATAAATAAATGGAAAAATGTATCAAAGTCATTTACAATAAATATTGGGCATGCTTCATATCTCATACGCTAGTTAGTTATCAATGTTTTCAATGGCCACATGATGTTCTCATTTCTGCCACACAGCCAATCAGTCATTACACAAAGAACTTCATCAGTACTATACTGTGTATAGAAAATATCACTTTCTTGTTTGTTATACAGGGTTTTTCATTTAATACTACATCACACCAAATGAAATATTGAATAGCTTATGTGTATATATACATATATCAACAGAAGTAACTTTCCCTTTCTCTCTATAGTGTATTTATATTAATAGTGTTATATTTTTTGAATAAAGTATTACTGAACTATTTTAAATTACTCACTGGTGGTAGCACATTGAAAAATATTAAAAATGAAGCAGGATCTAGCAATGAAAAAAATACTCTACTCAATACTTTGAAAAATTGAGACCAATAATTTCTAACTACATCTTTTTTTTAAACTCAAATGATGCTTCTTAATAACATATGATCTAAATTGTTCATCAGCTACACAGCTATCTTCTTCAATTTTTGTGTAAGTTCAAAAATAAGTCAAAAACTTTATTTATATTAAAAAAAAACATATAGCTTTTACTCCTGAATCCAATTCATCTATCACTATTTCAATAAGTTACTAATGAAGTTTTCTGCAGATTTCCCTTTTCCAAACCAGTGTTCATTCTGCTAACAATGAATTGTTTTCATTCAGATGAATTCCAATCTATTAAACAGAATTTGCTCAAATATAGCATTTCTGAAAAAAATGGAAGCAAACTTATAGGTTTCTAACTTTCTGGTCTCATTTTAGCATTATTTATGTAATGGTTTGATTGTGAATATGTTTAAATATTCATGGACTACTTCTGCATCAAGTAAGGCAACAATTACATTTACTAAAGTAATCTCTTCACTAGAATTTTGGGGATGGTTGCATGATATATTTTTATTATTTTTCAGAGACCTTATAGTTGAATCTACATTTTTCTTTAAGACTGACTCTAAGACTGCTAAAGAACAATTTAAGAAAACAATCTAAAGAGAATTTGAATCTCTGTAAATTACCATACCCTAATTTTGCGTAGTATTAATTGCCAGTTTGAAAATATTTGTCAAATAATTTGGTAATTTCCTTACAATCTAATATTTTCACTGCAACCTCACAACTTTTGATAATCGATGTTTCCTGAATTAACAATACCTATTTCATTTATTAGTTTTCACAAAGCTGAGTTGTTTGATAGTGCTTTTAAAACTTGGGCAATTTGTATTATATTTTTTTTAAAAGAGCAAAACAATTTCCACATCCTAGTCAAGGTTAAAGTAAAATTATGTGCAGATTCTACCCACAGCAGTAGTTCTAGAATTATTTTTTTAATTAAATTTAACATTTTAAAGAGTATTAAATGTACGCAGTAAAATATAATTTAGCAACATGATCCAGGGCAAAGGCAGAGTTAAAATGCATAGATGGGTAAAAAAAAAGATCAGTTTCTACTACCAGATCAACATCAATTTCACAACCCAAATTTATTAATATTTATTCACACAGCTGTTAAATAATGAACATTTCATGTTCTTCAGAACTAAGGAAGTTGATTAATGAAAAATCATAATTACAAGATTTGTCGAACTATGCAACTTATATAAATAAAATATTTTGACCATTTCTTCTTACTTTTCCAGAACTTTGTATGAAATAGTGTAAAACCAAAATACATTAATATTTATGTTGGCCAACACTATGTGCTGTGAACTGGTTTCTAAATATTTTTCAACTATAATTAATATTATTGTTGCCCTTTTATAGATACTGGGGGAGCCTGGAGAATTTTTTAAATTAAAATTATTAATAGATAACCAATTGCTTGGGGATCCTTCGGGCCCCTCGCATCTGGCAACTGTGAGTTTACACATTACTCATAATGTACATCAAAATCATGGTCTTCAGATTCACAAAAATATAAAAAATAGTATGAGAAATCAATATCTTTCATTATACATAACATTTTATTTGCATTAACAGAGGGGATATAGAAATAGACATATTTTAGTTGTAAGTTTGTTTTTTTTATTACAACAGTTGCAAATGATTATTTTTTTACAGCTCAAATGCAGGTATTTTCTTTTGTTACATCAAGGTAGTTTGTTATGTATAATTATAGATTAAAAAAAAAGCTCTAATTATTTCTACTAATGCATATAAAATTTTCATTAGATTAAAAATTTTGATGTAAAAAAGTATCAGATTAAATTAATTTCTTGTAAACATAGAAAAGATTCATCTTTTCTATAGTATATTGAGAACTATAAACACAGCTGTGAAACTGATTAAAAATAATATTTACTTTAAAAAATGCAATAATAATAACTTCTACTTTATTGATAATTTGAAAATGCATAAAACAGAATTATTTAGAGAAAAAAAAAACTCAATATTCCAAGCGTCACTATGTAAGTACTAACTGTGCCTGACATTGCTTAACTTCGGCGATCAGATGAGAACTTGTTTATTCAACATGGTATGGTTGTTGGTGGGAGCAAAGGGCCAAAGGCCCCTAAGCATGAGCTGAGCCAAGCTAAGCAACTTCAGTTCAGCCAGACAGACATACTTCCATCAAAGTACATTATTAGAGTGGATTTAATAAAAACAAAATGTGATAGTTCGATGAAAAGTATGGCAATTTAAATACTGATATGCTCCAAAGTAATCACCTTAAAGCAATAAACTTTATTTTTCTCATAAACTCATATAGTTTAGTTATGTTCACCATCTTCAACCATTATTGCTGTATGTTCATTTAATATTGATAACTACAGCCTTAATCTTCAGATGATTCAGCATGGATTCTTAGGATCACCTTATTCTTATAATCGATCTTGAGAGTAAAACAATGTCCCTGAAATTTTTATGATCTTAACAGTATTCAATTATAAATTTATAAGTGAAACCTGGAAACAAGTTTTGTAGCACCATTGGTCTTAATACAGATTAAGTGCTCTTTATAAATATTTACCAGTACCATTTTGAATCTTTTTTTACCTATTATAATAATAAAAAAAACAATAATTATTTAAAACAATGATTTGATATTTATAATTCTAGTCTATTGACCTACTTTCAAAAAATGTTCTGTAATATAAATGATTTACTTTGTATTGTTACCTAACGTTATTTATTTTATTGTTATAATTTAATTGTATCAATGGGATTTTTCCCATATGCTTTGAAATAAAAAAATAGATTTCAGAAGATCCAACACGCTCAAAAAGCTTCAGTTCTTAAACTGTTTCAGTAAGGATATAGACAAAAAGATTATATCATACACAATGGTATCAAAATTACACAAATAAACCCCAGACAAAATCAAATTAGTATACCATGAACACGCTATACCATAATCTCAAAATAAATCAAATGCAGTCTGGAATACTATAAAGAAACTTGAATACTATTTAAAACTTTTACTGATAAGGAAAATAAAAGGCTTAAAGAAAATGAAAAGCCTGTAACTCATTCTAATATAGTTTCCGACTTTTTCAATCAAGGTCCAACAGATGTAATAGAAAGTATTCTTGTTTAATAAGAAAGAGAATTACTTCCCTAATCATTAAATTGCACTTCTGTATTCGAGTATATCTGTTCGATTAAAGAATACAGAATCGTGGAAGTTATGCAAGCTTATTTCAAGTATAAGTAGTATTTCTTACAAAATGATTAAAGTATCTCTTTCTTTCTTACAACCTCTCACTGCACATCTGTGTAACAAATCTGTTACAAAAAGAAAATTCCCTACCCAATTTAAAACTAAAATCATCAAACCATTAACCAAAAAATTTATATACATATAATCTATGAAAAATTACAGTTTAGACTTTTCTTTAAATTTTCAAAAATATTTGTAAGCGTAATGCTAAAAAACTCACTTATGAATGCTGATAACATGTTTCTTCCTTGGCAAAACAGTTTCCAGAAAGTAAGTCAAGAAATACTGCTCTTTATGATTTATTTCTGTTACTTTAAAGTAGACAACATAAAAATAACAGGAGATATTTTAATTGTTTTTCAAAAACTCTTTATGTTGTAGATCACAAAATTTAATCAATGAGGATGTTTAATTAGTGTTACATATTTCATTCATATTTAACAGACAACAAAAACTGATTGTTGAAATAGAATTTTATAATAAGTCACTGCATTCAATAAATAAATTCCATTCTTCTAATCAGTCAATTATGGTGTTGTTCTCACAATTCTTTTCTTGGTTTGGCCTTGTTTCTTCTTTTTATTTATGATTTTCCTGATCACCTTCCTGAAGTCCGATCGGTATTGTTTACTTATGACAAAAAAAATCTCTTAATTATTGTTAAAAACCAACATAAATTCTCTATAAAAATTTAAAACAAAATTTCATTAATGGAGAGTCAGTTGTTTGATAATTCTTGTCCTTAGAGATCAGCAAAATTTTCATTGTTAACTTTAGTACAGTGAATACACTTTTCTTAAATATTTCTCTAATTCTGAAATCCTCCTTTTATCTACCTGATCAAATTTTCAGGAATTGACATTACCTCTTCAGTGAAGTGGGAGAAATCACATTTAAGAACCATGTAAAAGTCTTAAAAAAATTATTTTTTATTAGGGTTTCTTAAACACTATTAGCTCTTCATATTAAAATCAGTTTTTCTTTGGGAGTTTTCAATCTCTTATTTCCTATATCACTTTCTGAGACGAAAAAAATCATAATGAAGATGTATGCAAACGATACGATTCCTGTTCGGGTTGGATATCATAATTTTGAAAGATCTTTCAACAGAAAGGAGAATTCAATATTATAACGAGTTAAATATAATGTCTTTGCCATTCTGGTACATTTATTGTTCCATTCTCTTTGTTGAAAAAAAAATGTTTAACTTTCTCATAAATTATTTAAATTTATGGTTATTTTACAAAGAAAAAGGTCATATCTGTTATCAAGAGGAACCACTTTCAATAGTAAAGGTGTACTTCATACCACCATCTTCTATAAAATCATGGCAAAATCTTTCTACACTGAAAATGGAAACAAAATGTTTTTCACTTGATCCTTTCTCTTCAGTTGATCAATTTAAATAACAGTGATCAGCATAAGAGTAATGTTAGTTTACAATGCTAATAATGAAATGAGTTTTATTTTTGTTCTTTTTATTGGCATTTTACATTATGATTGTTACATGTAAAAATCTAATTTTAATAATCCTTTAAATTACTTTTTTTTGGTCATATAAATGTGCAACATTTTAATTTTTTCTTTGTATTACAGTAGAGTATTATAGAGTAAATATTGCAGTATAAAAACAGTGTTTGCAATTAATTGGAATTTTATTTTTTAATAATAATATACGGTTTATTCTTTGACTAGTATAAAATTGAGAACAGAATGTGTCCATTACATTTACAAACTTCAAGCAAATTCAAAATAGTAAGCAAATCTTTTAACTTTAGAATATTTATGTCAACTAAAATATATTACAAGAATTAATTATTATATATACAAACTTTGTACATTAAAATATAAATTTGTCTGTCATTTAAAAAATTAAAATTAATAACTCCTGTAATGAATAAAATGGACTCTCCAGTAACTAGTCATATATGTTTTATTTTATCCATTTTGGCAGCTGTACTTTTAGCCTCAATTTATTAAACAGGTAACAACCATACCGATTGAACAATGGCTTGATCCCTTTGATGTATATTTAACCAAAGCCTATTTCTCATGTTATGATTACACAAATCTGTAATTTGCCAAAATTTTCCAATATTTCTCCTCATGTAAATAAGTATGATATATTATCATCATAAGATTATCTGCCTTGAGACAAGTTCCTCACAACGTGTCTCCATGCTCTTCTACTTCAAGTTAAACCATAGAAAATCTGATAGTTCCTATTTATTTTTTTTAGATAATCTATAATTTTTAATCTTTTCTGGCCTTTCTTCTTTCCATTTTCTACCATTGTTTTAATCAATCCTCCTCTTCTCCGACATGTCCAGCCAATTAGTTTTCATACTCCGAATTCTTTTGATTAAGCTTTTGCTTTTGCTTGTTCTTCTCAGTACTTCATCATTTTCATTCTACCCACTTAATTTTCTTTAGTTTCCTCCATACCTATGTTTTAAATATCTCCGACCTCCCTCTTTTCTTTTCCTTATGGTTTACATTTTACATCCATACAAACAACACTTCTTAAGACACTTCCTGAAGTCTAACTACATCTTGATACATAATAACTGATTCTTTGTATTAAATACATCCTTAGCCATTATTGTCATTTATGTTAGCATAGATGTTATTTCAATTTCACGTTAGTGATCTATTAACACAGTACCCAAGTATCTGTAATGTTTTACTCGTTTAATCATTCCTTCTTTTGTGCTGAGATTCATTGTTTTATCGTCTCCTATCCTTATCACTTTGTTTTCCTAACATTTTCATTTCGTATTATCATATTACCTTCTAATTTATCTTTCATTACTAAAAGGTCCGTGTCACCAGCAAATGTTAGACGATATATTTTTCTTTCTAGAATACTGATGAACCCATATATACAATCCATCTATGTACAATATAGTCTATTAACAACATGACTGAAAAGGTGAGAAGTAGACAGAAAAAGGTGTTTACAGTGGGAGGAGGGATTTATTTTAATAATGAGAAAAAGAAAATCATATTTTTTCATACAAGCTACCGGTTCTTTATTATACCAAGTTTAATTTTTAAGCTCAGATACTATCATTTTAAATAAATTCTTCATTCTATTTTTATTCCTTTACAAAGAATCAAATAACTTTCCATATTTCAATTTCACCTTATATTTAATTATAATTTCAAATTTAATCATGATTAAACATGTAATATGTTAATTGATCAATAAATGATTTTACTCTATTAGTACTTTTTTTATAACTTTTTATACTGTTACGGTTTTATCTTGTTCTTGTTTCTTTCTACCAAATATATTTCCCTATGCTGTTTTCTTAAGTTTGGTAAATGTTTAGATGTTCATCTTCTTCTTCATAGGTTTCTAATAATAAGCACCTTTTCCCTAACAGGACAAACTACACTGAAATTATAAAACTAAATAAGTTAACAAATCTATTTTGTTTCAGATCAAACTCATTTTCTTAAATCATATCTGACCTCATTTTTAACTGAGACAGACTACGTGGATACAATAGTTGTATTACAGAAATTCTGTTATTACATTATTAATCATCTTTTCACTATTATTTACTGAGAATTTTATACCTTGGTGTTCACAATTTGATCATTTTTATACAAATCTTACAGCAATTAAATTTGTTAAAATATTATTTATTATAGAATTAAATATACATATAAATCCTATTAACATAATTTTAAGATTTACATGTTTACAATCATATAGTTACAATAGCTTTGATATTTTGATATCAATTAAAATAATACATTTTGCTCAGATTTAATACTTTTTACATTCTGGAAGATGAGATTATAAATATGTTAAATGAATGCAACATTTAGTCCTAAGTGTAACTGAAGCTTTTGACTTTAAAACCTCTTCATTTTATAATATAAATAATCATGCATTGTAGTCGTTTTAATTATATCTTATGTGAAGATAAGAGTTTACAGGTGCACATTGTATTTATTCTCACCTGATAATCGTGCAGTGTAGCATCCCATAGAAGTCCATAATAGAACCTTTATTGTTTGTCATAAAGATTAATATTCGCATTTGACTTTCTTCTGAGCCAGTTTTATTTACCGATCATAATTCTTCAGTGGTATTCATCATCAAAGCAGTGCTCTGACTAGTGTCAGAGCTCAAAGTATTGCATTTAGAATAGTACAAAAAAATACAGTATTGATCCAACGGTTTCTTCCTTAAAGAGAATAAAAACATAGATCATGTCTTTTGGTCTCAAAAATGTAAATAATAATCGTACAAGTATTAAATTTGCAGGTTTTCAATTAGATACCATCCTTAACTGAAAAACTTATATTAAAAATCTATGTTGTGAATTTTTATAATTTTTTTTTGTTTTAAGAGTAAGGGCATCTATTTCAGCAGAATCTTTGAGCATAGTTTACATCAGCCCTTTCCAATACTGCAAAATTGATGGAGGATCTATGTATGGAGAGAATCATGTGATATTTCTATTTCATCGGTCTAAAAAAGTCAATGAAATTTAGTAAGGCTCTCATGTTTGTTTAGCATGTCATGTAAGACATCAAATAACGCTGCCAAAATCGTATGAATCAAGCCAAAATTTTATATGTAAAAAAAAATTTTCAATATAATGATCGAGTTAAATACTAATTCAAAATATGAAGGCATAAAATTTACTTACGGAATTTATTTATTTGTTATAAATTTTACTTTACTCATATACTTCATATTTTAACAAACATACTTAGTGTTATGTTGAAAACTTCTAAATTTAATTTTTTCAACCTTATTTTGAATAAATTTCCTTTAAGAAAAAATTTAAATATTTCTATTTCTAGACATATCTTAGAATAGATTAAATACAATAATTAAAAAAAAAAACTAAGGAATCAAATAAGAAGGTAAAAAGAAGAAAGAAAACAAATTAAAAAATTGAAAAATAGGGAAAAGAATGATTCAGAAAAAGAAGGAATCTTCTGAGGGGTAAAACTGGCTTGAAATATTTATTTTAACTGGCAAGCGTGAGTTTTTAAGTCACCTTAACCGCTTCAAAATGTGTGAATCTAAAATGTTGTATATAGTCATACCAAATAAAATTTTAAGTTAAATGTAACTGGCAAAAAAATTATTTTGAAATTGATTGATAACTTGTTATACTTAAATCAACCCAATGACATAATTTTTATTTTAACATTTTTACAACTGGCCATCAGAAAGTGGTGTTAATAAACACATACTTTAATGACATCTGCATGAACCATGACGATAATAAACCCAGGTAAGATCATAAACTGAATCCTTAAAATGGATGATCCCATAATGTCTTATGGATTAGCACCCTGGAAATTGTAAGCAAGAAGTAAGAATGAAATGCCAGCAGTTGAACCATATTTAATAAACCCGTTCCCAATAGAAGTTGAATGGTGAAGTGAAATGTCATCAAGTGAAGCTTCACAACTTGCTGTTGGCATTTTGGTACTTTAAAAATCATAATAAATGTGGAATTTTATTTGCATATTTTAAATGAGCTTTTTTCCAGTATTCTGATTTGGACAGACATCAAAAAATTGTAATGTGAGAAATTTTTCAGATGTTTATAATTTCTATAAACACTGTGGAAAATATATAGTAAAACAATTAGTTCTGTTTTCTACGGAAGAATGATTACAATCCAGCAATCTGTTCATGGGCTTTCAAGCCACAAATATTGACTCTGAAAAACACATTTTATTCTTCAAAAAAAAAAACTATGTTTTGTTGGTTTCATTTACTTTGGACAACCACATGAATTCTAATGATAAAAACTTCAAAGTTCATTTTGAAGTTGTATTATGAAGTCTGGTGTGAGGAAATGATTTTTGAAAGTAAATAGTCATGTGGATGAAGTATGATACTGACTTTCACCAGCAGTTGTAAATGTACTTATCAAATTAAAACCAAACTGACTAACAGAGATTTATGTACATAAAAAAAAGTATATACCTAAAACAATATCATACACATTCATAATTAAAAACTAGTATAGTGGTATCCTTTGCAATGGTTAATAGTGGGATTGTTTACCTTTTAAATGAAGTATTATGCTAAATTGCAATTATTTCAGAGATACACGGCATATTACATACTAATCTCTAATCAGATTAATTATATTTAGAGTTTGTGATTGCATATAGTCACTGATAGTGAAAAAATGAGTATTACTCAGGTCAACTGCAACATGTGATGGTAGAAATTCATGGGGATAGTAGAGCAATCTGAATGATGTTGTATTACACAGAAAACTGCTTACATAATATATACTGAAATTGCTATAAGACACAGTACAGTCATGAACAGAATAAGCATGGAAAAAGTTCAACTTAATAACTTTCAATTAGATTTAGTATTTTCAGCAACTTTCCAAAGAAGTTCTATGTATAATAACACTTGTAACCGTGTGTTCAAAATTAAGTTATAATACCACGGTGAATAGATTAAAAAATGATTTTTTTTACTGAATACAGCAAAGAATAACATTCAAAACTTACGCTAGAAAAAAAAAGAAAGTATAACAATTATATCACATAATTCATGTCCACAGAATGGCAAAATTAAAAGGGTATTATTCGGAAAAAAGTTAAAAATATGGTGACTAAGCCCTGATGTTTGATGTAAATAACCAGTACAAATAACATGGTGAATACTGGTCACAAAGCCGTCAGTAAAAAGCCAGCTACTCCTGGTAACCTGAAATAAAATCTATAATGAACTAAAAAAGTACAAAGAAAAAATCTGAATTTATGCCAACTATATTTCCTATAGAAAGAAAGGACAGATTTAATCCAAGTTCATAAGCAAGAGTGTCAGTTTATATCAACTTCCATTGTTCCTGTATTAAAATATCAGCCCAATAATTGCGATTATAGCTCTGTCACTTAAAGAATCACTGATGAAACAATCAAGTAACACCTAGTAAAAACCTGAATAATACAAATTCTTTATTTTCACACAAGGCAGATGATCCTGAATGAAAGTACACCAAATGTCAGGAAATTTTAATTATATTTTGGCATCAGTATCAGCACAACCCTACCATCAGTTGTATCAATAACACTACTAACCTCAAGGGTTTGACTGTCAAGAGAGCACTTCACAAAACACTTTTCTTTAACTTGAGTAATGGAAATCAAGCACTGCCATTTTTAAACTTCAATAACTCATTTACATGGAAAGGCCCAACATCGTTATACATTTAATATTACAAAATCTTCGTGACATTTAGTGATATCTAGTGACATTTGGAACATCTAGTTAAATCTGACTGAATCCTTTTTGCATAATCAAAACTGATACTTCCTTTACTGCTCCTTTAACATTTCTTCATTAATTACATTATGGTGCAATTGTTTACCTTATGTTAATATAATATGGCCTTTACTTTTTATAAATCGTCATGAAATATCTGATCTTTTGTTTTAACTCCAAATAATATACAAAGAAAATAAATTATGTGTAAAAAATGTATAGGGGATAGAAATTTAGTAAAACGTAATGCAAGCCTGTACAGCTTCACTAGCCACAATGTAAAATGGTGCAAAATCGACCTTATGAGAAGTCGGTACTGATGCGGTGAATAGTTCTGATTATCTTTAACAAAAAAAAAAGAGCACATAAAATGTAGATGGTAATTATAAATGGTTAAAGAAGATATTACACAAGAAAAATAGCTGGTGAAATAAGAAGTAACTTTATTATGGGTGCAAACGTTTAGTTTCTTAGTTATGGCTGTCAAAATATTTTGCCTCATTTTCTGTTTCAACAGTAAAATGATCCTACACTGAAGTTCTGTGACAAATTTTGGGGGAAAATTGATGGTTTTATATTTTTTCTTTACAACAGCATTATGTAATGTTTTTTTTTATGTTTCTTAAATAAATGACAAAGTATTTCCTATATTTTACTGCTCCGAAAACCAGCGTGATGGGAAACTTGTCTTTAGTATTACTAAGCCCTGGGCTACTCTGAACATGCTGAATAATTTTTCTTCTCCATTGATAAAACATAATTCTTGGCGCTCAACAGAATATGAAGATGATGGAAGTGATGAAGTGATTGTACATAAACAATGTAATAGAAAAGCAAAGGTTTTGGTGTTTGGAAGCCTCCTATTAGGAAATATTTCTTGGCATTCATGTTACGCAGCTAGTGTACTTCCATTACAAACCTGTATATAAAAATGTCATTAGAATAGTGATAGGATTTTTAGCCTGTAATGAGGATGCATTTATCTGTATTTATTCCCTTCTATAAACTTACAAAATTATTCAGATAAATTCAAAAAACATAATTGTAAAAAGCTACTAACATTTTCACTTAAGAAATAAAAAAATTTCTCAAATAATTTAATTTTGATTTTGCTTCAAAAGTTTTTTTTGTAATACCAAAACATTTTTTTTTTTTTTTTGAAAATTATAAATCTTTCCGCCAAATTTTAGTTTACTTTGTTTTAAATAAAAGTTAAGTTTCTTAAACTTTTATTTGTTTCAAGCTGACCTTACATTAATTCGCTCAGAATTACATTTAATATAAGTTTTTACAGATTTCAATGTTTATAGGGAACTTAACAAAAAAATTAATACTAATATTTAAAAAGTGTACTTTCAACTCCAATTAATTTTTCAGGTTTTATAAGAATTTTTATAGAAACTGGAACTATCTGAAGATATATTCTGATATTATTTCAACTTCTTTTAGAGACACTTGCAAATCAGGTAAGAAACTACAAACATTTCATTACAACATAAGAAACAAAGTATAACTGAAGGTAAACAAAAGTAATACAGGTAATAAGATATGATGGAACTATTAAATACAATTTGAAAAATAGTGCACAAAGAATACACCTACGCATTAGCTAAAACTAGAACTAAAAAGAAAAAAAAAATCCCTTTCGGCACACTGGAAAGCGGAGATAGATTTCACTGGTGCTAAGTAGGAGATAAAAAAGATTTCCACCTTGTAAAGAAAAACTTCAAATTTACTCAATACGACAATGGTTGCATGTGAAAAAAGTTTCACATGTTTAGGATACGACAAGCCCCATCTTCTTACAATTCCAGCAACATTTTGGTTATCCCTTGCCGTAAGGGTTGGTCATATCAAAAATCGTTTCCGAAAAATTTTTAGGTAATGTTTAGAGGACTAATGACCACTTTAAATTGATTTGATAATGTGCCTATTAAGGGAGGTATGATTTTTTTTTATCTTCAAAACCCCATTTTTTCCACCCCCTTGGCCAATAGTTGGTGATATCAAAAAACTTTACTTAGATAAGTTTTAGGCCCTTATCCAAAGAATAGTAGGAATTTGAAACAAATTTGATATTTTACTTAATAAGAAAGTTATAGTGATATTTTGTTTTTTTGAAAAAGCCCCATGGTCCGATTTTACCTATTAATGAACTTGACCAAGATTTTGGGTCATTATATTTTATGTATCATTTTGAAAGTGATTGGTGCAAAATTATGGCAGTTATCATGTCCACAAGAAAGTGAAATATATATGTATGTAGATATATATAAATGTATATATAAACTTTTGAACTGATGATGGTTTTGGGGTCTGGGGGATGTGAAACGCCAAGATATGTCAAAATTTTCCGGAAGTTGAATCATGGTACCCATTACAATAGGTAGCTTTCTTATGAAATCTAGCTAACATAGTTAATAAGCAGTATATTAAGAATAATGGATTAAGTTCTTTAAATCACTATAAACTGCAGTGAACTGCATACTTATAATATTATAACTGGAATGTAATGCACTAGTTATAATGATAAATAATTAAACCCTTGATCTGATAACTTCAATAATCATACACATTTTGCATCACCATAAATATTACAGTAAAACACTGTGGGATTCAATTTACAGATTTACTTATACTTTAACTACATATACGGTAGGATGTACACAACTGCATGGATGTATACTGCATGGTACTCTGAGATAAAGTTGTAACACGTTATGCACAAAAATTACATCAAAGCGTATGTAAATTAAGTTAGAATTAGAAAATCAAATTTTACAAATATGACCACAACAAACAATAAACACATACAGAAACATTTGTCAGTGGTGAAGACTAATCATATAAGTAGCATCTCAGCTTCTCATCTGGAAGTTCCCAGGCTTGAACCCTGGTCAGGCTATTTCTTTGTTCAGTCTCTATGATTGCACAAAGAAATCATCTTGGATTTCTTCCACAATGTGATTGTACAATGTACTCTATTCAAATTAATTAATAATCTCATAGAAAAAGGTCTATACTAAAATGTTATTCTCAATATAAAGAAAAATTCAGAGTGCATATTAAACTAAAAAGAAAAAGTTTCTCTTTTTTCTTGACTTCCTCTATATTATCAGCAGTACTCCAGATATAAAAATTTGGCATTATATTAAATTAAAAATCTTAAATGAATTAGCAAAATAGTTCAACACAAATGACAATCGATAACAATAATGTTGCAATGCCATAAACTGCATGACACAATGGAAGCAAAATAAACAGAAACCAGTTATTTTTACTACTATTATAAAATTGGGTACTTATTACTTCAGCCCAAGAAAGTTAAATAATTCTGCCACACATTAATATTTTTTTTGAAAGTACTGTTGAATAATAACAATAAAAATGTCACAATCATCTAGGCATCTCAGCCTACCTAAAAATACTTCATTCAGAAATATTCAAGGTTTGAATCCCAGTCTGGCTTGGCATTTTCCATATACTATAAAATTTCTATATCAAATTCCCAAATGCAAACACTGAGCGTACATGATTAATTAATCATCTAAAAAAAAATGACCCAAACTAGAGTCTAAATTAACTGACTTATTATTATTCAAATACGGTATAAAACGGCTATTAAAATGGCTGGTATAAATCCCAGAATGTCATAAATGACAATCAGTAACTGCATTGAAATTAAAAAGCATGATGCTGAGAAATACCTGTTTCATGAATCACTACTCAAACTGATGCTAGATACATCCTGGCAAATTTTGGAATCAGTCATTTCTTCAGCCATGGTATGTATTATGTCAATAAGAAGTTCTCTGCTAAGAGTCAATAACTTTGGTAACCAGGCAACCTAAAAGAAAAATTGACAATTTAATGTGTGATGATAATTATATTTTTAAACAAAACTGAAAAAAAGTTTAGAAATACTTGTTGGCAATTATAAATGCCACGATTTAAGATTTTCATCTTTACCCTTGCTACAGTCAGTTGCTTATCTTTCTGTGAAACCATTTGTAGTTTGCCTAATGCATAATCAGAATAAGAAACAAAAAAGGAAACTTAACGCTAGATGGGGTAAAAGTGGAGGATTTATATTATAACACAATAAATTTTTCATACACATGCACACAGTTTCTTATAAACACAAATCCAGAATTGATTTCAGTTTAAGGTAGAAAAATATTATATCCTGATTTTTACTCAACAGAAAAATGAAATTCTTGAGACAGCATTGGTGGTTTTACATGTTTTTTGAACTTAAAAAATTAAAAACAGTGGGCATCCTAGAAAGGTATATCCAATAGTTTCAGAGGAAATAATTGTTAAGTCCAAAAAATTACAGTAGAAAATTTCACATCTTGTAGCTTGGTGTGAAGATACTTTGTTAAATTTCCTATAAACAAGTAAAACTGTGTAATAAAGGTTTCGGAGAACTTAATTTAATTCTGAGAAAACTGATGTGACTAGTCGACTAAAAGCAAATAAAAGTTTAAGAAATCAACTTTACTTGTAAAAAAACAGACTGTTTATTTAGAGCAATAATATTTTTACAAACACCTGGGGAAAATAACATAAATTTCTTGCAAAATAACTTAGCCACCTCTTTTAAAAAATTCCTCCTCCAACAAGATTTTTTTCCTTTAGCAAATGTGACAGAGAACTTATTCAACTGATAGGAATAGATGTGGCAGATTAATTAATTTCCCTCCAAAGTCGGCTGATCTACTGCCACAGAACACTACTAACTTTGGGGGGGTCATACATTAACTTCAGTAAATGAATATAAAAGAAGAGTCGGTGATAAGAATTTACAATGCATTTGAGGTTATATGAATCACTCCTGACATAATACAGAAAGAGGCCCACAGAAATTTTAGATCAAACAAAAGGTTACATGAATTGTGATAAAGAACATTTTGAACAATTTATGAAATCCTAAGTTTGTAATATGTTACTTTTTTTTTTCATTTATTTTGAGTACTTAAGAACTTGAGTATTCTAGTTATATTTCTTTTTGCAATATTAAATGATTTTCGGTTTGGTTGAAAATTATAATATACTTTCTGCCATGTTTTGGTCTGATATGTCTTAAATAAAAGTCAATTTCTGTTAAATTTTATTTGATTTTAATTACTTTATTTATATCTATTTTCTCAGAATAAATTAAAATCTCAAAAAGCTTTGTAACACAGTTTTATTTGTTTATAAGCAAATTAAATAAAGTAACTTAATACCAAACCTTAAAACAAATGTTTCTTATCTATAATTTTTTGGACTTACTTGAAGACTACTGGAGATACAATTCTGGAATCCAATGTTTTTAATTTTGAAGGTCAAAAACATAAAAAACCACAGATTTCATCCACAGTTTCTGTCCCAATAATTTCAATAAACAGTTTTCTTATTTTACTGTTAGCCCAGAAATCAGAATGAAATTTTTTACTAACTATAACTGAAAACTAAAGTGTTTCCAAACATATGTTTCTACAAACTTCTTTTTATTTACTTCTTTTAGAAAATATCTAACAGGTATTTATATTTCTTAGCGAGACACTGCATAGAATGTCCCATATAAAATGCAACCCATTTACATCAGTAGGTACATTTAAATAAAAAAGGCATTTGTAAGTTGTGAAATTAAATATTTTATTTCCAAACTTTCCAATACTTTAAATTCTAGAGTAAATGCTAGAAGTGGATACAATTTTTATAAATTCATGCTTCCACTCTTTTCATTGTGTTTCTTGCAACTGTTTTCAGAGCTTGTGTGTTGATATTTAAAATAGCTTGTTTGATACTGACCTTCAGTTGTTTAAGTGCATGTGGTTTGTTGCTGTAGGCTTCTGGCACAGTCATATATGGAGATCTTGGTGATCATAAGCCACAACCAATAACACAATCAAAAAAGAATTTGTTAATAAAATCAGAAGTTGGATGTGCATAGTGTGATGTTGCACCATCATGTTGGAACTAACAGTATCGATCTTCCTCTTCCAAGTGCAATGACTTATAATAAAATATTCTGATATCATTCTGCAGTAATGATGTACTTGAAGAAAAGGGAACCGATAATTTTTTTTGTGATATAGCACACCATATGCCCACCTTTTGCGGGTGCAATTGTTTTTCATGATAAGCATGGGGATTTTCACCACTCCAAATCCTACTGTTATGGCTGTTTATGTAGCTGTCCAGATGAAACCGCACCTCATATGTGAAAAAGATCAAGTTCATAACATGAATACCCTCATGCATGAATTGATGAAACCAATGACAATGTTCTAGCCATTTATCTTTGCCTGGATCAAGAAGATCATGATGAACCATTTGAATTTGACATGGTCGTGAACAGTTGATTTTGGTAAATTAATTTCAGCTGACAAAGAGTCCAACTGATTTTTTGGCGAGGCAGTTAATCGATCTTTGATTTCAGCGACTGTCTGCATTCAACACTGTCATCGATATTTTATGTTCCTTATTAATAAAAAATGTATTTCTAAATTTAGTCATTAACTTCAGAACTGATGTCTTGTTAAGTGCTGGTTTATCAAGGTACTTACGGCAAAAAAATTCTTGCACTGCAACCACTGATCATGTGCTAAAGTATGACTCAAAAATAAAAACACGTTCGTCTTGTGAAAACACCATCTTCTTTCTATCAATGCACTGAGTGTTATGATCGCTTTGTTATGGCTATCAGCAGCAGTCTGCTGCATCAGCAAGATGTTCACTTGTTGAACGAGTCCATTCCAGTAAACAGAGAGTTGGGCAGTCAATTGAAATATATTATAGAAGGCTGATTAGTGGGTTAAATTTTAAATGGGACACTCTGTATATGTTATTTTCTAAAGAATTCTTCTGAATGAAAATCCAATTTTCAGCATCCTAGTAGTTAACCTTGAGACACACCATACATGTATTATATTCATAACAAATGTTAAGTGATTAAATTAATCATATTTTTAAAAATAACATACTAATAATCTCTATAATTTAAGTGCTGTAAACCATAATATCCTTTGCGAATAAACAAAATACAAATAAATAAAAAGGTTATATGAAATACAAACTGGAATCTGTGTAATCATCGACATAATTCCAAGATGATGCTAGTGAACCTGAGTTTTTCTCTCTCTCTCTCTCACAATCATATTTTTTCCTGATGAATAAATTGCTACAAAAGTTTTTGATCTTTAAATTCAACCACAGCCCTGTAGTACTTCTTTTGATTTCAATCAGCAAAATATGGAATATTATTTTTTTCATTAAAAAGGTAAAAAAAGGGAACTTTCCTAACAAGGAAAAGTACTCTATGATTTGAGATGTGTTCAGTAAAAGTAAAATAAAAGATATGGGGATAAGTAGAACCCAGATGTTTAATTAAATATAGTAAGCAGTGAAAAAAATAAAAATAAAAAGGGTCAACAGGAGGACTGAATTGCAATAGTTAATAGAGAAATATGGTTACCTAAGAAGAAATAACAAAACAAATAAGCATAAATGCATATGATCACAAATATGTGTATTACAGAATACTTCCAAATTATAAATAAATTAACAATTGTCATTTAGTGAAATTAACTTCTACAAAACACAATAAAACTGAACCGAGTGCTTCTTTAATAAGCACGTCTTCAAAGTTCATTAAAAAAAAAAATACTCTAATGCAGTTGTTCAGTATTTCAAAATGTGTTAATTATAAAATGTTCACAAAACATGAATGTACATTAAATATCTAAATGACTGAAGAAAATATAAAAATAAATTAGCAGAGCCATTGAAAACATTATGAAATGAACATATTATTCAGGAAGTTAAACTAGCCATGTGGTTCTGGATAATGCCCTTAATAATTATTAATAAATTAGTTCATTACTTATAAAAAATACTTTTCACTTTCAACTCTATGATTTATAGCCTGTTACATGATTCCCACTTGTTGGTTTATATACATCAACATGGAAAAAAAATTCATTTAACAGTATTTATTTTTTAATTAAAACAAAAAAATGCAGTGCAGTATAGTGTACAGAATAAAATTACTTACCTTTGGCAGGTGATGAACAATCAGTTTAAGAGCGTATTTTTTCATGTCAGATGCTTGCATTCTATCAGCTGCCTCAAGAATCTGCATTACATTTTCAAATGACACATTCATTTCTAGATTCTGCTTACAGAAAGCCTAAAACAGTTTAATCTTACATTATAATTTATTAATGCTAAACATAATGACAACATACTGATAAATCATAGAGTTTTCACCAAAACCCTTATTTGTTAATGATTTTTCACATATTTTAGAAAAGAATTACTATTCATCTTTACAGCAAAGATTACAAAGATTAAATTATTTAAAAAATACTCTAAGTACTTTACTATATCATAAAGCATTATGACAATATCAATAAGTAAAGACACATACATAAACTAATTACATAAAATTGATATGATCATAAATACTCATAGCAAATTTTAATTAAGCATTATTTTTATGATACAAAGAAAGCAAGAGTAGATAAATGAGAGAACTACCACAATATCAGAATATTTTATGCTTCTAGCATACTAAGTAAAATATTTTATAGGAGAATGAACATAAGGAACATTTACTGGATTACAACCGATTCAATTTTAGGCTAAGCATAAGAAATGAAAAGTGATTTTAGTCCTATTTTACAAAGAAAGATTTTAAGACAAAGTGGAAAAGAGAAAATTTGTAGCAGAATTTTGTAAAAAAAATCTGATGTCGGCACCACATGACTTCCTTTGTATGCCTATTAAATTATATATACACATTTTTTTAAAATGAA
Source organism: Lycorma delicatula (assembly GCF_047948215.1). Taxonomy (NCBI): domain Eukaryota; kingdom Metazoa; phylum Arthropoda; class Insecta; order Hemiptera; family Fulgoridae; genus Lycorma; species Lycorma delicatula. The sequence goes on from NC_134458.1 coordinate 65,453,410, forward strand.
AAATACATAAAATTTTATTTCATTAATAACTTCTGATATTTTTTCTTTTTTTTTTTCTTATTATTATTTATCGTAAATTTTTTTTACAACAGAGGTTAATAATTATTAATAAATCAACAAATGTAAATTAAAAAAAAAGGAGATAAAGTCTGATTTGAAGAACTGATGTGCCTTCCCCTTCTAAGATCCAAATATTTCACTAATTAAAAAATCTCACTTGACTATAACTCGGAACCAATGAAAATAAGTAGCACTTACGACATATTGTTGAAAAGCTCTCAATGAGAGCTTATTAATGCAGTTAAGAACAGCCAAGATCCAATTTGTTTTTGTTTTTTGGGCTTTTTTGGACACTTTTGGTTTCAGTCAATTGCAATAAAAAAGGAAGATGCACAACTAGATGTTACAAAAGTCCTAAATCCAAAATTTCAACATCCTACAGCTAATCATGTTTGAGTTACATGAGATACACACGTACGTACAGACATCACGCCAAAACTAATCAAAATGGATTCAAGGATGGTCAAAATGGATATTTCCATTGAAATCTGAAAACCAAAATTTTTCGCAATCACAACACTTCCTTTACTTCGTACCAGGAATTAAAAAGAAGGTTAAAGTACCAGGCTATGATTCAGACTTCCAGGATTAAGTTTTATTTATTAAAACATAGTTAGAAAACTGAAGGTTTAGGATGTAGGAAGTATATAGACTGTGACTAAAAAAATTCAGTAATTTCTCAAGTACAACTGTTGAAATCAGCTATATCTAATAAAATCGATTCCTTTGAGATAATATTTCAGACCAAGTGGCATACAGTTCTCTGAAAACATCGCATTGAACAGTGCCGGTGCCAGCTTATGCCTCCAAGGATGATGAATAGAATAACCAATAATGTATCTACAAATTTATAAGCACAAATCATTACTCTGTAAATATCAAAAATGATTCTATTGTTTTTATGAATTAATTTTAAACAAAAACTACACCATCTATTCTTAATTTTACATCTACAATTCATCAATTTAATTTTTTTTTTTAATGTTTAATAGAATGAGAAATATGAGACTTTTATACGATATTTCAATAAACCTGAGAAATAATGGAATTTAGCATTCAGTTTCATTTCTATATAACACATGAATACATTAAGATAGTATTCAGAAAGAGGCTTAATCACTGTTTGTTTATCAAAGGAAAAAATTAAATCGAATCAGAAAGAATTTTTTCATACATAAATCACTCGATCTTACACAATCATATATTTATGAAGTTCTATAAATCAGTAAACTGAGCAATCAATTATTATTTTTCTAGTGTCTCCATTATTTCTTTGATCAGTGCTGAAAGATAATCCAGTTACATCAACAGACAAAAACTTTTCTAATTTACAAAAACTCATTTTTAATGTATTTATTGCACCCGTGTTATTTTTAAAAGTAGAAAGATAGCAATCACTATAAATTAATAAATTTTGAAGTGGTTATTATCATTTTGCTAAATAAGTCGGTTCATTTTTTTTTATTAGTAATATTTTTTATATTTTGTACAAAGGTTTAGTTTCTAGGCCATAAATATCAACTCTTAATTGTTTTCTTTTAAATACTAACCAAGTTCAGCTCATTAATGAAACACAATAAATTATGTTTTGCTGAATTAACATTTGTAAATATTGATAAGTTTTTTTTTTTGTAAGATTAATTTCCGCTTGTTATTGGTACTTATTTTCATAACATAAATTGTTGAAAAAGTCATGACATCTCAAATGAAAATAGTTCATTTCATCAAAATAGTTCATCTCAAATAGTTAATTTTCAGGACATTTTATCAAATGTCCTGAAAATGAACTATTTGGCTGTCCAGATGAAGGCAGCGATATCAATATTTACTATATTCTTTCTTACTTAATAAATAACAATTATAGTACAATGAAAACATACCTGGAGCCTATTATTAGTAAAGCCATAAAAATATGGAGCACTAAATAGATACAGAGAATCCTCAGGAGGCATATTTACATCGGCATAGTATATGTAACGTAGAAGAGAATCAAATGCTTGACGAGTGGGTATATTTTCCCCGATCTGGATCTAAAACAATAATAAATATATAAAAATTATAATTTTTTTAATATTAAATCAATCTAAGGGATGAACAGACTTACTAAGTAATGAATGTATCTATGAATATGAACTCCCAAGTAAGTTTTGAATATCCATTCATGTGTCTATAAAAAAAAGCAAATATACCACACAGTAGGCTTGGCTTGATGGTTTCAATTTAAACATTTTAAGAAAGTAATCAGTTTTCAGACCACCTACTTGGCTTTTTAAAAGGTACTACGGTTTATTGCTTTAACACTATACCTTTTCACCTTCTGATATGTTTTACTCTACTTCTTGAACTAAATTACTTTGTAAAATCTAAACTTGCAGACACCAAACTCACTAACATTACACAAGTAGTCACTGAAGATATATAAGAAAATGGCTATCTGTATTCAAAAGATAAATATCTCTGCTATCACCAATTTTTTATATTATTAAATAATATCTTTTTTATTTATACGGCTCTAAAACTGATACACATTCTGAGCTTAATAAATCTTAAACTTAAAAATAGAAAGGTTTAAACGTAACTAAATTTTAAGTGAATTTAATTTATTTTCTAACTAATAAAATAACAAACCTGTGAGCTAGCACGTAATAAGTTATCTGAGCATATATTTGTACAAATTTATTTTTTTTTACCCATTTTCTTTTTTTTTACTCTTTATTTCAGCTTTTTTCTTCAACAAAAACCAGCCAAATGAAAAATGCGCAAAGCATTTTCTAAGTTTGGTGACAACAAATAATTTCATTACTTAATAATTTAAGTGATCGATGATAAACAATATACTGAACACAGCTTTGACTGCTGATAATAAGCCTTACTTCAAATTACTTAAAATACTTTTCTGCAGGGTACAGAGTATGAAAACAGTTATTTTACAAGCTGAATTAACTGAAATATCACTGCCTGCACCAATTTTTTTTTTATTAATGAAGCAAATGTTACTAAAACAATTTCTAGCTTCAAATGTAAATCCATAAAGGAAAGAATTTAAAGGTGACCAGTTACTTGTGAATAGTCTTAATATGATGAATCAAAGAAATGTTAGCATGAATAGTTTCAGAACAGTAGAGTGAAGTGCATGACAAAGACCCTAAATCCATATATAATATTATGTATTATTTTCATCATATTATACTATCATTATTGCTTTTCCCAAACAGAACAAATAACATAAAACTAGTAACACTATAGTATTATATTAAAAACTGTAAAAAATTAGAAAACAACTTACATTAACCACATTATCTTCTGGCATAAAAGATCTGAAGAGTGCTTCAAAATAGCTGCATCTTGCTGCAAGTATAGATTTATGAGCAGGTATAGGGATACCGTCCAACATAAGCGTAATATCACAAAATTCTTTTCCAGAAGATTTCAGGAATGTTTCTAAATCTTGTTCCAATGTGGCACCTACAAAATTAATTAGCAATCAATAACCCATGTAACACTAATATACAGCAATTCACATCAAATAAGTTATCTAATCTGAAAGCAAGTATCACAATGATGCTGTCACTGACCGTACATAAGTCATAGGTAATATGAAACATGTGCTCTAGGCCAAGCCTGTGTAATTTTGGTTAGTTTCAAACTAATTAGAGATTATAGTGTTTAGTAGAACTGATGAGACGTTTCAATTTAGATCAGTAAAAATCAAAATTGAATAAGGAAATAACTAAGTGCCAGTGAATTTTCTGTTTTGACATGTTCAATTTTATTCACTTATTAAGATTCTGAAGAGTCCTAGGAAATAGGCTGGTAGGAGTACAAGAGAAGTAAATTGTTTTTCAAAATATTTTAAGACTACTTATTCATTTTGGCAAAAAATGTAACAAGACTTTCTTTAAAGGTTGTCATATTCTTTGCAATTTTGGTTTTGTTTTAGTCTGACTGATAAAAAATAGTGTTTATTTTGTTTACATTTTTGATCTCCTCACCCTGTGAAGTGTTTTTTATGCTAGTCTTTTTCAATTAATTTTATAACTGAGGATGCTATGAAAAAAACACTTGTAACTAAAGTTTAGAGAAATTATCTTTTACAATTTCCATTTTCTTTCTTTTTTATACCTTCAAAATTAACCAAGGTAAGGACAAAATGTGAAAAATATCTACAAATTCTTAAAGGTACTGTTTCAAGAATAACTTAATTTCAGAGAGTTTGATTAAAAAAATCTAAACAGCTTTTTCTTTCATTTTTAAGAAAGAGATAAATTGTTGAACTTTTTACTTTATATTACATATTTTATAAATAGAAGGAAAAAATGCCATTTTTTAATAAAAGTTTCATTTTTGGTCTACTATTACTGTTATAATTACATAAAATTAATCATATTGAAAAAAACACAGTATCATACAGAAATGAAGAATCCTCTGAGGATTATTTATAAAAAAAAAACAAAACAAAAAACAGTTATTCAATATAATAGAGACAATTGATCTGATATATAATTTTGTTTAAATATTCAACAAGCAACAATAACAAAAGAAAAACAATATAGGTATACCAGAAATACATAATAATTAAATATGTTGCAAATTTGCATTATGACCTGAAGGGCTTGTTCGCAGACATTATATAACCATTTTTTTCTTAGATTTATTTAAAGCAGTTTTCAAAATAATTTTCAATTAAATTCATCTTAGTGTTGCTCTAAAAGATTATAAGCATCATCATCTATATTAAAGATATGTGTACCAATAGTTACTATAATTAACAAAAATTTTAGGAGCTATGAGTTAAGGATTTAGGAGCTGAGCTGTTAGTATATCTGAAAAATTTGTCTGGAATTTTTTGTCAAATTTTATCATTTTATTACCAAATTTGCCACTAAATGTTTTGAGTTTTTACTTAAAATAATGTTTTCTTGGGGGAAGGGGTTTCTGAAAAAGGGATCATTCCCTATATGGAAGGAGCTAATCATGATTCTGCCAAAAGTACTGCAAGTTTCTAGGTAAATTGTAAGTCAAATTACTTTTTTAATATTTTGTCTTTGAGGCCTCTACAGGACAAAAATATCCAGGGTTTTGACCAAGAGAAGAAGTCACAATCAAATTTTTAAATGTTCCTTTTGTTTTGGGAAATTGACAAAAAATCATTTTCTTTTGTACTTGAGGCTTTTTTTTAAGTAAAACTGTATGAGAGGCTGGCCCCTTTCCTGGGTTTTGTCCATAATTATGTAATTTTATCTCCATTTCTCATCTTGGGCTCACAAACAATGATGTAATCCAAATTTTTCACCAGATTCAATCATTAAAAAATTTTTTTGATGGAATAGGGTCAATAAGGTCCCTTGATGAAGCACAGAAAGATTTGACCAATAGTATTAAAACTTGGTAAAGTCCAAAAGAATCTTTACAACTCTTGTTTTAAGGCCAGTTGTAAATTCAAAAATTCCAAAATTTCTATGACTTAAGGTGTTTGTAACCTATATTTGTAACTGTTTTCAATGGGTTTCAGATAGCAGAATAAAAGAAAACTATATCATTTTTCAGATGTGAGGCCACCTCTTTAGTTACGATGTCCATTTTCAAAGAATATTTATTATCAAGCACCCTCCTGCAAGTAGAACTCGATGTTTAAAATTTTTCCATTCGTTATGACCACGCCTCACAAAAAAGTTACAACTTTCATGTTCTGCAGCCTTTTATTTGTTTAGCTGTGTTCCCAATGGTACAACTTGAATCAATTAAGTTCTTATATACTTTCAACTGGAGGTAGATGTTATAATTTCTCAAACTGGTTCCACACTATGCACAAAAATGATACTTGGGTAGCTGCATCCTCTCTTCTGAGATTCACAATCCACAAATGATCTGATTAATGATTTCAAGACATTACAACTATTTCTGAAAAAAAGGTTTCTATGAGCTATTCTCTCCAGTACCATCTTCTGTGTTCAAATTCTGCTTAAGGTTAGATCCTGTAGAGACTCAGATTTTGAATTATAGAATTTGTATCTCTGAAATAAGAAATTCAATAACAAATTATGAAATTTTTATTTCATAGTTCTTATTTTCTTCTTTTAAATACTTTTCTTCACTTTATATAACATCATTTTTAGCCAAATTTGATGATTTAGTGTGCTGATGAAATGTATACAATAGTAACTGCATATGACTCAATGTAACACCAAAGTAATAGATATCTTCTACTGAAATGTTAAGATAAGTGTCACCAAAAAGGTTCACTGAGCAGGTCAGCTGTAATATGAGTGGGTCGATAATAAGGTTCATAAGAAATCTATATTTTTAGAATCTACAGTCTATACTAGAGAACTAGTATATATAATAATAATACATTAAAATAACACTGAACTGGAGTATAAAATACAGTGAAACTGAAACTGTTTAATCGATGTCAGAGAACAAATGTATTCAGTTAAAATGTAGTTTTGGGTAAATGGAAATGATACAAAGAATCTTTAGTACTAGTTGTAAGGACAAATAAATATACTGCAGTGAAATCCCCTTTTTTCATCCGACCTGTAGTCACTAACTTTTACAAATTAGGGAATATATCAATCAGTCATTACAGTGAATGGTCATAAGTGAGGTACAATCTTACATTCATCTGAAAAATACATTTATCCATTAGTATTATTAACTGAGGAGATTAAAAGTAGATCAACTCTTCTTGTAATAATTTATTTTACAAAGACTTTTAATCACTTTAAACTACAAATAAGAATAATCTATTATTAATTTTTTTTTTATAACTAAAACTCCCTTGATAATATCTGCTACTGATGAAAGTACTATGTGTATAAAAAAAAATACAAAAAACCTACAAATTAAATTAATAGAAAATAACCTGCAAAAGTAATAATTTTTAATAATTTCATAAAAAATATGTCAACAAAACATTTAAAAAAGATAATATATGATATAGTAACTCAGTTTAAATTATATTTCAGTGAATTATACTTTTCACCAGTGAAAGCACTATGATCTAAAGTTCAGTATTCATGATATTTATCTTTATAATTTAATAAAAGAATATATATATTTGAGAAATTAATTAAAAATAAATGGTACCTGTGTTATCAAACTGTGGTTCAGGAAGTGACCTGATCTGTGGAATTCTCTGTCTTCTGATAACTTCCACCATAAGTGGTTGATCTAAAGTTTCAAATTCCTTACTCATAATTATTTTATTATAATTGCTCTCTTTAACAATAAATTTCAAGCAAAACTCCTTTATGTAATAAAGTTTAAGTTGAGAAGCATTATGTAATGCCTCTAATACATTCTGATGATTGATGGTTGCTTCCAAATATTTTACACATAACTGTTCTAATCTACACATATGAAACTGTAAAACAAATGAATATGAGTAATAACTGCAATTCATAAAATATAAATGCACAATTAAATGTTCTAAAAATATTTACAGTAATACCACAATGACCTAACACTATATAACAAAGTGAATCACTAATCTAGTTATTAACAATGAAGTTTATTTGTAATCATAAAATGATAGAATAATCAAACTTTCAAGAAATTACCCATATGACATACATAAGATTTTTATATCAAGTTATAACTACAATATTGGTAATAAGAAAAAATATTAATAGTTTTAATTGGATTCAAAATACTTACAAAAAAAGGAAAAAAGGATTAGTGACACATAATAATTTTTGAACAAATATTATTGAATAAAATGAATAAATTGCGTAAATACAGAAAAGATTAAAGAATTAAAAAATGTTCACAAGTTCAACTTCGCAAAAGATTAAGGAAAGGTTTTACAGCTAAAGGATAAATTAACATAACATACCAGCACATAACACAACATAACCTGTCATATAAGCAAATAAAATTAAATACGCTCATTAAAAGAAAATGTCACAGTGCAAAAAAATAAACATGTTAAAGCACAAAAAAAAAAATAATTTAATCATATCAACAAAACTTAAGCATTTAGCATCTGGTTTTAAAAAATATTAATTCATATCATCTAATGATATCATCAAAATTTTAAATGAAATTAATTTTATCATTAGTTTTTCAATAGGTTTTAAGAATATCTTTGTTGCCACTGGGTGATCTGTAATTCCTAAAATAATAATCCCAATATATCTTAATCCCAAAATAATAATCCCAGCCCATATCTTCATTGTAGAAATGCAACATATTCTGCAACATGAGATTCTTCCACCCTTAAAGGATAAATCACATCAGTGAGAAATTATACTACAATGTTAGCGACTTTGTAGTATTTATTTTGATCATTATGGTGACAAGCTCTGTAGTCTTTGCATCTCTTTGATCAAGATTTATTGAGAATTAATGTGTGAACAGAATTTTTGAAAAATACAAATACTACACAACTAAAACAAAAATTCAACTTTTACCTACTTCAGATTCTTTGGTGGAACAAGTATTCAAAAGGAAAAATAGCAAGCTATATAAATTTTTTTTAATTAATTTGACAAGACTTACTTTTATAATATGTTATTTCGAGTGTGCAAGTATGTTAGCCAGGATGAAAATTTATTACCATCTTCATGATGTAGAGGGTATGAATTAGTTCACAAATATTTTTAAAATATAGATTATTACATTGTTTTTGCCATAACAGTCATTTTATTATTTAATACTGCAAGCATTTTTTTATATTAGAACAAAAATCTGTAAATTTTTTTTATAGTCTGGTTTTTGTATAATTAAAAAATTCAATTTTTATTGTTATAAACCATTAAAATGAATAAGATTGCATTTAAAAGATGCTAATCTAAAGATTAAATATATTGACTACTTTTTTTTAATAGTATAAAAATAAATATATTTTAAATATAAGATAAACTATTTTAATCATATAAATGCTTAAAGATGCTCTTCAGGCAAAAGTTTTCATTATCTTGGTGTGGTCCTGAACCAAACAATCTTCTCTTATAATAGAAGCAGTAAAGAATGTAGAAGACCTAAATGATGAAAGATTTATATATTTAAGTCTATAATATTAATGTACCAAAATCAAAATTTTAAACCATATCACTTGGAATTTATGATTCACCCAGTTACAGAAAAGATTTTTAAAAAAATTAAACAGAAAAATGAAAACCAAAGATTAATATAGAAATAAAAAAAATTACTAGTAGCTAATGACCAAGATTATTAAAAAAAAACAGTTTAGCTACAGAAAAGTTAATAGATAACAATAAATTAAACTATTGATTCAATACAAACAGAATGTCATGAATTTTTAAACAATGAATGTTTTTTTTAATGAAATTTCACCACAGAAGTTTTGAAGCTTATACTTGGGAATATGGAAATGGAATTTTATAGTGTATGAAAAATGCCATCCCTGACTACGATTCGAATGCAGGATCCCCGGATGAAAAGCCCAGTCACCACTCCGCCACAGAGATTGATGGATTTAATCATTTTAATTACACATATTAAATTATTCCTTATTTTTTTCATTTTACTTTGATTTTTTCCAACACATTTTCATTTTAATCAGATTCACTCCAGTAGTCATAAGAATCATTTAATTTTTATGGCTATTTCCTGAAAATTTTTCCACTTAACTATTTGTAACCGTCCTCCTACAAAATACTACAATGGAACAGGTACACAACATTAAAAAATTATATTTATCAAAAGTCCTACAACTTCCTTCAAAGTTTCAAAAACTCATTCTACAAATATCACAGCTTTTTATTTGTCTCTTTACGTGGTTTCTCAGTTACAGGACAAGACTGTTATAACCTTTTTGTTGCAAGATCCTTCAATAGCTTAATACGACTAAGTGGTTGTAACTGTTCTGTCATTTCTAATCATACTATCACTGAATCATATTATTTCTTTAGCATGACTTAATTTACTATAATATATAGCCATGAAAACTGCCCGCTAACAGTTAAATTAAAAGTTAGTACACAAAACAAAATTAAGAAAGAATAGCACCAAGAGATTAATTACTACATACTATAAAAAAAGGTCTCTTACAGGAAAATGGAGAGAGACCAATTAATATATGATTTATAAAAAAGATGACATAACAGACCTCAAAAATGAATCTTAATGAAACAACCATGTCCAAGAAACACACAATTTTACACATGACATAACAAAAAAAAATTAAAATTAACCAAGTGAGGTAGATTAAGTTTAAAACATTGAAATATGGATCTGCAAGATGAATGTACTAGTCTCTGTGCTAGCTAGATAAAGCAGACCAACATGATAAGGCAATATAACTTTTGTTTGAATTGCAGAGCAGGGTATGTTGTCAGATTCTGGTTTATTACTCTAGGCTGTATCATACATTGCACAACAGTCAGTTATTAGTTTTTGCTGTTATCTTTCTTCTACAGAAATTTGATTTTTCTTTTACTACATTTTTTAGACAAGTAAAAATTTTTTTTTAATATTTCAACATTCATATTGATAAAATATTACTTATTTTACTATTTTCTTCTTGGAAGAAGCTTAATTTATAGTGAATGCTAAGTCAAAAATAAAGTTCTATAGTCATTACCTTCAAATAAAGTGTACTGCAGTCAATTTAAAAACTATTTTATAAATTTAATTTCATCAATAATTAGGTCTTCTAGATTTGTATTTTATCTGATACATAGTTTTATGATACATACTCTCTTAAAAGAAACGTAACCGTACCAATGCTGTTTAATTTTATTATTATTAATTAGCAGTTAAACAGAAAACGCTAAAATAAAAATATAAAATTTATTAAAATATTTATCCCGTTTATTTTCACCTGTCATTGTTCAGTAAATGGAAAAATTATTTACATCGACAGGTGAAATAAATGGGAAGATTGAAACAGCAAATACGTTCAGAGGCAAAAGGTGAATTTAATGATGTGATTGCCTTTAATATAAATATATAATAATTAGTGAATAAATTAATGAAAAACATTTAACCACATAACACTAACCTGCACGGCTAGCCTGTATACATCCATCATAAGCAGTACAATTCTATTGCAAACAGGATCTTCAACTATAAAAGGCAATTATAATATATTACACCAACAATGTGATTAATAGTTGTACCTGCTTACATGAAATAATTGTATAAGACATAACATTACTAGTAAAATTGGAAAAAAGCATGAAGACCATTACTAATAGCAAAAACATGAAAATTAATTTTAATTAAGTTATTATTGCTGAATATAAACAGTATAACAAATTTTAATTAACTTATACTAGATTAATCTAGAACAGAACCAATTGAAACCACCAGTATGCGATTAAGACAATCTTACCATTAAATTTGTCACTACCTAGCATTCATTAATTGCAAAGATTATAGATTTAAAAATAAATTAATACTCCTTTATCCTTACTTAATAACATCCTTATAAATATAAATTCTCTTCGTCTCTAAGTTTTTGTAAATCCCCAGATTACTAGATAGAAAAGGTGTTTTTATAAGACAAAATTCCTGTGAATCAAAATAGTTTTCAAAATAATATTTCATCACCTTAATCACAGTAATGTGAAAAGTGACTCATATGAAACCAAAATGATAAGGAAATAACACAATAAAACAGCACCCAAGCCAAGATCTAGGTGACCCCAATAATGTGATACAACAAGAGAGAAAAAGTTTTATACAATAAAATTTTGCTCTCTTTTTTCATTATTCTTTAGTGTTACTGTAAAATGACAAGAAGTGCCTTGAATAATGGTGGCCTTGAAAAGGGCAATTTCAGTAAGTTAGCTACTGGGGTGATCAGCAGCGGTCAGCTGAGGCAGGCGGGCATCTACCTCAATAGGTTCACTCTTAGCCAACAACAGAGCCAGGCTCAGAAACTTTTCCTTGGATTAGATCTAACAACAATTTTGGCTTCCATCCAGCAGTTGGGAATCAAAAGCCAACCCATCAAGTAGGCTTTGAATATTTAAGTGATTCAGAAAGGAACCATTTTGGCTTGCCAGCAGTCGATAGCCTCTGACTCTGAAGTTGGCTGACTTCTTCTTCTTCTTCCCAAGAAACCACCTAGATCTCTCCACCTATAGTAATGTGGCTGCACAAAAATGCTTTCTATACAGCAGCAACGATTTGTAATAGGCATGTTCAATGCATGGTTTTGGTCAAAATAACAATCACTGTGACCATTGCATGACTTGATCACTGCACACAATCAATCAAAACAATAGTATCCCAAATGGTTACTTAGAAAGAAATTGATTGCGGGGTAAATATACTGGTAACCATGACCAGACTTTCAATTTATTTGAAGAAAATCAGTAGGAATTTTGAAAAATTGCAAATAAAAGTTACATTTTCAATATCTTTGTGACAGTGTAATTTCATCATTCTGTAACTTCCAAACTTCTTTAACATAACAGATTTTAAAAAAAAAGGTATTTTACAGAAGTGTGTTCTATCTACCAAATTTTTTTTAATTTTTTCAGTAATCTATTTCATTATAAAGTCCATTAATAAAAAAAAAAACTGCCGTCTTCTTCCATTACAGAACAGCATTTTCAAAACTATGACACAGAATATGAATATGCCCTAGATAATTTCTCTGTTGCACTCAAATGTTACGTCAGTATTTTTACTACTATAGAATTGTATTTATTTTTTTATCAATATTTTTTCTACTTTTTATTATTTTTATATTTGCAATGATGAACATACTTCATTTACCCAGTTTAGGTACATTTCATTTCATGGCATAATATTTACAATTAATGCGCTATTTTTAAAGAGATCAACCTAATTGTATCTTTACCATTGAACTCAACGAGAAAGGAATTAGTCAAATCCAGGTTTGTTATCAATTGTTTTTTTATTAAAAACTATGGCCTTAACTCAGAAACTCTCCACATTTTGTGAGTGGACCTGTACTACAAAATCAAAAAAAAATTTATCAAATGATTTTATTATGAGGTGTTGCTATTGGTGAAGAAAATTTCTGCTGGCTCTCCACTCTTCTGCAAACATAGCTGAGACTGGAGAAATTTATCAAGTTATTATCAGTAATAACCTATCTGTACTTCCATCTGCCAAAATATTACTGTAATTTCAGTTATCATCCTAAATGCAATTTTATTCTGTAATGCGACACAACTCCCTTCCTTTTTACAGAGCAATAGAGCCTTTTAAGCACCTGTAATCAGAGATAAAATGAAAGGAAAGACTCATGCTTTGGCAACTCATCCAGATTAATGATGATCTTTCATATTCAATTTTGGACTGTTCAATTTTGTGGTTGATAATTGATAAGTAGCTTTAAATTTTGAAGATTTCATTTCAATGTATTATATGTGTACTTGCAATGTACAATGGAAGCCTGGTAAGGATGGAGATTATTGCACTGATTTATGGTAAGTACTTAATAATTCAAATGAATTGGTTTACGTGAAAGATTGATTGTGGATGGAGACTTTAATGCTAGGATTAGCGCATTAAATCAGCTGGGGGATGAGAGTATAGAAGGTTGTTCACTAACTGACAGCAGACAATGTTGTGATAATGTAATTCATTTAACAAGGAAATTTTTGGTTGAGACAAAGGGCTTTTGATGTTAAATGGTCTAACTAAGAGTGATCTTCCTAGGCAGTTCACAAGTTTTCGACCTTATGGGAAAAGTAATAAGTGAACAGTTAACAGGAATGGTGCTATATATGAATCCAGCACCAGTTGCTTGCAAGCATTTCCAATCATTTACCTTACGGTTTGGAGTTAGGGCCTTCTATATGTTTCAGTAATTATACTACTAAATTGGAGAATGGAGGAAAGAGTAAAAGAATAAATTCTGATTCGTGTTTGGAAAATATTTATACGTTTGAAAGAGAAAAATTAAAACACCATGGTTTGTTAGTCACTGTTTTCAGGCCAAGAGTAAAGTAAAACAATGCAAAAGGCAGGATTTTCTTAAAAATTTATTGAATGATTTGTTCTTGGCTAAGAAGGAGTAAAGGAATATTGTTATTAAACTAAGCAAAAAAAATTAACAATTCTTTAACAACTGTAAAGGATTCTAAAGGTTTTTAAAATGCAATCAGAAAAACGAATGAAAAGTTTAGCAGTAAAATGGATTTTACAATTGAAGAATTAGAAACTTGTTTTAAAAATGAGCACCCTCATTAATTGTTATAAAGTACATCTTTGATATAAGTGAGTCTACTTCCAGATTTATCTGTCTGACAAATTTCTCTTTATGTGTCACCTTCTTAAAGATTACTTTATCTAATGCCTGATGAATTTTACAATTATTCCATGAAAGCCATGAAATAATTTGATTTTTTCCCCATCCTATGACATGCATCTATAGAGTCTTATGTATCAATATCAAGCACTTTTCCTACATAATTCACAACTGCTGGCTCTTGTGCTGTAGCTTGCATTTTCACAATATTGCTTTTGGTATACAGCTCCAAATCCTCTAGGCAATCTTTCAGATTTATTATTTCTTCTTTAGCTTAGTATATTCAGTTATTTACTCCTCTTTAAGTTTCAGGTATATATCAGCCTTGATGTTGTACTTCTACAGAGGCTTAGTTATTCTCTATCATCTGGGAAAGCTTCATATGATACATTGAATTCCTTTTCACAATTTATTTTTACTATTACTAATCCCAGTAACTGCATTTACTATATGAGGTTAACTTCCCTTCCCCAACTTCATTTTCAAACCTAGTATGGTTTTGTTGTGTTGTTAGAACATCTCCAAACAAGCCATCAGCAGTAATACATTCAACATAAGATGTGATTGCAAAGTTTTAAGACTGGGCTTATAATGTCAAAATGGCAGTATTTACAGGCTGTTGTGATGAATCTCCTTCAAAGAAGTTGCCTTCTGACTGAACACAACGACTAACAATGTTTACACTTTTGAAAGCATTCCTGGAGATTTCCTTTCTTAAGGTGTTAAAAACCCTCTCTGTATTTGCCTCGATGTCTTCAGTTGAATCAAATCAGTTCCTTTCAGCAAAAGCTTCAATTTAGGAAACATCTAAAATCAACAGGAACTAAATCAGGGGAACAGGAGGGCTGTAGAAGCACAGGAATTTGGAATTTAGCCAAAAATTCCAGAATCAATCACAGAGAGCCAGTGCATTGTGATGTTGGAGGACCCAATTCTTGTCCCACCAGAGTGCAAGCCTTTTCTTGCAAACACTGAAGGACATTTTTATAGTATTTCTCATTGTCTGTCTGCTCCCTACGAACAAATTCATAATGCATGATACCTGTAGAATCAAAGAAATCCACCAACATTGCCTTCACATTTGACTAACTTTTTCGCACTATTTTCAGTCATGGTGAACTTGGACCTTTCCTCTGCGATGATTATGCCTTTGTTTCTGGGTCATACCCATAAACCCATGATTCATCACCTGAAATTATCCTATTTAACAAACCATTTCATATTTTAATTTAAAAAGAAATGAGAAAAACAATAAATTACTTTATAGTTCTTTCAGCTGAAATACATTTTCAGATTTTATCAATTTAAATATATCTTTAAATTTCTTATATATGAAAAACAACAAAATACTCCTTAAGTTTGTTTTTTAACTTGAATATTTAGTACTAAGGGTTATGGAAAACAACAAAATATTCCTTAAGTTTGTTTTCTAACTTGAATGTTTAGTACTACAGTGCTGTTTCAATAATGAAAGTTTCATGGTTTGAAAGAATTTCAAAGCAGATTACACGTTGAGGTCACGGCTCATTGTTTATATTTGTGACAGTAAATCCATTATTAATATATTCAGGGTCATATTTTCTTACAACTTTCCATATTTTAATAAGAAAAAGATCTTGACTCACTGCAAACTCTAATTCTGAAGTAGATCTCAATGGTACCAGGGTTTTTAACTGACAATGTTTTATCTCTCGTTGCTCTAAGCCACTATCCATGTCGATTTATATTTTATGTTGACTAAACTAACTGATCTAACCAAATTAATTCAAGCAAAGTATGTAAATAAATATATATACGAGGGTAAGTCAATTATTATCCGCAATGTAGTTTTAAATTTTATTGCAATACAAATAGGAATCTTACATGTACATAATTTTTCAACATAGTTCCCTCGCATTACAACGCAATTGGTCCATCGTTGCACAAGCTTCCTGATGCCCTCATAAAAGAAGGTTTTAGCTTGATGAGAAATGTTAAAATTATTACATCATCAAATTTTGTGATGATTGTAAATATGATTCAAATGTGGCAATATCATGCAAAAAAAAAAAATCAAACATATTTTTTTAATTTCACTGTAACTGCTGTTTAGCCAATAAGACACACATGCACACGCATGAATTAATAACTAATTATCAATTTAAATGGATAATATGAGTTACAACTTACTCTTTTTTGTTGGATCAATTCTATCAGTATATATGTAATTAAGGACCATTTCAAAAGCTTCCGGTACAGCATCTTTAAGGTGCACTTCAAGTAAAGGTAAATCTTTAAAAGGCAGTTCTGTTACATTACTAAATAACTGCAACAACACCACACATGCACACACTTAGTAACAATTAAATGCAAAGACCAGCATGTAATTATCAAAGGTAACATACATATAAAAATAAAATAATAATTTATATAATGCAAATAACATGATTTAATAAACTTAATAAAAAATGAATTAAACTTCTGTCTTAATAAGTAAACTTCCTATCAAACATCAACATAATTAGAGGTGCTTCCATACTACATAACTGTTAGCATTAACATAACTGTAACCATTCTAAATTTTGTTGGTTACGAACGATATATATATTATGTCATAAAGAAAAAAGTTTCAATATTTTAAAAAGTAGTTAATATTCATTTGGCTTAGCTGATATTAAAAACAGAAAATAGGCAATAGTATTATATTATTTTAATAGTTAAATAAACGTAATTAGTTTGATAAGAAATTGTATTACATAACTTTGTTTTTTGATGTATGACATGGTCTGGATAGCCAGACGGTGATGTCATCGTGGACTGGTGTGAGCATATACATTTCTCAGAAAAAAGTGCGTACGTGCTAAAATACGAACGGGCGTCTGGCGGGGGAAGCCAGACTGACATTCTTTGTTTCGGGGCTAGTGTGAATTTAGCAGTCATGGAGTGGAGACGTGATTTGAATTGGCTCGCACGGAAGTGGTGATGTGTTCTTTGTTCGATGAGACAGGACAGTGAGACTGGGTAAACAGGTGTATTCGATGCGAGGTCATCATTATTTTTATATGTGCAGGAAAGTATCCTTATGTATATGAAGAGAAAAATTAATGATATGATTAAAAAATATATGATTCCGTATAATTCTGATATAAATAATATGTTTAACTAATGTTAAAAAAAATTATTTTCTTGTATTGTTAACGTTAATTACGTTATTTTATATATTTTTTAAATATGACAGACGAGTAGTGTGGAAATGTGTTTTCTATGATTCCATATATATGATTCAAAATAATTTTGATATGCTTAATATGTTCAATTTATGTTAAAAAATTATTTTTCGTGTTGTTAATGTTAATTATTCTTTTTAATTTTAATAATATACATGTGATCAGACTACATAGCCCTAGTACATTTTTTCGTTGTTCCCCCCTTAATTTGAATTGTTTTGTGATTGAGCTTTTATTTTATATTGATTCTACAATGAGCTTTTCAAATTAAATTTTCTTTTTTTTTTTAATTTGGAAATAAGCTCGCAACCAGCATGTAATTATCAAAGGTAACATACATATAAAAATAAAATAATAATTTATATAATGCAAATAACATGATTTAATAAACTTAATAAAAAATGAATTAAACTTCTGTCTTAATAAGTAAACTTCCTATCAAACATCACATAATTAGAGGTGCTTCCATACTACATAACTGTTAGCATGGCTAATTAAAATCACAGTTAAATTGGTATATATATATATATATATATATAATAAAAAGTAAAAGTACCTACTTAATAAAAATAAACAGTTCTGCTTCAAAATTTAACTGTAGTCAAATTTAAAACGCATCTAAATGCAGATCTAAATTCACAACAAAAATTATATAAATACAAAGAAAGAAATAAACCTTAGTTCAAGGCTTAGATACAAGCTGTTTCTATCAAATAAGACTGTGAGTCAACCTCTTAAAAAAGCAGTGAGAACTGATTGTGAGTTCTTTTACAGAGAACCTGGATGTGTTTGAACCTGCATGACAAACACCATATATATCAACCCTCTCGGCTGTTCAATTAATGTTGATTATGCAACAGTCTTTATCATTTACAGTAATTGTGTTTTCAGCAGTACACCAATGCTAAGTGCTAAGTTTAAATGCTGAGCAACATACTGATTTGAAATTTCTACTAACATTGAACAAAACACTGACAGAATATTTTAAATACTTCCTGAAGATTACAGGGAAGCAGACTATATCTCGTTCATGTGTGCTCGAGTACAAAAGATTCAGTGAAGAACATCAGAAAATGGAAAACAAAGACTCTGGAGAACTTTCTGCTTCAAGAATCAAAAAAAAAATATTTAAAAGATTAGTCAGATTGTTCAAAAAGACTGCCAACTCTGTGTCCAAATGACACCTGAAGCAGTGAAAATTAACAATGATACTGCTTGGAAAATTCTGTGCGAGGATCTCAACATGAAAAAAGGTTT
The DNA here is from genome assembly GCF_047948215.1 of Lycorma delicatula. Taxonomy (NCBI): domain Eukaryota; kingdom Metazoa; phylum Arthropoda; class Insecta; order Hemiptera; family Fulgoridae; genus Lycorma; species Lycorma delicatula. The sequence continues at coordinate 65,472,133 of NC_134458.1, forward strand.
TTGCCGAGATGATTCCTAGGGTTCTCACACTGGAAGAAAAAGATCACCATACAGAAATTTACACTGATATACTTGCAGCAACCTGATATTGACCAAACCTTTTAAAAAAAAACATCACGTGTAATGAAATCTGGTTTAGATTTCAAACACATGCACTAGAAAATACCATCCTCATGAAGAATGAAAAAGTTTGCCCAATTGAGTCAAATTCAAAGCTATGATCACTGTAGTTTTTGATTTTAGGAGATGTAATTTTAGAAGAGCGAGTTCCAAAAGGCACAACAACAAACCAGCATTATAATAAGGAAGTTTTGACAAAGCTGAGAGAAAGTCAGTAAAACACAACTAGAACTCTGAAAAAATGGTTTCATTCTTCATCAGGACAATAGGTTGCTCACACAGTAGTTTCTGTGAAGCAGTTTTTGGCTAACAAACACATTAACACATTGAAAAACGTTCTCCATTTTCACTAGATCTGGCACCATACGAGTTTTCTTTTCCTTAAAATGAAATCTGTACTTAAAGGAACACATTTTGAGTCGGTTCATGCAGTGAAGAAGAAAACGGCAGATATGTTAATATACATATGTGCGAGATGTGTAAAAACACACCTCTTGTTAATAAATTCAAGTCATAACCTAATTCTAAAGATCAGAGTTAAATAAACCTTATTATTAAAAGGTACTGTTTGAAACACTTAAAACACTAAATTAAAAAATTATCTTCAGTAACAACATGCACAACTTTAAAGTCAAAATAAAGTAAATTCAATCTAATAAATAAACATCTAAACAGCTTCTGATCTGACAAAATATTGGCATCTAGTTAAAAAATACTTAACAAATACTTTTATGGGTATCATCAAATGCCATCAAGTAGTCACCTAGTAGGTAAAAATTCCCACTAGTATTATTTAAATAATTCACAGTAATTACTTTACTAAATGCAGTTTTGGTCACAAATCCTTCAACTTTCTTTCGCTTCTTTTAAGATGTTTTTCTGGGTGGCAACACCATCACATCATAAGATATGTTTTATTGTACTGCTGAGGAATAAGCAGCTATTTAACATTTATAATTACTTAATGATAACTTAACAATACATTTTAAATATACTTTAACTTTACTACACTTTTAACTGTAATTGAGTCTAATGTTAGAAATAATAAGTATTTTCAATTCTCTCTGGAATTTCCAAACTCTGCTTACTGCCTAAGCAGTAAACTACATTTGAGCATTTATAACATACTTTTTTTTTAATTTTCTGTTTTACATAACACTTCACTAATCTGTATTGTACTCAAAATTACTCAGAAAATAACATACTATTATAACCTCCAAATAATATTAAAAATGCATGATAGAAAATTTGAACAATATATAATCCCCCACCAAAAAAAAAAAAATAACTGTTATCGATTCCCTTTTTTAGGTAAATATACATATTAAGACTTCCAAAAATTATCTACCAATAATTTCTGTACATACATTTGTAATTCGTTTTACTGAGAAAAAAGATATAATTTTTATATAAATAAAACAAAAATAACGTTGTCAAATATAAAAATACTGCATCTGAAATGCTCATTCAGTTTCATTGTCACACTGAAATAGATGTAAGGTGAATATCACTTGAAAGTTACAATACAAAAAACTATACAAAAAACCTATATATATATTAGCAGTAAACGTATCATTCAGTGTAAACATTAGTTTCATTTAAATATATATTAAAAAAATAATTATATATATATATTTACATTAAAAGTAAACACTTAATATTTAAATACTTTTTATAGAAGCAAAACAATTATCTTAAGGAAGAAATTTATTTTTTCAAGCTCATCTGATTGATCACTTTCTGAGTATGCTTTTATTTTAAAAAAGCAAATTACAAAAAAAAATTAATAACAAAAAAAAAGAAAGTTTTTTTTTTTTTTTGTCTTCAGTCATTTGACTGGTTTGATGCAGCTCTCCAAGATTCCCTATCTAGTGCTAGTCGTTTCATTTCAGTATACCCTCTACATCCTACATCCCTAACAATTTGTTTTACATATTCCAAACGTGGCCTGCCTACACAATTTTTCCCTTCTACCTGTCCTTCCAAAATTAAAGCGACTATTCCAGGATGCCTTAGTATGTGGCCTATAAGTCTGTCTCTTCTTTTAACTATATTTTTCCAAATGCTTCTTTCTTCATCTATTTGCCGCAATACCTCCTCATTTGTCACTTTATCCACCCATCTGATTTTTAACATTCTCCTATAGCACCACATTTCAAAAGCTTCTAACCTTTTCTTCTCAGATACTCCGATTGTCCAAGTTTCACTTCCATATAAAGCGACACTCCTCCTCTATGAATCATGAGACCTTGCCGTTGGTGAGGGGGCTTGAGTGCTCAGGGATACAGAGTAGCTGGACCGAAGGTGCAACCATATCGGAGAGGTATCTGTTGAGAGCCAGACTAAGGAATGATTCCTGAAAGAGGGCAGCAGCTCTTTCAGTAGTTGTTAGGGGCGTGAGTCAGGACGACTTAAACGGCCGTATCAACATCACTCAGTCCTCTTGAGTACTGCGCAGCTGAAAGCAATGGAAAACTACAGCTGCTTTTTTTTCCAAGAAAATGTGGCTCTCTGCATTTTCACATAACAATAATGGAGGCGCCTTCCTTGGTAAAAAGAAAGTAAAATAGTGTAAAACAAAGAAAATCAAAATTAAAGAAAAACAATACACACTACATGTACATAGCAGATATCAAACTCATCAAGCAAAAGAAGTCAGCAATATGAAATGGTATCAATAAAATTTCATTATCAAATATATATATACAAAACATAAAATGGTTAACAAAAAATTAACAGATATACAATCCACACACTGGAAATATTTTAAAATAGAATTTGTTGAGCCTACTGCTTTAAGTGTGCCAATACAATTAAAAAATTTACTTGTACCAGTTCTAGGGTTAATGCCCTTACCAAAACTTCTTTGGAAAAATAACTGTTTCATCACTTGTCAAAAATTTACGTGAGGATAAACATATGAGAGATGTCAAACATATATATGTTAAACATATGAGAGATGTCAGATTTTTTGTAATTTAGGAAGACCTGAATTTATTAGTGATATTATCGCTTTTGATTTTTTGATTATATCATAAAAATTTCCTTCAAAAGATGGAAATAAAGACATAAAAAAACTAGTGGCCATTTCTACATAATAAAAATGTTTGTTTGTAATTGCTATTTCTATTTTCATGCCACCACTGATAATTTAAAAATCACACAAATATGACGTAAGTATAACATAATAACAAAGAAGTTACAAAACAAAATACTTATCGAATCAAGTATTAAAAGTTATAAATTCTCAAGTAAGAACCCACTTGGGGAGCAAGACTTTCTAAGGTATCTGAAGAAAGCCATTAGATATACAATAGGGAAAAGGAAATATGAATTGTATAAATAATCTTCTACGGAATCACAAAAATTAAGTAATGTTTCTTCAATATTTATGAAGTGATAATCATAACAGAAGCAACAAATTTTGATAGTCATTAATGTGCCACAAAAATGGAAAAAGAAGCTTTATGAAATTCCATAGGCATTAATTGAATGTACACCATTTCATATAGAACCAAAATTCATGGAAAAAGTACTATGTCATTAATAGTTACGAGCTATAGCTATTAATTTACCACAGCTATTAATAAATAGCTGTGGTAGTACAAAAATCCTTATAGTTTTGCTAAAGCAATTTTTAAATGAAAAAAAATATAAACAGTTGAAGAATTTCTCTTCCTTTACAACAGATTCAAAGTTTAAGTAGTTTTAGTTCAAGATTTAAGCTAATTTCAATTCACGCTGTACACAGTACCGAAACACAAGCGGATGATATTAAAAAGAAAAACAAACTTCAAAATAAAATATTTCATCGAGAAAAAAATTCAAAATAGTTTTAAAACACGTAGAAAATAATTCACCAAAAATTCAAACGATATTGACTAATTTTGAATTTAAAAATTACTTTACTAATTTATTAATGAACCTTACAAAATAAGTTTAACCCGATCAGAGATTAAATGCAATTAATATCTCATCTACAGAAAGTTTGACTTAAACATTTCAGAAAAATTACAATTAACACCATCATGAAATTGTGACATAATATCATAATATGTAGGACATATAAAGATCATGTAAATATACAAATCTAGATTTTCATAATCAGTTTCTCTTTCGGCATATAACTACTAAAAAACATCACACCTTCTCTAAATGCTTTTCCCTTGCTTCCTTAGCTTGATGAATTCGACTACGTAACCACTGAGAACGAGCAGAAACCATGGCCAAGTGAGCTGGTATTTTTACTTCTTCAGTACCGACAACAAATTCAACATCACAGAATTGCTTAGATTCCAATAATCGTCCAAAATCTTCATGCAGTGTACACTTTGGGTAGCAAGAAAACTGAAACATCATCATTTATATAAAATTTACATGTCAATTACTCATGCAATCCATAATTATTATCTTACTATATTATAAAGAGATTCTTTCTCGGTATGTTTACATGTCTGGGCAATCTAAGAAACTATTGAAGCAATTTAAAATACACCTTCAGTACTTAGACTTACTTCTTTGAAAATGACACAAACTATATAGTAATCATATCTCTCTACACTTACCTTCTAATTTCATCTCCCCCATTATACAGTTCAGAAACTCTTGCACAAAAAATTCCCTGGCTGGCTTAAATTCACTAAGATTGAAATAGATGATCATTCTTTATCAGAATGAATTCTATTATCAAAAAGTGAGGTATAGTGAAAATACGATCTTACTGAAACTAAGATGATGGTGTCCATACATGACACAGTAGCGTCTATTCCATGATTATAAAGTGGCAAAATATTCTCAGACAGTTGTAAAACACAACATATGTTGACATCAAATACAATCATAACACTTAACAAACCAGAGACAGATGCTCAAGAGTTTGTATTATTTCTATACATAATCTTCCATCCATAGACGAATTAAAATACTACCACAGCTGCCACTTGAAAGGATAAAAACATCTATAAAAATTCTTCATAATGTTATTATAACTTCTGAGTGTCTGTCAGTCAACTTAACTTTTTTAAGTTTCAACTGCATAACTGGCTAATTGCCATTACAGATACCATATCTTCTGAATAGTAACAGCCATAAGTGTGTATTAAAATATTATTTTATTATAACTTAATTTTTTAGTTTCAATTCTTTACTTGTTTATTCTATTCTTCTACAGTGTCTACAGTGTTCATAGAGGCCATCACAAAACTCTCTGAAGTTTTGAGTCCTGTTGTCTGACTGCGTATTCTACAACACCTAGTATCCTTGGTTAACAAACAGCAAGAGTTTTTGTGATTTTCAAACTTTTTTTCTAACACATTCTATGAAAAAGGTAAGTAACACAAGAGAACCTGGGGAACCTTGCCATCCTAGAGCCCCTTTCAATTAATAAACATTGAAAAAAACAATATTCTATTACCATTCTTTTCAAAATTTCTTCTTTTGGAGATGAGTAAACGAGTAAACAGGGTTGAAATGCACAGGGGCTTCCTGGCACCTGCAACCACCTTTATCAGTTATGAAAGTGTGATAGACCATAACAACAATGAACAAAGAATTATTATTTTACAAAATTAATTATTAAAGAAATTATACTTTTGTGTACAACCCTAATGATTTTCATAATATAATTTTTTTTAAAAACTTCTACAAAAAAAAATAGATGCAAACTAGCCCATTTCATACCATTTTATATTGTTCATATTTACTAACATTCTGACCAACACGTAACAATAACAGACATGGCTTTATTTAAACTCATACAGGGAGTTGATCTCGAACATGATTAAAAAATAGTCTTATCGTAAAATGCTTACTGGAAATTCCTGCATTTAACAATTATTTTTTAATCATTCAGAAACATTTTTAAAAAATCAACTAAATAGACAAACTGTTTATAACCTTATAAAAACAACTTTTTTGAGATGCCAAACAGAGCTCAAAAACCAGTTCAATTAAAAACGGTTTGTTTAAGATCTACTTGTTCAGAATTCATTTTATAAACATGTGAAATGAAAATAATTAAGGATATAAAATTTGAAGCAACTTTTTTTAATTTTGGTTGAATGATCTCTCCTGTAAGTAATAAAATGTTTTTCAAAATTTTATTTTGCATCTATTCAGTTTTATACATTGTTTCTCTGGTAATAGTATTTACTATTTCTGTGTGAAGGTACCAGTGGCATACAACAGCCACTGGTACCTTCACACAGAAATAGTAAATAATAATTCAGTATTTTGAGTCACTGTACCATATACAGTGACTCAAATGCTGATACACTTTATTTTCAATGTCATATACTAAGGAACATTTCTGGCATAAACAAGCTGAATGTAACAAAAGAGCATTTACCACAAACCAAACTATTAAGACAGAATGTACACAATCCCATCTAAATAGACATAAATAACGGCCATACATTTTTATGGCCGGTTATTGGCAATAAAAAGTACACAACAAAATTTTTAAACTTCTATTACATTGACTTGTTATCCTTTACGATTCAAAGACTACAATACAATCAACCATTGAGGAAACAAACTAGTATTAAGATAAGGTAAAAATGATTGCTGAATTTCCATTGTCTGGCAAGGAATAATTTTTGTACAAGATTACTTCTTCCTCTAGAATAAAAGGTAATGAACCCATCGATTTACTTTTAAATTAAAGTGCACTAATGTAGTAATTTTCCCCGATGAAGAGAGGTCACGCAGTATTGTTTTCATTAACTAACTGGATAAGTACTATAATAATGAAAGATTAAGAGAAACATCAAACAGTAAGAAATAGAAAGATCTGTTACATGAGAGAATATTCCAAATTTTCCAAGGAAGTGTTTAGATCAACAACCAACCGTGACTGGTAAATGTCAAACACATTTCATTAGACACCAACGTATCGATCAGAAAGTACTTTTTTAACATAAAATGACACACAAACTACTTTTTTTAATATAAATTACTTTTTAAAAGTGTTTACAATGATGCAGTGATGGAATATTTGCATTGTCTTAGTTCTTTATCTAAATAAATATTTACAACAGAGCCGATGTGAGTCAAATCATAGTTCTGATGGTCTCACAACTCCTAGTTCATCTCAGGAATGATATGCATCATCCTTAGTAAATGAAAATAAACCCAAGTGCTTTCACACCAACATACAGAATTTATACCACATCCTTTTTCAGCATAACACTAGCTACTCAAAGAAGCAATAATTATCTCACGTTAATGCTGCAAGATTCATTACTTTTTTGAGGATAAATCCAACAGAAAGATAACCAACTATGAATTTATTATTGAACAAGCTATTCATAAAAGACTTAATACTGAATTATTATTATTATTATTATTATGAGAAAAACAATAAAATTTGATGGTAAAACCAGTATGCCAGTATGCAATTTAGAACCAATAACTCAACAAATACATTTACTACCTTCAATATTTATCCATGTTTATAAAAACACTGTTATATTTATTCATGCCATTTAAGAAGACTTTATTATTTAGAAGTACCTATCATTTACCTGAAACCTATACATTTCACCACTCCGAACATTATTATCAACAGTTCCTCCAAATACATACATCGCATCTCCTATAACAGCAGCTGCATGGAAAAGACGACCGGATGGAACATTAGAATCGGTTGCAATTATAACAACAGACCAAGTTTGCGTGTCTAAATCATAACAATGTAAATTATTAGGAAGTGTTGAATCTGCAGCACCACCAAAAACATACAGATGTCTATCGAATCCAACCATTGTGTGTCCATATCTTCGTGCAGGAGGAGGAGGTGCTCCACGTAATATATGTTCAGTGGAAATTCTTGTCCAACTGTAATAAAAAAACAGGTAAATTTATAATAAATTATAAAAAATTAATAAAAACAGGTAATAAAAAATTGTAAATTTTATAATAAATTCTTTTTACAATTTTTAATTGATAGAAAAACCAGTTTGTATATAACATCTCACTCCTTTTATAAAAGACACTTTATACTTATAAAAATACAGATCGCTTAAAATAATTAATTATTAATTCAGAAACTAAAGAGAAATTAATTATCAAATACAATTCCATAATGAATGATGGTGGATCCAAAACCACTGTGAGTGAACAGAATGCATAAAACAAGTAAGTTTATCAAACATATTTCTTTGTACAATTTAACATTAAAAATAAAATTTTACATGAATTTTATTACTGTAGTCAGAATAGCAGAGCCATGTAGGATAAAGTATGATCTATTTTCAAACTCTTCTTTCACCATCGAGTTTCTCATTTAACTTAACTCAAAACTGAAGTATCACAAGAATCCTCTAATCATTTAAAGAATATAATGTATTCAAGACAGTAAAAAATATTTCAAACATATTTTTAAACACAACTTTAATCATTATAACAAATATAAATTAAGTCTGAAAGACCAATATTATACCTCAAACTATTTGGAAAGCCTTTATACGTCAAAAAATCTGGAAGCCTCTAAATACACCCGTATGTATGTCTGTTGGTGTTCTCTTAATAGTTTAATATTTGATGCCTCTTTTAATGTTTTAAAAATTTTTTTAATGTGTTTTACACAGTGAAACAATAAAATCATCCAAGATTAAATTTCAATTGCATTGAGCAAAGTTGAATTTCTGAAATGGCATAATGGCTCGATAAGTCATTTATAGTTTGAATATAATCAAAACTTAGAAATGCAGTGTCAAAATACACAAGGATTCAATACAATTCTAGTAACCTCAAAAACCACTTATAGGCTTAAATGTACATATTCCTCTTGCTGATGATTACTTTTTTCTCACAATTGCTAAAAATGTATAGAAATACATAGCAGATGTCATTTTTTTTTTTATAAAAACAATGTTCCTTGCTTTAATTATACAAGTTACATATGAAGAGAATGATCTAAGTTACATTTCAACAATTTGCTGAAAAAAACAACAAGCTATGATAGATAATAAGCTCCATAAAAAACCCACTACTAGTTAATAAGATAAATACTTAAAGTTATCACATCATCCACAGAACATACACTAAATATTGACTAGCATTCTATTTGATAGAAAAAAAAGACAATTTACAGATGGACAGTTAATACATAACAGCTGTTACAGACTTTTTAAGAGCCTACTAATACTTGTTAAACTATGCATGCTATTATAGTAACAAAACATCAATATTTGAAGATAAACCGCACTGTTCAGATTAACTGCAGCACTAGGGAAATTTCCCATAACTTTTTATTTCTCAGACACCTTGTAATATTTTAGCACTTACTGCTAAACACAATCACAAAACTACTTCGTGCATATTTGGGCTGTTCTTTACCCATTGTTTATATTATTAAACAATATAATTCATCAGTTTTGTTCATAAGAGTTATGCCTTTTTTAATGTTTCTATGCATTTAATGCAGTCATTTTGATTAAATAATGAGAAAAATACCTCATAAGGGCAGCAATACCACTTTGCAACAAAGGTTAATATAGCATTTCTGTGGAGAAACTTTCAAATTACAATCGTGAAATAAAAACAATTACTTTAATGATTTGAATATAGTTTTATGATAATTAATCAAGAAACAAGAGTCAAAAACTGAACAAAACTGAAACGTTATTCAAAGAACAAAGATGACATAAGTTTTAAAATGAATGTCTCTGACAATCTTGTTAATAAATAATAAAACTGCCGTTTTCACAATGTCCTGATTAATTTCAGCAGTATTATATGGAACACATCAACCAATATAATTTTATGTATATTGAATAGTAAAAGTAATCTAGGATATTTTTATCCTATATATGAACCTTTTTTGAAGTTTATTACATTCAAAAGATTATTTCAACCCAGGTGAATATATTACATTTTAACTGAAAATAATATTAAAAAAATGATTTCATGTTGTCTTGTGAAATAGTAATGAACATAAATTTAATGCCATGAAAAAAATAAATGCCAATCAATTTATACTCTTAATTCATAATAAACATGCTATTATTCTACTCTTCTGTATATTTGTAATTATCTTTACTCTACAAGCTATGCTATATTAACTGAAGTGTAACTGCATAATACATACAATTTATCGATCACTAAATAATAAAAAATATTTACACTACCATTTATTTTTGAAATGAAACTGAAAGAGGCTATTGGTAATCTTGGCACCGCTCTGTCCGCTGAAGACAAACATAGATTCACGAGCGACAGCTACAGGAAAATTACAACAGGTAGGGGGACAATCTCCAGACTGCACGATTTCTTCCCAAGACCTTGATTCTCCCTGTACCAATGCATTGGAACATACAAAAAGCTGGTGTAGAAAATTTTACATTTTATATTCAGTATTATTTCTGGCACATTAAACAAACAAAATCCATTTAAATTTTATTTATAATAATGCATTTTTTAACAAAAATATAGCAACATTCAATTATAAATAATGATAGGGTTTCCCCCTCCCTGCTTCTCTCACTGACCTTGTAGCAAAGACTTCACTCCTAAATTTTATAAAATGCAAATGCAAGATTCATCAAAACTTTTAACACATTTCATTTCTCTCTGAAATGTATCTGATCATCTCACATGCCTCTATCCCCACATACATTATGTGGTGGTGCAGGTCAAAATATGTATAATTTTTTTTGTAATTGCACTGTACTGAAAATCAGAATTACAGACACAATCTTTCATAAAATGACTTACATCTCATAAGCATAAGGTCTAGTCTTATAATTAAAAACAAACATAAAATATAAATTTTCTTCAGATTTCATAACTGTTTATGACTCAATTCGCACTGAAAATAATGCCTAATTAGTAATTTAAAATTTTAGAAAATCTAAAATAGCTTGATGAAAATCAAAAAGATTATTACTGATTGTAGGTAATACGAAAAAATCATTAGCTGCTTTGATTATAAATGGCCGAGTAAAGACTAATTATAGTTTTGTATATAGTTTATAATAAATACCAAAATCTCAAAACAGTTGTGAAAAAACAGACTTGACTAACAGGACTGGTTCAATACTTTTCCTTATAACTTGCTTATCAAAATAATATATAGCCTAGTAAATTCAAATATTAAACATAAAATAGTTTTTCAATAAAATTTATAACAATATACTCAAAGGCTAAATCTTTCATCAAAATCCTCCTCTATTTTAACATACTTATTCTATCATTATAAAATTTTCATTATTCCAGTCTCAAAAAAACTTTTGGTTGCTAACGAAATGGCATTGATTCTCTTCCAATGACTTCATAATTACTGTTGACTTCTGCCCCTAAAATATTTCTTTGATAGTTAACATAAATAATCACATCCAAATCAGGACCGAGAAATGGATGAAACAGAACATCCTATTTGAATCAATAGATAGAACACAAGCACTGTCTTGAAGGAACAAAACTAATATATCAGAAAGTGTCATGACAAGAAATGTATCACAAATACGTCACACATGAAAGAGAACATAGTTTTCTTGTATAACTGAACCGAAATCTTATATTTATCCAAAAAAAAATCCCCTGTTAACCAGAGAAAACTTTTCCAAATCGGAAAAGCTAAATATAATATTTAATATATGTAAGAGTTATTTGTATTATGTATATCGGTTATTCTTAAGCTTAAGAACTGCTTTTCTGATATATGCTATATATATAGTAGAACCCTTTATTAAATGGAATAATGATGGCTGATTCATTCTGGATAAGCAGGATTTACAAATATAAATTCAAGATTAGTTTCATATTAAATATAAATGTATTGAAAAGTTTAAAATCACAAAACTATAAAAATATAATTAAACACAAAGAAGTATGCAAAAATATATACATTTTTTAAAATCCAATACAGTAATAATACAATACATCAATCATTCAGCAAATAAAAAAAAATAATCATTAACTTTTTTCTGTTTCATTACTTTTTTTTACAGAAATATTATATCAATAATTCATATATAAAACATTGGTTGGAATCAGTGACAAAAAAGCAGTGCTAATAATAACTTGGCACTGTCTTATAAGATTAGTTCTGAAAGCAGATTTTCTTTTGCTCTTTCTTACATGAACAAAAGGAAAAGTTAATTGTTAATAATCATCCCATTTTATTATTTTTAATTTAGATTTTGATCGATTCAAAGTATAATGTAGATAATTTATTTCTTGTTTTAATCAAACCTGAAGTTGTATGACTCCTGATGTTGAAACTGGTTGCAAAAATTTTTAGACATATAATAACCTCACCCATTTTTACAACTGAAAAATCAATATACTCTCATTCATCAGCCATAATCTCTGATTTACTTTATAACAAAAATTCAGCTAGCAGTACAGTAACACAAAAAAATTAAAAAATACTACTAATAATAGATGTATTTCATTGCTTGTTGTATTTCATTTACTATTGAACACAACAGTCAATGCCACTAAAAAATACATAAAAGAAAACAATTCTGGTAACAAACAGTCTTTTAAGTATAATAATGCACTAGTATTGGGAAATTCAGAAAAACACATATAAACTGACCCCAATTAAACTGAACACCAGTAGTTAAGTAACTGATCTGTTTAAACAGAAAAAGCAATTTATATATATTGCAATGCTGTATCATAAAAAGTGGTGAATACAGCCTACCAAACTGGTTTAGAACAGTATGCTATAAAATCTGTTTCTGTAAACTCAGCTTGCATCTAATCTTTATAAAATAAAAGTCTGCCATGACTCATACATATATTTCTAATACAAACCAAACACAAGTAGTTACAATACTTCTAATACAAACCGAACTGTAGTTCAGTGAATATAAGGAATATGTGTTTCTTTAACCTTTCCAAAGATTTTTTCCTATTTCCCTGAATATTGGAAATTTTGTAAAGTTTTATCTTTTATTTTCCTAACTCAACAATATTTAATTGTCGCCGACAATTCTTTATCATACTTGTTTTCTAAACATAGAGTCTAAGTCTTGAAAGAATGTAAAAGTAAAGTATATAAATACATCCCAGGCAGCCATTAAACCCAAGAGAAACATAACTTTCACCTCAGTTAAAATTCAGTTTATGAGATATTTAAGAGTATATAATTTATTAACAGAAACTTAAATAACTAAAACTTAAGGGTTTTTGTAAACTTAAATGAAATAATTAAATCTATAAGAAATAAATGACTAAATATTAAAGAAAAAAAACTAACAATGCAAACCAAAACTACAGTTCAAAGGTCTATAACAGAGAATCTTAAAAACACATATTTTTTATTTTACTACCCTACAACTGTGGATAACATTACAGAAATTGTTATAATGTATGAGTTTTGTGGTTTCAGATAAGTTAGTATTAATTATGTGAAACAGTAATCACCTTTCTTGAAGAATATTAACACACACTGCAATAAACATTAATGTAAAAGAATTTTGATGATGGACTCTCTAATCGTGATTACTAATATCCTTAAAAAGTAGTACACAGTGAAAGTTTAAAATAATCTTATCAGTCTTTTCTTTCACGTGTTCATTAATATGCAATATTCAAATACATACATGATTTTAAAAAATTGACATTTTTGAGTTTTGTGAGATGTTATTTTCTTAAAGGTTCTTAGATGGTTCATTCTTTGAAAATACACCTATTATTACTACATGAATGGCTGCTGGACTGGGTTGCTAACTTACTATGGCATTTTAATAACTAACACACAGCACAGAGAAAAAAGACTTCTGGTTTTATGTTACAAAAACACAAAGGAAATAGTTACTGTTAAACTATGGGGTTTCCGATGAAAATGCAAAATTATATTTGTTGTCTTGCACAAAGCAGTTATGAGAATTCAGGGGACAGTTCACCCCTGCAATATTCTTTTACTTGTCTTCCCTAATGCATTTACTAATGAAAAATGTTGTACTCTTATGGTTCTGTACTATAAAGTACTAATACTATTAGTTCTACTCATACTAATACTATTCAAAACTTAGTTAATGCTAGACTCCCTGGATAGAAGATTAATATTTCATCAACTGAACCTGTTAAATTTTAATGCTAAAAACTTCTCTTTACTTTTTATTACCACCCAAAATTATGTTGCTGGATAATAACCAACAATACATCTTGACCTAATGAAACGATATACTCATAAAATGCAACAACATACTCACTACATGAACAAGGGATATGGCTGCTTATAGATGCCAAATAACGAAAGCTCCACTAGATATCTAGAGATTTCCAGTATGTTATGTGAACCACTCAATCATCAAAGAATACAACTTTATACACCTGAGGGATATTCTAGTTAGCTTTAAGGCTCAGTCTTCAAAAAATGAGAAGAAAGTGATTAACAAACAAAATAATGCATCAAAAGAAAAATAATTACACAGATATAAAAAGATAAAACATTTTCTACATTTAGACTCAAGCTTAGTGAAAGATAAAAATAGACATGAATGCAGCTAAATAATACAGCAAAAGTGGAAATTATTTTTAACGAGTGGCATCAACTGTTACAGTAATAACCCATAAAATGCTAACAACATCCAGTACCTTATCGATAGTTAAACTCAGATGTTCTATGGAAACTTATTAATGGCTTTGATTATTAAAATTTTATTCTTTCTACATAACACTTTATTTTCCAAGATGTTACTTCTTATGGCATTTCATCTTTTATGTTACATCAATTTGTAAGCACAAGCAAATCACAACTTAAAATAATATTCAAGGCACAAAAATATTATCATAAAAAAATAGGTGCTAAACCTTATTTTAACAAGTATAATGCCTAAAAATATTTTTATAAATGCATACTGTGAGAATTACCAGCTATGCGATACACAATAAAAATCCCTTGATGCGACCATGCGAGGGTCAGGCTAAATAGTTGATAAATCAGGTGGATAATTCCACAATAATTTGCCACATAATTCCAAACATAGGCAAGGGTTTCCCTTAAAAAAGGCAGAGCCTGTTCTTAGAAAGAAATGCAATTTTTTGTAGCACATGTTTAACCTGATGTAAAATTTCTTATCAGTAATATGATTTCTGTCCCGAGTAAGAATATTTCGACCTCCTAACAGAATGAGGCTGGGAATGTTCCCATCAACTAGAAGGGGGCCTCCTCTAAGGACTACCCCACTACTCTTACTTTTTGTTTATCATCGACACCTTACTAATATAAACTTGAAGTCAAATTTTAAAGCAAAGATCAAACTTTTTTTTAAAATTAAAAATAGAGTTATTCTAGCAGTTTTGGGTTGATGCCAATTGGATGCATACTTACAGGTTAAGGAATTTCTGTCTTTGGTATTTACATATTCGATGAGAATGGCTGACAGTGCCAACTACCCTCATATGTAGGACCTATTCAGAGATTCAGTGGCTACACAAAGAGACTGACCTATGGTTAGTATTTACTGGGTAAAGTATGACCTCCTAATATAAAAGTAAATGATGTGCACACAACTTTATGCGACACCATAAGTCTTTTTAGGTCAAAACCTTAACCACTCATACAGTTATTACTGTATTGTACTTATTACACAATAACCATCCTAATAACCATCACTTAACAGATCAAATTAAATAACGCATAAGATCAAACTGAAAGTAATAACGTACAGCCTGTAGAGAAATTGTCCACATATCATTCAGTCTTGCATTTCCATCATATCCAGCAAAAATCCATAGTTTACCTTCATACACAGCTGCACCATGAGCAGATCTTGGGACTGGAGTTCTGTAACAACAATGAACTATCACACTACAAAAAATTAATTCATTAAAATTCATTAAAGTACAAACATTTTATCAGCAGATTTAACTTTTCTGTCTCAATTTAAACATAGATTTATAAATACAGGTTAAATATTTCTGCAAATGGGAAAATTATAATAAACACTAAATAAAATATGTTGCAATCACACCATGTTAATTTTTCACAGGCTTTCTAAATTATAATGCTTCAAATAAGATGTAAAGCTATACACTCAAATTCTCTTGTAACAAAATAATTAAAATGTTGTATTTAAGAAAACAGGAACAGAAAAAAGGCAAATTAAAGAATATAATAATAAATATGTTAATTATCAACATTCTCAGAGGACTTGTTTTCAAATATTTTATTAACATTAATAAAATCACAAACAGAAAGACCAAAATACGTGTAGATAAAGAGAACTGCACACACTAATGATACCACAAATAAGTTAAACAACACATATTAACTTTTAACATATATTTTAATATTAGATAACAAGATAATGAAACGTACATTTATTTAATGAGTTAATTTTCCAAGCAGTCATCTCGGGATTTATCCCACAAAAAAAAAAACTCATAACATCTACAGCAACTTCTCTTATTACATTAATTATTAATAAACAATTTGCAAACAACCATAATAGAGATTTTTATTTACTTTTTTATTTCTTATATTTTTAATTTACATTTACTTTAACCAAAGCTAATTTAAAAAAAAACTAATAAAGTGTGATATTAAATAAAGTTAGAGTGAAACAGATATTATTAGACTATGTTAACAGCAACATAGAAAACACAGTCACCAAATTTTTTTTTTTAAATTCAACTAAAATTTAGATTATCAAATAAATATCTGTAAATGACGGGAAAAATGTTCAGCAAAGAACAATAAAGAATAAATTAATCATTTATAAATAAGAATATCATAAGTAAAAATAACTGATTCCTAAGCGAAATGAGCACAAGATAGCATTGATTCCTGTAGTTACTGATAAGCAAATACAACAATAAGCAAACTACATTATAAACTATACATATCATAGAGTTAAAAAGTACAACTAAGTTTAAAAAACAAATACATTTAAATCAGGATATTTTTTTCTGATTTTTATCTTGGCCGACAGAAAATTACAAACAAACCTTCCTTCAAACTTCCATTCAGTCCACTGGCCTGTTTGAAATTTGTACTCAAAGAGGTCATCCTTATTAGTAAGGTTAGAGTTTGAATGAATATCACCGGTATATCCTCCAAACACAAACATTGAATTATCATGAACCTAAAACAAAAATTTTATGGAAGTAATGGAAATGTAAAAGCATGCAGAAAAGCTGCTTCAGCTAATTCCTCTGCTTAACACTAAGATATTAAATTAATATCATGCAGATTATAGAGTATAATCTAATATTAAAATTAATGAAATGGATCATACCGGTTTAGTTTCTGGAAAATGTGCAAAAAAATTATTAAAACAATTGCTAATTTCTCTATCCCTGACCCTATAAATTCCCTTCCCTGCTTCTTTATGCATTATGTCCTAAGCAGCTTTCATTTTAATGTTTACATGTGCAATATTAATATAATTTTCCATTGGTAACTCTAATGGTTTTCTTAGGCAATTTACAACACTCCTTTTAATATTCAACACCACTTTTCTTTACTAGTACAAAATCTAAAATATTTAAAAAAATGTTTGTTATCTCTAAAAGATATTTTTAGGTTGTCATCAATCAATAGTCATCCTTCGCTTGTTATTTACATAAGATCAATGATTTTACTGTGATAACAGTAAAATCACTTTTTTTTCTTGATCTTCAAAAAGGTACGATTTGAGTGAGACATAAGATAACTTTATATAAAAAATGTCACATCCCAGATTAGTCAGCAGTACTACTTAACTGGGTCCATTTTATTAATGTAACAAAATTCCCAAAACATTTGAAATTTCTAACTGAAAATTTTCTAAAATAAAGATGCATCAGATTCCTTTTTTATAATAAATATTTTACTTTAAACCAAAACCACTAACTGCACTAAGCAATCCCAATATACAATTCAAATTTAAAAGCCAGTTTTTCCTCATTATCATTTTCAGTAATAACATAATAAAAAGGATATGAGAATGAAATGTCATTCCAGTTGTGCCAGCATACCCTCATACAACTGCTGTTATAACAGAAGTGCCATCCATTGTAGTGCACATTTACACAAGCTATCTGGTAAATTTAGATATGGTGGTAAAATATCTGCCTCTCCTGCAGTCTACATACGAAAATTACAGTGCATTTATAAAGGTTTGTTTATAGTGCATACAAAAATTAGTTGAATTTTAACTGAAATTTTGGAATAATTTTTTTTCAGCTATGTGCTTGTTGCATATCTTATAAAGTAAACCTTTTCCAATGAAATATTTTTAAAAGTTTATTATGAGTGTCACAGGTAAAATTTCAATGAATCATTTGATGTGATCGAAATAAAATTCTGATAAATAACAGCCAAGCAATAGAAAACAGAAATCAATTTAAATTAAATGATTGAATTTTTACTTTGATGCAATATATTTACTTAATTATATCACAACAATAATTATGAGGAAAAAAAGGATAAGAAATATAAAAAGAAATGCAGAAAGGTCAACATAAAGTTGCAAATACTTATAAAATGCTACCAGAGAGATCAATTTTCCTTGGCAATTCAAGTTCAATTAATCTAAATAGTTTGTCATCATACATACAGGTTTCCTTCCTTCAGAAGTTTTTGTGTCGTTTTTTCTTTTTAAATGAATAATAAGACTGGAAATCCTGCTGTATGCGATTTAATGTTTTAGCCTTCAGGAACTAAATAAATCCACTCCTTGTCAAGCTGAAGACACAATAACAGATATGTATTGCGAAGTGCTAAAGCAATCGTAGAGAGCAATTCAGAATTGCAGGAGGAACCAGCCATTTGCTGATATAATTCCTCTGTACAACAATAATTGGTCCATACCACCAGCTAAACATGACTCTTTGAATATATCAAATAGGAAGTTTTTGAACACCCATCAGCTTGGACTCCATCCTCATCAAATTCCATTTTTCACAAAAGTGAAGGAGATACACTTCAAAAGTGATAAAGTACTGAAGAAAGGGTTCACTATATTTTTGAGTAGACTGGTGATGGATGAGTATGAAAAAATACACAAAACTAATTACAAGTTACGGCATAAGGCATAAATGTAATATGACAGTGTGGGAAAATGTCCTATGGTATGTAGAAGTAAAATAATAAATTCTGTTAAAAACCTGATACACAATCATAAGTCTCCTAGCTGACTGACCTCATAATAAAACTTTTCTAAAATTAATTTTTTTTTTTTTTTTTTACAATATTAAATCTAAATTCAATTATTTTGTTTTATCTTTTTTATAAGTATTCATTTTAACTCTGGCTTATACTTTTCTAACATGACACTGTGATAATAATAAATTGTTTTTTTTTGTTTTTTTTTTTTGTAAATTAAATTCTACAGACTTCAAAGAAGCATAGGAAGACTCAAGGAACATCTAATGTTCAGCATCTCAGTGTCTCTAAACATCTGTCTACACAAATCATACTTATGGGTGCCAGATAATGATCTGACAGCCCATTTTCTATTTTAAAAACATCTTTTAACTTTTAGAGGGAGCCCCAAGAGATGATATTATACTTTAGTAGGAAGTACATGTAGGCATAATAAATATTTAATAATAAAAACAAGCTTAGTGTTTCATTAAAGCGCATCAAAGAAAAACAGAATGATTTGATTTTATTACAAATGAAATCAACTTGACTATCCCACGAGAACTTGTCATATAATAAAATACCCAGAAATTTCAATTTATGGACAACAGAAATACTATCATTATCATTAATGTGAGTTCCATCCACACCAACAGCAATGTTATGTCTACCTGAAAACCACAATGCAACAGTTTTATGCAAATTTAAACTCGGATTACTTATAATACATCTAAGGAATGATTGAACAGTTATTGTACAATTTTCAAATTTCTTTTAAATAATTATCTTCAGACATACATACAGTTGGATCATCTGCAAAGATGATTAAAATGAATGGCTCAAGATTTTGAGCCAAGTCATTAAGATACAAGAAGAAAAGCAAGCGGCTGAGAACACTTGTCTAATGCACTTTGTGTTCTACATCTTGAATTAAAATAACTAAATTTTACATGTGTATTCCTATTAAAGGATGAAATTTAACTTCTTTACAAATGATAAGGCATGACTTTAACCAACTGTAAGCAATTCATTTGATACCGTATCTATTAAGTTTTATCGTTAGTAAAAGTATGAAACTGAATCTTTATTTATCATCCTTGTCATAAAAGTCAAGTGAAAAACATCACTGACTTGAATGAATCTCTCCTAAATTAGTTTAAAATTCAAAAATTATATTGTACTATATATATTATTATTATTATTATTACAGTAATTTCAATTAAGTTATTTCAATATAAGTACAGTGTTTAAGTTGTAACTGCTCTAAATTTTGAAAGATTTTTATATTAGATTGAATGTTCTACTTTAGTAAATAATTTTATCATATCATTTTAAGTACTACATGTTTATTAATAAACATTTTATTGATTTTTCAAACTTACAACCACATTTACAACAAATTATTATTATTAAAAAAAAAGACGGAAACTCAAATTATCTATGCTTTTTAATTAATCATGGATCTTGTCCCTTCCACCAGGCAAAAAATACTTTATGCACATCTATAAAATACTAAAATAAACTGGAGTCAAATGTTGGGGATTTAACATCTGATATTTGATTCAAGCAATATAATTTTTTGCTATTAAAATATAGATAATTCATAGTCAAGTAATCAAAAAAAGCTTACAACAGCTGAATGATGGTAGCGAGGCGCTGGAGGTATGCCTGTAACGAAAGCACGACCCCATGATTTCTCTTTTACATCAAATCGTAATAAATCATTTAGCATACTTTTTCCATTATCACCACCAAATACATATATTGCTTCTTTGTATGCAACAACAGTATGTTTGCTCCGTCTGAAAAAAGAAATTATGCCTATGACATAACTCTCCTGTTTCATAAAATAATAAAATATAATAATAATAATAATAATAATAATAATAATAATAATAATAATAATAATAATAATAATAATAATAATAATAATAGTGTGCAAATTTTAAAGGTACAGTTCATTAAAAACATCACACTTTTCAGTTCACGCAGTAGGAAAGTTTACAAAGCAAAATAAAGAGAACTTGATGTGTCTTTATTGCAGCTAACTTCTAAACTACACTAAATGAGATTGAGATATTTACAATGAATTAAAGGCAAAGCTTTAGCCAACTGGGACTTAACCCACTCGCTCAATTTTTTGTTCAACACCCTGATACAAAACAGAGTCTAAGCTAAGTCCAACAGGTAGATTCATCTCTGTCACCGATCCTAATTAAAAAATGGCTTCTCCACCAGCTACTAGAACATGCTGGCACCACAGAATGAGCTAAAGCTTTTCTCACAGACTAAGGAACTGATTTTTATAAAACTGATAATGTAATAAAGTAATAAAACTGTGGCTAACTCCAGTTCCATGGTACCCATGCAAAAAGGATTAAAAATAAGAAAGACACAAGAGTGTAGGAAGGGGACAATGAACTCGCAAAGAAACTGTCTCTGACTATTTAATCCAGGACTCAAAACAAAATTTACCACCATCTTATCCAGTATGACAAGCACAACCTAGATAGAGGATTTTTAAATCCATTTAAAAATCTGTACACTCTTCATCAGTATCTCATATACCGATTAAGTAAATGTGCATTAGTACATCTTAAATTGTAATATTTTTCCTATTATATTGCATTTACTACCTCTGTTGCCACAAATAAAATTATCATGTCAGAAATGAATTTATTATTCTTTGAGGAAATATAAGAATGCTTTATCATGCCGAAATAACATACTGCCATCATAATCAGTATACAATGGCACATCATTTAGACACATCTGCAAACAATCCTTGGTATATTTATAATAATTGTTAGTCTGTTATAACATCATCTATTGAATTTAAACAATCAATTGACCATGTCTGTAATTCTATAATGATCAAAGGTGTTACCTAAACATACAAAGTGTTCATCATGATGTATGGTTAAAACATTTTTTTTCAAATTAAAACTGTAATAAATCAGTGGCACAGTACAAAGGTACATGATTTGAGAATGGAAGACTCCACCACCATTCTATAATATTCCATATTCTAGTGTTTGTTAAAGCCATAGCATCAAGACCTGTTATACACTGAACTACATACAGCTTCTCACACACTTGTAGATTTGAATAATTATTTTCACAAGGTTTTTTTTCAATGCTTCTGTTCAAATTCAAAACCTAACAGAGGGAAAGACAAAATAGTAGAAATTGATGAGGCAAATACAGAACAAAGGAAATAAAATCAAGGGTGTAAGATTGAAAGCAATCAGGTGCTTGGTGGGATACACACAAAAGAAGGATTCCTTGTACATCAAGGGGTTGTGCAACACCACTTCTAATAAGAAATACACACTTCTTTGCACAATGATTTTAAATAACAATTGGAAAATATACAACTTCTTGGTATTTGAAGGTTACAGGCATTTTTCAATAAATCACTCATATAATTTCATGGATCACAATACAGGTGCCCATACCCAAATAACTGAAAGTGCGTGACACAGAGTTTATTTAAACATACCTAATTATGAAAATATGAAATACTATTTCCATAGATACAATGCTAAGTAACTGTCAAGCATAAATTTCATAACCCTTAACCCAACTGCATCAATTGTGGTGCAGACTTATATGTAGAAGAAACATTTGTAAGCGCAAAAGCAATGATATTCAACTGTGTCAACGGAAACACATGAGTATGAAGTAAATAAAAATAATTTTCCAACATTTACAATTAAATTATACAAAATTTTTTGCATGTTTTACAGACTGCAATTGCATGAGAAGAATATTAGGGTTGAGAATGTGTAGCTACACAATTACCAGGGATTGAAATAACCAATTTTTAAAATTACATTAAACATAATTTTCAAAGTTTTTAGTTTTGTCCTTTATGACTTTCTTTGCCATTACTATATCACTACAAAGTTCTATATGCCGATAAATACAAGGGTCATTCAATAATTAAAGAGACAAATGACTATAAAAATTATTTTTTCTATGAAAATGAAACTAAAATTACTTTTCAATATACTTCTTGGCAACATTTAGGTACCTGTCCCATCTTTCTGTGAACTTTCTTATTCCAGTAGTAAAGAATTGTTCACCTTTGTATCTGAGTCATTCTTGTACCACATCCTTGACCTGCTTATTGTTGCCAAATTTGGTCCCATATAAAAACTCTTTGAGAAGACCAAACAAACAAAAGTTTAATGGTGCAAGATTGGGACTGTAACAAGGATGTGGGAAAACCTCCTGACCCAACTACTGAATAGCTTCCTTTGTATTTTTATCAGTATTTTATCATACAGAAGAATTACACCTTTCGAGAGAGAATTGGTACATTTCCTCCTAATGCAGGTTTCACTTTACATTCTAGAACATCACAGTAGTACTCACTGTTGATTTACAAACAACATGCAAATAATAATTGCAAATGATTCTAACAAATTGCAAATATTCAAATAATTGCAATATAATGAACCTTTATAGTTGTTCTAAACCACCACTAGCATCACTTTACCTACTGACATATACGTTTTGCATTTTTTCCTGGCCGGCAGATTACGATTTTTCCATTCTATACTCTGACAATTGATTCACTCACAATCATGAATCCAAGTTTCATCACAAGTTATCCAATCTAAAACAGCATTAGCTCCTACTAAAAATTGTTGTTTAAGTTCTGTACAAATGAAAATAAGGTACCTTTGTGATTTTGGTCAACTGTCTCAGAATCCACAATGAACACATTCTATGGTAATTCAGCTTATCATGGATAATGAAATAGACAGTGCCATTATTAGCACATTTAAGCAATTTTCCAAATTTTTAAACATATTTCCTTGCGAAAAAAATCAGCAGTGTGAATTTGCAAAGTGTACATCAAATCTTCCACACGTCTTCAATTACAATGAGAATCACTTACAATTGTTTACTCGATTTAAACACTTTAATCTACTTATAAATATTTGAACAGTTAATACATTTTTTACCATTCTGTTTTAACATTTGTAAATGAATTTTTACACTTCAGAAAATAAAAATCATATTACAACATACTTATATATAAGTTTCAAGCAGAGCTGATATTTTTAAATAACAAAAGCTTTTTGAACAACTAATATTTCCTTTGTCAGTTGGTGCCAACTTGAACATCAAATAGTTTCACTTTATTCTATTAAACAGTTTTTCAACTGTTGCCATCTATCACTTTAATAACTGAACAATCATGTAACTTTAAAAAACATCTCTCTACTTCAAAAGCCTGTATCTTATACCAGTACATATTTACTTTGCATCATAACATACATCTTTGTTTCAATACAAATTGTAGTAAATTTTCACTGCCAGTAAGAAAAATAAAAAAATTGAATAAATACAATAAAACCTGCCTAGCTCCTACAAATTCATCACAATCAGGCATACGGGTCCATCTATGCACCGTTTCAAAAGGTCCAAACTCTAAAGTTAGAAATTCTCCAGCTTCAGTCCAGTTATGATCAAATTCAACATGCACAGACTGAGCCATCTTCACCTCCCAAAGTACATTTTGCCAAACTCTAAACACAGAAAATTCCATTGAAACAAAATACATAATAATGATGTTTTATTTTGTACTATTTATTACAATAAATGCAATATTAATTCAATTACAGCCATGTCAAACAACAAAACTACATAAAATACTTATAGCCAACAGTATGGAGTTAACTACATTCAACAGTGTTTAATAACCTAAAGGAACCAGTTTATAAATCATTTCAGTAGTTAACATTCAACAATCATATTCTTTAACTACTGGATGCTACTGCTTCAGATATTCTAGAACTGAAAAACCATCATACTGTAAGTGAAACAGTTAACAGTTAAAACACTAAACTGCATCCTCGATTAAGTGGCTAGACAGCTAGCTACATTACCTTTAGCTATTTATAGTTGGTGACTACTTATAGTGTATAAGTAGGTATTTGATACTACCATGTGTGTTACAGCCAATTTAAAAAATAAAAAACTTTTATTACATTCTATTGAATGTATTGAAAATAATTTATAATCAACGCAATTTTAATTAATTGCAAGAGTAAAGATTAAATTAGTATGCACATATTTATTTTTAATGTTTAGTGTTTTCATAGCATCATGATTTAATGCTTATATAATGTCCAGAAACCTACATAGTATATTTTACAGTTAAAAAATTATCTTTGATACAATAGTGTTAAGGAAGATCAGCAATGGAATATGATAACCCCAAAAGATCCTTATTATTCAGTTCATTGGTATATTTGAGGGTGGGTGCAATACAATATGGTATTTAATTTTGTGATTTTTTGATAACTTATTAACTGGATCCTGCATTTTTGTGAAACTAATCTCATCTATACATAAATCAATCTGGTACTTATGTATTAACGCCACCGCAGCTACAGCTGCTGTTTAGGTTATGTTGACTTCGTACGTATATGTTGACTTCGTGTACTGACAAATCGTACATATATGAAAATAACCTAACTAAATATAACCTACGCTCACTAACCTCTTATAATTAACATTAAATATGCGTAATATATACAACTTATTAATAATATAACCTTAATGTTATAGCAACTAAATCCAATTGATGTTAATCCACCGAAATCCGATTGACTACTTTGTTTTTAAATAAAGCTGTAGCTGCGGTGGCGTTAATACGCAAGAGGTTAGCAAGCGAAGCCAGCGTAGGTTATATTTAGTTAGGTTATTTTGATATACGTACGATTTGTCAGTACACGAAATCAACATAACCTAAACAGCAGCTGTAGCTGCGGTGGCGTTAATACATAAGTACCATCAATCTTATACCAATATAATCATTTCTGAACATAATTATGGATGTTACGTTCTGTATAATTTTATAAACATAGAATTATTGCTGGTTAATTGATATTTTTCAATTTATAAACTGCATGTTTATTTTTATCTTTTTTAATATATTCTTTGTTATAATACAATATTCTTTGTTACAATAAACTATTATTTGTTACTTATTAGTAAAACTCCCATATCATCAGTAACTTGTTTTTTTTATCTATCGACTACATGCTGCTGAAATTATTCGCAGTTTATCACCAAATCGATTATATAAAAATCTTTTTTCCACTGCATATATATTAATAATTGGGCTTAGTTGTTACTGTTCAGGTTCAGAAGTTTCTCAGGGTGCTTCTTGATGAAAATTTTCGTTTTAAGAAGCTTTTACAGTACATCACAAAGAAGGCCAGTAAGGCCTTTGGTATTCAACGTGGTTAATCTAGATTGGGTTCTGAATTTTAAGACTATGAGTATCCTCTATAAGGGTGTGTGTGTGAGGTAATTATGTTGTAAACCGCACCTGTTTGGGCAGGTAAGCTAAAATTTAAAACTGGTAGGAACAGTTTGTTGAGGGCCCAGCGTCTTTTGCTGTTAACAGTGACAGGTGGTTACTGTACAATTTCTCATGAGGCTACCAACCAGCCTCCAACAATCACCAGGATAATGATTGCTGGAGTAAAGCCTATTGATGTTCTTGTGTTTGAGCATCAACAACACTATTTTGCAAAGAAGTTGGATCAAGTAGCTTCTTCTAGAATTAGAGATTGAGAATAATGGATTTCAATTGTGGCAGACTAGGTGGGATGAGAAGGCTGTAGGCATTGCATGCATGGTCTTTTCCCTAATGTGAGGAGTCTGTGGGTGCCTCTTGGGTATCTCCTAACAAGTATATAATTCCGTTTCTTTCAGGCCATGGTGCTTTTAGGGGTAGGCTGGCTCATTTCGGCCTGGCTGCTTCAGATCTGTATCCTTGATGTGGCAAATCAGATGATGGCTTTCATGTTATAATATATATATATCTGTTTTAATATATATCTGTCATTGGTATGATGAAAGACAATTAGAGGTAGTGAGGCAGCTCGGAGATATTGGGTCTACTTTAGATTTAAATGTTAACTGGAAAAGACAGGTCTACTGGTCAATTGTGGAGAACTTCATGAAATATTTGGTTCTTCAGCAAGTTACGAGGGCACGTAGGATGCGGAGTTTCAGTTACCCGGGTGGTTAGGGATCACTTGGGTGTTCTCTTTTTTCCAAGTTAGGCGGTCCATATTTTTGTTTTTGTTAGGTTATTATTTCATGATGTGTTTCTTTTTATTCTGCTGGTAGGGCTACAGGTCAAAATGTAATAATTTTATTTCTACTCAGTTCTGTTTGTTTGAGTAGTTTGTTTTTGTTTTGTGTTTATTGACAGTATGCTCTTACAATGATGGAAATGTCATTTGTGGCATTTACATCAGTGGCATCCTAACGGAGGTCAAGCAGTTAGCTGAGAGATGTTATTCAGTCTGTGGGTTCAGAAGATGACCTCTGGTAAAGTCCATCAGGGCTAGGTACAAAGGTGGGGGTATGACGAGTGGAATCGTCACATAGTGGGATTTTCCCCTTCAGGGTCAGGATGTTACTGAAATTAAATCTTATCCCATGCCAAGATGTATTTTAACAAAACGATTTAGCTTTGAAGCCTGAAAATAATATCCAGAAATAGGTCAAGCCGACTGTTCAAAAATATGAATACTTCATCAGTTTTATTCCTGGTACATATCCTAAGCACATAAAAAAAAATATTGCAGAAGGTACCAAAGGCATTACGTACCATTTTGAAGCTCCCAGAGGAAAAATGTATACCAACAATAGCACTGATCAATAATAGTTTTGATAAAACCTCAATTTTTTTCAAAATTTCATGTATTTTCGGGTACTGATTCTGAACATGAAGTCAAAATTTCTCAATTGGCTTCAGTTTTTTACCTTCTTATTTTTCAGCAAGTACTATGCATAAACTCAACATATATAGAATTCAGAGAATTTAAATAATACTATTACATAGACAATTTTAGTTTATTTATTGTGTCTAGACTGATAAATCAAATGGAGTAGCTTGGATTAGACACTAGTTAAAAAGAACAGTTATGGATTATTCATTACTTATTTTCTTTCAAATGTAAACATTTCATCAGTGAGATGTAACAAAATGTTTATCCTTTTATTTCCATAGACTGGTAACTCAAACCCATAGAAAAGGAAATTAAATAATAAACTATCACGGCTAGTTTCATCATTATCTAATTCAACTGCAAGTTCTCACATGAATAAGATTCAGTGTGGCGGGTAGTTTTCATATCTGTTTTTGTTTTAATATATTTTTTTATAAAGCAAAAATGGGCTTGTATATTACAGCAGTGTGTATTTATAAAGTGTCAGTTGTTACCATATGTTAACTAACAATACCTTATAATTGTACTAATTATCTTAACAATTAAGATATTTTTTTTTTTTGCCACAACTGCTATGTGGCAAAAAACATTAGTCTCAGGAAAAGATATAACTCCATTGATAAAAAAGTCATATTTTGTTTTATACAAATTAGGAAAAAGCTGTTGACTGGTAGGCTAAATTAATCTAGTTACATGTCATCTGCATTTCCAATGGTTTGGAGAGAGCCAAAGGATCACTCCACAGACTGTTATTTTTTTAGATTTTAATTTCTTAGATTACAGGTAAAACTAGAACAATGTTAAATATTATGATATTGGTGAAGGATTCCAGTTTCTGAAAGGCAAGTTCCCAAATATAAATGATGCTAAGGTAAAAGAAGGAATATTAGTTGTACATCAAACATGAAAACTAATAAATAATCCAGCGTTTAATTGAAGTTTACGTTGCAGTACAAAAAATTGTTTTGAAATGTGGTAAACAACTCAGAAACTATTAAGTGGATAATTATAAAGAACTTGTTTGTGAGTTCCTTCAAAACTACAGAGAACTTGGATTGGATATAACATGTCTCTCAAAATTCATTTCTTACATTTGCATTTGGATTTTTCTCCAAAACCTTGGTACTGTTAATGAAAAACATGGAAAACACTTTCACCAAGAAATACCCACCATTGAAACACTACCACAGATGAAATGAAGCCCAAAATTTAGCTGACCACTGTTGGAATCTAAAGAGGAATCTAACTCAAGCCAATTACAACAGAAAATCTAAATGAAGTGGATTTTACTCAAGTATATAGTGCGTGTAATGTATTATTATGAGGTCTGTTCAGAAAATAACCAAAGATTTTTAATTACCCCCCAACAGAGATATTTAGTGATGTATGGTTGGCAGCACTATGTTCTGCATAACCTCCTCTGTAACCACATGCTCTTGGATTGTTGATATCTTGTTTAGTTTTCGTGTAACTGTTTTTTAAGTGCAACGTGTTTAAGAGTTACTAGCAATTTTTGTAATGTGTGGTTTTCAGAAGCAACAATACAATGTAAAATTTTTCATGAAACTGGGGAAAACTTTCACAGAAACGTTTCAACTTTTGAAACAAGCTTACAGAGATGATGTTCTGAGTCGTATGCAATGTTATGAATGGTATTCAAGATTTAAAAGCGACCATCAGTCAATCAAAGATGACCCTCAACCAGGAAGGTCTTAGACTTCAACTGATGACACCCATGTTTAGAAAATCAATGATCTGGTGTATGCAAATCGCTAATTGACTGTCAGAGAACTTGTAGAAGAGGTTACCATCTCAATTGGATCATGCCATGACATTTTAACTGAAAAATTGAACAAGCATCAAGTTGCAGCCAAGTTTGTTCATCATTTGATGACTGAACAGCAGAACACTGAGTGAACGTTTGTCTGCAACTTCTTGAACAAGCTAATGACAATGAAACATTCATCCAAAGGATCATAATGAGAAATGAAAGCTGGGTTTACGGTTATGACATTGAAACAAAAATTCAATCATCACAATGGATTGGCAAAGGATCTCCACATCCCAAGAAAGCACATCAGTCTCGATCCAATGTCACAGTGATGCTCCCTGTTTTCTTGATTTTTTAATGTAATTGTACATTTTGAATTATTACCTAAAGGTGATTCAGTGAACCATGCAAACTATCAAGGCGTTTTGCAATGGTTCCATGAAGAAATCCACAAAAAGAAACCAGAGTTGTGGCAAGACAACTCACAGTTCCTTCACCACGACAATGTACACCTGCACATTCAGCTTTGTACCAAAAATAGGATAACTGTCCTCTCTCAGCCTCCCTACTTACCAGACCTTGTGATTTTTTCTTATTTCAGAAATTAAAAAGTGATGAAAGATGACATTTTGAGACTATTGATGACATTAAAGCAAATTCGTCACAGACCTACAAGCCATTTCAAATGAGCTATCCAGGACTGCTTCTCGAAGTGTAAACACGTCTAGGAAAAGTGTGTGAATAGGGGAAGGGAGTACTTTAAAGGGAACAAGGACCAATAATCTGTAAAATTAATAATAAAAATTAAAAAAATAAAGTTCTGTTATTTTCTGAACAGACCTCGTATATTACCATCGTTTTAGTTGCAACAAATGATATTAATTACAAAGAAAGCTAGAGCCATTAGAAAAAACATATTTGAAAAATATTTTTATTATTTACATATTTGAAATTAGTACAAAAAAGATACTGTAACAGTTATTCATTTTCATTTTACAGATAAAAATTTTAAATTGTTGTATGACTAAAGGATAAACAAGCTAGATTTTAGATACAATAATAAAGACTTTAGATGCGAGATATGGGAAAAAGGGAATAAACAATTGAGAATCTAAATTTTCAAGATTCCAGTAAGTAGGCCTCATCTCTCCTCAGACATTTTATGGAAACTCTTTTACATCATGAAGAAATATCAGCCCAAATTTTACAGTAACTTCCAATATAAATTTGTCAAAACACCTACACAACAATAATTTCATGAAAGTCACTGTAAAGATTGTCAAATATCAGCATCACTCTGATGGAGAATACCATACTACAAATTTCATTAAAGCTCAAAAGACTAGGAGGTGATGATGATTACCTAATGTTTATAAAGAGTAGTGGATCATACAGCCAACAACAGTTATTAATTTTTATAATATCTTTACTAAGGGAAAACTTCCAGCTAATCCAGAAAAATTATTACAATTTTGAAATCTGATAAATCATTCACTAACTCAGTCAACTGGGACATACAATAGAATCAGCTTCAAAAAATTACTGGAATGGATAAAATTTCAAGGGGTTAAATGCTGTGCCAATCAAGTAATTACACTCCTTCATCTTTGGAAGAAATAATAAATAACACAGCAGGAGATAGTGTTCACCTCAATAAGAAATAAGTAAACCAAGAAACCTAAACCCACAATTGCACATTACACTTTACTCTTTAGATCGGTGATATACTGCTGACTGCTTGTCAAATATTCATGTGTACTAATAACATAGCACTAAACTCAGAAGGAGTCTTTTGGGGAATGTGAAACAGTACTCATATAGAATCTACAAATTTTTATCAGCTATTTCACTCAATGTAGTTAAAACCCCATAAGCATTTCTTGTTTAAGCTATCTATTTTTTTATTCTTCAATCTTTTTATTTTATTCTTGTTTTATTTATCTTTCTTGTTTAATCTGTCACATCTACTTAAGTGACAGTTCCATAAAATAACAATATTTTAATGTAACAACAAACAGACCAAAATATATAATAAAATAAAAGATAAACAAGACTTTAAAAAAACTACCCTAAAAAATTAAACTTTCTCAATTCTTCAAAAGATTTTCATAATCTTCAAAAAGATTAGTGAATTGTTTTCATCTTAGCAATCAGTACAAATATGAATTTTCAAGACAGACTGTATGATAATATTTATATATCTAAGTTTCAATGTGTCACCATAGATGGAACATAAACATTTAAGAGGCTAAATCAACCAAAATTTTCTTTGGCTTTATCTTTGAAAGGCCAAGGTTTTAAAATGTTGAATTCCTATCATTCCAACAAAGTACACATAGACCATAATTCGACAGAGAATTACTACTATAACAAAAGTCTCCCAAACCCCATTAAAATGGTTATCTGTCCTTTTAAAAATAAATACCTCCATTGTGCAAACTGAAAAATAGATCTCTTCCTATCCCTAAAATAACAAATTAGGATATTTTAAACAAAAAGAGGTTACCATATTCAAAACATTCATAGAAATCCCTGCCTGACCTTTTGACATCAGCGAGTATCTACAAATCTGGAAAAGCAATAAACCAGACTGCATACATCTAATAATCAATGCTACTGCTTATATACCAGGGATGCAATTTCCTCAAACTATGTGGATTTAACTGAATCGGATAAGAACATAACACAGCTAGTGCAGTGGCATGTTTTAAAAGTTACACAGAGCATTCATCAGCCTGAGACTGCAGTCACTAGTCAGGTAGAACATATAGTTACAAAATGCTCAATAAACCACTGCATAGTCTGTATATTTAAGTGTTAATATTGAAAAAATTAGTTTATGAGTTGTATATAATACACATAAATAGAGGATTACCTTTTAATAAAAACTGTTTAACCAATAATCTGGTTAACTTTTAAAAATAATGCAAAAATGGGTGAAATATTACTCAACTTATTTTTAATTAACGAAATTACAAAAACATAATTTCAAAATTTTTACACACACATATTTTCCCCTTCAAAAATTATCCTTCAAACTAGGTTACACTTTTTGTTTTTAAATCGACTAATCGTGTAAATTAGAATTTTGCAGTAATTTTGGTCAACAAAATAACAAAAATCAACAACTTAAGTAAACATGTGGTTTTTACATTATATTAAAAAAGAAACTACACATAACCTAACAATTACCATCACTGTAAATTACTTTATTATGATTTGAGTACCTATTGCTGTTGGTCCAACGAAGATAAGGGTATTAACCCAAATAACAAATGTGCTCGTAGTTCCAAAACGTAAACCCCGACAATCGCTTACCGACGTCGATACAGTGCGTATAACCGACAAAACTAGTGTCAACACACAGCCTCATCAGTCTGTACAACCAAGCAGCACGTCCAAGAATATTCCCGTTATTTAGTGTTCTAAACGCTGCATCACTGTATTTCAACAACCCATAGTTGTAAATCAATCGAATTGTAATGAAATAGGTGGCGCGATATATTCCTGAAGAGTACTTCTGAATTGAGCAGTCCGTTACCTTCCAACTGACGGAACAGTTAGCAGCGGTTTGTTATGTGGTATATTTCCAGGTTACGGCCGGGAAATTTCAGAAAATAAAGCTATTGCAAACTGATTGACTGAGTTTTTGACTGTTAACCGAAATTTGGGAAGGAATTCACTGATTTATGGTTGCTGAAGGTGGTTAACAGAAATCGATTACTGTAATATTAATTTTACGTATTGACTGAACACTACGATATCATGTTCTATAATAAGTCCGATGGCAAAAAGTTGTAATATGTTGTAGCTGTACCCACTCAATCCGTGGTTTTTACAGCAAAATGAAATAAACTATGATTGAAAATTTGTTAGGAAAACTAACACACCACAGTCAAAATTTCGAATCTATTACATATTTTAAAGTTGTTTGACAGATTTTTTATGCTGAAAAATGAATCATGTAAGTGGAATTACCTCGTAGTAATTATGTTACTTTTCTAGATTTCTTTTGAAAGTAAGCCAGCCCCAAAACAATGAATTTTAGTTGGATTTCCGATGAAATAATCCTATCAAAGATATATTCTTGCATAGCTAAAGGCTACTGTTCTGCCTTTGCTCTCAACCATCTTTTAATCTGAGGCCACGTTGAAGAATAATTGAGTGCTGGGTAGAGGGTATCTGCCGGGTGGTTATTTTCTAATGGAAACAGCCGCACACATTTCCCGCTCCACTCAGTCATACGTGACTGTAGTACAGCAAGATGAAGTCGTTAGTGAATTCAATCCACCCTCCACGCTTGTATAGTGGTGGAAGAGAAAATTACTGTAGTAATTTACAGGGGTAAGGCAACGTGAGACCCTTCCGACAAGCTTTGAAGAAATATGAAAATTCTGAATAGCCTAAAACAGAAGTACCCAAAGAAGCAGGAATTGAAATTTAACGGTTTTTTGTTTGCTACAGCTAATGTGTTATTCTGAAACTTCTTTATTTTAGCTGTTGTATAATCTTGCTCATTTCCAATAGAAAAAAAAACAATTGGGTCTCCTGAGACCGAGAATCTTGAATTTCGAAATATAGCACAATTACAAAACGAGTGTTTAGGCTACATAGAAAGTTTAATAAGTAAATAAAAAAATTTATTCCCGTTTGATTCTCATTAATAACAGTATGTTTATTTCTTTGTGTTACAGCGGAAGTGGTAAATTCTTCAACCAAATAATCTGCGTATTTGATTCTAACCGAACTACGTAAATTGATGTGATTCGAAATGAAGTGACAGTTTCATAAAATTACAAATTCTTAATCACACTTCAATCGACTCCTCTACCTTGCATATATTGTTGGAAATAATGATGAATCAAAAGACGACAATCAGAGCAACCTACATCCTGAATTAGAATGGTCTCAGGAATTTAGATCAGAAAATAAAACTGCTAATGAGAACCAAGATATGTAAGTAAAGTATAGTAATCCAAAAGTTTTCCCAAACATCCAGAATAACGTCTGATCTTTTCCAAACTCCAATATGTCAATACAAACGCATTTATACGGAACAACTTTATGTGATTTTATTTCAATGTTTAACATTTTGTTTGACTACTGAATAGTATTACTGTTTATGTTTATTTGAATGTGATATTATTTCTTTGTTTTGTACGTTTTATTGTACAAACAATATTTTGTAAAGTTTCTGCGAAAGGAAAATGTAAAAATAATGAATAAATATCTGTTAAATAATTAACGAATGATAGAGAAAGGCAGTAATATTAAACTGTATTATATGATGTACGAGGGTTATTTTTTTTTCAAGATCTGATTGATCATGAAATAAAAACCCGCACAAAAATCGGATGAACCTTTGCGCATATGTGTTGCGCAGCGTCTCTAGTATGGCCTTCAATCACGCCGGGTCACTTCGTTTAGTTCTGAACACGCAGCTAGCACGTAAACATGTCTACAACAATAGCATCTCCCGCCAAGTGTGAAGTGCGTGCGGTAATTCGATTTCTTCAGGCTAAGAGGTGTAATGCAGCTGAAATTCATCGACGAATAAGTAATGTGTACGGTGAAACTTCAATGAGTGACAGCAAAGTGCGACAATGGTGAAGGAACTTTAAAGCAGGACGTACAAATGTTTATGGTGCAGGTGGTCAGGGAAGGAAGCAAGTGTCAACCGATGATCTCGTTGAGCGAGTGGGTGAGGCAATTCGAGAAAATCGTCGGTTCACAATTTCTGTATTGAGTGATCCGTTTCCTGAAATTTCAAGATCAGCTCTCTACACCATTGTGAGTGAGAGACTTCAGTACCGCAAACTGTGTATGAAATGGGTTCTCAAGATGCTGTCCGACCATTACAAAAGAATGAGAATGGACGCCTCCTCCTTAACGCTTCTCCAGCGCTAGCACAATGAAGGAGAATATTTTTTGAACAAAATTCTCACAGGGGACGAGACATGGGTCCATTTCGAAACTGAAGAAACAAAAGAACAATCCAAACAGTGGATGCATTCTCATTCTCCCAGTAAACCAAAGAAGTTCAAGCGAACCTACTCCAACAGAAAGTGTATAGCTACTGTGCTCTGGGATCGGAATGGAGTTAACTTGGTGGAATCATGGAACGTGGCACGACCATCACTGCAGCCTCATACTGTGTGACTCTTCAACGTCTATGAAGGGCAATTCAGAATAAGCGGAGAGAAATGTTGTCATCAGGCATTGTCTTTCTCCATGACAATGCTCGGCCGCACACTGCAGCTGTAACAAAGAAGCTCCAGCAGCGTTTTCGTTGAGAAGTGTTTGATCACCCACCATACAGCCCGGACTTAGCTTCATCCAGTTTTCACCTCTTTGCTCACATGAAACGCTGGCTAGGAGGACAACATTTTGGCACAGACATCGAGCTGCAGACCAGCGTAGAAACATGGCTGAAACACAGGCGGCTCCGTTCTCTGACGAGGGTATTGGAAGGTTGGTAACACGCTACGACAAACGTCTAAATCGGAGTGGCAACTATGTAGAGAAATAGCGTAACTATGTAAGTAATTGTTACAAATAAAAAAATTTTTATTTTCACTGTAGTTTTAATTTCGTGACCGATCGGACCTTAAAAAAACCCTCGTATTTTGTCGATGTAACAGTAAACATAATAAAATATATAATAAAACTAAAGATAAATCAGACTTAAAAAAAAACTGCGCTAAAAAATTATACTTTCTCAATTCTTCAAATTTTTACATTTGGTTTTATTGTTTGTAAGTTGGTGATAGTTGACTTTGTTCAGCGTCTACATCAAATAAGTAGTCAAATTTAAAGGAAAAATATTACTTTTTATACTGTTTTAAGTCGATTTTTTAAATGTTTCTGTTATTTTTTTTAATTTAAGATATGAAAACATACCATGCTAATCGAGATTCAAACACGGGACCACCGAATGAAACCCCGAGACACTAAGGAAATAAAAATAAATAAGCCACAACCAAGTATGAACTAAGGTTTTCTGTACGAATATGTGATTTTTAACTTCGTTTTGAAAGTAAAAAAGAAGAAGAAATTAAAAAACTATGTAGACAGACAGCTATTGAAAGTGTTCCAATATTCTCTGGAATGCGTGAATATTATCTTCTTACGTATTACGTTCTTACCCTAACTTTTAAATATTACCTACCTTTATTTTCTGGTGAAAATAATTTAAAAATATCAGGATAACATCGGGTTGCGTATCATTATACTATAATGACCCGCTACTAATAAAATTAGAAAAACATCGTTAAATCGTCATGTAGATAATGTAATTGCACGTTAAATGTTGTTTCATCAAGTTCGTAAAAAATACTTAGAACTAGCAGAATATATTATTTTACAAAATAATAATAATTATTGATGAAACGTGAAGCTTGAAAAAAATAAGAAAAAGTAATCAGGTCGAATTGAGAACTTCCTACTTTACTGGCTATTTTATAATGTTTAAATTCAATAATTAAGGTCTTTAATTTTACTTAATAAACCCAATGTACTAAGCTTTTTTTGAAAGAAGGGTCTTCGGCCTATATCATTCTAAACAAATACTTTTCTATTTGTTTATATGAAAAGTATATTTTGGTTTTAAAAAAGTAAAAGTACAAATTTCTGAAGAAAATTTTTTTTTTTTTTAAATTAACGTTTGATAAGTATTTGTCCACCAGCATTGCGTCGATTGAAAACCAGTCAATAAAATTACAATTTTGGAAAAAGTAAAAAATTAAAATTTCAATTTTCTCATTGAATTTAAAAAAACTTTTGCTCTACAAAGATATTTGGACAGGATATTTTGTATAACACAATTGTTTTTTGAACCAAATTTTGCCAACAACATACCAAAGATTAAGGGATTCACCTTATACATGAAAGAGAGAAAATCACCGCAAGAAGCTACACTATTACTTAAAGATCGATTAATTCAGACCAGTGGGTAGCTGCATCCTCGTTCTGGTAATGAGTTTACCTGATATCTATGTATTTCCACGCTAGGATTTGTTGTTTGTTAGCATGCGACTACGAATGATGGCTAAGAACACTATCGAGGAGCTAGCGTTAAAATACATGTTTCGGCCCGCACTCGAATTATCGGCCTCCCGCACGAAAGGCTAGAACGATTACCGTTTGTGCTACTCTTGACACTCAACATAAATATAATATTACCAACGGTCAATTACTTTAGTAATGGAAATAACAAAAGAAGTTACAAATAATAGGGGATGAAAAAAATTGCAGTACTTACAGAAAATTATAGAAGATTTAAAATGAAATTAAAAGATTAACGAAAAATATAAAGAATGGAAAAGCGTTTAAAATTAGTCACGATCGAATGTCTGGTGACACGTAAAGGATATTTTGTTCAGAACTTTTTACTGAGAAAATGCAATGCGTTACAAAGCATTTATACCGTTTAACTGGGGGTGCAATAAAAATTTTTAATAATTAATATTTTTCATATGATCTACTACAAAGAATGGCAACAATGAACACAAATCACCTCATCGAAAAACTGCACATAAAAGTTTCATAAATCCTATTTACTCTGAATCCGATGTTGCATAAGCAGTTTATAAGAACTTAAAATCTCAATTTGTAGAGAGATCGTGAAAATTTCAAATTAATCCCCTCCCACGACGGATTGAGGGGGTCGATCACATCCCAAAAAACTACTGTGTTTGAATGGGTGATGAATTTTTGTAAACACAACATGCAATTCTAAAAATTTCATTTACTTATTTTTAATCTACTCTAATCCTTACACTCTGAAGAATCATATGTCACACATCGCTTGTAATTATATTCTAGATGTGGTTATTATAAAAAATTGATTACGGTATGTATTTTACTTAATGAAGCGAATAGATGTTGGCGATTTATTTTTGCTACTTGTGTTGTTTTCATTTAAGGCTTTGTCATAAATAGTCATGTAATTTTTAATATTTCAATAGTTATTTTCTCTTAAAATGATCATGCTAGTTCAAAACCTTTTAAAACATTACCTTACCTTTTAAAAGGTATAGTAGTTTATTTGACACGGATGCTTTGAGGCTTTTAATAAATTTTATGTAACCGAAAACTGCATCCGTACTGTGAAGAGAATTATGAAAAAAGCCCGCGAAAATGAAATTAATTTTAAAGGGAGTGAAAGATCTTTAAGGAGAATATTACGAAAAATGGGATTTAGATGAAAAAAGACAGAAGACAACCGGAAAATACTG
Source organism: Lycorma delicatula (assembly GCF_047948215.1). Classification (NCBI taxonomy): domain Eukaryota; kingdom Metazoa; phylum Arthropoda; class Insecta; order Hemiptera; family Fulgoridae; genus Lycorma; species Lycorma delicatula. Next base: position 65,511,058 of record NC_134458.1, read on the forward strand.
ATAGAATGGCATGACATTAAAATGCAAAGAATAAAATTTCTACGACAAATTTCCCTGCTACGCGAAGGAAGACCGATTGTATACACAGATGATACCAACATTCACAGTAGTTATGCGACACCAAAATCGTGGGTAGACACAACAAACCTTCACGAGGGACTGAAGATACCAGTATCCAAGGGCTCACTATTAATAATTGTTCATTAACAATGCTTTACTTATGTATGAATCAAATAAGAAAGGAGATTATCACAAATCGATGGATTTCGAAAAGTATACTAAATGGTTACGGAAGAAGTGCATTCCCAACTTGCCTCCTCGGTTGGTCATTGAACTAGATTACGCCACAACATTCTGCTACAAGAGCAGCCAAATTCTAACTCTTTAAAAAGCGATATGATAAAATGGTTAGCCGAACAACGAATTAACTGTTCTCCTGCATGACAAAGATTGAATTATATATTATAAAATTACACAAAGAAATTTACAATAGATGACATTTGAAAATTATGGTCACAGTTCTGCGGTTGCCACCTTATCACCCTGACTTAAAGTGTCTGAAGCTGAGTAGAACAATGTCTGCGAACATGTTGTCAACGTCGAAAAAATACATTGAACATGAAAATTTATATAATGTGCAGTTCGAAAATTTTGTGATAAATGTGAATTCAAAATTGGACACGAGCTCTTTAGAATCTACCCACGACAGCGACTTCGGAATTTGCGAGCTACAGCAATAAGGTGAATAGAAAAAATAATTATTTAAAGTACTTTAAAATAATAATATTAATTGGGATACTAACTAGTTTTAATTAAATAGTATCGAATGTATCTTTGGTTATAAATATCATTTATATTAAACTGACAATGTTTTCACTCTGCCTAGTACCGTGCCAAATGTTTGCTGAATGCTAGTAGTTTTTTGTGCTAGCTTTCGTGCCGATATTTTACGAGATATAATTTCACGGTGGCTTGTTTGCTGCAACATTAGGGCTGTAGAATTTCAACCTAGTCAGTCTGCTACGATCTTTTCTTTTTTTAATTGTAATTTATTCAACTCATCGGCTGTAACACAGCTGTTCTTTGAAACCGAGGAGCCATTCGACTTATCATTTCATTACTTTCAAATCGTGAAATTTAAAAAAAAAAAATTCAATTAATTTCCGTTAAAAACCATATCATTCAAAGTATTATTCTATTCCTCGTAATCTTCAGAACCAGTAGCCGCATTACCGAGGAATGTGCAAAAAAGAGGTTTTTTTTCTTTTTTTTTATAGCAATAGAACATCTTTTTCCTAACCTTTCAATTTAAAACATTTATTTTATTTTAAAATACAGTCACTCTTATAATAACAGTGGTCTTTACGTTGTTTAGTATTCTCACAAACAGAGTGGATTTCATTTCATTTGTAATGAATTAGAAATAAAATGAAAGATTAACTCTTACAGTTTATTCCTTGTGTTGAATGTGAGCACTTTTTTTTACCATGTGCCACACATTCAACCAATAGAAGAGTTTATCCCATTCATTAACCAGCATGTCTGAAGTAATGAAAGAGGCATCTGCTTCAATCCTTTGCCTCAAATTGGTTACATCAGTAGGTAACAGAGGTAAATATAGAATATCCTTTATAAAACCCTACAGGAAAATATCACATGGTATAACCTTGGAGGCCACTGCAAACAAACTGTCATTGGGTCCATGCCATCAATCCAGTGGTTAGGTAAAACTTCATTCAACCAATCAGTTAGCCAGTGAGGAGGTGCACCATCTTGTTGCCAAATAAAATTTTCTGGTCCATCTTGCAATTGAGGAAAGAGCCATGTATGCAGCATATCCAAATAAGCAACTCCGCTTACGCTTGCTTCAGTGAGAACATACGGTCTGTAAAGTTGCCATCAGGATACTGCACAAAAAATATTCATTTTGGGGAGTCCCTTTTGCATTATGAGTTCATAGGGATCTCTGACCCACAGATACAGACATTACATGTTAAATTTTCCACCAATATACAATGTTCAATGAGGTTTTCAACTGAGAGATTGGTAAGCTTCAAAGCCTCTAATAGCTATAAACAGTATGAATGGATATGCAAGCATTTCCTTAAAACATTCCACATTGTCATCAGGCATTGCTAGTTAACAGCTTGCCTTCCTAACAGATTTTTTAGGTTTACACAGTAAAGATTCCCTGACAAATTCAATATTTCCTTCAGACACCCTTGGTCGTCATGAACCTTTACACAGACATCTGGTCATTTCTAACCAAATATGCCATCGATGAATGTTATTCTCATTTGGAAGATCACAATTAAACTTTTTACTCAAAGCAAGTTGAATTGTAACTACAGATTCACATTTACTAAAGTGCAAAACACAGGCTTTCTGTTCAGGAGTCACCATTTTTGCTAGTGGTGCTGTCAAGAGGAAAGATATAGAATCAATCTATGGATATGCATGCAACTAAAACTGCTCTTAATTCTAGCCTTAAACCTTATCCAAAAGATGTAACAAATTAAAATCCCAATATTCTTTTTTGTACGTCTGGTATACTTTACTGGAATCTTAGATTGCTGACAAAACATAGAACACTCCATTTTTATCTTAGCAACAAAGACCCTAGTCTTGTTCATAATTTTCTGGCAACAATTTCTCCACTATGTAACGAATAATTATTTGCACTTGTCTGTCTCCATTCTTTATACACCTTCCTTTCAAGAACTCACATATATGTAGACATGGTTATAACTAAACATATCATGAGCATGCTACCTCACAATTTCCAAAAAAATAAATAACTTTCTTACCTTTTTAAAATTATTCTTCTTTATTCACAAACAACCCAACAAAAAGTGGGCTGTTGTATCCATGCAATAGTAGCAAAGACCTGACTACTGGCACATAGAATCATCAGGGTAGTCAGTGGAGGGAAATAACACTAATGCTTAAAATTCTTTCTGTGGGCTGAATGACTATTCATGGCATGAAGTCTCATAAAACATCATGGGTCTTATGGATTCATCCATTCACTATTCATATCAGTGACAGGAGGGGATGGGAAGTATATTTTATGCAGATTCCTTTTGAATTCTCTTATTTGGCTGGTAAGGGATAGTTTGAGGAAGTCCTACTTTCTTCCTGGATGTGGATCATTTCAGAGGCACCTTCTCTTATGGGTATACTCCTAAGTGATATACTAGGTGGAGTTGGTTATTAGTCTCCAAACACTATTAAACACACCCTCCTTGAAAAAGAGCAAGTTCTTCTATACCTTTCTGGGGCCAACCTTTTGGGAATTGTAGATTCTCCGACTTGGCTGGGAACATTCTAGCAATCTTAGAGATGTGAAGTCCTATAGACAAGTCAGTTTCTTTGGAAGTGCACAAAAAGCCTCATGGCTGAAATGCCTTGGGTATAATAAAGCCCCACTTCCTTTCATAATAGCTTTAGCAAATTTGTAGCCAGCTGAATTGACTTTCTCAACAGCAAGAAAATATAGACTGTAAATATACTCGGTAACTAAACATACAGTTGTTATAACCATTCAATAGAAAATCGGAACAACAAAAATCAGAAGACAAAAACATTTTTTGTCTTCTATTTGCAAAGTCAAAAATCAATTTTAAAAATAATTTATTAATAGAATTTACAATTGTTTCCATTTTTTCATATTAAATAGCAAAGTTATAATCAACAATCACGTGTAGTATATTGATCAGTAATTAAATTAAATCAGAATGGGAAATAATTTACAAATTAAAGAATTCCAGATTTTGAAAAAAAAATTTTATCATTGCAAAAAGTGAGTACATAAAAATGTGACTCGTAAAGAAAATGCTTTATTGACATTTTATTATTTATTGACAGAATGTTTCAATTATCTTTTATAACTTTTTTAAAATTATATTGCATACTGATAAACAACTGAAACTTTATAAATTTTTTACTACTACATTTAAATAACAACTACACTCCTTGGTTTTTATGAGAATCAATACAAAAACAGTACAAAATATATCTAAATACACAACACAATCTTAAATATTACTGATAAAAATAAATAAAGCAAATTGTTACAGAATTAACTAAATTCAGTATCACAAAAATTTGTGCAGTCTTGTTTGTGACTTTTTAGTTAAAAAAAATAATAATGAGATTCAACTTAACTGTTACCAGTGAAAGAATGGTTTAAAAATTTTCATTATTCATTATAGAACTAGTTTAATAAATGATATATATGCAACAAAATCTGTAAAATTACTACAAAGGAGTTAAAATGGAATTAGGTCATTGTTATAAATTAAATGGTAACCATTAGTGCTTGAATTTTCAAAAATAAAATTGGAAAACTTTCCTAATAAAATAAACATAACTTAGAATTTTTAAGATGAAATTACAATTACTAATTTTAAAAATAAACAAACATAAAATTACAGATGGATCAAATATAATTTAATGGTAATTTATCCTAATTTTGAGTCAAAGTTTCACTGTGTGCAGTTTTTCTAACAGTGATTAAATTTTCTCCTAACATGACTGACACCCAAATACATTACTTTAATAGAAAAAAGATAAGTAATAAATTACTGGGAACTAAAACTAACAAATGGCAGAACTTTCAAATGTGAAAAACCTCCTTATAAATGCTGCATGATCACTCAATGTATGGCATTAAGAAACATATTTACTCTATCATTCTACGACAGAAACATGGACCTTAGAAGTGCAACCCAAAAATTATTCAGAAATTTAAAAAAAAGTTATTTTTTTAAATTCAAGGTAGAATTGATATCTACCTTGCACGTGGATATCAAAACGTTCAAGATACCATGGACAGAGCATGTCATGAATCTTCAACACACACAGTTACAGACTTCGAATTGTTAACTGTAACTAAAAAAAATTGTTTACCTCGGTTCAATCTTATGAGTAAAGAGAAGATGATTTTCTTATCTTCATTTTAGAAGGAAAAGTTGAAGGAAGGTGTGGCCTGGTTTAGAAATACAGATATGTACACTCTTCAGAGGATCTTTCAATATAGACAACAACCTCTGGCAAGGGAGATAACATGTTAAAAGCAGAATGATATTGTAGGCTTACTGGGTGTAGAAATCTGAACAAAACTAAATATTATAAAATAATAAGTTGCTCAAAACTTTAAACCAAACATTCTGTCTACCTGCACAGATACAATGTTTGTCTAATATAGTTAAATATTTCTACTTCAACATACTTGTAAGGGTATTTTTATTATATTTTTTTAATGTATAATTTTTAAACGGGAATAAAATCTGTTAAGTGAATTTTATATTTTAAAAATTTTTCATAAATTAAGTAATTAAATTTTTCAAGCTGATCATGAGGAAATAAAAATAACATCATACTGTATTATGTTAATTACATTCTAAGTCATGCTGTCATTTTAATCAGTACGTCTTCATAACTGACATATTTGTACTCGTGTTATATTTGAAGTGATTAGACATTTTAAATTGTAAACAGATCCTGAAATATAAGTTTACTTTTTGACCCCAATTAATCACAAATACTGAGATCCTATAGTAATAAAAAAAAACTTACAACCTAAACCAGGCAGTAAGCATCTATATTCTAACAAAAAAAGTCCTAATTAAAATTTAATATGAATATACAGATTTTATCATGAAGTTCTCCTAGGACTTTCATAAACTAATTTACTTGTGAAAATAATGGTAAAAGTTCATATAAACATTTATCCTAAAATGCTTCATTTGCGAGCTATGACTAGTGAACGATTTTTTTTTTTCAGCTACCCCAGTAAATGAACTGAAATTTTTAGGATGTTAATTAAGGAGCAGAATTAGTGATTTCTTATGGTTTTTGTCCTGAAAAATCAAATAAAATAGGTTCCAGAACCGTAACTGCAGTAATTTTTGAGAAATCTAGGAAAATCACTTCTCTTGTGCTGTTCCACTCACTTAAATCATCATTTCCCGGAGAAATGGATCGGTTGTGGAAGTCTATATTCCTGGCCACCAAGATCGCCAGATACAACTAACACCTTTGGATTTTTGCATTTGGCAATGGATGAAAAATATTATGCCAAAACAAAAATACATTCTCACAAGGAATTAAATGTCTGCATTATAGATGTGGCTGAGCAACTTAAGGACAGCCCTGAACTAAAAAGGGCGACAAAAGCAGTGCAGAAGTGTGCCATGAAATGTGTTGAAAATGGCGGGCTCATTTTTGAACATTTATTATAAAATCATACACATAATGCACTTTGGTCTAGTGTACAGTTTCTAAATAAAATTCAAATTTTTTAACTTTTCTTTGATCTACTCAAATTATCTTACACCATTTTGTTAAGAATTAAATTCTCTAAAGTTTTGTTTAAAAGTTTATGCGTTTATTACCCATTTAACAAAATGAATGTCAAACATAAAACACAGACGTTAAACATTAACATTGAAGTCAAACATAAAAAACAGGGTTTTTTATCCTATTTTTTTTTTGTTTTCACCCTAGATTTCCCAAAAACTACTGCAAATACAGTTCTGGGACCTATTTTATTCAATTTTTCAGGTCAATAACTATAACAAATCACTAAGTTTGCTCCTTAATTAATGTCCTAAAAATTTCAGTAAGACCTCATTTCACCAAGGTAGCTGAAATCCAAGCAAAATTTTTCACTAGCATAACTCGCAAACAAAGCATTTTAGGATATATATTTATATGAACTTCTTCCATTTTTTCATGAATAGAATAATAGGTTATGAAAGTCCTGGGAGAACTTCGTGATACAATCTGTATAATGGAAATTTAAATAAAATATTTTTTTATAGAAATGTAATCTGTTGAGCAAAGCAACTGTTTTAAATACAGTTAGCATGACTGCTATACACTGACAATACTAATATCAATCAAAATTTTCACTTGTTTGTTTTTAATAAACAAAAAATTTTTACCTTTATGGAAAGAATCTCATGCAAATTCTATAATTAATAATAATGATTAAGTTTTATTATTATTATTATTGTTTTTTTTTTAATAGTACATATCTAGTAATTTATTAGAAATCTAAACAAATCAGAAAAGCCAGCAGCCGCAAACATGATTTCACTGACAAATCTAATTTAGTAGAAGCACCATGTTTATAAGTCATAGTAAAAAAATCCCTTTTGGCATGCTGGAAGGTGGAGGTAGATTTCACCGATGCTCAGTTGGGAATAAAAAAGATTTCCACCTTAAAGTTAAGAAAAATTTCAAGTTTACTCAATACTCAATATATAATGGTTGTGTGTGAAAAAAGTTTCACATGTTTAGCGTACTATAAGCCCCATCTTCTTACAATTCCAGCAACATTTTGGTTATCCCTTGCCATTAGGGTTGGTCATATCAAAAATTATTTCAGATAAATGTTTTAGGTAATGTTTAAAGGACTAACGTCTACTTTAAACCGATTTGATACTGTGCCTATTAAGGGAGGTATGATTTTGTTGTCTTTGAAACCCCATTTTTCCACCCCTGGGCCAATGGTTGGTGATATCAAAAAACTTTACTTAGATAAGTTTTAGGCCCTCATCCAAACAACATTAGGAACTTTAAATGAATTTGATATTCTACTTAATAACAAAGTTATAGTGATTTTTTTTTTTTTGAAAAAGCTCCCTCATTTCCACCCCCATGGTCCGATTTTGCCCATTAACAAACTTGAACGAGATTTTGGGTCATTATATTTTATGTATCAATTTGAAAGTGATTAGCGCAAAATTACGGCAATTATCGTGTCCAGAAAAAAGTGACATATATATGCATGTAGATGTATATAAATATATATATACTTTTGAACTGACGGTGGTTTTGGGGTCTGGGGGATGTAAAATGTGAAGATATATAAAAATTTTCCAGAAGTCGAATCATAATACCCATTACAATAAGTAGCTTTCTTATGAAATCTACCTAATATTACAGAGGCAAAGTTGGCTTTATTTTGTTTTAAATACCACTATCTCTAACTTGCCAATTAATACAATGAGAAATATGTTTACATTAAATAAACAAAGTTCTTTATCTGCAAAGAATAAAAAATGATGGAAATTGATTAAATAGATAACATATAATGATTGTTTATTTTCATAAACTGAAATCTGCTCATTTCATTATTTTATAGCCTAACAACTGCACATTTAAACAAATAAAGATTTCATTAAATTGGAAGACACAGTATAAGAAATCAGTTCTGTTTTACATGTAACATACACATAAAGAGTTTCAGTAATGCATTATATAAAAGTCTGGCAAATGAAAGATTTCTGTTTAAAACTGCAATAATTTCTCGATAAATCACCATAAAAAATGCAATATACATCAAACCTTGTTTCTTTAGACATCAATTTATAAAGAATTTTTTCAGACATAAACACAATGTTTACATTCTTAAGGAAAACAAAATCTTTACAGCTTTTTTTTTCTATCACTATTTTCAGCCTCTAAAACTGACAAAATTTTTTTGTAGAATGTATGGTTTACACACGTTAAAACACAGACCCCCTATCTTGATCCTTATCAAACTTCAGGTCTCTTAATTCAATATTCCAGTAACGGCAGGACTTTTAAAAGAACTGCTATCATCACATCCTGCTGCAGTATCAATATTTTTTTTTTACAATAATAAACAATTTACTTACATTCAAAAATGTAACTAATCTAACTGCGAATAGAGCAAAAATAATTATAATCATTTGAGATTGTAAAATATCAATCTCAAAACACATTAAATAATTAACTGATGCAATAGCTGCTGAAAACGGCACCAAGTATTAAGACTACCTCCATATAGCTGCTAGTATAATGAAATAGAAATAACTTGGGCCCACGTTAAGTATTACATAGCTGCCAAAGATAAAAATTTTAACAAAAACAAACAGGGAAAAATTTATGACACATTAAAAAAAAATATTTATGAAGCCTGGACGATAAGACTTTGCAAAGAAAATGTTGAAAGATTTGTTGTAACTGTTGATAATGTAGCATCTGATCATATAGATGGTAATGAAGAGCTTAATGAATTTACTTATTGTTAATTTGTGGAAGGTGAACACGAGCTCAATTAAGTATAAATTTACAAGTTTAAAAATAATAATATTATGCCACAAATATATTTTATTGTGATTGTTATAGTGTTTAAAAGTATATAAAAAAAAAACAACATGTTTTTAAAAGTAGCATCCTTATTATTATTAACTACATATAAGGTTATTGTATGATGATGTTTTGATGGGGTTTCCGTAGTTGGCTACAGTTTACACAGAGTACTTGATTCTCATCTATGAACTCTTGAAATCTACATAAACATCTTCATTTAACTTCTTTTTTTTGCTATAGATTTAGGATTCATCCTTTACGAGCAGCCAATTTCTGTTGTAAAAGTTATTATTGAAAAAAAAAAAAATTTTGATACAACTGTATACAAAGATAGCAATTCTATTCCTCAATATTGCCAAAATATTGGATGAAATGATCCAAAAACTTGATGAGGGGCAAGATACATGTCCAAATTTTAACAAATGTAAATTGAACATTCAACAAAAATCTTTTGTTGAAGTTGTACAGACTGGAAACAGTACATTAAAAAAGGCTGTAAAAATTACGTTTTTCATGGTTTTCCTAGACAATGTAAATGATTTTAGTTGTTTGAATAAGTTCTTTATAATCTACTGCAGATAGGAGCAAGCTTTGGTTTGACATAAAATGCATTTTTTTTATGATGTCTATAAATAATTTATTGATGTCTAAGTTCAGGTGCACTCTTTCATTTGTTAGACTTTAGCTGTTCAATGATACTCATAAAACAAATGATTAAAAATATTAAACAGATGAAATAAAAAGAAAATAATGGATATTAGTTTTGATGTCAAACAATATAAAAATATAAAATTTGTGATGCTGAAAGCAAATATAACTTGTAGAAAAAATATTTAATGTAATAGTCCATTCCTTCAAAATTTGTCACAACCAAATGTACTTGCCAGACAAACATGGAAATCTACAGTTATGATAATCAAACATTGTTAACTTAGGTAAGAAAACTGATGGCAAATACATTCTTTAAGAGAAACATTTCAGAAAAAGGAAGACTATTGTTATAAAGCCTGTCAGTAGCAAAACTTATGCTTATTCTAGTAGACAGAATTTTAATATTATTCTGAAATTATTATCGATTTCACCTATTCTTGAAAGATATCATCAAGCTGAATTGCAGCCGATGGGACAATGACACATGCATGAGAACTGGATTATCTCAAAGAGCTTTTTTAGCTTTTTCCTTCTGTGGTTTATGTTCTATTGAAAGCAGTAAAGCAAAGTTCGTAGAATAATTCAGGCTTGAACAATACTGAGTCTCTAAAAACTGAATAAATATAGTCAACTGATTAAATGTTTTCTGAAACAAACTGAAATGCGTTAAGAAATATATCCATAAAAGATCACTTTCAACATCTCTCATAAAATTTTCTATATTAATTTATAAAAAAAAAATATCAGTAAGCATCTATTAATTTTTAAATCAAGTGCATTGTGATTTTGCATATGCACTGAAATAAAACCTGTAAACTTCAACTGATACATCCAAATCTGACTTTTACTTTAATGTAATTGATTAAACAAACAGTAGCTGTAATGTATTTGAACACTTTATCATTTTAGTTGCATAAAATAATAAAAAGGTTAAATAAATGTAAAGACGGATGGTTCAAGTAAACAAGAGTGAACAAATGAACAGTTCGCTGATGCCAGCTCTTTTGAAATGAATGGAAAAGTAATAAAAAGGAACTATTGAAACCGATAAGCTGTAGATGTTTGTTTGGCTGTTTCGTGGCAGAGTTCCTTTCAACTGTGATAGATTCCTATAGCCAGGAGGCAGATAGATATTTAGGGTTTGCATGAAAAAACATCAGATCTCACCACATGAATGTGGTCACTTGAGGAGTATTTTGTCATATAAGTCTGTTGAAAACCATTGGTAAAGCAGGGAATGTATTTTTAACTGCGATGCATTTACTGATGGTCGATTTAAATAAAAAAGTAAAGCCTTTCAGCTGAATGTTAAGTGTTTTTAAAACCAATGTAAATGAGATTAATAACTTTGTTATTTTGATAATACTGAATTTTTTTAAACTGAACCTTTTAAATGTTAGATTAATATCAAAATGAGGTCACAAACAATTAACGCTTATTTATATAATACAAACATACTGTACACGTAATAACAAACTGTCATTAACAAAGACAATTGCAATGGAAAATTCTTCACATAAGTAATCTATATATTTTTAAGTACAAATATAAAAAAAAACAATAGTTATAAAATTTTTTTCAGGTACTCAGTGAAAGGTAAAAATGTACACAACTACATACTACATCGACAATTCTATAACAAAGAACAAATTTAATAGTTTTAAATTGTTCCTCTATTCATATTTGTTCTTGTTATTTCAATTTTAACTTTTTTTTCTTAATGATAAATATAGAAATATAGTTTACAAACTAACATTATTAACAAATAATTGGCTATTTAAAATCCTAATTTATTAATACTTAAATTGTTTCTTTAGAGTAAGAATATTGTACAAGATACAACCTAAATACCCATGACAGTAACCATTAGAAACATAAAAGTAATATCCGTATGGATAACTACTACACTATAAAAATAAAAGACTAAGTAAAAATGAAAAGTTACACAACTGAATTAATAAAGCAGGCTTGCATTTTACAGTTCATAAAAATCAATCTGTAAATAATTGAGTAATAGTAGCAGTAAAGTTTTACAATCTATTATCATTACCATAATTGTACGTATAGTATTTTGTTAACCCATTCCATATTTTAACGACAAAAAAAATTTTAATATTTTTTTTTATTATTTTAACCCTGTTCAACATATTATGTGGAAAACACATTCATCAATCATCAATATGTGAGACCCGGGTAAGATGGTAAACTGCATCCTTTTAACAAAACACCTAGAAAATTTTGAGGAGCAGAATCCTACTAACTGAAGAATGTACTTCCATCTAGAAGATGGATCAGAATTTTAACCTAATATAATTCTACACTTGAAATGCAAAACAAAAATGTTTCTAATACAAAATATACAGATTTCTATCACAACTTTAACTATCTAAACAGATACACATTCAACACACAAATTACCACAGGCACTGCTACAATTAAAAATAAATAATACAAATAAACAATCTACCAATACAGTAAGGTATTTCAGTATAATATAGCTAAAATTTACCTCTTACTTTAAATTATATGAAACTAAAAATATGTTCATTGTCTTTCAGCAACATCTCTATCATAAAGATAGAATATACGCAATTTCCAAATATACTGAAAAGGCTGATTTTAAAACTCTTGTTACATAGATATAATTTAAGATCTGATAGTGTAATAACAAAATCATTTCTTAAGACATTCAACAGTCTGTGTAGAAAAATTTGAGGAGAAACAATTTTTCTCAGTAACAAATACTACATGCCATGAAACAGAAAAACCATACACATCTGTTACAATTTAGAATACTGTATGAGGGACAAGTAGAAATTATACAAATAAAAGTATACCTTAAAATATAAGTAACTTTTTTTCTATTAACAGAACAGATACTACTACAAGATATATATATATATATATATATATATATAGAATATAATTATTACTCCTTTTTTTATATAGAAATATTACAATTTTCTCAACCAACTCCAACTTAAAAAGCCAGCTGAGGGCATGTTTCTTTTCCATAAAAAGTGAAAAACACAAAAAATTATAAACCAAAGCAACCAGACGTTTTAGTAGATTCCAATATTGCAGTTTTTTACTAACAATCTACAGTTTTTATAACAACTTTGCCTAAAGGCTTTTAATGATTTTACACAATATTCTTAATCATTTATCAATTTTATCTTCATATCTGTACACACATAAAACTGAAAATATCTATTGATTATCTCTCAATTCCTTAAAGATTCAAACTTAAAAAAATAAATGATATGGTCCTTCTAATTGGTAGACACAGATTAAAAGTTTCCCAAAATTATGAACTTTATTTAGAAAATCTTCAGAAAATGTAATTTTTTTCATATTTCAGAATAAATATTTCGTTTCCTTTTTCCTCCTAACTTAAATTGGAAGAAATTGCTTAAAGCAGGAAGAATGCAAAGTGACAGTTTGATTTAAGAAATAGTTTTTTACAATGATTTTTACCTTTATGCTTTGCCGAAAGAACATAATTCTTACATTCACATAATGAATGAGTATAAAAAATTATTTTTGTTGTATTTGGTAAAAAATAAATAAATTAAATAGTAGAAACAAAAAAAAATTTTAAACTAAATTAATTTTCCTCATGACTGCTACAGTTATTAGATACTGATTAAATACCAATATGCTCTGAAATTGCAACTGTCATCGTTAACTTCAGTGTTCTTTGGAAATGATTTATTAAACTCGATTTTAGCTGACTTATTACCACACTGATTTGTGATTTTTTCTGGCACTTAACATAAGTAATAAGTCATTAAAAATTAAAATAACAGTACATACACTCTAATCTACAGATTCATTTCCAAAGGTCACGTAACTCACTGAGTGATAGACTTCTTTTTTCAAATTTCTTAGAATACCAAAGTCTACTTTTTTAGTGTAACAGAAACGTAATACTTTTGTCACGATTCTGCAGTAAACAAAGTGATTTGTTTTAACATATGACGATTCAAATCTTTAACATTTGATGATTCTAATTCAAGGAATTGTGTTTTGTTAACTGTGGGTTAACTTGTGGGTATTATAAAATTTCTGAAAATTTAAAAATACTACTAGTTTGGAGATCACAGGAACTGAATTTTCTACCACAACCCAAAGAAAAAATGACAAACATACTGCTTCTATTTTTTTTTTAAAATCTAGCCTGATTTTCACAATTTAAAAGCATCAAGTGATTAAATTAAGGAAACAGAATTTAAAATTTAACAGAAATGAACTCTTTTCAATGCAATAATTAAATTAATTGCCACCTACAACATGCAGGTCCATAAAGAATGGTGATTTTAAATAATAATAGTAAAACACTAAATTATTCGTCCCTTAATGATACATTTGTTAAGCGACTAATAATCAGACAGAAAGGGAAAAGAATACGTCAGAATATGTAATACGAAGTACATTCAATTAAAACTGAATAAAGTAGATAGATGTACAATAAATATTGTAAATACAGAAAAGCATCTGACATAAGAAAGTCTTTATTAGCATCAGTTTTGTTCATCCAGAAAGATGTAAATCCTCACCGCTATCTAAGCACATGAATAAACTGAATACATCACAGTCCTGACTTTTAAACACAAAAAAATAAGGAAAAATTGTGAAAAATCCAAAAGAGAGTAGTCTAAAAAAAGAAATGATGGAGAAATAAGCCAATATGAAAAAAGTTGTTATCCAGTCTACTTGTTTGGTACTATGTGTACAAACACACACACACACACACACACACACACACACATACACACAATCACCATATTACACATATTTACTTAAATCATTAACAGTAAGAAAAACACAAGATAAAATTATTTTCAATGTAGCACAGCTTACTAATTTAGTTATTAAAATTACTTAACTGTTCATTATGTAGAAAATAATATTCTCTTAAAAAACTATACAATTCAACTCTTAACTAATGGATAAATATCTTTCATTTCCTAATTATTACAATAATAGCAACTGAATTATTAATGAAACAGTTTACACACACAATTATACATTATTAAGCGCACTTATAAATAAAAGTTAGCTAATGAAAATAACATAACATTGTAAGAATTCAAAATAATTAACTTGACCACTTTCAGCCAATTGAAAACATTTTAACTGTCATGGGTAGTCCGCTCATTACAAAAATATCAATTTCAATGAACAACTTTAATAATAATAATCAAGAATAGTAAAAATAATAATAGTTTAAATCATAGACCTGTTAAAATAAGGGCCAAAACAAAAATAAAAATAAATCCATTGTGTAACACATTAATACAGTGGGAATCAAATCATTTTTTATTTATTTAAAAAAAAAAAACAATAAATAAGTCAACACAAGTTTGTTATCAAAACAATTCATGTACAAATTATCAGATTTAAAAATTTTTTGTTTGACAGATTCTTTAGAATAAGAGAACAGATAAGTAAATACAATCTCGTATAATTAAAAATTAAGAGGTTTTTCTAGGGAGAAAAAATAAGACAATTTTGTGCTATTTAACAAACTATCATAAAAAACCAACATGTGTTGCATTTGAAATACTTTTGTTATAAATAATATCAGAAACATAAATCATTAAAATATTACTAGACACCTTATTTTAAACAAAAAAATTTTAACATTAAAAAGACACATCTGAAAAGTAAGTACTGAATAAAATACTTGTGAGAGAAAGAAGAGTAAAAGTAGGTTTTTTCCTAAAATAGATGTAAAAATTAATACAACTATGAAAAATCTATAAAAAAAACTGAGTTCAAAGCCGATTAGAAGATTTTGATACAAAACATTTAATAATTTTTCTTACAAAGAAAGATGTTTAAATGACATTTCAGCATATAGAAATCATGGTTAAAAATGATCATTAAATATTAAAGTATGCGTTACGAAAGAAAAAACTTGTCTTTGAAATGTTATATAGCTTATGAACCACAAAATGGAAAAAATAAATTTTACATCATATTAAACCTAGTTTTTTCTGTTATATTCAATGTTAAACATTTATTTGAAGTAAACCTGCAATTATTAGAGCAAATTATATATAACACATAACCTGTTATAACACCTACTGTGCTTTTGTGAAATAGTAATGTTCACTTTCCTAATACACAGTAGATGTTCCTGCTCATTTTAATAAATATTTTTTTTAAAATCCTTTTTCTTCATCAACATAATAAAGTTAATTTGAATTATGAAGGCACAATAATGAATGTAAAACACATAGTTCAGCGCAAAAATATGGTATCCTAACCTATAGTTGATTTAATAACTATTTTTAAACAATTGCCATACTAAAAACTTACATTAGAAAATTTTCAAAAAAAAAACTTAAATCACTTTTAATACTCTGTCACAAACATACTTTATATTAGTTTTTTATACAACTTATTTATGATGTTATGAAATACTGAAACTGCACTGCTATGATAACAGAGTACTTAAAATATATAATTGATGTAATTCCTACAGGTTTATTTCAAATAAGTTAAAACTATTATCAACACAGAAAAGAACAGAGTTTAATAAGTTATACAAACCAAATTTTTTTCGAGTGGTTTGTAAACCACTCACAAGAATACATAATTCTTCAAAGATGCCTTTTCTTTCTTGATGAATACAAAGCATTGTACAAGATATGAAAATCTTGATTCAGCCTCAGAAATCATATTGCATTTTACTAATCATTAATTAAATAGTTTTCATTTATATGAAATCATAAAATTTAAACAATTCTGTACACACATAATCACATCAGACTACAGATAATAGAGAATTGTTTTACTGAATGATATGTTACTTTTCATTTACATTTTGCAATAATTATATGAAAACATTTATTTAATAAACACTAAAAATAGCAAGAATCCATTATTTAAGAACCAGAAAAACTTTCAATACATATATGTCTTGCAGTAGCAACCTATGGGTGACAGAAAACAGAAAAACACTGCACAAAAGTGTCTAGAGAGGCTGTAGAAAAGAAAAATGGTAATGTATTTGACAGAGTAATAAATAAAAGTTTTAAGATAAAAAAAAAAAAATTACTTAAATAGGCTATACTGTCACCAACTCTCACAAAAAATTTATAATTTGTTAAAAATTTCTTGTGTTGCAGCATACAATAACCACAATTTTTAAGTTTTACGTAACAAATATCAGATGATAGACCCCATGTCAAGGTCTGTTTGATATCAAGAAAAGTATTAAACTGAAGCTGAAAATGTATTTTACTGCATGCTAACATGATACAATAAAAGCTCAAGAAGGTGTTGATATCAAGGTTGTTATACAAACAACAGGGGATTCATTAATAATACATTTAAGCAAGAGCATTAAGATTTTTTCTTTCTTTTCCTCCTATGATTAACACGTAATGTAAAAAAAATTAAGAATTTTACATTTTTCTTTAAAAAGATTTAAAAGTAACGAGCCGATTTATATATAACCAAATTTTCAGAAGTATGAAATTAACTATTTTTTAATTAGTATGATTATTTTTTGTTTATTTAAAAAAATGCATTCGTTACTTATGACTGGCAGTGATACAGTTTGAAAAAATTATTACAAATAAAAAACTAAATAAATTCCTGTAACAACAGTTATACTGTTACTTGTAAGTGTTTTGAAGGAAACATAATGACAAGAGAGACTGAAGGTAATTTTACAGAATAGTTGCATCAACAAAAGTAATATCATAATAATCATCATTACAATGATATCATAATAATCATATCATTATTATATCATAATAATATATCATTACAATATCATAATAATCATCATTACAAATCATAAATGTAAAATTTAATTCTAGATAGGTGCAAACCACACCAAAATTTAAAGAAAATTCCAAGTTTAAAACGGCAGTTGTAATAGGTATTATATAGTTTTTGCAATGCCAATTAAGACTACAACATAATATTAAAGGTGCCAAACACAGAAAGATTTATTTGGAAGCAATGATGTTTTTATATCAACTGGTAGCCACACAAGTTTAGTGATCAAAAGCAATTTTTATCTAACTAAAACGGTTGGAATTTATATAAATACAGCATTATTCAAAGAAAATAAAAGTATGTAGTTCATTATTTAAATCCTGAAGACAAATATTTTTCAGTCAGCAATATATCTTACAGCAAAAATACCTTCTACATTTTATGAAAACTATAAGAATGTTTACTGTGGAACATATATTTCTTTCAGTCCAATTGCATTTTATACTCAGATTTATTATTTAGTATGGAGCAACACATGCCTTGAAATAACTAAATGGCTTCATTTAAACTTGAAAAGTATTTAACCATACAAACACTCCAGTAAAACATGGTAGCATACTATCAAATGAAATCTCCTACTTCGAATGAAAATTATGAGTAACTATTTAAAACTATATTTACACAATCAACTTTGTAAACTTCCATCATCTGTTCATCACAAATTTATTACTGGGAAATTACTTATTAATAACAATGCTATTATTGCTGATAATGAAATAATCATCTGAACTATATTATTTCTACTTTTGCTCAAAAAATTCTCATTTTGTCTCCAGATAATGCATTTGATGCGTGAAAAGAGTACATTAAGTGGCTCCTAAAATTAGAACATTTTTTTTTATTTTATTGTTTTTTAAAGGGCTCCCACACTCCTACATCCCGCTGATATGAACAACAACTATTTGAAAAATTAGCTCATTACAGCAGTATAATTATTCTTCATCATTATAATTTAGAGTAAAGTAAATAATGTTGAGAAATTAAAAACCTATTAATTCCTTAAGTTTCTAACAAAAGAAGCTTGAAAATGATTTTGTTAGCTATTTAAGATAAAAAAAAATGTTTTATTTAACAAAATACTAATTCATACAAAAACAAAGTCAGTCACAATTTCTTATCAGCCCCTTTCACACTTTCTTGTATTCTAGTTTTCAATTTTACAATCTTAAAAAAATTATTACCATTAATATTTAATAAAACTTTTAATGGAATTTAAAAAAAATATAGAATGTACAATGACTGTAAACATTGCAAAATTAAGAAATTATAAATATATTTATAAATATATATATATATTTATAAATATATTTAATAAAAATATAATATAAATATATTTTTATTTAAAGTTTTAATACCATAACCGACCTCAAGTCCAGTAGTCGAGTGATTTCAGAAATCAAACTCTTGTAAGGAACTAAATGTATGTCATAAAAATAAGTTTTTTAGAGTTATTATCTTATAAAACACTCAATGAAAGAAACAGTTTTATCTTGTTATTTTCCCTGTTATCATTGTGAGTTTCAATTTCTTTGACAAAAGCCTGTAGGGATTATGGTAAAATTACAAAAAAGGTGTCCATATTTTTCCTACTTTCATTCTACAATTTCATTGAGAGATGGTATAAAATATTAGTATTTAAAAATATTTAAGAAAAACTTGACTTATCATTTAAATATTTAAAAAAATATTTTAAGATGGTTGATTACAATACAATGATTATTTAGAAAACAATGAAATTTTGGTTCAAGTTAATTTTTATATACTGTTTTATAATTATTATAAGTCCATAACTTCATAATTTTAATTAGAAACAGGATGGAATAAATGTAGTTAATGAAAAAAACTCCTTTTAAACTGCTGGAAAAATGGGCTATTAGAAAAAAGTACAGTTGCTCCACAGAACCAGACAGCAAAAAAGACAGATGAATGAATTCTGTACTCTTATTATATGCCTAAATCAAGCCACTGTATATTTTTCTAAAAGAGGGCAGAGATTCCCATCAATTTTAATGGAATCCTTCATTTTTTCAATTCATTTTTCTATCCTAAGGTTAATATCATGGTTACCTATAAAACCTACGGTTACTTTAAAACTATGTATACACCATAACAGTGCTGTTGGAACACATGGTTAAGTGTAAAAAAATCCAACCTTTACTGATTCCTGAAATAGCAATTGTTTAAAAATATTTTTAAAAAACAAGCAGAATTCAGTTCTTAAATGTGCTTAAACACTTTTTATATCTCTTAATGAATTTATGCAACACTAAAACTGCATTACCAGAAAAATAAGAAAAAAGAGGGTACTTCTTACATATAATTTTGCATATTCCAACTGATTTTTTAAAAATACACTGAAACTCATAACAATGCAGAAAAAGACAAGTTTTAACATACTATAAGACTTAAATACTGTTATATTAAGGAAACATCTCAGATTTAAAAAAAAAAAAAAATTTACAAATATAAACAAAAATATAATGAGGTTAAACTTTGGAATAAACAAGATGTATTTACAAGTTGATAACATAGAATTAAAAATAAAATTGATAATGATTACAATGTCACATGACAAAATAATAAGTGGTCATAGGTAAATTGTCTCATAAAGTTACTCTGTAACTTTGTTGCATTAATGTGTAGGGTCAGTGTCGGTGGAAGATCTTCATTTTTGCCTTTCTACGTTCATATATTTAGTATTTTTTTTAAAATGTGATGTAAGTTAACTGATACTGAAGCACATGAAATAGAATAAATTTTAGTGATTAAAACTAACCGGAATGTATACAGGATTCATAAATTTATAAAAAAAAAAAAATAATCTATAATAATAGGTATTATCTTAATGCTAAATTAGAGGTAAATATAACTCTACATAACATTATGTAGAGTTACTCGCATAACTACAGAGTGAGACTGATATTTAAATTTATGCCATTTAAATTTTCCCAACAATGGTTGGGAAAATTTAAATGGCATATAAAGTACAGTTCCTCCACATGTGGCAATTAAAATAAAATAATTAGAAAACTTCCTGAGAGAACAATCATAAGCTAAATGAAATCTTGGGTAGTGTGGTTATATTTGTGGTTATATTTTAACCTTGGGTAGTGTGGTTATCTATTTTACTATATGTTTACTGTATTACTATATGTTATTTTTAACAGCTTGAACAATTATGTATTCTGTATTTCTTTTCTATTTTTATTTCATATTTACAAATTTATAATTTTTTAAATTTTATTTTAATTGTAGTTAGTTTTTTCTTGATCTACGGATGCATTTAAAAAAAAAGTTTATTACACATTGTCTACTGTTGAAGATGTTCAAACATATGTAATCATTTATATTTATTTTATTTTAATGCTGACATGTATTTATTGTAGATGTTTGACATCTCTTATGTAAAAACAATTAAATCAAAGTTTCTGTATATGACACACTACATACTTTTAATGAATTCAAATAATTTAGGTAAAATATAACATTTTGGACAGTCAGTTTAAGTCATTTTTAGATACAGAATAAACAAAATACAAGAACAGAGAGAAATATCAGTTTAGTATATATAATCATCATGTAGTGGCAGAGATTCTCTCTCTTTCTTCAAAAGCAGGTCACACCAGTTGAC
The DNA here is from genome assembly GCF_047948215.1 of Lycorma delicatula. Lineage (NCBI taxonomy): Eukaryota > Metazoa > Arthropoda > Insecta > Hemiptera > Fulgoridae > Lycorma > Lycorma delicatula. Next base: position 65,532,269 of record NC_134458.1, read on the forward strand.
CTGCTTGGTCAAAAGCAGGTTTATTGCATAAACCAGGATCAAAAACTGTGAGTCAAATGATTAATAATTTAAAGCAAATTAAAGATATGGATATATGACTTGTATTATTAATAATAAAAACTCACTGAAGCCAGCAATCTAGACCCAAATGAAAAAATATACACAAGACCCGACAACCTGCCACTGGATGTATTTTTCCAAGAATCAGAAAGTCACTTTCAATAAAAAAAAAAATTAAAGTCGGTTAAGATTCTCAGTTACTGATTACAATATTTACTTATTAATTTTAATTTATATGCAGTCATCACACACTAAAATTTTACTCATTATCTGTGCAGAAATCAGCACTTAATTAAGATGTTTTGATAACAAACTTACATTTTCTAAAAAATTTAAGCAAGTACATAAAAACTTTTTGCCTAAAACATTATTAAATAAAAAAAAAAAATCTACAGATGTATGCAATTTACAAAATCCTAATTTAATAACAATCCAATAATAGGAATCACAGCGCTTTTTTAATAAACAATTTGAAATTCAAAAATAACTATAACAAACTAACCTACTTAGAGTAGTTATTGGCACAAAACAAATATTCACAGGTTGTTAATACTTGAGGTCTTAAAACATCAACTCAATGTTTTAATTCACTGATGTGAAATTTATATAGGCCCTCATCTACTGTATTTTTTTTTGAAAATTCACACCTGAAGTAGACGGACGTGAACACTCTTCAATATCTGAAGATTTAACAGAAGCTGAGGAAGAACAAGTGGTTTTCTTTATGGGGGTTAATCTTTTGGTAACATCTATTATACTGAAAACAAATTCTAAACATCCAAACTGAATGTAAGTGCCATGAAACAGATCAGCTGGTCCTTCCCAACATGGTAATTCATGTGGTGTATTCATACACTTGCATGGTTTAATCTAAAACAATTCAAAATATTACTTTTAATTTAAATACAAAATTACTTTTAATTTAATTTAAATAATTGAGTTGTATTACATTACCTTTTTAAGTTATAATGCCTGCTACTAAATAATCAATAAATTATGAATTACACAGACTAATAATAACAAAACAATAAAAATAATATTCCACATACACATACTTCATGTGGACAGTGTTATACAATATAAGCAAACACATTAAACTATAATATTTAATACTACGATTCTTGTTACCATACAATTATATCACATCCCCCACTAGCAAGATGGTTCTAAAACATCTGAGACATCTCAGGAAATAGCAGCATGTGACCATTGTAGCTATGAAGCAGGAAATAAGGGCTGATTGCACTGTTAAGTAGGTGATCCAATAAATTACCAAACTTCCCCAACAAATCCTACCCTTGTATAAAGAAGGAGCAGCAAATCCTACCATTGTATAAGGAAGAAGAGATTGCTTGTTGCCTTCAAAATGGGAGCTAAGGAGTAGTAATCTGACAGAAGACGTTGGGTATAAGATTGAGACCTTGCGCTGTAAAAAATAAACAGGCTGCCACAAAAACTTATACCTTGGATTGGAGAGGAGCTAGGAATATTTAACAAGAGCTGATTTGGAATATGAATCAGAAAAATGGATAACATTAAACCCTTTCTTGGAATGCAAGTCTTACACTGAAATCATGCCTTTTAATATTAATAGAGACAATGAAAGATACACAAAGTGTGACAGCCATTTAGGAAGTGAGATGGATCGGTAACAGAATGTTCCACAGCAGGATTATGAAATGTACTATTATATTTCTGATCTGTAGGATACATATGGGTAAATCAAATATAAACGGGATTTTATTAAAAAAAAATTATTTATTGAAAAATAAAAGGCAAATATAATTTATTTTTGTACATAGTTTCCTGCTTCAGAAATACATTTTTCCCAGTGAGAAGGAAGGTTTTTTATTGCAGCATCATAGGATGCTGCAATAAAAATGCTGGTTGCGTCAGGAGCCAATTGCGCACGAATCCCTCCATGCCCTCATCATCTTCAAATCGTTGGCCTCTTAGAGCTTCTGCCAAAACAAATGAAAAGGATAGCTCTAGAGAGGATGATCAAGTAGGGTGCAGTGCATTTCTTCTAGTTTTGAGACCATTACAGCTGGAGTATGGGGCCTGGTGTTATGGAGGAGGATGGCTTCTTGAATCAGTTGGTCTTGTCTTTTGTGGCAATATGCAGCCCTCACCTTGTTTAACAGCTGGCAGTAGTAAGCAGCATTGATAGTGCGTCACTCAAAATTAATGAGCAAAATGCCTCGCCGGTTGAAAGAAACTTGTCAGCTGACAGTTTCCTATTCCATTCCATACTGGCTTGTTTCAAATGGGGAGTGTAGCGGTGGACCCATGTAAAATTCATCACCTTCTTTTGCAAACCTTGCTGTAAGCCTCTGACAGACCTCCAAATGTCTCAACTTCTGATCTGCAGTATAAAGGCAGAGACCCTCTGGCACACTCTTTACAGAAGAGAGATTTGTGATGATTGCTTGACAGCTCCCATAACTTATTCCGACCTGTTCTGCAATTTCAGATACTCTCACGTGTCGATCGTCTTCAAGAATGTCTCAAACCACATGAATGTTTTCGTTTGCAATGCTGGTCCAAGGACAGCGATTGTGTTCCTGATTTTCCACTTGTTCTCATCCTTCCTTGAACTCTTTATGCCAGGCAAAGACACGACTCCTTAACAATGTTCGGTCCCCGAACTGTGCAGTCAATCTCCGGAAAATTTTGTCACTTGAACTCCTTCACAAGCAAGAAATTTTATATTTATGCACTGCGCAGTGGAGGGATGCACCTGTTGCTCTGACATCATGAGCATTACTAACGAATTGGTTGGGAGTGTGGAATGACTGGCTCTCTTGTTGTTGTACAAAACACATAGTTGTGCCTGTTTTTACTAATGGATACAAAATGACCAATAATGCAGAAGGATGCACTTTTAAAAGGAAAGTGTAACAGATAATTGTTTTGAGTTAAAGGTAGCACTTTTTAGCAGAAATAAGACAACAACAATTAAAATGAGTGGAGCATATTGTCTGAGAAGAAATCTCATGTTGAGTTGTAGTGTAACCAAAGTATAGGAACAACTGTATAATATTTTCTACTATATAAGTTGGACCGAGGTCTATTGAGGGGTATCACTAGTGCCCCCTCTGGCAAGTATGACAGAGAGGTGGTGACGCTACCTTTATAATATTTAAAATAAGTTTTTTTGACACCTTCCATATCTTCAAATTCATTTTACTAAATAAATAAGAATGATTTTGGATACATGAATTGTGTTTAAGAATCCTGAATAAAAATGTAATCTTATGCTCAAAACTGTTTTTCGATCAGCATTCTTGTTTTTTTTATTGCAGCATGTCAAAATCCCACAGTAACTATTATAAAAATATCCAGACTTCAGATCTGCAATATATTATACATGAGAGAGAAATAAAGAGGTGTATGCATATATATAAGTATATAATCACAAAAAAATTGGTACATAGAAAAACTCGATTTTTACACCTTTACATTAGACAAAGAACAGCGATAACAAACTTAAGAAGGAAATAGATGTAATAAAACAAATAGCAGTAGTTAATGGTTTTTGATATTGGGGTTACAGAAAAGTTAAACAGGAAGCAGAGAATTAAGAACCATGATAATTTTACACAATCGCAACAAGAAAATAACACAGAGATTATTAATAGTTCCTTCTTAGAATAAAGTTATACAAATAAAATAATAGAGAAATATTACTGATGTTTATGATAAAAATAAATATAAAAAAGCTTACAAACCAAATAACCATATTATAAAATATTTAAGGTATAAAAATAATAATAAAAGCGATGGAGAGGATTTAAGAGGCATATATAAAATTAAATGTAATGAATGCAATAAAATCTATATTTGGAAAACAAACAGATATTTTAAAAAGAAATTGATTGAACATTACAATGATTACAGAAGTGGAAAGAAAGGCGTGTTTAATATGGCCGACCATTTGTTGTTGTGTAGGCATAATAATACTGACTATAAAAATAATTTAGAAATTTTGAAAATTTGGAACAACAGTAAAATAACGGGTATACTTGAGAAATATTATATTTATAAATTTAAACAGAAGTATGAAATGATTAATCAACAGATTATTTTTGAAGATGATTTATTTAAAGACAGTTGGTTTGTAGCAGTTGTGAATAATGTTTATGAACATTATCGCATGACATTTTACATTTATTATCATTCCAGTTGGCATCCAGTTATATTGTTCAAATGCTGTGGTTGTTGGGGTTTATATTTTCTAAATTTTTAGCTTTTATTTTTTATTTTCATTTGCTGTAATTTTGGAATTTTTATAGGCTGATGATGTGGGATCCCATGAAAGTTGACTCATTAGTTTTTTAAATTTTGTTATTGTGTTTGGTGGTTATTTGGCACAGTGGTCAGTACGTTGATAATTTTTTTTGAATTTTCAGGTATATATATATATATACAAACAAACAAATATAAAAGCAGCAGACATAAAGTTTGTATGGTTGTATGTATCATAAAGCATACTGTATATCTTGGTGACATAGTATGGTCTGCTGTGGGTTATTGAAGACTGTAGCTGTCTTATGAATGATTTTTATTTAGTACAATGTTTTATTTTTCATAAGAATGCAGATAATAAAAATCAAACGTATTTGTTTTAAAATTTCATCATCACCCGTACAGAATTCTCATATCCTTTGACATTTTTCAGCTCACCTGGTCCAAATCAGTAAGAAAATTAGTATATAAAGTTCATTTACTATTCAACTTCTATCAAGATCAAGAATTTAAATTAGATGTACCAGCAACATTCGAGTTTATTATTTAAAATATATTCAGTTATTCACTGCAGCATAAAAATATTATATCAGCTATATTTTTGAACTTCAAGCAACTTGTGTGACAAATTGGAGCATGTAAATGAAAGACGATATGCAAGTTTGAACATTCTCAGTTATTTAGTGAACATTTAATAAATATTACATCAAGAAAAGAGTGATACATGATATACAACTTTTAATGTTTAAAGCGATCATTGAACATTTGATAAAATAATTATATTTTCTTTGTGCTGCAGGATGAATAATACGGGATGATAATTATACAGGATGAATTCATTAAGATACGAAACAGTATTAAGAATCCTGTTTAAAAATAAGTTGTGATACATTTTGTTCATCACATCTCTTTTGTTGAGATCTATTATATAAATGGTTTGCAAAAAATATTAGCTAGCAATAAATATGTTTAGGCATAGAGTTGTATGTAGAAAAAAAATTTCTTATATTGAAATATAAATCATACAGTAGGAAAATGGTTAAATGAAAGTTTAAACTTGATTGAATGTGTTTTGATTTTAATTTTGCATACAATTGAAGAAATATGTGGAAAAATAAAATTTACATCTTCTGATAATAAAAATGAAACTATGTAGAAGGAAAATGATTGAATGAAAGTTTAAGCCTGACAGAATGTGTTCAGATATCATTTTTTGCATACAGTTGAAGGTGGAAATGTCCATAGAGTTCCATATAGAATTAATAAAAATTTTATATTGAAATTTACAAGAAACTTTATGTAGTAGGAAAATTATCAAATGAAAGTTTAATCCACAAAGTTACTACAGACCTTATAAAATTCACTAAGAATAATATTTTTGAATTATGTTTTTTCAGAGATATCTTATATGATCCACATATCTGATTTTATAAGTTTTGATATGATTAAACTGTTTGACTACGATCAATTTTTAAATAAATTTTATGTGATAAAATGACTGTTTCAGTCATTAGCCACAAATAAATGGTACCAATATGCAGTGAAAGTGAATACAGTACTATTTAACTGCAATGATCTACAATTAATAACTTATTACATATCTCGCTTTGGACTCTTAAATGAAAATATTAAAAATTCCACTTCCATTTGCGTCAATGAAACTAACTATAAATTAGTGGCTGTAGGTGGTTTAATCATCTCATCTTAAAATAAGTTTTCAGACCTTTTGCAAGCACACTACGTACTCATTTTTGGAGCTGAATGACTGATTTTTCCTCAAAAAAAAAAAATTATCCAGCTACTGAATCACTTAATGAGCGATAGAATAGCTGAATTAGGAGCATTGTTCAAAAATAATAATAAATACATCATAAAAATAATCATTCAGAAATTCTCAATATGCAGGGTATTTCTAAATTAGTTAAACAAAAGTAACCTTTAGTAATGAAAAAAATAAATAACTTACAGATTTGTTTGATACATTACTGAACACATTATATCTTCAAGTTTCATTCCCGCCTAACTCTATTAGTTCCTAACGTTCTCACTAGGTGGCACGCATGAATGAGTAATTCCATCAGTCATCATGGAGTCATATACCAGTGCAGAGCATGGCTGTGTTGTTTATGATTTCATGAATCCAAATTGGCTACTGCTGTTCGAAGACAATTCATGACTAAATATCACAAGCAACCACCTTAAAGACAGTCTGTTACTGGTACAATTGTTTCAATGAAACAGGTTGTGTATCACACAGGAGGCCAGGTCAGCGTAAACCTTCAATTTCTGAAGCAGTAATCAAACAAGTGCGACAGAGATTCATTCATAGTCCAGGTAAATCAACGGGATATGTCAGCTTAGAACTGAATATTCCTAGGGTTATAGTATGGAGGATATTGACTGTCAATTAAAGGCTACAGATTACAACTGATACAAGCTTCAAGTGAAGGTGATAAAGAAAAATAAAGTTTCATGTAAACATGTTAAACAAAATTGAAAAAGATAATTGACTTAACAAAGTTGTGTTCAGTGATGAAGCAACCTTCCATACAAGCGGTAAAGTGAATTGAAATAATGTTCAGATAAAGAGTGAGCAGAATCTATGTCACACAATTGAACATGTACGGGAGTCGCCTAAGGAAAATGTTTTTTGTGCTGTAAGCTATCAAAAAATGTATGGTCCTTTCTTTTTTGCCAAATCAACTGTAACTGGCAAATTGTACCTGGAATGCTTAGACATTATCTAATGCCATAATTACAGCAGGATATAGGCACAGCATTCATTTTCCAGCAAGATTGTACGCCATCACATTATCATGTAGTTGTTACACATCTCAATAGCAAACTGCTGACTTGGATTGGACATGGCAGAACAATTTCCTGGCCACCGCAATCAACTGATTTATCTCAAATAGACTTCTCTGTACTACCATAAATAAAAGCATGCTTCTTTGGATTTGGCAGTAAATTGATTACATATGGAATATCTGGCATGTTACAAAAGTTAGCCATATTGAACATTTGCAAATGAAACTTGAAGTTATACTGTATTCAATGTTGTATCAAATTTCTGTAAGTTACTTTTTTCATTATTAAACGTTACTTTTGTATAACTAATTTAGAAATTTTCCTGAATTTATATTTTTTGAAAAAAATAAGTGCATTCATGAAAATAAATCATAATCCTGGCCACAAAACCTCCAACTTAATTACAATTGATTGGCTCAGAAGGTTGCCTTCATACAACAATCATTCTTAAACTTATGTTTTATTTCAATGTTTGTTGCCATTTGGAACTTTTGTGTATTTTCCATTGCTCTAATGTCATAACTGAGGCTTGTGATAAATATAATAAATAACATTTTTGAATACATTCTTTCTCTATGCTAGAATGTATATCACATGAAAGAGAACTATCTCACAATAAACTATAATCGATTCAAAAACAATATGATAGAAAAGAATGGTGATATTAGATTATATTAAGTGTGTGGATACAGATGGAATCATTTTATATAGTAATGCACTTAATGTATATATCTTAATATACTCAATAACAAACATTCACTTCCCTAGATGATATATGCAATATATATTGTAAAAAGACCAGTATAACGAACCTAAGTAATGGATTCCTGCCAATTAAGAAGAAAGTAGTCGAAAATATAATAATGGAAGGAGTCCAGAAGGGGACTAAAAGGAATCCTTTTTCTAAGGCTAACAAGTCTGTTTAACAATCATTAGTATTGCCTGCTGACACATCTATGACATAAGTTGTTCCATGAGAACAATTACCAGACCAGGGTAGGAATGTATGGGAAAATGTTTCTAAAGATCATTCTCATGCTTCAACTTGGGTCTGGTTTTGCTGGTAAAGAGAATAGCAGTACAAATAATCCAGGGAAGACGAGTTGAGTTCAGTTTTTAAGAAGCGAGTATTATGTGAAGAGTTATTAAGTGAGTTCTGAAGAGGCAAGTATAAGTGTATGAGTCTGATGCAATTGTAAGATGGCGTTATCTGTCAACTTGTAGTACTGCAGGGTGCAAGGTGTGTTCGATGTGACGTCACAAGCATTCCGATGTGGACAATACATGAATACAGGAAATTGTTCAGTGAGTTACTGTTAGACAATTAATGAAAGGGATAAAATATTCAATTCATTCATAAACTGCAGGGTAGTTTTACTTGGTAAAAAGGAAAGGTATTTGTGGTGAAGAACTTTTATTGTCGTTTATTATTATTATTACTACTGTTGTCATTATTACTGATTTGTCTTATTTTAATTATGTTTAGAAACTAATAAATTGTGATTATATAGACATTTTTAGTGGGTAATCTCTCAATATCCTGGTCCAACTGCAAACGCAATAATATTACATACATTATCAGTAATTACTTGATTCACTTATTTTAGGAATCTAAAGAGATCTTTGTAGATTCATTGATTCGTGTCCTGTATACAGTTGACTCTTGTTTTGTTTTGTGGATGTACCCGTCTTGTTAAATCCCTGGAACACTATGCTAGGTTAATTGGAACTCAATCACAGAATGGTGACTGGGACACTGTTAGAGTTAAAATACAATTGGTCTAGTCTCAACCTGGCAACATTCTACACAATAAGGCAAGTGCTAACCTTGTGCACCTTTTGTGAGAAAACTGCTTTTGTAACCGACCGGTCAATATAAGTGATCTTTGTGATATATTGGTCTTTAACAATAAAAATACATACTACAAACCTCTTTTAGTCAAATAAATATTCATTTCATCTATGATCAAACCTGCTCAAACTAAGTGTAAATTTTAATTGTAGAGACTAGCTGTAACCCGAAAGGCTCCTTGGTCAGCCTTTGGACTTACAAAACACCTATACAGGAAATACATGATACAGAGTATAAAGGAAACAGTGTCCCTTTGTAGTCCCACAGGAAAAGTCACCGCTTTCCTGGATCCTAATAAAAGAGCAGCAGTTTTGCAGATTACTTGAAGTTACTGTAGATGGTGGCCAACAACTGCTGTGGTATCTATGCAAGGAACAAAAGGTAAAGGATTTGGAAAGTTGGAGAGCAATCAACTCACAGAAGGACTGCCTTTGATTATATCGGTTTACCTTACGTCCATTACTGAATCAAGTGGCAGCTCGATTTAACTAAATTACTATTTATAAGAGGAAACTAACCGTTTTACAACCAGGCTGAGAATTTTCTTTTTGTTGTGTCTTAAGTTTCTTGATCAGTTCATTTTTCCTCTCTGCTATTATCTCATTAACAGTCTTTTTCAGTCTTGATACAACCTGTTCTGGCTCACTTTTAATATTCTCTGTACCAAATCGTCTATTATTTACAACTGTTCCATACCTACTGTAGTTTACCAACTCATATTTTTGCAGCACCTATAAAATTAAAATGAAAGATTACCACATGTTTCGTCAACAAATTTCTTCATCATTAATCACTATATCATATAACTATAAAAAAAAACTTATTACAATTAATTAAAAGGAAATAAAACCATAACTTTACCTTTAGGCCATTAAATATACTTAAACTGATTAAAAATATTATCATAATCAGCCTTACTAACAGATTAATACTTCAATATTAAGAATCAATCATAACTGGAAAAAAAGAAATTAGTAAAGATAAATAATTTATTCTTAATTAATTGCTACCTAATCTTTAAATTAATTGTTATATTATATAGAACTAGTGGGTTTGTTGAGTTCCTTTTCTGCTTGACAAAGAATGAACCCAAAATATAGATGTATACAAATCATCAATCACTTCACCTTGTACATACAAATGCATAATCCATTAAATCTACTAGGAATTATTAAATTAACATTTTCATAACCTCTAGGAAAATTACATTAATATTATATGTTTGTGTCAATTTAGAATATGCACATCCTTTTTTATGAGACAAATTTAATGTGACATAGCAGTGTACTACATACTGTATCCTATCTAATAGGAAGTTGCTTCTATTTATTAAGCTTGTCAATTAATGTATTGTTATTATGTTGGACAATGATGGTGTGTTTTGTTTCAGAATGCTCTGATTACTTGCTTTTGTGTTAAATTCATTGCATTTACTATTTTAAGATTATTAGAAAGATTATTATTGGTCTTTAACAATAAAAATACATACTACAAACCTCTTTTAGTCAAATAAATATTCATTTCATCTATGATCAAACCTGCTCAAACTAAGTGTAAATTTTAATTGTAGAGACTAGCTGTAACCCCTGGTAAAGGTAAATCTGCTAGGATGCCAATAAAATATGAAAAGAACAGTGATTAGCATTGAAAAAAACTACAAGATATAAAAAAAGCTGACAAGTAGGTCTACAGTACTATATACTGTGGAGGCTGGTGTAAAACTCTGGTGCAAACAAAGAGGTCCTGCATTACAGGAACACACAGCTAGGCCATACCATGAACTGACTGCAACTAGGTTTTCACATGGATCAACAGCAAACATTTTCATGTGCAAACATTTTCCACAGTTTCTGGTTCTGTAGGTAGCTATTCGCCCAAGTAGCATAGATAACATTGATGCACCCATGGTATCAGCCGACTGAGCTTTAAAAATCATAAGAATAGAGATGGGACTTATCGCTCAGAATAGGGATGGCTATCAAATCTGGGTCATGTCTCAACCTAACCCAATGAAATTGGCCTCTGCCTCACCGTAAATATTAGTAATCTCACCGTAAACTGCATAGTTCTACGTCAGGTCAGAAGCACTGAGAGGAATGGCTTTGCCTCACAGTAACTTGGTTGGTGTAGGGTACTGAACCAAAACATATAGCAAACCTGGACTACATCTGGCCAAACAAAAACACCTTGCTGAATGTAAGAATTGCTTCACGTTTTCTTAAGACGTAATGAACAAGTTTAAATTGCATCACAGAATCCTGGAGGGTGAACAGTATTTAAATTTGATCTTGTCACACCATATAATGTATGGTTGCTACACCAAGTGTTCATAAGGGTGTACTTAAGCTACTGTGAACTATAAGAGCTAATTTTAACATGACACTGACCATAATTAAAGAAAAAAGAAAAGTTGCTAAAATTATCTGCAAAATATGTGAGTGGTCAAACACTCACATGCATTATATATAATAATGAATGTAATTATGAAATGCTAAATTCAGTCAAATTTTTGGTTTCTTCATTCAAGAGAAAAAGGTGTCTTTTGTTATAGCCTACTGCATAGGAAAAACGAAACATTTTAGTCAATAACCTATATGATAGTTATAAAATTGTGTTCTGGTTCCAGGCAGTTTTCTCAACTTATACATAGTGCGTCTGTAAAATAATAGTGGCATTTTAAATGGTTATAGCTTTGGAACAAAGCACTGCAGAGAGATGAACTGTATGTTAAATGAAAGAGAAACACTCCAAGTTTCTTACCTGTTCAGTAGATTTCAATGTCTGCTCTCTTAGTTGCTCTGGAAATGAAAAGATAATAGTCTCTTGCCATATATGGCAGAGAACATCCGGCATGGTAGATTAAACAGCTTCAGTGATTCCTTTTTTTAAATAGTCCAGATTTTGAACTTGAATGGAATACACTTGTGTTTTTACATAATACTAAAAATAGAAATCAATGGGGGTAAGATCTGGAGACCATGGGGTCCAGACAATCCACCCTTCTTGTCTTGTGTTGGCTTCAGTAGGATGCCTCTTTCTTTGAGTTGTTTGTCCCATCACCAAATGTTATTTTCATGTGAGGGGTCTTCATTGTAAATAATTCAAACACAGCATACTCAAACACACATTGAACATTCCTTTGCATTGCAAACATGATGACTAACACGTGTGCTACTTGCAAGTACTGGAAACACAACATGCTTGTGCTAGCTTCTGCACACATAAACATGTTGCTACCGACTGTGAAATACATGGAGTCATATGTTTTTAAACCATCAAAACATTAAGCCGGCTGAAATTCTATACAAAATTCAAACATTACTGCTGAAATTCTATATAGAAACACAAAAAGAATTAAGATAGAATAGCTATCAAAATTTTTGCATAAATAAATGTTGAGCTTTTAAGGTTATGAAAACATCAGAACTTGCATCTACAAAAAAAAATAAAAGAAACTATACAGTGCAAGTAACTAAAATTGACATAGGTGCTATCATAGAGAGCCACCAGGTTGGTCTAGTGGTGAACGCATCTTCCCAAATCAGCTGATTTGGAAGTCGAGGGTTCCAGCGTTCAAGTCCTAGTAAAGCCAGTTATTTTTACACGGACTTGAATACTAGATCGTGGATACCGGTGTTCTTTGGTGGTTGGGTTTCAATTAACCACACATCTCAGAAATGGTCGAACTGAGACTGTACAAGACTACACTTTATTTACACTCATACATATCATCCTCATTCATCCTCTGAAGTATTATCTGAACGGTAGTTACCGGAGGCTAAACGGGAAAAGAAAAAAAAAAAAAAAAAAGGTGCTATCATAGAAAAAAATTAGTTTACTGGCTCAAGGCCACAACATGCAGAAAAAGAGAAGGATGGGAAACCTTAAGGTAAGTTTGAAAAGATGACATAAAGGAAGTTGAACGGAAATGATTAACAAGGTTATTGAAGGAAATCGCTAACTTAGGAGCTTTATTACTGTTCAATGTTTCTTGGAGGATGGAAAAAAGATAGAAAGAATGTAATAAAAGTGTTATACCCACCTTATTATAATGAATGCTCGCATGAAAATCATTGATAAAATTGCAATGAGAATAATTCCTTAAAATCACACTACAACTAGAACCTGAAACAATAACAGTAATAATAACAAATGGTGATTTCTAATAAAAACAAATATTATTATACATCAAATAAAAACAATAATTAAAACCGGATAGCTAGTTTAAAGAGAACAGATGATTGTTTTTACAAATCTAATCATGAGATATGATTTGTTTTTTAGAAATAACAAAATTAATATTAACAATCCTATCTCATTGCCGATGGGACTACATGTAGTTTTTTAGTACATTACTGAAAGACCAATGGTGTTTAAATTATTGAACATTTCTGTATGAACAGTGTGGCCAGTAGGTATGTACAATCTATTTTCTTCCAATTTTGATCAGCTCCCAATCAATGAATTTATTAATTTTGCCTGTTTTACTAGTTACTGTAATCGACTTTCTCAGTTTAATAAACTAAAGTTTATTAATAATTTAAATTTCTTTACTTTTAGAAACCAAATCCATTAAATAATTAAAACAATTTAGATAGCTCATAACATTTTTAATACTTTCACACTCTTAACTAAAAAAATGTCTAACTTCTGGCCATCAAGACAGAGAGAGACCAGTTTAAAGTATTACAGACCTAAAAATGATTTCAATCCTCAATAGTAAGAATACAAGTACATATCCTGCGTATACATTAAAAATGATGTACATTTAAACATAATAAAAGTTTAATTCATATTACAAGTTAATATATCAATTCAACATAAAATACCATTAAATGTAGCGGCACTCTATAACTAAATAATATTACAACTGACTAAACCTATTATTGGATTGGTTAACTTTTCAGTCAAGTAAATTATGTAATTGCAAAACTAAGAATATAAAACACTGAATTTGTTTTCTGATCGGTTTCAAAAATAAAAAAAAATTTTTTGGAGATTCCTAATGGATTTTCACCTGTTGTAAGTGACATATCACTGCAGAAAAGATTCAACATGGAGCTTTAGTTAGAACTAAAGCCCTAGCAATAAAGCCATAAAAATACAAAGCTATAAATTTACTGCTTTATTTTTACTTTAACTGAAGAAACTATATCAAGGGGGTAAACTTTCTTTACGATATTAATCTATCAGTTCTTCAAAACATAACACTCCTTTTCACTTTCTAATGCATTTTAATGTAAGAAATGCATTGAAATTGTTATTAACTGCTACAAAATTATTTCACAATTAACTGACTTCATTGACATGATAGAACTATATATTTTTTTGAAAAGAAGAATGAATCAGTAGTTATAAATTACAATTTACATCAAACTATTAAGTAAATATAAATTAAGAATGACAGGTCTACTGTTAAAAAAAATTTTAATGTAAAAAAAAAATGGCAAAAAAGACCGACTCAAATATAAATCATTACATAAGAATCAATATTACAAAATAAATTACACAATGTTCATGACAAAACGGATTATATTTTTATTTTAATTACAAATTTAGTAAAACAAAAAATGTCAACTATTAATTTTAGTAATAGCAACAAAAGAAACAATAATAATATTACATTTATCATACCTTATAAAACCTGAACTAATATAATTTTAAAATTAAAACATCATTCACTTGAAAACAATGGAAAAAATCACAATGAAGACAGAGTATCACACCAAATTGAAAATCATTAAAAAAAACGTATTTATTTTTTATAATCTTTGGTAAAATTTAGGCAATAATAGATGCAATTATTTTTAACTCAGTAGTTTTTATACAAAAAAAAATCACAAAAATTAAAGATTAGTGGCACAGAACACATGATTATAAGCCTGTTCGTACTGCTTATAATGTAGTAGATAGCCAAGAACTTTGTGAAAGAATTCTAATATAAGTGATGCTAACAAGTAAGAAGGTATAAGATCTATAAATTATAGAATACCTGATGCAGTTATTCTCATTAGAGACTAAACATTTATTTTATTTACATGAAAAAACATTTTTTAAATTACATAAACATGATGAAATTCTGGAAACGTATTTGTACATGTCATGTAATGCAGAAGAAAGATACTATTTTATAGAACCTCAACTGTTAATTCAGTTACCATGAATGAACTACACTCAACTTCGAGAGTTAATGATTTCTTATGCTATATGTTCTCTTCGATTACTTTCACTTAACACATCGTTAACCAAAGATAGATTATAATAATATTTCCTGATCTACTTCAGTGGTATTATCGAATTCAACTTTTAACAGCTAACTCAGAAATAGAAATAAGTCACATTCACTAACATATTAAAACTTACCATTGCCAACAGTAGTGGTACATTCATAAGACATGATAAATAAAGGTCCTGGATTCTGCTTGACAGGTGCAAGCAAAGCATGAACACCTACAGGAATAGTCTGTTTTATGATCTGAACCTGTTTTCTCAAAGGAGGTTGGGGTGTTTTAATTATTATTTGTTTATTCTTCTTAGAAAGAACCGATGGATCGATATTTTTTAGTTTTTGTAATATTTCTTTTTCACTGCTGGTCGATGTAGAGTCACTGTGTTTAACAGCAGTAGGAGGACTTGTTTCAGTTTTTAGCTGCTGTAGCCGCTGATATGCTAGGAGCTTTATCACATCTTCATTCAATGCATTTAAATCTGACAATTTAACATAATCTGCAGACAGAAATAATAATGGTAAACGATATAAAATAAAAACAAGGCAGTAAAACCATACTTCTAAACTTATCTCAATCATAACAGCCATTCATAACTAACTACACAAATTGAATTGCTGATAATAATAGAATAGATATTTATTTCCAATTAAAATTTCTTGTTTTGAAATCAGTCATTCAGAGAACCTCCAGGAGTTTTATTTTTGGTAACACCATTTAAAATTTAAGTTCATCACAATCTCAGAAAATATTTCTATTAAAAAAAAACAACATTTTGGTTGAAAAACTTAAAATTTCCGTTAAAAGTAATAAAAATTAATTTTACTACTATCTGCAGGTCCATGAGGGACAATGTGTGTGCATCTGTAATATCCTCAATTCATGAGTGCCTCCTGGATGGTGATTAAGTACAGGGATTTTCTGATTATAACAATTAAATGCGGAAGGGATAAGTAGATCAAAACAGATCTGTTAGTGAGAACTGCAAAAGATGAAATAGTAAATCTAATTTTCCTCCAAGAAATTCATACTGCAAATCATAATAAACTTATAAACAGCAAGTATACGGTTTCACATCAGTTACTGCTATTCACATTTTAGTTACAGCTACATAAGAAAACAGACTCCATAAAAATAATCAACATATATAAGCTACCAACGATCTATGACCTAATCCACCTCATCTCACCTTCTGAAGAATTAAACAAGGCTTCAAGAGCTATCACTGCATAGAGTTGGAGTTAAACTGATGCTAATGGACAAGTAACATAACTCTAGGGTACCTTTGCTTCTGCTATGTAGAATACTGAATCTAAGTTGACTTTTTTATAAGATTTAACATTATTTTGTTTCTTAAACACTTCTGAGAATGAGGTTATATCTTTATTATATGTAAAATGAAAATTTTCCATGCTTTATTATAATTTTATTTTCAAAATCTAGTCTTTAATCTTCTTTCAGTAATTCAACAACATACTTTTTAAAACCACTATGATTTCATTTTTGAAGTTTCACAACAAGTTACACTTTTACTCAATTTCCTGAACAGTTTGTGTAGATTATGATCCACAACTCATCACCTTTTATGGTTTTTTAATTAATTTGAGCACATTTTTCATATTACCAAATAACATTTAATGTAAACCTTATTGGTTTACATTAACCATAAGTTGTAAAACTTATGATTTTTACAACCCGAATGGTTAATTTAAAAATATCTGTAGAGCTACCTTCCAACACTTCACTAATATGTGCTACCTTACTGGTAGAACCAATAAGAAACTTACTGGTATCACCAGAAGCTCAACATCTTCGATATTTCTTTTGTCAGACTGCTGAGATATAGTCCATAACATCAAAAGAGAGAAAGTCACCAACCTGTAAAACCCCTTTCTAACTGTATGTAACTTAGTAACTACCAGTTATCTTATTTAATGCAGGAGATAATTCTATAATGGTAAACGTTACACACAAGTCTTCCTTGATATAAATTCTTATGTTATTGAATCCTAAACAAGGGATGCTAAACAAGGCAAGATATCCATAAGACCAGTTTTTATATTAATTATTCCTTTAATGGTTAAACCATCTAAGCGTTCTGCTTTCAACTTAAGACTGCCTTTCTGGATGATGTATATATTTTTTAAAATCAGTAGCTGACTTTATTTAATTTTATATACTCAGATAAAAATACCCTTTTTGCAGTGTTTTCTATCACTTATTTATTTGCAAAATTTTGCCAAATTTTTATGTACTTAACCTCTGCTAATTTCCCGTAGCACAGAAAGTCAGCTAAAATGGTTAAACCAATTAATGAGTAATTAATGAATTAACTGGTCTTACTGGATACCATGGCTTGTTGTACATCCCTTGCAGAGGCTTGAATAAGACACAAATTTATATTAAAGAAGACTTTCAGTGTAACTCTTACCATTATAGAATTATCTCCCTTCCTTCATATTATACAAAAGATTAATGGGTCTAATTCTCTTTAGCTTGCTTGAAATATACTGAAAGTTTTGGTATACAAATTTCTATACAGGTGACTGACTCATAACCAATTTTTCTTTATTACAAGAGTCAGTGAAATATAAACTGGACTTCAGTCTTTATGGCTGGCATTTGAACATGAGTGGGCAGGCATGAAGAGATATTGACAGTGGAGATGTGGGAAATAGATAGACAATCCAACTACCTTGGCACTGACAACTCTCTGATCAGTAGCATCATGTCTGAGCAAGAGATCTACTATCAGTTGTATAATGTAATATCGTGAAGTTTGTCATGAACAAGTACATCAAACCCTCTGAAATTTTGACTAGACGATGTGCATAGTTTGAAGATATGATTTCACATACCCAAATCTATCTATTGGGCAGCAAATTTAAAGGAGGGGGTCACAATAGGGGTCCAAGGACAAGAATGTTTTTTGGGTTCTACATCTATGTGAGGTGAATAGCAAGAATTTTGATCCAAAATCAGAAAAAGATGATAGACAACATTTGACTGATTCATAACCTCATTGAAAACGATTGGCACTTTATGGCTGATGGAATTTCTTCGGAAGTGGGTATCATTCATGGAAGTGCACACTCCATTACCATAAAGCATTTAGGGTTCTGCAACATCTATGTGAGGTAGGGTGCAAGACTTCTGACCCAAAATCAAATACAGAACTGACCAGAGATTTTCCAAAGGCTTCTGAACTGATTTTGATGAGACAAAAATAATTTTTTGTCTCATCATAGTAATAAGACATGGGTGCATCATTACATTCACAAGATAAAATCAGTGAGTGGAGAGTCTTACCCTGTAAAGGCATATTGTGTGTCAATTTTATCCAAGAAATTCACACATGAATGCTACTTGCTAGTACTAGCTCTTAGGCAAAATGGAAACTGCTGTCAGGAACGATGTCAGCCAATCAGAAATATGATTCTCCTTCACAACAATGCCAGGCATCATACAGCCATCAGCACTCAGGATAAACTTAATGAAATTTACCCTGTACACTCCAGACTTACCCTCGGCAATTTCTTTTTATTTGGGCCACTAAAGGAAGTAGTACTGAGAGGATATCAATTTCAAAGAGACAATGAAGTAAATGAGGTCATGGGCAATTGGCTCATAATATGTCCTTGAACTTTTTATGAAGAAGGTTCCACAAGCTTCCCCTAAATGTTGGGGAAAATGTATAGAACTTCTAGGAGACAAAAAAAGAATAAATATCTTTTTATTTTTATTCTGTACAAATAAATGTTAAATAAAAGTCCAATTTATATTTGACCAACCCTTGTATATTTTTCACATACAAAACATAGCTAGCAAAAGCTGTTTTGCATTTTTCAGCAGTCTTTTATTGATTACACTAAAAACAATAAATTTTAAATCTGCTTTCCTAATCAACTATTGAATTATTTTTAACAAATATATGTATATACCACACACACTATTTATGAAATTATTTCACATAAAAAAACATTACCTTTCTCATTTACTTGGACTGACAATGCACAGCCTCTTTTTGGATCATTCAATGGGGTGGCTAATTTTCTTTTTAAATCATTCATTCTAGAATCAAAAAAAAATTACTTTCAGCAAACAATAACAGACTGTTAAACAAGTAAATGTGCTGCAGTAAAACTAAATGAGAAACTACTAAATTGAAATGAAAAAATAAAACATATTTTATAACTACACAAATAAACCCTTCTCATACTATTTTTCAGCAAAAAAGATTAAAATAAGATTATCAGTTTAAAAAAAGGTGAAAAACCTATTGGAAGATTTCAGATGAAATTGATGACATACAACAACAACGACTTTATAACAATGAAAAACAATCTTTATTAAGACTCCCCATTATAATAAGTAGTAAAGGTACTAGTTCTTTTTGCAAAAACATGAATACAGTAAAACTCATTTTCACTGTTCTGTTTTAACAATTTCTTACAAGTGAAATTTTTTACTTTTCCAACAAAAGCACACAAGAACACTATTAAGATTACATGTCTGCAACTACATTGTTTCTTTTGTATAACATCATTTTGTACCCAACAGCTTTTTGTTGTTGGGTACAAAAGCTATATTTCCTACATCTCTTAATAATACTGTTAAATTTTTCATTTTTATGAGAAAAAAGTGAGGAATAAAATGATAAGAGTTAACAATTACATTTCTGTGTGAATAAGTTGTGAAATATTCAGTAATTAATAGCAACAATAATGCTTGGCGTATATCATGCAATGCATGCATAAAAATCATCATCTTTAGTTTGACTGTGTTTCACAATAATTTTTTTTTAAATGTTAATCAGGTAATAGATTAAGAATTTGTGATCATAATTAGCTGAGATGCTTGACAGACAATATGACACTTATTATTCGTAGTGTCAGTACAAGTATATCCTTAATGTTGACAATTATATTAACTTTAAAAATGAGAAAGAATATTTACTATTCTGAAGAATACATCCAGTTTTCATCTAATACAAATCAAGATTTAATAAACTTCTGAAATGCAGAACAGAATCTCATTTGTCTTTGTGAATTTACTCAAAGTTAACAATTAACTAAAAGTAAATAAAAATCACTAGAGAATCAAATACAATGTGACTAAAACAGGGTAATTCTTAGTTTGCAGTAAATATTTCTATTATGAGGATTCCATGTAATCTATGTAAACAAGGTACAATACATTGTTTTTATAGTCTATTTTAAACTTAAAATTTACAAAAATCATATATATCAAATAAAAAAAATAATTCTGCCATTAAAGGATATAGCTTGTCCAAGCCAAATTGGCACAGATCTGATCTAGGTGATGGTTGGCTAGCTTGTGCGGGACTATAATATGTTACTTATGAAAGATAGTATAAATATATATATATATTTACCACATATATGCCTAATTTAATATCAGCGGGCGAATCTGGTAGCAACGATGTGAGCTGGCGCACAGTATACGGATGTGCTGATATAAGCATCACTACCGCCATGCAGATCTCCTACCATAGCAACACTGCGGCCCCACCACAATCAGGGTCCAATAAAAGAGCGTGCATGAGAGTGAATTTTCAATTCATCGTCGACCACCACCTGGAGAAGACCAAGAGGAAGAAGAAGATGGAAGACAGAAGAAGTTCCCTAGGCGTCTCAACGTGGGACCTCCTGGCAGATGCCAACATCCCTGCCAGAGCAGCAGGCCTGCCAAGGGCGCCACTGGACGCAGATGCTACCTTCTCGCTCCAGCTCGCCAGGCTTCAATCACCCTGGCCAGTGGACTTGACAGCAGTAGCCAGCCCAGCGTGGGATTGCTCAGGGAGAACCACTTCAGCCGCACCGACAAAGGACGACTGACACCGATCCCAGACTGCAGGGCTCTGGGGGCCACCACTGCCACGCTGTAGTGGAGACCCAACTGCCAGGGAGAGAAAGCCTGGTCGGACTTCATTGGATGAGCTGTAACTCCCTGACTTTGCCAGAGACCATCTTCTGAACCCAACAGCTCTTCTCAGAGCTAACGCAAAAAACAGCCCTTTCAGGGCCACCACAAGGTTATGAATTACGAGCCATTGAAGGCATTTGGAAACAATATATATATATATTATATATTATACCATATACAAATATATGGTATAATAAATTTTACGGTATATATACAGTAAAATTTTTATTTTATTTTATAACTTAACTAATTCTTTTATACTAATGTTTATTCCAATCAATAAACAAATTCACATCATAGATTTCTGAATTATTTTTAGTCTTATATTTATATAAAAAAATAAATAAATTCATAACCAAATAAAACAATACACAAATATTTAGCTAACTTATTTTTAAATGCTTAAAGTAAAATAAAAAATAAATACAATTATTACCTCGACATGAAGGTATTTCTTGTTTTTTACTACTCTTATATTAATTCGCTCTTGGTCTATGTATGTGAGATTACGACTATGTATTCCGAGATACGGAACCTCTCAGTCGAATTTTTAAGCACTTCCGCTTATCTATTCGCTCTGAAGTTTTGCATAAGGTTTGCTCCTGATGACAACACATTTTAGCAACATTTTCAAGTCGCTAAGATGCCCCTAATTTGCTAAATGAAAATTGCCCCTTGAACCTATGCAGCTTCGTTTGCATGCATATTTTCTCAGTGAAAGATATGTAGCCTGTTTTGGTAAGTGGTAGAATTTAGAGCTAGTTTGAACTGTATTTTTTTGTTGAGATGACGGATGATGAAATGAAGCAACGCTATGTTCTTCTTGAATCATTATATTTAATTTGTTGTCACCCTTGACATTTTAATTGAATTACAATAGTTACATTAAACTTAAGAGTGTATGACTCTTTAGTCATAATTGAACTTGAACATTATCAAGAACTGAGTCCCTTTGGATTGAAATAAAACACGACTGCACTGTGTGGGATCCTGATGTAGATTATAACTAACACTAATTGTCCATCTGGATGAAATGAAAAATGCGACCGCACTGGGCGGGACTCTAGCGCAGAATATAACTAACACTAATTGTCCATCCAGACAAAATGAAAAATGCGACCGCACTGGGTGGGACTCTAACGTGGAATACTAGTACGAGTCTCCTTCCAGTTAGCGCTAGCACCCACTAGATCGTAGGACCGGATGGCTTGACATGGAACGGAATAATAAGTTTGGATCTAAAATTCACACACATTTGAAATACATGATTTTACCAAAACGTAGGGCTCTACCTATTATAACAACTGACGAGCTAAATGATAACATGCAATTAGTTTTATAAACAAGCGAGATGTACATTAAGATATATAGTTGCTACTGGAAACTCTGTAGAGTAATGACCGAAGTTTTGGGAAAATTTAATATTTTTTAACCGGATCCAAATTTTCAGATGAAAATCACAAATATCTCGAAAACAGTCAATCCTAGTGCTCTGAAAAATCTTTTTGACCACCCTTGATATAATACCCCATCTGATCCCAGTGGTAACCAATGGATGGTAATATTTTCAAGTGCCCCTGCGGTGCCATTTGTATATTGGGGAGGGGGTGCGATGAGGTGCCACTGTAATATCTCGGAAACCTCTAGTCCGATTCTCACGATTCAAACGGTATCAGCAGGTCGAGCATTAACTGTTTAACACATGATGTACACTCTTGACTGACTGCATCTTGGTTATCTGAAAATTAAATTGTTTAGCTCTATGTTTCAATTGCACTCACCCACCGTAAAACATACCGATCTGAGTTTTCACTAAATACGTTCAAACCAGTGCGCTAGCACAGCTGTGAACTATAAACTTATGAAGACCAAAAAGTACAAAATAAAAAATACATAACAGACTTATTAAAAACCACTTTTATATTAAATGAACTAAAATGTAGAAAAAAAAAAATATTTTAAAATACCACTTAAATTAAACGCACTAAAAGGTAAAAAATAATTTTAGGATAGTATCTAAAAATGGATTTGACAACAAGCTTTGATGGTGATATGTAAGATTATGTGAAATTCATAGCTTCAAATTAAAAATTAAAGAGTGGGGTGCAAGCATTCCACTCTTTAGGCCGGCCATTCATCACACATAAGAAAAAATTGGCAAAAACATCAAATTTTTAAATTGAAGCTATGACTTTGACTTTCACATAATCTTACATATCACCATCAAAGTTTGTTGTCAAATCGATTCTGAGATATCATCCTA
This sequence comes from Lycorma delicatula, assembly GCF_047948215.1. NCBI lineage: Eukaryota > Metazoa > Arthropoda > Insecta > Hemiptera > Fulgoridae > Lycorma > Lycorma delicatula. Next base: position 65,555,673 of record NC_134458.1, read on the forward strand.
AAATTATTTTTTACCTTTTAGTGCGTTTGATTTAAGAGTGGTTTTAAATTTTTTTACATATTTTTTTATCTGTGTTTTTATAATTGATTTTACTTGCTTGAAAATCCTTTTTTCAGTAAAACTTTTAAACTTTATAATGTATTTCGTTATGAATTCTGTAACTAGCACTAGTATAATACAAATAACTTAAGTAAAAAACTACAAAGTCCCTGAATATATAGCACTTCACTCCCTACTGCATGTTTTCGACTTCTTTTGATGATTTTGATGAACTCTCGCTTCCCAAATTGATGAAGACACATTCAATTTGTTGTTCTTGGGGTCCTTGCAGCTTGCAATACTCATTTTTGTTTTTTAACATTTTAGCCATTCCTCAACACAACAGTTCTGCAAACCTTTTATGATAAATTTCCATTGCTGCAGCTGTCGTAAATTGTACACTTTCGGCTGCGACCCAGTTCTTTACCCATACCCATATCATCTCAATGGAATCCAAATCGCGATGATATAAGTGTAGGCGTAAAACACAAAAACTGACTTCCTCCAACATCTCATCTATTTTACGAGGGTTATTTTTTTTTCAAGGTCCAATCGGTCACGAAATAAAAACCCGCGCAAAAATCGGATGAACCTTTGCGCATATGTATTGAGCAGCGTCTGTAGTATGGCCTTCAATCACACCGCGTCACTTCGTTTAGTTCTGAATACATGGCTAGCACATAAACATGTCTACAACAATAGCATCTCCCACGTGATCTCGTTGATCTGCGTGACTCTTCAACATCTACGAAGGGCAATTGAGAATAAGCAGAGAGGAATGTTGTCATCAGGCATTGTCTTTCTCCATGACAATGCTCGGCCGCACACTGCAGCTGTAACAAAGAAGCTCCTGCAGCGTTTTCGTTGGGAAGTTTTTGATCACCCACCATACAGCCCAGACTTGGCTCCATCCGATTTGCACCTCTTTGCTCACATGAAACGTTGGCTAGGAGGACAACATTTTGGCACAGACATCGAGCTGCAGACCAGTGTAGAAACATGGCTGAAAACACAAGCGGCTCCATTCTATGACGAGGGTATTGGAAAGTTGGTACCACGCTACGACAAATGTCTAAATCGGAGTGGCGACTATGTAGAGAAATAGCGTAACTATGTAAGCACTTGTTACAAATAAATTTTTTATTTTCACTGTAGTTTTAATTTCGTTACCGAACGGACCTTGAAAATTAAAAATAACCCTCGTATATGTTTTCAGATAATCTCTACTTTTTTTATAATTGTTTCATACAACTGAACTTTCACCAAATTTTCATGGAATGGTAAGCTGTTAGTCTGCAGCCAGTCAATCATTGGTTGTTTTGTTGATGCTGAATTCAGGGCTCGGCTTTCTTCAGTATTGTGATAAAAAGCATTATCTACAATAATGACACTGTATACTGGCAAGTTAGTTATTAATTTTTCTCTTATCCACTTTAAAAACATGTTGCAGGTCACCTGAGAATGATAATCACCTGAGTAAGATTTGGCTTTCCATACTGTCAAGCAGTTGGGAATGAATCCCATTTCACTACAAGCATGGATAATTATTATCCTTTCTCCTTTTGAAATTGGCACAGCAAAACTCACAGGCACATTTGAAGGTTGCCAAGGTTTTTTGACGATGGAAACTTAAAATATAAGTCTCATCGACATAGACAATTGGTCTTCCTTCAACACGATCAATGTCTTCTTTAACTTTATTCAAATACACAAACCGTTTGAAATGAATATCATATTTTTCAATAAGAATTGCCCTGTTATTTCTAATTCTCTCCCATTTGAAGTCCTTGCTTAACAAGACTGTCTGTAAGCTACTCTTTTGCCTGTTAAATAGACCCATCACTTTTTAATTTTGCAGTAAGTTTCCTTATAAAAGGCAAGCAGCCCTCGTTTAAGTAAAATTTTAACACTTTACATTGTATGGTATTCTGATCAAAGCTGTCCAGGTTTGTCCCTTCATTTTTGCATTTTATTCCTTTGCGAGGAGAACTGAATCTTTTTCTGAAGCTATTTCACCAGTATTTCGTTAAACTGTTCTTTTTGAGACTACTGTGGCACACGCAACACGATCTACAACTTTTTTGGTGCCACTAACAAACATTCCAACTGCAGCTTCTCCTGCCATGTGATTAAAAACGTTGTGTATAAAGCCTTTTCCTTGGTGGTGAATATCTTTTTTACGTAAACTAGACATAATATGCAAAATAATAAAATCAATTCAATATAAGAACAGAGCTGACAAAAATTTACTAATTTAATGCAAATAAATTACTTTTAAAATTTCACTTAAGACTTGCAACTACTTTCAAGAATTGAAACTCAAAGAATGCTATAATCAGACAATAATCTTACTCTTTGGATACACACAATTAACTGGACAACTGCAAATACAGTATAAATTAGAACGGAATCATTATAAAAACAAGTTAGTCTGAAAGAATCAGTAACGGTTTGTATAAATAGAGATTTAATCTTTAATTTGAATGTTTAGAATGACACGTCGTTCAGTTATTATTTACATAAACCTGAACAAAGAAATTTCTCTTATGTATGACTCATAGCCTAGGCTAGCGTACGGTTGTTCGCCACTCCCAGAACAAAGGGCGAAGAAGATAGTAAACATCAGTCTTGATAGTAAAGATAAACAGTAGACATCAGTCTTGTGCATGTTTGGATTGTATAATTTATTCAGCTATAAAACTATAAATAAATACATTTAGGGCTAAACACTAATCAGTAACAGCCGATTTGCATAATAGTAACAGCCGTTTGCATAATATTGCATAACATATCTATTTCAGTATCTAATAAAGAAATTATTAATTTAATAATGTATAAACTCAGAATTAAATAAGTAACTAATAAATACAAGATGTGAATTTGTTCTTTGATTGGAATAAACAATAGTAGTTCCATATAAATACTGTCTTTAATCAAGTAGTATTATAAACCCATGTTTTGTTAGGCAGCAAGATATATAAAACTATGCTTTCATCAGATCTGTGCCAATTTGGCTTGGACAAACTGTACCTTCCTAAAGGTAGTCACTATAGGTTAACTGTAATTTTGATAAATCTAAGAATTACACATAAAATAACTTTGATAAAATCAATGAGTGTACCAAGAAATTCTCATGCTTCTTCTCCCTTCAAAATGCCAACTGAAATAATTCTGGTATTACTAGCATTTGAATATATACATGGACAATAAAACTTATTGGAAAGTACTGAGTATTATTTTATTGGTAAAAATCTAGATTGTTGAACAATTTACTGAAATAAACCTCTGCAATATGCAGGTATATTAAAACAAATTCACTGGTTCACCATGGCGATAAGTGTGGTAGCATAACTATAATAAAACTTTAAAACAATAATTAATTGACATAATTAATCCAACTGGAACAAGATAAAAACTTTCTAAAAAAAAAATAAATAAATAATAATCACTATGACAACAGAAAAATATTATGCACTATGAATTACATCAGGTAGAACTATGAAGATCACATTACATCTACAAGCTCATAAAAAAAAATACACATTCAAGAGAGAAATATCCCTGATTTATTTCATTAAATACTTTATTTGAAATATTTCTATGTTTATTAAGAGATCTTCCTTTCTTTGTGTGGATTAAAATATGATACTTAAGTTACAGTTGTGCAGTATTAAAATTTATTATTCTGTAAGTAACTGACTCAACTTTTTACTTCAACAATATTCATTTTACCAACTTTTTTTGTTTACAATACACACAGTAAGGGTCTTATAATCTACTGAGTTCACTGGTGATAACCAGGAAAATAGAAACAAGGCAGAAATTATTGAGCTACATTTTTGTCCAGGATAAAATCTTATAGTTTATGTAAACAATAATGCAAAAATATATTAAATGAGGCTCCCATGTGCGGTATCAAACTCTGTCTAAGGATCACTTTCACCTCTACATGTAGACAGATATACAAGTGCAAATTAACAATGTTCTTTTAAGATGATCGACTATAGTCTACCCCTATAATGGATTGATTTTATTGCAGTGGCAATTAAAACATTACACCCCACAAACTCCTATGACAATTTATTTAGTCCTAAAATAACACAATATATTTTGCTCTTTAGATCAAACACACTCCATGTATTTACATGCTCACACTCTGTTTATAAGCTGTAGAGCAGTGAACGTCGATCCAAGTACTGCATCTGCACCTTATATCTCTTCCATGAGTTGTCCCTTCACTTCTGCAGGAGTTTTAGATGTTAAGCAAAAGTTACAGCTAAATGTAAGACAAAAATCTAAAGTAAAATGAAAGTAACTTATTTAATTTAACTATTTATAATATCTGTTTTCTCAACATAACCTGCAATTTCTTACACAAATTTCATTTTATCTATAATACTTCCTTTCCTTCAGTAGTAAAAAAGAAAATAGGTCCTAAAAAAAAATTGTAACTGAGCTCAACATTTTCTTTTAATGAGAAAGCCTGAAACTAGAAAATTATTAAAAATTTATGTGTCATACAGCAAAATAAGTCCATACAGCACTTGTACGGTACAGCTATAGTAAACTCCAAACAGCCTCTCCTCTTATTGGATGTTCAAAGATAACAGATAATGGAAATAAAAAAATCATGAATTACATTACTGGTATAATCAGACACCACAGGCTTTTAAACTACCACTAGGAGACCAGTCAATAGAGCTCAAAAAGGACTGACTTTGTGACAAAACTGTTACCCAGAAAACAATTGTGGGATATTTTGAAGTATGTTTCGTAGATGAAAATGTATGTATTTTAAACTCACAAATAGATGTAAAAATTGTTTAAACAAATGTTTTTGGACAAAATTTTTTTTTTTGTTTTTTGCTTATAAAATGAAAACTGTTGGAACAATGATAATTCATTCAATAAAAAAGTTGTAGAAAATTGCAAAACCTGTAAAATGAGACCTTGTGCATTTTGATTGATGCATTTCCTGCCAAGAAAATACAGAAAAACTACTAAAAATGGTTATTTTTGAGAAAATGTCTGCCTCGGTTGTTTTTTCATTTGAAGCATTGGCCTTAAGGTAAAATGTAGGTAATGTCTTACAGAATATGACTGCAAAGGCTGGATTCTACTGGATGCATACTTTGTGTACAATAGACATTCTAAATTTTTCATTCCTTTTCTTGTAGCATCATTCTACCTCGTATGATCGCTTAAATGAAAATTTAAAGATAGATTCGGAAACTAGAGAAGCTAAACAATTCATTAATTTACTTCCATTAGTTTAAATGCCACTGAATTAGTTTAAAATGCACCCAAACCTCGAGTGTTACATGCAAGTGTGCAGCATGAACAAGCAAGGCGATTGTAGTGGAAGTATATGTTTGATGTGAGCGCTGTGCTACACTTCTCTGCCGCTGCTGTATACCCCCACTACCACTCTCTCAGCTTGTTCGCATTTAACACTCAAGGTTTGGGTGCATTTTAAACTAATTCAACTTCAAAATATCCTGCAATCAGTTTCAAGGTAACAATTTTGTCATGATAAAAAGCCCAGTTAACTGGTCTAGAAATAGAATCTTCTGTTCATACAATAAAAAAAAATTGATAAAAACACATACTTACATAGCATTATTCTCTTTGGTCTCACTGCTTTCAATATATAAATGACCGTTCAAATTTTGACGATCACCATTACATATAGTACTGACTTCATCCTTCAGTTCAGCAGAAGATACGACACCATTGAATGATTCTGAACTCGATGCTGTGACAGTTTCAGGCGCTAAAGTTTTAACCATTTCTTGCTTTGAACATTCAACTTTGCTTTCATCAATTATTTCAACATCATTTTCAACTTTATCCTTGTCAGAGTTCTGGCTCATTATTCCAAACTCTTGTGCGTAATCCACATGCATTTTTAACACAGCCGATATCCACTGAAAAGATGAAAACATACAAGAAAAATCTGCATAAAAATAAATATTATGATCTTATACAAATTTTAAGTATACTATTATCACTACTAGATCCAGAATCCCAAGAGTTGGAGGGTATCAAGTAAAGTAAAATGACAATAGCTAAAGCCATATTAAATGAAACTTTACCTGTTGATCCCTCAAACCCACCAGGTAGGTGTAGTGGTGAACTCGTCATTAAAAAATCAACTGATTTCGAAGTTGAGAGATAAAATTCAGATCCTAGTAAAGGCAGTTACTTTTATACAGATTTGAATACTAGATGGTGGATACCAGTGTTCTTTGGTGGTAGGATTTCAATTAACCACACATCTCAGAAATGGTCGACCTGAGACTGTATAAGACTACACTTCAATTACATTCATACATATCATCCTCTGAAGCAATACATTAAGGAGGTTCTGGAGGCTAAACAGAAAAAGAAATACAAGGATCCCTCAAGTTAAGAATGCTGAGTCATTATCATACCATTATCAAAATTAATTTTGTAATTACACATGGATGTCAAAAAGGCAAAATGTAGATTTATGAAATGCAGTGTAATACATGTTGAAGATTAAACGGGATGACAAAATTCAAAACAAAGAAGTCTCAAGACAGATCGGGGGAAAGAAGCCAGTGGTAAATTCTTAACAGAAGAATTAGATGGTAGATCATTTCAAAAGCATTCACAGATGGTTAGTTTTATTTTTGGAAAAAGGTAAAAACTGTAACGAGAAATGATTTGAGTAGATGAAACAAATAATTAAAGACTGGATAACAAACATTGAAGTCTTTTAACATTGAGAGTATAGTAGAGTCTTTAGTATCCTGAATCAATTGGGAATTTGATTGTTTGGAAAACTGATTTATCAGTTAATCCATCTTGGAAATTATACAGTAGCGGCTATACAAAAGTATAAAACATATACTTACATAAGATTTAGAAGGTCGTGAAAAACATAAAACTATAAATTGAAATTTTATTTTTCTAAAACACATTTGCATGCTAATACTATAACAAGAATAATCTTATTTTACCACCAAAGTGATATTCTTTTAAAAATAATTCTATATAAAAAAAACAACAGATGCTCTATATGTTCTTTAACCCTAGAAAAATACAGTATTTGTTATTTTCAAACACAACAATTTTGTGGAACTTTTTTCTTCATATATTCTTTGTAATCACTCCATTACAGATAATTTTTTTTACCACAGAATGACTTTACGCAACTCATTAGGTTTATCAAATTGGTGAAAATTCAGTTAAATATAATTGCAATTTTTGCACTGTTAAAAATATTTCTACAATAGAGAAATTGATAACATTTATTGATATACATAAATGAAGTAGGGCTGAGCAAATTAAATACAAAACTATAATTTCCACAATGACAAGAATGATATGTACTAGATAATTTTGCTTGTTTCAGAAGGCTTCTTCCAGCATTAATCATGAATTCTTTTCATTATTATCCACAAGACAAATCGTTAATTCATATCACAAAACTTGTAATATCTATAAAAATTATGACAAAAACTTCTTGAGAAAATAATAATAAACACATGTAGATACATGAAGTGGTGACATATAAAATGAAGTGTTAAAACAAAATAATCTAAATTTTAATAAAAATAAGGAAACGCAAAAATACAGGTTTAAAGGTTACACAGAGGATCTTTTTCAATAATTAAAAACAAAGATTTTACACAATAATGTAATCACATTAAAAAATTAACTGCTAAGAATTACAGAATGTTCTTACATTTTTAAAAGAAATGTTAAGATATTTCCGATAAATGTTTAGATATAATGCCACTTTGGTAATCGTATGTATGTATATATATATATATATATATATATTCAAGCAACAAATGATAACAGTACCTGTTCCTGTTCTTTTTTGGTCGTTTCTGATTTCACCGTAATGGTTTTAAAATCATTCATCCGGTATAATACATTTGAACTGTCTACATCTGACACCCTGTCTATCTTAAGTGGACAATGAGAACAACATGCATTCCTGGTATTGTCAACTGCAGACTTCAGCCGAAGAAATTCATGTAATGCAGGCAACAATGGACCTGGATTTGCATACGCAGCTTTTATACTTTCTGGGACCTAAAACAAAAAAAAACTTAGCTATAAGATTACCTTTGTAAACTGTACTCATGTATACGTATGTATACGTATATATATATATATATATATATATATATATATATATATACTTGCATAATAATATTAACAATATATAATCCAAGCTAATGTTCTAACTCATAAACTACACCCTGCTACAGCTAGATGCAATGTTGTCATTTCTCTTGTTTACAGTCTGAATGAGATAGCAATATATAGGAATAATTGATAGGTTGTATATGCTAGTATTAAATAACTCTATCTGCTATCTTTTACACCTTATCTTACAAATTTATTTTTTTAGCCAAAAAAATCTTCTCGTTATCACAGTTATGTATCGTTTATAGTGATTTTCTTCTGCATTTGAAATTGTTTTAATTAAGTTACTAAGAATATTTTATTATTCTATTGACAGAAAAATGAAACCTGCTTCCTTTTTGGTGATATTTTTTATCTATATGCACTGGATACATTTTAACAACTGCTTTTAAAAGATAAAAATAAACATTTGAAACAACTACACTTGGCAATTTTTTTCAATCTGAATGGGAAATGGGGTTCCAATGTACTTATGATGAAAGTTAAGTTTTTATGTTTTATTATTTACTAGCTATGGATGCAATTTACCCAACAATTTTCATATTTTTTTTTTTTTAATTTAAAAAATGAGTTTCTTCTCCAATTTGCAGGAAGTTTTTTTATAATATATTTACTGAAAATGTATTTCAGAAGAATTTCAGAGACAAAAAATTACTGAATGAATAAAAATTTAAATAATTTTTCTGGGAAAATGTTTTTGGAATTTTCACTGAGGGTCCCCATCTGGTAACAGATAAAAACTAGTTAACCAGAACACCAGTAATTAGATTTGTATTAGTTTTTACACAATATTATTTTCATTAAGTTTCAGAAAGTAAATCTACATAATTTAAATACATTATTAATTTACAACTGTCAAGCAAATTCTTGTATTTTTCAAATCATATGGAAATTGTATGTATAGCATTCATTTAAAAGATTATATACAATACCGAAATTAAAGTATTACTACCTGTTTTACAAAATCAAAAAAACTTAGTTGTATAGTAAATTATGTGGTAAATACATACATTTAAACACTACAGTAAACATAAATGTTTGCAAATCATTTTTAAATGAACTGCAAAAATGAATCACTAGATAAAAAATACAGTTTTCTGAAAAATTGATTTCTGTTATTCTGTCTATTTAATAAATAATGATATGCTTTTGATTCAAAATAGCTAATGAAATGCTGTCATAGGAAATTAATCTTTTATATATAAATATATATATAAATGAATGTTTGCTTGTCCCATATGCCTTCCTGTATCATTCATTCGATTGCAATGAAACTTAGGTGAGTTGTTGTGCGCATGCCTGCGAAGGTCTCTGAATTAGTTTGGACTCGCTAATTAGGTGGCACTGGGGTCAAGATATTTAAAAAAATTGTATTTATGGTTCGATTTGACTCATATTCAGAATATATATTAGTTACATGAAAAGAGAAATTTTACCTGCTAGGTGGTTCTGGTGTCGCGATATTTACGAAACAAACAAATATACAAACAGACTTTCTTCTTCTACATATATAAAAAGCAATGTTCATATGTGTATCCACTGTAAACTAAAAAAACTACTGGACCAATTTACATGAGTGAAAAATAGAAAGAGTGAAAAAGGGAAAATTGGAAAAGAGAAAAAGGAAAAGGGGAAAAAGAGAGAATGGGAGAAATGAAAAGGGGAAAGTGGGAAAAAGGAAAGGAGGAAAAGATGTGAATGGGAAAGGGGATAAAGTGAACGGTTAAATTTTGTGAAGTTCCATAATGTTCAGTTTTTACTGTTTTATAAAACTTTCAATTGTGTTCATTTAATCAATATATATACTCAAATCTAACAATAACAAAGCATTGCTGAGTCTGCTAGTTTTCTTACATTGGTTAGGATTTTGATTATGTACAAGTATTGTTAATAACATATATTGCTATTCTGTATTTGTAGTAGGTAAGTGGGGTTATTATAAATCTTTTTTTAAACTTTTTTAAAGTGTTTAAGGGGGTTTCTACCTTGTAGGCCTCAAAAACATAAAATAGTAAGCTGAATGATATACAGAAAAATTCTAAATGCAGACCATAAAAGTGATGGTACACATCAAGAAAAATTGAAAATTAGTTATGATAATGAAATGAAACTGTAACAAATCTATAATGCAAATAAAACCCAGTTTATTTTTTAGACAATGCCAAAAATTATACAGGAAAACAAAGATAAAAGACAAACTTCAAAAGATAAACTTAATAAAATAAGAAATTTCCATTATTAATTTTAAATTCTTATACATCATCTAAACAAAAACTTTGTTGTGATTGGAAAATCAAAAAAATCAGAGTAATATAAAATTTAAAGGAGTTTTTTTTTTGTAATTTACAAAGTTCACAATAAACAAATAAAAAAAAATTAAAATAAACGTATAAGAAAAATAATAAAAAAATATTTACACACAGTGATTGAAGGATTCAACTTCAAGTGACACAAGGATTCAAACAAAAAATTTCGTTTTTTGCCTTAAAAACCTTTATATTAGGAAAAAAATAAGCCCTAAAAATACATTTACATATAAATACTTTCAGATGCTTCCCAAAATACAAAAAAATTTTAATCTGGTAGAAACATTATCCTTGAATCAAACAAGCTGAGCAGCAAAAAAGTCTCTATTTAAAAAAGTAAAGAAATACAAAATTTCCACTTACATTACAAACAGAGAACAGTAAATTATATGCATTTTTATGTCATCAAATCCTAAGGTCATAAGCCAGTCTACAAAACTGGATAAGAAAATATGGATTTTTCTTATCTGCACAATCAGTTTAATATTTTCTGAAGCTTAATTCAAGTTACCAATTTTGATTTATTTTCAGTTGCTTCTGAGTAAGGCAGAAAATATTACGATCACACACACACACACACATTCCATGAAGAAATGGTCTTTCAAATAAGTTAACAGTGTAATTACACCACTTTTTTAAATTTTACAAAAGGTTTTAAATTATACTATTTCTATATACTATGTTCATACCTGGACACGAAATCTAGGGGCTGATCTAACATGGAATCTATTCAATGCGTGACCATCGTATCTCTTTCTTATGAAATCCAACTTTATAGTATGCTGGTCAACAGGTTGAAGAGCAAATTTTTCCCACATTGTAACTCTTTCTGTATAGCTTTCAGTTTTTAACAGAAAATTATCCTTTAGACAAAGAACATTTATATTAATGTTAATCGTCCAAGTATTTAAATTTCTTCATAAAGTAAATTTAACATAATTATAATTCACTACAGCTTATAAATATAGAAGATATCTAGAAATATTGGAAGCAAATAATAAATCAATATGAATATATTTATAAATAAACACAGAAATACTTATGAATGAACAAGGATATTCTGAACAATTTGAAAATTATTTAAATTCGCACACCTGTTTTAACTAGCTTACTTGTAACCAATACTTAATTCAGTTGATCATGACAACCATCAATTATTACATGTTATGATGGTAATAAATGTATTTACAATTATAATTACATATTTACATATACAAACATGTATATAAAATATGAAAATTTGTTGTATCCATTTTTACGTACTCTGTAATTTTATCAATATAAATTATATTACAATTGCACATATCTTACAACACATTCATCTTTACCATATCTTTGATTAACAATATTAAAATTTTACTTTTAGGTTTAAATTTGATAATGATAATTACTAAAATGACTTGCAAGCATATTTTTTAAATTTAAAAGAAATAATGTAAGTTAAATCACCATTATTGTGTATGCAATATATACCTTATCATAAATGATGAGCCATATATTGTTTACCATGCATTATTGTTACTACTAATGACCAAAATATTAATGGCCTATGCCTATGCCTATGCTGAAGTATAATATGTTACTCTAGAGTTTAGTTCACTTTTCCTTAATTGAAATAAAGGCAAAGCAAACGAGAATGAGAAATGTTGGAAAGCAGCTGTTGGCGTATGAAATATAAGAAATTTTAAAAACTGTTAATGCTACAATAAAGTTTTATCATACACAGCTTATAAATACTAAATGAATATAGAAGCCTGCAATTAAAAAGGCTGAAAGCACCTACTGCTCGATTTTAAAGCACTAACTCCATGAAACTAACTGATGAACAACAATCCTATCTAGTAACATAAGTGCCAATATCCTAATAATAAAATACACAATTCACTATTAGACCTTTCTTAATTAACAATTTTAATAAGTTGATTTTAATTATAAGAAAAAGTAAATTAAAAAATGTTAAATTGAAAAATTTCTCAATAATTTTTTACCATATTTTTTTAATATTAATATTACTTTTAGCATTTTTTAAATTCTTAATAATAAGAAAAAAGATTTACTTAAATTTACATTAGATTCTTCTGCCAAGTTCACTATTTTCATTGGAAAAGTCACTTTCAATATCACTATCATAGTCTACACAAATAATAAATGTTTCCAACATTTTATCGATTACTTCTTATGTTTTCACAGTAAAGTGACTTCTTATGTTTTCACAGTAAAGTTTCCGATCATCTTTATTTATCATACTGATTTTATTTTCTGTTAATTTCTGAACATCTGACCATATTACGACTAGCAAAAAGCAACATGTTTTTCCACAGTTGACCTTACAATCTCGACTGGATTCTAATCAGACAGTAAAGTAGAATTTTAAGAAACCAATGTTAATGTTTCCTTAAATTTTCATAAACCAGTATTATGAATCTGAATTAATATTTAATTAATCCGTAAAACCTCGGATTTTACATTGATGAAATAATAAAAGGAATATGCTTCTTTTTGAGCAGTCAGTTATGTCACTTTACTTGGAGTTAGAATTCAGAACTTTATCAACTATGCTGTATTCAGTTAGCTTATAGAGTGAAGAAAAAACAAACGTTGAGTTTATGTTAGCAAGTTTGTCATGATTCTACTGAGTCACATCCCTTGTATCAGTGTCGATTCACACTGCAGCCATATTTACATACAACACTATAATCATAACTCATATATTAGTCACCTTATAATTAATTTATCATATAGTAATCAAAAGTTTACATATATATATATATATTATATATATATATATATATATATAGCGTTATATCTTCTTCTCAGTTCTATTAAAACTCTTGATTTTTCATGTGATAACTCTTTTGTTCTCATGTTCAATTTTTGTGTTTCTGTTACTTATTTATTTTCTCTAATGCAATTTAAGTTAATATAATGAAATTTTTTTAAGCTTACTGGAACGTGAGTGTAGTGTAATCCTAGATTTATGTCTGTACAACTTGAGTACCTTCCTATCAAAATACTGCTTTTAAAATACCTGATGTTAAAAATTTATGTTTAAAAGCCATCAATAAAACAGGCCAGCAGGAATTGAAAAACTGTATAAAACATGTAATGTATATTATTGAACCAAATTATTGGGAATTGGATAATATAATAGAAAACAAAATTGAGCCTCCCATTGTATCTCTTAATACTGTCGGCACTATGGATTTTTAACAATCAGATGACGAAAACAGAATTGAATTTATTATTTGTTTATTATCATAGAGATTTAATCTAAGATATAAGTGAACTTTTACTGTTTGTGAACAATTAACAATTTCACAACTCTTAAAAACTCAAATAAAATGTCTTAATTTATTTACATTTAAAATATATAAATAATTTTTTTTAAATAAAATAGCGCATGGTTACTGAATATTAACATCGCGTAGTTCTTTTATATGCATCAGGATTTACAGGAGATGCTTGTGAATAGGCCCCCCTGAACACTCATACACACAGTCTGTTTATTTTAATTCAATAAGCTAACTGAATAAGAGATAGTGAGTAGTTGATACAAGAACTATGCTGATTGAAGAGAAAGGCTGAGAATTAATTTTTCAGATGCTCATTTCATGCAATTGTTTATGTTCATCTTTTCATGATAGTCATCACTCCTCAAACCTGTTTGCCATGCTAACATCATGTTTGGAATGAACACATTTCTTTCTGGAATGGATTATTATTAAATGATCAACTTTATTAATTGGCACTTCACGACTATTAATAGACATTCACACTTATTGGGCAATAACCAAGCTGTCAAATGTGAAGTTAAAATATGCGATATGTCTAAATAATGACTGAGCCATTAGCTTTTCTGTAATTAATAATCACCTTTAAACATTTGATTCTCTTCCAGTGAACATCAGTTTTCTCTAGAATGTAAGTTTCCCGTTACTTTCAGTTTCATGCCCCACTTAAAACCCAGCTCTTTAAGAATAACTAAGAAATCCCATTGACTTTAAAATCAACAGCAATCTGAAGTTATAAATTCAATTTTTTAAAGGTAGGCGATTCCTTCTTTATGTGAATTAACTGTTCTTTTTACACTACTTTTATCAAAACCATCTGATCTGGTGACACTGTTTATAGTACTTCCCTGTACTAAACAAACGCAATTGTGATGTTGATGTTTTTTTATTCTTAACTATATATGGACTTAAATTCTGCCATAACAAGTCACTAACAAAAATAACAATAAAAAAAAAAACAAACCAAAACCAAAATACACTTTAGCATATCAACCACAAAAATATTTTACAAAAACTATGAAAGCATGTAAATATCTATTTTACGGGTATGTAACACAGCCCGAATACCTTTACAGGACACATAAAACTAGATTCACTTATTCAAGAAGCAGATAGTTTAAATGTAATAAAACATGACTAAATAATAAACAAACTATAAATAAGTACATATATTTATTTTATGTATTAAAATTGTTTTTAAGTGTGAATCATTAGACAAACTGCTTTTATAACAACTTTTAGGATAAATGCTTTTGTAACTTCTATTTAAAATAAATATATAAATAAATAAAAAAAATTGTATATTAAACCTAACATAAAACTGCTTAATCACAAATTATAGAATAAGTATAACAAAATAAATAAATAACAATTTAATTTATTCTACATTTTTTAATTTATTTCCTCCCTAAAAATAATTATACACTCAAAACACACAACTGATGGAGTACAACATTACAGAAAAAGACAGTATAATGCATATTGTAGGAAGTAGTACTGCCTCATACAGCTGATGTTTTATATTTGTCTGGCACACTACATGTGTGTATATACATATATATATATGTATGCAGAAGGAATAACTTGTATCCCCTCATACTAGTGTGATATCCATAATTTTGATAACTCTCCCATGAATCATCAGTAACACCACCTGTCGACAGTAAACTAAATAATGTCTGGTTCCGTTGGACAACATTTCTTAGATGGTTAAAGTTCATTATGTTTGATGCATTTGCAAGTTTAACAATTGCAAAATATTACTATGAACTCCATACGAAGTGTGAAAGAGATTATATACTGAACAATGCTTAAGTACTGACCCCTTTTAAAAGTGAAATAAATTATCAATACCATATAGTAAAATATGAGAAATTATGTACCAACTACTAAAGTTCAGATAATGTGTGAAACGTTTAACAAGTGATGCGGAGTGGCATATCCATTGTTTATGACATTAACATATGAAAAAGACAAAGTTCTAACAAGCTCTTCTGTTACTCATTTTACTACTAAGTTTTTGCAGTTAGTAAAGGAAAAAATTTACGTGGAAATCCCTATATCCTAACACCAACTGCTAGACAAGTTTGATAAACTTATAAATATACATACGAGGGACAATCAGAAAGTAAGTTACACCCGCTCTAAGAAACAAACACATATTTATAAAACAATCTTTTTTTTTATTGAACAAAAAACTACATACTTTTATCTATTTTTTGACATATCACCAAGTTTTTCTGAACAATTTTTATACCTTGTGACAAGTTTTTCATTTTCACTCTCATAAAAAGTTTGCCCAATTTCCTTCGACCCTTTAAGGACAGCTTTCTTCAGTTCATCATTAGCGAAATGCTCCCCTTTCAGGTCTTACTTGAGAGGACCAAACAGATGGTAGTCGTAGGGTGCTAGGTCAGGGCTGTAAGGTGGATGAGAACACACTTCCCACTTGGCTTTTTGCAGTGACTCCTTTGTCACATGAGCTGAATGAGGAATAACATTGTCGTGAAGAAAAACAACCCCGTCGCTCAATCTTCCGGATCTTCGATCTTTAATGGCTTTATGCAATTTTTTTAGTCTCACAGTAAGATTCAGCACAGACTGTTTCCTTGGGAGATAAATTCGCTGTAAACAACTCCTCAGAATCAAAAAAGACTGTCAGCATAACCTTTTGAACATGTGGGGTTGTTTTCACTTTTTTGGCTGTGGCGAATTTTTGTTTCCATTCATGTGATGATGCTCGTTTAGTCTCAGGAGTGTAATGAAGCACCCAGCTCTCATCCCAAGATGATTTGTTTCAAAAACTGTGGACCAGTCCTGGAATAATGTTTAAGAAAATACGCAAAATGTTGATGTTTGTGGTTGTCGGTCAACAGATATGGCACCCATCATGCACACACCTTACGGTAACCAAGCTGATAGTGAATAATCGCTAGCATAACTGATGTTAAGTTCACTTTTTCGCCAGTTACCCAAGATCATCTCAATCATGCTTTCTACATTACCTGTTGTGCTTGCAGTTGAATGATGCCCAGCATGCAGTTTGTCACACACATTTGTTCTTCCGTTTCTGAACATTTGGCACCATTTTGTGATCATGAGGCATGACAATGCATTCTCACCATATACCTCAACAATTTGGTGATGAATTTCACAACAATTGTAATTTTTTGCCCACAAAAATTGGACTACTGAATGCACTTCTACGCTGGATGAAACCTCTGGAGGACACACCATATTGACGACACTACACATGTACTGAATGTCATACAGAATTGCTGCTGGGGGAGTGTGAAGATAACAACACAACAATGCTGCCACCACAAGACATTAATATATCCCTTTCAGTTCAAGATCATGGCAAGGCTGTAACTTATCTTTTGATCCACCTCCCGTAATTATATTCATCATCTATAAATACATTGAATTATATAAAAAATACAATAAACATACCAAAAAATGTTGGTTATGATTTGGACACATCCAGTTTTTGTCAGGTCTAGATGCAAGAGGAGGGTCTAAACAGTCAAGGTGGAAAAACAGAGGACAATAGTCACATGCCACCATTCTTTTTAATCGACAACTTCTGTGAAAAAAAAATTACTCTTTTATAAAATGACATAAACCATAATTTTTTTTTAAATAAAAACTTTTTCTACATTTTTAAACTAATACAATTAGCTATTTGTAATTTGAAATTTATTTTAATATTTTTAATAACAAACATTATATTTAAGCTTAAATTAGGCTACACAAATTACTGATGCTTTATATTTTAAATACTGATTTAATCACGATACATGATAGCCATTAAGATAAAAATTTCTGTGAATTCAATGTTCTTGTTCTACGGCAAAGTAGGAATAAAAGAGCTTTTAACTGAATAATAATAAAACTACACCTAGGGTGATAGCTCATTGAAATTCAATATTTTATTTAAAGCTTACATACAGACAGAAAATATAAGCACAGCCTAAATTTATATAATTACTTGTTCCAGAAGTAACATATTCTATTCATATGTTTAAATACTACATCAATGATTATGTAAAAAATGTACAGTTAATACGAATAATGAACATATTTAACATTAGACTGTAATCAGAATAACTTAATGAATGTATTATTCAAACACTGTATTAGAAACAGTTTAAAACATGCAATGAAACATTTCATGTTTCTTCAGTACTGCTTTACACTTTAACATTACTAGTGATAATACAATAGGTATATAAATTATAAAAAAGAAAAAAAACAGATAAAAAGAAAAATGTACTTGGTGCATTCACATGATAGATGACATTGTAAAATGGTTCACTCCAAACCTTCTATAAAGTTGCATTAACAAAATGGTAATGACCATCACAAAAATGACTGTCAAAAACAGTGTTCTGATTGAATGGTGTAACACTTCCTAATATTTAATACATAATAAATCTTCTATTCTTATGCAATTTTCTTTTATTAAATCGAACAAAAAGAAAGAAAATTCTCTGAAGGGTTATTCTGGATCTACATTTTGGGTCCAAACATTAAAAATCTGCACAGAAACAAGACTAATTATGTTTTTAAGCTCTACTAAGTTCTACTGAATCCGAGCCATTATCAAAATCTAAAACCGTTTACCACCAAGAGTACAGAATTTAATAATGCTTCTTACCTTATGCTTATTATTTTTTAATAGCGCTTAGTAATATGCATTCTTACGCTTATAATAATCATAAGGTAAGAAGCATTATTAAATTCTGTACTCTTGGTGGTAAACGGTTTTTATACTTTTGTCTTTGAGATATTAGTACAGAGGGGAATACGGACAAATACAATAACAAAAGAATTGTTTTTGCTAAGTATATATATTTATATATAAATCTATCAAGTGAAACAAATTAATTTTTTTTGCAACTTAAGAGCAACATTTTCAATGTGTACACAGTACCACTACCATTTACATGAAAACTTTAACCATAGAGCAAGCAAATGCGCTTGTGAAAACTATCTTATGCAGTTAGCATTTATTCCTAGATTAAGAATGCCATTCTACGATTTACATTGTCATTCATAAAATTAATTTTAGTAAACAATTGCCACCATAGAACTACTCACATTTGCCTTATGAGTACCTGTTACAAAGAAATACAGAGCATAACTGAAAGGCCAAAACCAACATATAAAAACAGAAAACATACTACTGTTGGATGCAAATAATTATTGTTCAACCTGGGCATAAGATAATTCTAAATAGAAAATAGCAGATTAACTGCTTTCTTTCAAGTAACACACTTCTTATATTTTACAAAATAAAAAAATGATTACTTACTTTCCACACCTGAAGCAACACTTTGCAGGTAGCGGAACATTACCATTACTATCTAATTCATAGGGTTTCCTTTTTGTTACGGAACTGCGTCTAGCAGAAACTTTAGCAGGAACAACTGAAAATAAAAATAAACCAATAAATAACATTTTAAACAAAAAATATATTTTTATCTAGTTAAAAAGAAAAACAAGATTATCAGTGACCAATAAGTAAATGGCCATAAACAATTTTTATGTTAATCCTAATAAAAATAATTTAAGACTAATGATTCATAACTTTAGCTGTAATTAAATGTCTCCATACAAATGAAAATGTTTTATCACTACAATTATCATGCCACTTGCAGTCCAGTATTCCCGTTAGGTGTCGCTAAATAAACTGAATTTTAAATTATATATAACGTATTACAAAAATGTATGTATGCACGTATATATATATATATATATATATATATATATATATATATATACACAAAGTGATACCTATTTAAAACAGACCCTGAACAAGATGGAAACTTTTCCATTTTGGAAAATAATATAGTTTCCATTAAAAAAGCGGAAAAATCGATGTAAATCATCCTGTACAATACAGAACCTCCACAACGAGGAAACAGAATGTTAAAACACCCTGAATAATATGGAAAATATATTTATGAACCATGGATATTAAGGAAGGAAAATTAATTATTTTATCAATTATTAGAAGGTGATTAGAAATGACAGAGCCTATAAGGAAACTATGACAGATGTATGTGAATTGGCATTTGAACATGCAAGCAGAGAAAAGCTATAGTGGCGCCGTACACATTCCACAAAAATAACGTCACTGTTTACTGTATGACAATCTGTCTAAGCTTCTTTTCTATCACTACTGCAGTCGGGTTTACTTGCTTGTAAACCAGTCAAGTATGTTGAGTTACCTGACATTCATGTTAGTTTTTTACTGTATAACAATTAATGTGTTTATGCTTTATTATATTCATGTGTGTTGTGTCTGTATCTTATTACTGTACCTTACTGTGTATACCTGTTGGTTTATCATAATTTTATCATTTTTTTTTCTTTTAAAATTCACCAAAATGTCTCAAAAATACTGCTTTAACGCTAAATGAAAAAGTTAAAGTTATTGAACTAAACAAAGTTAAATTGACTGTATGTCAGTTAATGGACAAGTTTAAGTGTGGAAAAACTCAGATCTACAACGCTTTAAAAAATAGGAAAAATTATGGACAAGTGGGTTAAAAGGAAATAGGAATATGAAAAAACAGCAGAAAACTACTAGATATAAAGAAATAAATTAACTGTTGTGAGAATAGTTTCTTAATTGTAGATCTAAACATTTGCCAATTTCTGGCCATATTCTACAAAGCCAACATTTACTGTTAGCTAAATAATTAAACAAACCTGATTCTAAAGCTTCTAATGGATGGTTTGAAAGTTTTAAAAATAGACATCACATCATTTGGAATTAAGTTTGTGGAAAAGCAGGTGATGTCAATAAGTCTGTAGTTAAGGAACAAGAGAAAAAAAGTTCTATCATTCTGGCTGGCTACGATCAAACAGACATTTTTAATTGTGATGAAACAGGAATATTTTTTTTGAACTTTGCCAACTAAAACACTAGAGTTAAAAAGAGAAAAATGTGTTGGTGGAAACATGTGAAAAGAACGCCTTACTGTCCTTTTTGTGCAAACATGGCTGGGGAACTTCTAAAACCACTCGTCATTGATAATTCAGCAAGACCACAGTGTATTTCTCACATTAATGTTAATATTCCCTGTGACTTGGCAATTTAACAAAAAACCATCAGATGAATTTTATAATGGAGTGGCAGAACAATTTTAATTCTAAAATGAAAATTCAAAACCGCCGTGCTTCCTTGATAATGCAACTAACTTGTCATCCTCATATCAATTTGTTTAATATTAAATTGGGGTTTCCATCCCATAACACTGCAAGCATCACACAATCACCCCCGATCAGGGTGTGATTTATAATGAAAATCCTCTACAGAAGAATGGTGTTGAAATTGATTACTATGAAAATGAATGGTACGAAGTGTTAATGAGCTCGTGAAATCAATTTTCAGTATTTGATGCTGTCTACTGGATTCATATGGCATAACATAACATAAAAGAGGAAACCATAACAAAATGTTTTAAAAAACAAAATTCTTATTGCTCCCAGATACAACAACTGTAGTCTTAGATGAAGCAAAGGAAAATATGAAAATTTTAAAAGATTTGTGCAGTACTAATGAATTTGAAATAGACGCTGATACACATGTAAACTCTGACAGGATTTTGTGATTTTGCTACCAGTATTACAGCTAACAATGAGGTAGTTTTGTCAGTTCCACGGGAAAATAAATGATGACACTGAACTGCCAACTGACAAAGATGAAGAAAACTGTAGTGAATGTGATGATTCTACAAACAACATTGAAGATCCAATCAAATAAACCTGTACTTTAATGCACTTCAAAGTTTAAGTGACTTAAAAAATTTTGCTGCAAGAAAAATATGTACTGAATTTTTGAAGTATTTGTGTAAAGTGCATATCTCTTTAGAATAGCATGCTGTTAAAGAAAAGACATGGAAATTTTACAAATAATTGTGATAAAAATGTAACTAATTCATACGGTTCTGTATTTTTATAGTTTTTGTAGTTAATTAATGTAGCGTTAATTGTGTAATAAAAATATTCGGTAAGCCTACAAATTGAATTATTTTAATAAATTATATACTGTATTACTCCAATGGATTACAGCATTCTAGGTAAGTTACGGTGTATTCTTAGCATGACACATTATTAGTACAAATGGTACACAGTATGTTCATCATTACTGTTGTAACTGAATAAAATGGAAACTTTTTTCTAAAATGGAAAAAAATTTGATCCCATTGGTTTCCATTTTGAACAGGTTTCACTGTGCGCGCGCGCACGTGTGTGTGTGTGTGTGTATGTGTTTGTGCGCGTGCACGCATGTATAATATTTTAGATAGCTAATTAAGTGATCCATAACATCATGGCTAAGTTAAAAACCACTTTAATCTGGTATCTGGGTTAAGACTCTTGAAATAGATAGAATTTTATTTTGACATTATTTAATTTAATGAAACCTTTTACTTTAATATTACTCAAAAAACACATACATGTGCAAACAAAGAATTACACAATATAACATCAGAAATAAATTTTTAGGCCTGAAAACATTTCAAAATAGAGGTAAATGAATTTCTGATTCAAATATACCTCTCCTGCCATACATTTACAACATAAAAAAAAATGCAAACCCACAACAAAAAACTGAAAGATCAATTTCCAGAAAAAAAATTCCTTTAGATTACATTTATTTACATTTCTATGTTGCATAAAAAGAAAATTCTTATATCTTCTTTTTTCATTACTCTACAAAATGACTGAAAGATTGAATGACCCTTCCAAATTAATAATATTTTACAGGATTACTTATTGATATTTTAATTGTCCCAATTTTGTATTTTTCCATTTATATATATATATATAAATATAAAAATAAAGTCAGCATGAATATATATATATGCGCGCGCATGCGTATGTGTATGTATGTGAGTGTCCGTCCTTATTTTTAGCCTAAAATTAATATTCGAGTTAAAAAATATTATCTATAGAATATGTTATAAAAGTTACAGTTATGGGTAAATCTTAATCAAATTTTTAGTAGTAAATACTGAGTGTGACAACTATGGAAAAATATGTTTCCATTATATCCACACGATTGTACATTGAAAAATTTTCTAGAGGGTTCAGTTCTCTAAAACATTTTCATAAATGTACAATCCTTCTGAAAAATTACTTTTTTTTTGTTGGGTTTAAAATTAGCAACAATATAAAATACACTGTTTGAATTAAAACAAATAGACATAACATTCAGAACTACACTATCATGAAAAACCTGATTACTATTAAGCGAGTAACAGACTTATAAATGTGATCACTGAAAATGGTGAAAAATGCTACAGTGCATTCTCTTACTTGCTACTATAAAGTAAAGTTCAGAATAACAATTTAAAATTTTAGTAAAAAATACTTTTATTCCCAACAGTTTTGAAATGATACTTTGTTTTTTACAATTTGCAAAATCCAAGCAGAAAGTATTTTTATAGTATTATTTATTAACTGACAATCTCTTAATGATATGATACCATCCAGAATGACAACAAAATATATGTATGCATCTGAATGCAACAGTAAAACAAAGGACTGACAATGTTAGAAGAGTTCTGATTATGGAGCTTTTCAGATTTTAAAATATATTGTTAGAAGTGATGATGAGGTCGGTTAATGGATGGTTTCAAATAAAGTAAAATTGACATTAAAATATAGAAAAGATATTTTTATATTATTAAACATGGTCTGTCTACATTTCAATTTTATTTTTCAGGAGATCAATACCAAAGAAATTAGTCATTCTTGTAAGAATTAAAAGTTTTTCCTAATCTATTTCTTTTTACCTCTTGTAAGTGAGTGAGCACAAGTTACCTAAAATTTCAAACATCTCAAATTGGCCCAATCCGCTTTTAAAAAAAGGCAAAGACTAGCATTCATGCAGGAGTTTCTCCTGCATGAACATTAATATACATTAATATAATATTGTATGTTCTGGAATAAGCTTACCATTGAACTTTAATTACATATTTTTTAGATTTTGAGACAAGTAGTATCTTAATTACAAAATTACCCAAAAAAGCAATCGGCAATTCATCTAGTCTTATATGCACCTAAGGAATGAAAATTTATGTACGACACACACACACACACTTACACTTACTTCACTCACTCTGATTGTTATGTGGCTGATGTTAATCTTCTATCAGTTATTTCAACCATGTTTTCATTGAAAATATTTGATTAAGCATCAACAACATTAGAGAAACTCACTTTATTTGGAATAGCAATTTAACATTTCTTTTCCATTATGTTGCTGCCCACTGAATCTGTAGAAATAGTGCTGAAAATAACGATCCAGTAAACCTCCTTAATTAAATGCTCTGTCATTAATTGAAAAGTCTACAATTACTGTACAACTCTTATGAATCCTACATTAAAGATTATTTTTGGATTTAAAGAATTACAATGTTGAATTCCAAATTCTCACAATGCCATTAAAAATTTCAAATGTTTCGTGTGCTTCTAAAATTAACAACTTAATATTACAAAATCCTACATGTTTTTGTCATTGAAATGTGATTTTTATCATATTTTTGTCTGAAATTTCTCTCTGCATGAAGTACCAATAATTATAAAAATAAATGAATATTTAGTCATAAATCTTCTTCATTTTGGGAGTGTCTCATACAATGGACCCCCACCCGGTAAATTACAGTGGAACTGATTAAACAATAGTAAGAGAAGAAAATATTAAATAACACAAATCTTTAAAAACCAACAATTTGAAACACTTAAAAAAACTACTAAAGAAAAAAGAAAGATTAATAAGGAACATGACGTCTATCATGAAATCCTTGCACCTATTATAAACATGTAACATAATAAATAATATGCAAGCACAGTGATAAACAAAATATCCAACTGCTGGGGTATGTAATAAGAGGGATTTCCCAAGAATTGCACAATGCTGATTAAGGAGACTGCAATAAATAAAGTTTGTATTATTTTGCTATTTATGGACTAACATAATACATTTTGAATCTCATGAATATGTTCAAAAAGAATTAAATAGATTTTTTTTAATAGAATAGATTCATTACCTGCAGTTAATAATCAATTGTTAAAAAATAGTTAGTATTCTTTCCAAAGTAAATCTCAGAAACAAGAGTGATTCAACAAGTTGAAGACACCATTTTAACTTTACAATATTCACTGTCTTTATATTTACAAAAAGTGCTTTATTATTGTCTGCGTAAAGTCAAGAGATGGTATTTGTAGTACATTACTGAGATCACTCTTAGTTTCCTATACCTCTGTTAGGAGCATATACCAAGTTTCAGCCCAATGCATATATAATTCTGCTACCAGCAATCATTTTAATTGATCAACTATTGTAATTTGTGTAAATGAATGAGAGAATTTCATATCAAAATTTACTTTTTGAAAAGCAAGGAAACTAAAGCCAAGTTGCAACTGCAAGGCGAACTTATTTTGGTGAGTCAGTTCCATCAATAAGAACAATTTAAAATGATGTGATAATTTTTGGTTATCATATGAGCACAAATGGCGCTGAATATTCCAAGTGGCCTGATGAGGTTACAATTTCAGAGAATATTGTGAAGAGGATAGAAGACTGAAAGTGTGGGTGATTGTTAGGACTACTGTCCTAACAATCATCTCAAATGAAGAGGTGGATTTTATTTTACACAGCTATTTATATATATATAAAAACTGTCTACAAAAAACCTCATCTGGCCTTTGTAGATTAAAAAGCATTTGATAAGGTCAATAGAAAATTACACTGGAAGTTTTAGCAAGTTTTTGGTGTTTCATAGCACTTTATTACTGTTATTAAAACCTTATATAATGGCATTATTTTTAAGATGGCTAATAGGAAAAAGATTTTACTTAATAATTAAGCTTTAACACAGAGTGTTTGTTACCACCAGTTTCATTTAATTTATATTTGGAAGACTTGATTAATGTATGGATATGACAAGTACCAATCTATACACATTTTGCTGATAATTGTTATTTAGATCATTTATTTTCTGCTGACGACATTGTCATCCTAAGTGACAGCGAAGATGATTGCAGTGTAGTATTTATAAATTATCCAAAATAGCTGGTGATTATAACTGTAAAATCTCTATTGAGAAGACTAAATTTAAGACATTCAAAGGAGCAGAACCAGTAAGATCAAAACTTATACTTAATAACAATGCCCTTGAATAGGTAAATACTTTTAATAATTTGAATAGTCTCTCTTTTGTTATGGATGAAGGCACTTCCAATAAACATAATAAATTTAGAAGTGTTTGTGGGATTATAAACAAAAATTTAAGGCAAATTTTATGAAAGAAACCATATTAGAGTGCCTATCCTGTTACATGGCTGTGAGGCTTGGGTTTTAAGAAGACGTGAATTAAGCTCTATACAGGCCCAATGAAATTAATTCCTTAAAGGTTTAACAAGAAGGGATAGAATACCCAATGAAGACAGAAAAACTTCAATATTATTTCCATAATTGATAAAACTAATTATAGAGCAATGGAAGGAATGTATGGAAAGAACGAAGGATTCAGGAATTTCCAAGCAGACTCTAAATTATACTCCATTAAGCAGGAGGTAGAGAGAACAATCAAGGAAGCACTGGAATGCTGGAACAGATCTATGACCTATAGGATGTTTTCAAAATAATGATGATGAATGTCCGCAAGAGCTGCGTTTACTCACAATCAATCAAAAGCACTTCTAAGCATGATTTGGGACTCTTTCAACATTATCAAGTGGGATTTCTGTGCAACTTCACAACAGCTGATAAAACTTAAGATACACCATTACAGACTTAAAACCAAGGGACAGTTAAAAAGAGTGGATACAGTCAAAGAACAGGCCCCAAAAGTAAAAATCATTCATCAGTAGTAAAGGAAGACTACCTGAAGAAGAGTAAAACAATAATCAAGAAATATTATACACCTTTGCTGAATCATTTAAATGAGGAAATAAAAAAAATAATAGTAACATTTGACAAAAAAAAGTTTTTTTCACAAAGACACTGCAACGGCAAAGTTGTTGAATTACACTACTAAATTCTTCCGCCACGCTTAGCACCTTTGGACCATTGTCTATTTCCAAATATGATAAAGTAGTTTGCTAAAAGAGATTTACACAAAATGAAGTTATTGTTGAAACATTTGCCTATTTTGAAGATCTGAATAAATCATACTATAGGAATGGGATCGATACAACTTGAGCATTATTCAACTAAGTGTACAGAATAACGTTGAGAAATAAAAAACTTTTCCCGAAAATTTCCAACTTTATTTTTGCAGAAACTTATCAAACAACAACCCTCATACTAAACTTAAAATGGAACAGAAACAGTAGTGTACATACATGTTTAAAATTTGGAAAAAAATTCCCTGATTTATTCTGTCACGTTGCAATGCTGAAGTTTAAATAAATATTGCAAGTTCATGGCAGTAGTAAATAAAAAGGTTACCAACCAAAATGTGAAAGATGGATTATATTTCCAACTAATAAAATCTCTTAACATTTATCTAAAATATGCAATTTCAGTAAAAAAAAAATTCTTAAACAAAATTCAATAACAGTTATAAACACACAGTAACAATAAAAGATTTACATGAAAAAAGAAATTTTAAGAGACAGTTTTAATTTTTAATTAGCCTATTTCATGAAGTAATAGTCTGTATAAATTTAATTCTGCAACATCATAAACTGTATACAACATATAATTTCTTTTTAATTAAAAATATTGAATTTCATAATTATATGGGATATAGATTCAATTATGCTAGATTTATAGTTTTTTGACCATACTATTATTTAGCCAATCACGTAACTCATTATTTTCTTAACATCAAAATAAAATCTAAAATCACATTAAAAAATACAAAAATAACACTAAATCTACTTAAGAGTAATAATAAGTTGTTTAAGAAAAAATAATGAAGAACAATACATACACCACAACAATAAAAGTGAGCTAGATGTATGTGTAATACATAACATTAAAAATACACCAGAAACTTCACAGATTAAAACTAACAAGCACCAACTCTACAAGTGTACTTGTGTACAGATGCACATGCATGCATACACTCGTGCGCATGCACAAACACAAATATGATAAAGAATAAACAATAACGGTCTAAATTTAAATATAATGTCATAATTATAAAAATATAAGACAACTTTATTTAATAAAAATAAAATATAATCAGAACCTTTATCAGTTCCAGGAAACTGGAAAGGGGAATGAAGTTCTTTTGGAAGAGTAAATTCTTTTGGATTTTCTTGCTCAGCCAGATTAGTTAAGACTCTAAATGCATTTCTTAAATTCAATGCTTCTTCAGGTAAATTCTTCTCTTCTCGTTCTTTAGCACGTAATTCCCTTTTTGTCAATGCAGTGCTCTTTCTAGTCTTTCCTTTATTAGTCTTTGCTTCCTCCTCACTTTTCTAGAAAAAAGAATTATACATGCATTTTACATAACACATAAAATATATAGATCCTACTTCTCCAGGGAAAGGTAGAACTTTACAGCTTGTCACAAAATAAAATCTACACTGCAATGTTAACTAACATGCTTCACTCTTTTAAAAACTACCTTACAATGTACTTTGTTATCTAACAGATAAGAAAGAGTACAAGGTCTGTTTAGAAAATAACCGAACACTTTTAATTATGTGCAACAGAGATATATAGTAACGTGCGGTTGGCAGCATTGTTCCGCATAACCTCCTTTGTGACCACATTTTCTTGAATTGTTGATATCTCATTTAGTTTTTGTGTAATTGTTATTTGAATGCAATTTGTTTAAATGTTAGTAGTGATTTGTGTAATGTCTGATTTTCAGAAGCAATGATACAACATAAAATTTTGCATGAAACTGGTGAAATTTTCACAGAAATGTTTCAACTTTTGAAACAAGCATATAGAGATGATGCTCTGAGTCGTACGCAATGTTATGAATGGTTTTCACGATTTAAAAGCGGTCATCAGTCAACTGAAGTTGACCCTCGATCAGGAAAGCCCTCAACTTCATTGATGATACCCACGTTCAGAAAATCAACAATCTGGTGCATGCAAATCACACATTGACTGTCAGAGAACTTGCAGAAGAGGTTAGCTTCTCAACTGGAACATGCCATGGCATTTTGAATGAAAAACTGAACATGCATCAAGTAACAGCAAAATTTGTTCCTTATTTGGTGACCAAACAGCAGAAAGAACATTGAATGGTACTTTGTCAGAACTTCTTGAACCAGTCAATGACGATGAAACATTCATGCAAAAGATCATAACAGGAGACAAAACCTGGGTTTACAGTTACGACACCGAGACAAAAGTTCAATCGTCACAATGGATTGGCAAAGGATCTACATGCCCCAAGAAAGCATGTCTGTCTAGATCCAATGTTAAAGTGATGCTCTCTGTTTTTTATTTTAATTTTAATGAAATTGTGTATTTTGAATTCTTGCAAGGAGAAACAGTAAATCGTGCATACTATCAAGGCATTTTACAACAGTTACATGAAACTACTACGACAATGCACCTGCACTCAGCTTCAATTCATCAGTTTTATGCCAAAAATCAGATGATTCTCCTCCCTCAGCCTCCCTACTTGCCAGACCTGGGTCCATGTGATTTTCTTATTTCCAAAATTAGATTAGTGATCAAAGGACGCCGTTTTGACTATTCATGACATTAAAGCAAATTTGTCATGGACCTTAAAGGCTATTTCAAATGAAGCTATCATTTCGTAAAGTGCTTCACGAAGTGGAAATACCGCTGGGAAAAGTGTATGAATAGTTGGGGAAAGGGAGTACTTTAAAGGGGACAAGGACCAATAATCTGTAAAATTAATAATAAAGATTAAAAAAATAAAGTTTGATTACTTTCTGAACAGACATCGCATTGTATAATTTTTCTCTGTTAGACTTTAAACATAAACAAAGCTATTGTAAAGTTATTAAAAATTTATGAAACATCAAATTTTATTGCAAAAATCAGACAGGTTTGTTTGACCATGATTATCTATCAATAGCCCAGTTGACAGAAGAACACAATGAAATTTCACATATATTTTTCTACAAACTTAAAATACTGATAATAGACTTATTAAATGCAATTATTTACCTATACATTTGAAATAGCAGAATCATTTTTGCATAGTATCTTGATGAATATTTGGAGTGACATAAGAGTCAACAATCATTTGTGGCCATAACTAATTTCTCCATACAGTTATGAATGAAATGTGGCAAAAGGATAAAATTTAGTGCAATTACCTGATACAGATCAGTAAATTGTAACTTAAAAACTGAATAGTTATTCTATTAAATCTCTATCATATAATAGTTTTTTAAGCACTTTTGCACAAATGTCTGCTTCTTCAGAACTCATTTTTATAAAATAGTAGTTTCAATGTTTTCAATTATTTTTTTTTTACATAAACCCTTCTGAAGCACTGATTTTTGAAAAAAATACTTAATGAAGCTAAAAAAAGCATTAAACAAAATCAATTTTAAAAAACATGGCAGTATATTCACTACATTTTATTAAATTCAAAAACCACTTAACCGATCAGAGAGATTCTTAACTGATGTTTAATTAAACTTTAATAAAGGTTTTAAGTGTTTATGTGAATAAATTCAGTCAAATAACTTCATTGTTTGGTGAGAAGTAAAGCTGAAATGGAGAGACTGTCATATTTTACAGTATAATTTTTAATAAAGTAAGATTTTAAATCAAACTAACTATGAGAGGTTATCTCTAAAGTAAAGACAGTTTCATTGTAAAAAAATTTATTCTGAAAATTTTATAAATATTTTTTATTTCTCTTAAACTATATACCTTATACTACTTCGCTATATAATCACCACATGAATTAAGATATTTATTGTAGCAATATACCAGTTTCAATGTACCCTCGCCGTATTCTTCTACTGCCAGTCCATTTAGCCACTGATTAACAGCATTTTTAAGTTCATTGTCACCCATGAATTGCTTACCACTCAAAAATTCTTTCAATTTCCCCAAAAATGGTAATCGGAAGGAGCTATGTCCGGACTATATGGTGGGTGATCGTAAATTCCCATCCAAATGTTCTCAGTAAATCACATGTCAGATCCGCAACATGTGGATGTACATTATCATGTAGCAGGATGATGCCGTCGGTCAGCCGCCCATGTCACAGATTTTGAATGGCTCGTCATAATTTACATAGTTTCGCAGTAGGCTTCTTCATTTATAGTCATTCCACTTGGCATGAAATCAATCAGCAGTATACCAAACAGATCCCAAAAGACTGTGGCCATCAGTTTGCATCCAAATGACTGTGGCTTGACCTTTGTTGGTCTGGTTGGTGAATGAGGCTGACACCATTCACTTGACTGCCATTTTCTCCTTTGGGTGTAATACAAAATCAATTTTTCATCACCAGTAACAACTGAATTAAGGAACTCATCACCATTTTCTGTGTAGCGCATAAAAAATCCCAAAGCAGATCCCGTTCAGATTTTTTTGTGACATTCTGTTAAGATGTGCAGCTCCCAACATGCACAAACCTTTCTGAAGCCTAAATGGTCATTAACAATGCAACCAGTAACAGCTCTTGAAACATCAGGAAAAAAAGGGCCAGGTCGAAAATCGTTGAGCGATGATCTTTTCTGATTTTGTCATCGTCGCGTTTCAACAAGTCCTCGATGATTATCGAGGGCTTCCCCGAACGTTGTTCATCATGCATATTAATTCTGTTATTTCTAAACCTTTCATACCATTTTCAGATGTTTCTTTCATCCATTACATTATCACTGAACACAGCAACCAACAGAGTGTACAGACAACAATGCAGAGTGTACATTACTATCGCGGCCATGAACAACACAGGTTTGCCAACCTTAAGGAAAGAAATTTCCCAGCGGTCTTTACTTTAAAGATATCCCTCGTGAATTACATTCTGTAAGCGAAAGCTAATGGTTTATGTGAGTAAAATTTGGTAAAAAAAATAATTTTATTTGATATTTCATTTATTAGAATTAAATTTATTGTTCTCAAGATATCTGCTATTAAATTGAAAATTTTATTATACCACAATTTTCTTAGGCAGACAATTGACATAATTTTCATACTGAGTAATACTAGATACAAGTTAATAAAATTACCTGCAATCATTGCTCAAGTCCATTTTATTTTCATGTTACTTTGTGTCCCAATTAAAGCAAAAGGACTTTTGCTTCTATAGCTTAGTAAATTTTAATTTGACCCTGTTATCTTGTTTGGTGCCTGTTCTACTGCTTTAAAAAGAGTTTGATATGAATATAATATTTTAGTGATTAGCAGACTGCAGATAAATTTTATTTTATAAGATTTCAGGAAGAGAATAAGAAAATAGAATTTGAAACAATTTTTGTATGAAACATTTAAAAAAAATTATAATTGAATTATAACTCCCTCCTTCAGAATAATAAAAAAGATCTGGCACCACAAGAAATTTCAGGCAGTTTAACTCATTATGTATACAAAGGACCTTATATCTTAAAAAATCAAATGGTTTATTAGCTGATATGTAATTTAAACACCAGGATGACAATACTCCTAAGTGGAGAACGCCTAAGGGAGATTTGTACAGATGGCCTGAAAGAATTTTAAATTTTATGATTCTAATAATTCAATTTAAAATTTTCAAAATTAAAACTTACATCTGAACAATAAAAGCAATAAATCAAATGAAAATTTTAGATTCCTTCTTACAGTAGATAAGAAATTTGGTGCACTAAAATTCAGAAAACTTATCTATCGATGAAGATAACTTTCATTAATATGTTAATTTCTTCGTGATGCAATTTATATTTAACAGTTCTGTTTAAAATCTGCCAAAACTGTGCTATAAGTTATGTTATTTATAACTTCATTCAAATAAGCCTATCAGTATTATAATCATTGTAAATAAATCAGTGACATATATACATTTCTAATACATTAAAGTTTTTTTTTCATTTTTGGCAAACAGTTGAAACAGATTCAAGATATTAAAAGCATACAAATTTTCTAAAAATTCCATAGCTGTAATTTAATCAGAGTTATTCAAGTCTCATTTTCTAATAACTTTAAAATGCTCTAAATTTCTTTGTTTTCTAGTTCGTAAAAAAGGTATATGCTCACTTGCAGAAAAAAATTTATTGTGGACAAAAAAATATGTGCTTATGTCCGGAACAGTTGATGCACCTGCATAAAATTTTACAATATTTAAGTTTATTCCATGGTAACAACACATTTGTGTGTGTGTGTGTGCACACACGTGCTATGTATGTTTTGTTACAGAGGCTACTTTCCGTAATTGTACATAAGTGTATATTTAAGAGCTCTATAAAACATATATACACACAACCTCACTCATGTGAAAAAAATTATTGTAATTAAGATAATATACGAACCTATACTCAGTAGAGTTAACACAGCGCACAAAATTATTCACTGGGATAAACTTCATGATAACTACTAACTATGTGTACTGCTACGCAAGTTATTTTTTGTTATTATCTATAGCAGCATTTCTCAACCTAAGGGTCACAGTGATGTAAAAGGGGGTCACAAAATTAGTCTACAACTTTACACGTAAACAATAATGAAATCATTTTATGAGAAAAAAATTATTTATTATAAACATTTTACTTACATTTATAAGTACACATGTAAAGACAATAGATGGTTGCTTTTGTTTTTCATTTAAAAGTTTCTATATAAGTAGATCTATGTTAGAAACACACAAAAGCAAATTGTTTTCAAGTGATATCAATGATTCCTATATTTAGTTTTTAGCACAAGCATAGACAAAAAAAAACCTTTTCACACAGATGCGGTGAAAGGGATTAATATTTTCAATGCTTCTGTGACTAAATTTCCACATTCACTTCAATGAGCAAGCCAAAATGTATCAAAATCTTCAAATGTGAATTGTAATTGTAATAGACATTTTATCGGCAGACATTTCGGTGAGCTGGTTGTGAATCTCAACTTAGCAGCTAACAATAATTTAGCAGGTAACTTAGCAGCTGCAATAACATTTTCACTAAATGGAATCAGTACCCATTTCTTTGAGAAATCATTATTATCTTCTAGGAAATATCCAGCCAACTGAATTTTTAGCTCATGCAAATGCATCTTCATGCTATCCAAACTGTGGTGATTAAGTGTCTTCTTCAACCAAATTTTTGACAATACAATCGGAACTGAGTGGAAACACATCAAAATGTTTGATTTGAAGGTGAATAATTCAGATATCAAGCTTCTTAATGAAAGCATGAACTCTCTGTCATTAATAAAATGTTTTTATCACATCCTTGTAAATTTACATTCGTCATTTAGATGCTAAGTAAGCCAACAGCAATATATATATACTCATTATTCAGTAAAAACATGGAGAATGGCATTTTTTTTATCCTACAAAAATATTATTAACTCATCTCATAATTACAATAACTGAATTAACACTTTCTCCTGTGATAACCATCTCACTTCTGTATGGAATATAAGAGATTTTTTTTTTCGCCAATCTCACCACATTGTTTAGCAAACAGCCTGTAATCTATAATGTTAACAAAATTAACCATTTTTACAGCATTACAGAGAATTTGTTTGAAATTTTCCGGAATATTTTTTTGTAGAAAGAGCATGTCTGTGAAGGAAGTAGTGCACCCATTCCACCCTTGGTATAAGATGATCTTTTAATTTTTTCAGAAATCCACATTTTTTTTTGTAATCATCGCTATATACTGTAATACATTTTATTCAATCAATGTCACAGTCTTTAGTAGCTTCACAAAAAGCATCAAAAAGACATTGTCCTATTGCATGACCAGGTATTGAATTCCAAAACAATATTTTTTTTTTTTGACTGATCTGTCCCTATTGCATTTATGTCTCACAAACATATGAATTAAGAAATGTTTGCACTTCTGTTGATTCATGAAAATGAACATTAAAAAATTTGCTTCATTCACTTGCTGAATTATATGATTCCAAACATCAGGAGCAAACTGAAAAAAGTTCCCCTTTTTTCAGTTTTTTGCTTTTTCCACGCCTGTTAAAACATTGACCATATCAATTTCAGCAGGCAATATAAGGTTTTCTAAGATTGTATAGAGTTTGCACATCTTAATTAACCTTAATGTTACAAGATAAGATGTTTAAAGTGTACTTTTATCAGTATGGCTTGATTTACAAATCGAAACTTGTTGATTTCTCAAAGTATGTAATGTTCTTTCAAAAAAATTCCAATGATTTGCTTTTATGATCTGGATGTTTAGTTTCTAAGTGTGAAATTAATTTTGATGACTTCATGCAACTTTCCATCCAATGAGGTAAAACCATAATTTAAACAACTGTTATTGTACAATCTTGTTGTTTTACCAATCAATTCACTGGATGTAGATGGCTCACTTTGTTTTTTCACAAATTTACCCATTTGCATAAGAATTTAATTGAAAAAAAAAATCAGTCACATGGTTTGACTGCACACTAAAATACTGAAACCTCAATTATTATTATTTTCAATGAAACTATGCTTTTAGAAATGTAAATAACGGCATCAGATGCATGCTTCACATTCTAAACTAAACTGACATTCTGCAATTCCCTTATGCCTGTTTCACACTGCTAACAGCATGATGTGTTCAAATGTACCATAAGCATGTTCAAATATGATGCTCTCACAATGAACATTGTGCAAGCAGACCAAATTACAAGGAGCATGCACACATCAAGTTGGAACCTGTAGTAAATTGCTCATGTTTGTACATTTTGTTCAAGCATATTCATACCCATAGCTATCAACACAACTAAACAGTTTTAACTAGGTTTAATTGGGTTGGGGTTGAGGGTAATAAAATATTCATTCATTTTTTTCCCATTTTGGGGGTCATGGAACTAAAAAGGTTGTATATTACTATAGTGCTCTATAGTAATATATAGTGTGTGTAATAAAAAATGTTTAACAATAGATCTGTTTGTTAACCTCTTCTACTTCAAATTGCTTGTATATTCTGTTTGATATAAAATAAAAATTAAAACTTTTTATAAAACTATAATGGCTATCAAATTAATATCTGTAAGATAAATAATAATAATTATTATGATCACTTACTAGTTCATATGTACACTTATTACACGCCCATCCTCCCAATGGAATATCTTTTTCTTCTTCTATAGGTGGATTACTAAAAACAAACAAAAAATCAATGCACTACATATAAAAATTAAAAATATTATCTTTACATTGAGTTGATAACTTTGATAGACACTGCACAAATATTTAAATTTATAAGGACTAACATAATTAATAACTAAACACATTCATTGGTAACAACATAACATGCTATTGAACTCGATATGTGTAGATACTTCATATACCTTTCTCCTCATCCTGACCTTGGAGGGGAAGACACCCTCCATATTTGGTAGTTTCGGTTGCCATGCAACCTCCTCCATACCTATTTTTTCCTATTTAGCCTCCAGGAATCACCATCAGGTATTACTTCAGAGGATGAATGAAGATGATGTATGAATGTAAGTGAAGTGTAGTCTTGTACAGTCTCAGGTCAACCATTCCTGAGATGTGTGGTTAATTGAAACCCTACCACCAAAGAACACCATTATCCATGATCTAGTATTCAAATCCGTATAAAAGTAACTGCCTTTACTAGGAGTTGAACCTTATAACTCTTGAATTCGAAATCAGCTGATTTGCGAAGACAAGTTTACCACTAGACCAACCCGGTGGGTACCTCCTCCATACCTAGCTCTTACAGGCTTTACCGGAAGTCATCTTTAGAACCCTGGCAAAAGGCATCTCTCAGCCTCGTTCTTGCCTGGTCAGGATGCCACCGACATGAATACATGTGATATTTCCATCAGTGCACTACTAGGAATAAAACCAAACACATCTATGTCAAGTCTTTAACAAGACTGAGTGACATGAAGGAACTGAAATCAAAAAGCAACTACCTACCCAATAGGTTAGAAGTTGGTTTGAAACGCAACCATAAGATAACACAAAACAAGAAATAAAAATAAATAAACAAAACACTACAAAAACATCAAACTTATTACATAAGAACAACAAAACCAAGATACAGGAAAGACCAGGTGGAATCCTAAATTCCCTCAGCAATCTGTTTTCTTGCCAGGTACCCGATGAAATTTCAACTATACCCATTCGGCCCGGTTTTTACAATTCTCACAGAAATCTAATGTTGACCCAACAAATAGTCTCCATGTGCAAAAGTTCATATTTTGCGCATTCATAAATTACATGGTATGTGTCATCTAGTTGTCCACAATTTGGAAACACACCTGAATCCACCAGGCCAATTCACTGAAGTCTGTCTCGGAAGGCGCCATGACTAGAAAGAAACTACATCACATAATTGTTAGGGTGAACCCAAGGGGCGTCCTGCAAACCAACAACATCTGGGAAAAGATCATGCATATAACGCCCAACCCTCTGCCTCATACCTTTCTCCTCAGTCAACCCTAATGTAAAAATTCTATCTGATGTTGCTGATGGACATCTGAGCGATGAAATCAGAAGTTAATATTTTATCTAATATCACTGCTACTAACAGACATTAAATTTTGAAATATATAATAAATTTAAAATACAAAATTTGGAATTTTACTGGGTCAATCGATGTTTTATTTATAAACAAGAAATTTTCCCCATTTACTTTTTAGTTCCAGATAAATCATGAGAACTTCTAATCGGTCAAGGAACTTGAAAACCTTGAAAATAATACAGCTATAATGTACATGCTGCTACAACAGGTAAGTCAAGAGTTGCAAATGTCAATGGTGCATATTAAGTCGAGTTAATTCGACCTAAATATGAAAAACTTAAAGCTTAGCATTTTAAAGGTTTTATGTACT
Source organism: Lycorma delicatula (assembly GCF_047948215.1). Classification (NCBI taxonomy): domain Eukaryota; kingdom Metazoa; phylum Arthropoda; class Insecta; order Hemiptera; family Fulgoridae; genus Lycorma; species Lycorma delicatula. The sequence goes on from NC_134458.1 coordinate 65,593,418, forward strand.
ACACGGTTCAATGCGATGGTAAAATACAGCTGTATTTTCTAAGGACATTTATATTTCATTCCTTTTTTTTTGGCTTTAAATTTTTAATATCTAATCTTTGGCTTTACTTTTCCACTAAACAGTTATATAGTATTGATCATTTCATAAAATATCCTGAAAGTCTAAGGGTATCTTGTACAATTTTCTTGATGCACCTAATAAGAGAGGATGTAAGTAGATCCTGTCAACAGAATGATGGCCACGGACAGTGTTCAAGAGCTGTTACCATTAATATATAATCGATTCAGCCAGGCCTTGAACTATCAACATCAGTATGGGAAAATCATTTTATTTCATAAGTGAATCACCATTGCAAAGAACAACATTCTGAGTTGGAGAATGTGATTCTGTGTCAGAGCAATAATTTAAAACAAGAGACAATAAACAAAAATAGGTCAAGTTAGATGTACGAGTTATTGAAGTACTGTGGAAATAGCAGGACTTTTTTGTCAGTATAATATAATTCACACAAAATGAGCTAATAGAAGTGCAGGAATAGAAACAACAATTATAATAATAAGTACACATTATGAGAATCACTTAAGATGAGATAAATTCATAGCTCAAACAAATGATATATGCAATTCTATTCCAATTATAATATAAATTCTATTGCAATTCCATATGCCAATATCTATTTGAATCAGATGAAAAGATATAAAACTTAAATGAACAAATAAATAAATGAACAATTCATGTTGAAAAAAGTTAAGAATCTCCTTACAAGGAGTCAGGAAGGGTCATTGGCTTATTACAATAGTTATGAGCCAACAGAATACTTTGGTAAGGGAAAGAAGGGTGAAAATTATTTAGGATTAACGGCTAGTTGGAAAAATTGACAGCTGACATAGGCCTTCAGAAAGTAAAAATCCATTTTATAAAACATAATAGATCTAATCATTCAGGAGAAACAGAAGGGTATCATTGAAGAAAAGCATTCTGAAACTGAATCACAGATTATAAAATAGCTCCAGACATTGAGTCTGATTACGATTTGATAATGATGAAATGATGGCTGCAGTTTAAGCGACTAGAGAAAAACTGAACACCAAGATTCGGAACACAGAGAAGCTGTGAAGAATGATGTAGAATTAAAATTTGAACAAGACCCTAAAGTAAAAGACTCTTTGTAGTAATCATAATAATTAAAATAAGTCCTACAGAAGATAAATATAAAAAAGTAAATAATTAAGGTAGGAGAGGAAATTTTAAGTAGAAAGGTAAGTCAGCAGAAAACTCTGGATGGAGATGAATGAGAACTTATGAATGAATGTAACAAGAAAATCACAAAAGATTATAAAGGCAGAATTATATAGACAAAAAGTTAAATTAATATAGGTGGCAAAGGAACTGATTTCAGCAGTTAGAGATGCGTAAAAGAAAGCAATTATAAGAACTACTGATATAAGATACAGAAAAAATTTTGGATGGAACATAACTGTTAGGAAGAAAAGAGAGAGGTAATAATTAACAGAAAGACACAGAACTAAATAGAGGACAAAAGTTTCTAAATGAGTAGAAGAGATCAAATGCTGGTAGCAGAAATTCTAATTTTGCCTGAAGTAAAGAAAAAGGAAACATTTTTCCAGTTCCACATAGTCTGCTAAAATCAGAAAGCTTTTCTCAGTTCCCGCAGATTATTTAGTTAATATTGATATATCAACTTGTCTTTTAAAAAATACTGAATTTTCACAATTTGAGAGATAGAACAAATGAATTCAGCACTTGTGAAAAACGTTTTTAATTAAGTAATAAAGGGCTAGCAGGAATTCATTAATTTACCAACTGTAACCCTTATACACTCCTTCACAATTCCAGTATTAAATATTTCATGTTTTAAATTTATAACAGATATTAGATCTGTTATAAATTTAAATGGATACCAGGGCTTCCCTTAAAAATTATAACTTTCTGAGGACAGCCCTAATTATTCAATAATATTTGTGAAGCCTACTGTTAATACTTTAATCAAAACATTAATAAGAAAAGCTGACATTAAATAGCTACTTTCAATTTATTTTATTTTTTTGTAGTTCCAAAAACATTTGTGAAAATGTCTATTTGACTTTAGAGAAATTATACTCCAACTTTCATTAACAAGAGGAAAAAGAAAAAAGCTTGACTTCATATCCCACAAAATTGTTTTACAGAGAAAGAATAGACTACAAATAATAATTTATGCCTTCATGTAAATGGATGTTGAATTTCTGTGGTTCAATACTTCAGGAAACAACAATATTTATACTGACACAATATTTAACATGATATTAACAAATACACAATACCTTTCATCTTATCTTCTTTAATTCTGGTCCTTTTAGTTAACTAATAATCTGTTTTAAATTATTATCTAATAAACTAATATTTTCAATCTATTACTAGTACCATATTATTTATTTGGGAAAAAATTATTTTTCATTAGAAAACATTAAATTTAGCAATTATTGTAAACAAGGTCAAAATTTTATAACTTTTGGGAAATATATTACTGTAGACAGCTTACTAAATCTTCTGTGGGACTTGCAATCATACTTTTTCCAACAGAGCGGTGCTTTCTTGATAGAACTTGATATGTGCTTACTCCACATTCTGACTAATTAAGGAATTTTGTTCCTATCCAGAATCTGTTCATGTGTCTCAGGTCCTAATTAGTAAAGTGGGGGCCCCCTACACCTATAATCTAAATCTAATCTTACCTGAATGCCGACAGGCAATTTTAGGTGACACAACATTTGCTATACTTTTTGTAATTTGTTAACATATCATTAATAAGTTTAATTTTACTTAATCATTTACACAATGAACATGTCATAATCGAACAGATGCTACAATTATAACACTGTACAAAAATATTAATATTCTTGCAAGAATAAAACTGAGAATTCCTAGTGTCATGAGGTTTTCTTGAACATTCTTGATATAACAGAATTTAAAATCTATCTTTAAAACTTTTAAAAAGATTCTAAAGTAAACATTTTTCTTAAGCTAATGAAGCAGACTTCTGTTGGCTTACACTAAATATTTAAATAGGTTTGCAGAATTAAACTTCACTAAGAAAGTATTCATATAGTGTAGTAACATTATTTCACTGTAATATGTCAGCCTTCTGACTTGTACGAACACAAAAACAAACCAAGCAGTTTATTAACACAATTATTTTTTACCATGAATTTTCAAAGTTTTATGAATTTTTTAATTAGTAATTTTAAACAATTCTTTAGTTATGAATATAACAAAATAAATTTTTTAAAAATCAGAAAACTGTAAGATGTGTAATCATCTTGCACAAGTAATGTGTAAACATGTAACTGTTCTAAAAAAGGTTTTAAGCAGTAGTAATAGTTTTCCACCGAATAAAAATCAGGCTTTATAAAACACCAAAGCAAGAGAAACTTGGTCATTAATTAACAGCAAAAGTACGGTACAACAACTAGTAATTTCTTGACAAAAGCCACTGGAGTAATGAACACAACATGTATAGTCCTCCATCTTCACCTATATGGTAACTGAAGTATCATTTGTCCACAATGAATATTTTGATGTAATCATGAGATTTACCACAATAAAGAACCATCAAAACCATAAAATAAAAGCTTGTGTTTTACAATCATAAATAATCAATATAGCTGTATATATGAGGTCTATTCAAAAAATAACTGAACTTTTTTAATTATGCGCCAACAGAAATATTTAGTGACGTGCGGTTGGCAGCATTGTGTTCCACAAAACCTCCTCTGTAATCGCATGTTCTTGCATTGTTGATATCTCATTTAGTTTTTGTGTTATTGTTACTTGAGTGCTACATGTTTAAATGTTAGTACCAATGTACGATTTTTTGATGATTGAACTTTTGTTTTGATGTCGTAGCCAAAAACCCAGCTTTCATCTCCCATTACGATCCTTTGCAAGAATGTTTCATCGTCATTGGCTTGTTCAAGGAGTTGCCATCAACTGTGCACTCAATGTTCTTTCTGCTGTTCAGCATCAAACGAGGAATAAACTTTGCTGCAACTCTATGCATGTTCAGTTTTTCAGTCAAAATGTCATGGCATGATCCAATTAAGATGCTAACTCTTTCTCCAAGTTCTCTGACAGTCAATCGGCGATTTTCACACACCAGCGTTGCTTTTCTGAACATGTGTGCCATCAGTTGAAGTTGAAGGCCTTCTTGGTCGAGGGTCATTTTCAATTGAATGACGACCAATTTTAAATTATGAAAACCTTTGTAACATTGCGTACAACCCAGAGCATCATCTCCATAAGCTTCTTTCAAAACTTGAAAAATTTCTGTGAAAGTTTTCCCCAGTTTCATACAAATTTTACGATGTATCGTTGCTCCTGAAAAGTGCACATTACAAAAATCGCTACTAACACTTGAACGCATTGCACTCAAATAAAAATAACACAAAAACTAAACCAGATATTAACAATCCAAGAACATGTGGTTACAGAGGAGGTTATGTGGAACACAATGCTGCCAACTGCATGTCACTACATATCTCCATTGGCACGTAATTAAAAATGTTCATTATTTTCTGAACAAACCTCGTATATCAATATCCATTTTCATTCACAAATATTTATTTACATAAACTTACAATTTAATCATTCATATTTAGTCAATCAATGTATAAATATAATTTAAAAATGGTGCATTTTTGCTATTTTATTTTAATAACTATATTCTTTAATGATTATCTTAAAAGGTAAATATGAAAATAATTTTTTGGATGGATAAAATCAAATCTTTGAAATATATATGTATGTATTATATATATATATATATATATATATATATATACATGTATAAAAGAACAAAAAGCAAAACCCCTTTGTTTCATTCCTAGATTGAGCCAGCTAGTGCTGCCCTCTAGTTTTCTATTAGTGCTGGCCTGCGAGCCAGTTCATACAATTCATTCGAGTTAAGAATCCCGTCTGGTGTGGTCACATATTTCTTTGTCTAATGTGACTTACGTGGTTTAGTTATCTGGTATGTTATTTAGTATCTTTGGCAAATTAAATTCAACTATCCTAGAAGAATATTGTTTCATTCATTCATCCAACAATCAATACAGTCCATCCTAGCTCTAAAAACTTAATACCCTTTATGAAAGAGAATTTTAAGTTTCTTACACATGTTTTTTCATACATTATTCTCTTTTGTCCCATCAGATCTTTCGCTTTTGCATCCCATGCCAGTGCAGTAGAGAAACTATTATCCAAAACATTGGTCAACTGAAACACTGCTTATTAGAAAGCTATGTCAAATACTACTACGCAGTAACTTTAAACATTCTTCTGGAGCAAATACAAGCCATAAAACATAATCCTGCTTCTGAAATGCAGGATTTGATGGCAAAAAAACATTTTCTGGGCTAGAAATTGATTACAGTATTCTTACCACCATATCCGGGTATACAAGTGATGCAAGTATCTTTATTTTTTGATAAATCTCCATTTTCCATTTCTACTACAATAGTGTTGATTTGTTATGCAATCTTCTAAACTACACATCAGTAAAATTTTTATACTACCTTATACTATCGCTACTGTCTCCACATACGATTGCTGGTCACAAACAGATCATATAAAAATTTGAGTCCTGATCGATTCAAATAGTCAATGATCTGCTGTAAATCATAAAAAAGTTCTGCTTAAAAGGGTATAGAATATACTTCACAAGTAAATGAAAATGAAATCAAGACATTGAAATTAACAGAAGAAAAAACATCAAAGGTTATCATATTTAAAATAAACATTACAATCACAACATTGATAGTCTTCATTTTAAGAATAATATTAATAGCAAATATTTCAAAAACACTTGAATGACTACTAAAAATCTCCTCTCCAAAAAGTTAAAACAAATTTAATTTTTTGTTAGTCATTTTATTAATTTTTTTTTTTGTTATACTCAAGCTAGCATTTATGCCAAGAATATATATATTTATACAAGCTTAAACTTTTTTTTTAAGAAGCAGCAGTTCCCTAATAAACATTTTAAGGCAAAGCAAATGTGGTTTGCTCATGAGCTCATTCTGCTGCAAGCACATTTTATAAATGGTTGTCATTCATGCATGATCTAGTACAAATACGAAAACAACACAGAACTTGAGATAATAATGAACCAACACAATCAAGGCCAAAAATTGAGATATCAGGCTTAACACAATGTGTGTAATTTGAAGCAATAAAACTTTGTCTTACACTTGTATAAACTGTAAAGTTGTAATGAACAAAAACCATTCTTAACAGTAAGCATAAAAAATGTAAATTTTAAATCACATACACATAATACTCCCTATAAAAAATTATATTACTCACCTACCTACAAAAAGGGTCAAACAAAAAAGAATCTTCTATTAAATCACTGGTAATGACAAAACAGATTTGAGTGAAATATCTGACTAATTCTAATTTCACACAAGGAAACATGTAGCTATCATTCACAGATCTCTTATTTAAAGCCAAAAAAACTACTTACAAACTAAGGATAATGTACCAAATGCTTATGATTTAGAGCACACTGATCATCCAACTGAAAAAAAATTAAATCGAAATGAAAAGATTTTTTTATCCAGATGAAAAAATTATGCCTAAATCTTTCTCAAAAACATTACATATGCATTATCAACAAATAATTTGGTTTGTCAACGTACCCCAACCACAGTTACGGAATCACAACACCTCTACTCATCCTGCTTTTTGATTGATTTGGTTTCACAAACAGAAGATAAATGCAACACTCATATTCAAGTTAGCTATGTTATGAATGTAATAGATCATTATAAAATTACACGTGTTATCGATAATGATTAATCAAATCAAAATATCCTCCCTTAACTGTGATAAATAGTTATAATTTACTAAATAAATTTATTTTGCAAAACCTGCTTGCTTATAGGGCTGTTTAGCCTACTCTTCACTGTTTATGTTGGTATATAAAAGGACTTGCATACTTCATTAATTACTCGATGAGATTATAAACAATAAAAATAAAATTATTTTAAGAATACATTTCTGAGCTGAGTTAGATAAATAGGAAATGTGTAGTAGTTAGTATTAATTTTATTTTGTTACAAATCACAAGGGGAAGGAAGGAAAATTCTTCATGATCCTATGAAATCATGCCTGTTTTGAAATAGAAACAAAAAAAAAATTAAATAGGTCAGTACGACAACAGTTCAGCTTAAGTGTTAAAATTCTTCAAACAAGTTGATTTATTGTAATACTAATGTAATAAAAATTTTTGAAACAAAAGATGTTTAGATTTGAAAAAAGTAATAAAGTTAGGCAAAGAAAACTTTAATCGTATTATATCTTAAGAGACTTACAAAGACAGTATTAATCAAAAAAGTAAAGGACAGACTGAAAATGAGTCAAGAGTATCATTAAAGACACCAATCACCAGAGGAACAAGGATTATTATTCTGCATATCAATGAGATAGGTTTCACAGCAAATGTCAAATCAGGAAATTGCCTAAAAGAGATGATTTTCTTTTTTCAAATGTTTATTTTACTAATGCCTAGGAATTGTTATATATACAAGGGCTGTCCAGAAAGTAACTTACATTTTGAAATAAAGAACCAACAAAATAAAAAAAAGAAATTTTATTATATATATTTGAATGGGACAATCTTAAACTATTTTTCTACAGTCACAATTTAAATTGAGCCACTTATTGTAACGATGCACAAGCTTTTCAATTCCTTCTCTGCAGAAATCTGCCGCCTTAGATTTTTGGCACACATCTTGCACAAAACTTGTGATAACCAAGCTTCCCAGATATAATTTCATGCATTAAACTTTGTGAAATCTGGAGAAAATGAAGCAAGAGTTCCATAATCATGTGGCGATTTTCACGAATTTTATCATTGATTTTCATCGTCAGTTCATCAGTCACAAGGCTAGACCAACCACTGCAGAACTCATCATAAACATTGGTGTGGCCATTTTTAAACTGAATGTACCACTGTCTCACTCCACCTTCATTCATTATTCCATCTCCATACACCTCACAAAGTTGTCGATGAATTTCAATTGGTTGAGGATTTTTGCCAGTAAAAACCTAATTACTGAATGCACCTCACAATTCGCGGGATTTTCTATTGAAGTGTACGTTTCAAAAATTCAAGACAAAGAAGAAAAATCACAGTCCACATGCTATGACAGCTTGATGTATACTGAGTATAGAAATGTTTTGATGCCAACTTAGTGGCTCTATCCCCACCCATCTCCAAGCTAGGCACAAACATAAGTTACTTTCTGGACTGTCCTCATATCTAGTAGATATGAAAATTATTTGTTCTTTATATATATTTTTTCATCTTTTTTTAAATTAAACTCTTTATAATCATTATTTTTAAAAAACAAAAACTCTGTTTGTATTGCAAGAAAAATAAAATTACTAATATTCATAATAAATATAATGTCATATTATTGAAAAATATAACCTGATCATAAAAGTTAACCTATCAGCAAAAGGTTTGATATGTATAATAATCAATCTACTTAAATCGTTTCATTTTTTTCTTTTTGATACACATAATCAATAAAATAAGAGTGGATAGAATGAATTAATTTTAAAAAATCAATGAAAACATATAGACATGTGCACACACATACACACACACACACACATACAAAAGTTCTGTTCAGAAAATAACCGAAAATTTTTAATTACACACCAATGGAGATATTTAGTGATATGCGATTGGCAGCACTGTATTCTGCATAACCTGCTCTATAACCACATGTTCATTATAGGTATCTCTTTTAGTTTTTGTGTTATTGTTATTTGAGCGCAACATGTTAGTGTTAGTGTTAGTGTTAGTTGAGCGCAAAGTGTTAGTACTGATATTTGTAATGTGTAATTTTCAGGATCAATAATACAACTTAAAATTTTGCATGAAACTGGGGAAAATCTTCACAGACACATTTCAACTTTTGAAACAAATTTACAGAGATGATGTTCTGGGTTGTAAACAATGTTACAAAGGTTTTCACAATTTAAAATTGGTCGTCAGTCAATTGAAGATGACCCTCGACCACGAAGGCCTTTGACTTCAACTGATGACACCCACAATCAGAAAATCAACTGGTGCATGAAGGTCACAGATTGACTGTCAAAGAGCTTGCAGAAGAGATTAGCATCTTAATTGGATCACGCCATATGACATATCGACTGAAAAATTGAACGTGCATTGAGTTGCATCCCAACCCCGTATGGCCTTGTAACGCTTCCGGTCACCACACCATTCCCGCCATTCCTAGCCCTGATGAGCTTTAATGGGAGTCGTCTTTCGCCCTCTAACTTTTTACATCTCATAGTAATAAGCCAGGCCTCGTTGGGATGCCACTGATGTAAATACCTCAGTAGACATATACATCAGTGATTTATAAACTCAGCTTTTGCCTTCACTGCAGGCCTCATCCAGAGCATCGAGTTGTAGCAATGTTTGTTCCTCATTTGAAGACCAAACAAACATTGCAGAAAGAACATGGAGTGGATGTTTGTCAGCATCTTCTGGAACAAGCCAATGACAATGAAACATTCATGCAAAAGATAATAACAGGAGATGAAAGCCAGGTTTACGGCTACGTCATTGAGACAAAAATTCAATCATCACAATGGATTAGCAAAGGATCTCCATGCCCCAAGAAAGCATGTCAGTCTCAATCCAGTGTCAAAGTAAAGCTCTCAGTTTTTTCGATTTTAATGGAATTGTGAATTTTGAATTCTTTCCTCAAGGTGAAACAGATATATATATATATATATGAGGTCTGTTTAGAAAATAACCGAACTTTAATTTTTTAATCTTTACTATTAATTTTACAGATTACTGGTCCTTGTCCTCTTCAAAAACTACTACTCTCCTCTCCTATTCATACATTTTTCCCAGCGGTATTTCCACTTCACAAAGCAGTCCTGGATAGTTACATTTGAAATGGCCTTTAAGAACTGTGAAGAATTTGCTTTAATGCCATCAATAGTCTCAAAATACTATCCTTTCACCATTGATTTTAATTTAGAATTAATAAAAATCGCAAGGAGCCAGGTCTGGTGAGTTGGGAGGCTGTGTTGATTATGTGTTCTTATAATATGATATAATAAAACAATTGTAAAATTAAAAATTCCAACACAATAAGCACTTTGTATCAGCTAACATAGACTTTCAATTTTACCATTTATCTAACAAGTTAGAATAATAAAAAAAAGTTATCCAGTAAGACTATTAATGAAAATATATTTATAAATGTAAAAAGAACTATTCGGTTAATAGTTTCTAGCCAAATAGAAAAATACTTTACTTTCTTATATTACTTCATTCAAAGGTCTTTATTGATACACATGGAAATTTTTGGAGAATTTTTGTGTTTCACTTCAAGAGAGTCATGATCAGAAGTTATTTTATCACTAAATTAAACAAAACTTTTTTCAGGTGCCAAGTCTCCTGGATTCTGTCCGATGGATGATTCTGTCCGTAGAATGTAATTTTCCAGATAAGATTAAATCAAACAAGCACAATATTTTATTATTTAATTTATCCTTATAGCAGGTAAAAATGTCCACAGTTTCTGCATCCATCGGGATCAGTCATACAGAGAATTTGTAAATGTTAAATCTATTCACAGTTTTTATTTATAGATAAAAATACATACGTAAATACAAAGACAAAGTCAGAGTTGTAAGAGCTCCTCTTACAATAATCTTCTTACAACATTAAGTGTTAATTATACTAAAAAAATTATTTTAAAATAAAACAAAACATTCATACTGTGTGTGCATGTGACATACTCCCAATCAACAACACAAAAAAATGAATTATCATCTAAGACAGCCGTACCAAAGCCACAACCCATCAGGACTATTCCAAAAATCCACATTCTCCTGTCATCAATGTGTTTATAACATCAGGTAACCTTTTCCTTTATCAACAGACAGGTACAATAAATGACGTTATAAGTAACAAACAATTAGGAACGACCAAAATTAACTCCCCATGATGAGTATTCAAACAGCTTATATTGGCTGCAAACAACTGAAAATGCTCTGGTTTACCCGAATGACATATACAGTTTGACATTATACACTGAAATTTCTCCACTTATCAAGTTTTATCATAACCAATTCATCATAGAACTAACATGATCATTCCATCTTCTAGAAAAAATGAATAATAAAAAGCAATTAATCTTAGTCAAGTGACATCAAACGCCAAACAATATTTCAATAGGGCTCTCAAAGCTTTAGCAAACACATACACGGGTTTTTATTATCTCCTAGTTGTAAGCAACTCTAGCCATAAAATTTGGTTTAATGTATTATATTGCAACACCACCACCAATTTTATTTAAGCAATCATTATGAAATATAACTACAATTCATCACAGAAACCATAGAAGAATCTACACCAGGCTTGAGGGACATTTCATTTCAGTAGAAATTTTGTACATTTCAGTATAAAATTCATCAACATGAGCATACAATTACTAAATATTATTAAAAGACAATTTTACAGTTTCTAGAATTTTAAATATCATAGTTGATATTTACAATAAATATGATGATATCAGGTAACTGGTATCTTAGGAACTGTAATTCCTAGAATAACCAGACATCATACTGAATAGAAATATATCTAAGTTATTAGAGGGGCAGGATATTCTGGTGTTATTGCCAAACTGACTTAGAAAAATTTAGAAGGACGGTCTCAACAGACCTTGATTAATCTGACACAAAAATCAATGCGTGGAATAAACCAAAAATCACACAAAGACTTATGCACAAACATAAGTGAACGCTATTACTACGAATAAACCACTGTGATCAGACACACAGCACTATTAAAGTTACTAAAGTTAACTACTAAAATTACTAAACTTATTCTCAAAAACAACAACAAAAAAGATATATAAAAAAAATTACACATTTGAGTTACACATGCAGTCGTACCATTTTAGTGTTATTTTAAAATATGAAAATCTGATGTTCAATAGCAATGTTTTAGGTTTTTAGAGAAGTATTTATAGATTTTCAAAGTTGGTGATTTATGACTTCAATTAAATTCATTATCATGTGTCTGAAAAACACTCCGTGAAGTTTAAAATTCTTTGCAAATACTTTTGAACAAGTCAAACACTGCAGTGTTGCCAGTATTAATCATCTGTACAATTGTTTTCATTATGTATTTGAAACCACTGTTTGATTTAGTCTGTACTTAAAAAAACAAGTTCATTATCACGAGCACACTGTTATCAGCCACAAGCAGAATCCAGTTACTGACAACAGTGTACTTAGTTTCCTCTGTCACCTATTGCAAGCTAATTTTCATGAGCTAAATTTTTTAATCAACAAATCAGTCTTTTTATATAAAATTATAGCTATTATGGTATTATATTTTATAACATTTTTCACATATTTTGAAAAACCTAAATCGATATGCCAGGCGATATTTCACCTCAGATTATAAAACATTTAAATGCATTTTGCTGGGCTCATAACTACAGTTAAAACATTTATAAAAAAAAATCTACTCATGTAACTAAAAAGTCCTGTCTATATACCCGAAACTATGCAAAACTAAATATGTGGGTAAAACTATCTTTATATGTATGTGAAAATAATTTACGTGCATTTCTTGAAGAATTACAAAACACAATTCTTGAAGAAATAATAGTAGCATTATAATGTTATTTCTGCATGCTTCCATAAAATTAAAATCCACTCAAAATTGTAATTAGAAATTTATCAAAAAAAATTTTATAACAATTCTAGGAACATAACATAAATTTTCATCAGTTGAAAATAGCTTTCTTCTGAATCTATGTAATTCCTCAGAAATTACACAATTAGATTAACTATCTAGAAAACTTTTTTGCAGCTGAGATAAAAAAGATGTCATGCGAGGTGTGATTGCAGCTTATGAGTTTGTGTGCTTATTTATGCAAATAAATAATGTCACAAGTTTGTGAGTCTGCATAACTTGAATAAGTTAGTTTTAAAGATAGTACACTTAATTATAACTCAACAAAAGCAATGCTAAAGTGCATTAAAATATATCATTAATATTCTATATTTATCTAACCTTGAGCAAATATAAGGTGACAGAAGTCTTGTACAGACTCGGCCTGACCAACTCTGAGGTACCATTAAAAAACACTATAAATAACTTGCGACATTTATGGAAATTCATCAAGTTGAAATCATTACAAACAGCTGTTTTTCTATCTCACATTCACACATTAGCATTTCTGAAATAATAAGTGTAATTTGACAAATTTTGTGTGTGTGTGTTTATGCACGTGTGTGAATATTTACTAACATATTCACAAAATATTTATCACAAAAATATATCTAAGTATTTTCCACATGGATGACAGATTCATTTGATGGCATTAGTTAATTTTCTCTGGACCTGTTAAAATTACCTTGCACTTTTATTATTACAATAGGTATTTTTTTTATTGTTCAGAAAGTGATTTAACATGTAAAGATCATTTAATAATAACTTTTGCAACAAGTCCATCTTTTTTGTAATTTTTGCCTAAAAATAATTTTCTATCTAGCTAATCATATACACACATTATTTTTTTTTTTTTTTTTTTATGATCGGTATGAAAATATGACTTAAAAATGTTTTATGATCATAACACTAATAATTTTATTATTAATTCAATTATAAAAGGAATATTAACATATAAATTGTTTGATTTCAAACACCTTTTATAATCCTTTTTTCTAGTAAAAAAATGTTGTGCAAGAGGGGTATAATTTTGTATAACGAAGTTCAATAAAAAAACAATTTTTTTTTCAAATGTGCATTAAAAAATCTTTTACAGCAGACTCTAAGACTATGATTCTTTTTATGAACTTTCATATTAAACATAATAGAAAGCAAAACACTGCCATACCTTTATTAACAAATATATGCCAATTCGTGACATAAACTGATTAAAACCATTAAATAATAATCAACTGCCTATGTTTTAATGTAGTTTAAATGATTTTGATCAGATGAATGGTTTTTGAGAAAGTGTATCTTATCAACAGGCAGCACAATGGGATTTTGAAGTACAAACTCTGCTAGATTTGTCAATATTTTAATATACTTAATTTATTGAATCCACAAAAAAAAGTATGAACAGAAACAATAATCGACAGGCTATTTAATTTCCTGATCTAGCTAACATCATGTGAATTTTACAGGTATTGCTACAGCACACCACAAATATTCTGGAATCTGAATAGAATTCTGGTAATTAACACTTCTAGGGTTGACGTTTATATTAAAAGTCATACCTTTTTTTAGTCATGACTAAAATACTTTTTAAAAAAATAGTAATTACCTTCTGCCAACAATTCAGAGCATCCACAGATGCATATTACACAGATGTTTTTACAAATTCTGGGTGTCCATAAACAACTTTACAATTTTCAATATAAACAGCAATTTAAAAATATATCGCAGATGTTAAAGGTGGGTATTATTTAGTAGTTTTCAAAAAGTTCCACAAATGGCATTCTTGGTCATGTAAAAGTAACATGCAGTCTTGATCATTTCTTGGTTTGAGGCCCCATAATGTGTTAAGAGTTAAGGTCATTCAAAAATAGACTGGAATCTTGCTACATGGACTGAGGAAGAGCAGTGAATGTGGTGGGGCACTGCTGGTAGTTAGATGGATATGTGTGGAGGGGAGCAACCAGCCAGTTACATTTGAAAGTCACGTTCCTCTGTCAATAGCAGAATGTCTGTGAAGGAAGTACCATCACCCATTGCGTAACAAATTATAATCTGACTTCTCGCAAACGAAGGGGTCAAATCCTCTGAAATTTAGTCTCAACTGCAAGCAAAGTTCGGAGATGCTACCCTGTCAAAAACTCAAGTGTGTGATTGGGCCAAAAAATGTTGATGTGGCAATAATGCTGTGGAGAAAGAAAGTCACAAATGTTGCCCACGGACCAGCGTCAACAATGTCAGGACCTTATGGAAGACGATTGCCACATACCTATCGCTGAAACTGCATCACAGGCAGGCATAAGTGTTGGGAGTGTGCATATAACGCTGTCAGACATTCTTGGATAACAAAGTATCAGGGAGTTGGGTTCCATGTCTTTTCACTGAGGCACAGAGAAATGTTCAGAAAGATATCTATCAACAGCTTCTGAATTGCTTTGAAGAAGAAACATTTTTTGACTATATTGTGACCTGCAATGAAACATTGATCCACCACTATACCCCAGAAAGTAGAGAACAAGTATGGTGAGGAGGCATTGATCAAGGCCAAGAAATGCTTATTAGCTAGAAATGTTCTGGCAACTCTGGGACTCAAAAGGTGTGCTGCTGACTGATTTCCTGCACAATTGAAGGAAAATGAATGTAAATGCAGAATACTACTGCAAGTTGTTGGGTAACGCCAGGGCTACTTATAGTAATAAATGATGCTCGCAACTGTTCACAATACAGCAGCAGATTCATGATAAACTCGCTAAAATTCAATGGACACATCTTGAACACCCACTGTACAGTCTGGACTTGTCACTGTGTGATTTCCATATGTTTGGTTTGCTGAAAATAGCTTTAGGAGAGGAGATATTCGAAGACTGTTGATAATTCAAGGTCAAGCATTAAGTGCAAAACTGGTTGTTGGGGCAGCCATCTTGTTTTTTTTTATGAAGGGATCAGGAAGTTACTTATCTAAATGAAAAAATGTATTTCTGTTGATGTAAACTATGTATGAAGCAAAATAGTGTAATTTATTTGTAACTTTATCTAATATTAATAAAGCTATGTAAACAAATTACAGCTTATATGTGACTTATATGTCACTGGGAGCTCATGTCAAAGTACAAATCTTTGCTCCCCACTCTTTAGGCCAAATTGGCAAAAACATCAAATTTTTAATTTGAAGCTATGACTTTCACATAATCTTATATATCACCATCAAATCCGTTCTGAGATAACGTCCTAAAATATTTTTACCTTTTAGTGTGTTTAATTTAGGGAGTGGTGTTTTTTTAAAATCATTTTTACTTATTTTTTATTCTTTACTTTTTAGTGCATTTAAGATAAGTGGTTTTTAAAAATTCTTTTTATGTTTTTTTATTTTCTACTTTTTAGTCTTTATGAATTTATACTTTACAGCTGCGCTAGAACACAGGTTAAGGAATCTTTCAAAGTTTTAATGCCTCCAATTTCCAGTACCACAGACAAAAGAGTATAGGCAGCTTTAAAAGTTCATACATCTTAAAATACTACTGCATATACTCATACTTCAAACATCACAAATCTTAGGTCCCTAGTCTCATATATTAAAATCTCTAATGCATTCATACACTGAACCAGTCAATAATGTCATTCAATACACTAAAAGAGATTCCAGATTTCCAAACTCCAACCATAATTTAACAAACATTGCGAGCAATTAATTTTTGATTCTTTTTTTGTACTTTTTTGAACCTTTTTTTTAATTTTAAGGTGATCTTGATCTTAGTTTGTAATCTATGTAGGGAAAATGCGCACTTCTCACTTATGATCGAAGAGGAGTAATGACTTTTTATTTACTAGCTCATAAGTATCATGAATCATCAGACATATATATTGAATGTAATGGTTCTATAAAATTTGAATTTTTGCCTCAGCCATAGAAAAAGTACTTTCATTCAGTTTAATCAACTGAAACAACAATATCACAAATATGGATAATTCTTTCACTCAGAAAATATATATTTTAAAGAGATTGCATAAGTTCAAAGGACTTTTTTTCACCAATTAACGCATCTTAACGACTTGAAAATGTTGCTAAAACGTGTTGTCTTCAGGAGCAAAGCTGTATGCAAAATTTCAGAGTGAATGGATAAGCAGAAGTGCTTCAAAATTCAACTGAAAGGTTCTGTACCATGAATCTCACATACATAGTCCAAGAGCGAGTTAATATAAGAGTGGTAAAAATATAACACAATAATAGAAGAAATGCATAACCACAACCTTTTTAGCAGCGCGCCTATGAATCATGATTAGTATTAATTATAACACTAATAATACTAACAATCCAGAATAATAAATAAAGCATTAATAGATTTTTTTTTTTATACACACAATTAAAATTTATTGGTAAATTTTTGTCAGATATACCATTCCATTAATTATTTTTATAGATTAATTGCTTTCTTAGAATAATTAAACATGTAACTAAACCACAAAATTATTAATTAACTGATACTTAACAATTTTTTATTTTTTTTATTTAAAATAACAATGAATAACACTGATCATGATTTTAATTACAACCAATTCTGACAGATATTTACAGTTAAAAATATTTGTAATGTTAACAAGTGTCAGTACTAATACGATGAAATACCACACTCATAATTTTTATATTCATTATCAGACATATATAATTTTCAAGATATAAACAATGACATAGAACTACCTCATTTTGGAAAGTAACCAGACATCCTGGACATCTGCCCTGGGATATTTCATCCAGCGTCAATTCCAGCTTCAATTGATGCTGGATAACCTATAATTATTCAGAACTTCAGTAAAATACTGAAATTCACAAATTACTAACAATAGTCGTTAAAATGACTTTACTGGATTGTTTTTTAGATACACTTCTTTTCTCATAAACTAAATAAAACTAACTGCAGATACAATAAGTGCAAAAAATAATTTGTATTTACAATTACTATGAAAAAGGCTGCTCTAAGTGCTTTTTAAAGAACTGATTAAAGGTAAATAAAATAGCTTAACAATTTTCTTATATATAAACAATTAATTCTGAATGATAATTAAAACTCAACTTAACCTCAAATGATCTTTTCCAGTTCCCTAAAGAAAACTCCAAGTGCAACTGAGATGCTATGATGCAAATTTTATTTGGTTTGTTATTAAAAATTCATTTAATATAATCTTCACCACTAACCATGTTTAAACAACATTATAAAAAGAAGTTAGAGTATATAAAAAACTGTCAACTTTCCTGATTTAAAACTACACTGAAGCCATAGATGAAAACATTTTGAAGTTATTAAAGATGCATTTACAAAATTTGGTTTGGTTTGTCATTAGTAAAGTTCATATTTTTAAATTCAGATGCATTTTAAATTTCAGATTTTAGATTCAAAGGTTTAAGTTCTAAATTATTTTTTATTACCAATCATTATGGACAAAAACATAACAAAGTTCCTTTCAACATCATAAAACCAATTGCTCATGGATTATTAAGAACACTATTTAAACTGAAATATTAAATTCTTTTATCTTTTTAAATATTTTCACACTGAAGTAAACTGTAATTAAAAATACAGAAAATCAATGGATATAGAGTTTGTTTTTATTTTTGTCTGTTGTACGGAAAAGTCATTATATAAGATTAATGCTTAAATAACAAAAATATATAATGCTATATATATAATTAATAACAAAATATATATAATGCTTTAAGTGCAAAACAAGGATTTACGATACATTGAATTAATCATAGAACTGGCAGGATTTCTTTAAAATGAACATGTAGATATCATAAGAATTCAAATTCTTAACCCTTTGAACACTTTAGTCAAATACAGTTCGACATCATAATTTATCAGCAGCACTCCTCCGTCGAGTATAACTTGAAAATGAAATTTACACATAGCACTCCTTTGTCAGATATGGGCTTAACATTTTTAAACTATCTGCAGCAATGCACAGAAATTCAAAAGCGAACTGACTCTCTTTGTAAGATCATAAACCCACATAATATCGATATTGAATATTGACAGAATCAAAAATATATTATAATTACACTTAATTATGTTCTCAATGTGAGGTTATGTATTCTGTGAGTCGTTCTAGTAGTTTTTTAACTGATTCTGATATTGAAAATAAGCTTAATGATAATAGTGATGAAGATCCGATCATAATTTTGAAGAAAGTGATCAAGATGTTATTTTGGACAACTATAGTAAAACTGAAGGTGATGATGAAATAGCTGAACCCCAAGGTTTAGGCCTACTCCTATCATTCTAGAAACACGGGCTTGGTTTATGCAAACAAAATTGTTTCAAAAATATTACACTGAAAAAAATTATTGTAGTTGATATGCATGCAAGTCTTATTTTTTTGATTAAATGAAGGTTTTTGTAAAAAAAAATTTTAATTCTTTTTTATAAGCAATTTTATCACAAACATAAGATAATCAATCATAAATTTACTTAATAGCTGACAGGGAACTAAGTGATAAAAAAACTGGAGACCCAAAGGCACTACTTGATTTTATAATTGGAGAGTAAAGGATTAATAATTCAGCTCTAGCTTATAAAAAAATGACCTAATATTTACTTTACTGACAATGCTAAAAATGCAACCAGTGAAAAAGAGAAAGATAATTGTAAAAGTTTAATTAGACCAAATTAATAGCAGAAAAGCAAAGACACACATACACATGAAGACCATTTCACAGCAATTTGGTATAATACAATTGGGCACTGAATACAGTAGTGTAATCAAACTTTTAAGTGAAGTTAAAAATCTTACCAAATAATATAACGAAACCCAAGTTAGTTTATAAATAACAATACTCTAAATCCAAAACAATATTATAGAACAAATTTTTATATGAAAAAAAGCCAATAGTTTTTAATATATATCCATATCTGTGACTTTGTATGTTTATTTTTCATTCTTTCATTTCTAGAGGAGTCTTTTTTAAATACAGCGGAAAAGAAAATTTTTTACTCAAAGAAATACGTTCTAGTTTAATACAATACCAATATTAAAAAAATATGGAAATGAAAACAGTGTTAGAGGCAGATGTTACCCATGATTGCAATGAATATTCAAAGTGTTAAATTTGGTTGGAAACCTCTTTGTGAAATATATTATGCATTTTTCTGTGGCAAATAACCAAATCCAAACCACACCTTTTTTAAGAACGATTGTGACATATAGCCTCAGTATTGGCTGTTAATACTGAAAGGAAGGAATATACATACAAATAAAGATAAAAATTTACATAATTTAGTAATTAATAATTATTAAAAAAAAAATTATATATATATATAATCAATCAATAGAATAAGAGAGTTTTTGATTATGTTATAGATGAATCAACAGTGTGAGAATTGCATAGCAAAATAATGTAGGAAGAAAAATATCTATGATGATGAGTGAACTGACATACAAAAAATATATATATATAAATAAGCAAATATATAACCTTAAAATACCAATAACTTTCAATCAGCTTAATAGCAAATTTCTAAATATCTCTTGCAACATATCAATAAAATTCACTGTTCATCTTGGGATATATACAAATGAGTAAAATGTATGCTCACCAATAACACAAAGCAAAGTATGTGGATGAATCGACTGGCGACAGATAAGTAAAACAAGAGTATATGAAAACTAGTTACACATTATAAGTGCTAAGTATTTTACAGTTAATACTCCCATTCTTTAATTTCCTAGGTTTCATTTTATAAATTTTTAATATTTAGGGTAATAATAGATTATCAATGTAATTATTTCATTATTGTAATTTTCAAGCAATCTCAACAGACACTTTATTTTTGTTATTTTATCCAAAGAATGTGACAATTTTATTAAAAATCTATAATTCATTCTTAATGATAACAGAAGGTGATTGAGCAGAAATTTAATTATTAATATCAGAAATCTTGATAAAGAAATAAGATATCTTAATATCTATTTTATGAGGTAATTGACAAAGATTCTACTATAGATTTTTTTGCAGAATAAAGGCATTCAGTATTTAAAAAGAAAACAATGCAAACAGGGACATTTAATGACCCTTTCTTTAACTGTTGAAGAGGTCAGATGGCAGTCCAGCGAATGTTGGTCCAAAATTACTTTATGTAAGGGTATCCCGTTACAGCAATCACAGGTGCCATTGTGCATTCAGTGTAGTAATTTTTATGTACAAATGGTGCAGGAGTATGTGATGACAAAAATCAGTATAGTGGCGGCCATGTGTCTCCACATACAATCACGGACTAGTGGTGTAAGTGCAAGAGGATTGTGCTAGTTCACTGTCCTGAAAATTTCCATCATCATACAGAGCGATGCACGATGAGTCGACACATTTATAGTCAATTATAAATAAAGTTTTTTTATCTGGTATTTCATATTGTGCATGCGTAATCCCTATTTCTTGTAAATACTGGTAGATGCCGCCTAGTCTTTGCATTCACTTCTAAATCTGCAATACATCAGTTATTCTTGAGCTATGGCTGATCATGGATGCTCATCTAATTCACAGCATGCTAAAGTTGTGCTTCTTTATGCTGAATCAAAACATGTTACCGTGACTCGGTGACAATTTTGAGCTCATTTTAACACTTGATGGACTCCAGCAAGATTGTAAATTTGAGGAAGAAGACAGTATAAAATAAAAGAAACGCCTGTTTGTTGTCCGAAAAATACTGAAGTACTTTTGAGTTGCCATGCAACTTAGTCTGGGAAAGTTTACATGGCAAGCAAAAAAAAGAACTGGGAATATCTCGTGGTACAGTACAAAGAATGTTACACAGTGATCTCAGGCTGTTCATACAAATTAACTGTCATTCATAAGTAAACACAACTTAACAAACAAACAAGATTGGAGTTTGCACAGTGGTCAGAAGGGAAAGATGATTTTCTGTTCAAAACTTGGTTTTCAGATGAGGCCTATTTTCATATTAACAAAACAAAATGTCTGCTTTTGGGTGACAGCAACACAAATTGTGCATGAAAAATAACAAAATAGCATAAATGAATAAAAAATGCCCTAAAGTAACCATTAGGGCAGATTTATCCAGTCAGATTGATAGGGCCAGTGTTTTTCTACGATACAGTTATTTCTTAAAACTTTATAGATGTGTTAATGAATGATTTTCTACCCAAACTTCTTGTGACTGAGTAGCCTATAAATACTCAATGGTTTATTCAAGATGGTGCAACCCCTCACACTGCTAATGTTGTGTTGGGAGTTTTTAAATTCAGTTTTTGGTAATTGCATAATCTCAAATCGCTATCCAGGCCATCACAATGGAGGTTTCTTTTAACAACCTTTGAACTTGGATTTAAATCTTTATGACTTTTTTATGGGGATATTTAAAAGAGAAACGTTTCTTGTTAAGATCTGCAAATCTTATGGAAATGTGTGCATAGATAGTTCAGTTGTGTGAAGAAGAGATTCAAGAGAATTTGTGTCACAGAGTCATCAGAAACGTACACACGTGCCATGCAGAGGTTGTTAGGCAAAATAGTGGTCATACTGAACATTTCATGCAGTAAAAGAACTTTCTACAAACACTGTATTTGGTATGTAGAGTTGTAATCAAATTAAATTTTTATATAAATATGTAATCAAAAATTTAAATGTGTCAACTTATTGTGCACCATTCTGTAGATGAAATAGGCAAAAAAAAATGAAGTAAACAATTTGTCTACTTCATCTTGGTAGAAATACCAAATCACTCATATACACCTCAGAAGAGCAGGAGTTAGAATTTACCAACATAGACAAAAAATATTTTGTCAAATACATGGTCCACAATTAATGGATTGGCAAATATACAAGGTGTGGACTTCAGGCATTTGACAGTTAATTAGGGTAAAACTTTTATAAATGTGATTACTAATACACATACCCAGTCAGTGAATTGATTTATTGTGCATGACTGTCAAACATTACAACAGAAGAGAATGTGTACCAAGCGAACTACATTCCTACCTCTGAAACGTTTTGTAGAGGCAGAAATAACAATAACTTCTTTTTTTATATTAGATTTGGGTTATCGGCACAAATTCACAACTTGCAAAGCGTAAAAAAAGTAAAAGTAGCTTACATTAGATATAGACTACATTTTATATATATATATAAATTTAGGTTACGTATATTCATTTGGGTTAAATGCGTTAAGTAAGTGCACATTACATAAAACAAGAAGACTTCTGTTGTGCTACAGGTAAAGTCATTATTTGATATTTAGAAATTATTTAATATATTTTTTTCAAATGAAGGCTGTTAACTACAAAGGACTGTCTTCATGTTCATTGTGTGTGTGTGTGTGTGTGTGTGTGTGTGTGTGCGCGCGCGTGCATCTGTGCAAATTAAAAACAAATTAATTTATTTATGAAATAATTTTTTACTTAATGCCTTATCTACATTTAGAACTTTTGCAGACATTTTGCTTCATCAAAACATTTTTATGAAAATTAGATTAAAACACAGTTGAAATTCTATTTAATTAAAAAAAAAAATGAAATAGTTTTAGGAACATTTAAATGCACATGAACATAAACAGAAATTTAATTACATTGTAATTATATTGACCTCTTTAGGACAATAAAAGTACATTTTCAAGTGTAAAAATCATGCAAATATTAAAACTAAACAGCAATTTTAAATACCTTACTTTTCAAAAAATTTGCATAAAAAACAGCTAAGAATATACAATTAATAAAGAATTAAAATTTGAATGTGTGATTGGATTAGGGAAACAATTAATTTAATTTAAATTACTCAAATTTATATTTAAAAATATATATTCAAATCATGGGGCTAAGAACAGTAGTAGTTCCATTGTATACTACAGTAATTGTTAACAATTAGTGACTCATCTATGATTTTGATGAAATTTGGAAAATACCTTATTTAGGACCCAAATTATTCTTTACAATTGAAATTTTTTGCTGGAAATAACTTTTACCCAAGTTACATCCCTCGTAAGTTACACAGTACCCTCACCAACAATCTTGAAATTCAACACTGCATATTTGTAAATACCTTATTTTCAGACTAAATAATTTCATTAAGTTTGTTAATTAAGTTAAGAATGACATTAGATTCACTTAAGACTAAATTAAGTCAGGTTAAAGTACAAATTAGGTTAATTGTCCAAATTAGGTTAAGTACAATATACATTACTTACAGAGTAAATAGCTTGGTTTAAGTGAAATTCAGTTGAGTTTAGTTAGGTTTAGGTTACGTTAGTTAAAATACATCATTTTTTAACTAAACAATTGGTTATAGTATATAATTATGGACTCAGCCTAAAAATAGGTCAATTTAATATTAAAGGTTAATTAGATGAGGTTAGTGAGTGAAGCAAATATTAGGTTATGTTACATCGTATGAAAATTGGTACACAGAATCTTCAGTTACCTAACCTAACCTTAGAGTAAACCTAACTAAATTTTCACTTAAACCAAGTTATTTAATCTGTAAATAATGTATTTTACAATTGCGCATTGTTGAATTATGAAATTTTTTGTGAGGGTAATGTGTAATTTACGAGGAATGTAACTCAGGTGAAAGGTGTTTCTGATGAAAAATTTCAATTGTAACACATAACTTAAGTCCTAGATAAGGTATATTCCACATTCTTAAGAAAATTGGAGGTGAGTCCCTAATTGTAAATAATTACTTATGCTACAAGTTATAATAGCTGTAGAATAGTTCATTTTTACATCAAGAGACTAAGATGATAAACATAGCACTTATATTTTAATCATATTTTTAACATATCTGAAATACTGTTCTGATGAAACAAGATTTGGTACTTACATATTAACACCACCGGAGCTACAGCTTTATTTAAAAACAAAGTAGTCAATCGGATTTCGGTGGAAAATGAACAGTCTCTTTATTAATTTTAATAAATGGTTATTTATATTTATTTATTTTATAAGTATAATTTAACCAAATTTAACCTATGCTCGCTTCGCTCACTAACCTTGACTAATTAACACTGTAATTTTTTGAGTATTTATTTAATAAATTCAGTAATTATTGCAATTATTTATTATTTAAATAATCAAAACATTCCTGTTAATTAGTCAAGGTTAGCGAGCGAAGCGAGCGTAGGTTAAGTTTGGTTAAATTATATTTATAAAATAAATAAATATAAATAACCATTTATTAAAATTAATAAACTGTTTTAAATCTATGTTAAACTCTATATCGGCCCATTTTCCACCGAAATCCGATTGACTACTTTGTTTTTAAATAAAGCTGTAGCTGCGGTGGCGTTAATACATAAGTACCCAAGATTTTTGCACAGGTTCTAAACGTAGAAGAAAAATAAAGCGGTAAATGGAAAATTTTTTATAAATAATTATATTCTGCTGTTGGAATGCAATTTGCTAGACTATTTACTATTTTACATGAATATTTATTTTTCCTCCAACAGAAGTAGAATAAATTGTTTTATTAAGAAATATTTACAAGCCACTTACTTATCGTAAAATAGGTACTACTTACAGTGATCTTCAAACCTGCTTAATTGTTGTCCCTATAAAGTTTTGACAGAAACCAAAAAAATGTTTTAGATACCACCCCAGGCATGTTTTTAAATCACTTTACTGCTTTTGATGATAAATCTTTTCAAATATGAAGGTTCATTACAATGAGGTTGTTATAGTATAATAAACAAACATACAGAAATTTTATAATTATGATAATTTTCTCCAGGTAAAAAAAATTGTAAAGGTGAACCTTTAAACTATTCAAAATTTTGAATTAAATAAGACACTGCATTCTTTACAAAAGTTACTTTAAGTTATTCTATACATTTACAAATTATTTTTAATCTGAGCTGTGTTTGGTGAAAATAAATATTTAATTTTCCACGTAAGTATTGAAAAATAAAATAAAATGATATATGTACGATTTCATCAAGTTAATTATTCTCAAATAAGACTCAAAGAACTAACTTTACAAGCAAACTTAAAATAGTTAAATTTGACAAAACAAAAAGTATACTTTCACTCACACACAAATAAAATGAAAAGAAGCAGGACATCTATCACAACACAGAAGGTTTCCACCTTCTTGACAAGCATCACATGTATCACGGTTATGTCCTTTGCCAGGCCTTTTGTAATATGGATGCAAATCCAGTCCTTCTTTCTTTTTGGTTTTTGCATCATCACTCACTGGAGGTGCGATCAGTGCTTGCACTTGCTGTAAAAATCATAAGCGAATGAGTGCTGCACAAAACAATTTAATAAAGAAATTTACTATGAGCAAGGTGACAGTAATTCATTACATTTCTGAAAAAAAGAAACACTTACTTGTATACATAGCATTAAAATTAAACTTTATGCTGATAGGATTACAAGTGATCATAAAACTCACTATTTTAACATTTCAGTATTTTCAAAGCAGCTGATTTCTTATGTTTTTGATTTTAAATTCAATAAATTTTTCATCACTAAATTATTCAAAATAAAATTTATACTAGCAAACAAATAGAAAGTGGAGAGGTTTCAATAGGAAATAGAGTGTAGTTAAATACATATCAATTAGGAACAAGTAATGATCTTTCATCTGTATTTGAAAATGAATGGACAGATATTAGAATATATTTTTACATATTTAGTGCACTGTAATGATGGAAAGTCTGTGTATGAGAATTGTGCGAGTAAAATTTTAAACTGAAATTGCTAGGACAGCAGAATGAAAAACACCATAATACTAAAAATTACAGAAAGAAAACTTTGATAAAATTACTTTTGTTATCTTCAAAATGCCATTGTTACTTAAAAAAATTCTAATTTTCAGTTCCATCTCCCCACATTTGGTTACCAGTTTGGAAAACCGTACCTAAGATCAATAAATAACTTTTATACGATTAATGAATTGATTCAACGCTAAAAAGCAGTGTTTTCAGTCTCACTGCTTGTCTCCAAAATCTGCATCCAGAAACAAACTAATTCTAATTTGTGCATTCCAAATATCCCAACTGTAGGTTTATATTATATTAACTATAGGTTTATGATATATTTATGTTAATTTCAAATCAAAATAGTCCAACATTTTTAGAAAATATTGACAATAAACCTAAAATAATGGTGAAGACAGCAGTCAAAGCATCTTATTTTAACTTAATATTTTTTCACAACTGCAGTCATAAATTAACCTTAAAGTTTATAATTACTACAAAAAAATACGGAGAAATATCAATAGAATGCACTTAATAAATAATCAAAATGTTTTTAATAAATTTAAAACCTGTACAAATTTATGAAAATCCCAAAATAACATTGAGATGCAATAACTATTAGATATATTTTATGGCCTAACTAGTGCAGATAAAGACTTCAAACAAATGAAATAGGAAATATAATTTGCTTGCAGAAATAATATTTACAAATCATAATCAGCAAGGACCAAGGTCTATACAGAAGAAAATTAGTAGCTTCCTTTACACAATATTATATATATATATATATTTGTGTGTGTGTATATATATATATATATATACAAATATGTCCCAAATTTTTCTATCATAATATCCTCTACTAAAAACATATTGTTAAAATCATTAATTTACGGTGCTACAATCAGTCTATTGCAAATTAAACTTATTTACTATGTTAGATATTTAAAAGTACTAAATGTATGCCTGAATAACCTAAAGATAAAATAAATATGAAAAATATAAAATGAAAGCTTTTTAAGTGAAAAAAAAAAACAGATTAACTAAAGGTTTTTAAAAATTCAAACTAATATTTCATGATTCTTTTTTTAACTAGTTCATACATTACAGATTAGTTATTTAAAACAATAAAAACAAAACAACTATGCAATAGAAGACACATTAAAAAACACACAACAAACCAACAAAACAGAGAAAAGATCAACACAGAGAACTTCAGTAGAAAAATCAACAGAAAGGGGAAACTATAAAGCCCACAGTAGTAAAATATATATCTTCAACTGACTGGTATGATAATGATTCACAATAAGAGTTTAAGCAAAATTAAAATAAATCACAATATCAGAATAAGGAAATTACACATAATATAGGTCTATTCAAATTATAAAAATGGATGTCAAAGCAATCAAAGATCAGACAGGGGAAAGCCTCATGGAAAATTAAAATCACAGAAAAACTGATTAGGATACAACTGCTGAGAGTGCAAAACAAAGAAAATATGATAAAAGGGAACAGAGAATCATAATGTGTAATGTACAGAAATGTAATGTAAATATTAGCATATATTAAAAAGGAATGCAATGAACAAATGAAATATAAAACACGGTAGTTTAAAATAATATATAATAATTGGGAAAGACAGAAATGCAAAACGTCCAAAAATAAATTTTCTCAGAATTAACTAACAATGGCGACAATAAGTAGGTAAATGTACACAAGCTGAAGTAATTCAATGTTTACAACACTCATATTTATAAAAGTACAAAAAGACTGCTCGGTTATGGCATTATTTTTGTTAACTTTCTGCCCGAGCGCAGTGTTCACCATTCTGAGAAAAAAGGAAGTTTCTAGATTAGCAGCATATTCAGAATATAGGTACTTACGGGCATCAATCCTTTAGTAGTGTCTAAATCGTATTCGACATTAGACATGATGAAAGATACGATAATATCAGATCATATTATAAAATATCATCACATAAATAATTACAATTATCACCGACTATAACACTAAAAAGTTCTAAATCATTTTTAGAGGAACACCGCTTCGTTCATACACGTAAACTTCATTTTCAGGCTATGAAAGAAACAAAAATCCAGTACACAAAATGTTTATAACTAATGTCAAAACCTCCCAGCTGACGTACACACTAAGCTTTAGCACTTTCATTTTTAGAATAAAAGCCAAGTATAATTAAGTAGACATTATGTATATAAGAATTAAAATAAGTTCACTAAACCCACTAACAAACACAATTTAATACAGTACCCTTATAGGAACTCATAGCGGAGTGTTGCCACTACAAGAAACTGACTTATAATAACTGTTATTACCATAAACATAAAAAAGAAAAATTGAAATAACTGTTTATATCAGTATTAACAATGTGTATAAAATTTATAAGTCTTAACACTGTTTTATTTTATTTTTATTTTTTTAGAACAGTTAAACTTATACTACTTAATACAAAGTTACATATACAATATTTTCCAGGAAACAAGGAAAATTAAAGATATATATATATATATATACAACCTGGCGTTAAAAGTTAAAGTACCCCTTAGTTCTTATTTACGGTTAAAATATAATTATAGTATTAATTACTCATTTTTTCGACCGTAATGCGTATATATACATAATTTGTTTACAACGATCAAAAAATTCTTAAATCCCCACTCACCAATTTGTTGGTGAGATACTAGCGACTTTTTGGAAGTATACCGTGCAAAAAGTTTGGTTAAAGTTCGTCTCATGAGGAACGAATAATTTAATATTTAAACGGTTATCGTATCTTTTGAAAAATCAAGGAAAAATGTAATGGCGTAATTTGTTACTTTTATATCTACCAAATTGTACAGTAAGACTATCTGTGGTTGTAATACTAAACGGTAAATTCGGATGGAGAAATTTTAGTGGAATAATTTATTACATTGCAAAATATGGAGGAAAGGAGAAAAACTAATAAATCTAAGTCGTGCAAAATATTTCTGTTTTTTTTTTTTTTTTTAGTATACTTAACTATAGTCATACAGACTTGCCTGCTTCATAATTGAACAGCGACCTTTTAAAGTTCAATATCTTTAACTTTTTGTTTGTATATCTATCAACAAAAATACCATATATTATAAATCGAAAAGAAATGTAGTATATTTATTAGATTAATTATTTAGAATGATGTACTGAGTCATTTGTTTTTTTTTTTTATTGTTATGAAAAATATTTTGTAAATTTTCATTTAAAAAACATAATGTATTGACAAATTTTCAACATAGTTTTAGAAAAAAATTTGTTAGGAATAACTTTTTTTTATTTATTTATCCATTTTTAATCACTCCAGGGTAGCCGGTAGTCGCCTATTAGACGTCGCCTCGACTAGCCCGAAAGTAAGAAGGAGGCGACTAGCCACCCGCCCTGTCTCGTCCGCTTTTCTTTGATTTTTTCTGATTTCCCCACGGGGTCCCTCCAGGTTCACAGAGACAATTCGACCTCCGCTTCTGGATGCTGTGAAGCCTTTCCCCAGGAGATGTTTGGAATATTGAAACTTTTGTAATGACACTCGTAACCGGATAGTATAACAAAACCGTCAAAAAAAAATTACCTTAAAAACGCTCTCATTCGTTTTCAAGGTAGGATGATCCGTTCTGGCCGCTAAGTAGGTATTCTCAAAACGTTTTATTCTACAATTTGGTTCTCTGCATCGTTAGAAAAGTTTAACTTTCAAATTAATATCACTGTTTACCGATATTAAAAACTGATATCTGCTTCTTAAAAAAAAACTGAAATAACTGTTTATATGAGTAATAACAATGTGTATAAAATTTATAAGTCTTAACAATGTTTTTTTTCCTTTTTTTAGAACAAAAAAAAATATAAATTTTTATAAAATATTTTAAGTAGTATAGATGAATTATAAGAAATTGTCCATTCTTTTTTTAGTTATTTATTTTTCTGCGATCTCGTTAAATGATTTAAAAGTTTCACAGTTGCTACAAATACAAAAAAAAAAACTTGAAGCTATTGTTAACTTACTACTCTTTTTCTACTATTGCAACAATGCAACAAAGTTTAAATGTTTTACCAAGTCATTTAGCTTACCTTGTGTTATAAGATGTGGCTTACTGGATTATAACTCAAAGTCTGCATCAGCTTCAAACTCAAAGTGAGGGTCGTGTTGGACATCATTCGTAGCTGGTACGATTACTAGGTAGTGAACTTGTTTTCTGAAGATTGCAAAACATCGCCCTAATTGTTTTGGGATCTGGAATCCTGTGATTTGGTAAACTTATTTCATGTTCTACTGCAGCAGCTGTACCATTACCATTACACACTGTCTTCTTCATCACTGTTTACCCAAAACAAGTTTTTAGGAACCTTGGTAACTGGAATGGATTCATTGTGAGATAAGGGTCTGCAGATGGCAGTGCTAAATAGAGAACACTGTATTTAGACTTCTTAGAAATTCCAGATGCATTAGTTATACAGAAATAACTACCTATTACATGATATTTTGGTTCACACCAAACCAATGGGACACTGAATTTTAGCCATCCTCTGAAGTTAAATATAGTTATTACATGAGGAGCCCATGTCTTTTACTGATCACTGATTTTACAGTAAAATTACAATTTATAAGGTTTTTTAGTTAAAGTGTAATGCTTTTCTTATGTGATTTTAAGTGAACTCATTACACGTGTAACAAAAAACTGTCTGAATCATTTACACAGTTGTGAGATTTCACTGTTCACCCACTTTATACAGTTATCACACTGACTGAAGAGATTTAAAAGCAATAAGCTTTTTAAAAAAGCACAAAGCTATTTAAGAACAGTAGGCTAATGAAGCTAACAAGCTTTGTGTTATTTTGATTTGTACAGACATGATGAATGTTGTTCATATACACTTCAATACAGAAGTTATGATGCCATGATAGTAAGGTTTGTGTTACAATGTAAGTTATTGTTTCATGGTTAACAATTGATTAATAGAGTTAAAATATATAATATCATATAAAATAAAAAATGGACATGCATCATATATTATCAACAATTTTCAAAGTTTAAGTTTTGGAATATTTCAAAAAAGTAGGGTGAGAGAAAAATTCTGACTAGATTCATTTTCAGCATTAAAAAACAGATTGGTTTCATTTATCACATGTTAAGGAACAAAAATTGTGTTTATCAGCGTAATTATATTACTCTGGTAGGTATGTAGATTGCAATACATTATGGGATTAAGTCATGGTTTTTAAGTCTTATTTAAAAAAAAACAAAACTACAGAGTAGTATTTACTGTAGTAGTATTATTACTGTAAAAGAGACTGTTTTAATTTTATTTTAAATAAATTGGTGGAAAAAGTTTTTTGTTAAAAATTAAATTAATATAATCATCTCACAAGGATTCTTTATCTACCAAAATACCCAAAAATATTGCACTATAGACAACAAAAATACTATAATTATTAATAATGGGGGTTTTATTCATGATTAGCAATTTTACATCTACCTGAGAAGTACAGTGCCACAGTTGTATTCATATTTAAAAGTAGATAGTTAAAATCCATCCAATAAATAATATTTTTTTAAATTTATTTCAAGTTTTCTCGTCCTACATGTTCTGTATTCTAGACGTTTAACTAAAGACTTAATTTTGCAAATATATTCTTATTGAGAGATGAAATTTCAGATGCCTGTTTTCAGTTGGTAAGGTGTGACTTTGACCAGATGTAAGCAGCTTCTTTGCCAACCCACCGGGTTGGTCTAGTGGTTAACACGTCTTCCCAAATCAGCTGATTTGGAAGTCGAGAGTTACAGCATTCAAGTCCTAGTAAAGCCAGATATTTTTACATGGATTTGAATACTAGATCGTGGATACCGGTGTTCTTTGGTGGTTGGGTTTCAATTAACTACACATCTCAGGTATGGTCGAACTGAGAATGTACAAGACTACACTTCATTCACACTCATACATATCATCCTCATTCATCCTCTGAAGTATTATCTAAACGGTAGTTACCAGAGGCTAAACAGGAAAAAGAGAGAAGCAGCTTACTTGCCGCCATAGCTATTAAACTTTTTTATCAGTAAGAAATGCAGTACTAAATTTAATGCTTTATTGAGATCAAAAAAAGCAAAATGTAATACTTTGTTACACCCGTATTATTTATATATATATATATATATATATATATATATATATATATATATATATATAAACTGCATTTATTTTTATTTGCAACTTGTAGAGAATTTAATTTTAAACAGATTGGTATAAGACAAGTTAAATAAAATAAAGAAAAGTTAGCAAAATTTGAATTTTATTTAGAAACAGTACACTAGACCAAATGTACTAGACCACATACTGGTTTATAATAAATGTTCAAAAATGAGTCCACCATTTTCAACACATTTCTTGGTACGCTTCTGTGTCTCTTTTTAGTTCTGCAGGGCTGTCCTTAAATCGCTAAGCCACATTCATAATGGGGACAATTAATTCCTCATGAGAATGTATTTTTGTTTTGTGTACATTATTTTTCATCCATTCCCAGATGCAAAAGTTTAAAGCTGTTAGATCAGATGATCTTGGTGGCCAGAAATGTGGACCTCTATAACTGATCCATGTCTCAGGGAAATGGATTTAAATCAAATTATATTTAAGTGAGTAGAAACAGCACAAGAGAAGTGGAGAGGCATGTCATCATGCTAGAAGTATAATTTGTGTCTCAGCGCTAGAGGAACATCTTCAAGCAGCTGCGGCAATTCTTCTTGAAGAAAGTTCAAGTAGACCTCAGCATTTAAGTGGCCAGGTAATTATGAATTGTCCAAACAGCTGTTTGTGAAGAAGGCCGCACAATACATTGACGCCGAATCGATGTTGAAAATTGCCTTCCACCATTTCATGAGGATATACTTCTGCTCATGTATGCTCATTGCCTAAGTTGTTGACACCATCTCTAGTGAAATTCGCCTCAACAGTAAACAAAACATACTTGCAGAGTTGTCGATTTGTATACCACCAGTTGCAGAACTCCAAACGAAGTGGACCATCTCCTGGGTGTAAATGTTGAACTGGTTGTTTATGATAAGGAAAAACTTGTTTTGTTTAATTGTCCAACAAATAAGTGATATCGAATGCAAAACTCTGATCCGCTTAGAAAGATGTCATGTACTGCGCTGAACTGCATCGATAATAATTTCATCAATAATAGCGTCGTGTTAGACATCATTCGTAGCTGGTACAATTACTAGATAGTGAACTTGTTTTCCAAAGATTGCGAAACGTCGCGCTAATTGTTTTGGGATCTGGAATCCTGTGATTCGGTAAACGTATTTCATATCTACTGCAGCAGCTGTACCATTACCATTACACATATCCAAAATAAATACCATATCAGCGTCTTCCTCTATTGTAAAAAAGTACGGCATTAGTTCAATTGCAAACCGATCACGATCAAACTAAAATTCACAGAAAAACTTCGCTAACAACAGCAAAGTTCACAGTACCCGATATAATTAATGTACCTTACAGAACGATTTAAACAATAATATTTTATTGCGCATTGTTGATCAGCTGTCATTATTTTATAGCCAACTTTGAAATAACAATTTTTCACATAGTTTATTGTATTTCTGTTATTAATAAAAAAATTGTTATCTAAGTAATTTTTGTTTATTTATTTTTATTTTACAGTTTTTGTGAAATTTCCATTTTTTTTAATTTTGTGACTACATTTTATTTTTGTAAATTTTCCCCATCACCAAAAAATAATTTGGTTTTTGTTTACATTAAACAAGTACTTTTCTGGCAAATGTAGTAATGTACTGTTTCTAAATAAAATTCGAATTTTTCTTTATTTTCTTTAACTTATCTTACACCATTTTGTTTAGAATTAAATTCTCTACAAGTTTTTTTAAAAAGTTTTTTATGTTTATTACCCATTTAACAAAGTTATTATACGTCAAACTTAAAAAACAAAGGTTTTTATACCAGTTGATTGGTTTTCACCCCAGATTTCTTATAAACTACTGCAGTTACGATTTTTGGATCTATTTTATTCGACTTTTCATGTCAAAAACAATAAGAAATCACTAAATCAGTCTCTTAATTAACGTTCTGAAAATTGCAGTAAGACCTCTTTTTACCGGGGTAGCCGAAATCTTACACTAAGCCGTAACTCGCAAACGAAGCATTTTATGACATATGTTTATATAAACTTTTCCATTATTCTCATGAATATAATTGGTTATGAATGTCCTGGGAGAACTTTGTGATACATATACAGAGGTGTATGATACATATACAGTGATAAAGGAGAAAAAAAGAGAAATAATTTGGAAACTAGAGCTTGAAATAACGAAAAAGGTTCATACAAACATATGTCCAAAAACTCTTTTTTTATCGACTTACGGCTAGCGAAAGATTTCGCTCGAATTTCATGTCTCCTGGTGAAATGAGGCCATACTGAAACTTTTAAGGCATTATATAACGGGTAAACTTGATAGTTCTTCATGTTTTTTGACCTGAAAAATTGAATAAAAAATGTCCCAGAACTGTAACTTCTGTAGTTTTCATGATAACCAATTAAAAACAGAAAAATTTGGTGAAGAAAGACGCGTTTTTTAGGTTTGAAGTACAATAACATTGTTAATTGACTAATATATGCGTAAATTTTATCATAAAAACTTGAAGACAATTTAATTCTAAAAAATTGATGTACTCGTAATAAAGTCTATAAAAAACAAAAAAAAAAAAAGAAATTTTATTATTAAAAACAAACTTAACAGAAAAATGTTATAAATCTGTAAAGATTAAAAACAGCTGCTTTTAGTACAATAAATCTAGATCTTTGAAAAATGAAAATACTTTTATTTTATTTTAGAAATAATCAGTGGTTTATATTTTATTAATTTACAGTAAATTTTCGAAAATTCCACCACTGACATCGATTCACTTTTCAACTCATTTCCTTACATTTTCTGTAGTCAACCTAATGATACGTTCGCGTTCCTTGATGAGGTCAGCAGCATTGAGAATTCGAGCTATCGGTTCATCACGTGTGTCTTACGTTTTGCTTCTATATCTCGCATTTTTTCATTTATGTCCATAATTAGTAATCTAAGGGAGTAAGGTTCTGTGATCTAGGTGGCTAATTTACCGGCCCTCTAAGTCCAATCCTTTCAATAAATTTTTCATCCAAGAATTGTCTTATTTCATTCTTGAAACGTATTTATACTTCGTCAAGTTGATAGTACATTTCAATTCGTTTCGCCTATGAGAAATTTTCAAGCACTGTAAAATTCATTGTTTAAAGTTCCAGATAATTTCTTCCCGTGTCACGTTGTTGTAGTATAAAAGGGCATATTAATAATTGTTGTCGATCGTGCTACACCAGACGTTCACCCTGAAAATTGTTACTCGAAATTTGATCTTACAGGATATGGGTTTTTTAGACCACCGATGTGAATTCCGTGGGTTGTTTCTACCATTACGGGTAAACATGGCTACGTCCGAAAATAGTATGAACCGAATCAACTGGTAATTATTGTTATCGATTGACAAAACTGCAGTCGTCTGGCGTAGTCACCAAGCTGGAGGTGTTGAACTTTTGTGAACATGATAAGGGCACAGCCCGCGAGCGTGTAATGTCTTCCATACTGCACTTTGTGGAATGTTGAGTCGTGTAGAAATCCTTTGCGTGCTCGGTGTAGGACTAAGCTGTACTACCTAAAGAACGTTTTCCCTTTCATCATCATGTCCTATTAACCTTCAGATGAAACATTAATGCTAGAGAGCGTACCACAAAAATTATTAAAAATTCTAAAAAATACTTTACGATTTGTAATTGCTCGTCCAGGATACCTACGTCGGTATTCTTCCATCGCAGATGGAGCACTTTCATCGCAAAAGCCGTACAAAAATCGTATCAACATATTCAGCTCGAGTGAAGAGACGGGGAATTTTTCAAAACGGAATTTCACGTTTTTAAATTCATATTCAAATGGGATAATGTCGGTACAGTCTAATGTACAACAAATACAAAAACACTACACAAGTTGATTCTCAAAAATAATCAAACACAAACAAAATTATGTCAAACATAACTAAACCTTCTTCCTTTTTCCTGTTTAACCTCCGGAGATTACCGTCAGGTATTACTGACGGGGATGAATGAGGATGGTATGTGTGAGTGTAAGTGAAGTGTAATCTTGTACAGCCTCAGGTCAACCATTTCTGAGATGTATGGTTAATTGAAATCCAACTATCAAAGAACACCGGTATCCACGATCTAGTATTCGAATCCGTATAAAAATAACATCCTTTACTAGGACTTGAACGCTGAACTCTCGACTTCCAAATCAGCTGATTTGCGAAGACGCGTTCACCACTAGACCAAGCCGGTGGGTTTCAAACACAACTAAACCGCCTAACGTTTATTAACACAGTAACCACAATTTTTTGACAACAATGAATAAATAGTATTCAAATTAATTTCATAACACAGTTAGTGTTGCCAATCTAACTTTACAGAGGTCTACATTTATTGTACTAAAAACAGCTGTTTTAAATTTTTACTAGTTATAACATTTTCAGTAAAATTTGTTTTGTTTTTAATAATAAAAGTTGTGTTTTTTTTGTTGTTTTTCATAGACTTTATTACAATTCTCTAATAATTAAATTCTCTTCATTATTGATAATTAAATCTACGCATTTCTTAATAATTTAACAAAGTTATTACACATCAAGCCTAAAAAAACGTGTTTTTCGTCACTGAATTTTTATGTGCTATGTAGGTTATCATGAAAACTACGGGAGATACAGTTCCGGGACATTTTTTATTCGATTTTTCAGATCAAAAAATATAGAAAACTATAAACTTTACCAGTTATATATTGCTTTAAAAATTTCAGTATGACCTCATTTCACCGAGGGAACTGAATCTGGGCGAAGTTTTTCGCTAGCCGTAAATCGATAACAAAGCGTTTTTGGACATATGTTTGTACGAGCGTTTTTCCTTATTTCAAGCTCTAGAT
Organism: Lycorma delicatula; assembly: GCF_047948215.1. Classification (NCBI taxonomy): domain Eukaryota; kingdom Metazoa; phylum Arthropoda; class Insecta; order Hemiptera; family Fulgoridae; genus Lycorma; species Lycorma delicatula. The sequence continues at coordinate 65,630,926 of NC_134458.1, forward strand.
TGAGTTCCCAGATTAATTCCCTTTCCTTCTTCTTAGGTACCTATATATTTTTTAAAACTGGGAAATGGATGTCAATATGCAATTTTTTTTTCTAAAACCATGCTGAAAGTTTGCCAGTAAGATATGTTTTCTTAAAAATATTATGAGTAAATTCATTTTTCTTCAAATACTTTTAAAAAAAATACAGACAGTAATAAAATTTATATATAATTTTGTAAATTATATGAACTTGTATCTTTTTATTATCTGTACCCTTTTTCATTCTTTTATTAATGAGTAAAATAAGGTACCTTGTATCTTCATAGGAGTAGCCTTCTCCCTAATATGAATATACCTGCTGGAAAAATGTCTAGCTCTCCAGACTTGGCTCTCTTTTTCAACCCTGATCATGGGGCCATAATTTATTTATCAAAATACTAAAGCAACACAATCTACTTAATGGGAAAATCTTGTACACAACACTTATGTGACGTAAAATAACAGAGATAAATGGATTTAAAAAAATGCAAACTAGCAAAAAAAATATTAAAAAACGAATTTCACGTATTCTGATAAATAATAATATATAACTAGTTATTTATTTTCATCATGCTATCAGCGAACTATAATATCGTCATACGCTAGAGATTTCATGAGAAATAATCTACAATTTTGCTGAAATTAAATATTTTATCAGTTTGTCTATAACTATACTATTCAATAATAATTTTGAATCAAAACAATGCAGCCACACTTTGTATAAAAATTTTCTGTTATCGAGATAGCAGCTTTGTTTTAATTTTAGCAATAATTTTATTTTTCAGACGTCGAAAAGTATGATGCTCTATTTTTTTACTATAAAATAAATTAGTATTAGTAACTCTGCTCCTATTAAATATTTAGACAATTGTCAGATTAACGCAATTGAATATATTCATAAGTTCGAGAAGATAAAATGTAATGATAAACAGTTAATTTTTTAGAAAAATTATTCGCAAAATGCAAGCTGTTTTTAAAGAGTAACGTTTCAGTAGGTTTAATTACTTCCAAGTTTACGATAGTTAAGAATTATTAGGTGGCCAAGCTGATAGACTTCAGAAGATGGAACGGATTGTTTTAACGTTGTGTTTTTTTTCAACGCTAATGTTATTTTATTACAGTTCTGCATATGAAGTCTTTGGGCAGTATGTAGGTTGCTTAAAATTTATGAATGAATCATCTGAAAATTTCTATGTGAAAGTCAATACTACTGCTTCGGTATATACTATTGATAATTGTTTGAACGCTTGTTTACAGTTACACAGTTACAGGTGCGTTACCTTTAAAACAAGTTATGTAGGTTATACTGTTATTTATTTTACGAATTGTGATGTATTATTGGTGTTTACTTTTCCTCCTTACAAAGTAATATTTATGGATCGTTATACAATTCAAACTATTTTCGAAATATCTTTCTGTGATGCTTACAGTACTTTTCTTTTAATGCTGTTACGGTATTTAGACGTAGTAATTTACTTTTTAAGTGAAACATGAATGTAAACTAAATGTATTACTATATTTTTCTCGAAATATTTGTGTCTTACCGCACGCTTTACGGTGTACAGTTATCCAAATGATTGTATTTTGGATTACAGAAACTGTAAAACTGATATACGTTTGTCACGTAGTTGAGAACCACGCCCAGTTAACTTATTCTGATTTTTGTTTAATATATGGTATTTTTTTAGTGTTTGGGACAGTTAGCACTGGATATTTTGTCCTTTACAAACACAATATATAGTTTCTAACGATTCAAATTCCACCCTGTGGAACACCAAAGACGTTTTTTGTAAGTTAGCAGTAACCAAGTTAAATAATACTGCCTGATAATAAAACACCCTGACTTTAGATTGTTTTGTTGATTTTTAAAAATCCATCTTCAGTACGCTGGTTACATGATAGGAACCTATGCATTGCATGGTTTATGTTTGAATTGAATACTTAGTTTGATAATATTTTATTATTCCGGGTGATATTTTATATAATTAAGTTTTTGTGTATTTATGTTTTGTGGTTAATTAATATTTTAGAACTGGAGGATTTTAAAAATTTGACCATTATTTACCAGTATACAGCTTCATAAATGATTTAAAAATGTTATGTTTATTTTTATGGTCTCAGAATGAACTGTCATCAAGATAATAGAATGTTTTTGATGTTGTGAATTGTTTATGAGATGTAATATGTTACATGATGTAACATATATCATATACATATTTATTTTCTAATAAATATTAGTTTTTGTGATGTATGTAAACTTTTATAAGTTAAATTCAAAATATTGTAACTCTCCATAAAACATATTATGAATAGAGAAATTCACAAGAATGAGATTGGAAATAGGGTGGGAAGAGAAATAAAATGAGACTGGAGTGACTTTTAATGGAAAATATGACTCAAACAATTTTTTATTAGGGATAAATTATTTACCCACCAGGTTGGTCTAGTGGTGAACGCATCTTCCCAAATCAGCTGATTTGGAAGTCGAGAGTTCCAGTGTTCAGGTCTTAGTAAAGGCAGTTACTTTTATATGGATTTGAATAGTAGATCATGGATACCGGTGTTCTTTGGTGGTTGGGTTTCAATTAACCACACATCTCGGGAATGGTCTAACTGAGACTGTACAAGACTACACTTCATTTACACTCATACATATCATTCTCTGAAATAATACCCGAATGGTAATTTCCACAGAGGAAAAAGAAAGAAAAAAGGTATAAATTATCTATTTATTAATAGGAAGTGGTTTTTTTAACTGTGACTTCATTTTCCTACTCTTATCCTTCATCCTGGTATTAAAAAGATTTTACTTCCCAGGATATTCCAGATACTGTGGAACAATCAGTTTGTAAAGAAGGTATAGTTTTGTTGTTACTTTATGCTACTTAAAAGTAAATCTTACTTTTAAGTGGTTCCAAATAATTGGGTTCCTTGGCTGATCAGGTATTCTAGGTCCCTAGCCATATTTTATTAATAAAAATTGAAGGATTCTCCAATATATGAAAATTTTTTATTAAACATGTTGTAGGTAAAAGAAGGTGAAAACTCAATAGTGTCAACCCATTTAGGGCTACCCCAGTTCTCCTTGCCCTATTCACTTAGCCAAAAATTGAAACATTGTGAGTATTCAAATTGTTCTTTTTCAAAAACTGCTCTGCTGTGGGACTTTTTAAAAAACATTGTTTTTAAGTTTTTCCGAACTCCTTGTTTATTTCCCAATATCCTTGATCTTTAAGCCTGCAAGAACTGAAATATTACAATAAACTGTTCTATTATAAATATAATATTTATAAATATTAAAACTGTTCTTTATAATTATATACAATTTTGGATTCGCCTCTGATTTTTTTAATGAAATTTGAGTATATTTAGTACCTAATTTATTTAGTACCTAAGTTATTCATTACATTTAAAATCATTTGCTAGAAACACCTTTTACCCGAGTTATATCCCTCATAAGTTGTAGATTACTGTTACCAATAATCTTGTAATTAAGAAATGTATAAGTGTAATATACATTATTTTCAGACTAAATAATTGATTATTTTGTACAATTATGGACTTCACCTAAAAATTGGCCAGTGTAATATATAAGGTTTATAAGGGTAATTAGAAAAAGTGAGTGAACGAAGCTAGCATTAGGTTATGTTCGCTGATATTGTACGAAGTTCAGTACATAGTATCATTAGTTACATAAACTAACCTAACCTTGACCTAAACTTAATTATATTTCACTTAAACCAAGTTATTTACTCTGTAAATATTGTATATTGCACATTTATCAAACCCACACCTAATCTAATTTAGCTTAAGTGATTCTAATCTCATTTTTAACTTAATTTCACTGAAACCAAATTATTTAGTCTAAAAATACAATATAATACACTTGTAGTGCTGAGTTATGACATTTTTGGTGAGGGTACTTGTGACTTCACAAGGGAAGTAACTCTGTTGAAAGGTGTTCTCAACAAATAATTTCAATTGTAATAAACAATTTAGGTCCTTAGTAAAAGGTGTATTCTAAATTTTATCAAAATCAAAGGAGAGTCCATAATTGTGTATAATTACCCTAATCCTTTAAAGTTCTGTTTCAGAACAAATAAAAAAATAAAACAAGTTGTAGTTTTGCTTTTTGGCCCTCCGATCCCTTTTCATGTAATTAAAATTAAATTGTGAAATTGGATTGAATTGTGGCGTTTTAAAAGTTGATTCAACCATTACAAGTATTCTGCTACCCTACTTCCAGAGGGAGGTGAATTTATCATTCTGTTATGGAGATTTGAACTCCTTGTCCTTCTAGGATGTCTAAGCCCTTCCATAACAAAAATAAATAAAAATAAATGGAAGGAGCTCCTAAGCTCCTTCCATAACAAAAATTGAATTATTGTTAAATTTAGACTGCAAAGAATGGTTTGTGAGTATTTAATGAATTTTGCATATTTATGAATCTTCAAAATACAGTTTGTGAATATTTGTACAATTTGAAGAACAATCAGACTACAATGTAATGAAATGAAAATGTTAAAGCTTCACTATTAACATAGTTTTCTAATCCTTTTAATTTACCTTAGAACTGGTAAGCATCATAATTTGCGACTTCTCTGACCCTTTCTTGCTATGATTGTAATAAACAGTACATGAGCAGCTGTTAATTATCATTCTATTACTTAATTTGCTATTTATTTTCTTGTATTCTATGCATACATATTGATTCCTGACATTTCAGATTTATTTTGATATAAAATAATTGAGTATCAGTGACTTATATGGAATATGTATATTAAAGTTTTGTTTATATACTACCTCCATTTTGGATTTTTACTAACTTCCTTGACATGGCGCTTATAATCGCACATATATTATGTTCAAAAACCACAGACAAACTGTTGCAAGGATTAGGTTTTTTAACAAGCATTTTTGGTGATTTGGTTGACTATGACCCTTATTAATTCAGCAGCATACCAATTGCTTGTTTCTGGTGGTGGTGTAAGAATATACTCTTGTAAATCTGTCTAGATGAAAGTTACATTTGTGTTTGATTTGCACCGCTGATCGCACCTTAAAAAGAAAAAAGCCATTAGTGTTGCTCAGGGTGAATTATGAGATTCACTCTACCTGTTTTCATAAACTTCCACATATTTAGATACCCAAAAATGTAGGAAGGAGAATTAAATGTTCTGAAAGCAACTTAAACTAAATATTTATTTAAATATTTGCTAGTTTTTACAAATAAGTGATTGCATTTTGTTTTATGGGTTCACACTCAAAAAACAACATATTTTCTTTTAACATTACATTAATTTTAGTACTACTTAGGAACTGTAAATGGCAAAACCCTCATAAAACCATATCTGGTATTCATTTAGTTGGAACTACCATTATATGTGGGTATATTCTTTTCATTTCTGTACTGAAATAAAATTTAGATTTTCCTGAGTAAATTGATACACAATACAATCAATAGCTTTATTCACCAGATTAATTTTTCTGAAATTATTTTAAAAACAGATCACGCTATATGTTAAATATGCCTATACAGAAAATACGCTTATACAGAAAATATATACTAATTCTAGGGCAAAGCACAATTTGAATTACCTTTTGCTGAACAAGGGTAAATGTAGAAAATATGAATGATTATTAAAAAATGAATTGTCACAGCTACTGCCCATGCTAAGGCCATATGATGGCTGCATGTTAGTAAAATGTTTAAATATTGAATAAGTTGATTACCTATATATGTGCTGTGTAATTTTTATCAGGACGCCAACATTTTTTGTTTGGTGGTATTTGTGAACTGTGCTGTACTCACTTGCAAAAATTCCGACACCTTAGAGATTTATATAAGTAATTACAGAAATAACAATAATAAAATTCACTTTTATAACTTTATTATAAAAATAAACTCTTCTAGGATTTTTGGTTGTTTTGTTAAAAATTTTTTTTAGGCAAGCTTAATTTCCTGTAAATAAAAGGTAATAATATACTAATATGCCTCTTTCATTAAAATCTATGTTTTCATGAACATATACGTGCTTTTTAAATAATAATAAAGATAATATTAATAATAATATCAAGATAACTGTATTTTTGCAAAACATTAGAAAACATTTGTACATTTCATTTAAATTATGTTTTTTAATAATTAAAGATTTCAAACAATGAATAAAAATAAATTTTGGTCAAGTATTACATATACCTCAATAATAATAAATGGTATTAATGAACATTTGATTTCAAAAAATGATTTTTCTGTTAAAACAGGTTGAATATAGATGATAATAATATTCATAAATTAAACCATAATTAGTACATTTATCACTTCACAAAGAAGTTTTATTGGTACTTACATATTAATGCCACTGCAGCTACAGCTTTATTTAAAAACAAAGTAGTCAATCGGATTTTGGTGGAAAATAAACAGTCTCTTTATTAATTTTAATAAATGGTTATTTATATTTATTTATTTTATAAATATAATTTAACCAAACTTAACCTGCGGTCGCTTCGTTCACTAACCTTGACTAATTAACACCATAATTTTTTGAATATTTATTTAATAAATTCAGTAATTACTGCAATTATTTATTATTTAAATAATTGCAACTCCTGTTAATTAGTCAAGGTTAGCGAGCGAAGCGAGCATAGGTTAAGTTTGGTTAAATTATATTTATAAAATAAATAAATATAAATAACCATTTATTAAAATTAATAAAGAGACTGTTTTAAATCTATGTTAAACTCTATATCGGCCCATTTTCCACTGAAATCCGATTGACTACTTTGTTTTTAAATAAAGCTGAAGCTGCAGTGGCGTTAATACGTAAGTACCGTTTTATTTTATATGGGGTATTTATTATGTAAAGTCACCAGCATTTCTTATTAATCAACTTCAAAAAAGGAGGTTATGTATTGAACCCATATATTTTTTTAATGTTTGTTTTCGCATAACTCTTTTCCTATTAATCCGATTGAAATAAATCTTGTTGCAATTGACAGAGCTACTTTACACGGTGGTACCATGAAAGAAGGGCTATTAAGGAGGTGGACGTGGAGCTTGGAATTGCCATGAGGAATCTCCGGAGGATAGTTAATGGTACCATTTTTAGTCACATGAAGAGACAAATTAAGGAGGCAGCAAAACATTTGCAGAAACGGGTTGCCCCATAATGGACGGGTTAAATAAAGGTTTGCCACTTGAGCAAATGGCTGAATTTATTAAAAAGAATGAGCCCAGGTTGGCAGATAAGAGCATCAGTGAAGGAGCAGGTAGAGTCCCGATTACGACTACATATTGTGGTGTACATAGACTCTGGGGACAGTACAGACTTTGCCCATGTAGTAACTGATATCTTCACGAGGTTGGAAGAAATAACAGCGATATGTTAGTCAATATAAAGGTTGAAATTTATGGACAAGGCTCTGCCACATAAAATATTGGAATACACGCAAAATATTAGAATGTTAAGGAAGGAAGACGGGGCAATTGTACCACATGATTTGATACCACTGTTTACTGCTGAGCTTGATGCAGCAGTGAGACGAGTCCTGACTGATAGAGCACCAGGCCCTCACCTCTTGCCTAATGTAATTATTAAGTTGGCAATTCAGGTGGACCCTGTGGCGTTTTCGAATGTCTATAATGCGTGCCTGGAGGAGGGTGTATTTCCAGTGAGGTGGAGGCAACAGCGCTTGGTACTGATCCCGAAGCTGGGCAGGGGGTTGACATTTCCTGCTTCTTTTTGCCCATTGTCAATGATTGACATGACTGCCAAGATTTTGGAAAGGTTGATACTGCAACGGCTGATCTGCGTGGTTTAAGAAGCGGGCGGAGAAAGTGGTTCACTAGAACATGGAACAAGTCATGGATGGGCTGGGTAGGAGATATATGTTCTCATCTGAAGATTTTGAGCAGATTATGTTAGCAAAGGAAGAGAATTGGCACACAGTGGCGAGATTTGCTAAGGTAATAGTAGACAAGCTGCATGTCGCTGAAGAAGATCAAAGGGGGGTTACGAGCTGAAGGGTTTCTGGGCAGGGGAACAGGGCTGCAGTCGAGAGTTTAGGGAGCCCCTCGAACTTGTGGGGGTCGACTGGACACAATGAAGGCGTGGTCACTCTTCTGGCTGGAGCCTGTAGTTAAGTTCCACCACTTCTGAAGTAAAGACTGGTAAGTATTCTGAGGCCCTCCTGTCAAGTATTTGAGTGTTTGCGTTTGGGTGTTTGCGTGCATGTATGTGTTCACTATTGTGAGTGTTTGGTGTTGCTTGTGATAACTGATTGTCTGTGTGGCCCTGTTACTTTCCTCCTGAAGTAATGCTCTATCAGTGGTTTTCCAGGGGTTGAGGTTTAGTCGGTAGTGCACAGGCACACATATGCACTTAATAACATCTTGTGGAACCTATTTGCAAGCCCGACACTGTTTAGGTGCCTGTAAGTGGGGTTCCTCCACCTCTTAAAAGAAGAAAAAAAAGATAGGTAGGGACAGTAGGAATCCTGATATGCTATATGTATGCATCACATTAGATGATGCATACATATGTTCTTCTGTAGGGCAGATAATATGATTTTCCGCATAAGATAAGTAGCGCCGTTAAAAAATCATCAAAAATCGAGATATCTTGTCCCCATATACATTATATATTATGTACAGCATTGGCAGGGACAGTGGGAATCTTATAATTCTATAATATATGTGCATGATATTACATGGTCTTTATGTTGGTTCCATTTTAAAAAAAATATATAATTGTGTATATTAATAGCTGTAACTGAAAAATCATGAATCTATACTATTGATAGTTTTGATTATGTTCTTATAATATTTGTCATAAGCTTATCTATTTCATTATTTTCTTAATTTTATTTTAGCCTGAATGCTTAGTGTTTTAATGAAGATTAACTGAAATGTTAGTCATTAATTTCAATGATAGTGTGTTTCTAATTTCTGTTTCCTGAAGATAGTATTAACAGCTGTAAGTCCTGGAATTATTCCTTCCCACCAGTAGGTTATACATACAGTAAATATCAGTATAATCTTAGCAAGGTTTACATTAAAAAATAATCTACATAGTATAGGAATTCAAGTACTCATTAATTGTGTAAAATGCTGTATGTACAAAATAATGTTTATTATACTTTTAGAAATCTTTATGTTTTTGATCTCCTTAAATATATACAGCATGTAATGGCATTAAAAAACCTTTAATGCCTGTAAGCATCTTTATTTCATCATTCACAATTATTCACTTTATTTCACAAAAGTAGCATTCACTTTATTTCATAAAAGTACTCTCTTCAAAAATGTCCAGACAGTACTGAGAAATTTTAAAGAACACTGTGATCGGTGTCACACCAATAATTAGATTTAATTTAAAAACAGTGTTTGGTTTCATAATGTACAGATATTATAACATCAAGATGTAATTAAAAAAAAAAGAAAATATTTTGTATGTGGAATTTTATATTGAGTTTGTAATTACTTTTTGGTACAAAACCACATCTTTGGTATTTATAACACTTCTCCAAAAAGTGTAAAATAGATGAATACATGAGTACAAACTATTAACAGAATAAGCTGTTAACAACATTTTATAACCGCTGCTGATGCAGAAACATGGAAGACAGAACTAACCAATGAAAACTTGCTTGTTAAATCATTGATATGATTTTTCACTTAAAATTTTCATCTATGTTCATGTCTAAAAAAAATTTAGTTTCTCAGCGTTATAATAAATATTCTTTTTTACCTTTAATTGTTAAATTAAATACTACTGAGTTTGCAGTGAACTCAAAGGAAGTTAGTTTCTTGTATATATTAAATTGTTTCTCTGTAACTGGTTATGTGATAACTTTGTGATTTGCTGTTACATAATATATAATTTACAATGTAATCTATTATGTTAATATGAAGGACATAATTTGCATTTTTTTTGTTTGTTAATAATAGGTTGAATTTTATTATTTTTGTTCATATTTTTATTTTAACTTTACCAATTAATTACTCCAATATTTGTTAAAATATATACGGATATGTCTAATTTTTATTATATTTATGATGAGCATTTATTTTTTTTGTAGATATGGTGGAGTTCAGCTTTCTAAAGGATGCATGTGTATGAGTTACATCCAAGGTCGAGATGAAGGGGATTGTCAGTCAACTTGCCCAGGAAATTCTACTCAAATATGTGGTGGAAAAGATTCTCTTAGTATTTATGCTTCAGGACATTTTGGTATGGGAATTTTATGTTTTTTCCTTCAAATATTGTTGTGATGAAATAATTCATTTTAAGGTAATTAAGTATATATTCATTTTGTCCTTTAAAAAGATGGTTTAAGGAATTATGAAATATCTTACACTAAATGATCAAAGGATGTCTACAAAGTTCATTCAAATGTAAACTGGAATTTTGCTGCTTGGACTGAGGAAGAGCAGTGAATGTGGTGGGGCACTGTAGGTAGCTAGTTAGATATGTGTGGAGGGGAGCAACTGGCCAATCACGCCTGTAGGCCATGCTCCCATGTCAGTAGTGGAGTGTCTAAGCAGGAGATTCCATTGCCTATTATTTAATGAATTAAAATCTTGTTTCTCGCCAACAAAGGTGTCAAATTCTCTGAAATTTTGATTCGACTAGGCAGAGTTCGAAGATGCTGCCCTTTCAAAATCTCAAGTGTTTGATTGGGCCAAAAATTTTCGAAGTGGTCATGATACAGTGAAGAAAGAAAGTTAAAAACATTGTCTGTGGACCAGGGTCAGTCATAGTAACAGTCGGGCTGTACATGATCTTGTGGAAGATGACCACCATACAATTGTCATTCAAATTGCATCAGAATTGGGCATAAGTATTGGGAGTGTGAGTCAGACACTCTTGGATACAGCAAACTGTCGGCAAGGTGGGTTCCACATCTCATTGATGCAATTGTCCAGAGAGACATCTGTCAGTAGCTTCTGAACTGCTTTGAGGAAGGAGAGGTATTTTTAGACAGTATTGTGACCTGCGACAAAATGTGAGTCCACCACTATATCCCGGAGTAGAGAACAAGTACGGGGAGGAGGCACTGATCAAGGCCAAGAAATGCTTGTCAGCTGGAAAAGTTTGCAACTCAAAAGATGTGCTGCTGATTGATTTCCTACACGAACAGAAGACTGTATATGTGGCATACTACTGCCAGTTGTTGGGTGATGTCAGGGCTGCTTATCACAACATATGATGCCAGCCAGTGATTCACAATGTCCTCCTTCTCCATGACAATGCATGGCTGAACACAGCAGTTCATACTTACGGTAAACGTACTAAGATTCATTGGGCACTTCTTGAACACCCACTTTACAATCCAGACTTATTGACGTGTGATGTTCATTTGTTAGATTTACTGAAAGAAGCTTTATGACGGGAAAGATTTGAAGATAATGCCACAATTGAGAATTATACGCGCAATTAGTTGTTGGAGAAGCCATCTTGATTTTTGATATTGGAATCAGGAGGCATCCTCTCCATTATCCTGTGGAGAAAATGTATTTCTGTTGAAGGAAACTATGTTAAAAAAGAAAAAAGTAATTTACTTGTAATTTTATCTAATATCAGTTAAGCTATGCAAACAAATTCAGATTTATATTTGAGTGATGTTCATATGAGGTCCCAAAAGTTCCAAGTCAAAAAATTTGAGTAGTGAAACAGAAGATGCCTTTTGAGAATATTGGGATTTTCATGTCCTGTGGGATAGACATATAATCAGCACTACTTCAGTACCCATATTAAATAAAATCAGTATACATGTTACAGTTGTTTTTTTTTCCAATAGTTAAAGTAACTTTCTTTTCTTAAAATGTTAGCAATTTTAAATTGATTTTGATTGGCCTTAGTATTATGTATTTTCTTTAGGTTGTGTTGTTAACTTTTTTTTTTATCTTTTGTAATAAGTCTGGTTGAGGGAGAGTAACTGTTCATCTATGAGAGTTCAACACACAACACAAATAGGAAAGGTAGAATTTGTGTTTAGGCTCTGCTATTTGGATATTTATTTGGTGTAACTTTATCGTTATATTATAGTTTGTTAGTTGACTGTGTTCAATATAATTTGGTTTATGATTTTGTACTTGTTTTAGGGCTTCTGGAGTTTTTTATCAGTCTTGTTTGATATTAATTTGTGTAGATAGCCTGACAGGCTATCTAGGCTAGTTTGGTGTGTAATTTAAATTCCCTTTAAACTGCACACCTGGGAGTAAAACCAATATTTTGGTTAATTCTACTGTGTTTTGTTGTATATTTGTTTATTTTTATTGTTTAGTGTTACTTCAGTTCTGACATTTATTTATTATTAAGTTAGCTATTATTTTCTTTTTAACAGCTGTTGTTGATGGCAACTATCTTTATTTGTATGTAGCTTGCTATTAGTCAACGTCATCAGTATATGTGCTTGAGATTGGCCAGTTGGTTTTATGTGTTTATGTTTATAGTTTGTAAGAAAACATTGTTTTTGTTTATTTTGTGTTTAGTATTAATTAATTACCAATGTTTAGGATACTGTTTTTGTTATGTTTATGATTTTGGAAAAGTCTGAAACTGAAGTAAAAAAGGGTAAGTCCAAACGGGCTAAACCTTATGAAGAGATTATGGAGACAATTGAGGTTAGGCTTGACGACTCTTTATTTGCTTCTGGCGATGAAGGGTTGCAAGCAAGTGCTTCCAGTTCTTGACGGGCTGAGAAGAGTAAAGATCAGTTAATGATTGAAAAGTTTTCTGAAGGTAATGGGAGGGCTGGTGGTTCAGTCCCGTTAATGCGGGCGTTTGAAGAGAAGTATGACTTCTTGAGTAAATGTTTGGAGAATCCAAGAGGTACGTAAGGCTAATGTGCTTTAAGATCCTCCGTAAGATCAGGGAACTCAAACCCATTGTTGAGGCCTTGGCTCAAGGCTATGAAAGATTGGCTATTAAGGCTATTAAGCAGAGAGAGGTTGTGTAGGAGATAGTTTCCACCTCTCCCATGGTTCCACAGCAGGGGTTGCCTCAGGGTAAATGGTACACAGAGGTGCTGAAAGGGAGGCGGGAGGCTGGTCTATCCTGTAAGCAGCTAGAAGTTGTGTTCGTCAACCTTACGGAGGGGGCAACTACTCAAACAACTAAGGAGATGAAGGACGAGTTTCAGGCGTCCTTCGACAAAAGAGGCAGAACCTGAGAATTTGTAACATTAGAGTGACAAAGAAGGGTTTAGTCGTCATTGCTAATGACAAAGAAACTGTGCAGGTTATCTCTGACTCCTTTAAAGTTGAAAGTCTGACATGAAAGACGATCCTAAAGGCAAGAAGTGTCCTAAAGTGATTGTTTATGATATAGATCAACGGCTGTCTGAGGAAGAATTAATGCCTCTTATTAGGGAGCAAAATACCCAGATGGATGAGGCTACATTCCATTCTGAATGTTGATTATTATTTAATTAGGGTAGACATGAGGCGGAGCGCTACCTGGGATTTTTGAAGTTAGTCAAACTTTTCAGCAGCTTCACTGCGGAGGGCAGGGTGCTTGTAGACTTCTCTTTGTGTAAGGTCAAGGAGTATTTAGATGTCCAGCGCTGTTTTAAGTACTGCAAGTTTGGTCACAGGGCTAAGTTCTGTGAGCATCCTGCAGTTTGTGCTCATTGTGGTGATAAAGGACACATGTGTGAGGAGTGTCCAAAGAAGGCGGAGGGTCCGACTTCTGTTAATTGCAAACATCTTTGGAAAGATCATAAGACTGTGAACAGTAAAGATTGTGGGTGTTATCAGAGAGCTCTCGATATGTACTATAATTATATTTCATTAAATGATTAGAATTGGTCAGTTGAATGCTCAGGTTGAGTTTGGAGAGATTACATTACATAGAGGTTTGGTTGTTGTTTTGTTGCAGCATCTATATATTGTGTCCGGTGATCTGCCAGGTTTTTCTCATTGGAAGAGGTTCTATTGTGGTTCTGGAAGCATGTCCGTTGTTTTGTGCAGTAGGGAACTTGATTGTATCTTTATGCAACAGCTCTTGGATAATCATCGGGTCATTGTGGATGTTCATAACTTGCATCTGTATGTTGCTAGTTCATATTTCCAGTATAGTGATCCTGGTAATTATCATCTTGAGGTCTGGGATAATATCCTACGATTCTCTGGCACTGGTCCAGTCCTTATAGGTGCGAATGTGAATGCTAAATCACTCTTGTGGCATAACGGTTTCACCAATGTTGGTGGTGAAATAATAGAGGGCTCTTTAGCCCAGCATGATCTACAAGTATATAATGTACCTGATAAGATGCCCACCTACATAGTTGTGGTAGATGGGTGTTGATTGTGTGGTGGAACAAACATCAGTGTTACCGTTGGTTTGTTTATCCCTACCAATGCTTGTAATTGGAAGGTAATTGATTATTTCTCCAGTGATTATTGATTGATTGTCTATGAGATTGCTGGTGGCTTGAAACCATTCGGAAACCATCTGTTGGCTTGATCTTATCCGATCGGTGTTGGATCTCCTTGTAAACTGGAGTAGCCAGGCTAAATGGGCAATAGTGGAAAGTTTTATAATGTACTTAGCACAGGAAAGGATTACTGAGGGGATCTAGAGCTCTCCGTAGATTTCTCTTGTATTCTGTTTTTGTTCATGTTTTGTTTTATACATTATATTTTTGTTGTTGTTTTTGTCTTGTTTTGTTTCAATGTTACTGTGCTGTTATTGTAATGTGAAATATTTTTATGTTTCGTGTTGTGTTGAACTCACTTTTACTTTCTATGGGTAGGTAGTTCAATTCCTTTGTGCAGTTAGGTCCTTTTAGTCTTACTTAAGACTTGATGAGATGTATTTTGTTTTGAGTTCATTAAATAGTAATACATTGATGGGAATGTTACTCGTGGCATTCACATCGGTGGCATCTGGGCCGAGGCAGACTGGAATATGTCAAAAGCTGAGGTTTCGAAGATGATCTCTGGTAAAACCGATAAGGGCTCGGAACAGAGGGTGTGGCTTCCCCTATGGGGGTCCGGATGTTCATCTATGACATAATCTATTCTATTGACTTTACTGCAGTTTATGGTTGATCAGGTGTGTTATTTGGTGGTATAATGTGTGTGTAAAAGCTCCAATTTGTTCTTTTATGACTTGTGTTAAGGTATTCTACTGGCATGTTGTGGTTACTCAAGAAATATTAAAAAGGCGTAAAATATATTGTAGTTTAGCTAATGAAGGAAGACATGTAAGTTTGAGTTATAAATAAAGAGCTAAAAAAAATCCTATTACCAAAATAAAGTTAGTTCTGCTTTATATTATTTCATTAAGATTTGTTTAAACAGCATGAAGTGTGTCATTTACTTTTTATAGAAACCACAGAACAGTACAGCCTTTTCATCCTTTTTTTTAATGCAGTTTATGAGCTGTTTAAGTTTGACAAAACAATTCTGTAAAATATTAAGTTAAAATAAAGAATTTTTTCTTTATTGGTATTAAATTTTAGGTTTTTTGGTAATTATTTTGACGATGATGGGCATTAAAATAAATTATCTCCATCTCCAGTAGTCGTGTCAAAATAACATTTGACAGTAGTAAACAGTTTTATAACAGAAGTTAAAAAGTTGCTGTTTGTGAACTCGAATATGTGGCTGAATAGAGAGAACTTGATGAACTCTAAATAAATATGGAAACTTTCATTTTATCTTGTACTAGTGTAGCCTACTTTGAACAGTCACATTTCAATGATAAAAGTGTTAATAAATGCTTTTTTATATTCTCACTGTCTATTATTATGCCGAATAGGACTTTTAAATGACTGGTTCTTCTTTTTATTACAACTCAAAAAAGAAAAAAGTTATTTATAATTAGTGAATTTAATAATAATCTTATATATATATACACTCTAATTTATTTTGTATTATTTAATACTGAAACCTATTTTGTTAAAGTTCATATGAAATTGAACTATTATTTGCTGGTAGACTAGTATCATTTATATTTCAAGTAGTTTATTTTTTAAAGTAGCAAGACCATGAATCTTGTTTTATATCAAATAAATCTTTTTGGTTATACATGAATGTTTGTTTAATATAAATAAATGTACTAAATAAGTGCAAAATTTTTATCAATATAGATAAACCAACACCATTAAAAAACAACACATGTAAGTGTTTTATTATCTCAAAAAGGCCGGCACCACAGAGGCCACAGAGTCCACTGGTCCTATAACTACTGTTTTCATTCAAGGAACTAAAGACGCCATAGAGGCGTTTTTGAAAAATTATCACTAAAAATGTAAAGTATGTTATTCTTTATTCGTAAATGTAGGTTGTATTAATAATTAAATCAAAATAAGAAAAATGCACATGTTGGGTTTTTTTAAGTTATGTCAATTTCCCCATGGTATTGAATGTGTTAATTGAAGCTTTTTTTTATTAGAAAATTATGTTGTTCACATTACATAAATCATGTCAAAATTATTTTTATTAACAAATAGTTTTTGAATTGTTAACTATTTAAAAATTTAATTTATTTAAATTGTAATGTCATGCTTAATTTTTTTTTAGCCTATTTATTGTGGAGATTGATTTTGTAAACTCAATAATGTGCAGGTTCGATTGATTCATTGATGAAGTAATAAAAACATATTATTCTCTATTAGTTTTTTTTATGTGTAGCCTGTGTTCGTGTCCGTATTCTTCATTTTTGTGGACAGAATGACAAGAAAAATATGATAGTCAGAGGGAGAACCTTGGAAAACCTTATAATTGACATTACTATACTTAAGGATTATTACAAAGTTGTTTATACGTAACTTACCGACAATCATTGTTTGTAGTTTATTTATGATCACTCTTTGTTTCAGTTAACATTTATAATTTGGATCTTTTATGATTCATGTTAATCTTAACTACAGAATATAATGATTACTGATAAATCTTGTATTAGTGTTAAGTAAAAAACCGCGTACATAGTTGTAAAATTTTCTTTTCACTAAACTAATCCATCTTTGGTCTCTGTTGTTTGTCAAAAGCTTCAAAGTCTGACTAGCAAAACCAGTTTGCACAGTTAATTGCTTCACTCTTTACTGTTAACAAAACATATAAACAGAAATAATAACAATACAAATTAAAATTCTTAATATAAAATATAGGACAATTTATCAATCATAAAAATATAAGAAATGAATATTAAAAAAAACAACAAGATAAATGAATAAGTTTTTAACACACTGTCTTCAATTAAAAAAAATTCTTGTGTAGGCAAATGTAAATTTAATGCATTTTATTAATTTTTTTTTTTGTTTAGTTCCAGGACCACCAGAGTCACTGGAGATTCTTAATAAGTCAGACTTATCTGTGGAGGTTAGATGGAGTGAGCCACAAGCGATGAATGGATTAATTGAGCAGTATGCAGTTTCAGCTCATTATCTCGAAACACATGCTTTTATGCCCTTAGAACCTCATCTGTTATGGAGCTATCCAAATAGTACTTATAAAGCTGATCTGTTGAATTTACATCCTGGCACTTTGTACAATATATCTGTTTTTGCTAAGTCTCCTCTTGGTGATGGTAGTCCAAAATTTCTTACTGTTTGGACTCATATTGGAGGTAAATATTGCTATCAATTTAATATTTAAAAAATTCTATGATATAGTTTTGAAGAATAATATCTAGCCGATCATCACATAAATCATAACACTTAAAAATATTAGAAATTAATAAACACTTCAAAATTATATGGAAATTATTTTTGGAGATCTTTTCAGAGCTAATTATGTAGCTATTTTGTCGATGGAATTATTGGTGATGCTGTTGTTAATGACATTTGTGGAATCCTAGAACTGGTATAAGTAAATTTTATGGTTTGTGTTCATGCATCTTGAGTGACAACTTTGGAAAATTTATTTTTAGATTTTTTGCACTGTAGTTTTTCTTTAAAACACTTTTTTTAATAGTTTATAAAACCTAATTTGTATTTATTCAAAAAATTTAGTTAATTTAAACACATTTCCAATGAATGTTTTAGTTTATTGAAAAAAAAAGTTTATTATTTGATGATGAAATTTTATTGACATAGTTTGATAAAGCTGACTTACCCTTTGTACTTTTTTTGTTAAGATATTGTGGTATATGCATGTGTTGTTTGTTTCTTTTAATTTCATGTGTATCTTTACATTCTGTATATTATAACATTAATTAAAAAGTTTTTTTTTTTTGAGTGATTCACGAGTGGGTTACCATTCTGTTTTAAAAGCCCTGTTTGCATTGTTGTTATATGAAATGAGTAATTTCAAGTGTAATATTTATTTGTTTAATAAAATTTGTATGCTTTTTTGTACTTATCAGTTATACTACACAAGGCTTTTCCATAATTTCTTTAAACATATTTACTGTGCCTGCAGGTTTTTAACCCACAAATTACTTAAAATTAAGTGATGATTTATTATAGTTTTCCAATTGTATGCATACTGCCTGAACAAAAAACATGATAGTAACCATTTATACAATTTCTATTTCAAGCCCCCTTTCTTTTTTGGCTGTATTGAAAGAACTTACATCAAAGAATTTCTATTAGAGTAGGAAATTTAGTTCCTTTCCTGAAAAAATTAAATATTCTGTTATGTTATTCTTTTTTAAATTGTCTACTTTTGGAGTTGAGTTAATATTCAGTGATTTCAAAAAATGAGATCCTTTTCAGTTAAGAAAATTTGGTTTACTTCACATTACCACAAAATTAATATTTGAAAAAAATTATTATTACTGAAATGTATATGTATAAGATAAAACATTTCTTTTTCTATGCCAGAATAGGCATTTCTGCCATTTTGTTCATCACAGAATAAAGGTGGGTGAATTTAATCGCCTGTTCATAGTGCCCTCTGCATAATCCAAACGATTAACAGTTGTCGCCAAACAGTCCATAAGATAAAACATTTGTGTTTATATTCCTCATTTTGGGGTACTTTCATGTAAACAGATCTATTTTATAATATTTTGTATCGTTTGTATGATTTTCGTCATAATTGTAACAGCAGTACTAATTTTAAAGAAACTAAGCAGAAAGTTTATTTTAAAATGATTGAAATGTATTTTTAAAACGTTATATATTTGAGGTGGGCTTTCTCTCATTTGGTCATTTTTTATTAAAATTTATTTAAATTCAGTGTGCATTTACCCAAGCCATATACTCATAACATATTTTCTAACCCTTCAAAAAAAAATTTTTTTTTTTTCAAATGGGGCTGGTGCTCCCTTCTATGTTAACGAAACATCCATTTCAGGATTTACTCTTTCATAATTCATTTTACAGAAATGTCAAGTGTAAAAAAGAAAATGTAAGAACAGATTTGAAACAACTTGTTTTAGGTTTTATCTTGTTTTAAAACTTGTTTTATCTTTTTACACACAATAAAAATTGTATTTTGTGTCTGTTAGGTTTCATACTTTTTTTATGTAGATAATATTCTGGTTTCTATGATTGGTTAAACAGGATTGGGTAAACAGGTACCTCTGCTAGTATTATTATGTGATTACATTCTTTCATGTAAATGGATAAATAAATTAGTTTATTATGTAACACTTTATTTTATGAATTACAGTCTGGCTATATTGAGGCCATTACAGCAATATGTTGTGGCGGATGTAGTTATTTATAAAAAAATCTGCACTATCCCAATTTTTATTTCAACATAATCTGATTCATCATTTCGGTTTTAGCAGCTATAAATTTTTTAAACTCCACTGTTAACTGATTTTTCACGATTGCAAAAACCTGTAGGTCCAAAATGGTCATTTTACATTGTAAAATCAGAACTACAGTTTTTGTTCACAAATTAAAGTTTTACTTTCAGATAAAGTTATGATGTTTCTGAGGTTTAATTAATAAAATAATGGAGGGTTTATGTTTTCTCATTGGAATAAGAAGTAGTACTGTCATCTCAATTTCAGATCATCTTTAAAAATTTACCATTGCAGCAGTGTTCTGCTATTTCTTTGTTTATACCTTTTTAAATAATTTATAACATTTTAGTTTCAATACTTAATTTTATGTTTATTTTTATTTGTCTAAATTATTTTCTTGTACAGTTATTTTTTAGGGTTTTTATTATTACTTTATCCTTTAATATGTAGTTTCAAATTTGAAATTGATATTTTATTTAATACATTGTTCTGGATGTTTGTGGTAAACAAATCAGTTTTATTAGTACTTGTTTTCAGACCCAACTGAACCAGAAGATCCTGAAATAGTTACTAGAAATAAAAATAGCATTATAATTAGATTAAAGCCATATAGAAATGATAATGGACCGGTTACAGCTTATCGTATTATTATAATTTCTGATGAAAATGCATTCTTTGAACCAATAAATTTGAAAACATGGAGTAAAGCCCAGGATGATGATATTCCATATTATGTTGCTGCTGAATTGACTCCTGAGGTAAGTATTTTGGTAGAAAATCGCTTAATTTACTTCATTGGCCTCACATTAATGGGATTGGACTTGACTGAGTATCTGCTGCGATGACCAGATTGGATTCTTTTTCTGTGTTAAATCAATTAATGTACGCAGCGGACAATAAATAATGATGTACAATTAATAATGAATAAAGCGTGGCATGTTTTGTTTTTCACTCATTTGATTCAGGTAATTCTTTGAAACCACTTCAGATATGAGCTCTGAATTTATTATATTGGTAATAACAGTGACTGATGCATAAAGAGTCACTAATGCAGTGACAACAGTAACCGATGCACAAAGTAGTATATAGTTTAGTCAGCTCAGAACTGTTTTATTTAAAGAAACAAGTTAATAGAATTCTAGACCCAACTTAAGTCAAGTCCAACCTCTGTCATGCTTGGTCTTTTATCATGATGTTTTATGTTGACATACAATATTGTTTGGTTTGAAAGATCAAGCTTATAAATACAGTTAAAATGAAAATAATGATTTCTAGAGAAACATACTGTTTGTTTATTTTAATTTTAAATATAGTAGCAGTTTTATTACTATGACTTCCTGTATACACTGAATGTGTGACCATAAACTTCTGAAGATATTATAGTATAAATAATTTGCTATTCAGATTAAATAATTTGTAAACAATTAATTAACAGTAAAAGTATAGAAAAATGTTTAAGAATGTTTAATTACTATTTTAATTAAAGCTGTTTCTATTGAAAATGAAGGAAAAGAAGGCATCTGTTAAAATCTGAGAAGTCAAAAATGATGGATTTTCACTACTGAACTGTTTTATTATGAATTATCTGTTATGTTCCAGAAATAATGACGATTGTAGACTGTTTCCTTGTTTGTTATTTTTTCAAACAGTTTTTATAATAAATAAGAAAAGGCAGCAATCCTTGATTACTTTTTTGTCATCTTTTCTAAATTTTGAAGTCTGACCTGTCTATTAAATTAATACCCTTCTTGAGTAATATTGTTTTCTTTCAAGGTTCAAGGAATACAAAGTTTTTCTAAAAATCAATTCTGCCATCTAAGTTATTATCATATAGTATAGTTAATATTAACAAAAGTTACAATTTTTAAAACTAAAAATGAGTTCTACACTATCTTATTATTAATAAATGTAATAATGACGATGCTGCCACCACTATCATTTATTATTCTAGAAATATTACATTCTGGTATCATTATTGTTGTGTAAGCAACGACAACAAATTTTGTTATTCTTAGAAGTATTATATTCTGGTATAATTGTTGTTACATACACTAGGGCTATATGCTGTAGTAAATTTGCTTAGTAAGTAATAGAACTATGGTTTGTCTAGAATTATAAGATTTGTTAATTAATTTTTGTTGATATATTTTTTTTAGATAGTTACATTTTTTAACCTTCTTTTTATATGTTGAACTGTCTAATATTGCAGTGACTCATTGATAACGTAGCAAAATATTACTCATAATTATAAACACAAATAATACTGCTCAACAAAATTTAATTTTTTGTTTGTTAAATGAGAGTGAATGGCAGATTCTTATAGTATATAGTATTTTTTATGCTGATTTCATATATGTTAATAGAGTTTTTCTATCAGGCTCAGTTTTTTTGTAATTGAAATTTCTTTTGAAACAAAAAAATGTGTGGTGAACATAATATGAAAATACATTACATGTATTTTGTACTCTCCTAAATTCTATTTCTTTTGGATTTTCTGTTATAATTTGCTGTAGGTAGATCCTGCTTTAGATTCTAACAGTAATCAGCTAACATTTCTGGGTTCCATTTCCCCTGGTATCCTGTTTCCATTGTTGGTATCTCCTGGTGAAAGCATTCTCCATGTTCGTCACTGATAGCACCGAAATTGTTAGGAAAAAATCCAAATGTGAATGTAAGAAATGGATCTTGAGCGACATGTTACACCCAAGTTCTTTGTAGTTTTGAAGGAGTTCACTTACAAGTTCTCTGTAGGTACTGGCCATGATTTCCAAGGAATTTGTTTACCACATTTTAAGATGATTTCCATGCATCAACCTCCAAGTCATTCAGGCATTCTTCAAATGCCGGATCTTTAGTGTTTTTATTTGTGGTTTATCAAATATACCTTCCTTTATTTTAGGAAATTCATTTTTTTAGAAACTGAAACCCCATACCGTTACGATCCATTGCTTTAACAAGATCTTTGAATAAACGTAGCTTAATGTGTACTGGTGGAAGATAAACTTTTTCTGATTTTACTAACGCCTGACTAACAATATTCTTCTCTCCTATAGTCCGTACCTCTCTCTTTGGCCACTGTGCTTTTAAGTAATGTTTTCTTCCTATCCCTGCTGTCCTACTTGCACAAAAAGCAACAGAACTTAGTGTATTTAAGTAGCAGTCCAAGTAAAAGCATTATTACTTCCAGATTGCCACAAATATGCCATAAATATTTCCCATACTGAATCCTGCTCAATACAAGTTTCATATTCTCATTCATGTGAACAGTGTATGCTGATGGTATTGATGGATACTTATTTCCAATGTGAAGTAGACCAGCTTTCAAACTACACTTTGATGAGTCAATAAAAGTCACCATTTGTCAGGATGGTGCATATGTCCCAAAGCTTCCAGTAAAAAATCCACATCATTACAGTGTACTAAGTTTTTGTATCAAGAGAAAAAATTTTCAAATTCTGACTGTCACAGAAAGCATTGATTTTAGTGTTTGGTTGTAAAAAATGCCATCCATTCACTCTTGATGCCATTATTTCTGCTTGATTCTTTGATAAATTTAGATCACAAACAAGATCATTTAATTCTGACTTATTAATTAATTGGGGTTCAGTATACCTATTTTCTAAAATGTTTGGATCTCTTTCTTCATTTCCTGATATGTCAGCACACGATTCAAAATTTTCATCTTCACCTAAGTTCCATGTATCTGGAGGTACTGGAATTGGAAGCTCTTGGCTATGTGGCACTGGCCGCATGGCAGAGAGAATATTTGTGAATGTATTTATGTTCAAAAAATGCTATGCTTATCGAGTTCATGCTGATACTACTTGAAAATAAGAAGCCTAGTTTTTTGAAAGTAAGTCTGATAGAACAATTCTGATTTCATGTTTGAAATCAGCATGAAAAATACTATAAGAATCAGTTGTTTACTCTCATTTAACAAAATCATTGTTGATCGGTGTAAGTAATGCTACTTATAAAATAACTAATGCTGGCTATTAACATGGATGTGTATAGTATTATCCTTTATATGAAACAAACATTCGCATGCAATCTGTAATGAAAGTTGATTTAACTTTTAGTAATTTAGGCAAAACTTGCTTAATATATAAATGAAAATAGCAAATAAATCTGTACACTAACTTTAAATGATTATTTAGCTTTTATTACAAAATTTAAAATAAATCCAAGTATAATGTATTCATAAAACTATAATACAATTCTATATTCTTTTATAATATATATTAATGTAAAGGACATATGTCCAGGCAAAAGAATTGTGTTTGCATTAAAAATATTATTCTGTAGAAGCGGTTAATTACAAGGGAATTAAATTACCTTATCTATTATTGTGGTAAGATAAAAAAAAGATGGCTAGCAGGCACATAACAGCAGTTCCTAATACTTTCATCACTGATATAGACTGTACCTTTTGCATAAAAAAGCTCACTGGAATGATGGAATGAGTGATAGATTGAAAGTTCTTAAGTAAATCTTTGTGTTTATTAACTTTGTTCTTTTCAAACATCTATTCAAATTTGTAGTTTTTGATAATTTTGGATCTTTCTAATGAAACTGTTTACTGCTGTTTAAACATCTTTTAATTACATATTTACTTTTAACTACATATTTTAACCTTGTTTTGTGGAAGTAATTGCAAAAAAAAACAAAAAAACATATTTGTTGTTTTCGTAAGTATAAGCGACACATTATTGCTGTTGAAGAGGTTTTTAATAAAATAGTGTAATACTGAACATGTTTTATGTGGTGTGCATTATATATATATTTTTTTGACCGTCTAAGACGGAGACAAAATTTAAAAAAATCTCAAGTGTCTATTGTTAGCCATATTATTGTTTACTGATAGAGATTAGTATAAATCTAAGATCCAAGTAAGCTTAGAAGCTATGAAAGTTATCAATATTTCTTACAAAGCAGATTCAATTTTTATTTTTTACCTTTAAAGTTTAACAATTTTTTTCTTAAAATATTCTTTATGAAAACTGAATCTTGTGTACTTTTGAACTTGTAAATGATAAAGTAACTTCATATTTGGTAATTATCAATTCTTAATTTAATTAACGCTTAGACAAAACCAGTTCTAATTTGTTAATATCTCAATTTTTTTTACTTACACTGAGAGTAGTGCGTTATAAGCAGGGTGATGCATAAAATAATTAGTAAAATTTGAAATTGCATTGGATTTTTTGTATGTTATACTTATGTTATTTTTTATTATATAATTCATTATGCAATTCAGTATCTGTGAAGTATTCTTTTATGTTTGATTTTCTTTTCTGTGTATATAGCAAGTGAAAAAGGATTTTGTTGTTGGAGATGATCATACATATGGTAGGTTTTTCAATCCTGCATTTGGTTCTACAGAAAAAATTCGTATTGTTGTTGCTGTAAAAAGTACATTTCAAGGAATTACAAAATTTGCCTATTCTCAAGGAAGTAAAAGGAATACTGGGATTATGGTCCTCACTAATAATGCAATTGATGATGATGGTGAGCTAATATATTATACTTTTTTCTTTTATCTTATAAACTTAAGTCTGGTAGTTATCAGAATGAAAAGTTTTGTTTATTACCTGATGCTTTGTTTATTACCTAATGGCTATTGGCCCAGATGGCTACCTATCGGAGCTGTTGAAATTGCTGCACTATAGTTTTGATAGAATCTACTCCCTTTAAACTTAGGATATTATAATATTATTTAATATGAGAGGAAAAGGGACACTACTATTTAAATGCTCCAAAGAACTTATGAATGGATTTTAACTTAACCTAATAAGATACGAAAGAGATGATAAGTTAAGAAATGTGAAGTTTGATCCAAGGAATCACACATATGACCTTCTCTATGCTACCTTGTTTCTGCCAAAATGAACTGCAAATGCGTCTTAAGTAAGTGGCTGAAATAATTTTTTCACTGTTTTAAATAATTTACTCTGCTATATATTTTTGTTCATTATTATTTCTACTGAACATCCATTTGTTGAGTTAGTATTAAAAATCATGTTAAACTTCCTCACTAAAATCTACATATTTCTATACCACTTCACTAATTAAAACCAAACAGGGATGTGGCTTATTGCCCACAACTAGGCTACCGACCTGTAGAGCTTAGCCTCCAGAGGATGTTGTCCTTTGTGCCCTGTAATTTTGAAGCAGTGACTTATTTTTTTTTTATAGTAAGGTAAATATGTTCAGGACTCTTGGAATCAGGTTTCAAATTTTTGTGTCTTGGTTTGTGATAAAAATTTAACCCTTTTGTTAGTCTCATTGAAAGTATTCACAAAGTTAATTTGGAAGAATTAGGAGCCAGGGACATTACATGGAACATCCTATCACAGAACTGGGTCAAAATATGGCTTGGCAGCACTTCCTTTGACGCAGCCTTGTTATCCTTGCTGAAAACAGTATATAACAATTGATTTCATGATTGTAGAGTTCTTGTATTAGGATGATTTTCTGAATTCTGATCTAACTTTTGTAGTAAATATAATTAAAGTAATATATAAAAAATCTATTTAGCATTTTAATTCTAGGAGCCATATCTAGGTTCTTTCAAGAATAGAATGTAACTTTTCAATGTAGCATTCTGCTGTGAATATAACTTAGCACAATTGTATCTTTGAAGAAGTATGAGCAAGACAAATTTGAGTATGAGGATGTGAATCTGTGTAGTGAAGTTATACACTAAACTGTAATTTTTAAATAAGACCTCAATAAAAAAAATGCTTCTTGGTTCTTTCACCAGTCTTTCATCTCTAATAAAGCTTTACAAAATACAGAGGGATTGATACTGGGGTTACAAAAATAAAGATTTGTATTAGAAAAAGATGATTTCATTAGAATTAGTGATGTGCAGTTTCGAGAAACTAAAAGTGAAAGCAGAAGGAAACAGGCGATTTAAAGGTTTTATTTACATAGTGGTGTGATGTTATTGTAACTGAAAAATTTTAACTCTTTAGAGGATATTAATTAATTGTATTGTGTTCTTTTCGCAGGTCAGCTTGATCTTACATCCTATCTTTTGGTGGCAATTGTTTTATCAGCTTTATTGTTGTGTGGTTTATTTGTAACATACTTTGTAATTAGAAGACGATTATCATACAGACGTAGACGTGCACCTTATCGTCAAGAATTAACTCTTCAAGGACCCATTATAGAAGTTGTGAGTGACAGAATAGTTTTAAAATTTTTACGGTTGCATAATTAAATGCACCTTTACTAATGAGCTTGATTATTACAAGAGCCTAATATTTTTTCTGTTGCATTTGGTGACAAAATCATGTCTCATTTGTCATAGTTTTTATAAGGCCCAGAATGTTTTGCATCTGAATCCCACAGCTCCTGCACCATTTGTTCAGTTGTATACTGGATATCTTGTTAAAATTATTCTCTTTTACTATAAGGAGCTACACCTGAAGGTTTTTCATGGTCAGTAATAGAGGTATTCATAATGCGCTTTCCTTTTCAGCCACAACTGGAAAAATTTCATGTATAGGTAGTTTATTGTGATGATATATGGATAAATCGATCTTATTGGACTGCAGACTATGGCACTTCCAACATCTAGTAATATTAGTTTAATAGAAAAAGAATTCATGTTTCTGAAGTATAAATGTGAGCAGAATGACAATGTCTCAATAATGAATGATAAAGTACTTTGAGAGAAGAAAGAGAATGTAAAAAAAAATAAACAATATACGTTTTCTACAAAAGGGGATCCTGAAACGTATTATATATGTTATTTTTGGATGGAATCAGAAACAGAAAATTCCATTGATATAAAGTTTATTTTTACATTATAAACCAATAAATCTAAAACAACAGATGAAAAATAAGGAATATAGAGTATTTATAAACAGTAAATCTACACATAAAAATTAATTTGAACAATAATATTGGGTAATTGTGAGCCAGAACATCCTCAACCTTAATCTTTTTCAAATTGAAGTATGTTGAAAAATATGTTATATAATTAATAAAAATACAAGTTTCAAAGGTTGCAAAGAGTGAAATTACCTTGTATTCTTCTTCAGAATCTATAATGGCAGTAGTGTTGTTATCAGCTGTTTTGGGCAACTCCCGTCATATAGTCAGCATACAATGAAGTTGTCTACTGACCACCTAAATAGGTCAAATATATATATAATTTGTATATCTAACGTTAATTAGATGAAGTTAGCAAGTGAAGCAAGCGTAGTTTATATTTGGTTAGATTATATTAATATAGTGTGTGATATGTCATTACACGGAATCAGCATAATCTAATCAAACATAACCTATGCTTGCTTTGCTCGCTAACCTCATCTGATTATTGTTGAAAATAAAAATTATATACGATAAGTTATATGTATAGGTGTTTATTTTTATGTACGCAAACAATTGGATTTCAGTAAGGGTCCTGTAAAACCGATAAATACCGATATTCTTTTTTTGTACACCCTGTAAATCCAAATTACTATTTCAGATCTTTTTTCCCAAATCAATTTTAACAATTTTTACTTTTAACAGTATAATATCTTGTAGAGTTAGCTACACCGGCTATCACACACGCCACCTTATTGTCTATCATACAAATGTATATTCTTTCCGGTACAATAATTGTTAGCGATTGCTGGAAGACATATAATTGTTTGCAACACGAGGACTACCAACATTTAGCGATGAATCACAAATATAATTTCATACATCCGGACGTGGGAGCTCATACACAGACAATCGAGATGCATGGCTAGAAGTGCGTTCAAACGTTCCTTGGTAGGGCACCACTTGCATGGTCATCTCACAGATTTTTTTCAAAAGAAAATACAGGGACTACAAGACCCGAGTACATCATTTATGGTCCAGTCTTGCTTCACTGTTTTCTGGCTATATGATGGTTGCTCAAAACAGCTGATAACAACGCTACTGCTGTTACAGATTCTGAGGAAGAATAATGAGGTAATTTCATTCTTTTGACTTTTGAAACTTGTATTTTTATTAATTATACAATATATTTACTTCAATTTGAAAAAGGTTAAGGTTGAGGATGTTACCTAATATTGTTTTAAATTATTCAAATAAAAACAATATTATTGTTTGTATCAAATTTAAAACGGTATTGTTTTAAATTACCAGTTAAATTATTTGAAACGGTAGCAATTTTCGATTAAAATATTCCGTAAATCAGTGTTGTCTTCGCGGTTAATAAATTGTTAAAAATTAAACAGATATTTTGATTTAAGTTTTCTGTCAAGATGAATTAAAACTATTGAAAGAGGCCAGTATAAAAGCTTATTTTAAACTTCGTCATGTTATATATTTTTTATTGTAGGTTCAACTTCTTGTAGGCTTTTACTTAGAACTTAAAATAATTCATGCTGTGGAGTAACCTTTTCTTAATTTTTCATAACTTATTATCTTTATTCATAACTTAATTTATATGAAAATTAGAAGAGTAGTTTTTAACAGTGATTTTGATGGTTTTCATTTGTGAAAATTTTGAAAAGTGTGTTGTTTCAGACAAGAATCTTAGACAGCATTTTTATTTGACAAAATACAAAGTATATTTGCAAACTGTACTTTAGCATTTGTTGTCTGTAATGCGTGTGATAGACTTGGTTTTTAATCGTTCATTATTATTATTTCATTTCTAATGGGAAAATGTGGCTGTTTAATACTAAAATTCTTTTATATGATAATATGTTGAAGAATAAAAAAGTTTTATATTACAGATTCGTAAAACAGTAAACTGAATTTCTAACTGATTCCTTATCTTTGTGAAAGTGTAGTAGCCTTGTGGTGAATATACTTTCACATTGATAATATTTCTCTCCTTTGCTGTGATGTCATGATGACTAAGCAAGTAGGATATTGTGTTTTTGGTAGAAAAGTAGTTTACAGCCTTCTGTATGAACTGTAGGCTGTGATGTTAAGAATTCAGACACATGATTTCTGTACTTTTGACCTTACTTATGGCTGTGACATCATAAAGGAATCAAGTAGAATGCTTTTGAGAGAATGACGTTTGTGTACCTACATCAGAATTATATGAGAAGTCAGATAGAAGTTACCTCTTTTTATATTAAATATTATTGCTACATTAATAATTTACTAAGTTTCAATGAAAAGTTGACTGAAAATGATCCAAGGATCATAAGATGTCTCTTAAGTAGTGAGTTTAGTTTAATTACTCTCTTATTAATAATAATTTTATTTATTTATTATATTGATTTATCGATGTATAAAATTATGATTATGTACTTTTATTCATGACTTTCACTACAATTTTATTTTCTTAAATTCGCTCTTAAGCTACTCTTGGGCATCTTCCACCTATTTGTGTGGGTATAAACATTTATTTCAGTCCCTAAAGAAACAGCCTTGCTCCTTAGTGATTGTTAACTTCAAGTATAGTTACTTGCTGTTCGGACATGGTGTACGACCTTTGATGCACCTGGAAGCTTCTCATATTTTTATATGTTTTGTTGTCATTTGATGTTTCTGTGTCATTTTTCATGGTTATGCACGGGAACAGCTTAATTTTGTGTCGCACTATGCTTAAAGACAAAAAGCTTTTGAATCGCTGATTCTTTATATTTTGAAGAAAGAAAACTTGCTGTTGGCAGTAATTAGTATCTAATACATGGACATTCAGTTGTGTCATTGTCTTACAGACTTAGCTTATGAATTATTTTTGTTATATCTGTTGCTACTGTAGTATATTGTGATTGTTGATAACATTGGTGTGCTAAGTGCTGATAACTTTTCAGTTACCATTCAAAATTAAAAAAAAAAGCAAATTTTACTTCTTACTAGTCTTTTTATGGAGTTATAAAACTTAATATTGACTAGAAACAATGAAAAAAATGTTTTATAGTTTATGAAAAGAAGTCATTGTAAGTTAATTTTGTAACTGGCATGGTTACAAAACCATTAGAAAAAGAATGTATTGGTCAGTGGATAAGGACATCTTGAGTATTTACAGCTGTATTAATGATGTACGATTTGTTATGGTATATTTATTGTTTTTATTCTGCACTTTAAGGTTTAGGTATTTTAAGATGGATGCTACATCTAATCAGAAAAAATTATTTGATTTAATTCAGCTAAAATTTGTTGAGAAAAGATACTGGATTAAAACTCATAGGAAGGATGTCAAATGAAATTATTTTTTCTCCAAAGAAATTCAGTCCTTTACAGTTTTGGATTCTGCTCAATAGGTTCTTGTTCATCGATTGAATGTCAACAAAACGAGTTCATCAGTAATGAGCCTCTTCCATTAAGGCAACTTTGGCCTTCCTCTGGTCCTCTTTGTCGAGATAGATGTACACTTCTAGCTCCTTCTTCATCCTCGGGTATTGAACCCTGAACATCCTTTCAGCTGTGTACTTCACAGTCCAGCTGCATTGACTACACTATGCCAGTTGGCGTTATGCAACGTGTCACTGGCAAACACCTTTATTGTCATGCCATCTGGTTTTCTCACCTTCATCTTTGCACACCCATATGCTATATTGCCATATGCTATATTGTGTTTCTACACGATATGGTTGTCACTGTCTCTGGCTCTCCATTCTTGACTGGGTTACCTGGCAAAAGATAATTATGTCCAGGAAACAAAAACTGGGCATAACTCAAAATCAATCAAACAACCTAACAAGTACAAAAACAAGTAATGAAACAATATTCTGAAATACATAAACAGCCGCAGCAAATACAATGAAACTAAAAAGAAAAACGCAAGAGCACCAAACAAACCTAAAACTTATAGTTGACTTTCCATATATTATTCCTTGGATATTCATTGTAATAGAAAGTGTGCATAGAGAGTCAACAGGGCTCACAAGATCCCCATCGTTCCCCTTGGACACTGTACACTCGCTGGTCTACCACACATGAAGAGCACCTTCTCAAGAACCCTCCATGTGGGTCTCGCAAAACTGAAGAAAAGCCTGATAACTGCATACAAGAGAAGTCATGCTCGGCTCTATATTACCCTGAAACCTTGCACTGTATATGTGCCTAACATCACTGGGTCCCCTACCAGAATAGAACGGGTGAGTTCGCCATCTGGATATGAATGCCCAGCCGCTAATAATGCTCGTTACCACAGACATGGCAGCGACTGCCGCTTTCCAGGTTATAGTGTGAACCATGAGAGGGGAGAGGGATGTCCAGGCAATGTTAGTCTGTTAACTACCTACTCTTCTGGCCTTAGCCTTTAAAAAGGCTGTATCCCTACCGACACTCCTTGCATTGGTCGTCTCTCTTCTTGCACCGCTGGCCATACAGCATAAACCACCAGGGGAACACCTGCACATAGTACCTGTCATAGTGCTGGGACTCCTTCCAAGCCCCCGATGAAGAAATCCATTTCTACGCCAAGAGACTGGACTGTACACACAGACCACTCACCAGGTTTGCCCACATATTTGCCAGAGTCCGATTGCCAGCCCATCACCAAACTAGCAACCAAGATCCCTTGTTTTTAAAATCTCTCTGCCAGGACACTCTTCAAGAGATGCAGTACCAAACTATTTCAGCAACAGGGGGTTTTCCTCCAACAGCACGCACTTGTTACTACTACTAATTACTATCAACTATGATAATATGCCCTAAAAATTACATTAATTATTACGTAATCACACAGCAAGTTATTCTATTAACTAATCTGCTTATCCTGTAGTTAAATCCATAACAGTGAGTTGTACCCCTACTGTGATACTACATACCAGAGCAAAGCACCAGATATGCAGGTCGACTGATCGACACAACCTGGACTCTTGAGCCCATGACCAAGGTTGCCAGTACAGATGTTTATGCAAATTACTATTACTTGAAACATTTAATTGGGGTATTACCCAGTTAGAAATATGATCCTGTATCAGCTCCTGAGGGGAAGTAAAACTTATCCATTGAATGATTAATTATTAAATAATTAGTTGAACTAAGAATAAGACTTGCATCTCTTTGTATTTGTATGTGTATATAATTAATATGCCAAAATTGCGGCTAAGGTGGTTCTCCCTGAGCAGTGTTTGTCCGGCTTTGTGATTGGCTGGCCAGGCCTACTGCTTCGACGGGAATATGGTCCCCTGCCAGATGATCCCATGTTGGGCTGGCTCCTGCTGGTAGCCCCATTAGTTGTGCTGCGTGCCATGTTGCTAGAAGCCCAGCAGGCAGGATGGAAATGTGGTATTAGCACCCAGCGGCTCCCTTGGCAAGCTGACCAGACCTGATGCTCCTGCAGGGATGTTGGCATCTGCTGGGAGGTTCCACATGGGGCCAGCTAGGACTTCTTCTCTTGATGCTGTCCAAGAGCAAATGCCTTCCTGTGTCACTGCTTATATAGTCGCAGGTGCATGGTATAGTGCTGTGCTGTTGTGATGGGGTGCTGTGTGCTCAACAGCAGAAGAGGCCTGGCTTAGTGGGGGGAGCATGTATGGAGGTGCTATGTCTGTAGCTCCCCATGATTTTGTACAGGTTAGCATCGCACTAGTCGGCATGAAGCAAAACATATAACTACAGTATATATAATAATTAAAAGAAATGTTTCTTCTTGCATCCTTGTGTAATGAAGATATATCCAGAAATATTTGGAACTAATAGGAATTCCTTTTACAGAATTTTTTCTCTTTCTTTTGTAATAAGTCATTAGGATGTATTTTCTGCTTTAAAAGTCTTAAATTTTTTTAATTTAATTTATAACTGTTTTTGTTAGTATTTTATTTTCTATATACCCATTTATTTTAATTGAACTAAAGTTCAGAAGGAAAGAATAAAAAACGATAAAATATAAAAAAATTATTTAGAATATAATTTGCTTGGTCTGCCTGATGTGTACTTCCAAGTTGCTTAACCCGTACTATCATTTGAGTTGATCCAGTCACTGTTCTGAATAGATTTTAATCACCTTATCTGATGTGAATTTTACATTATGTATTATTTATAGGTAAATGATGGCTATATTCCGGAGGAACTAGATGAAAGAGTTAATTATTATGAAAAATTACAGCAGCAGGTATGGAGTATCCCTAGATCAGTTTTAGAAATAAAAGGTGATGTACTTTGTCAAGGTCAATTTGGTGCTGTATTTAAAGGTGTTGTTCAACAAAGAGGTCTTCCATTGTCATCTATTATTTATGTTGTTGAAGGTAATTAGTCCCTGTGAAGTAAATTTTATTGTTAATGTTTAATACCTTTTCATTTGCTGTCTTCATTTGTTATGTATACAAATAATATTTTTATGTTCATATTCTTATTTAGCAGGTTGG
The DNA here is from genome assembly GCF_047948215.1 of Lycorma delicatula. Taxonomy (NCBI): domain Eukaryota; kingdom Metazoa; phylum Arthropoda; class Insecta; order Hemiptera; family Fulgoridae; genus Lycorma; species Lycorma delicatula. The sequence goes on from NC_134458.1 coordinate 65,664,866, forward strand.
AGTATATATAGTAGGAGAGATGCTTGATATCTGTTGTTCGTTAAGAAAGCACCCAACTATTTTTTCCTTTAGAAGCAGTCGGATTAAAGAGGCAGCACATAGCATAAAATTGTTCATAACTTTTTTACGCAGGGATAATCTTTTTTAACCTCTGCTGTGAAATCAGTAATCATCATGTAGTTTTATGTTTAATTGTGTTAAATGCTTCTGATGCATTGTTATTTTGTGCATGATGACAGAATATGTTTAACAATATTACTATTATATAGTTTTTCCAAAGAAAAAGTAATATGTTAGATTTTAGTATACATTGAGTGACAGTGATGTGGGAGTTAACGTAAATGGAAGAATGCTTTTAACATTTCAAAAGTGATTGAAGTTTGTGGAGAGTAATACATACCCTTGTAGATCAACCTCTGTAGCTAAAATTTTGATGTTATTGAAATTTTTGCAATTTAATTACAACCATCTTACACTTTTGTTATGGCTCTGTGATTTCTGGGTGTATTAAAGTCTAAAAATTCCACTAACGGGTTGTAATTGAAAGGAAAAGAGGGAAAGGTTAAGTATGTCAAGTTTCAGTGATCATATTTTGAAGGAAGTAAAAGCTGTTAACTGATATGTGAGTTTTTGTTCTAATGCCCTAAGGTCTGATGTTTTTGAATAGACATTGCTTATTAGAAGAGCATTGTAATTTCTTTCAAATGGATATTATTTGTGAACAATGTTTTCATAAGATTAAATCATATAGAAGATAATTGTTTTATTACTATTAATGATATTTTAAAGTATTCCTTGTTTGTTAAAAAGAAATGTTCATTGGGTTTTTTAAAATTTAGTGTATGCAGTATCAAAGATTATTAAGAAATTTATTTTTATTTCTTTAAATTATTGCAGAGTAATTGCCTGATTATATATATTTTTTTCATTGAACTTTACTTTCTCAAGTTATTTTTATTAGTTTCAGGTGAAAAACAAAAAGTTCATATTTTGTCTTTTTATTTATGGTAAATCATTTTGTTATGCTTTTGGGTTTTATTTTGATTTTCTTTTACATAGCTTTTTTTTTGCGTTTTAGTATTATATTTCATTTATTTACCTTTATTCTATGTAAAATAGTAATAATAATCATGCTGTATTCCATACAATGTGTTTTTAAACTTCTCTGTTCTGATACTGGTGTTCATGATTTCACATCATGAAATGGTTTCAATAGCTCCATTACCTACTGTTATGTCAGACAAATGTCATCAACTCTTGTTCAGTCTATTATTCAGCACTACCTTCTGCTTTTATGCTACAATTGCTTTTACGTCTACAATTTTTAAACCATTCAAAACTTGAAATGTTTATACCTGGTCATCCACTGACACATAGGAGTTGAGCTCATTACCAAATTTTTCACAGTGACTTGTATAATCTGATCTTAGAACAGCAAATCATCTTCACCTTCTCTATACTGTCAGGTAAATTAGCATTAGAGGGTTTTACTTCCCAAGGCATGTCTTGTCTAATACATTACATTATTGTAAGAGCCATCCAGAGATTTTATTACATCTAATAAACAAATTGTAATGGGATTCACAGATCTGTGCAGAAGATTAAATAAAAAAAAATATTAAAAAATCATATTAAATTTTTTACCGCTGCTTTCAGTAGTGGCACTGGGCTTTTGATGATATTTTGTCTGAAGGATACAGGATGCTTATACAGTTTATCAGCAAAAGAACTTAAATACTTAATGTATTGTAGATGAGATAATTATTTGTTTAATTTTGAGTAGATTGAACTACTGTCGACAAAAAGTAGAATTTTTCTGTTTTTCAACGACACATCTGTTGTATTTCATGTCTGCTCACCTGTTATGTTTAGATCCTTGCTTTTTGTTTCATTTCACAATTTTTTGCTAAGGAAATTGAATGTTAAAGCTTTAAAATGTACATTGAAATAATTAATGATTAAAAAAATTACATTAAAATGATTCTTTAATTTAAATTACATTTAAAAATCCTTTAAAATGATCAACAAAATGTGTAAAAATCTGATTACCAATACATTTAAATAAAATGTTAAGTAAAAATTTTATGATGTTTTTTGAACCTCAATACAGTTTAACAGGACTTAAAAAAATAATGTTACATCTAAATTATTATAACAGCTGAGGCCATTATATTAAAGTTTTATTCTATTTGGTTTGCACAATTCATTGATTTGGCATTAATGATCGGTATGTGAAGTATAAGTAATCATAAACTTTAGTAAGCATATGGTGATTAATCTGGTAAGTACTGGAAGTTATACATTATCTTCAAGGTGCATTTCAGTGCAAGAGGCTAGACCTCTTAATTGCACAAGTGGCATTTAAATTATGATAATGCACTCGTCCATTCATCACATCTAATCCAGTAGTTCTTGGTCAAGCATGGAATTCCTCAGATTCACTAGACTCACCAGACATAGTTGCTTGTAATTTCTGATTGTTCCCCAAGGTGAAAATGCTGCTGAAAGGACCCTAGTTTGAAAGCTGGGAGGACTAATGATGTATGCAACAGGATTGCTGGTTGCTATTCTAAAAGAGAACGATGAAAAATGTTTTTAGCAATGTAATTACTGCTTGTATGTGCAATTGCAAGAGAACTAGATCTGAAACCGTTAGTTAAGTTGACTTTTTTTAAGTTCTTTGAATGGAAAAATTTTGAACAGACCTTGTGTATATAATACACAGAGTTCCTGAACTAGATTTCTGTAGTCGATATAAGTAACACCATTTCTCGGACAACCAAAAAATTATGTTGTAAGATGTCTGACGAGTGTGTGTATAAAATTTCATCATGTTTTGTCACTCCAGTTTTGAGTAATATTCAGCCACGTACGTTTTGATGTGACCTTGTGTGAGCTTATGACATGGAACAGAGAAGTGCGATAAAATTTTGTGTTCGACTTCAAAAACTTTTTGTTGAAATTTATTCTATGATGCAGCAAGTATTCAGTGATGAAGCTGCATCTCATACTACAACTTATATGTGGTGGAAGCGGTTTATAGATGGTAGAGAGTCATTGGATGACAAATGAAGCAGAAGGCTGCCAACAGCTGTTCACGATGAAAATGTGAAAGTGCACGTGTGTAACTGGTCAAACTGTCCCAACTGGTCTAACTGTGAATTCTAAATTCTGTTTGGAAGTAATGAAATGCCTGATGCATTGCATTCATTGAATCGGGCCCGAGTACCGGGATCCTGGCAGTTGAACTCTTGCACGACAATGCTTCGGCATACATGGCAACAATTTTAACACGTCATTACGCCACAAATCAAATCAAGGTCTTATACCACCCACCCTACTTGCCCAACTTGGCTTCAGCAGACTATTTTTTATTCCTGAAACTCAAGGTGAAAGGTCGCTTTTTTGACAACATTCCATCATCCAAAGGGCTTGTACCAAACATTTAAAGGCGATCCCAGAGAGTGATTTCTCCAGAACGTTTGACGGGCTCTACAGGTGCTGCAATGAGTGTATAACTAGAGAAGGGTTCTATGTAGAGGGCTGATGTGAGTAAATTTGTTTATCTTTAAATCTGTATTTTTATCTAATTTAGTTCGAAAACTTTTCAGACATACTGTGTATATATAAGTAATAGACAAACGTAACACAACAGCTGTGGCAACAAAAATTTAAAAAATTTCTATTAACACATTTGTAAATAATTTGATTAATATTACTTAAAACACAATGGAAGGTATCTGAAATTGATTTGTAATTGTGATTAGTAGTGTTTTGGTGTTTCATAAAAAATATTTCTTTTCATTATATTTTATGTTTATTTAGATGGAAAATTGACAAATGCTGAAAAACGATCTATGTTGCAAGACTTAGGTGTTTTAATTAGATGCAGTAATCAACCTAATATTCTGGTATTGATTGGAACTTGTGAAGTGCCAGATACTGTTTTTGTTGTTTTGGAGAATTATCCGATTACTTTAAAAGAAATGCTACTAAAAAGTCGTTGCCTTGAACAATCGAATGGTGTTTATCAAAAGTTTAGCTCAGTGTCTGAAATCAGCTTATTACAAATGGCTGTTGGAATTGCAAGAGGAATGAATTATTTATCATCCATTAAGGTCAGTGTATGTATCATTAGTTTTATGCTTAAAGAGAATACCTCATTTATTAATTATACAAAAAAAGAACGAGCATGATTTAATGTCATATATAATTGAATCATTAAATTGTGGTTGAAAATTTTCCTCAGCCATTAGTTGGTAAGTGTGTTTAAAAAATGTACAGTAATGCCTACATTCATACTTCCATGTTTGTGGCATCACTTAGACTATCTGTTAATATTGACCTCTGTTCAAGACAAAACTATTTTCTTACAAAAGCTACTATCCGTTACAGCATTTACACTTTTATAGCTCATTTATAGAAGTGTGTCATGTGTGTTGCTCATAGTACAGGGTTATCATAAAAGATTATCATCATAAAAGAATAGTGGGGTTTTAGCAGCTCAGATACAGAAATTAGGGATTCCTGAAAAATTATGTGGTAGCACTGAAAGCCTCTACCAAAAACATTTGTGTAGCAGCTATATTGTAACCACTACATCAATCTCTTATTGTTGCTGAAGTGTTCTTTGTTCAAGAAATCATGGAAAAGAAAAGCTCACTTCTTTTTCTGTTCAAGAAAAAGCACAGTGTTTTATTATGGGATGCGGAACTGAAGTCAGTAATTTTAATTTAACCTGTATTGTAATGGTTGTATGAAAAGTAGCCACCATATGAAACTGTATAATATATGAAACCAGTTCAATCTGTTCAAAGAATCAGGATCTCTTCTGAAATAGAAATCGCCTGGAAGAATTAACAGAATTATCTATATAATATTATTTGTGTAATTTAGTTTTACTTTGTTTTTTGGCCATATTAGTTATTGTAATCATTATGGATAAAGAACAGTTATTAAGACAAAGAAAATCAATTAAGACTTCCATTACAAGAATTGGAACATTTGCGAATAAATTTGACATGTCACAACAAGATGACAGCTATGCTTTGCAAGTCAAATTACGAAATCTGCTTGATTTGCACTGCAAATATGATTCCATTCAGATACAATCAGAAATGGACGTTGATGATGATAGTTTGTCTCTAGATCGACAACTAGTCAAGGGAAATTTATGCAACATAGAATGTAAGTTGTAACATTTATTAAATAGTCAGCATAGAGTAAATAATCAAGAACATTCTGTAAACCCAGCTATTAAACAATTACAGCTGCAACCTATCAATTTACCATTGTTTAAAGGTGACATTCTTGAATGGCCTCACTTTTTTTAATGATTTAATCCACATTTGAAAAGATTTAACAAATATTAAAAAATTACATTATTTACATTCATTGCTAAGAGACAAAGCTTTAGTCATTATTAAAAATCTTCCATTAATCAATGAAAATTATAAAATACATTAGATTTATTGATAAAACGATTTGATAACAAATTTATGATTGCATGTTTTAACCAGATCGCATTTTAAAAATAATTTTTTTAAAAAGAGGATCAGATCTTCTAACTAAATTCATTAATGACATTTCTTCATTTGTCAACTTGCTTGAAACAATGCTACTTCCAGTTAACATATTTGAATTCATTGTAATTCAATTTTTAACAACAAGGCTAGATTATGGAAGGAAAACTTATCAAATAAGAGCTGTCCAAACTTTCAATAGTTCCTAGAATTTCTGGAGACCAAAAACACATCCTGGAAAATCTTAGTTTAAGTACTACAAACTCACAATTCAGTATTGGAAATGTTAAAGGACAACATTACAACAATGCATTTAAATCTCATCACAAACATCCTACTTCAAATGGTAACAAGATTCATAAACAACATAATTTTAGTTATTATTCTAGCTCTAACTTTAAACATTATTTATTCTGCAATCTCAATTATCAATTACAAAAATGCAAAGAATTTTTAAATTTATCTAATGATGAATGAAGAGACTTTTTAGAACATAATTGTTGTCTCATGTGTTTTCACAAAGATCATAGTAACAGTCAGTGTTACTTAAATAATTTATGTGATTTATGTCAACAAAGACACAACACACTCATTCATACTGCTAAAATTAATGATTCTAAATTAAGTAATGATAAATTTAGTAACAATGACAATTGTTCACAATTAAACAAAAATGTAATTTTTTCTATTGCTGTATGTAATGTAGATGACATTTTTGGTCATTCTCATCTGTGTAGAAACTTGTTAGACTCAGGCAGTCAATTAAACTTCTGCACATATAAGTTTGCTCCCAAATTGAGAATTCAACTCATTAAAGAAGATTTGCCTATTTCAGGTATAAATAATTCATTAGCCAAATTTGATTATAGTGTAGTACTTGCATTGCATTTTCGATACAAAAACTTTTCATTCAAGGCACGTTGTGCTGTTTTTGTCAGACGTAACTAATAATATTCCATTACATAGATTTGAAACTTCTCATTGTAATCTATCTCAAAATGTGTTCTTTGCAGATCCTAGATTTAATATGTCAAATAATATTGATATTTTAATTGTAGCCCAATTTTATTTAAATCTTATTTTACCTCGTAAATTTATTTGAGATTCAAGATATCCTGTTATTATTCAAGAGACTAAGCTACGATATATTTTTAACGGTTGTCTTCTTGCTACATTTAAACATAAGAATATTGTTACATCCCTTTTTATAAGTAACAATAACTTAGATCTTTCACCTATATTTGAACATTTTTGGAAAATTCATGAAACTGATTCTGATGTTTCAATTAATGAAACTTCTACATGTTAAACACACTTTCTACTTAATACCATTAGGAACAATCAAGGCAGATTTATCATCTCATTACCACGCAAATCTGATAAACTCCAGCTTGGTGATTCTTTCATTAATGCTAAAAATAGGTTCTTATATCTGGAATGAAGATTATGCAACAATTCTAATCTTAAAAGGGAATATTCCACCTCTATGCAAGAATATTTAAGATTAGGTCATATGTCATTAGTTAATTCTTATAATTTATTAACTAATGAATCAGATGAATATTACTTACCTCACCACCCAATATTTAAGCCCACAAGTCTAACTGCTAAAATGCGAGTTGTCTTCGATGGCTCAGCTAAAACCTCTAATGGTTTATCTGTTATGGCGTACTGTTAGCTGGGCCTGTTGTTCAACAGGATTTATTCTAATAATTCTTAGATTTAGAATTCATAACTATATCATTACATAGGACATAGCAAAAATGTATTGTCAAATATTAGTTAAATCTTATGACACTAATTTACAACATATTTTGTGGCATGAATCTCCAGATCAACAACTACAACATTTTGCACTTAGAACTATAACATATGCAACCACTTCTGCTCCATACTTAGCCACTAGATGCCTAATTCAAACATTAAATGAAAACCAAAGAGAGTTCCCATTAGCATGCAATGCTATTAGAAATGATTTTTTTGTTGATGATTTTATTTCAGGCTCTGACTACCTAGATGAAACTATCCAGCTAAAGGTTGATGTTTCTAATTTACTCCAATGTTATGGTTTTCCATTTCATCAATGGTTCTCTAATAATCATAATATTGCTACTCTTGAGCATAATTGTTCTATTCCTTTAGCCCAGGAACATGCATTTATGGAATATTTATGGCATTTTATGGAACAATTCTACAGACGCATTATCATTTCAAATTACTCAGTCTATTGATACTAAAATTTATACTAAAAGAATTATTCTCTTTATTATTGCAGGAGTATTTGACCCATTAGGTCTTACTGGTTCTATTGTTTTCTATCATAAATGTTTTATGCAATCTGTATGGCAACTTAAAATTAATTGGGACGGTAGATTACCCACAAAGATGTTATCTCAATGGTCTAAATTATACAATCAATTGCACTTATTTATTAACATAAGCTGTCCAATTAAATTCAACAAAGACGTTGAGATTAACTCAACCCAAATACACGGATTTTCAGACGCTTCCATAAAGGGTTATGGCTGTTGTATCTGCATTCAAACTTTATTTTTTAATCAAACAAATTCATATAATTTACTTTGTTCCAAATCAAAACTTGCTCCTTTAAAAAAATATCACTACCAGGGCTTGAATTATTTGGTTGTTTATTATTCTCACATTTATCAGTGAAGGTAATAAATGCTCTGAATATACATATTGATGAAAAGCATTTGTATTCAGATTCAGCAATAGCATTGGTTCTGGATTCATAGACATCCATTTGCTTGGAAGGTAAGAATTACTGAAATTCAAAGAGATATCTCCAATGCTAAATGGTACTATATTAAGTCTTCGGAAAATCCAGCTGATGTATTGTCTAGGTGTTGTAATCCAAGTAAATTAATTGATTTGTTGCTTTGGTGGCATGGTCCTCCTTGGGGTCTTACAATTTTCATCTCATTGGCCAAATACTCATGTTAACTTTAATAATTATAGTAAGGATCCAGAATGTTTTATAGAAAAACATAAAGGCATATCAAGAGCTTTAGTACATACTAGTTTTGTTGACTATACACAACAATTTTCATCTTTACATAAACTAATTCGTACATTCAGCTTTTGTTTTCGATTTATTCACAATCTTAAATGAAATTGGACCGAACGAATCACTAGTCATTTAACTACAAGGGAATTAAATCAAACCCTTACCTTTTTCATAAAACAGTCTCAACATGCACATTTTAGAGATGAAGGACATAAACTCAAGAACAATCAAATTATTTCTAACCATAGCAAAATTATTTCACTTTACCCATTTCTGAATGACCTAGGATTATTATAGTGAGAGGTAGATTACAACACTATTATATTATCAAGATAAACATCCTATTATCTTACACTCAAAGGCAAATATAACTAAATTAATTATTACTGCTGAGCATTTACCGGTTTTACATTCTGGTATACAATTGAGACATTCATTACGCCAGAAATATTGGATCTTAAATGCTAAAACACGGATTTCATCAATCATTAATAAATATTTGAATTGTTTTCATTTTAACACAAAAACTCAAGTGTAACAACTAGGTCAGTTACCAACTTTCACAGTAGTACCTTGTCGTCCATTCTCTATCTGTGCAATAGACTATGGAGGTCCAGTTATAATTCATCATGGCATTATAGCGGTCCAAAGCCTTAAGTAAATCTTATATCGCATGTTATATATGCCCCAGTATCAAGGCAGTTCATTTTGAATTGGTCTTGGATTTGACTACACAGTCATCCATAGCAACAATCAAGAGATTTATTTCATGAAGAGGTATTCCTACCCAAATCTTTTCCGATAATGGTTCCAATTTCTGTTCTGCCAAAAATATTTTGTATGACTTATTTAAATTCTTAAATTCGGAAAATTTAAAATCAAACATTCAATTCAACTCTTTTCATCCAAACAAAACATATCATGGTCATTTATTCCACCTTCTTCGCCCCATTTTGGTGGCTTATGGAGAACGCAATTAAAAGCATAAAATATCTACATCATGTAGTACGACAAACAATCTTGAACATTGAATGAAGGATTGTGTACGGTTTTAACACAGGTCGAAGCCTGTCTTAATTTTCATCCCATTTTTACTGTTTCTACAGATCAGAGGGACCCAGAACCACTATCACTTGGACATTTTCTTATTTGTTGTCCATTTATGTCTTTACCTGAACTTGATTACAAAGAAATTGAAATTAACCACCTTAGTCGTTGGCATTTACTCCAGAAATTTGTCCAATCCATCTGGAAACGATGGTCTAAGGACTATAATCTCCAGCAGAGAAATAAATGGCATTTCCCTTCGCGTAATCTGTCTATTGGAGACTTAGTATTAATCTCTAAGGAGAACTGTTCACCAACAGAATGAAAATTTGGAATTATTACTAAAATCTATCCAGGTCCTGACCAGTTAGTTTGAGTCATAAATTTAAAGACTGCTAATGGTCAGCTCTGAAGACCTGTGCATAAGTTGTGTTTGCTGCCAGTATCTGACGATTAATTGAATATTTTTTATTTAAAAATCGAAAAACCTTTCACAAAAATATGTTACAAAAATATTTCTAAAATATTAGTTTTAGTGATTGACATTATACTTTATTATTGTAATTCATTTATGGTATTTTATTAATATGCTTTCAATTGTGACTTATATTATGGTCATAAATATTATATATTGTTATTATAATGTAATATTCTTATTTATATGTTACTCTTACGCTCTTAAACTTCTAACACTCTACTCTGCAGACAGTATTATACTACATTTAAATGTACATATATATACTATACACAGGCATGTACGCAGACAACACACACACACACACTATATATATATATATATATATTAGATGCAATAAGTCATCATTATTTACACTTTCTAGCTAAAGGCACCATGGTAATTCGGGTCATTGAACTAATCTTCTCATAATAGGTGCGTCACGAACAACATATTTAAAGAAATCCTAGTTGCTATAAGGTAGTAGGTACAAGATAGATACGATAAGTCACTAAATGTGCAAGTAGTCATCATTATTACACTTTCTAGCCAGTGGTACCATGGTAATTTGGAACATTGGATACATCTTCTCGCAATAGGTGTGTCATGAACAACATTTGAAGAAGTCCTAGTCGCTATAAGATTATAGGTACAAGTTTGCAATAATATATAAATTTACGTATATTATTACAAAGTTATTAATATTATGAGGATTATGATTATTATTCTTATTGTATTACTATTTTGATCTATATTTCAGGTTGTACATAAGCAGCTTGCTGCTACAAATGTCGCAGTTGCTGATGGTGGTGTACCTAAAGTAACTGGCTTTGGCCTTGCATCATTTTACAAGCTAACTCAGGTAAATGTATGCTTTAACCTGTGTTAGTCTAGAAACAAAAAAGGATTGTTCTTAATTATAATAACTTGGTTGTCACTGTGGAGCGAAGAGTGAATTCTTTGAAACTTTTTTCCTCTTCATGTGATAAGAGATATGTTACTCTTTTCACAGTCTATAAATTATGTTTTCATAGATCCATTGATTTTCTCATTCTAAAATTAATTTTTATGAATTAAAAAAAAAGTTTCTTTGCATTTAAACATTTAAAATATAATTTTTAGATCCTGAACCAAAAATATTGGTCTGTGTGTAGGTCAGCGATAGATATATACTTAACATAATATATAATAATGTGTATGTGTGCATGCACGTGCACGCGCGTGTGTTTCTCATAGATTGGGTAGATTAAGAGGTTAAATTTGAATAAATTATGTTGTATGGCTTTTGAGTAGGCAAATAATGAAAACAGCCTGCATTATAGAACAGTAAGATTACTATACTGAAAGGAAAAATCTTCTTTATCATCTAGAAATTTAATGTTCAAGTTACTATTATTGTATTAACAAAATTTTAATGTCTTTGGGAATGACATCAATCAGATCATTATTACTTATTTAAACTTAGTGTTCAGTTAACGTTTAAGGTATACGAATTGATGTCTGTAACTTTAAAAGTTATAAACTTTAATTATCAGCAAAAAAACATTAAAATTGCCCAGTTGCAGTAATGAAACTACCGGTATTTCAGTTATTATACAACTTTGTTGAAACCTGGAAAGCAATTTATTAAATTTGTCTTCAACCATTAGCATCTTATAATTAACTTCATATCTTACAGTAAATTAAAGGGGACTGCTTTATTTAACTTAAACTTGACTAATAATATTTTTCCTTACTTCCCAATAAAGTCGAACAGGGATTTTAAATTTGTTTTGGTTTAGAATCCAGAAGAAATTTCTGGTAGGTGTAGGTTGACATACACTTGAAGTATGTGCTGGCATTGTAGGATTAATAATCATAATAGTCCATCAAGAGATGTTGCTAAGTTTTATGATGTAGTATTATGGTCAGTAACAGATTAAGTTTTCATTTTTTTGCTATTGTTTTAAAATCTAAAGTGCAGATAAAAAAAATTACAAAAAAAAACTTGCTTGTTTGAACGTGATTAAAAAATATATATTTAAATTAAATTTTTGTTAAAGTCTATTACTATTTAAAATTTCTGTTAGTGAGCTTAAAACCTAATTTAATTTGTATTCATTTTATCTGCTTAGATTCCAGACTACACTAGGTGGACTGCACAAGAAGTGTTCAAAAGATGCTCTTATACTACCAAAAGTGATGTTTGGTCATTTGGATGTTTGCTGTGGGAAATGAGTGCTGTCGGTCAGTTAAGTTGATGAATTGTTTTGTATAAATGACTGCAAACATGTGGCTGAATGATTAAGTGTGTTTATTCTAGTCAGCATGTCAACTCTTGAGTCCTTGCAGCCGAGTTAATACTCATTATACAGTTATGTTAGCAGAATTTTTATGGGAGAGTTCTTGTATCTGTCTTTCATCTGGAAGGTGTTGTGATCAGATCTTGATCAGAGTTTGTATTTTTTGAAGTGCTATGAGATTAATTTCATTACAAAAAAAAAGAAAGATGTAATTAGATATTAGCTTATCGTTGCCATTATGAATAAATAATTAGTTACGCATTGAGCTCCAAACCTAATGTTCTTTTTCCTATTGCATTCTTAGTCCAAGTGTAATTTCCTTCCTGCTGGAATGTAAATTCTGTTATAAGAAATGTTAAAATGTAGGAATATGAGATATTGATAATGTGATGTGACATCCTTACCGTGTCATTATTTTCAATTTGTTTTCTTCTCAGTTAAATTACTTATTTGATTAATTGCTTGAAAACTTTTGTAACTGTATCGTTTTTGTCGTCAATCTATTAGGTAGCTGACTAGTATTTTTAAATGAGTGTTTTTTTTTTAATAGTATACAACTTGTACAAACTTGTATATTGAAATTTCATATACTGTTTGTTAATCATTGTTGTTTTATATAGGTGGGACACCATATAGTGATATTCAAAGCACTGATGTTTCTACTAGGGTGATACATGGCCTTCGGTTACCACAGATGCGATATATTGGTGATGAATTATATCATTTAATGCTGCAGTGTTGGCAGATCGACTTGGATGAAAGACCATCATTTCAAGAAATTATAAATGTAATCAAAGATATTGAGAAAAATGAGGTAATTCTTTTGTAACTTTTTCAGAGTAATTCAGTAGTAAAAGACATTTTAGACTGTGTGGTTTGTAAATGACAAATCAAAGAAATATTTGCAAAATTATTTTTGGGAGTGTTTTTCTAATAAATTTTTCTTTTTTTGAGCTAAGATATTAACCCTTTCATTGTCTAAGTTTTCTCTAGTTTGTGATGATATACATCACTTGATTTCACTTTGTTGAATTCAGTCCTCTAAACATATAAATATTAGAACTTACTATACTCCTTTCTTTTGTTACAACCAGGAGGTACTATTATCAGCATCTTGCTAGTTTATAGAAATGACTGAAATGTTCATTTTTATTAAGTGTTTATTGAAAAATAGATATTCTATAGTGTTTAGCGAGTGAGTAAGATTTTCAGTTTCATTGCTTTTATGACATTTTATTATGATTAACCTACTAGCTGAATGTTTGGGTAAATCAACAACTAGTTGGAGAAGGGGTGTTGAGGTTTTTGCTGTTTATTTTTGATCTAAGAGTTATAAATATATTGGTATAATCTATCATATTGTATTTTATTTGATATCAATCTATGAAGAAACATTTGCGGAAGACATCTGTGTTAACTTAATCAACATTTTTCCATTGACTCGGGAGCTGTGTGTTAAAAAAAAATTTTTCTTCATTCAGTTTCTGAAAATTTTTTTGTAACTGTGCTGTAATCATAAATAGATATTTACCATATTTAATTATTCTGACTGATGTCTGTTGCTTACATATCTCGTAAAGATATAATTGGGTATATTTATTGTGTTCTAAGCTGCTAATACTACCATTTATATCAGTATTCTCCGATTAATCAGACAGTGTAATTTAATTATTTCTTATGAATGTTAATGTTTTGAAATTTACCAATTAATAATTGATTTAAATGTAAGACACATGCATACGTGCATGAGCATGTGTGCGTGCGCATGCGCCTAGTGTGTGTTGTATGTATCTCAGTTTAATGTTTTAATAATTTTTACAGCAATTAAAATTATAGTTTTTAATAATTGGATTGCTGTAATTTTAAGAGTGATGCACAATTTTCTAGGATTATTATTTGCATTTTAAAAATATTCTTGTTTTACTATTTAGGTTTGAAAAGTATCTGAAACTTTTCTGTCCCAACTCTGAACCACAATAGTGAAAACTAGCGATGTCATTTTATTTAAGTTTGGCTGTTGTACCCAGCACACTGGTAGCTTTCTGCTTATCCTTAGTATCCCATTTACTTTAATTTCTTGCTTCATTGGCAGCATTTCATTATCTTTCTCAGTGATAGAATTATGTATAAGTTTGCTGAATGTTTTTGTATAACAATTTAAATTCAGTTGAGGATGATAATGAAAAAGAAATTCTATGGCAAGAACTTTCTCATACAAGTGCAGCTATAAAATATTTAATTCAAAGTATTACAATATAGCAATTAGACTTGGATAAATCATATATTTAAAAAAAACAGAGAACTAGAAGCAAAAATTAAATTCTGAGTAGAATAATTACTGAGAAAAAGAGGAAAAATTTGTTGAGAGAGATGATACGTTAAAGTTGTGATGTAAATTAGATTATCCAAAGGAGAAAAATCCAAGTCCTGATAAATTTCACCTTTCATCTGCTGTGAATTATTGGTAGTTGCTAGTACTAGTAGATTTAGCTTATTAAGAGGTCATATTGGTGATTCGGATAAATTACTCGGTTCAATTAAAGGTAATTTTTGCGAATACCCAGGTCATCTGACCTCAAAAAACAGTATAATTTCCATTAAACATTGGAAACCTGTGTGATCTATAAGAAATAGATTAGGCCTATCTATGTGTGAAAAATTAAGAAAAATAGTAGTGCTATTTTGCCTAATAGTCACAGTCGATTGTGCCTTGGTGGGGGTTGTGCTCACCACAATTGGTAGATTAAATTTAACATTTTACCCACGAGTTTTTGTTAAATATTTTCCATGGTACTGCGAAGAACTCCAGTGAGAAAGATTTAACAGTTTTTATTGGTGGTAGTAATGATTTAGTGATATCAAGCAAGAAAACAGTATTACAACCACTCTCAGCATGGTGATCAGATTGAGCTGACATAACATTTTGATGCTGTTCTTCCTCAGTGCTGTGACCAGTAGATTGTAGTGATTTAATTAATAGCTGTATTAGTTCAATAAACAGAAGTTACATATGCATATTTTATCGTGTACTTCATTACATCAAAAAATTTCATGAATTGCCTCATCAGTTTTTCACTTGGCAAGGGCAGCAAAAAACAGTCTATTTTTTAATAAGTGGGGTAATGCTTACTTGGCCATGAAATAATTGCAATGAGGTTTAGACTTGTTCTCTGAGGTAAAGAACAGCTTGTTGAATCATTATATGGTTCATACCAAATGAAACATTGACTAAATTTAGTGATATTCTAAATAAACTAACTTTGAACACATAGCATTGTTTTGAATTAAAAATGTAATCATTTCTCTTAAAATTAAGTACTGTTGGTCTCGACTCTGCCTGCTGATGCTAGCAACATTAGTTTTTAGTATTTTATTATGGAATATTCAGGGTATTGATGAAAAAATATATGCTTTGGTTTCTTTCTGAGATAGGAAACTGTGCATGTTGTTTATGTTTTTGAACACTGATAGATTTCTACTGAGACAGAATTTCTAAAAATGGCTGATTATAGGTTGACCTCCATTTTTTAATAGAATAAACAATGTACACAGGGTATTGTAATTTTTTCAGAAATGATATGCAGGTGAAGTATTGATACTTTTGATTTTATTGCTGTATATATATTTTTAAAATTCGATTAATATAAACCACCTAGTACAGAATATTGATAAGACATAACTTATCTTAATTTTATCATGAAAACTGTTGCAGGATCTCACTTAGTTTAAAAGTTTGATTTTTAAAGGTTTTTGTTTTAGTATGTGGACCTAACGTGATAAGCTTTGAAAGGATTAAATTTAACACTGGTTGAATAGTTAGATTTTGATTGATAACTCATCACTTTTATTTACAAGGAAGAGGGTTGCCCTAAGTTTAGGAAACTGTGTAAGTATGTGACTGCAAATGAAATGAAAAATTTGCCTTGCTCTACTATGAACATAACTGAATTCCTACCGTATTATAGTCAGTTTTTCTAATGACTGAGCTTGTTGGCCGTGTGTGTGTGTGTGTATGCGCATGTGTGTTTTCTTTAATCACTATTTCATGATTCATATAAATTTAATAGTCTTACTGATTTTGTTTTTTTAATCTTTTAACTTTTCCATGTTTTACTTCTTAGGACGGGGTATTTTGGTGTCAAATATACTGTTTTTAGTTCATAAAAATGTACATCCTTCCTGTTTCTATATCATTGGTTTTTCTTTTTTTGGACACATCACTCGAATTAGGGCAGCTACTTACCCACCAGGTTGGTCTAGAGGTGAACTTGTCATTGCAGATCAGCTGATTTTTAAGTCGAGAATTCTAAAGTTCAAATCCTTGTAAAGGAAGTTACTTTTATACGGATTTGAATACTAGATCGTAGAAACAGGTGTTTTTGTGGTTGGGTTTCAATTAACCACACATCTTGGGAATGGTTGAGCTGAGACTGTACAAGACTACACTTCATTTAGACTACTTCATAGTCTTGTGCAGTCTTCATACATATTATCCTCATTCATCCTCTGACTTAATACCTTACGGGGTTCCCGAGGCTAAACGGAAAAACAAGAAAGGGCAGTTGTCTAAGATATTATTTGATAAACTATTTCTAAAATATTAAATTTTTTGTTATTTTTATATTGAAAGTTTTCAGTTAAAAAGTCCTGATCATTGTTTGTTTCAGGTTTTGAATGAGCTTAATTTTACTACCTATTCAGGATTTCAATATGCACCATATATTGTCAGTTATGAATTTCAACAGTGATATCTGTATATATACCAATTTATACACATTCATGTAGGTAATTTATGTAGTTATAGTATATACTTGAAATTTAGAGTATGTGCTTTTATTTTATGTCGTGCCAAATGATTCAGTTTCTACTTACAAATAAATCGACTCATTTACTTTAACCATGATGAATTTAATTGTTTTCAGGAATAATGGTTATATTGTATTGTGTGTTTGGTTATTTTTCTTTTCATGATCTCTTCTTGTCTAATACTACTATAATCAGTTTTTGTTATTTTAGAGATTCTTTACTGTATTTATTCGATTGTTTTACCATAATTAGTACATAAAACTAATTAAGAAATTATATTTACTACCTAACAATATCTTATTTCTAAACTGTTTTAATTGTTTATAAATTGTTTAATTCATCTAATCTAAATACTAAAACTAGAAGTCAGTAAAATGTTACTTATTTTATAAGGAATCTTAATAGTTTATAATTATTTATTTATATGTACTCAAGTGCCCACAGACCAGATCAGAAGAATCTTTTGATGCATAATGATGTCATAAATATTCATGTGATTTCTATATTGTAATTAATTTCTGTACGTAACGTGAACCATATTCATTCGGTTAGGTTTTTTTAATACTGTTCATATGATTCTTTGGATTTTTATGGTTGATGTTTGTTATTTTTTTGTTAACTCTAAAATCACTTTTATTGTTTTTTTATTGATGTGCAAGTTTTATAATTTTTTGATGTGAAATTTTACCAGTGTTAATTTGATTTTTGATAACAAAATAGAGATTTTTTTTTATTGTACGTTTGCCAGTTTTATGCAATTATACTGCACATTTTGTGTGAATGAAATTCCCTGAACCTGTTTTGTAATACTTTTTGCTTTTCATATTCCCTGAAATTTCCATCAGAACAGTAAAAAAAGAGTATTTTTATTCAGTCAACTGACACAAATGTAATTTTCTATTTAAGAAAACTGTTACCAGACAAAAGCCAAAGAACTCTCAGGTGATGTTCACAGTTCTATTATTATCAGCGCAATTTCAGATCATAGCAGACAATTTTAGCATTTGTATATTGATGTGTACTTACACCAGAGTACTATCATTATGACTTCAGATATTTTTTATGTGTTGAGTTGAGGTCATTAGTGATGTAATTGATTATTATGAAGATGATAATAACATTTTATCAGCATTTTTGTATAAAATTAAAGTTTATTTAATTAACTATTAATATAGAATAAATTATTAATATAAATTATCAGTATTAATTAAAGTATATTTTAAGTTTTTAATATATTTCGAATATTTTTTCTCATATTTTTTTATTTTAAGTACTCTGGTGTTTTACTCTGTACTCATCCTTATTTATTGAAGAATGGTTCTCAACCACCCCTTATGCCTTGTATTTAAAATCTTCGTTAAATGTAATGTAGTATTAGTAGTAATAGTAGTAGTAATAGTAATAACAGTTAATTAAGACAGATTAATTATTTAGTAATTGTAATAATAGCTAGCTTATAATAATAGCTTATAAAGAAATTACAAAGATTATTGTTGTCACTGAATTATTTTTACGATTTTGTCTTTATACAGAATCAAAATTAAACAAAATTTGTTATTCGGTGAACAACAGATATACTAGAGTATTGTATAGTGTTATTTGTGTGAAAGAATCATGATGCATCTAATTTTTTGTTCCGAGTACCTACACTGTCATTTATTATGAATGCATATGTATGCACAGACTTATACGCATGTGTGTGTAATCTCTTTGTGACATTTTTGGTGACTAAAAAAAAATTAATAATAATGATAATGTATCATAGTTATTCAAAATTATTTTGCCATTAACTGTATTGTAATTCTGATTGCAATCATTGCGATTTTCTTGTGACAGCTGCTAAGAATGCTGTTGTTAGTTGGAAAATTACATTTTCATAGAACTGCATCGTGAATTGATTTTATTATATAGTCATTAATAATTTATTTTCTGATAGTATTGCGAAAAGCAATAAAATTTTATTAAATAGTTAAAAATAATATTTTTTAAATATATTATGACTGCAAAATGTTACATTGCTCAGGCTTTAGGAGTTTTCATTTTGCATCCACAAAGGATGAACATTGTAACAGCATTAGATCAGTGGCGTAGAGTTGCGTAGGTTTAGCTTCTTCTGATCTAATTAAAGCTGCCAAGATGACCTGCTGTAATAGGTGATATTTTTAATGAAGTGGAAATTATATAAATAATTCATGATGAATTGTGTTATTTTAATTGGCCTGTTTGTATTGTAGTATAATTATAAATGAGTAGTCATTTGAAAAGCGTTTTCTCTTTAGGAATTTATAAGTACATTATAAGTGAGTGTAGTGGTTGATATCATGTTATTTTTGCAGTTTGACTGTTATCGTGTTATGTTTTGGTTACTATTTAGATAGAATTTTTGTTGCTGAATTGCTGCGTGATATTGTTATAAGAAGGTTTATGTCATTTTAAGCAAAGAGAAAATTGTTTTAAGATTATCATTTTGAATAAATAATTGACCTCATTGCCTAAAATAATTCAGTTAATTTAAAATGATTATTAGAATCATTTTTAATTTGTGAGGGAAATATTTTATTCCTCTTTAACTGCATTGGGTTTTCTTAAATTTTACCTTGCATGTTATTTAGAAATACTATTTATTTTGAAAAAAATATCTGTTTTCTTATCATCATATATTCTCCCTGTTTATCTTTTTCAAACATTCTCTTATAAAATATTGCAGACATAGTATATTTTTGTCACATGAGTTTGGAATAATATCACAAAATGGACGTGTATGAGGTAGGTATTGATATTTCAAAAGCTAAGGCATTTTGGACCCAAGAAGAAATGTTGGCTAGTGATCAAGCTTTAGCAAGACTGGCTGGAGTTAAATTACTCAGTTCATATCGTATGTCTTGGACGGTCTTTAGAGGCTGTAAAAGGGATTCGCAAAATGTCTGAGTATAAGGCAATGGATAATGCTGTAGTTAAGCGTCCTTGAGTCCAGCCCAGTGTTTTATTGAACCGCCCTCGTCTTCTGCGATGAATACGTTCAGGGTCATGTCTTCACCTGTGACCGCTAATGTAGCCACCATGTCTTCTGCAGATTTACCGACACCCACCCGAGCTTTTCTACTTAGGCACTTTCTGCTACCTCTCCCATACTTTCATCTGTTCTATTCCATTCTCTTCCTGCTAGTAGAAATAGTAGTGATATTGGTACCATATTTTGGTTTGGATTCTGTCCACAGCCTTCTTGCTGATGTCCGCCTGTTCTCTGTTTGTTGAAGGACTGGTTCACTGAGTCTTTTCCCGTCTCTAGGCGACTTCCATCTGGGCTGTGAAGGGGTTGTGCTTCTTCTATTTACAACCGCTACTGCAAAATGGTCCATCGGTGGAAATGTGCTGCTGGTCAGCAACTATTTAAGCAAAATTCTTCTAGGGCAGTGAGGGCTGTTCTGTATGGTGCTTCCTTCTTGGAGGATCAGCATCGTTCCGGGCTACCATTCTCTACCAATCAATTTATAAGTCACTGGACTGAAATTGTTTGTATTCCATCTCACCCTGTCACTGATGTGCCGGCACAAAATCCTATGTTTTCTTTTCTGTGGGCATCTGTTTCTGTAGAAGAGGTGAAAAAAGTTCGGCTTATTGGTGGTTTTGCATTTTGCATCTGGATCTGATGATGTGTCAGGTCGGTTGTGGAAGTACATGCTGACTCCACTAGTCTATTCACTCTTCAACCTGCTCCTGGGTTCTGATGGCTTTCTGCAGCATTCACTGCAGAGTTGTACAGTTTTCATTGCAAAGAAAGTATACCAGAGTCCCCTTCTGATTTCTGGCCAATTTCTGTTAGTTCTGTTGAGTTCAACACGCGACATGAGTAGGAAAGGTTGAGTTTGTGTTTAGGCTCTGCTATTTGAATATTTATTTGGTGTAACGTTATCGCTATATTATAGTTTGTTAGTTGATTGTGTTTACTATGACTTGGTTTATGGTTTTGTACCTGGTTTAGGGCTTCTGAAGTGTTTCATTAGTCTTGTTTGGTATTAATTAGCATAGGTAGCCTGTTAGGTTATCTAGGCTAGTTTGGTGTGTATTTTAATTCCCTTTGAACTGCGCACCCGGGGGTGAAACCAACATTTCTACTGTGTTTTTTTGTATATTTTTTTGTTTTTGTTGTTTAGTGTTGCTTCAGTTTCAGATATTTATTTATATTTAAGTTAGCTGTTATTTTCTTTTTAACAGCTGTTGTTGGTAGCAACCATCTTTGTTTGTATGTAGCCTGCAATTGGTCAATGTCGTCAGTGTATGTGCTGTTATTGGCCAATTGTTTTTATGTGTTTATGTTTATAGTTTATAAGCAAACATTGTTTTTGTTTATTTTGGAGGTTAGTCCTAAACTTTTCGGTAGCTTCACTACAGACATTGTTTTTGTTTATTTTGGAGGTTAGTCCTAAACTTTTCGGCAGCTTCACTGCAGAGGGCAAGGAGTATTTAGATGTTCAGAACTGTTTTAAGTGCTGCAGGTTTGGTCACAGGGTTAAGTTCTGTGGACGTCCTGTAGTTTGTGCTAATTGTGATGATGAAGACACATGCATGAGGAGTGTCCAAAGAAGACTGAGGGTCCGACTTGTATTACTTGCAAACGTCTTCGAAAGGATTAAAAGCAGTCTGTGAACAGTAAAGATTGTGGGTGTTATCAGAGAGCTCTTGAAATATATTATAATTTTATTTCATTAAATGATTAGGTTTGGTCAATTGAATGCTCAGGGTGCTTACATATCTCAGGTTGAGTTTAGAGAGATTGCATTATGTAGAGGTTTGAATGTTGTTTTGTTGCAGCATCCATATATTGTATCCGGTGATCTGCCTGGTTTTTCTCGTTGGAAGAGGTTCTATTGTGGTTCTGAAAGCTTGTCCGCTGTTTTGTGCAGAAGGGAACTTGATTGTGCCTTTATTTGACAGCTCTTGTATAATCATGTTGTTGTCCATGTGGATGTTCAGAACTTGCATTGTATATTGCTAGTTCATATTTCCAGTATAGAGATCCTGCTGATCGTCAACTTGAGGTTTGGGATAAAATCCTATGATTCTTTGGCACTGGTCCAATCCTTATAGGTGCGGATGTCAATGCTAAGTCACTCTTGTGGTGTAGCAGTTTCACCAATGTTGATGGTGAATCAATAGAGGGCTTTTTGGCCCAGCATGATCTACAGGTATATAATGTACCTCGTGAGTTGCCCACCTATGTAGGTATGGTAGATGGGCATCGATTGTTTGGTGGAATGAACATCGATGTTACCGTTGGTAGGTTTATCTTGCCTTCTTCACAATGACTTCTTTGGTATTCGACATGTGGTCAATCCTGATTGGGGTCTTAACTTTGACCTTGAGCATCCTGTATTAAGGGGTGTGTGAGGCTATTATGCTATATGCGGCGCCTGTTTGGGTAAACAGGCTAAAATATAAAAGTTATCGGGACATATTATTAAGGGCTCGATGCCTAATATTGTTAATGGTAATAGGTGGTTACCGTACCATTTCACAGGAGGCAGTCTTGGTGATTGCAGGTGCGAAACCGATAGACTTGATTGCATTTGAGAAGCAGCGGCAGTATGTTGCTAAGAAGTCTGGTGAGTTGACTTCGGATAAAGTTTGAGAAATTGAACAACATGGCAATGCCTAGTGGCAAGCCAGATGGGATGAGACAGATGGTGGGCATTATACGCATGATCTCTATTTAAATGTTGTTGGTTTGTGCGATGCCTCATTGGTGCACCCTAATAAATATGTGACGCAATTTCTTTTCGGCCGTGGTGCTTTTAGGGACAGACTGGAGAAATTCGGCCTGGTAGATTCGGGGGTGTGTCCTCATTGTGGACAATTGGATGACACCTACCATGTTCTTTATGATGCTTGAAGTACGAGTTAATGCGTATGGAGACCATTCGTCGGCTTGATATTATCGGGTCGGTGTTGGATCTCCGTGTAAACTGGAGAAACTAGGCCGAATGGGCAATAGTGGAGAGTTTTGTAGTGTACTTAGTAAAGGAAAGGATTGCTGAGGGGATCTAGAGCTCTACTTGGGTTTCTCTTTTATTCTACTATTGTTGATGTTTTGTTTTATAAGTTATGTTTTTGTTGTTCTTGTCCTTGTTTTATTTTGTTTCAGTGTTACTGTGTTGTTATTGTTCCATGTAATATTTTTATGTTACGTGTTGTGTGTTGAACTCACTTTTACCTTCTGTGGGTAGGTAATTCAATTCCTTTGTTGGTTAAGTATTTTCAGTCTTGCTTAAGACTCTGTGAGCAGTGTGAAATTGTTTTGAGTTCATTAATTAGTAGTACACTGATGGGAATGTCACTCGTGGCATTCGCATTAGTGGAATCCTGGCCAAGGTGGACTGGAATATGTCAAAAGCCGAGGTTTTGAAGATGACCTCCGGTAAAGCCCATAAGAGCTCAGAATGGAGGGGTTGGCAGAGGATGTCTTCCCCTACAGAGTCAGGATGTTAGTTCTGTTGTTGTGTGGCATTTACATAGGATCTTGGCTACCAGGCTCTTTGCATTCAATATCTTTGATGAACATCAGCGTTGTTTTCGAGACTGTTGTGCGGAAAGTACATCTATTCTAGCCTTAGTCATCCACAAGGTCTGCACCAAGTGCAAACCAAAGAACATTGCTGTTTTGGATGTTGCCAGAGCCTTTGATTCTTTGTCTCATCAGACAATTGTTCAGGTGTTTCATAGGCTGAGCCTCCCTTTAAGGGCTTTATTAACTACATCCCTCAGGTCTATGTTAATTCCCAACTCACTTCCAGTGCAATGGCATTCCATTTGATCTTGTTTCTGTTCATTGGGATGTGCATCAGGGTGATCGCCTGTCACCCCTGCCCTTCTCTCTTGTAATGGAGTTGTCCTCAAATCGGGTACCATATTTATTCTCTAGCTTCTAAAGATGACATTTTATTATTTTCCAACACCAACAAAGGCATGCAGTTGGTACTGGAGGCTGCTGCTATGGGCTATGGCTTGAGTTTCAGTGTGGCTAAATGCAATATGTTATCCATCTTGGCTACTGCAAAACATCAAAAGACCAAGGTTGTGTCTGACCCTTGTTTCTGTTTGTCTAGTAGTATCATTTTGCAGTTGAAATCCTCTACCCATTTCAGATATTTAGGGATAGAGTTTTGATCTGGTTTTAGTCAGACGTCTGTCGTTCTGCAGCAGATGTTGAACATCCACAAGGCCCTAATTAAGCCCCAGCAGTGTCCCCTAGTGCTGTGTTCCTTTCTACTACCTAGACCTTTGACGTTCTTTGCTGAACATCTGGTGCAGGGCTGGTTGCCCTGCTACCAAGACTGCAACGCATGTTATTCAGCAGTAAACACCATGATGCTATTGCTGGGGTTGTGTCCAATGTGTTGAGTTTGAAGGGATATAAGGTTGTAAGAGGGAACATGTTTATGACAATTCAGTGGGCAAACTCAAGCCGGACCTCATCACTAGTCGGAGAATGATGGCTTGAATAATCAATGCCCAAATAGTTTCTGTTGCTTGTCAACTCAAGAACTGTCGTCAGCAAGCCAAGATCACAAAATACCACAGGCAAGAGCTTTTTGACCAGGTGTGTAGTCAGTTTGCTGTGGCTGAAGTGCAAACATCTTGCAAATTGTCTTGGTATGGGGTTTGGGATAAGGGAAGTGCTACAGATCTTCAGAACCTAGGCCTATCTCTTTGGGCCCTTGCGTCAATTACAACTTGTGTGCTGACAACTTAAAATGTAGACGTGGAATAAATAAATAATAATTAGATTTATTGACAGAAGAAAAAAAGGAGAAGTTATTTTTGCAATGTTGTGTATTCAGAAAAAACTTTCTTGGAATTGAATTTTCTTGAAATGTTAATTGCATAGAGTGGTTTCCTTTTCAATAGTACTACTACTACTACTACTACTACTACTTCTACTATTACAATAACCAGACGTTTGCATTTTCACAGAATCTGATATTAATTGTTTCTAGAGTTCTGGCATCTTTTTTTCTTATGTTTTACAGATAAATTATTATTTGTAATCGTAGGTAGATACTAATGATTATAATAATGTTTAATTTTATAGCTTATTGCTCAATTCAAGTATGATAATGTAAAATTAGCTAGTAGTGATATTTTTTTATTTATTATGTTTTATGTGCGCATATATGTATGCATTTGTATATATACCTGTGTATGTTTGTGTATATGTATGAATTTTTACGTAGTTTTTTTACTAATTTTTTATGTTACTGAAAAGGTCTTTTTACAATTGTTTTGTAATGAAAATAAATTATTTGTGAACTGTTTATAAGTATATGGTATAAATTGGATGTTGTTTATAAATGACTGAATAAGTTTGTATTCAGTTTTGTAGTTTGTAATAAGTTTGTAGTTTGTTTTTAGTTTTTTTTACCATTTTTGTAATAATATTTTGTACATTTTGTGAATCTTTATGGAGTTGCTTATAAAATTAAGAACTTTATGACTTACTGCTTAACTATTGTATTATATTGTTAGTAAAAAATAAAAGTTTATATTTTATTATATTCAGGTAATTAATTTTACCACAGACTCATCATGTATTTTTCTTGATATAATGCTGTTTATTAGTCTATAAACTATGTTTCAACAGAGATTGTTTTTTTAATAAAAAAAAAATTAAATCATTGAGAAAAATAGAACAGATAACTTATGACAAACTACTATTGATTCAACTAGTTTATAAGATAATGTTTAAAGAATAATTCTATTGATTCCTAAGTAGAACATGTCAGAATTCTCCTTCATTCTATTGTGCTGGTTAGGTACCAATGTAAAGTTTCATAATGAATCAAATAATATTTCTCACATCTTAGAGTTTTCCATTTGCAGGGATGACAATACTATATAAGAAATATTATAAGTAGTGAATTAAATATATTATGAAATTTGGTACGTCGATTCACATCTGTACTATTAATGCCCCTTCAAAGTTTGATTTTGTTTAGTGAAACCATTCGCAGTTAGTTATAAACTGATGAAAGTAGTCTTTCTTGTCAGAATGCTGAACCGTACCCTCTTTCATTATATAAATAAGCACATTGGTAAAATGTTATTATTTGTTAAAATCTTTTCATTGACCTCACACAGTAGACCTAATTGAATCGGAGAAATTTTTATTGTATTTATTAAAAATTAACTAAATCTTATACCTCACCTTTTCTGTCGCTACTAGTATTGACATTAATCTATTGTAGTATGGACTTTTTATTAATGAATACAAACGTGGATGAAATGGCTTATATTTGTTTCTCTATTTAGTGTTTTAAATAAGAAAAGAAGTTTATAAGAATGTACACTACAGTAGATCAAAAGAGTATGTTGTGCGTTTGTTTGTGGAAGTTTGTATTGAGAGGGTTTATAATTAATTTCATTTAAGGCAGTTTTTCTGTAATTTGGTTAAAAAATGAAGTTTCAGAAACTTTAAATATGCTACCTAGTAAAATATTTGTACATTTTTTAATCCTCAACTGTCAATTATAAATTTAAGTTCTTGTGTATTTTTGTTTCATATAAATGAGGAATATTTGAAAAAGTATACACACACTTCTTTTTTCAACACACACACATATATATATATATATATATATATATATATATAAGGATTCTAGCATGATATTCCAAGTTATTCAATTAACTGTAGCAATTGTGTTATTTTCAAGAAATCAACAAAAAGACTGCTGAATAAACATTCAAAATGTAAACACTAAATCCACTTTTATGGCCAAATCACCAACAGATAAGGAAATAGCATTAATAAATTATATAAATTTAATCATTGTTAACAATGATTCTACATTTTCTTTTCATGAAATATTGATATGTTGCCGACTGTAAAATTAAAAGTAAGATAAGAGAATATATGAAATGGTGTGTAATTCCACTGTTTTGAAATATAACGCACACTGCAAACATGACAAAGCTTACCTGTAAGATAATTGTTGTATTATCACCTGACTGTTGATTTCAATGAAAAACACTTCTTTAAATAGGCTACGTTTATTGAAATTTATGACTTTTTTTTACATCACAATTTTCACATTCATATGAATGTGAAAATCATATTAGTTTTTTTTTTCTTTACTGTCTTAAAGAGCTATATATTCTAATTTAGTTTAAAGGACTGGCACTTATATGTTGAGGAACTGTGGGTCACTAACAAACATATGTGCATGAGTTTGGAATTGCATGTATACAAAAGCATATGTTTATGTGATTCTTGTATCACATAGTTTAAGCGTTGTTATTTCTGAGACACTTAAAAGCCCACACTTTCGGTGTATCAGTACATCAGTACAAGTTCCACAGTGTGCTTTGTTTTATTTTATATATCATTATACTCAAACTCAAATTTAATATTTTATTTGTTATTTTATGTTATAATGTCAATATATAATTTTAAGTACGTTTATTATTCTATAATACATTACTATGTATTATAATTAAATATTATATATTAAATTTCAATTATGGATGCATGATACTGGATTAAAGAATTTATGAGAGCTTTATAAGAAAGATGCTTTCTATGTGGAAAGTGGGTGGTAAAGATTAAATGAACTGTATATAGAAATGACAGTATATGATGAATTGAAAGTTATATAAAAAAAAGTATATAAGGAGGTAAAAATTTTATTGTGAAAAAATTCAGAAGCTATATGTCTTGTTTTTTTTTGAAAGGATTTAAAGTTAGAACAATCAATAAGTGCTTGTATTTGTATTTTTTTTTTTCTTAAAAATGTTCCGACTAAATTTAATAAATTGTCAAAAACAGCAGTGTTCATTCTGGAGTAATTTTTGAAATCTTTAGGATTATCTTCCCGTTATTCTTTTACTAGGTTAATATGTTATGTAACAGTTTAACCATTTCTTTGATTTACAAGTTATTGATGTTCATCATCTGACTGAAACAGTAAATGCTATTTTCTTTTTTCTGCTAATAAGCTCATAGTATCAAAACACAGCCGAACCTACTACCTAAAATAAAACAGAAGTAATAAAAATACTGCATATGCTAAATATTTAGTATTTTAAACCATACAGAATTCTAGCACGCATAATTGGAACATGTAAAAGTTAAGTTTTTATCTATAAACTTTCACACAAGTATTTCTCATTCCAAGTATGGGAGTATAACATGTATAATTTAAACTACATTTGAGACTGACAATGTATTATGAATGTCCCATTTCAAATCTGCTAGTAAGAAATATCTGTGTTAGCGGCCAGCTATTCTTCATCGGCTCTAGCTTTTTTCTTAATTTTCTATTGCACATCTAGTGTACTGGAATTCAATTAAGCAATATGATTATTGTAACTTACATATCAAAACCGGTTTATACTCATAAATACTGACATCGGTGCCTTCAGACTGTTTACAGTCACCTGACTGTTAATTATATTATATACACTCCTCATAAATTATATATATGGGTAAATTGTTACCTACAAAGTTCTCAATTTAGAACTTCTCTGATACAAATACTTGACATGTATTTTAGTTTGGAAGATCATTTTTACATGCTTTTCTGGAAAATTGAGATCACCTTTCAGATGTTCTAGGCCAATTGGGTCCTGTGTATTCCCTTCTTTTGTGTAAGCCGGTATGTTATCGATGAACTAGAGGTCTGTTTATGTTTACGATAGTGCTGATTTTACTAAGAGACTTTGTTAAGTAAAGTTAAGGAGGGGCCTGTTGGTCTGACACAGTTTTTCGTGCCTGAATAAATAGTGTGTTTACATTTATTAAAGAATGTAAAAGAACATTGTACATTTTTTGGCTGCTGCTTACTTTTTATTTTACAAATATATTTTAATATTGTAATGCAACAATGTAGAAATTGTTTACACTATATTTATCGGTATAAATAAGTATGAAAGCTTATAAGATATTGTATGATGTATTATACTGCTTATAATTAAAGATGAAGAAGTTTGACTATTGTAAAAATTTATTTTATAAATCGGGTTTATCACTTAACTGCTTAAAATAACTGGTTTTTAGTGCATTTTTCATCTATGTTGTCTTTGAACCGTGTGTATTGTGCAATTTATAACATAAAATATTGCTCTTCAGAAGAAATATTCTTTTACAGTTTTACAAAACCACATATTTTTGTTCACGATATACAGATTGTATAATAGTTTTTTTAAAGGTCGGGCACAAAACATAATATGAGACCGCATCTTGCCTGTGTATTAAAAAAATGTTCAAGAATATTTCCTCCAGAGAAAATTTTATGTTATAAATTAGATGTGTGGTACTTCATCTCAAATATAATTTTATGAAAATTAGACTAAAAAAAAAGTTAGTTACTCTGCTTTTTAATTACGGTTGTAAAGAGTAGGGAATTTTTACGAGTATTGTTTATCATTTACTTTTACAAAAATACAGGATTTAAACTGATCTTTGTATACATTTTTTTATGAATTTGTATGGTTCTAAAGGCTTCACCTTTTACTCGGTTGATTTGCTATTTTGCAGACATTTGAGTATCTGCTGATTGTGTTTTTCAGTATAATTTTTAATTTGAAGTTTTTTTTATTACCAAAGGGATTATTCTTGTTAACTGAACATAATGAGCTGCATAATTACAGAAGTTTTTCAGTTATCTCTTAATTTTATTATAATAGTTGTTAAGTAAATATAATAAATTATAAATATTATTTTATAAAAATATGTTTTTATTTTTATACATATTTGTACTCTTTATGAGAATTTTTATTTAAAATTATGACAAAATACATAAATTATTTAAATATGGTGTCTTTTTGTTTACCGATGTGAAATTTATGAATTAAAGCGCTGAATGGAAGATTTTGTGCAAGATCCTAAATTTTGTTGTGTGTACATGTATGCATAAATAGCAGGCAGTATTTTTTCTTCTAATTTTTAAAAGGCAAGTTGAAATAGGCAAGAACACTTTTTTGAAAAAATTTTCCTACTTTGGACCTGTCATCAAACTTTTTCAAAATTTTTTTTTAATTAGTAGTATAATTATAGTTAGATAATACTGTAAAACAGTATTAAATAATTTATAAAAATAAATAATTTTAGGCGGTATTTAGATGAAAAATCTTTAAAAAATAGATTTTTAAAAATATAATATCAGTAACAGTAATACCTTACTACTTGCTTATTATCATATCATTGTGAGAGGTGAATGAAAAAGAAAAACTAACTTAAACGGGACAGGGTTAGATTATAAACCGTATCTTCTTTTAATCTGCAGGTTCTATAACACCTACTGTAGAAGGTTTCAGGGAGTCATCATTATTAATATGGTAATCTGTCCTGAGGCTCCCTCGCACACCATGTACGTTTCCATTCTCCTTTATTCCCAGGTAAACTTTTAAGATCCTAATAGCTTTTTATCAATAATTTTTATTTTTTCTCACTCTCGCACCTTCTATTGATTGATTCTTCTAGTACAGTTTTCATCAACCCTTTCTGATAATATGTCTAACCCAATCGGCTTTCCTATTTTGAATTCTTCTTAGCAAGCGTCTGTTCTCTTTCAATATCCGCATTACTTCTTAATTTTCAACTCTGCTTAATTTTTTTCAACCTCCTGTGATCGTATTTCAAATGCATCTGACATACTTTGTTTCTTCTTCGCATTTCATACCCGTACCAAAGTACACTCTAGACGTAACATTTCAAGGGGATGCTTCTTCATCTTAATGAAGGTAATGAACTGTTTCTTTCTACTCATTGCTGTTCTGTTTTTTTATTTTTTCACTTTTGCAATCTATTAACCTCCTATCCTACTGCTTGCACTGTTAGTACTCTGAATAAGTTTTATGTCTACAGTCATCGTTTTGTTATCTCATATGCTTATTACTTTTATTTGGTGATCGTTTGTTTTCATATATTCTATCAGATCTTTTAATTTTAAAATGTCCTTTCCTTATAACCAAGTATAATCTATGGAACTTTACAATTTATTCTTCTCTTTTCTTCTACATCGACCCTAATATTATTTTAGAACCTTATTTATTATATCTTCAACATACGTGTTAAATGAGGTAGAGTATTGATGGTGCCCTTACCTTACTCTCTCCCTTGGTTAAATCACAAGGTTTGTGATCCCCGCTTTTTACAAATGTTTTCTGATTCGGTTGTAACTCGATGAATAGCATCCTGAAAATTGGAGGGTCTTAAGTAAAGCGATGATGGCTGAAGATTTGTTTAATAAAACTGGTTTCCTTAGATCACATGCTATCAGCATTTATTAATGGCTGTTGAGCGTTTGCCTTTGTTGCCGATTAAAATTGATTAAATTAAAACAACTCAAACTAACAATTCTTGTTGGTGTCAATGTGAATTTACTCGTTGAAGTTTGGTGGTAGGTAAACCGATAATATTCAGAATACTGGTTCAAAAAAACCAGTATTTTGAACACTATATGAAAATACAGTGTATAGATAAAATTTTTGAACTTGTATTTGTTTTTTTTTTTATTGAGCTCTTTTATATCAGTTTAATCAGAATTGCATTTTTTTTTAAGTTTTGATATTAAATTTTACGCATTTATTAGTCGTTTAACAAAGTTTTTGTATTGCAAACTTAAAAAAGGTATTTTTAGACAACAAATTTTTCTGTTTTACGTCGGCTGTTATAAAAACTACTCAAAATATGGTTCTGGAACCTGTTTTATTTAATTTGTCAGGTCAAAAATTTGGTGGCGCTCTATCGCCATCAGGCGCAACAAAGAGAGAATGGCGAGGACGCACAGGTGTGTGCTCTTAGGTGTTGTGTCCGCATACAGGACAGTGTCCTATGCCGCCCTGTGCGTGTTATCGGGTACACCTCCTATTGATCTAATCGCAAAAAAGAGGGTGGAGAGGGCACAAGGCAAGCCAGAACAAGAGGTCAGGGATGCTGTTTATAATATCTGGCAGGAAAGATGGTCGCAGGAAGCTGTGGGTCGATGGACGAGAACCCTCATCCCCAACATCAAGCCATGGTTGTCGAGAAGATTTGATGAGGTTGATCATCACCTATCGCAGTTTTTTACAGGACATGGTTCTTTCAATAACTACCTGCACAAAATAGGCAAGAGAGAAGAGCCAATTTGCAACGAGATAGATGATGCTGAGCACACCTTTTTTGAGTGCAATAGGTGGGACACACTTAGACATAGTAAGGCACTCACAGGTATAACTCCAGAGACAACAATAGAATACATGCTAAGAAGCGAGTCAAACTGGAACAATTTTGCTAGCTTTGTTAGACAAGTTGTTGTACAGAAATACTCCGATGAGAGAAGACAAGGTGTTGGCTAGAATAGGACTGGGTGGACAGCCTTGCTGGTGAGGTCTAGCATGCTGCGGTGTGTTGGCACTGATGAGCCACCAAGGACTCCACGGGTAACAGTCAGATAACAGCACACTGAATACTGAAGGGACCCGGCGCCGCGTCGCGGCGAACTGGGTCTGGCGTGGTGTCCCAAAAGGGCAATATTAATGAAGAACTCTCAAAAAGAGCTAACCGGTAGGCCGACCTGCCATGCCGGTATATAGCCGGTAGGTGGGGAGGCCTATTTGAGTTTAAAGACACTCCCCTGGGCGGCGTAATACCAACAAGTCGGTCCGGCCTAGGGGAGCTGAGAGAAAAAAAAAAAGGTCAAAAATCATAAGAAACAATCAAGTTTACCCAATTTGGGTTCCTAGAATTTCAGTATAGTTTTATTTCACTCTGCCCAGTAATCGGAGCGAAATTTTACGCTCGCCCTAACTCGAAAACAAAGCGTTTCCGGACCCACGTTTACACGAACGGTTTTCGTTATTTGCGTTAGTAGAATGAGCTCAGATAGTGCTGGTAACACTACGTGAATCACTATAGAACACGAGATAAACGCACTACATTTGTAGACCAAATTAAAATTACCGAAGAGGTAAAATAAAAATATACAAACATCGTAAATATGATAGAAAATATTTTGTCGGCGCATAACAGGAAAGAGGCTTTAGTTTAAACCTAAGCAGAACGGTAATATTCATAAAAACTTTTATGCTCGCATTAGTATGCGTTTTGAATCATGATGTACACGATGTACTATTTAGTACATGATGTTTTAGTAAACGGACAGAAGGGTCATCTAAACGCTCTTTAGTTGGACGCCGACAAGTGAAATCTTTAAAGTATAAATTTTCATACGATATTATTTACTAACAAAAACGAGTTTATTAAAATTAGTTTTTTTTTTTTTTAAAGTAGTAGGTAATCTTGAAAGAAAAAATGAAAAATTCTATTTTGTTTACGAGCAATATAAATTCAGTTATCGTTCGGCAACAAATATCGATTAAAACGAAATTATTTAAGCCGACGTTTCAGAAAAATTGTAACGAAACCAAAAAATGTAACGTCTGAAAAAACGTAAGAAATTATTAAAAATATTAAATGATTATTCTTTCCATATTTCTCTACGTAAGTTTACAGCGCTTAAAAGTTTAATAATCTAATCGTTGAATTGGTTATTACAGATTTTAACGGTTACGGCTGGTAATTTGAATCTTTGAGGTTAAATCTACTGAAGAATAAGTAAGTTTTCGGCTATAACGCGTACTGAACCGGTTTTATTAATCGAGTCAAGTAACTGATGCGATTATGTATATCGGTCGATTTAATGAAAGTAATCGAGATATACGCCCGCTTATTAAGAGTAATTATTTTTGTACCGGTAATCTTTTGAGGAGAGGTGATTCGGCATCCTTGTTTCCGTTCGTTTACTGTTACTTTTGATAATCGACTATTTCCGAACCATCTTATTCGTTCATTTATTTATTTTTTCGCTTCGATTTTTATAATTGTAATATATTACAGTATTATTATCGGGGTTTCTTTCAGTCGTATCTCTCTGTCTTATCTTATTAACCTTTTGAGAAATCGTTATAGTTATTAATTTATTCCATCGGTTTTAACTCCTGCTTATACACTCGTTTTTCTTCTTGTCTTCATTTTTTCTTCTTCTCTTTCACCGGAACGCTTGTACGTATGCGCTTCACCTTAAAGCCCTTCGTGATGGATTTTTGCATTTTTTCATTCCGTTGTTTTATATTGTGATACTACTCTTTTTTGTATGCGTTTCGTTTCTAGTAAGTTATTTATGTAATTTTTCAAACGTCTGGTGTTCTGTTATTGTACATTATAAATAATGCTTTGTTCGCTAAATTCTACCTTTTCTCTTGGGAGAACATCATTCGATGATGAAATCGCTTAATCCGTATAGAATAAGTAGTTTAAAATATTATTATCATCCTTCTAGTAAACTTCGTTGCCGATAGGGGATTAGATTACAGTTGGACATTTACTTTTTTTGACCGGTACGGGTTACATTTAATGGAATCTCTTTCATCTTATAAGGGAAAAGGTAAATTTTTTCCACA
This sequence comes from Lycorma delicatula, assembly GCF_047948215.1. Classification (NCBI taxonomy): domain Eukaryota; kingdom Metazoa; phylum Arthropoda; class Insecta; order Hemiptera; family Fulgoridae; genus Lycorma; species Lycorma delicatula. The sequence continues at coordinate 65,699,441 of NC_134458.1, forward strand.
CCGCTTTGTGTGGAATCGCAAGCTAATATTTTTTCGCAGAGACGATTTTCAAATATATTCGTAGCGGCTTTGTGCTGTGGCTACGGTTATGTTCGGTCGGTTTTATTCAGTAAATGATTACAGCTCAGTGTTATGAGCGCCCGATCTCTACATTTTTCTGTCCGTGTACAAACAATATGTTGATATCGGAGTAATGTATACGTTGATATTGAAGAATTCTAGACTTTCATCGACTGTGAACGTTCACCTTGTTACGAGAAACGTATTCGGGTACATTTATTCACCGATCTATCGATAACAAATTAAAATTACAAAAAGACTGATGATATCGACAAGTGCCACGTTATTGGTCCATGTCCAGGCATCAGGAAGCCTGTCGTCTTAGTATCTTATACCACTCTGTATTCTTATCGACCGGCAACGGTCGTAGATGTCTGTGTTATATCAGTTGTATACAGGTATGTAACCCGAACCCACCGGGTTGGTCCAGTGGTGAACGCGTCTTCGCAAATCAGCTGATTTCGAAGTCGAGAGTTACAATGTTCAAATCCTAGTAAAGATTACTTTTATACGGATTTAAATACTAGATCGCGGATACCGGTGTTCTTTGGAAGTTGAGTTTCAATTAACCACATATCTCAGAAATGGTCGACCTGAGACTGTACAAGACTACACCTATACATATCTATCGCTTATAACATATCTTCATGATTTTAGGTTTGTAGTTTCTTTCTAAACGCATCGCAAAAGAGCTAGCTTTACTGAACAATCTGTACCTTTTGAGGTGTTTTTTATGTAGTCAACTATCGATGCGATTCAGTGTAAAAAAACTGGTTTTCAATGCTTAAAGTTAGCATACATTCAAAAATCATGATTTTTTTCTGTCATAATTGTATTCTAAAACTACACTTCAAACTGTGGAAGTTGTTATAAGTATTTCGGGTCGGACCAAGAGGTAAAATTCAGTCCTCTGGCTCGTGGAGTATGAGGTAAACCATATAAAGAACATCTGGGGACGAGGGTATTATATAGGAACGCTTGGCTGTAAATAAGAGTAGTCACACTCGGTCCATTCTGTACTGGATGGACAAAGTGAAATAGAAACAAAGTGAATTCCGCTTCACCGTTATGCTTTATGTGCTCATTTATGAATGCCGTGTTTACATGTTATCGTGACATTCTTGTAGACATTTTATTAAGATTTATTGAATATTCACTACAGATATTAATTTACCGGTGTAGTATATCCAAAACAATATCTCTAACATTTATGTACGAGATCCTTTGATTTACGCGGTTAATTCATCCCTGAAAATTGTCGCGTAAATTAAAACCACATAAATCAAAACTGTTTTCTTAAAAAATGTATACTGTACAGTATAGTATCTGTACGTGTACATGTTTAGTAGACTAAATTCGTAGTTCTTTTTGAAGGTAGAAGACAGAATTTTTAGACAATTTGGTTAAACGTGTTTAATTAATAGAATATAAATCGAATCCAGTACAGTAAGTATGATTTCATACAGTGCAGTATTATTAAAAAAATAGTTACCTTAAAATAAACGTATATAGGCCTAAATATAATAAGGAATATTAAAAAAAAAACTTGTGATTTAGTTCAGCTTTAATTTCTTGAAATAACTGTCCAGTTTACTCTGCTTTACTGATAGTCACGACTGTTCTAAACATCATCTTGTAGCATTTCGTATCACCCAACAGTCCATTCATAACTTATGTACTTCGTTCTTGATCAGGATCATTTTCAGTTACATAATCACAAAATTTTTCGATGTATCCTAATGCCTCTTATAATTCTTTTACTGTTAATTGTGACTGAGAAATGAAGGATGAGGTTGAAGGTTCACCACTGTCGATTTTTGATGACCCTGATTTAGAAATCGGGGTCACTGCTACTCGAATTGTCATCTAGCTGCTCATTTGGCGACTCGGCTAGTGCTAATAAGTGTTCGTTTTCTAAAAGTTATTTACTTCTTCCACAAGTTCATTTATATCTTCAGCATTGACTTCGAGCCCTACACTGCTGGCAGGTTGAACAACTTCATTTTTAATAGTAGCTGTAATTCCTTGTCCATTATCATCGAATGCAGTTTGATCTTGTTCATCATCTTGATACAGCTTGTGCCATACTCCACGAAGCGTACTCTCTGATTTCTTTCTAAGCTTCGCCAATATTGCGTGAAGGATGTTATATTTTTTCCAGAACGTTTGCAAATCATAAATCTGTCATTGCTTGAACTGTTAGTCGCAGAAACCACCTGAGAAAATGTTTTTTTTTTAGATAGTAAGTCTTGAATGTGGCTATCAGTCCTTGATCACATAGCTGTATCAATGATGTATTTGCAGTCATGTAAACGACTTTTACATATTAATTGCTTCCAATTCCTCGGAGCTGGATGTCCAGGAGCGTTATCGAGCAGTAGAACGACTTTATGTGCAATATTGTTTCTTGTGCAAAAATCTTTTGCACAAGGCTAAAACAATTCTTAAACCGGTTAGAAAAAATTCGCTTCGCTACCCGTGCTTTTTGGTTGAATGTCCAATACACGGGAAGAGATTGTTTGTTAATTCCTTTAAAAGCATGGGGATTTTCTGAGTGATATACAAGCAACGGTTTTAGTTTACAGTTTCCCTTCGCGTTTCCTCCAAGTAAAAGTATGAATCGATCTTTAGATGCTTTAAAACCGGTAATACGGCGTTCTTCTTTTGCGATAAAAGTACGTTTACGCATCTTTTTCCAAAAAATCGCCATTTCGTCTAAATTAAATAGCTGCTGTGACTTGTATACCCATTCTTTCATGATAATCTGTAGACTTATTTTTTGAATTTGCACTGGCTGCTTCATCTTGAATCAAAATATTATGCAGGTTTGAACGTTTTTTAAAATTTTCAAACCATCTTTTGTTTGGATCGAGTGAGTTTGTATCTGCAGCATGGTATTTAGGTCTAATAGTTCTTGTAAACTTAACGCTCTTTCGCGAATGATAATAGTTTTACGGGAATACGACGTTGAGTACAATCTTGTATGGAAATGTTCAATAGTTTATCAAGTTCAACCGTTATAGGAGATCGTAAATAAGATATTCGTAAAGCCTGAAGAGGAGCAATGTTTTTTTCACCAATCATAATTGTATTCTTATTTTTAATTATTGAACGAACTGTTGATTCGACAAGGCTAAGATGATTTGCGATATCAATATTACGTAAACCATTATCATGCTTTTTTATCACCTCCAACCTTGTCTCACGAGTGATAATTTTCCTTTTCTTTCCCGTTCGTTTATGGTTAGACATGGTTAATAAAAACACGAAATATATAAAATAAAAAGGTAATACGTTAATAATTCACTGTAAGATCCTAAAATATCTCGCACAATAAATTACAAATATTGTACATACTGTAGCCTTGTATCACGCCTTGAACACAAACTGATCATATTTATATACTGCAGAGTAATATCACGTAAGACAGAATAACACAACATATTCTCTGAACAGCTAATGGCTGACCGAGTGTGGTCATTAAAATGTTTATAAACCAAACCAATCCACTTCATTATTACCAACCTAACACACTTTAGTATGCATTATTGAAAGGGAAACCTATTTCATTGTTTATTGCATTACATGTGTATGTAAGTCCATGTGTATAGTTGTTTACAGACAAAGCAACGCTACAATTTGTTTTTTGGATGAAACGTACATTTTTAGTTAGCATTTTTCGACAAAGTCGTGGTCTGATGGTATTGTCGAGGGACTTCACGTATCGATTAGTAAAGGTGACCGTTTAATAGTAATTCATGCTGGAGGAGAAATCGCTTTTATTCCGAACGCATTACTAACTTGGAATGCCGGTTCGAAAAGTGGCGACTACCATGACAACATGAATACAGACGATTTCATGAAATGGGCTCGTGAAAAATTGATTCCAAATCTTCCACGAATGTCAGTAGTAGTTGTTGATAACGCCCCTTATCAAAATACAGATATTGATAAAGCGGCAAATTCTAACTCCAGAAGAAAAGATATGACCGATTGGCTGAAGAAAACCCATATTCCGTATAGTTCAAGAATGCTGAAACCACAGTTACGTGAATTAGTAAAGTTACATAAAACTAAAGTACAAAAATATCACTTGGATGAACTTTTGAAAAAACATGGGCATCGTGTTCTTAGACTCCCACTGTACCATCCTGATTTGAATCCGATCAAGATGGTATGGTCAGCCGTAAAAAGATACGTGGCGAGTCATAACATTTTATTTCACAAATGTTGGAAAATTAACTACGGAGAAAATTAATTCCATGAATGAAGATGGCTGGAAACCCTATTATGAAAAAGTAAAAAAGTATTGAAAAAAGTATGAAAAACTGGAACCACTGATAGATGAAATGACAGAACGTTGTATTATATGCGTAGACTCTGATAATGAAAGTGACAGTGATAGTGATTTGTTTAGCGAGGATGGTGAACTTGCTAGAAGCTCGAATTAAATGCATGAAGAAAATTCAAGTAAGCTTTTTTTTATTATTTAAAATTAATAATTTAGTACAAGTAAAGCTTATAAAAGGATTAATTACGTTTTGTTTATAATTATTAAATGTAAGTATGATAGTTATTACCGCGTACAATATGATAATAAATAATACTTGATATTTTCAGGCCGAGTAGTAATACGCAGCCTGCTCGTGACGTCACAAGCTCGTACGTTGGCTGGGCTTATATTGCTACCGAAAAACCTTTTAAAGAATTCTTTCAGGAATATTATTTTATACCTTGCATACAGTAATTCTGACCGCGCTAATTCGAAACCAGACACGCGTTAAATCAAGGGACAGTGCTATAAAATCAACCATGCAAATTCAAAAACGCGTAAATCAAATCGCATTAAACCAAGGCATTAATATCCCTTGATTTGATTGTATTTCAAAAAGTGAATCGCTTTTCATTATGTATTCTTGATTTTGACTGCTTCGGAGTCTGTGCTACGGAAACACTTTGTTACCCGAGAAGAAAAAAAAAAAAATTTCCTTTTCCTTTTTTGTGTCGTCAGTTGAGATCATACACTTTTACAAAACTGCCTGTGAACTTTATGACAGTTTTTAGTCGTATAGACTAAGTCGATCGATCCTGAGCATGAAAGTTGTTGAAATAAACAAAATATTTGTGTTTTATTTATACGAAGTTTTTTTTTGCAACTTTATGTTTTTTTTTTCGGTTACTCTTGCCTTCTGGAACACCTGTATTGTAAATTTTGCATTCAAAGTATGTATGTATTTTTTAATAATTTATTGTCTTGTTTTACATGCATCATTTTTTTATCTTCTAAAGCTGTAAAATTAGAAATTTTATTCTTTGGTAATCGTATACTTAAATATCTACGATATCTCGTATATCCCTTGCTCGATGAATCCGGTGTTGCAGAGACATTTGATTTTGAATACGAAAAGTTGAAAGTTTAAGATCTGGCGGATGATACCGACTTCTTGATTATGCTTCCTGCTTGCAATTCTATTATCGGGCTCTAATTAACAATAAGTTCTGGTGATCCAGATATGTAATAAGCTGACACACCAGGTTGGTCTAGTGGTGAATGCGTCCCCAAATCAGCTGATTTGGAAGTCGAGAGTTCCAGCGTTCAAGTCCTAGTAAAGTCAGTTATTTTTACACGGATTTGAATACTCGATCGTGGATACCGGTGTTCTTTGGTGGTTGGGTTTCAATTAACCACACATCTCAGGAGCGGTCAAACCGAGACTGTACAAGACTAGACTTCATTTACACTCATACATATCATCCTCATTCATCCTCTGAAGTATTATCTGAACGGAAATTACCGGAGGCTAAACAGGAAAAAGAAAAAAAGAAATGTACATATAAGCTACATTTACAATCGCATTTACTGCATCTATAAATGCAGATTGTAAATCTGCAACTGTATGCAATTGCCTATAGGTCTCGATAAAGCTGTTTTATATATCTAGAAACTTCCGTTATACCATACAAACCTATCGAATTCTGTGCCGTTTTACATCGAAATTAAGAAACAAATTAATAGTAAGTAATTCGCTTTCAGTTTTGAAAGCGTTTGTTTTCCACTGATGTTAGTTGCAGGAACAAATTCATATAGAAATTTCAGTTTCTCATCGTACAAGAACGAAAACAGCGAGCGACCTTCTTGATGTCTTATTCTATATAATTATTAGCTAATGGTTTTTCATTTTTGCAAGTGAAGATCGTAATAAGAAAATGAAGTACTGCATTCATTATATCCTTTTCTGAATCGTAATTTATTATTGTTGATTTTCTGAAACGTTGCTCTGAAGATACTACTTATTCGTCTCGGCTCTTATACGTCGGCCCTGGAACAATATTTGCTTTAATTTTGAAATAATTGTTATATCAAGAATCTAAAATTTTTCACAGCGTATTAAACCCTCGGGTGTATACAGAAGTCATTTTATTAAGAAACTCAAAAAAAAATTATTAAGCCCGGTACGAATTATATTACTATCGCTAAAGTAAACGATATAATAATTTTTGTGATGAAGTAGCGACTGGTGTGTACGTTTTAAAGTGACAGTGATAACAAATTGGAGATAGATACAGATTGTTTGCGGGGTCCCTTGTAATGTTGTAATTTATAGAGTTCTTAAAATTCAACAGTGTATTTAGATCCGTATATATATATATATATATATATATATATATATATATATTATTTCTTAGTTAATGCGTTTTTATTCTATATCTTCTTTGAATTCTAGTTTCTTTGCATTTACAAGAAATTTAATATTTCATACTCGGCCGTATTTTCTTTTGCTTAACCGATCGTGCTACTGATTGCTTGTCTTATATATGGCACGATAAAAATGGATTTTATATGTTTTTTAAAATTCTTCGTTTTCATTAAAGATCATGATGAAACATGTCGACACTATTAAAAATTATTAATGACCAGCTCTCAGATTACATAGAAATTTATTCTTCTGAATTATTTTTTCTGAGTCAATACGCAACTCCTACGTCGTTGGAGTTACTATTTACATTGATATTAATGGTGCTTACTTTAAAAAAGATTAGGGGAATAAGTATGGAATAAAAATATTTTATCCGTATTTAAATATTTGATTTGTCGTATTAGTTTAATGAGAATTATTTGTGTACTTGTAAATTTCATGTTGTTCAGGTGTATTCACATATATTTCACATGTTTTGTATAAAATTTGCACGTTGATGTTAATGTCTTTGTACGTGTGTTTTTTTTTTCTGAAAGGTGATTTGCAAAAGCTGTTTTTGTTTGTAGTGCCTTTATTTTTTGTTTATTTTTCCTGTTTAGCCTCCGGTAACTACCGTTCAGATAATACTTCAGAGGATGAATGAGGATGATATGTATGAGTGTAAATGAAGTGTAGTCTTGTACATTCTCAGTTCGACCATTCCTGAGATGTGTGGTTAATTGAAACCCAACCACCAAAGAACACCGGTATCCACGATCTAGTATTCTTGTTTGTAGTGCCTGTAGATGTTTCTGCTCATGGGTCGATATTTGTCTGGCCTGTAATACTTAGTGCGAACACTACAATTTAATTTGTATACTTCTGGGTCGTTGTATGTTGTCTCAGTCTTTCGTATGAGGCAATCTATTTGTATTTTTGAAAGCGATACGGGAACCTTCTGTACTGAAAATTTCGGCAGTCTTGTACAACTGTCGGTCGATAATTTAATGATATATATTTCCTAACAACATGTGTATTATTATTATTATTATTTGTTTGTATTGCATCGTTTATATAGCTGTTAATCGATGACGGTTGTTTTATAGTATCGATTTCTTCAGTGTAGTTGTCGACCGACTAACATTTATTTATTAATTGATAAGGTATGCGTATGAAAATTGCGTATTTGTACCGTACTAGGCAGTTGCGTGCATCAATTACGGCAGGTTTTCTGTAAATTATAAAAATGTGTTTATTTATTTTGTCTATGGTAAAGTCAAGAAAGTTAAGTGATTTTTTTGTTTGTATTCCGCATTGAAATGTAATTTTGTTTTCAGTTTGTACAAATAAACAAATATGAATGAAAAATGATCAGTTTTCAGTTATTCCGTATGAAGGATTCAGTTGATACTGACGATACGTTTTAATGATTTCAGGATTTTAGGATAAAATAAATTTCAATTAAGAGGTTTTTTCAATATTTTTATTCTGTTATAAGGTAGCTTATGATATTTTACATCTCTACAAAGTGGCATTTTCTATAGCCAATATTACATTTACGTTTATATATATATAATTATATATATATAAAATTATTATGTATATAAAATAATATATATATATATATATATATATATATATATAATTATTATTTAATTATATCATTTATTTTATTTACATTTAAATATTGTTTAATCTGTTTTCTTTCCATACCAAAAATTCATTACTGTACTTCAAGAAGATGATGATACAATTCCTTGTTGATTACTTTCATGATCCATCATAGTTAGTGTTTAATTTGAGTGAATGGTGCATAGTAGTTGAAGAATTGATTGAATAAACCATCGGTATGTGTATTTTTATTTGCTTGTATATAAAAATAACATAGTCTTTTGTATCTACTAATTGTACCTAATTGTACTTCTTTAAACATTTTGTAACTTGTGTGCTAAAACAGTTTGAAAAAATTGTTTAAATTTGTTAATTTCACTAAAACAAATGGTTGGTAAATTATAATGTTTTTATTTTTGCGATGAGAAATTCTGAACACTTACTTGAAATTAAAATCTAGATCCAGGATTTTTACATAAAAATGTGTGTGTGACTATATCATACTAATTAAAAAGATGTAAATATCTTTAAAAAATATTTAAGTGAACAATTAAAAAAAAAAAAAACTAATAAAATATTGTTTTGGATGAAATACTGAGTGTTCTACTTACTTAAATGATGAATCATATCAAGTAAAACTTACGAGCAGGTGAAATCTGGCAGGAATCTGAAAAAAAGTTATAAGGTTAGTTATACTCTTTGTAGCTCATCAGAAATTGATATAAGAATTTTAATCGGTTGACTGCCACGATGTATTTTTGATATCGCGCCGATATCCCTACCATATTAAACTGTACTGCATTGCAGTGACTGGTATTCTCTTTAAAATGACTGGTATTCTATTTAAATGATTTAATTCTGAATAGAGAGCTTAAAATATAACCTAAAAAAATAGCTTTATGAACTCGTTTTTCAAACCTTCTTCCGTCGGAAAATTTTATTAAAACATTTTTTTTTACCAGAAAGGTTTATCGATAAAATGGTAGATGATATCTAAAAGCTCCATAACTAGTTCAATTTTTATTAAGTTCCCAAGTAACTATGAGACTCATAGTAAAGTACTATGAGACTTATTTATAAACCATTAAATCTGTTGAAGTGTTTTTAAATAACTTCAGACAACATATATGGGCCGGACAGAAATATAAGTTTACACAACCTCCATAAACTTACATAACGAAAAACTGGGTGACTACGCAAAACAGCATTTATCGAATAACAAATTGCAATAACCGAACGGTTCAATAACGATAAACAATATCATGCGATAGTAGAGGATCTAATGTATGAATTGATACAGCTAAAAAAAAATATTTGAGAATATTTTCATGAGATAAACAGTATTCTTATTGTACCGAATGAACCGAATGTACTGATTTCGAGCCGGGCCCGTACCGGAGCGGAACGGTTATCACAATGCACCAGATCTAAATTTCGTTCAGTTGCCCATCTCCCGCCTGCGAAAGAGGGTGCCTCGCCTCGCGATGGAAGCATGGCAGCTGGGATGGGACACCACGACTAAGGGAAGATCCTTGTTTAAGTTTATACAGGATTTGGGAGATGGTATGCCTCGAGCTCGTTTTTAAGGGCAACGGGTGCCCGGGTGCTCACCAACGACGCTAGCTTGAACCAATATCTGTTTCGGTTTCGCCTGGCAGCTGATGAGCTGTGAGTCTGCGGGGAGGTCCAGTCAATCGAGAACCTGATGTTTGACTGTCCTGCTCTTGGTGGGGCCAGAGACCGATCCACCATGGAACTTAGAGGTCAAGGGGAAAATTGGCCACTCACAAGCGGCGAGTCAATGTGGCGAGAGCCGCATTGTCGGACCGTGTGGGAGTTCCTAGATGCGGTTGCTTTGTTCAATCGGCATCCGTGGTTTACTTAAGAGAAAGACTCTTATTGCATCGCCGTGGGACGCTAAACCTGAGTATGGCGGGTACTTGCTGGCATTCAGCGACCTAGGCGAATTGCTGCCTAGACGAAATAAATTTTATTATGTGGGTATCATATATTTTTAGTAGTTGACGGGGTGCGCCTACCCATTTTAGCAAATATATGACAAGTGAGCGGCTGGGACACGTATGCCGATGGTGTATGGCACCACGCTTAGTCCGCTCACGCTGTTAGGTAAGCTCTAGGAGCTATGTTATGATAATGGTCGCTAAACTGTTCGAGGCTCAGTTGCCATTTGTGGCACAGACAATCGGTCTTATGCTTTAGAGCAACCGAATGGGGTGGTGGCGGGAGAAATGCCAAGCAAACCGATTTACCGAATGAAAATGTAATATAAACCGTCATCGATATCGGTACTTGTAATCACGGGAAGAAAAAGAACGATTAAACGTTTCCTGGAGTCGTTTTTAAAATCTGTTCTTCTAAATATCAAAGATAGGATTCTAAAAGGACGGGTAAAAAAGGATTTTTCCGATCTAAATATCGATTTCGGGTGAATACCGATCCGTTACTGAGACGCGGGAGAAATATCCCGCTCGACGAAGCTTGTCGTCTTCGGTGCGAGAAGCAATATGAATGTAGATCGATAAAAGTGGTGAAATTAAGTAAAGAAAAGTCGACAGGATGACCTATGCATACGATTCATTCTAAGACAAAAAAAAATTTAATGACTAAATTAAAATTCGATTTTTACTTTTTTATCCTTACTTTTTGTTGATTGTTTTTTTATTTTAATCGAATGGGTTTTAGGTTAATAATATTAAATGTAATAAGGGAGGATGTTTAGGAAGTCGCACCGAGTAACCGAAATTTCTTATTTTCTCCTATACAATTTAATTACGGATAGATTTTTGTATAGGAATGCACTAGTCTCTATAATATAATTTTTTTTTGATACAGTAAGTTTTATTACGCTTACGTTTATTATGATCATAAAATCATAAACCGAGTATAAAATGCGTTTTTTTATTAATAAGCGTAGAATTGTCTTTGGCTTACGTCTTTACGACACAAAATTAATTGATTAGCAGTGTTTCAAATGTAAATTAATGATATGCTTCTTATAATCGCAAGGGAAATGAATTTTGACATAACGACCTTTCATTTTTTTTTTATTCTCGATTGAATCGCTTAGATTTAAAACAATACATTATATTTTTATCAGAAGCCTAACTTTGGGAGTTAGAAGAAGAACGACTGCAGTTATACGATTATTTAATTTAAACGAATATAAGATTTATACTTCTTCATCCAATATAATAAGTTACCGATACACTGGAATATACAAAATAGAAACTAATAGTAATAGAAGCCTCAAAATATAAGCCTCCATATTAATTTTTTCTTTTTTCAAAAAGAGCTGGTAGGATGGAAATTGTTAAAACAAATATTTTACTAAAATTTTTGACACGTAAAAAATTGAATGTTAATTCATTTCATTTAAGTTCAGGTTCTAGGTTTTGTTGTAATAAAGTCGTGGTAAAACTTCTTATATAATTACATTTCTGTTTAGCAAATTCATGCGATTTGGAACTTCTACTTGTAATTTGTAAATTAAGTTGTAGGTATCTGGATTTAAATAGTAAAAGCGAAATATTCTCCTGTTAAGTAATTGCCATCGATATATTATTTTTCAATGTACATTTAGAAAATGTTCGCCTTTAATTATTGATAAAAACACGTTCTGAAAACCGAATGCAAATAAGTTAAAAACAATTCTTCGCTCGAGTTTAAGGACGTTCATCATCTAAAAATGTTTCTTTCCTTTTAAACTGTTACAACAGATATATTTTGTTCTAATTTATTTTGAAATGGAGTACCGGTTAACATTTTTGGATAGCACTCATAAACGATTCAAGGCATTGTGATATCTCAAAAGAAGCTCGTTATACCGATATCATTTGCAGATTATAATAGTCATTCAGACATATTATTTTTAAATTTCTATAATCTTATAGATTTGAAACGTGTACGTATATACGGTTTTGGATATGCTTTTCTTTCTAGGGAAACCGGTAGCGGTGAGAAAAGTGCTATAACTAATTAATACTTTATACTGAAGTGGTACAGGACGTGATAGGAATGTATCGTGTTGACTGAATTTGAGCGATGTTTTAAAAAAAAAATCTTATTTTTCCAAACTTTTGCGGTTTTATTTTAAACACCATAAAAAGTTCTAGTTTGTATGATGCGTTTAAAAACGGAACTAAAATCTGATTACTCACAATCCCGCCAGAGGTAATCGAGAACTTTTACTGTGTAATTATATCATAGAAGTTATGTATGTAACTTTAATATTATTTTATTACAGCTTTTGTTGACAGATTCATTAACGATTTTCAATCGAGTTAACACGCACATTAATTCTTTTATTTTATAAAATTACATTCCAATCGACAGATCGAGGTTTTCTTCATTATGAATTGTATCGTACATCTATTTCTATCGTATTATTTTAACTAATCATTATGGTAATGATTTTCATTTATCACTCTTTTGTATCGGTACGCGTTTGAAAAAATATAGATCATTATTATTTTAACCTACTCGTGTAATGTTCTGGTAAAGTGTTTAGAATCCTCAGTTTCCTTTAGTCGGTTTACATCAGCCTTAATACTTAAAAATGAAGCGTTTTCTTTTGGTGTAATAACGGAATTATAATATTCTGTGTCGGATCGGTGCAAAGGGTTAACGCTCGCCTTTTGTTCGAAAAAAAATCAACAGTTCGAGTACACACAGGAGAAATTAATTCTACCCGCTCCAATACCCTACCTCGCTATTTTTTGCCGATTTCTGATTACAATAATCAGCGGTCCAGCACGGTCTACCGATGTAAGATGTACATTTATCGAGAGATACGGCCACCCGTGGGCTGTAATATAGCAAGGCTCAAAATATCTGGACGTTTCCGGAACATTGTAATATTAAGAGGGTCATAATCTTCCAACGAATAACGTCATGAAGACATCAACGGGGGTTATTTTTACGAATAAAACATGATTATCTTGAAACTCAACGGTAATCGTATCGTTTGTGCTTGAATTTAAATAATTAGGATTAAAAATTATAAATCGTACCGAATTTAAATTTACTATTATTTTAAAATTATTACAACGGATGAAGAATAAAATAGGCAACGCTTATTAACATTCGATGCCGATACGATTTACAAAATGTACCGAGCGTCGTCTAACTTTAAAAAAAACCCAGAAAAAACACTACTTACTACAGTAAAAAAAGCGTAGGTTTTACGATCGTAGGTTTGCTATCATCTAGAAATAAAGTAACGATAAATGTTTTATAAAATATGAATGAGAGGTAGTTTTTGAACACTAAAAATATAAAATAGTCCATAAATAAATGTTGGTTTTACGTTTGTGTCCGGGGAGTAAAGTGTATGAAAATATCAGCCAAACAAGAAAAAAAAAATTAATCTGTGAATAAATATAAGATGTGTTGTGTATATTACTTATCCGGTTTTTAAGTATGAATGTATACACAGAGTGTCTCACGAAGAAACGGAGAAACTTCAGGACATGTTTTAGTAGTGAAGATAATGGAAAAGGTTTATATAAACATTGGTCTGGGAACGCTTTTTTCGAGTTACGGCTAGCGAAAGATTTCTCCCGGATTTCAGTTCTTTTAATAAAAAGAAGCCCTACTGTAATTTTTGGGACCCAAATTAAGGAGTAACGTTGGTGGTTTTTTTATGTAATTTGAGCTGGGAAATAGGATAAAACAGGTCCCGGAACTGTAACAACTGTAACTCCAGTAATTTTTAAGATATCCGACGTAAAACACAAACTTCGGTGTTGAAAAACTATTTTTTTTAGGTTTTTAGTACAAAAGCTTTGTTAAATAACTAATAAATGCGGATGATTTAGTAACAAAACTTGTAGATAATTTAATTTTGATAAAATTAATATAAATACAGTCAATAAAAAGTTAATAAAAACTTTTAAAAATCGCTATTTGACGGAAGCAAAACAAATGAAAAATAGACAGAAAATCATATTATTCTTTCTGCACCTAATAAATATTTTTTTTAAACTATTATTTTTAAATATTTTTCGGTGAATTAGCATTTACGAACGAAAGGGTCATCTCCAACGTGTTCGTTTTGTGTTGAACGCCAAGTAAATCATCGTGTTAATGATGAATATCGTGTGATTCAGCATATTCAGCGTAGTCCAAGTACCAGAACAAGACGAATTTCAAGTCGCACTGGTATGTCAAAAAATAGTGTGGCGCATCCTATGGAAAGAGAATTGTTATCCTTCCCGCTTGGAGAAGGTTCAAGATTTTCGGCTAACAGATTACCCCTGGCGGTTAAACTTGTGTCATTGGCTGCTAGACAACGATGATAAGGTATATTAAATTTTATTTATTGGTGAAGGCGCTTTTATGAGAAACAGAGTCTTTCTAAAAATAATTATGTATGAAGCGAAAACAATCAATATGATATTGTTAAAACTAGTTTCCAACATAGATTTCACATTAATGCTTTATTTTTTTGAAAAATAATTTTCTGGCTTTTTTGGAGGATGTATCTTTACAGACCAGATTTCATATGATTTTCCAGAACGATTGGGCAATGCCACATTTTTCTTTAGTAGCTAGAAATCACTTGATTGCTAATTTCTTAAACTGGATTGGATGTGGTGGACCATTCGATTAGGCACCACGATCATCTGACTTAACGCCACTTGATTATTTCATTTGGGGCCATATGAAAACGATAGTATACCGACAAAAAATTAATACTAAAGAAGAGTTACTCATTAAAATATGAAATGCTATTGAATTTATACGGAATAATCCTGAGATGATACGGAAAGCCAACTAAGATATTTTACGTCGGGTATAATTCTATGTACATTGTGAAGGAGGGAATTTCGAACAATTACTGTAACTGAGGTTTGTTATTCTGTTACCATTTATTATTTCATGTATTTTATATTTTACACGACAGCCCAATAAGGGATGTAATGTATTTAGGGTGTATGTTTGTATGTATATATGTTTATTTCACTGCAGCAGCTTAACGGCCGAACCGACTTAGTTGTATGACCCCGCGTTGGAATCCATATGTTACTGGGAGTGTCACAGGCTATATATATATAAATATATATGTTGTAACGGAGATTTGCCGGTTGAAGCACAGACTCAAATGAATTGAATTGTGAGACTCTATCGCAGTGTTAGCTGGATTTGAACTGAATGATTCAAATCGATCGAATGAATAATACAGCAAAAATAATACGATTAAATTTACGTTAAATAAAATAAAATAATATTATATAAATTTAACAAATTTCTGTTTAGTAATAGTGGCTTTCCCCACACGGCGAGCTCCCGCTAACGGGTTTTGTAGAGTTTGATGATAGTACAATTAGAAGTAATGCTGTCGGCGTCGGATTGAAGATCGAGCCTACTATTATCGAATTTGATGCTTTAGGGGGACAGGGCAAAATGGAACGGCGTATGCTGCCACTAATATTGTGCTGTGCTGTGACGGTGCGTAAACTACAAGGGACTACCCTAGATAGAGTTAACATAGATCTGAGCACTCGCATCTTTGCGAAGGGCCAAGCATATGGAGAGTTTAGCCATTAGTTGATTGGACCCCAGAAAATTGTTGTATGATCCGCACGGTAAAAAGTCTTTTGAGGAATTCAATCGATTGAGAAATCTGTAAGTTTAGATTTTGGTAAATGCCAATTAAATAAATAAATTAAAATTTTGCAGTTTGCTCATTTGGCTCATTACGTTAAATCCTTAAGTTTTTCAATCGTGAATTTTTCTTGATGATCACTAAAAAGTATTAAATAATAAAAACAATTATAAAAATTAAAAAAAAAAAAAACAAAAAAAACATGACTGCCAAAAAATAAAAAAACGATTTTTGAATAAGTAAATTGAATTTACTTTATGAACTTATAAAATTGAACTAAAAAATAGAAACAAGGTATGGAAATAAAGGACTAAACATCATTATGCAGTATTAAATAAAATAAAATAATGGGTGACCCATCAACTTTCAGACAGTTTTAATTTGTTTAAATATATTTTTCATGTTGTAGAAATAGCAGCTCTGAATAGTAAATGTGTATATTAAAGATTCCTCCGACTACATTTAAATATTTTCGTTGAAAGACAGAATTTTTTTATCGATGTAAGACATGGTGAGAACTTAATCGTTAGACAATTTTAAATGCCTACTATTTCTGCAACGTGAACAATATATTTAAACAAATTAAAACTGTCTGAAAGTTGACTGATCACTCTTTTATTTAATTTAATTAAATGCTGCATAACTGTGTTTAGTCAATTTCCATACCTTGTTTTCTTTTTTTTAGTTCAATTTATTTAATTTTTTTTTTGGCAATCGTATTTTTAAATATTTATAATTGTTTTTATTATTTGTTTTGACTTATTATGAATAATGTTTACAGAAAGAATAATACGGTTTTCTGTCTATTTTTCTTCTCTTTTGCTTCAATAAAAAACCGATTTTTTAAAAATATTTATTTAATTTTTATTGGCTGTGTTTAGATTAATTTTATCAAAATTAAATTATCTACAAATTATGTTACTACATCTTCCGCATGAATTAGACATTTGACGAAGTTATTATACTACAAATTTAAAAAAAAAAACTTGTTTTTCGACACCAAATTGTGTGTTTTACGTCGGATATATTAAAAACTACTTAAGTTACAGTTCTGGAACCTGTTTTATTCTATTTCCCAGCTCAAAATACACAAGAAAATATCAACTTTACTCCTTAATATGGCTCCCTAAAAAGACAGAAGGGCTTCTTTTTATTAGAAGAGCTAAAATCCAGGCGAATTCTTTCGCTAGCCGTAACTCGAAAACAAAGCATTTCCAGACCTATGTTTATATGATTTTTTCCATTATTTTCACTGCTAGAACATGCCCTGAAAGTTTCTTCGTGGACACTCTGTTTATATATATATATATATATATATATATATATAAGGACGAATAAAACAATTTAATTTCTTATTTTCTAGGTAAATATATATATATATATATATATATATATATATATATATATATATACATAATTCCATTATTACTGTGGTGTAAAAGAAGAAGGAATTTTTAATATTTTCAAAGCTTTATATGGCCGTACCTACAGTTGAACACTGAAGATGAGTATCATCACTTTACAAGCGCCAGATATCGGTAAGCGTTCTTATTAATAATATATTTTGCTAACACATTTTGATACATCATAGAATAAGATAATAAATTACATTAACACGAATAAAGTAGTACGCGTATAATAATGAAGACGAAGATATATACTTTTTACTACAATATATAATTTTGATAAATAATCTAACGAATTGTATCCGAGCAAGGGAATATCATTTTTTTTTTAAATTAACTTTTTACGATTACCACTTTTGCTTTTTCTTTTATTTTCGTTGAGATTTCCACTTCAACAGAACGTTTTATATAGAATTAAATTAAAAACACTTATAATATTACAGAGAGGTATACGTTTATCATTTCGGTCACCGATATGAAAATAAATGTTCTACAAGTATTAAGATTTGTGGCAAATGATGGAACTGCTGATTATTGGTCTCATAATTTCGATGAATATTTTAAATTAAATGTACTTCTTCCGTAATCCGATCATCGTGTTTAAACTTTACACGTTTATTAATTATAACTCGGTCGATATTTTTATTACGTGTACGAGTATATTTTCTGAAGTAAGAAATTTAAATTTGAAATCCCTTACTTGAATTCGTATTTTATTTAAGTTTCGGATTTACTCTCGAGATGTTTTGTTTCTATAAAATATTTTGATGAAGCAGAAATCTTTGTGAAATCGCTACTCGGAGGAAAAATAAAACTGTAAGCAGAGTAACTACTTTTTATAAATAAACATAATTATATATATATAAATTAATGTGTTTGTTTGTTTGTCCCGAATGTGTTCCTATACCATTCATCTGATTGCGATGAAACTTTGGTGAGTTGCTGTGCGGACACCCGCGAAGGTTTCTGAAAATAGTTTGGACCCGCTAGGTGACGCCGGTGTTGAGATGGAAACACAAATATACAAATAGACTTTCTTCTTCTATATATATATAAATGGCAATGTTCGTATGTGTGTCCGCTGTAGACTAAAAACGTACTGTACCTATTTACGCGCGGGAAAAAGGGAAAACTGGAAAAAGGAAAAAAAGGGAAAAAGCGAAAAATGGGAAAAAAGAAAATAAGGAAAAAAGAAAAAGGGGAAATGGATAAATGAAAAGGGATAACGGGGGAAAGGGGAATGTGAGAAATGGGGAAATGGAAATATGAAAGGGGAAAAGAGGAGTGCGCGAAAGGCGGAAGGGGAAATGGGGAAAGGGTGAAAGGGGAAAAGGGAAAAAGGATAAAGTGAAAGGTTAAATCTTGTGAACTTCAGTAATGTTCAGTTTTTAATGATTTATCAGACTTTAAATTGTGTTCATTTAATATATATATATATATATATATACTCAAATCTAGCAATAGCGAAGCATTGCCGGGTCTGCTAGTATATACATATGAAAGATGCCGATAGTATATTACACTAATGTATATATATATATTATTGGGTATACTAGGAATTTGAAAACTGCTAAATATGTTTAACAGTTATATACCAATATTGCAAACCATATAAATTCATCTTTCACCGATTGTTTCATCCATTCCGTGGTTATTTCTTAAAATACTTGCAAAACAAGGGATGAAACCGAATTCTAAAACCGTTGTAAAAATGGAGTTAAAATAAAGTATCTATAATAAATCCCATTGAAAAGCGTATTTCACATCCTTAGAAGGATTGGTTTTCCCGATAGCTTACTTTAAAATAAAATCTAACAAGAGATGCCCCGGTAAATTTGTGTATATGAACGGCTACTTTTGCGTGTAAAATTTGTTGTAGTTTTACGGTCATAGTATTGTGCAAGGAGTAAGGGCGATAACACATTAGACTATAATTTGGAATTATTTCATAAGGAGCCTTCTTACACGGAGTAATTAATATAATACCTACTCGGTAAGTTACAATTGAAATCGTAAAGTGATGTGAAAGATAATAAAAATGAAAACTTTTTAAAAAGCCAATAAACAAATTTTTGAGACGGATTTTTACGATGAACGAATTGCTTTTCTCAGTGAAATCGGGTAACATTATTCGTCGTAATAATAATAATAATAATAATAATAATAATAATAATAATAATAATAATAATAATAATAATAATAATAATAATAATAATAATAATAATAATAATAATAATAATAATAATAATAATAATAATAATAATAATAATAATAATAATAATAATAATAATAATAATAATAATAATAATAATAATAATAATCGCTACATCCGGAATATATCACCTACGTTCCATGTCGAGGGTGGTAACAATTGTACATTAATACAACACATAAAGCTGGCTGACGGGGCTCCGAGTATTTTTTCGGATATGTGATCGTTCTTGTCAATAATGGTCCCGACCTGATTTCCATCTTCAGTATACTATAGGACTGGACTCTTGGGTCAACTGCAGATCATGTCTAGTATAAAATGATTTTGGATACGGGTTTGCACCACCTTTAGAGCTACCGATGTGGTGGCCAGGTCGGTATGATAACAAGTGTATCATGATAGCAGGTAACAGAGACCTTACCGTTGTCCACATGCTCCCACAATGTCAAGCATGTAGTAAGGTGCCCATGAGTCGGTGCCTGAAATATTCGATTAATAAGGGCCTGGAGTCAGTGCAGAGATATACCGCTTCCACTGTACTGCCGGGTTGGACCTCCAAAGTTTAGTAGCCCTGGAGCGGGGGTGTACCCTGGCGGCTAGCCTTGCTACAGAAGGGATTAAATCTTCTTGCAAGTCCTTGGACAAACAAATGTGGCAGAGGTGTTTATGTGTTCATGTAAACACCCTCGTTTAGAATCAGCTGATTCACCAAAAGCGAAACGTAAACAGAATAAGGATACAGACAGAATAATAAGTGAATTAAGAAGTCAAAGACAGATCTTTGTTTTGGTAAAAGCGGACGCAAACCCAGGTTTCTAGTGATTACAAGAGAAAATGGTAACTTCCAGAAAATCAGTCCATTTTTGATTGCCCGAGAGATACCAAGTTTTGCTGGTGGCCGTCAAAGAAATACGAAAGACATTTAACGGTCTGTACGTCGAAACTGTTAATGACGGACAAATACAGAAAATTCTAGCGTTAAAAAAGATCGGTGAGTTCACCGTTCTTGTCCAACCGCATACAACCCTGTTTGTCGCGATCTTTTTAATTGTAGGGGAAAAGTAGTAAAGGAATTGTCAAGTCAAGGTGTGACTGAATGCAGACCATGAGTGCAGACTCAAGGCTGACCATGAGAAGAAATAGTGATGTTCTTCCTTCTTAATGATTTATGATGTCTCTTTTCAGGATGATCTGTTTGACAAGACTGGTCTTCTGACTTGGTCGCTATTGCTGATCAGGGTCGGAAACTTTTTTAGCTTGGGACAAGGGCAAAGACCATAGCAGTTGATGCCCGGTATAAAAATATCCACGTAGAGTTTTCCATCTATCATCTGGCTCCAAGGTTGCGAATAGGGAAAATTGCTACAGAAATGCAGGGTAGGTGGAAAATAAACAAATGCCATTCACAGACCAAAGCGGAATCATAATTCAGCCGTGTCTGTTCCGTAGCGGGCGGCGGTTTTTGGCGTCTGTTTCCTAGATTGAGGGGGGCCGAATGTCAAGGCTGTCAAGGCCTGCTCTTGCGAGCAGGCCTCCGACAGCCCAGTTCTTGCATACCCAATTCTTTCATAATGGAATCAAAAAATGAATTACATTCCCAAAGCTGGAGCTGGAAGGAGTTGTGGGCTGGCTGCCGTAGGAACCGCCATAGTGTATAGCTGGGAGTTGAGGTGGCTGGAGCTCGTGGCAGGCTTCAACCCTGTGGAATCACAAGAACTGGATCGATTACTCGTTCTATGATCCGAAAGAAAGAGGTTGATGACGCTGAGGTCAAAAATAGCCTGAGACCATCTGTTCCTATAAATAACCAAAGGAATATGGAATCTCAGATTAATGCACCTATTAAGATTCCTTCGACCGATGATGATATAATAGAAATCATGTGTTATACTGGTATTCCAAACATACCGGAAGTGAGGCTAAGGTGTTCGAGTTATGGCGTCAGCGCAACCCGGATAGCATGCCGAATATGAACTCTAGAAAGTTATCAAACCAACAGCGATACGTGGAAAGAAGCGAAATTAGAAGTACAAATTAGGAAGATCAAAAAAGATATAGCGCGGATTGCTTACGAGTAGAAAACTGTAACGCGAACAACCAACCAGACCAATCAGAAATCCATCAAAACCTTAACAGATCTGCATCAATCCTTTCTTTGCTACAGGAAATAGCACTTGTATGTCCATATTCAACTCGTAAGTCCATATTTCAGAGTTCTGTAACTTAATACGAGAAGCAATGATCCAAAAGCTTAGAGTACTCTGAGCTTATAAAGATCCCAAAATTACCTGATAACGATAAGACCGGAGAACTAATCAGATTGGTTAATCATTTACACTATCTCGGATTTGAATTGTTTAATGAATGCTGCAGCTTCAACAATTGCTATTAAGTACAGTATTTGTGCACCAGATCAGGCAAAAGAGAAAACTTGAGTCGTGCATCACCGAATACCCTCCATTGGTACATAGCATTAAGAGAAAAATAGGGTAAAACTTTCTCGATTAGCTGATAACAGGTGCAATAGGAAGATCAGAACCAAAACTAAGAAAGCTGCAGACGCTCTGAAGCGTAAACATCATATCGCTACTGAAGAAAACCGAGAAATTAATTTCGACTGAAAATAAACAAATAATACAAGCTAAAGCGCTGCGTATTAGAAGATAAAAGAAACATATCGCATTTAGAAAAGAAAACCTCCCCTTCTTACCCAATGCGAAACGATTCTATCCACAATTAGGGAAAAGGAATGCCTCAAAAACTGATTCTAGAAATATCCAACGCTTCACCGATGATTAAGCTTCCACATGGGAACAACCAGTGGAATATAATCCTGAGGCGCCATGGATTGAAACTGAAGAAAGTGTTTCACGACATACTCCAAAAATGGCCGATGGAATGTCAATCTTATGAGAGGATTTTTAGAGGGGAATATTTCAAACAGGTAAATGGAAAGCTTCCGGAATCGACAAAACACAAAACTTCAGGGTAAAAAACTGGACGTCATATACCCCTTTATTATAGCCTTATATAAGAGACTATTGCTGGGTATTGAGCGTTCCCTGAATGGATGACACAAGGTGTGAGATATTTTTTAAATAAGGATAACAATGTACAGTTACCAGAAACCTTTAGGCCTATCGCGTGATTATCCGTCTTTTACAAACTGTTCAGAACAATATATCCAACAAAATATATAACCACCTAGATACGAACATATTATTCCGTACAGAACAAAAGGATTGCTGTAGAAGCAATAATGAAGATATATGAAAAAACCATGGAGAACTGGAAAACGTAGCTAAATTACTATGAAGGAACTAAGATTAAAATATTAAAATATCGAGATGGATAGAAGTGTAAAAAGGTATTTTCCAGGTAGACTGTCTTTCCCCTTTGCTGTTTTGTGTAGCGCTGTTCCCACTATCTCGTCAACTCAAGCACAGTGAAGGGAGTTATCTGGTTCATAAAGATAAGGATCCTTCATCACATATGTTTACGTGGACGATTTAAAATTAACCGGAAGAAGTAGAACTGAGCTAGATCGCGGTGATCGCTATCTTTGCAATAGTATAAGCATGCAGTTTGGTCTCGAGAAATGAGTTAAACTCACATGTTTAAAGGTATTAGGGCAGATTATGGATAGTGCTAACAAAGAGGACTATCGAGTTATCTGCCTACTGGCACCACAAGAATCCTATAAGTATCTTGGTACGGAGGAAAACCCGGAAATTTGCACAGAACCAATTAAGAGCAGATTACATAAATAATATTTCCGTAAAGTTTTAGTACTGAGCTACGTGTAGAAATAAGATTTCCGCCATCGGGAGCTTAGTCATCCCGGTTTTGGAATAGATCTTTGGTGTGATCAGATGAAAGGTTAAAGAATTGGAAGAACCGGATCGTAAAACTAAGAAAATGCTGACAATTTATGAAATAGTGTACCCAAGAGCTGATATAGACAGATTATATATCTAGAAAGAGAGGGAGTGAGGACTCCGACAAATATTAACAGCTTACAATTCATCCATTATAAGATCGGCTCAGTTCGTTATAAGTCACCAAAACGATAAATTTATGAGACAGGTCTTAAGAACAGAGAGGAAACCGACAACTGCAGGTATTCTGAGTAATACCAAAAAGATACGTAATAATTTACGGCTTAAAGACGAACAACATCCTGAAAAGAATCCAGATGATAGAATCTTAGATTTGATATGAAAGAGCTAACGCAAAGGCTACCGAGAAAGAAGTGGAAAGAGAAGAAATTGCGTGGAAGATATGCGATAAGGGTGAATGTGGCGAAGATAGATCGAAACGAGATCTGGGCATGGCTTACGAGAGGAAATTTGAAAGGGGAAACGGAGGCCCTGAAATAAGCGATCAGAACCGAACCCAGAGAAGAACTACAAAAAAAAGCCGTTTTAAAAAACAATAATGTATGACGATGCAGGCTATGTGACTCAACAAGAGAGACTATTGGTCGCATAATTACAGGATGCCTGCAACTTGCTAATATTAATATTAATATTTAGAGACAAAATAAGGTTTGTGATTGTATACACTTCTCAGTGTGCAAAGGCCACGGATTACTCAACCAAGCTGAGAAGTGGCACATTCATAGACCGAAAGCAGTAGTAAGCAGTGAGCGATAAACCCATAATGTACGTACGACTTACCTCTACACACTGACCGGACAATTAGCGCTAATAGGCCTGATTTGATCATTAAAGATTTTCAGGAGAGAGTTGCCTTCTTATGTCGTGATACCGTTTGATTTCAGTCTAGCGAGCGGCAGAGAACAAACTTAAATATCAAAACCTGCGAATAGAGGTAAACAGAATGCGGAGACTTAAGACGGAGATCACGCCTATTATCGGCACTTGGAAGAATTTCACCGGATTTACTGTTAAACTTGAGATACCCTGGGAAGCAGGTTTGCGAGAGAATTCAAGAAATGGTGTTGAACACCACGGTTCATGTACTTAGAATCAACTCTAGGGTAGGTAGACCACATCACTGTACATTCCTGAATGTTCAGATAGGACATTGGAGTGCATGTTTAATTCTGAGACCGGATTGCTAACTCAACACAGTGAGAATCGCAGGATGATTGCATAGTACACTAGCAACCTCGCTGTGAATAATAATAATTCAAATCTGAGTAAAATAGTACAATATCTCTCGATCGCTAGTTTATTTTTCCTAACGTCTTTTTCAATCCCGATTTGCTAAAAAACAAATGAAGTTTCTGCAAGCGTAAAACACTTCATTCTGGGATATCGTTACATGAAATTCGTTTGAAGGATGATCTAAAAAATTTTCGGAAAATTTATTTATAATTCTCCGAACCTTTTCTTCTTTGTGTCTCGTTGGACGGAATCATACTGAGGAACACAGAATCGTATTCTTATATTTCAGGTTAAATAATTAACTACCTTCTTTAAATTACAGCGTATAAAATACGTTGTATAAAGTCGTGATATTCGATAAAATTTAATGCAATGCGGCCTATTGATTAAATTATAAATAAATTAATCCAGTAAAATTGATGTGACAGTCAAATGTTGGCAGTCCGCTTAGGCAGCATTCGATATCGAGAAGAAGGGACTACCGCATGACGCGCGCGTCATCTGCTTCGAGTACATTATTAAAATTAAGAATTAAGAATGAATTGAAGTAAGAAATGACGTACGCCTCCTCCCCCTGGTTCCGGCTTGTTTCGCTCTCGGCGGCGGGTAAAGAACTAATAAAAATGGCGACGGACCTTGCAGCAGCTGTACGCCCGTATTTCGCGTTTTGGAGGTTATGAAGGGGATTGAACATGCAAATTTAGTTTCATTATTTCATAGTCATCAGCGCGGAGCGCACCATATTGTTTTAGAGGAGGGGTAGCCTGAAGGAAAGGGGCATCGTATAATTCATGACTTTAAGAGGAAATTTAAGCGGTGAGAAGTGGGAAGGGGAGATCTATAGCCGACGCGGACTTATTGGCTTTTATTGTGGAAGGGTGGCCGGGCGACTCGTGAGTCCTGCAGCGACACATGTTGGCCTCCTGTTAATTCCTTTATTAGAAGACAAACTATTACCGATTTACTTCTCATCTCCTAGTTCGGTTTTTTTAATGTTTTCTCTACCGATGCTGCTTTTATTAAAATATGCTTATTAAAATGACTAAAAGTGCGGGTATGCCGGTCAAGTCTTAGCTTTTATGAGTACACTGCATCCTCCGTACTGTACACTGTTCACTGTATTGTTAAATCGATCTTATAATTACAATACACGGAACAGAGTAATTGGTTAATAATGAATTACATTTAAAAGGGCCTAGAAAACGAATTTTTCACTAGGTCTTATTTTCTTTTAATATTTTAATCATATAAAATCTCCATTACGAACGGGGTACATACTGGCGAAAAAGAGTTAATTAAGCGGTCCTCTTCAGCAAACATGGTCTTCAGTCGTGTGCGCGTGAACAAGAAAAAAATTTTATAATATTTTTCAGATAAACGTTATCGTGCAAGGGAATAAAACATCTTTGTGAGAACGATCGACTAAAATTACTAAAAAATACTTTATAAAAAACCCATTTAATATGCCTCTTTACATATTTTGTATTATTGATGCAAGTTATTTTTTGTTGTCGTTAATAAGTGAAAAGTAATGTTTCCCTATTGAGGAAAGACAGCATATAATGGATTCTGGACGGAAAGGGTATTTGTAATTTTTTTTTACTCTCTGCCCTGGTTTTGAATTCTGTAAATCGGTCGTTGTTCAAGAAACATTGAGTCCATTTCTCGGACAGGAATGATGAATACTATCATATCAGTCTCTGCCGTGACCGGAGTGAGATTCCCTTTTAGCACACAATTTCAGCTGAATTCGGTCGAGATCGGGATGGTTATGTGCAATAATTCAGCGCAGGGACGAAGAAAACGGGAAACCACTTCAATTTTCTAATATTTTCCTATTATGTTCTGAGTGAAATACTTATCGCTTCTGAGCGCGTGACCTACGTCACGCGTTACGACCGTTTCGATTATGGCAGCTAATAAATAATCGATAATATTTAATTATTATTTTTCAAACTATAAAATTATTATCGTCAGTTACTATTTAATAGTTTTATTTTCTTCGTTGTCATTTTCCCTACCGATCAGAGGCCCCACTATTTTTCTTTTCTCAACTAAGGGATACATTAATTTGTTCTTTACTCCACCTTTCCTAGACATTCGTGCGGTTGTGACGCGTGCAAACACTCGAGATATGAGAGGCACTTATCAGATTCGTATTATCTGAGAGTAATGATGTTTACTATGCGACCGGTCAGGAGTGAAGGCTTGTCGCTTAAACTCAAAAACTGAATATTATTTGCGTTTTCGAATCGGCTCGCTAAAGATAGCGACGGAAACCGCTTCACTTCACGTTTTCATTAGTAAACGCGGTCCTGGGTGCTTGTTATCTCGAGAACAGCTAAGCCGATTTAGAGAATGATTGATATCTCATGTCATATCACCATAATATTTTCGGCTATGGCCCTTAATATGCTTATACAATTATAAAAAATAAAGTACAACATAATGAAAAGTTAAATAATTTACGTTCCGTAAAATGTAATCCAGAATATAAAACACGATATTAATTTAATAAACCTGATCGGATGCTATTTCGAGAATTGTATTAGGTACGCGAAGCGTATTCCTTAGAAATACTTAAATAAAAATTGGTCATTTACAAAACAAAAACGGAAACGAAATATTTGTAACGTTTTTTGTTCATCAATATTTATATAGTTTTACATAAATAATATTTACAATATTTACTTCGTTTTACGAAGAGTAAAATTGCATCAATAAACTTGCGATTCGAATAAAATTCTCAGTAAAATTAAAAAAAAAGTGTAGTCTGAGGAGTGATGCCCGAAAAATATTTCTCTATGTAGACTGTATGTGCATTTTTCAGAGTAAAATTTTTTGATTACGCCGTAATCTGATACAATAAAGAAGCACGGTTTCTTAACGACGTATAAAAATTTTTATTAAAATTAAAAAGGTTGTTTACGTTCTAAATGTGGTAGTTGCGATCGGAACTCGTTGATTACCCGTGACGACCTAGAAGACGGGATTTCGGTATTTTAAATTTAATTGCAATCCTCTATGAAAAGAGTAAGACTAAATAAATGCGATCTGTATTTTTAATAGTCATTACAGCAAAAAAAGCAAATTTATCGCTTTTGCCGAGGAATGAATGAGAACTTGCCACGAAAAGGCTCTTAAAGATATTCAGTTCGATATAATTCAAAAAGTTTATAGCTAACCGGCATTTAGCTGTTCGTTTGTTGCTGTAAATCTTCGATCCATTTGTAATGAAATTATTTCTGATCGTTTAAGTCTAACAGTCGAAAATTCGTAATATTTATTTATTAATTACAAAGTGTTCAGAAAGTGACGCAACCTTATGGAAAAATCTTTCCTTCTTTTGTTGCCGGTTTAATTGAAGAAAATTTAGGAAAAACGGGTTACACAATGCTGCAGAGAATATTCATTGTCTCCTAATACATTAGATATGCCAGTTACGCCCAGACCCAGAATGCCTTCACAGAAAATTACGGTGTCGACGCACCAAACAATTCCTCCATCAAGCTTGGGTGTACAAGTTCCAAGAGACAGGGAGTGCAGTAGATGCAGCCAAAAGTAGTCGACCGAAAGTGCTAACATCAGAAAAGTTGATCGACGTGCAAGCCACATATTCTGTTAGTCCCAAGAAGTCTGTGCGACGCCTATTTAGTCAGTCTGATCTCTCCGTCGGTAGTGCCCACTCGGCACTGCGCAAGTGTTTAAAGATCCAAAATACAAAATTCGTTTGTTATCTGCAGACTCTGGAAAACGTGTAATTTTCTGTCAGAGGTTCATGTCATCTGTAACGCCAGACGGGAAAGAACTCGATAATTGGTTTCAGTCTGACGAGGCATGGTTCCACATCGGTGGATACGTGAATGCGCAGAATTCACGGATTTGGTGTACGAGAAATTCACATCAGCCGCACGAGTCTCCTCTACACGGACAAAAAGCGGGTGCTTGATGTGCAATTTCACGTAGGCGAATCTTCATGACATTCTTTCACGGCACAGTTAACAGCGAGCGCTACATACAGATGGTGCAACAATTTGTTAATACCATACCTGCAAACCGGCTGGAGTACATGTGGTTTCAGCAGGACGATGCTACGGCTCATACAGCCAACAATACCTTGTATCGGTGTTTTCATGGACAAATAATTTCGAAGGAGTTGTGGCCTCCTTGATCTCCTGATTTATGCCCTCTTGATTTTTTTTTTGGGGATACCTTAAGATCCCGCTTACAAAACTCATCCTCACACCGTTCTCGAATTTCAGAGCGAAATTGAACAATGCGTCGTTGGAATTCCTCAAAAAACGTTACAACATGTGTTTAACCTTTTCCCATCACAATGCTCCGCGCTTCTTAGCGCTCCGCAAAAATAGTTGGTATCTGATTGCCTCTCTTCGTAGTTTTATGCTACCCTCTTGTGAAAAAATTTTCAAAAAATTACAGTATATTAACGAGATTTAACAGATTCTGACAAAAAAAAAAAACCTTACGATTGGATATTTTTTATGCCTGTAACAACAAAAAAATTGAAACCGTACAAAAATTACGATAATTTAATTGCAGAATTTTTTTTGCGCATTTCTACCGCGTTTTTTATTAGCGAATTTTTTTTTTTTTTGATTTGTGTTTATGAAACATAGTTTGCTGATTAAAAAAAAAATACTTTCAAGCAAATCGGTTGAAAGTTGGGCAAAATATGATGAAAAACCCGTGTCATAAATTACAGATTAATTAGCATATCAGTTTCGAGAAATTTTTATAGTTATTTATTTTTTCTTAGCGTTACATATAATGTAAAATTTATTTTAAAAATTATAAGACTTCCTTAGAGCATTTATTACGTAAAAAAACTTTTTTTACAACAGAGTATTGCTGTTACACGCCACGGGGGGGGGGGGGGCAATAGAGTTCATGAAACGCATAATAATTACCCCAGTAATTACAAGCTATTCGGTACAAACAACAGTTATTTTTTATGTTACTATGTATATAAAATCGTAATATATATTATATATATATATAATATATAAAATAAATTACGAGCGCGCACTAGTTTTTACACCAACATATAAATCGCAATATGGGAGATTCCCCAAAAAAACAAAAGAATGAAATAGATGAAAAATAATAAATAACCTAAACAAATAAAATGAAGTAATAAATTTATAAATAAAAAGCTCTTACCCCTAGTTGGTGATATTTTGGCGTGTGTGATACACGAGAAAGCATCCATCTAAACAGAGTGGTACCTCACAAGCCACACACCTCCAGACTGATCTTACGCGAATGCCGTTTGCCGAGCACACAACGCATTGTCTAAAACTGTTTGTTCCCTCACGTTTAGGAAAATGTCTTGCTTCACAACTTTCAAGACGTAAAAATTCACGATTTCTTACATAAGATCCTCGTGCAGAAAATCTCGTAGGAGATGATGAAATAAGCCCTTTCAAAACCTCATTTCGAAACCATCAGAAGGATTGGTTCTTCTCCATCTTATTGCCGTATTATTTATTATTTATTGTAAGCCGTATAAGCATTGACAAGAAGCATACCAAAAATGTGGAAAAAGAGCATGTCAAAAATGTGGAAAAAAGTTTTTTCGTCCATTTTGTCATGCGCCTATGTAAGTAATAGCTTGAAGACAGAAGATAAGATTGATCAACAGCCCCCATATAATTATTGTAATCTACAATCATTACAGGTCTCACGACATTTTCTGTACCGTGAATTGTTACACTGTATTTACCCTCTTCAGCAGGCCCATGAATAGAAGACAGAAGTGTTACCATTCGCTTGTCATTGAATAGAATACAAGATATTCCATCCAGTGTCGTACAACAGGCTAACCGGTGTCTGGTCAAACCTAATTGTTTACGTCTGTTTCGTGTGAATTCAGCTGGCATTCCAGCACGATTGGATCGAGCTGTTCCACAAGCTAGAATTCCCACATCTTTCAGTCGTCGATATAATTGCAGGGATGAAAAAAAATTTTCCATATACAAATGATATCCACAATTTTCATAACCTGCAATTAGATCGATAACTGTACGTTCAGTAATTTTTTCGTTTACATTTTGTTCCTCTCGTTGTCTCCCGAGATATACATTCATATCGAATGTGTACCCAGAATTATCGAAAAGTCTGTAAACCTTTATCCCAAAGCGCTTTCGTTTACTAGGTATATACTGCCGAAACAAGACTCTACCCTTGTAGGCGCATAAAACCTCATCAACTACAATTTGTTGTCGTGGATTACAGAGTTCACGAGATTTCTGACGAGCAATTTAAAATATTTCGCGTACTCTCCAGAGACGGTCATAGTTACCAGTTTGCATTTCTGATTCTATCGGTGGATCCTGGTTAGTGAAGTGTAAATACTTCAAAATATGAAGAAAGACAGTTCTCGGTAATGTATTCCCAAACCAAGCGAAATGGAAACCTCGTCAGTCGACCAGTATTCTTGTAAAGTGTGTCTTACAGTATGACCCATTTCCAGGATGATTGCAAAGAAACGTTTCATCTGGGCAAGACTAACGTCACCTTGAATTCTGTCCTTAGGTAATGGCTTATCAGGTCTACGGCTTTGAAAATACAAATTAGTTTGTGATGTTACTTTTTCAAGGATAGCCCCAAAAAACAACATAGATACGGCAAACGGCGTCTGCCCATGAATACGGGGATCAGGAATATATTCAGGCACATTGTGTAAATTCCTACGACGCTTCTTAGGCCGACCTCTCTTATGAGGAGCGGATTTAGCCAAAAGGTCGGGATTCTTTACAAATGCACCTGGTTCCGGACCCGTAAAAGGCAAACTGTTTAGTGTATCATATTTACACCTATCAGTACAAACTAACCAGGGATTTCCAAGAACTGGCAGACGACCTTCCAACTCGTAACCTTCGTCATCTGTAACTGTTTCGTCATTTTGGGCCCGGTCAGTTGGATTTTCTTGTAACTCCACCGTGTCAAGTTCCTCATCTTGGAGAGGAAATTCAACAGCTGGTTGCATTTCAACATCCAACTGCACTGGAGAACGATAATGGATTTCATGAAATATATTACCGTTTCCTTCAGCATGTGGATGTAGAACTGAACCGGCTACATTTATTTTCTGTTCCGTGTCAGTATCACTAATCGAATGACCTGGATCATCATCGTCGCTACTAAAATTCAGGAGATGCGGTTCCGAAAAATCGTTACTCCTAATTTCAGTATTTTTGATGTCATCCAAGCCCTCAAGGTCGTCACTGTCATTTTCGTCATAATCTGAAAGTTCTTCGTCAAGAGCAAACCTAATCTGTTCGTCATTCATTGTCTCGATAAAAAAAAAATTACGGCAAATAAAAAAAAATCACAAATTTAAAAAAAACGCCCAATATGTGAAAAAAAATCGCACTGAATAAAAAAAAACCGATGTAATTTTGAAAAAAATAATGAAATAATATATTACCAACGGAACGCCGGTTTGCGATAGTAAGTTACTTACTGCAGTTCACTCGTACTCACTCACACAATAAAGTAACATATGTTAGTATAAAGAAAGAGATTCAGTAAAAACTACGTTTTATAAAAATCCCCTCCACTTAAAAGGCTATTCGGATTGACAAAAAACTATTTTTACTGTATACTGTTATTCATTACGAATCGGTATGCGTTTCATTGATGCCGATATCTTTTGTCAGAAAAGATTTATTAGGCCTCAAATAAAAGTGACACATTTATGACCACAAATTACTTTTTTTTTTGTGTGTGCCGTATAACATATCTTATTATGTGTTTCAATACATCGTTATGTTGCTGATATAATAAGCTAGTTTTGTAAATAATAAATAAATCCGTAACCCTCATAGCAATTATAATACACCAGTCACACACACACACACAAGCACATTTCTGAGAAAAAAATGGTCATATTCTTTCTTGTCCAAATAAAACATTTTAATTCGTATAACTATAGTTCAAATTGTATAATAAAACTGATTTCTTTGTGAATATAAAAAAATATAACCGACTTAGATCCCATATAAAATGTTTTTGTAACAGCGTTTTAAAACTGTCACCGCACAGAGCCACTTTACTGGCTTCGTGATCTGAAAAGGTTAAGAGCGTGCAGCGTCGTATTCAATTATGTGAATCGTTTAATGGAGGCCACTTTCAACAACTATTGTAATTTACTCATTTTCCCGTAAGGTTGCATCATCTTCTGAACACTCATATTATTATTGGTGATTTATTAAACAAAAGTATGAAAATCCGATGGTGGGTGAAGACACATGTCTCCAGTAAATCGCGTACTCGAATATATTGTGTAATCTGAGTATCAGAAAAAAGGTTTGTCATTGAAGAGATATTATCCAAAATGGTAAAATTTGAATTTTATATTTCATTAAATCTTGTTACTTTTTAATTTTTTTGTCTATTTAAAGAAAAAACGCAGGATTTATTATAAAATACGCTTAAAAGGTACCTCGATTTTTCTAATGTTTGTAGTTTTCTGATATTTTTAAACTTTTTTTACGGTCGATTAAAAAATGGATACCGTTAAAAAAATGTTAAATATTTTGGATATTTTTTTACAGAACAGTGCTTTAAAATAAAATTACAGCATTTACATAACTTTATCGATTAACAACGGGATGATTAAAAGGTCTCAAAGAAAGAATTTCAATTAAAATACAGGTAAACTTCGCAGTGCGTTTGCGTTAGAGATATGGTCGCCAAAGTGTCGCAAATTTGCAAAATGGAATAACGGCCACCAAAAGCTGGGTTTACGCAATTCAGTTTTAGCCGTCATCATTTCTGTTACTCGCGGTCTGTTCTTTCAGAATAATTTACCTTATACATTAGTTTATGTATTATTTTGTATTTTTTTACGTTCATAAATACTTTGTTATTTCATTCTTATCGCTACAGTTATTTCATATTTGTCACGGAATACTTAATAAACTCACAGCAAAAATCTACCTCAGTGTATCGATACGTAAGTAAAATTATTTCTAAGTGTTAACAATCAAAAAAAAAAAAAAAAAAAAAAGCCTCAAAAAATTCTGGAGGCAGGGGATGAATCGTGGCGACGATTAGGGACCAGGGAGGTAGCCTTATTGCCTAGGGTGTTCTGGCCCCATATGATGGAGTCGGAGCTCCCCGATGATGGCATTAAGGACCCTCAGGTATGAGGGGAACGCGTGGGGGTAGCGGTACGCGGAAGGCGTGCCGGCTACATGTAGGTTAGGATCGGGGAGGGTAGCCCCATTGAAGAGGGGGGAGTTAGCTGCCCGAATGAGGTGGTTGGCTCACCCTGAAGAGGCTTTGGGGACCCCGGCGGGAGATCCTCCGTAAGGAGGCAGTTAGGGTGGGCAGAGACTGCTGCCACGGCACTGCAAGGCGACCATGCTATGTCTTAACAGGCGGAGGCTGGTTGCCTTGGGGTGCTTAACAAGATAAGAAAAAAAAAAAAAAGTGTTAACAATCGCCGTTTCCACTAAAAAATGTAAAGTGAATGCTCTCTCTTCCGTCTGTTTACGTAATATATTATTTAAATTAAACGTAAGATTAAATTCATTCTTTTATAGCATTTTACTTGAAGTAGATGTAAAATATTAGTTCATAATATTAAGTATTATTACTTACAGACGTTCTCTATGAGTGTCGTGGTGAGCGAAGGGTTCTGTGCCCTTCGTACGAGTAATCGACATTTTAAGTCCAGGTCGGACTGGCAGTATTTTGATGGAAAGAACTTCTCGATACATTCTCCCGGCCGGAATCCGATTAGCGACTTGTGTCGGCTAATCCGAGTACACTTCGATCTCCAGGTGCACTCGCTAGATCAGCGAGGGACCTGGCTGCCTACGGCCTAAAGCAGCTACGAAAGACCCATGGAGACTTTCAGGATATCATATTTCATTTTAATCAATTTAATTTTCTATCTCGGAGATATCACGTATTTTACAATACATAATAAAAATTATATTATTTTACTCTTTAAAATTAGAAGCGTTAACGCTAAAGCGAGTGAGTGTAGATTTCTCGATCTTCAAAAGATATTGATCTTAAAAACCTCAACGCATCGTGTGCCGAGTGGTAAACGAGATATAAAACTGAAGTATTTTATTCATAAAATTAAGGAATGATTATTCCAGAATCAACGGTGGGTTTTATTCTTACCTGTTATTCCTCGTGGGGTCACGTAACATTGATCTCTTCTTCTTCTTCTTCGTCGTCCTCATGATGTTCATCTTCTTCTTCGAGCATAGAGTCCGCTTTATTTCTGTCGGTTTCTAGATCGCTCAAATCCGGGTGAGGATTGTTTTTGTTCGGTAGAGTCTGTTCACGACTGCCTCCGCTCGCCAGTAATTCACGTTCCTTCGAATTCCTCCATTTCATTCGCCGGTTTTGAAACCAAATCTTTACCTTGAAAAAATTATAAACAAAATCTATTATAAATAAAACTAAAATAAACAAAATTGTATCAATAATGATAATATTCTAACTCTGAGGGATAGTGGGGGATAAAGAGTGCTTAGCGAAGAATGAATCTGTTTGACATGTAATATCTTAAAATAATTAATAACTCTAATAGGATTATCAAAAAGATATTACATCTTTCTGTTTTTAATCCCTACGGCTAAGAAATGTTGTTTTGGCAAAAACAAAACAAAAAACAACGTGTTTAAAATATTACAGTCTTATTACATTTTAATAATATCTGTGAACGAGTCATGTAATTTTTCTTTTTTCGATAAAAGAGATTAAACATTGTAAATGTAAACGTTTTTCTTATCAAAATTAAAACATATGGATTTCAGGAAAACAACTAAAACTTCAATTCGGTAAAAAAAGAAGACCAAAGAAATTTTACTATAATTAATGAAATTTAAACTGTTCCCAAAAAGCTTCTGTTATTGTAAGACATATCGTAGACTGCATGAAGTTTATCAGCATCTCTGCGCCTATCGGTGAATTATTGCATCATGCGGGATCGAAGATACAAAAAGAAATAAATATTATTATATGTAAATGAGGTACTATGTATATTAACGGTTTCGCATCCTTTAAAATCATCGATGAAATTTCGAATGAAGAAATGAACTTGCACTTCGGTATTCTATCGGCAAGAAAAAAAATAATTGTCGATTCATTTTTACGTTCATATTCCTAAGCGACTGAACTCGGTTTACCGAGTTCTACAGAAAAATTATTTTTAATGGATTCAGTCGATTAATTTAAGTTTGATCCGATTACAGACTTTATTGGCGCGATCTAGGTGACTTCCGGTTCGTGAAATGTACACTACGTTTTTGCCACTGCATTAAATTTACTGCCTGCAAAACTTTAGCTTTTTCACCGATACGCCCACAAAATTTATTTATTATAATTTTTTATCAGATTTTTTGGGTCGCATACCGAGTTCATTTGAGCGATTAATCGAACCTCCATAGAGAATAAAAACTTGATTTTCCTGTCAACCGAGTTGAACGAAACTTTGAAAGCGGCAGGAGTAGGAGTAGGTTAACGTTACGTTTATCATTAGATATAATTTATATCGTGGATTAATATTCATCCTGAAAATTACATGTCTCAAATAAAATAAAATTCTCCTCGAATGTTTAATTTTATTTAAGCTATTGAAGCTCCACTTAAGTTTTCACATTAACCCGATGTTAGCTCGTGTACATATTAACTTAGGTACTAAATTTTATCGCGGCGTCGCAAAGTGTAGACGTTGACTGTCATATTTTAAATAGCGGTGTAGGAAATCGGCAAATCTTTTACATCGACTTTAATACTGTATTGGCTTATTTAAGAATATGTATAATAAACGAAAAAGTAAATGTCAAACTGAAAAAACGCTAGCTACAAAAAAATTACAGAAACGTTGTAAGAGAGTGCGATGTCGGAAACCTTTCATCGGAACGACAACTCATAATTGACAACGCACCGGTTTCACAAATGATATCCGCACGTATGAAACGGAACACAAGGGTATCGGAGGATGCAATACCCTTCTACTAATCGCAGTATACGGGCATGCGTCCTTTGCTGCTGGATGATTTTAATGTGCTTACGGATTACAAATTGAAAGTGGCGTTGATTCATTTGGTGAAATTTGGACTGCGTTCCCATCCAATGGAGGTTTTTAACGGTAGGTATCCGTCGGAACGGTGCGCTAATGACCTTATCTTCCGTGACGCTCTCTCTTTCCGCCCAGTATGGGCTGAAATCCTTTGTTTAAGAGGTAGTTCTCTCGAGAGAAGAGGGCACCGGAAGCGATTTTGGGGCCTGTACTTCATTACATTTGTTTATTATTAAAGAAAATGTGTTTTGGTTGGACAGCTTAGGGCGTTGCGTCCCAAAGCTAGCCCAGTCTGTGGGAAAATGGGGTTGGGATGGCGAGTAAGGAATTTGGTGTGATGTTTTCCCCTATTAAGTAAGATGCACGTATGAACGTTTACCTAATCAACGGATAGGTTGGTGTCGTACGTATGAGCGGATAGCTTACCGTTCCGGATCTATTAAGAGTTGGTTTAATCAAACCGACCTTAAAAAGCTATCTCATTAGTTACCTGTGACGTGCCGGTAAACGTGTTTTTAGGTAGCAGTAATCCTATTTTGGCGGATTCAACAGTGGCCGCATGTACCAAGAGAATTATCCCGGACCTGGATGCTCGGCTAGATCGCTCTCATGGCGAATTAGATTACCATACAACGCAACTCATGTCGGGACATGGTGCGTTTGAACAATACCTGTATAGGTTTGGCAGGAGAGAGCCACCCATCTGCTGTTATTGCGATGCGGTTGACGAAGCCGAACACACTATTTTCGTGCGCAGACGATGGGAGAAACATCGTATAAATGCAGGACTGATGCATACCCGACCGGAGCAGCTCTCGAAGTGCTCTTGGCTATGTCCGGAAACTGGCATAATTTTGCAATATTTGCAAGAGCAGTCCTCAGAATAAAAGAAGATGATGCAAGACGACTGGGATACTGAGGGTTTCAGTTTATAGCAGGGCTGGGCGACAGCCCCGTTCCTGAGGGCTCACATGCCCTGGTGTGTGGGTTTCCGTGATGGAGCGGGGACTCCTGGGGTCCGTTAGGTGTGGATTAATTAAAAGACCGAGATCCGGCCGGCGGTGTGGTTCCCAGATACGCTTCGGCTTCTGCGCCGTCGGTTTGAGGCTGGCAAAAAGGAAAGACCGAGACCCGGTCTCCGGCGGGGGGGGCTGGGAACGGTATAGCGGGCCTGGTTTCTTCCGTCGGAGATTAGAGGCAGGCAATTAAAAGATCCGGTAAGGACACGTCCCCGAGCCGAGTATACTTAATTGGATGTCCGGCTCGGGGATATAGGGGGGAAAAAATCCTATTTTTACGCAATATTTCTGCAATGTAGTAGCATTATGAGCGAAGTTTCAAATCTACGACTAGCAGAACCGACTAATTGTAAGAAATACAAAGCCGAACACAATCATTATTTTAAAAGTATTTGACACTCGCAGTTAGATAAGTGTAGATCACCCACCGGGTTGGTCTAGTGGTGAACGCGTCTTCCCAAATCAGCTGATTTAGAAGTCGAGAGTTCCAGCGTTCAAGTCCTAGTAAAGCCAGCTATTTTTACACGGACTTCAATACTAGATCGTGGATACCGGTGTTCTTTGGTGGTTGGGTTTCAGTTAACCACACATCTCAGGTATGGTCGAACTGAGAATGTACAAGACTACACTTCATTCACACTCATACATATCATCCTCTGAAGTATTATCTAAACGGTAGTTACCGGAGGCTAAACAGGAAAAAGAAAGTGTAGATCAACTTAAGCCGTATCTTTTTTTTTACGTATACGATTCACAAACTCGTTAAACGTTCGTCCGATTTTGAATCGGACATCACTATTCGCGGTTAGGGAACCTCCTGGTTCTCTATAGACTATTACTCCGATAAGTGCCTGCGTACTGAGCATTTTTTCGTGTCGCTAGGCTTTATTTCGTTATAAATTACCATAATATTTAAAAATTCTCTTCCTGTATATACCGAGTTACCTAAAAAAATGTGTCCGATCTAACTTTAATGGGGGTATTCGACCCCCATTAAAACGCTCGGAAAGTTACCTGAAAATTCTTTCTGGAGTTTCAAAGAAAATTTTCTTGCCGATAGCTATTTTTATATATATTTTTCACTAGGATTGCATGCTACAGAAAAAAAAAAATGTTTTAGTCGCTATAATTATATCAGCAGCTTTTATTTTTAAAAGTTGCCATCAGTTACACTCGGAATTTTTATGATTTCTTTTTTTCAGTCAGGATGAATTTCAGAGCAAAAATGTTACAAGTAAGAATTTTCAAATCGCTTTTATTTATTTTGAGCGACAAATTCCCGATTTCTTTACGTAATATAAAGAGTGGATTAGACCTTCACTACGGTGAACTTACTGCTTGACGTCTATATTAACACACCCTCATCTTCCGATTAGCAGCTAACAACCATCTATCTATCCGTGTACCAGGCCTTTGCATGTGATTTAACTGTTTTTATGAATACTTTCTTACAAAGTTTATCATATGCCTGGGAGAAGCTGGTATATTGTGCGCCTCTAAAGATGACTTTCTGACATATTGTGTCTTTCTAAATAAAAGCTGACGAAAAAAATATTAATATTATCCATAGTAAAATTATTAATATATCTGTAAATAAAGTGGCCTTTATTTATCGCTATTCGATCAATGGTAAAAAAGGGTTGTTGATTTATCGTAACATTTTACTGCTGTATAAAGATAAAACATTTTTCAGTTTCTTGAAATTGTCAATTTTAAAGGTTTACAAACTGAGACGGATAGAAATTAAATTTTTAAATACTTACATGTTCATTTATCAAAGCATTTTTAATGACGACGTGGTGTCGTAACTCGATCGAATGATTTTTATATTAAACACATAGATCGTTTCTTGCGTCGCGATGAATATTTTATATATTTTATTAATATTTTATAAAGTTTTCTTCACGAAAACTTTTATTTTATATGAATTGTAATTAATATGAATTAAAAACTTAAAAACCCATATTTTTCCTCTAGACTGTTAAAACAGCTTTGTAGTAGTAGTAGTAAAATTCAAATTTATATTAAAAAGCTAAAAATCATCCGGAAATTTTATCGGTTTTGCCGTTAATTTACCGCAGTTTATTTTATATTTCCCAGCGCTACACTATTTGACCGGACGGTTGTTTGTTTACGTTGTCCATTAGCAGAAGTCGAATAGCACGCCCCAAAATAACCGTTGTAACACGAGCCGCAAAACACGCACACAAGTCGGTGGACGGACGGGGTGTGGAAACGATTTAAAGGGGGGGGTCGTGGGAACCATCATACGGAACGACAATTTAGCGCGATCCGAAGCAGACACATATTTCCTATCCGGGCAAACTTACGTAAATACTGATTTTAAAATCTTTTTTTTAAGCGTTATTTTATGACGAAAATAAAAACGGTTATAATTTAATTGTTTTTCGTGTTTATTACAAATTTTCCCCGACTGTTTCGTTAAAGAACCTTCGCAGTGTATGAAAACCAGTAAGAATTAATATTAATATGCATTTTTTTTTCTGTAAAAATGATATCGTATGATCAACGGCATCATCCAATCACGCCGTTTGATCAGCGTTTATATCGGCTGATACTGAAGGAATGCGGAAGGTATTTTACGGCTATTTTTTGATAATTTAAAAGTTAATAATTAATAACAATAATTTAACTGGGTAAAAACCTCAATTTTAGGCTGTCTAAATTTTATTTCGACGTGTTCATTTTAAAATTATCCGTTCTAATGAATGTTACTGCCAGGTTCCGGCACAATAAACGTCGCTAAACGGCTCTCACGACTACACGTTTCTTCGGTGTGTGTATATATTCTTCGGATGTTACGTTTTTCAAAGCGCATTAGTCGGTGTTTTTTGTTGATACTGAGACTTTTTCTTACGCCTTTTTAATATATTTTATTATATGTTTTGATATTTAGTTTATTTCTCTTTTTCTGTTTTCTTTTATAATATTCTGCTGTATTCTGCTCTTTACCTTATTTTTATCACCACGTATATATTCTTTTTGTAGCTGTAGTAATGTATTTAACATCTAATGTCATTTGAAATGTTGCTGCAGGTGTTTGAAGATCTAGCAAACTATAATTATGTATGTGTGTGTGCGTGCGCACGGGTGTGCGAACAACACACAGGAGCGCGCCCGCGCCCTATGTTCTTCATCGACGATAGTTCCATGTCGTAGAATTGATTTAATTACTTACTGGCCGTTTTGGCACATATTTAAAAATTAATAACATATTTTTTATGCATTTTAATACGTTTCAGTTATTGGATTACCGGTTCCTTAAGTTCCATACATAGGGTTCACAACCTGCACATTGAATTCTTCCGCGACAATTCGGTTTGTTACGAACAGTTTCTTCAGGAGATTTAGGAATGGACTGTCGTATTGTAACTCTCAGAACATATTACTAGCGATTTGTATCAGTTGAAAAGAAATTAGCTATTAAAAGTCGAACGGATTATTTTTGCTCGACTCTTATCGGTTGTGCGTCGGGGTTATCTTTTTTAAACAAATTATTGCGTCGGTGAAAGTAGAGGATCGTGCTACGATCATTGTCGGTGTTAAGTAAGGTAAAAATTCAAAAGAGTTTGGAAACATTAAAACTCTGAAGGTAGGGAACACACAAAATAACGAATATTATGAAAGTTTTAAGGAGGTCGACGGCGGTAAAAAGATGACCACAAGAGGTGTGATAAGCGCTCATCTAATGTCAGCGTCGTTTTTGCCTTTTCTGATCGTCGAGGTTTTCTTCTTCTGATCGAAGAAGATCATTTACTAAAATGCAGTAGATGAGCTGAATCTCAATAAGAGTGTCATACAATCAAATGTCTTCATCTCCTGATGCACTCCCTCTGGCGGTCGATCGTTTCCACCTTGACCCATCTTTTACCTGTATTAAATCGTTTCTTCCGGGAAGGGTACCCAGAAGTCGGATCGGCCACACTCGCTATATTAATACATCGGTACTGTGCGGGCGATTCTGTCGATAGGTTCGTCCTGTTATCTACCTGAAGGTCACACTAAGGGTGTGACGTGCCTGTTATCAAAAGGCCTAACCGTGTAATTTTAATTTAAATCTAATACCAAAAAATCCATTAATTCGTTCCGGAACTTTTTGGAAATTCGTAAACTTGTCGGCGACCTGGAAAACATTTTTATCTAAAAGAATTAAAATGTATAAATTTTGTAGCGACTTTCAGGACGGTTTATGTACAGCTTAAGAACAAGGAAAATAAAACGCTGTTAAAAATATTTTTATATCGTTCTAGAAAAATTTTAATAAAATGAATTTAGTTTTTCGGTTTTCAATTCATAAATCGGTTTTGTCTGTTCTTCGCAGGGCGACTCTCGCCTCTTCCGTTTCATATCTTCGCTAGAATAGCGTTGATTATTTTCTATAGTATAAGTCAAAGTCTCCGTCATTCTCTGTATTTTTCTCTCGTAACTTTGTATTACTTTACTTTTTTTACTTTGTGTAACTTTGTATTACTGTTAGGGATCTTTTTATGAATTCACAACTCTAATCGTGCGTACGACCTGTTGAAGAACGATTACGATCACTACATTTAAAAGATGACTCGGATATCAGTCGAATAAAATAACGACTGAATATGCGGTACATCTGTAGTTTTTTTTTAATGGTTTTTTATGGTTGTTGAAAGTGAAAATTACGTCTGGGCTTACTCGATATTTTGTTTTTGTCCGGTGAGTCGAAGTTTCGTTAGGGACGGACGAAATGATGACTCCGCACGTTACAATGTATCTCACCGGACTCGCTGTGTATATTGCGGCCCTAGAATGACCCTTC
Organism: Lycorma delicatula; assembly: GCF_047948215.1. Classification (NCBI taxonomy): domain Eukaryota; kingdom Metazoa; phylum Arthropoda; class Insecta; order Hemiptera; family Fulgoridae; genus Lycorma; species Lycorma delicatula. Next base: position 65,742,068 of record NC_134458.1, read on the forward strand.
CACAAATTAGCACCCCGTACAAGACCCTTCTCGGTATTCGAGGTCTGTTCAAATTCCGGCCGACTCCGGTGCAAATTATGTACATCGTAATAAGCCGCACAAATTTTGTCGTTATTTGCATCGCACGTCCCTCCGTTCCTTCTAAAGAAAGATAGAATCCATAACGATTCGGACTTTTCCCCGCTCGGCGACGTAAATTCGACGGGCTGACGCATCCGTTTCGTAGCGGTGATCTCTGTACTAAGCAATTTTAGATTTAAATCCCTCTTCAACGGAACGAGAATACGTAATATTCACGACTCATAATTATTCACGAGCTTTCAGCGGGGATCGAATTTGCATAGCCGGCTCGGCGAACGAGCGTCTCGTTTTTACATAATTGGAATACAAAGTAATTTTTTTTTTGTTTTTAGTAAAGAAAACATCGATAACAACTTCAACATTTTTTTCGACATTTTTTATTACGATAGGCTTTAGCGGAGCGACAAATCCGATATGACGATGTTTCTACATATTTTTTCTTTTTGAAAATGAACTCTTTACGAGTAGTAGTACTCTAGGCACCGTTATTAAGAACCCGCAGCACATTTTACAGTAGATACAGATGTTTTTAGATAAAAAATAAATATTATATTATTTTGTAGGAGCAGTAGAAATGATTTCTCTCGAAGGAGACTATTTAAAAAATAAATATTACTTAAAATTCGGGCGAATTTTTGAAGAGATTCACGGTTGATAAACTGGTACATTAAAACGGCAAAAATATGTCGTCTTAAAAACGTTAACTTTTATTGTACATAATACATTTTATTAAATATTATTGTTGTGTTCAGAAATCAAGCGATTCGGAAACGATGTATCGGTTGATAACGTAAACGGATTTTTTAACGGATCTGCCACAACCTAAAATAATTACCTACATTAATCATCGAGAAATAATTTCTGTTTATCGTTTTAGAAAGTGACGGTGGGTATCGTATATTTGTTGTTCGATACTCGATATCGCCGCTCCGAAACGGCGGTACGCTTGAATAAAACGTCTAATACGATTTTGGTTACTGTTAAGCATAGAAATTGATATTATCATTTTTTTTACATATTATACTTTTTTTTTAACGATTTCGGTGTGCTTGCAGTCGATCAGCTCCGTCTGAGATTCTGGAGTTACTTTTGACGGCGTCTCGCTTCGCTCGTCGCACGATTGATTATTAATGGGATTTAATACTGAAATCGGATTTTCGGAATCTATGAACGAGTTTCGACTGTTATAATTTACCTTTTATCTATAGAAGAGATTTGTTAAAATTACATTAAAACAAGTTTAAATCTCTACGCTCGCCCTGAAACTCGGGACGGTATTCACATTCAAAATCGTCCGTGATATCGAAAATGTTCCTTTGATCCAGCGCTATAACTAAACGAGGTTTTTAACGGTTCATTATACGTTTTATACCGAAAGGGAAGGCTTTAACCGGTTACGTTCCGTTTCTAGATCGAGTAAGGAGTTAATAAGGCGTCTACACGCCTTACGTATATCTTCTCTTCTAAAATACTTCGCTTTTAATTAATTATTAAAATTATTTTAAATAATTAAAGAGCGAGAAATTGAAGTATTTTCTATCTCGTTTCTTAACAGATCTCGTAGGCCGTTCTAATATCTTAATTCGATTGAACTGTAACTGTGCTGGTTTAAGCTTTCTACAGATTCGTCGCTGCGTAATCGAGTTATTATCGAGTGTGTCTAAATATTAACATCCGTTACAGTTCTTAACGTATATTCTGAAGGTTCGATTTTCCTCATCGAACTTTTTCTTTTCTTCTATTCTCGAACGACCGTAACGGTCTCTCTCGATTTGTTTATAATTCGTTTATATTTTGCGTTCTATTCTATCAAAGGTAAGAAATCAGTATTAGTTTTAGGCTACCCGTTGTCTTCTGCGTAAATGAAAACCTAAATAAATTTTTACCGCACGATCTTAGAAAAACATTCGTAGATAATAACTTAAAAGTTTAAAGTAAACAACTTAATACAGTAAAACGTGACGTATAATAAGTTTTGTCGACTCGGATTTTATTATTTTTTTCGCCAAAAAAATCGTTCAGGTAAACGGTGTGATGCGAAGGGATAGAAGAAAAATTCTCGAGCGCTATTTCTTCAAGAAAGCAGCCGAAAATATTCTAGACACTTTAAATGCGAATGTTTTCAATACAAAAATATTTTTAATTTTTTTTAAATATTCTTTATGGTCATATTTTAAACGCTTCTAGATGATCGATGGATTTATTAAAACAAGGTGAGGTACGTTTAGTTTGAATATTTCTGTCTAAAAATTTACGTTTACTCATATATTAGCCGATCAGCTGTTAATTATTATTAGAATGTCATTTTTGTTCATTTGTTTATTTAATCACGGTACTTGTATTTTCATTGAGTCAATGAAAATGTATTATATTCTATCAGTTTATGAATAATATATATATAAAAAACCAGTTTTACTTTATATTAGTTTGAGTACGTATTCATTTATGAATTGATATGTTTTATAAATATTAATTTTTGTTATAAATTATTATTTAGCGCCTTATAGATTTTTTTTTTTTTAAAGTAAGAATATATTCTCACATATTTTTACGTACTCGGATAAAATTTTTATCACCAATATTTTCTGCAAAGATTTTTTTTTACAAAGTATTTTTAACGAAGAACGTTTTACTACCTTTTCAAAATTAGTAATATTTCAAACTTCACTGAGCCCTACCGAGTTTACAGGCGATCGGTGAGCTTATGTTTTCGTACGGTGGATACGACTCGGATGTTATATTTAAAAAGGGATTTTTAATTTTTTTATTCTCGTAACTGAAAAAAAATCTATATGTAATGCCGTAAGCTATGCCAGAAATACGGTTAAATTACATTTTCCTTTTTAATGACGTGAAAAGTAATTAATCAAACACTTGTGTGTGTGTGTGTGTGTGTGTGTGTGTGTGTGTGTGTGTGTGTGTGTGTGTGTGTGTGTGTGTGTGTGTGTGTGTGTGTGTGTGTGTGTGTGTGTGTACGTGCACGCACTTTCATTTATGGTGTGTGCCATACACACAGATTATGTGTGTATGGCCCTCTATGTACACTTACACAGATAAAAAACACGACTATGTATTTTTTTTATGAACGATAGGGATACTCGTGTGCCGATATGAAAACCGAATTACCGAAATGAATTTTTTTAATGCCCGTCTAGATTTGTAACGATATCGATTCGATTGGCTGTCACAAGCATATCCTAGGTACAATCGAGAGAAGCCGTGTGGTGATACGCGTAAAAAAACGCTTTTCAAAATTATTGAAAACCCTTTTTAATAATTTTTTACTTTGTAAAGTAGCGTTTAGTACATTACACTTCTTTATTCAGTGTGATGCGGTAGGTTCGGCTAAATTATTAACATATAAGAGACATTAAAAGTAAATCCTCTTTATTCTTTTGTGATTTCATTCGTTATCGCAAGATTTATTTGTTATGTAGACAAAAAACTGGCTCCGAAGTAGACTTCTTCACTACCTCGGTATACAGTATTTAAATTCATGACGAATTCGCCGTGCAAGTATATTTCTCTGCTGTCTCAGCGTATAAAAAGGTTTTTCCGCTAAATAAAAGTATCCGCTATATTTTCGACCTTCTAAGGAGAAATTTAAAAACGTTTGATTAGGCTAGATGGGACACTACGGTGTCCACTACACCACCATCGGTTACTCGTTTGAATGGGCTATAAAGATAAATACTATTGACTCTGGTTCAGGATACCGTAACAGTACACCCATCAGTTCACATTCCTACCGATTGTATCATTTAAGCCTTAACACTGTCGGCCTGTATCAGTTGGATTTTTAACGTCATAGTGTCATGTTTTACCGGAAATATTTGAGATTATGAAATCCATCGAGTGTGACTTATAATACCGGCAATATTTCATTTTTAATTTTGCTTTTTACATCGAATTTCATATTTCTAGTATTTTTTATGGTTGCAATACGTTCCTGTCGCAAATAATGCGTATAGTTTAAAAATAAGGAAGAAAACGTGTTAAATTTTATTTATTTATGGTTAGTCATTCTTACTTTTTCATAATTTTTTTTTTTTTTTTTTAAATATATTACTAAATAAAGAAATATATTTAGTAGTTATATAATTATGAAAATTAGAATCTATATAAAAATGTTACCTTTTGATCTGGAAATTGGAAAAATGAAAGTAGGACTTTCAAATACTATAATAAATATATTTTTTAATTCGTTTTATTTTCTACCGTAATGTTTTTTTTTTGTGTATTTTTCTGCTGTGGTTGTTATTAGGCAGAATAAATTATTAAGATATTTGATTATTATTTCCTATATGACGTGAAAGAATAAAGACGTACGATAACGAAAGAGGATAACGGACCTTAACGACCTTTTTATTCAAGATCGATAAATTTTTGTTCCATCAACCTAATTTTCCAAATATTTATTCGATGTTTGTTTTGTTTTAAAGGGTGAAATAAATAAATAATCATAAATTATATATACGCATATCGCTGTGCGAGTGTTTAATTAATTAATATATGAGTTTAAGTCGGTGAGTTTTTCGAACCTAATTTAGTGTAGGAACAAAAAAAAAACACTTGTGATAATATATCTTGATGCTTGAAATCCGTTTAAGTGCCAGCTTTAGTCTTAATTTATTCCTATATATTTTTTTGTCAAATTATTCCATTTCACATCATTACTGAAGTTTGTCTTAAAAAATATCCGAATAACGGAGATTACTGCCGACTTCTGATTCTTTTTGAGTACTTTTCGTGTCACTAATTAACACGATGATTGATGATGATTCGAGTTTACTCCAATCATCATTCGTGTAAAACGCATAATTTTTTTTTTAATATGCCCAATTAACCGCCTAATTACCGGTCTTTTCTCGTTGGATTTATACAATGTAGGCGTTTCTGTAACAACTGTAATTCAGTTATCGGTTAATTTTTGCAACGGGTAGCTATTATAATCGGGAATGGTTATTTTAACCTTAGAAAGAACGATTAAAAAAGTTAATTTTGATAAACCGAGTAAGAAATCGTGTATAGCAATCAAAATGATTATTATGTCGCAAATGAATCGATTAAAAAATAATAACAGGTACAAATTATCGGGCGTCGACACTATTCTATTATTACTGTTTATTTTACTGTTACCGATGGCTTAATGCGTGCAATTTAACGCTAAAAATTTATGATTAAAATCCAACTATTTATACAATTTTATAAGTAGGGTTTGACGTTTTGTTCGTGAAACCGAATATGCAATTCGGTATAAGTAATTCAGTAATTGCGGTTTCAGAAATCCAGAGTCGGTTTCGATCGACATAATATCACTCGCGAATAGGGGGAGGAATCCGTACCGAATTTATTATGTTATAAACGTAACGGAACTTAGAGTTACGAAAAAAATACACTCGGTTCAATCTCTGACTTCAGAACTCGGTTAAAGTCTTCGAATTAAGACTTCTTTTTTTTTTTTTTTTGTTAAAGCACGTACAATGAAATTTTAAAAATGAAATAGTGGTTTGCGCGGGTGTCGCCCTCGTTATTTCTAGGAAAATACTTCAAGAATTTAGCGACTGAAGGATCGCAATGAATTTAATCATCGAATGCGACTCCCCGATCGAAATTAAACGTAAGCCGACTTTGTATGTTTTAAGATGGATACCCTTAGGTGTGAGAAGCCGATACTCTGTTGTAATATGTGTACGTGCACGAGCAGGCGTTTATGTGTTTACGCACGCGCGCGTAAGAGACAGAAAGGGAGTGAGAAAATGAAGACGGAGCGAGGGGGCCCGCGAATGTAATGTAAAGCATTTAGAGGAGACAGATAGAAATAAATTCAGTGATAATATTATTATTGGGCTCTGGTGAGGTACCGCGGATGGTTTTTATCGATGAGAATTTTTATTGGTTGAAGACGGAGCGGGTGGGGTGTGCGATAAAGCGACCGAGGCGCATGCGCTACCGCCTGGCCCGGCCAGCCTGCTGTTGACAGGTTGATTGAGAGGGTCGCAAGGAAATTACAATGGTCCGATCCACCGCTCCTTTAGACTACTTTTTTTGCGAAATCTCTGATTTATAATGTAGATTGATACTGGAGTCTTAATTTATTCGATATAAAGTCGCATTTATCGTTAAATTATTTTCTTTTCCTCCCTCCTAGTTCGTGCACATCGATAGTAAAAGTCTGCCTATTCTCCTTCTGGTGTTAATCTTTTTTTTTTTGGGAGTACGTGTAAATAATAAATACAAGTAACACAGAAGCGGGTTAAAGCAAATCAGTATTAAAAAAACACATAAAAATTTCAGGCTCGATTCGTTTACCGACCGACGGCTACTAATGAAATGAAAATGAACGATTATAATTATCGTATAAAACAACCCCTTGTTTCATCGAACTCTCCGAGAATTCCATTCTCAAAATTTTTAAACTTCGTTTAATTATTTAATAGTACTCAGGTATCATATCATTATCGTATTAATCCTCCCCTCACCACGTTTTATGTTCAATAATAATAATAATAAGATTATAATTAGATAAATCCTCTCCCACAGACGAATAATATAACTGGCACGCGGTATCCGTGTTTGGTGTCTTTGGTTTTCTTCAACCATGTCTAACTCAACTTCTGATCCTTCTTTAAATTTCTTGTTCACTTCGGATATATTGATGACTTTCCCCTTTAACTTTTCTAATTTACATATACATGTAATTTACGTATACATATTGATAATCTGTCTTCCGGTAGGTTCAAGCGGGTGGCTCGGTCGACAGCTTAAAAGTAACTCCAATTCTACGGACTATTTTTCCTCCAACAGAATCCTTTGATCTTAATGTACCCGGTGTAGCAAATACTTATCCTCTCTTATCCGTACTTTCCTGCTATAATCCCTTCGATCGGATCCCTAGATGAGTTTCTTTCACGGTATTTGTCCTTTTCTATATTTCCCATCTCAAAATCTTAGGTGTTCTTATTCTCCCTTTATTCTTACAGTCGAACATAAGCACGTTTTACGTTGATTGCTGATAAACTTCTTCTGATTTAGGAATCATGTAAGTTACTAAAAATGTAAAAATTATTTACTACGAGTATATTGTCATTATAACCTACACAATATTCCCTCGATTTATCTCAGAAAGGTAAACAAAGTAATGGACGAGGAATGAATGACATATACAAAAAATTACGATATAATATATTATAAAAAATTTTGAAATGTTTTTCTTAATTTCCATTTGCATTAAACTAGAGTTAAATGGGATGCTGCATTAGCAGTTAATGGAAACATTTTAATTTTTTAAATAATAACCTTTTTTAAAATGTTAAATTTGCGATTGAAAATTCCTTTTTTCGAATTACAATTTTGATCGCGGCTTTTTTCCACTTTCAGACACTTATTTGGACCTGGAGTATTGTAATAAACAAAAAATCAGCACACTGTTTCTTGCACTGTAATTTTTAACGTTTTTCTTTATAATTGTTGAATCTACAATTTTTCCTTTAATTAAAATTGATAAACGATTAAAAAATGAGCAAAACAGCGGCTAAATAACTTTAAAGGTTTCAAAAATAAGCATCTAAAAACTTATTAAAAATAAATAAATAAGTTATTAAATTGTAAATTTAATGAGAGCTTTAATCTGTTCTTGGATTAATTACAACGACGTCGGACATTTGGACACTATTCTTCAGTATAAAATTTCTTGCCCAGCATTAAGGTTCCTTGTATCAAAAATTAATAAAAATAATTAATATCGACTCCTGATTTCACCTCTTCTAATGTAGTGATTATTGAATTCTTAAAATACGTGATTTTCTAGGTCGATAGTAGTAATGTAAAAAACCATTCTCGGTAAAAATAACAAAATTTGTGAAACGTTTATTTTTCTTTAACTTATTTATTCATCTAGTTTAAAGAGAAATCTTATTTATTAAACTACTAATCGTCAACACTGCTTTATCGATCGACCATTCAGGCTTAAAATTATCAAACGGGTCCTTATCTTTCGGCCGAGGAAGTATCTTAATATATATGGCATTACAATTTAATCGGAACTCAAACGATCGAGTATTCGCTTGTGAGTAGATTTTGAGGTAATGGTTGGAAGTGCGATCGATATTAAGAAAAGTACCGTACGTAAAACATTAAAGAATCTTTTTCTTCTGCAGCAAGAAAATAAAAGGAATCGTAATCCATTTTCGATCGCAAAACCTAATTTTCCCATTTCTGAAGCCGTCCCTACTAAAAAATCAGACGCTGACAAAAACCGGAAAAGCGTATTCAGGATTTTGGTGGACGGTTACAAAGATTCGCCGATGGTAGTTGCAGCTTATAAAGAAGTCGTCATAAAGATAAAAACGATACAAAATTACTATACCATCCGAGTGAAAATGCTTTAGCAGGATTTTTTATCGATTTCTACGGGACATTCTTACGACTAAGAAAAGTCCATTCTTTTCTGTTCTAATATATAAGCTGAAATATTCCGACGCGGTCGGGTAAAGGAAACAAGGAAGTAAGGCCGTGAGGAGGGAGGTCGTTCGGCGGGAGGAGACTGTGAGTGTGAGCGAAAGAGAGCGTTCGAGAGAAGTGATTCCTTTTCACGGTCGGTTATCGACACAAATATGTGGGTGCTCTCAATCTTATATCGTGATATTAAACAAATCCTCCCCTCGCACAATATGTTTGTGACAGTCTCACTCCGCACCGCACCCCATAAGGGGAGTTCATAGCCCAGTTACAATTTGATTGATTCGCTAATGCAGTCACATATTGCTACAATATGTCGCAATGTCATTTCACTTTCTTTAAAATTGTAACTTATTGAATGAAGGAAAACGGATACTCATTTGTAAAATATAATTTTATTCATTCTCCAAACACGCACGACCGATTTAATACGTCTGCGCACGAGTATCGTTTGATATTTAGAAGGACGGATAATAATCGATACACAAACCATATTAAAACAAAAAAACAAAAAACAACTTTCAGGAGTTAAGTGTGGAATACCGGGTTTCTTCGATAAAATGATATAACACCTAAACATATTATCTGAGGTGAGATAAGATGAAATATTTCACAGATGTATTCAAGTAATACAGTTTCTCATTCTTTTCCGCTCATTCTTTTCAATTTTCTCTTATCGACCAAAAAAAATTACCTAAACTGAATTTTATCACTTATTAGAATGGGATTCTCTTTTAGATCCCTACATAATTTTCTACGGATGCTTGAGGGATAAAATATATCGACTCAATAGAATACGTTTATAGCGGTAGACCATTGGAAGTTAGACCTGTAGTAAACAGAGATATAATTTATTTTTAATGGGAAACAATTCAGCCACGTCAATAGCATTCTAGTTCGCTGGTAGTGGCATAAAAATTACAAGTGCCACACACACACACACACAATATATATATATATATATATATAATTTTACTTGTCTGCGTGAAATTACAGTTTCGCGCGTTAAGCCTTTTGTTTTTCGGTTAATAGAGAGAAGATCGTTGTCATGAAAGTCATCGAGCGACCAAAAGGCGTAGCTTTACGTATTAGATCAGAATGAAATGAGAGAAGGTTAGCAGTACAGTTGTATACCGTTCGAAGTTTCCGGTGGGACAAATCAGGATCGGCATTATTAGAAAAATAGGAAAATCCAAATATTTGAATATTTCAAATACCTGAGGATAAAATTTAAAGTAACCTGTGTGAATAGCGAAGAACGAAAATATAACGGAATAAATAAAGCATAGAAATAAATATTAAATACGATTAATTTGGAAAGTTTTCGCATTATTTTAATGTTTTATTACACTTTCCCCTTGAATTGCAGTCAGGTTGAGACTATTAGTTTTACAAAAATTAAAATTTTTAGAAGTTCAACGATTACAAACATCAAAATCTTAATCCGATCGATCAGAATCTTTTTGAGAACTGTTGGAAAGTTCTGCATGCTTGTGATTTTACATATCCACTATTAAATAGTTCCGCCTCCCCCGGACATTGAAAATGTGGTTTTAAGCTAAACAGTATTAAGCCCTCTAATGAATATTTCTTTTTTGACTATTAATATATTGTTTAGAGTTAATCCTAAAAAAATGAACTTTAAAAATTATGCGTTATATAGAAATTTTCTAAAGATACTGAAACGTGTGTAAAAATTACTGTTTTACATAATTATGGTTGGATTTCGGTATCATTAAAATCTAAGAACTATATTTAAAATTTTTGTAAATAGTTTATAATTCTCCAGTTATTAATTGATCACTTAAAAAACCAAGGTCATTTCTTAATAGAAATAAACTTTTTATATGCTCTTAGGAGAAAAATATTCATTTGACATTTAATAATTTTTTTATTAATCTCTGAAATAAAAACTAAAAAATTCATTCATCCGTAGTATTTATGATACAAAAGGATTAACTTTTAAACCGAAATTTAAAGATTTCCATTTAGGCTGTACTGTTTAGTATGAACATGGTTTTATCAAAAGCCTCGTCTATTAGCAAAGATATGTATGTAATCTAAATCGCGAGAACAATTGAAACAATTCCTCTAATATACGTACGATTAGATGCATTAGACTGCCTTCCAATAGAAACTGACTACCGATTAGATATTTACCGGGTGATTGAAGGTTGTCATCTCTAATTTTAATAAATCTATATTTTCTAAAAAAAAGCAACACAATAACTACACGAAATTAAAAATTTAATAAACAAAACATATACGATTAATTTTTCAATTTTATTTCACTGACATTAATGATTTTGGCGAAGCCATTTAATTCCATCAGTTAATTTATTTGCTACATCTCATATTTTTAACAAAAGTAATAGGTATGATATTAACCGATTATTAACAAAAATATAGTTTTGTTATGCATATATTTTAAACATATATGCATATGTTTTTTTTTTAAATAGTAATTTTTAAATTTGTAGTTCAGGTATAAAAAAAATTAAATAAATATACGCACGTTGAAATTCTGTGAGCGATTCGAGAAATAAATCTTATTTAGTCTGGTGTGTTATTCCTTCAAGATTCAATTATTTAAAGTTTACATCGGTTAAAAGAAAAAAATAAATCGTCTTATCTTTAACAGAGGGCTTTTCTGTAAAATCGTTATTTAAGTATGCGGATCGAAATATTTATTTAGTTGAAGTTAAGAAAAATGAAAACGAGTACGCCGTAATTCTGTGGTAGATGTTTTAAAAGATGACGTCATCGGATACGCGACACGTGACGCGCCGTGGAGTTGCAACATCTGCAAGGAATTGCACGCTTTCCCGCCGCCTGCTCGGTGAAACATGACACTCGCTTATTATAATGTTATGTTTTTAGCGAAACGAAATGAGATTTAGCCCTTAAACTTTATCGAGCTCTGATAAAGGTCACCGTTTGAAGGAGCTTTGAACAGAGAGTTTCTGCTCGAAAAATTCGCTTCGCTTTTTAACTTACTTTTATTTTATTTTGTATTAATCTGGAATTATAGGCTCGTTTTTAATTCTTATCGATTAAATTCGATTTAATTTTTTGAAAGAAGGTTTACTTACCCGTATTAAAACGAACTAGTCGTACCGAAGACTTTATAAAAAAAATTCAGTATAAATATTCAATTCAAAAAGCGTCAAAAAAATAAAATTTCTAGTCGCTCCGGAATAAAACTCGATCGAATATCTCCGTTAATCTTATATTTCAGTTCTACCCGAATGAATATTCGATTCGAATTTTGTTTCAAAGCATTCCTTAAAAATAAACGTTTTCCCTAAAAATAAAAATTTAAAATAGGATAGAGATATTTTATCTCTTTATATATAAAGAAATAATTTAAAAATATCCGGAAAATGGTATTCTTTCCTAGAAAATTTTAACGGATGATTTGGTTATTTCCATTAAACCATTCGCGTCATTTAAATTTATTTAATGTAAACCTGTAGGAAATGTAGCAAATTACGATTATACATAAAGGTACACTTTTTTCTCGGTGTGCAGTTTTAATGTTACATAACTTCGTTAAGAGATTATTTTATAAAACTGCAACGTTTAACTTTATTTCAAAACAGAGTTTTATTCATTTAAAAATTACAAAAAAAATTCTGGATGATTTGTTTCAATATGGCGGCGGTTTAAAAAATTGTATTTTCGGTTTTCGATCGAGGTAAAAAAATGTATTTTGCATAGAACTACATGTTTTAACAACACGATTTCGGTACGTACATAATTTTAATCGACGGGAGAGAAAAACAGGTGGGGAGGTTCCCACCCAGCAGAGGTTTGCTGATTTTTGGAAAACAGTAGAGTCGCTTCATGTGCGCATAAAATACTTCGCATCGCATGTAGCGATGTGAAGTGACGATATTTTTCTAAAAGAAAATTTATATCGTCTCAAGTTTTAATGGAAATGTTTCGTTTCTTGGCAAACTTTTTTCCATCCCGTATTTAACTGAGATCAGTTAAAGATTGTTTTCTTAGGACATGAAGTTAAGTGAAAAAGAAAAACATTGTAACAACAGAAAACCAAAACAGGAATTTAAAAAAAACAGTCCCATAGTGAAACCGACCGTGAGAAAAAATTGTTTAATTCATAAACGACAGTAAAACTATATGTTCTTAAAGTAATGATGTTATGAAACGGTGAAAAACGAGGTCATTTAAAAGCGTTTAGTTTTTTAAACTTCCAAGAATAACGTAGAAAAAAACATGGTTTAAATTACTGTGTAATATCCATTTTTTTCCTTCGAGCTTTTAAGATTCAAATCTTTAAATAAGAGATAAGTCTTTTCTTATTTTTTGCATTCTTTTTGAGACAACTCTTTTCTTTTGTGTGGTGTACCATTATACTTATGACATTATTTAAGATTCTTTCCTAATTCCGGCTTTTCTCGTACGGTATTCCCCCAAAAAATTCTTTGCTACGCGATACGAAAACTGTTGGTTTTCACAGTTATACGTTTTCATTTCGTTTGAAATTTTTAATAGCAGACCTCCGAATCACAATATATTACGACAAAATAGCAGTATTTCCTTTACTAGTATGAATTTCTAATAAATTAAGTCTTTATTACGATTTTAAAGTGGAAACTATAGAATATTAACTATTATTTCTTGTAAGTGCGATTGATCTTTTTAACTGAATTTATGGGTTTTAGCTTCGTTTATATTTGTTATTATTACTATATTCAGATACGTACGATCCCATTAACGAAATAAATCTTTACCGTGCAACTTAGTATCGATGTGAAAGAAAGTTTATCTTATAAAGTCGCCGATTCACCTTTGCCCTTTAACTACACCTTTTTTTAGTAGGTCTGTTGACTTCAGAACTGTTTATTTGTAGATAAATTAAAAATTTTAAGCAAGAATATCTTTTTGGTCGGTTACACTAAAATATTAACCTGACCGACTGAAAATAACTTCCTTAAAAATTAATTTCTAACTTAAAATGTTAAAGAACAAATAAATAACTTGTGAACCCACCGAAAAAGTTAAGTATCGAGTGAAACGTGAATAGGTAACTCGGTAAGGAAAAGCATTTTTATTATTGTCGATAAACAAGCGTGTCCCGTTCTAAACTGAAAACTGAATCGAATAAAGCATATCGTTTAGGTTAGCGTCTCAGTTTTTCCGATCGTTGAGGAAGAACGGCCGAAAAGATTTTTATTAAAATTGAGAATGAAGCTGAACGTGTCGAAACCTTACCTCTGTCTTAATTTAAAACAGTTAAAGATAAAAAAAAAAATTAAATATTCGAAAAGCGAGTTAACTCTTAAAAATATATAGTTTTCGGGTACTTATTCGTACGACATGATTTAGCTGTTACTTCGCTTACGATTTAATCGTGAAAAAATTAAAACCGATAAAATTTGGAACGCGTGAGAAGATAAATATTTTTTTGAAAATTTGAAACGGGGGCTCGAGCTTTTCCGATGGTGAAACTGTTTTCTTAATGTGAGTTATGCGATGAAGTTGATTTTATGAAATTTCTATAGATTTAAAAAATAATGAATTGTAATTTAAAGCATTTTTGTTGCTGAGTTCTTAAATTAATTTAAGATATTTTTTTTTTAAATTTGAAATCGTTCCTTTTTGTAGAAAACAGTTGTGTAATTACTCAAAAAAACTTCAGTACAAAACTTTAGCTCGCAATGACATGTGTAAATAAATGTGTGTGTTTTTTGGTATGTGACAACAATTTATGTCATCGTATGAAGGTAATAAATAGTTTATTATAGAATGGAATAATCTGAATTAGAAATTGGGATAATCTGTTTGCAACAAACTGTACGATTAGTTATAATTAAAAAATACAGTTCACCGCATCAAAATACTGAATCCATTTAATAAAACCAGGCACTATAAAATAAATATATAAATGAGTAAAAAGCAGACGATTATGAAAAGTTTAAGTTTACAACTACGTATTATTAAAGAATACGTTTAAGTAAGAGTAAGTCTGAATTTCATGATGTCAAAAGTAGTTTTCAGGCTTATACTAAAAAATAAAAATTTACCTAAAAACTTAGACGAGAAAATTGAGTAAGCACGAGTCTTTTTTGAAAAGTAATTTGTTTTTTTTTAAAAAAACATTAAAAAAAGAAAGAAACCCAGTAAATATGAAAGGAAAAACCGAGAGAGAGATTTTTATAAAGGCATACATCTTATTTTTGGTGTTCAAAAGGTTCTGAAGAAATCTATGAGATTCAGGTCGTTCCTTATATCGACACGTTTAAAACTCGTTATTTTGTTTATATTTTCTATTAAAAAACCACGAATGTATGAGATTTTAGTAATGTATCGACTAAATTAAAATTTACCTACTAATTAAGATCTCTGGTAGAATATTCACGTAATATAATAAAACTCAGATGATCTAACATTCGGTCGAAACTCGTGAAACAAGTAAACGGGTTCGTATTTTTAATACGGCCGGTTAGGACTGAAGATTATATATTATAGGCTTTTTACAAGTTCGTTAAATGTAAATGAAAAAAAATTTATTATTAAAAGTAAGAATTAAAATGTAAGATTTATAATAGTAAAAGAATAGTACCGTTTGTTAATATTAGTTTTAGTAAATATCGATGAATTCTAATTATCAACAAATCAACGAATACTTTCTAAATAATCGAATTAAAACAAATTTTTTAATTTTAAAAAGCGGATTACGAATGCGGTATTACATTTCTTATTCATTTATATGACGTGACGTCACGTGAGATTAGATTCTGCCCTTACGTTTAAGCGCGGCTTGGTATCCACATTAATACGAACCGTGTTAATGAAATCGCGCAGTAGTACTACTAGTGACTTTAAGAGTAAAATCTCCTGTACGACGCCTAGTTTTAGCATTTATATAAATACAAACCGCGTTCATTAAAGAGATTTTATGGTTCTTCTCTGGCAATAAAGCAACGAATCCGTTTTTAACCACTCGAAAAAGCCATCAACCCTCAACAATAGTGCTTAAGGGTGTGAATGTTGAGGGTGGTTTTATTGCAGACTGCTTGAACCATTAGGAAGGTCTGTAGTTGACATCCAGCATTAGGGATGATAATCAAGATCTGTTTTCAATTGCCTCGAGGGAGTTCGCCTCCCACTTCCCACTCGGGCGCTCGTTTTGCCGTGCTCCGCCCACTATTACAATACCGTATTGCGAGCCGTACTGCGAATAAATACTCGTACGAACACACGCGAGCGCGGGTGGCGCATAACTACTCGGTTCGTTTAATAATGATACAGATATAATGAACGGTATACGTTTATCGTAAAGAGAATTTATATACGGTAGGCGATTTTAACTTACATACGCGAAAGTTAATCGGAGTCGACAAAAATAATAAAACATGAGTTTTCGTTTGTCGTCGATCGCACGATGCGTTCGCGTAATCTGCTTACGGGATAATCGGTGTAAGTAAATATCGACTTTATAAAACCTTATAAATATTTTATGAAATGTCGCGGTTTTAGCGAACGTTCGGATAAACTTCATCTACCTTGTAGATCAGGAAATGTCGCACGGTAATGAGCTTAACAATGAAATTAAAAAGAAATAAAATAAAGGATTATGAAACCGTTAATGAGTAATCGAGGAATTATCGGTCGATTAGGAAAGATTGTTTATTGCTCAGCAGAGTCGTTATGAAAAATAAAACGAAAACGAAAACGTTCAGAAATCAATTTCTGTTCTTCTGAAAAATATTTGCTAGTATTTAGAACAGTGGGTATCGACCGATCCAGTGAGACTATAAAGCAGATACAAAGCCTAGGGGACACTAGAGGTGACCTCAGGAATAAGTAATGGGTAACGGCAGTTCTTTTTGTTTCATTATTAATTATCGCGTCACTGAGTAAGGATTAGCGGGTTTTTATGTGTATATATATATATATATATATATATATATATATATATATATATATATATATTTATCAAAATGTTATTCTACGTGTAATTTATGTATTACACCTTTCTTTTCAAAGACAGCAGTATAGAAGAAAACATAGTTTTAATAGAACCAGGTTAATTCTTTACAGCAGAAACATAATTTTAAAATGACATAACAATCATTTTAAAAATTTTTTCAAATACTATCATATATATATATATACATACAGAGTGTTTCTAAAATGGTGGGCTGGCTATACATTTTCGAATTATAATTGTAAAACTAAACAAAATATACCCTAGGAAAAATGATAATTTCTCCTTCGTTCTTCCCCTGTCCGCAATTTTGTTATTTTTATATAAAAATGTATATATAAAGTTCGGATAGACGAATCATATTAATATTTGGTAAGCGTCTTGGTAATAAAGTTATAAAATTACCAAAAAATCAGGACTTAAATTCCTTCGCAAATTACAAATGGCGGCCATGTTTATTTTTCAATCCGTTATATTTCCATAAATTATCAAAATTTATATTATTTTTCTAAAATATTAAGCTTTTTATTTTGAACGATTTTTAACGTTCTACTGTATTCTTGCCTTTTTCGGCCTTGGTAAAAAAACCTGCCGAAGCAGAGTCGCTATAGCAACCGACTACGTAACTATAGATTGCTATTTAACACAAATACTCTATGAATTATTTCCGTTAATTAAATTTTAAATCGATACCGGTAGGCGTGAAAGACGTCATCGCTTGAGCCGATCTGTCTACGGTAACACCTTCTTAAA
This sequence comes from Lycorma delicatula, assembly GCF_047948215.1. Lineage (NCBI taxonomy): Eukaryota > Metazoa > Arthropoda > Insecta > Hemiptera > Fulgoridae > Lycorma > Lycorma delicatula. The sequence goes on from NC_134458.1 coordinate 65,759,319, forward strand.
TCTGTTCATCTTTTGTAATTTTACTACAACCGAATAATTAAAATATCTCCTCGACGATATGTTACCGTTATCAATAATTTAATACATTGATTTTTCCTTTTTATACGTTTCTTTAGTTTTTTATTTTTATTTATATCGCCGTTCAATCTATCCTATAGTGAAGAATCGTTACCGAATAATATCGAATTATGGATTCAAAATATGAATTTTTAGCAAAAAAAAAAATCGATCGAATCATCTAGGTCTCTGAAGGAATAAAAATTAAAAAAGAAAAAGTATAAATTTTGTAAAAGTATTAAAAAAAGAAATACAATAATAAATATAATTAACTGCGAGAAATCACAGATTCCATTTTTAGTGTAGCTTACGCTTGTACATTTACAATTATTGGAACATCAGTTCACCGAGCAATTTGATGGATGGCAGGCACACGCAGTACGATGTGGTTGTTGCGGGGTTTAATATACCTGCTTAACAAGTTTATCCCTTCCTCTAATACTGAAATTACCTCTAAATTATCTGATTAATTGCTTATCGCCAGTTATTAAAATTATATACTGCCCTGAACCGGGGTGGCCATATAGGTTATAAACGCCTATCGTTTTGTTAAAACCATCTGTCTTTGTAATTTTAATCGAGCAATTTTTTCGTTTAATGTTTTTCTACGTGATAAGAATAAATTTAACAAAAATTTTACACGAGATAATTCACCGTAAGGGTGATACCAGAGTGTAGGTAGCTTATGTATAAAAACTGTTTCGCTAATGTACATTAAATATCCGATTAAACTAACATAAAATTTTACATGAAAGGGTTACTTTAAATTGATTTCCAGGGCGCATCGAGCCGATGGATGAAGTAAGTTTATATCTTCCTATCTTTAATTATCTTAACATATAAAATAAAAGGACGACATAAAAAGCAAAGTATTGATATTAACGACCGTTATTATACTCTTTTGAAATACTGGTGTATTTTGACCGTTCGGAAAATCTAATGCCCTGAATAAAATTTATTTGGTGTTGTAATTTATTAGGCAAATAATTAAATTTTCATCGCACCCAAAAAATGTTAAAAAATGGAATTTTTTCGGTTTCGGTGAAAGATTAAAATTTTATTTTTAAAACCTTAAAAGAAATTATAATATTGGAGAGAAAACGGTCACAGTGTTAGACTACCGAATTAAAAATTTATGAAGATGGTCGTCCGATATCTAAAGTTCGATAAAGTACTATCGATTTATTTCGAAGCGATATATTCATTTGAGATTTTGTACCGATGTCTTATTGAGATTACATACATAAATTTTTATCGAATAAGGGACTTCATTTTTGTAAGAAATACAATACAATACAATACAATACAATACGGAAGAGAAGATAAATCACTAATAATATTTTACTAAAGTTCTTTCAACAAAAAACACTGTTCTTAATAATGGTTACAAACTTTTCGTTTTAGATGGTGATATGGCAAAATACATAACATTCAGATCGATTATAATTTGTTGAAAACTTACTTATAATCGATAGGGAAATAGCGAATTTCTTTGAGTTCTTTTATTCTGACTTACATCATACGATTACGGTCCGATAGGAGATAATTCAATTTCCGTTGGGTGATCGGCGTTAATTCGCGTATTGATTTATATTTCCTGTTAAATTAATAAAATGAGATTACAGACCGGTAGACCGGTAGGTGAAGGCGGATTTTGAAGAACCTTCATCAGATAGTGGAGATATAATCGAAAATTTTGGGAGCGTATACTATAATGGGTGTTAGGTAGATATGGTTTTGAAATTTTTCGTTCTTTTTTTTAATAGAAAATACTCGGAATATAGTCGTAATAATAATTATCGTTATACTTTTGATGAATCACATAGTTCGATTAACAGAAATTAGATTTTTTATTTAGAATACAAAGAATAGTTATTATAAACACTATCGCTGTGTACATTCAGATGTAACCGATCAGATGTGTTGTCCATTTTTGGGCTCTTTTGAATCATTAAAAAAATGTAATTATCTTAAAAGCTTAAAAATCTTCTGAAAGTGATAATTAAAGAGCTCCGATGAAAACCAGTTTAACAATAAAAAACTTAATTTTTTGGGTTGTCTGAAGTACTAAGCGAAATATGTTGGAAGGAAGGCCTAAAACGGTAGACGTCACACTACTTTATGCCTTGTGACTAAATTTCTTCTATTAAATTTATTAAAGTGAGAAAACCTATCGGAGAATAATTAGTTTTATTTGTAAAGGACACAAAGCAGATGTATTTTAGATATAAATATGTGCAGGGTTGATTATATTAGATCCGTCGATGGTGAGTACGCGTTCATCTCTAAAGAAACTTTTCGTATTAGCAATTTTGCTTAAATATCTACAGATGAGTTCGCATATCGGTGTACTTTTTGTTTCGATCTCCTGATCAAAGTTTTCGTCGGGGATTTTTGGTAAAAGCTAAAAAGCCGAAAGGTTTTTACAGTTATTTAACAGTTGCTATAATAATATTTATTCTCTGCTTACCTGAGAGTCTTTCAGTCCTAGTTTTTCCGCCAGTTTTTTTCTATCAGGCTTTGAGATATATTTTTGTAACTGAAATCTTTTCTCGAGACCTTTCCTTTGTAGATCTGAAAAAACGGCTCTTCTCATCATGCCACGACGCGGTTTACCTCTGGAACTGTGAGCCCACGGAAAGGAACCGGGTAATGGAAATACAGTTGTAGCTCCGGGAACCGCCATTCCCGGTCCTGTGCCGCTTCCTCCGGTTCCACCTGATAACATTAACATTAAAATTCGTAATTACAAAACTTTTTATCGGCTTAATCTAGGTTATATTAATTATCCGCTTAAATAAACGCTACTGGAAAGTTTATGGGAGTCTAAAAGTTATCGGAAAGTTTCTGGATACGGACTTGAAAGTCTGTATTAAAAAATAAAGATATTTCGCGGAAATATTCGGTCTTGATCCTCTTACGACGATCAAGGAAGCGTTATCGAATGAAATGCCTGGAACGTCTTGAGGAGCAACCTCTTTAAAATAAATAATACGAAGTAATAAAAAATTCTGATATTCTATTCGCGTGTAGTAAACCGATTCTTCACCGAAAATAATGGGGTTCTTAACCCGCTGGGTGTAAGGCTAATGACCCGATCACTCCTTCAAAAACATTAAAGAACTAAAAGTCTAATGTCTTGTACACGGGTAGATAGTACAAATAAAGATATAAACCGGATTAAGTTCGGTTTTAAGATCTATTTGTCCTCTCCCACGAACGAAATAATATTCATCGAGTACTTTACCGGGTAAAAACGCTTCTAGAAAGGCCTGGGAGGGGAGGTTTTGCCCGCATATCCTCGCTTCACGAAAGTAGGATAATCTTGTGGAATAGATTCAGTACAGAAATCGTCTACCTTCCAGAAAATCTCCATTCCGAAAACGAATCTTGATCAGAACGTACTGATGTACCGTTATAGGGACGCACACAAATAAAAAGCATAAGTTTATGACGGGACGAAATCGGTGTCTCAGTAGTCACGTATTACTGGAAACATAGTGCCACGATCCAAATAATACGTATAGGCTAACTAGACGGGCACATCTTGATGTTTCAAATGGACAATAATATAGAAATACGTGTTTTAAGAAAAATCTATCGTTAAGTTACACCTGGTTCGTTAAAGATTATCTGTGTACGACCTGGAGGCAAAGTGAGATCCTTTCAGTTCTACTTTTTCTAGTCGAATTTCAACTTAATTTCGACTTTTGGCCTACTGTTAGCAGATACGACTCTCTCCGGCGAAGAGGGTACATTGCATTCTTCAACACCTAGGGTCCCATCCGAGGCATTCCTGCTAGGCCGAAAGGCACAAACACCGACAGACCTTCAGTGGACTAACTGAGGGGAATCGTGCTGGGAGAAAGACGCAAATACACTGCTAGTCTCCCAAGGTTAGCCCAAGTAAAAATTTTTTGATTTAATCTGTAAGGGTCTGAACGCAATCCACAAATATGTCCATAAAAAAAAATTAATATATAATCGACATTAAACAAATATCCGCCCGATAATAAGAAAGACCTGGCAGCAAGGGACTGATGACAGAGTTCTGCGATTAATAGGGGGATATGTATCCCCCGTTATCTTTAAGTTCCGTTAATTCTTAAGTAATGCTTTAATTTGGCTCAGCTACATTTAACGAATGCAGCCGACTTCCTTAATGAATAGATTGCAACTATCGCAAAACGTAGGGGCGAAGCAGATAAAGCTACCGTATTTGTAACCGAAAGGAACCATAATTTAACAAAAATTACAAGGTTTAAAGCTACTGAAATGTACACATTTACGAGTCTATTCAAACGAAAAATAACGCATATAAATATAAGTATGATTAAACCTCTGATCATTTAGATTTTACTTGAAATTAAGTGTGGTTTACGTGAACAGATGTCGATAAAAAAAGCTATAGTGTAGCCTTTATTTTTTCGATCGATCGATTCGACGTAATTTTGATTAATGTTCGTGGATCGATGAAATTTCGTACGATTACTAAAACTTGTAAGTAATTATACCAAATTAATATTATTATAATACATCGTATTTTAAAATTAATGCTTCGTTCTTCTTACCGAAGTCGGACCTAATTTGGAACATTATTATTATTTTCACACGTACTAATATACACTAAAATAGATTAAAAATTGTCCATCGGGAATCAATACTCAGTTTTAAATTCGATACACAGTCCATAACGGTATCCTTTTCCGGTCCCGTTAAGTTTTGTTATCGACTTTCTTTACCGCTTATATAGTGGTCGATTTAGTATTGTAACAGTTAATTATGAATTGGGGATTTTCAACTTATGCCGCAAAAGGAAACTTTAAAAATAATAAACAAAAGTCGATTACAATTTTTTACAATATATTAATTCCTAATTTGTTTTTTTTTTTACTTGGAGTAGTAATCTCTGAATATATTACGGTAATCCTATCGGCTTTAGGCCATCCGAAATCTTTTAGTTGGTTGGTTTTTGGATAAGGACGGGAGAGGTTTCTTTGCGTTTTTAGAGATTAACAGAATAATAATCAAAAATATTAATTAGTACAAAAAAGATAAAAAATAACTACACTTGTACTGACCGGTATAATAATGTTGCCGGCAGTATAGAAGCGTATGCTGTAATACACTATAATGTGCAGACGGCCTCGGTATCGGTTTGGCTATTCCACATTTGCCGTCGTAATCGGATGCCGTATTGCCTCCTAGGTACGGGTTTGAACCTGTTCGACACAAATATACATGTATTGAAATTTAGTTTCATTCCGTTGCTACTAATCATTAAAAAATTTTCAAAAAGTTAATAATCGGTATGCGATACAGATTACTGATGAGAAACAGTATCAGTCTAATGTTTAACATTACAAAAAAAAAAAACTTAATCGTATTTTTATGAAGATAACTCGTGCGAGGGTGTGAAATTTATAATAAACGGATAAAATTCATAGAAAAATTCGACCAAATACTATAAAAATTATATATATATCCCACATGACATCTCGGGCGTAAAATATTGTAAATTCATATACATCGCCCGGTTAATCAGAATTCAAATTACAGAACTCAGTGTACAAATCAAACTTCGTAAGGACTAATAACGACACGTTCATCGAGGATAGCCGACGGATAAAACTCTGCTGAGTCCGGACGATCTGTTATAATTCGATGTGTTTTGGGTCTAGAACAACATTTATGATGAATAAGGTTAACAAGGAGTTGAAATTATAACGTTTTTCGATCAAATAAAGTGATTCGTTCTGGTTCAAATTATATTATCGTAAAAAATATTCTTAAGAGTGTTCCAAACAAAAAACCGATGAATTTAAAAAAAAATTTACAACGAATATTTACGATCGAATGTAAGGTGACTTCTTTAGAGATGGCCTTCTCTTATTATCACCTGAGCCATCGTAAGGGGTTCGGCGACGAACCATACATTCCATTTTATGAGATAATGTGTCGATTGCCTGCGTTATTTAATATCCAAATGCCATAATATTAATATCGTCAAAAACTTCGTCGATTTTCTAGACCTTCAAACAACGATAATATATTGTTTTACATATCTGTCCGTGCTATATTTGTTAAGTTATCGACCTCTTTATAAATTGTAATTTGAAAAAAAAAGATAAAGATACTACTTTTTTGCTTTCAGGGATTTATGGCATTTGTCGGAACCATATAATGATAAATACTACTGTAAGCAGCATTATTCTCAGTAAATAAGCACCGTCCGAAGATGTATCTCTGTTTATTTAACTGTAACGAATATGCGGCAAGTTATTATTATTTAAGTCTGCCTGTTTAAAAATGACTTTTTAATTGAAAATAATCTATTTTAACACTTTTTGTCGTAATAAAATGTACGTCTTCATTTTAATAGGAATTTTTTTAGTTTTACCGAAGATAAGTAAATTGTTAACGGGTATAACGATAATTTGTAAGAATATTCAGAAAAGAAGTTTTATACCAATTACGAATACAATTCATGTGTTAGGTATCGCTAGATGACTTATTTAGAGTTTAGATGATCTCGAATGTGGTTTTTTTAAAAATAAAAATTAGAAATTAACGTATATATTTTGACTTATAAAAATATTTTGTTTTTTTAAAACGTTAATGTTGTGAGCTATAAAAAATCTATACTTACTCTAGAATAAAATTCTAAAAAAAATAATTATAAAGAAATTAAATCGCACTAGCTTCATATATTGATGTAATTAGAAACAACTTTTTAAAAAAGCTAATTATCGTTTATTGCGATCACCGGTTTAATTATCAAAATAGAAACGAATGTCGAATATTTTAACTTTATTAGTTAGAGTTATATAAATGATACCCGATATTATAATATCTTACTTAAATATCGTGAATGGAAGTCTTAATTTCGGATTTTTTATTTATTTAACTCTGATAACCTCTGCTGTATATGCGGCTACGTAACAAGTCGCAAACGATAATCAGATGTCTTCATTTTATTTTAAGTAAGAGGTGCAGAAAAATGATCTCGTTCGTACGATTAACAATATACACCTTCTTACAAAGAATACGAGCCGCTTCGGCTTAATAGATAAAATTAATAATCGATAACCATAGTCGTGTGTAGACAAATAACTATGCCGATCAAATAATTTAAAACAGGCGTAATTGTTGTCCTGTCAGACAAAATATTGGATTAATAACATCTACATACATTAATTATAATTTAATGATATATGAAAAAAACCTTCTTACACATACTGCTTTCATACATACAAAAAGAAGAAAATGCAGTTTTTAATTTTTTTAAATTGTTTTTAATATTAAAACCATTTATTTGTTGTCTACATTACTAAAAGAATCAATTCTTATTTTTAATTATGTTCAAATTTTGATCTAGCATTCACTTATTCCTTCACTTAAATCTCTGATTTTATAAACAATTTGGGAGAATAAAAACTTGTAATCGTTAATCGCGACTTTGATATGATAATTCAACCACACTTTTTTCCCTTGTTTTCATTGTTCTAAAAATCGTTATTTTTCTTCGGTGTATTATAATTAAAGAAAAAAAAAACAGTCGACAAGTAAAAAAGGTTATATAACTTAAAATATAAACAAAAATGAGTTAAAGGTAAAAACGGGTCTAAAAACAGTGTTCGTATTATATCTCAAGACGGCGAGAAATGTTAACTCGAAGTTAGAAAATTTCTTTCGTATTTGACGTTCTTGCGTGAACGTACTTCGTACAGCCGTTTTATCGTTCAAATTTTTCGGTCGAACGCCATTTACCCCACGCGAAACGCAGTTTAGAAGATGAAGGGTGTGTAAAGAAATATAAGGGAGCACCCTCAACGATTTTACATCTAAATTATATTGTAGCATTGGGCTGTAGAGAGAAGCGACAAATACAATAATTGAACTCTATTATTTTAGCTTTTATTTTTCATTAACGAGCTTTACACGATCGGTCTCGCTTTCCTTTATAATAAATATAAATAATATGTAAGCTCTCCCTCATCTGGGAATTATTTATATTAAAATAGATTAAAATATATAAATATTAAAATATATTATAGTAGATTTTTATATTAAAATTCATTTTTACAATTAATCCGCTGAACAATGTAATATTGCTTTTATTTTAATGGAAAAATAATTTTAATTTTATCTAAAGATAAATTATCCTTATCGTAGAGAGTATAATTAACCGTTACGGATTTCATTATCGTTTAATAAAACGTACCTATTCTTTGTGCAGCCCTATTGAACAGAATTTTTTTTGATGAAAGTTAAAAAATAATAAAAGATAAAAATAAAAATAATGAAAAATTAAAAACAACGTATCAAAGCCTAGATAAAAATCCTATCACACGAATCCCGCTGGGTTGCGTGCGACATTAAAAAACCGTTTTTATACCTTTGCTTCACAAAACTTCACCAGTTCAATATCTAAAAAATGGATTTTTAAATCGTTTAAATTAGAGATCAACACGGCTTAAATGTTTTTCTGTAAAAATTATATATTTTTTGTATCAGCCGATTCTACCACAGAAACATAAGATCTGCACCTCAATAGAGACCTGTCCTCAGCCAAAAATTATGAATAATCGCTCATTACTTTCCTTTCCAAGAAAAGTCATTACCGACTAACGACAGGTGCACGATTTTGCTTCAAGTGCAGCAAGTTTTTTCCATCAAATATTACAGAACTATCCTAGGACATGCGGATGATTCCTAAAGAAAAAACCTCGCTGTTCCCAGAACCGTGTGGCTTAAGGAAATATCCGATTGAAATATGAATCGTCCAGAAAAATCCCTGCTAGAGGATAAACAAATTGTTTTCAAGATATTATGTGCGTTCACATTTTTTTGAGGATAATATATATTTTTGTTATAATACATGAACTGAAAAATTTAGAAACAAAATTTATCGATTTTGATACGGTATTTAAAAATGCCGAGTACATAAAAGCAAAATTACGATGTTTAGTGGATGAGTTGTAAAAATGAATATTAAATATTCTATTTTAATACAAATAATTTCCCAGGTATTTAAAATTCGTGGCATTTAAAAACGCAGAGTAGATTGTATATTAATTTTGTAACCATCATTGACGAAATAATTCTACCGTAGTTCATCCATTTTTCACTTCTAGGTACAAATATATTTCGTTCGCAACTTAAAAAATTGTCGTTTACACAAAACATAATTAATATTATTCTATAACGTTTTGTTTTTCAATATTTTTATTATGAAAATTTTGAAATAATTTCGTGTGTAACAAAATATAATTTTTTCGTAACGTTGCTGATCAATCAAACATTATATTGTTCTATGTATAAGTATTACACTCTGAAATATCTCAGAGTAAAAATTGTTTGCTTTTTTTGTCAGTTTGTGATAAATTAATATATATATATATATATATATATATATATATATATAATATTTATTTATATATATATTAATATATATTATTATATATATTTATATAATATATAATATATATTTTCAAATCAGAACATCTGTTATACTGTTTGTTTTATGTAAAAAAGGAAGCAGAATGTTACTCAACTGGGATTTGGAAAAATATACCACAACATTACTACTAATATTCAATTGATTTTCTTTCATCACAAAGTATTTAGTTCGACTACTGAAAAGGTCAACGGTTGAGACGAAATTGTGTCAACCGAACATAGAGCGTATATGCGAGAAAACCTTTGATCTTCTGTGTAAGAAGCCTACAGTGAAAAAAATTCTGCGCAACTCGATTTAAAGATTATTCTGAAGTATTCAATATTTGATCGTTGATACGCTATCAATTTTTTACATCGTTGACCGGCACAAAACAGTTTTACTAAGCGATACTTTTGTCCGCATGAAATGTGACGCATACGGTCGTAATTCATATTATGGCTATTTTATGTATTACAGCGACCGATGCTACAGTACACGGAGGGTAGATACTGTTAATATTTATTTGTTGTTTTCTGATATCGTAATGGAAATGATAGCGACGCACAAATTACAATATATAATTTTCAGAAAAACTAAAAAATGACTGCTTTTTATCTTTTCACAGACTTCGTATTTCAGTCGCTATTCAAGATGAATCAGAAATTTTAAACTCGGCAGAAAAATTACGGTCGATTTAAATTCGAGGAGCTGCAACAAATCTTTCTTTATTTGAAAATACATGCTCAGTAAATCGTTTTTCCATTCTTTAAATAAATTTTTAAAAATAAATTTTAGTTAATTTTCAGCATTTTTCAAACATAAAATGTGCATTTCTTTTTTCTAGAAATATTGTATAGAACTATATGTGAAATATTTTTTTAATCTCGGAAACCAATTCGTTCAGGAAAAAAGATCCATTTTTTTTTTATTCGTATAAGTGTATAATTAGATCACTTTTGGAACCGGAAGGGAATTTTAATCACCTGTATGTTTATAGTCTTCCTCATCTAGATCTGAAATAAATTACGGAAGAATTATGTTTACGACGCGGGTAGGTACCACATAACAACTGCATTTTGATCCGTGTCCAAAGAGCGAGAGAGTAGCAGTACAATTTAAAACTTAACGTTCAACCGAATAATTCCGGACCCGATGAGAACCCGATCGGATGAGCGTGTTAGCTCACTTATTCAGTGGACCGTCAAATCTTTGTAAGACTCTCATATAGTGCGATTTTTGCTAAAAGAACAGATCTCGTTTCCGCAACACTTTTTGATGGGTTGAAAAGCTGTAGTATTGTATTTTACCGAATTTATAAAAAGATACGGTTAAGACGTTTCTTATCAGCCAATAACGTGTGAAATTTTTTCCCATTTATTCGATTAACTTGGAAATCATCAACTTCTTCAAAAGCCATTTTAGAAAAGTTATTGTTAAAAAAAAAAAAACATTTTCACAGTTTTAAAAAGAATCCAAACGAGGAATCTAAACGTATTGAAATCTATACGTGGGATGTCTGATGACGCAGTAGCGAAATCTGTACATACTAATGTCGCAGTACGGTTTCTCGTGGGACAAACTGACTTCTGTCGCTACAACGAATCTTTTTAAAAAGTTAGGAAAAGGATTTCTTGTAGAAAAGATCATGAAAATCAGTGCGCAGATCTAAAAGAACAAAGATCGAAAAAAATCGAATTTCTTTTTGTTTAAAAATGAAGCGCTTACGTTTCAACGTTTTGAAAGATGAGATAAAGATTCTGAGACGACTGTCAATCAAACTATGTACGTATCAATTGCATAAATCGATACGGAGGTAAAATCTGGAAAAGAAAAAACCGAAACTGCTGCCCGAGATTTCGATGACGAGAGATAAATCCACCTATTCGTAGTTTTAAGGACACTTACAGCGTCCAGAACGAGTGCTTCAAATACATACATAGGTACTTCAAAACGAGTCATAGGTACTTTTATCGACGCAAAAAATATTTACGGTAATCAAGCGGGCAAAACTCTAATATAATCGGATATTAAAAAACGTTTTACTTGATTATTTTAATGCGAAATAAACGGAGTTATTTACAAATTTTATAATTAGTATTTGTTTGGTACCGTTACCTGACGGTTGTAGGCGACACGCTGAGAGACTCTTGCTCCTGAACAAACATAACCAGGAATAATACACCTCGTGCTTTGTTCACAAAGGAAAGTAAAGAGCGAATCGACTTCTTTACTGAAACGGACATATCATCGCGTATGTGCAGGCCATGCGCGCAGAAATGAAGTCTGTAATAAACGATGTAAGAGACATTGTTTATCGTAGGGATTAGTGTCGCTTGTACCTCGGATGGTTTTCGTGATTTTAGACAAAAGGGACACCGGGACAAGTAGTTTCAAGTACAACATTAATGAATCCCGTTATATGTATTCGGTAAGGGAATTAAATAATAATGTAATTTTAAGTTTACTTTATTTGTTTTTCTGTGAACGAAACCTTAATTTTATTATGCAGATAATAAAATATAAAATTTTATTACATTCTCAATAATATGGGTATTTAGTGATGAAACTCATCGATATTAATTTAAATATAGAAATATTTATCGCGATACAAGTCTTATTTGTAAATAAATAACAAGAAAAAAGAGAAATGTAAATTATTTTTGCCTACATATTAATACGACAGCAAGCGTATGTTTTAATAATACACGAAGAAAAAATGTACTGGTTCTCGATTACGATTTGGCACAAAATGAAATTTAATTAAAATAAAAAAAATTGAAAAATATTTTCAGCCGCACAACTGACTTATGTACGCGTTTTGAGATCATATGGTCTTCAATATGTCAGATAGTCGGTAGCGTGACGTATACCTTGTTGCGATGTATGTATCGATGTAGTGTAATATTTGATCCGAGAATTCATCCGAGCGCGAACGATCGGAAATCATTTCGCTCCTATGCGTTTTTATCACGGAATGCTCACTGTCTTGAGTGTGGCTGAAAGTTTTTGAGTTCGATTAACGTCTCTTCCCTGATGCTCTGCAGTCATTATATTACGGGACTAAAAGAGAGAGGAAAACACGGACTGCGCTTAAAAGCAAATCGTCGTAAGAAAAACGATTTCTTTGGTGACCAATCTTTTACAATGTTGTGACCATTCTTAAGCTAATCTAGACGCGTAAAAGGTGGAGGTATCATATTCAAATCTCACCGTATTTGAAATTAAATTTTTAAAATCGATGAAAAGATACGCTCATCGAGCGCCAGATGAAGGATAGCGATCGGCGGGTATTATCAGAAAAATCGCTTAAATTAAACGTAAATTAAAGATCGATTAGACGATCTAAAAACGGATTTCGCTACAAAAGTGGGCTTCGAATGAACGTCTGCATTCCAAGTACTTTTTACTCATATGGATGTGTTTACGGCGATAAATAAAGAAGAATTTAAAAAGATTAACATTACATACATTGTAAGGAAGTATTGTTTTCAACGGAGTTTAAAATCTTTACTTTCAATAGAAGTTAGGCTAAGTTGTAGATTTTACTGGAATTAGTTCTTAGTTCTGAACACAACTATCCTGTAAATACTTGATTTGTGTGTGTGTGTTCAGAGTGCTTGTGTAATTTTTTTGTTGGAAAAATGTTTAAAAACTAATTTTTTTCGGCAGAGAAGTAACATTTTTATCGGTGTAGATAAAACTGTGATTTATAATTTCCAAAAACTTGTAACTCAAGTGATTTTTATGGGAAAACTAAGACAAACAATTCAGCTGAAGAACGTATATACTTATTCAACTTAACGTCAATTTCATTTAAATAACGACACTTATAAACGTTAATGTTGTTACAAAACTTATAAGTATCAAAGGTCATAAAATATAAGGTTTCATCGATAACAAAAACGTTAAATATTTTTACGGCTTATTTATCTTTAATCAAAAATACAAAGTTGTTCCACTGCTATTATAATTTTCCTTCGTTCTTCTTGATGATGATACATCGTTAATTTTTTCGGAGTTTTATCTCTAACAAAATAGAAAATTACATCGGGAACTGTTCTTGACTATAACAAGGTATACATACTATTATTCGCAAACTTTGCATAAGCTGAAGCCGATTCATAGAAAATTATAATTTTTTGTTCTGTTAAATATATATATATAGCTTCATAAGACGGTACAGTAATTCTAAATTTGGAAGTTATTTAAAGTTTAAAAGTTATGAAAAATGTAGGAATTGATGAACTACCAATAGAAGTGATTAGATGTCTCAATGAAGAAGGATTACAGGAGATGATGAAACTATGTAATACGATCTATAATAGTGATGTTTCCATATTTCCTTAAAAGACTGTGTTTACAACCCCCAAAAAGCACGGTGCAGTAGATTGTTAAGATTATAGTACGATCAGTTTAATTTCGCATTCGACAGATTCTTCTGCGAATTCTAAGCAGAAGACCGAATAAAAAAATTGAGCGGATGGTTATAGGTTGCATAAGAACAAGAACGCTATTGAGTTAACAAAAATTTTGCTTAGAGCCGAATAGAAAAACCTAATGGAGAAAGTGCACGTTTTATAAATATGGAATAGCATTCGATCATGTCAAAAGGGATAAACTAGTGGAAGCATTAAAAGAGCTAAAGAGCGATCGAAAAGATAAAATATTAATTAAAGAATTATAACTTAATCAGAAAACGGCTGTGAAAATAGGAAACGCTCAAACCGAGTGGTTTCACATAGGAAAAGGAGTAAGACTAATGTGAGGTCTATCACCGACTTCGTTTAGTATGTTTGTTGAAGATATGATAAAAAGTACTCTAGAAAAAGATAAAGGAATCAGTGTGGGAGGAAGAAGAATAAAATGGATAAGATGTGCAAATGAAGAAATATTTTTTTAATTAAAGAAGAACAGGGTATTCAACAAATGATTTGAGTTAGAGGAAATTATGAACCAGTAAGGTATGAGAATGAATGCTAAGAAATTGTTGGAATAAAGATAGGAAACAATAGGCTGATCCTTGTCTCATACCCTCCAATAAGTCAATTATTGTCCCGATTTCGTCTGCACGAAGGAATAGGTTAATATTTGAATAAATTAAACGGTTCAGATACGTAATATCATTTCATCAACAGGAGATTAAAAAAGTTGAAAGTAAATAAAAACAAGAATAAAAACAGCTAAGGAAACGTTTAAAAGAAAATAACAGTTATTATGTAGTAAAATAAAAAAGTCTTGAAGAAACTTGTTCTGAACTGTATGAATTTAAAATACGGACGCTACGAATAAGAAAAAAGGAGAATTTCGAATGCGGACACGGAGGAGATCGGAAAAAACAAAGTGAAAAATTAAGAAGTAATGAAAAATTTGACGAGATTAGACGCTTAATCGGAAAGATAGCTTTATTCGTATTAGCTACCGGTTGGCTAGCGTGACGTGAAAGCTAAATCGGATGGGATAAGGATCGACTAGAAGGATCAGTACAAGGTGAAAAAACCCTAAAAAGAATAAAAATTATAGACGATCTAAAAGGAAATTGGAGCTATAAAGATATTAAAAGTTTAGCTGTTAATTGAGGAAAACGGAGACGACATAATGATGATTATCGAGCTGTTCCCAAGATTAACACACATCCCGTGATAGCCGTACCAAGCAAAG
Organism: Lycorma delicatula; assembly: GCF_047948215.1. NCBI lineage: Eukaryota > Metazoa > Arthropoda > Insecta > Hemiptera > Fulgoridae > Lycorma > Lycorma delicatula. Next base: position 65,774,476 of record NC_134458.1, read on the forward strand.
TAGGGGTGAAGCGATTTTCCAGTTGTCTTCTTCACAGAGCCGAATATATCGTTGCAAGACTGCATGCCGCGTTCTCTAAAATTGAGGCGGTATTCGGTCCTACAAGTAACACCTTTGTTGTATTAATCGCATCATTACTTTCCGATAAAGCGTTCGATGCCGCTTATTCTTCAGCTAATTCATATGCGTCACGATAGTTGGGACAGACAGTATAATGCAATAAAATTGTAATTATCAAAAAATTTCTAAGGACTAAGTTGAAGAGAAAAAATTTGAAAATGTGGTTGTAAATACTATATCGGAAAGTTTAATGGGTACTCCGCCCTCCGGATAACTTACCATATTATTTTTCTAAAATTGTTCCGAGGCAAAACTTTTCAGGTCTGTCTAGTAGTACGGATGTCACGAATACCAGTAGATTTTTCAACTGTTATTTAAATAAACCGATTTACTTTATTATCGAATAAATCGATTTAGATATCCTTATCGGTATACGGAAAAATATCGCAATTTATTAACAGATAAAAAGCCTGTTGTTTTTTACTCTACTGAGGGAGAAGTTAAGCTTGTTTGACGATTAGTGAGTGTTAAATAAGTGCAATTAAAAAATGGCTTCACAATTTTCATATACAAAGTATTATGAGCGAAAAATATTTGTGCACTTTCACCAAAAACGGGAGGGTTGGATAAACACGCGCGTCGAATATGTTATCGTGCGGCGATGTATGATAATCGTACCCCTATGAAAACATCATATCACGACCTTTTAAAGATGTATTTATTACGTCTATTTTTAGTTTAAAAACCTTTTTTCATTATAATAAATTTATTGTTTACGGTTAGAATAATTTATGAATTTAAAAAATATTTTTATCGAATCGTTAAAAATGTACTTACATTTTAAAAAAAAACCTAAAATCGTTATGTTTTTCTGTTTCGTTCAGTATTTTCAAGAAAAGTTGAAATACTACACCGTTCTCGGCCATTTTTGCTGGAATTTTAAAAAATATTTTCTTTTCGTGTAATCGACTTTCGTGTTGAACCGAAATACGTTCTGTAAATGAATAGTCGGACTCTATAGTCCTAACATCTGTAATAAAAACTGCCATTGCCATAGAAACAATCAAAATTATATAATATAAGATGGAATAAAAAATAATAAGATGAAGATTTAAATTAAATTGATTTTTATTTTTTCATTCATTTCAATATTTATAATTAATCCATTACAATCCAAAATTGTACACATTTTATTTCTTACAATAATAACACAATTATTTACAAAATAAATTCGTCTCGATGATTACGCATCTTAGCATACCGATGGATTACGCAATCTATATCAATTTGCATGTTGTTATGAATATGCATTAGAGCAAGTGACGTCTAATTACCTATTACCTAATTATCCTACCTCTTAATTACCTAGTAAGAAAAAAAGATATATTCAGGTTAATTGCAGAGTTGCAACTTGCTACTGGTTATTTTGACAATTTAGTATTGGCAAAACGTTTCATTTTTTCAATTGGGTTTTCAAAAGGAAAAGCCTTTGGGGGGGACCCTGTCCCCCATGACCCACTGTATCTGCCCCTGTCATCGACATACTTATTAAAAAGATTCAGTTTTAATTTCGTTCCCGTTGTATCCTCTAATATTTACTTATATATCATAAAATAAATTTATTTTTAAAATGTTATTAAATTAAACACAATCTCAAAAGATATAACTTTTTATTATGATAACTGTACTTAAACAAATTATTCGGTACATTTACTGATAAAACTAATGAAATAGCACATAGTTTTACAAAATATAATTTTACTTTCTGTAATTACATACGATGATTTTATTATGTCGAATGACAAAGATAATGAAAGCTTTCGTTAAATTTTATTTATTTATATAGATTAAGCATATCATTTATGTCAGAGATAATTTTTTTTCATTCTTACTATAAAATGCTATTTATTAAAAGTGTATTTAGGTACTATTATTTTTATAATATCAGTCTACTCTGATATTAAATGGGTCATACCTTAAAAAATTGGATAGTAAAACCCACGATAAACACGAAAGATACTCGCGGTTCTTTTCTTCATAATCTGGAGTTGATTTCATAGATATACAATCATAAAATCGGTGTTTAGCATTTTAATGATATATATATCTTACGCGACCTTTCATATAAAAAGCGAATGATACGCATTTCCTAAGTAAGCTTTTTGAAACTGGATGACATGAAAGAATTTGCATTTTTGAAAGGAAGCTTTACCTCGTGTCGACTCTACTTTATGTTCTAAGTATTTTTTTTTTTACACTTGTTTTGGTGAAATCGGTGAAAAATCTCTTATTAATTATTTTACCATCTACGGTCGTGAAAGATACGATCAGAATTATAGGATGAAAATTATAAACTAAGCTACGAAGAAAGTATGTTAGTTAAACACTTTTTTTTTGTGGGGAGAAACCGTTTACGAACATTTCCGAACCGAATTAATGAACGGGTTGTATCGATCAGAGTAATCTCAATAAATCGAATCGGCTAAGGAAAGAGAGTATAAATTAAACAACCGTCGAGGCAGGACCGATTTTAGGAAAACGTGGACGCCGACAGACACTGAGTTTTAGCAAAATTTCAGATGGAAATAGTTCTGAAAGTTTTGAGGGAAACGCTGAGAATTGGCAAACGCAGAGATGTAATAGTCGATGACTGTAGATAAAATAAGACTGCCCGGACTTGTGCTAGGATTTTCTAAACTTTTATACTGCGAGGAAAACTTTTATCGGTAGCAGGAAAGTCGGCAGAACGAAACTGTGATGTTCGGAAGAGATTTAACGCGATACTGAGGACTGGAGAATTACTCCTATCGACGGACTGTTACGGTCGATTACTTACGACAGATCGTTCAAGATTGCCGACGTTCAGCTAACAGATCGTAGTATCGAATAAAACCCAATTATTTACGGGCGGTGAACGTACCTGTTACACGGGTGCTTTATAATTTCTGGAGAAAGGTGCGATCGAGCGAAAGTTTTTGAATTAAGTTCTTTTCTTCACGGCATTCTTTCCTTTCGACCGCATGTACATATATTTAGCTATTCGATCACTGCGGTTATTATTATTATTATTATTCTGAAAAATTTCACTCTAGTGTTCGATCCGATCGATCGTTAAATATATATATAACCGCCTTTAATATCGTTAGACTTTTAAGATGAGGGAGTAGGGAGGTCTGAATCCAACTTTACTAACAGCAAGAAGTGAATTACAATTAACAATTCAATCTTTTCAAACCGAAATCAGTTAAAGAGAGGCCTATTCGTAGGATCTATATTAATCGCTTTATTCAGTCGATTATATATAAATAATAACGTGCGTATTAATGTGTAAGTTGTTTAAAGAATGAAAAAATAGTGATGCACGTATTCGAGCAGTATGTTAGCTTTATTAAATTAAGTATCTATGAAGAAGTACAGAGAAAACGCCGAGCTAGCTCGATGGTGTAACCGGTAACAAATTAATATAAGACAAATATCTGATAAATGTATCGAATGATAATACAAATAATATAAGATTACTATCAAAATTTGTACGACCGATACAAAATAGAAATCGGTAACGATTTGACACAAGTGAATCGAGCAGAAGGTTTGGGAGTCTAGTCTAAATAAGTTACCGATAAAAATTTCCCATATTCATCGTTCTTTCTTTTTCCGATTATGCAACAACAGCGGCATACTGTATAACAATCGGATCCGGTTAATCGGCTCAGAATGCGAGTGTTTGATGGGTATTCAATCACTGTATGATCGGCAATTACCCTACTGCTATCGATTGTAGCGATTTGATTTTCTTATACGGTATTTCGTAGCAGAAACATTTATTTGTTTTATTTTAGATAGAGAATTTTTCAGACGGATTTTAGCGTTATAAATATCACGTGTTATCTGCTACTAAATATAATTATGTAAAAGGATTTTAACCGACTCGTGCGGCAAGAGGACCGAATCGAGCGTAATTTTAAAGTTGAGGGGCTATAAATAGATCTAAATATAAGTTAAAGCCTGTGAAAAATTCTATACGATAACTAAACGTCGAAAGTATATCTTCTTGAAAGATTTTACCGAATAAGTACACAAAATTCTTGATAGGTTCGAAGTTTTTAGGTTTTTCACCGGAAACTGCCGTATTGTCCGAATATACGTCGACGCTTTTTCCTATATTTTCTTTCATAAAATGGGGAGGATGTCAACCTATATGCGGGACCCACTTACATCTGGATTCGACAGGTTTTTAAATTGTTCCGTAGTTTATTTTCGTTTCTATATTCATGTTAGGGGACTTATTACAGTTTATATTTATAGTAATAACTACCTTCGGTTATTATTATTTATAAAAGTACTTAATTAATGAAAAAGGTTGGATGAATATGAGTCTTTTGTCAAAGATTGGTTTAAAACGGTCTGCTACAGAAACTTAGGTGTTATAATACAGCGATCCACGCTAATATTAGATGCGTTCAAGGGTCATTTGACTGAAAATCTAAAATCGGGTTTAAAAACTAAACACGGAATTAGTAATAATACCTGGTGGTATGACTTCACAGTTATAGATTTCGGATGTAGTTTTGAACAAGCCTTTTAATGATAATGTTAAAAAAAAGTGTAATTGTTGAGTGCGAAGCAACAGTTATCGGCTAACTCCTATTAGAAGAAAAAAAACCTTCCGTGAGCTCTTATTATGTGAGTGGATTATGAAGCCATGGAATTCGACACCAGATGGCATTGACAAAAATGTTTTTAATTGTTGCGTTAGCAATACATTAGATGGAACTGAAAATGATATTCAGAGGGAGGAAAAATCAAATAATGAAAAATAATGTTATTGATGACAGCATCAATTCAAGTGTTAATGAATTGTGAATGAATATTTTAATGCAGTTTTTTCATGAAAATATAGAAAAACACATTTAAATAGAAATTTAAAAAATTGCAATAATTATTATTTCTTTTAAAATATTCCTTGCTTAAAATCTTGCGCGTAATTTTATATATATATTTTTTTGTTTTATGGTGCTATTTTGATATAAAATTTAAATAATATGTATAATATGATAAAATACTAATATAATAGTGTATAATAAAAAGGATATACAATATACGTATAATAACTTAGGAGATTAATTTTTTATTGGCGGTAAAATTTTATTTGGTTGAAAAAAAATTTCTACCAATTTTTTTCCTGAAAATTAAATTAAAAAATTTGGAGTCGACGTATATATTCAGTGTCGACGTGATATTCAGTGTCGACGTATATTCGGGCAAATAAGCCATTAATCTGATATTTCTATACCAACTGTCATAAACTATCATTGTATTGTTTTTTAACATATAGCGTCCGATTGAGGCTTAAAATACCTGAACGAATTTGCAAAGTCCATCATAATTTTCCACACTGGGTTACTGGTTTTTATTATCAGTATTATTATTATTTTTTTTATAAAAGGAGCAGACTGATCTACCTTTCCCCGTTAACCGTGTACCTTATATGATGTAAGCTTACCTATTAACGTACCTGTAACATAATTGATCACACACATGAGAAAATTAAAATGCAGTAATGACCAAATTATCTATATATATATATATATATATATATATATATATATATGTGTGTGTGTGGACTTAAGAACTTGGTGATAAAACGTTTTCTTCCGCGAAGGCTGATGACTTAAAAGTACTTAATATTAAACAAATGTATTTAATTCTACAAAGAGATACAGAGCTGTCTCCTAAGTATTCTCGATTATCGAACGAAAATTCAAGTATTTATCAGAAATAGAATGAGATGTATCACCTCGATCTGTGTTGTAAGAATTTTGTCGTAAGCGGAAGATTTTTTTTTTATTCAGAGATTAATATTTTTGAATAAGAAAAACCTTACGCACTGCAGAAGTTATCACGGTTCAGGTTAAAAGGCATACGAATGAAAGGATCTTGCTGTAAATATTTATGGAATGAATTGATTATAAAATAATCCTGACATATTATAACAAACCTACTGTATTCAAGTAATATGAACTTTTAAGTAAAACTGTTGATTTTGAAAAAAATTTCGTTTGCTTACTCTAAATATAAGCAGGTCCCATGTTTTCCATTTACGGTGTATTGAGGATTGAAAAATATTATTATCATTGTTATTTCTAATATTCGAGTTTCGATATAATATTTTTTATCCTCAATTCTCAGCGAGTACCTGTCCGAAGAAGTATCGGCGAATTATTATTATTCTATTTTTCTATTAAAAAAATCATGTTGTTGTTATTATTATTTGTAATTCTGTTTATTTTTAAAAGTTCAATTTTATTTTCAGATTCATTTCGTCCATTTTTTATGCTATCTTACCCTCCTCGCTACACTTCATCGCTCTTTTGTATCCTCTGGTCGCGTATGTTTACGCAAAACATTTATAAAACTTACAAGAAGCCGTAAAGAATAGAAGTTTCATTTTATTTCTTTATTTTTTTGTTACCTTTAATTCGCTATAGCCATCGAATTAGGAGCAGTTCAATAGGGTACAATGAATGAAGAACGGATCGAACTCCCTTTTAGTAATGACTATGATGTTACATAATGCTTACCGTGTTATTTCAGCCGACTAAAACACCCCTAAAAAAACAACGCATTTAACTTAGGGTGGCTTACTCTGTTCGGTTAATAAAGCACCCTTAAACGGGAATGTTTACCTAAGGGATTTAGCCTATTGATAGTTGTAGTCGTTCGAGCTTATAAACATAATTATTTCTACCCCTCCTTTTTAAGATTGCAAGGAGGTAGTCAAATGCTGTGACCACTGATTTAACAAGCCCTCTTCGAACACATATACACATATACGCACACACATCATTTACAGTATCTAAGATTGAGGCTTAATTTATCGGAACGAATAAGTATTTTGTTTTATTGTTCATGGATTGATTTTTTCCGTATATCTACGAATTAGCTTAAAAATCGTAAAATATTAACGAAGTTTATTAGTGCACTTATAATAATTTAAAATTAACAAAACATTTTGGATTTATAAATATTGAAGACAGGAAACGTTCAGGTCGTGATCTAATATCGTTTTATTTTTTACAAATAATATAATTATTACTAGTAAATATTTGTGATATAATTAGTATACTACTAATGTATGATACCTAATAATATTTATTATACTAATTATAGTACGTTATACAGTAATTAGACAATAATATAATAACTATTACTTTTACTCGGTAATATAATTGAAAGAGGCGTGTAAATTAGATTTTAAATGGATAACTTCGACGTAAGCTTTTACTCAGAATAGGTAGTGATTAAATTTATGATCGTTGCAAGTATACCGAACAAAAGCCCGAAATGGAACTTCGTATATGTCGGCCAGTAATCGTTACGGTAGCTCTTGCTAGTACTGAGATTTCTATTGTGTTACATACGATGGACAAATATGAAAAAGACTTCATATTTGACTTCATTAGACTTCATATTTGACTCAAATTAGACTTCATCTAAAATTAATTTATTTTATCGCTAATCGCATGTTCGCAATTCTGTATATGTTTGTAATAAATACGGATCGAAGATGACGGCGACGTAGCATCATCGATTTTGAACAGCGGACGTAAATTCTTTTAAACGAGAAACATTCGGGCTACTTTTACTCCCGTTATAATTTTTCTTGATTCGTAATAAAATCTTGGCATCGGGTGTCGGACGCGAAGGCATAGAAGACGATAATAAAAACAAAGTCTTCGCTAAAGAGGAAGCGTCTCTTTTTTATATAGACCTGTTTATGGGATGAATTCGACCGGAGTAAGGATCGTAATATTTAAAAGGACTTACATAACCATAGTTCCAGAAAAAAACCTGAGGAAGACGCTATTCAAAAGTCGGGTACGGGACTTCAAAGAAGGACCTTATTTTTCGCTTGCGGATGCTGATCGTTCTAGATGCGGTAACGACATATACTACGGATTTAATTCGAATCGATTTTCAAATGGAACTTTTCATCGGTGCTAGAAATCGAAGATGCATCGTTATCGGATACGAGGGCTTCGAATTCAAATGCGGTTCTATGTCTTCGAGGCCTGTCGTTCGTGTGAAATGAAAATTTCTGCCCGATCAGGAAGATTTTAGTACTCCTTACAGATACAGAACGGGAGATTTATGCTCGTTTCTTTGTGAGTACATTATAACCATTGGGGGGCTTTTTCTCAGTTCCTTCTGTTATAAAAAAAAAGGGTACGTAAATAATTCTTAATTTCCGGTAAGCTGAAATAATATTTCAGAAAATGAGCCATAATAATCGAGGAATTGTGTTAATTATTTAGTAATTTCTTAGGAATGATTTAGCAATGCAGTACGAATTACACTATTTGGATGATCACGGGCGATTTTGTTACTCTACATTATTTCTACTAACTTTTATAAATTGTTAACCGGATTTGATTTTATTTACAGAAAATCATGACTGATCACTAATAAACGAAAACGCAAACTGTAACTTAAATGAAAAACAGTTCTTGGTATTTATGCTATTAGTACCGATTCGGACAATATGATTAAAACGATTTCTTCAGTTGTGATTAAATACCATTTATGTAATGTCATCTTGTCATTTTCTATTAATTTTTATAATTACACATTTGAGAAAGGATTTTTTATTTAAATCTGAGGTTAGGAGGTCGATCTGTTTAGTACCAGACAGCGAATTGAAACATTTAAATTCTTCTTCGTTTAATTTGTACCGAAGTGGATATCGGCATCGTTCAGTATTTTATTTAAATTTAGGGAAACCTAATTTAATTCGTGAATATTTTTGTAATTATGTGTTTATATTAAGGTGTTAAAACTAAGGTATAAGATAATATAATAAAACTCTAACTTTTTTTATATTTTTGTTATAACTTTCGAAACGGATGTCGATTTTCTTCTTGTCATTGTCAAATTAAAAGAAATTGTAACATATTCTCATCTAGATTAGTGACAATTTTTTAATCGTAAGGAGGAGCTTCTCGAATCTACTTATGTGCACTTTCAAACCTTATTCGATTTATCAAAAGGACCGATTTCTGTAATTTTTTTCTTAATTTCGTAGAAGTTCCTCTTGTTATACCTTTTTTTGAGTTTCTCAAACAGATTAAGCGGAGATTTTTTAATAAAAAAATCAACGGTCTATATAGACGATTTCAAAACAATTTCAATCCTCTTGATTGCCAATACCGCTTAATATTGGATTTTTATTCAGTAATATTTTGCAAATCGATATTAATCTGATATTAAAATATTTTCCCTCGAAACTTTAACCAAATTAGTTACAAAACTTTAAATAAAAAATGATTATTTCACAATACACGGGTGTCCCGTTTTACATTTTTAAAACGAATAAAATTTTATCGTACATACGTACATACATGACAGTATATATGACAAATTTATATACCCTTCCGACACTTTAAATAAAAATAGCATAAAATGTAGAATAAAATATATTTTTTAAAATAAAACAAATAATAAATAAATAAAACCGATTTAAAAAAAAAATAATAATAAAAATACTGAAAATGGAAAGTTTTGGTCTGAAATAGGATTTTCTAAATTTAAACCCGCAAAAATTACATCGACTTCCGAAACAAATGTTATAAGAATAACTCGACACATTTTTATACGCAACATATAAATTCGTAAGGATTTTAAATAAAAGTTACGGGCCAGGATATGTACGAACTTGAATAACTTGAATAGGTATTCAAAATACCTACTCAATTCTTTCATTCTATTACAATTCTATCTCGCAACGTCATGAAGTTACGAACATCTATCGATTCCTCGACTCGATAAACCCACAAGAAATTCGTCATTTCTCAGCCATAATTTAAATGGAACGATTCCATTTTTGTTTAAAACTATATTTTTTGCGATCGACGTCAGTGATTTAGACATTTATTCAAGTTTTTTAACATTTTAATCACGTTTTCTCATACGGGGAAATTTTGAATCTCTAATGAAATGTCGTTCAGTAAGAGTAGTCATATGAAGTCAGCAATAATCTTTTGAAAGATCATATTTTATTTCGGTTTCGTTTCATTAAAGCCAGATTTTCTGATTTCGAGTTAAAGAAATTCGTTTATATATTACATGTTTGTCTGATGACGTAAAAATCGATTTGACAAAACCGATTTTGCTCTGTTAAAATATCAATCCGTGATTCTCTTCTAATCCTCTTTCTGAGAAAAAAATTGTAAATAATTAAAGATTATAAATCGGTTTACAAACAGGTTTAATAATTTTTCGATGCGAATGGTTTAAGAAAATTATAACACAATCTAAAAAATGATATTGCATTCAGCTTTTCTTACGGAATAATCGATTACGTATGAATCGATTCTTCCTGGAAGGAAAATAATCAATTAATTTAGAGGCTAAAATAATTTAAATGAAGGTTTTAGAAAAATAACAAATTGTACAATCGGACAGCATTACTTCGCTGTACTTGGAGCAAGTTATACGCGTACAATGAGCATCACACTGTTTTTTATATCGGATTAAATTGAAGATATTCGTAACTATTTTAATCTATATTGTTTGTACCATATAACGCACTCTTTCGTGCGTTTATTAAACTCTTCAAATTTCCGCACAAGTCGGATGTTTCGTTTTACGTAAATTTAAGCTGTAGGCTTAATTCTTTAAGGATTAAACGGTGCTCCAGCTTTACCATTTCGGTTTCTCAGCAAATTATTCGGCCCCTTTGTGAATCCCTCCGGATCAAAAACGGCCTGGATATGCTCTAACCGTGGAGAAAGCGGTTGTTTGTAGCGTCACGGTACCGGGATGGCACCACAAACAGGATGAGTGCGGGGGCCGATGCAAACCTCCTGGTACTATCCGGGGAAGTAGAGATTAATGAAAATGGGGTGTAGCGTGTCAATTCGCGAAGGTATTTCCTCGAGAAATCGGGTAGGTTATCGTCTTGCTTGGGATTCTTCAAAGGATTAGTACCTTTTGAAGAGTATTTTTTATAGAGTGTTCCAAAAGTAATGCAGAATATATATTTACAGAATGAACCTTTATTTTTGCATGAATTTGCAGAGATGTGACGTTTTTTGAAAAAGTAAACACTCCGATAGAATTTGTAAAATAATAACCGGCGAATGTTCCCCACGTCTCATATGACAATCGCGTAATCTTTTGGCAAAATTTGCGATCACATTTTCGCAGAATTGTAGCTCAATTGTTGCGATAACACGTAAGATTTCTTGTTTAACTTCAGGAATAGTTGGTATAAGTTTGCTGTAAACCTTGGAACAAATCGTCAGAGATAAAAGTCACACGGGGTAAGATCGCATGACCTTTGCGGCCAATTGTGATTACTGTTGTGAGAAATCAGCTGCCCGTAAAATTTCTACTGTAACAACTCGTTGTTTTCACGCGCCGCTGGAAGAACACCTTATCAATATCAAAGTCTAACTGCACGGCTTCAAACTGAGGCCAAAAAATGCTGTTATCATTTCGCAATAATGTATACCATTGACAGATTTAGTTCAACGCTCTACGTATTTATATGTTTTCACGATACTTATGCGCTCCTGCATCTCATATTTCTTCATCGTGACTAACTTGCTACTAACCGGAATGTGATTACTACAACATGTTCTTCAGAGAGCGTTGTAAGCCAACGGAAACAAATTAGGCGGGCAATTTAAATCCTGCGTTAATTTTGAGACAATCTTTTCTTACAGAATAAATATGTCGATCGTTTATTCGGTAAAATATCATCCGGAGTAAATTCTTCTGGAAAATTACTAAACCGGAAAATAAATTAAATACATCACGGTCCGATTATGTCGTTTATATGATACAGACTTTTTTGCGAGATTCTTCATAGGGTTGTGCTTTACAAACAGTTTTTAAAATTTGGAAAATTATTGTTAGATCCATGAAAGAAATAGTCGATGTAGTCAATTTTTGTATCAGTAGGTCTATTATAAATTCCATGTTTGTACTTATACGAAATGGTTGCTTTAAAAAAGAACATTGATATCCAAAATCGTCACGAAATGAAACACAATAATTAGATCGAAACATAATTGAAAGTTAGCAAATATAAGTTATATTTAGCCGATTAATTAATGAAAAAACTTCCAAAGAATGTAAAAGATTGTAGAGTCGAAAAAATTTAAAAGATTGCAAACTGAATTTTACGTTCCATTCAGTTAATTAGTTATTTTCCTCATATTTATTTTTAAATTTTGGTTTGTAATTGTAATTGTGATATACCATTACCAATTTTTTATTTAGTTTAAAAAAATTAGAACGGAGCTGAGAAATGCTTAATTAAATCGTCGGTACCACTAGAATTGGGAAGTAACAGATTCAAACGGATTAGAAAGAGAAATAAAATTTAGAATTTGGCCCGAAACTCGGTTTCTTGAAAAAATTAAAAAATCTATTGTGTAGATCAATAAAGTCTTAGCGTTTCTTATCGAGTAAAAATGATAAGTTTTAAAAATATACTTGCAAATTTCTTTCACTGACGGCTAAGAAACTTAAATTTTTTTAAGTTCTATTAAAATGTAAAAATAGACTGACTTTAAAAGAGTAGTGTTAAATTCAATATTTGTATTAAAGGAATGCGTTATCAAAGTTTGAAAGATGGTATCAGTGTTCATCATTTATTTTTTGCTAATATATACAGAATTATTAATTCTTTCTTTATAAATAAGCCACATATTCCCCACGTTGACAAAGGATTTTTCAAAAGTATCTAATAACAATAATAAAATAAACAACAATAATAATAATAATAAGTCTTTCTTTCAGTTTTATATGACTGAAATTATTTGATTCTTGTATAATAAAATGTTTAATTCTACATCGATTATTATAAGGACGATATGATCTTACGAACGGGTAATATTTCTTGTAATCGTGGAAGTGAAAATTAAATTCATTCCGAATATAATATAATATAATAGAGTAGAATACGGTAGATGGTGCTCTGCGGGCAGGACTGGATTGTGGATCGCTGGGTTTCGGATATACAGTGTAACCGAGTGTGAAGGGAGGTGGTAGGTTATGTGCGAACTGTACCCTAGGGAGAGAAGGGAGCTTTTAGCACTAAGTGGCGGTGCAGCTGACGGTCCCGATCCCCCTTCCACCCTTCGATCTCTTAGACTCCAACTAAACAGTGTACAGGGTGTACGAAACTTGATACTCATCCCAGTTTCGTGTTCTCCTTGTCGGTAAACAATATCAAAAGTCTTCTTGTGTATGCCGACATCTCTTTCTTCCCGTAATAATGTACGTGATAAAAATTGTATTAGATTTATTTAGTATTCGGGAATAAAAAGCTAACTTTAACGTTTTGTGTTTTTTATCTTTAGGATTTCGTCACGTAAAAAATTTGCAAATCTTTTTGAAATAAATAATTAAGCGAGTTTTATTATTATTATTTTCGTAATAAATCTTTTGATTTCGATCACAGACAAAGGTCACAATATAAAAAGCAGTAACTCGTCTCATTTAACTTGTAATAAAAAATTTTTAAAACACTACTCTTAAATTAAACGCACTAAAAGGTAAATAATAATTTTAGGACGGTATCTCAGTATGGATTTGACAACAAGCTTTGATGGTTATATGTAAGATTATGTGAAAGTCATAGCTTCAAATTGAAAAGTTGATGTTTTTACCAATTTTTTCATATGCGTGATGAATGGCCTAAAGAGTGGGGTGCTCGTGTCAAAGCACCCCACTAAAAGAAAGCGTCAAAAGCTCATGTTGTCAAATCATCATGTCAAAAGCATCAAAGCTTGTTGTCAAATCCATTCTGAGATACCGTCCTAAAATAATTTTTTACCTTTTAGTGTGTTTAATTTAAATGGTGCTTTAATTTTTTTTTTTACAAATTTTTTATTTTCTACTTTTTAGAGTATTTAATATAAGAGTGGTTTTTAAAAAGGTTTTTATATATATATTTTTTTTTTTTCGTAAGTCTAAATAGTCTCCATAAGTTTATATTTTACAGCTGCGGTAGCGCACATGTTTGAGCGATCTTTCTAAGTTTTCACGTCTTCCAATTTCCAGTACCGCAGACAACAGTATAGGCAACTTTAAAAGTTCATATATCTTAAAATATTACTGTATGTACTCATATACACTTGAGTGGAGAAAGATGGAAAAATCCTGTTTTTTACATTTGATTCTTGCCATAATCTAGATGTGCACGCAGCAATTTGTTTTTGGATTCAGCACATCCTGCTCGCACACGGGCTATGTCTGACGAATCATCAAACATAAATATTGAATGTAACGGTTATATGAAATTTGAATTTTTCCCTCAGTCGTAGAAAAATACTTTCGTTCAATTTAATCAATTGAAACGACAATATCAGAATGATGGATAATTCTTGAGACTAGACTTCTGCACCACCATTGACTGCTCTGTCAGTTGCACTCCCTCCATCTTCTCCGGGGTACTTGGTTTGTCTACCCCTTTATTCAACGTGATCTGAGGGAACTGAGGTTCCATCTGTTTCTGTCCCTCAGTAGACCCAACTTAATTTCTGGTTAATCTGGGTATCCTCTATTTGCCACCATCTTAAAAAGGACGTCAGCACTATCTTCTGTGTCGAAAAACGTTGAGCCGGAAGTGCTTCAAGATTCGACTGAAAGTTCCGTACCATGAATCTCATACGATGCATAATCCAAGAACGAGTTAATATAAGAATGGTAAAAATACAAACGCTCTGTTTAAGAAAAACAGATCACGATTTCAGTTTAACATTTTAAATGATTTTGGTATTTTAATGGCTGGAAATATTAAGATAATATTTTTTTCCGAACCGTCCTGATTTCCACCTCTTATAGTTCAAACGTTTAATTCTCTTACATTGTTTGACTTCAAAATTTATATCGAAATCACTTACGCGCATGCGCGTCTTTGCCGTACAACGTACAGTCTTTTCTCTACCTGTAATGTCATATGGAATTTCAGATAACATTCAGTCTGTAAATTATAATTCTCTCTTAGTTTAACTGCAAGCACAAATTATGTGTTTTATTTAGGGATTGTACTGTATCAAAGCAGGCTGTTAACTCGATTACGGTTCTATAGTTGGTCTTTAACAATCACAGACGTTTGCCGTAAACAGTGCTCTAACCGTTATTGGAGATAGAGCCGGTCGATCAATAGAACAGCAGTGTACCGGTGACTAAGTGATTTAAATAAATTTAAAAATGTTACGGTCACGCGAAGAAAGATTCCTTTTCTGTGGAAATAAGACGCGGAATAATCAGTCTCTGTGAAAAATTATGCTTCTTCTTAAGAGAGATATTAGAGCTCTAATGACTTGTAAGCGAGCTAAATTCTCGCTGGAAGTTATCGGATTAGTAGTAAAAACGATCTATAGTTGCTTTAATATACCGATCAGAAAACCGTTCTAGACCATTATTTCTTTGTAAAACCACGTACTAGGAGTGTAGGAACACGATGAAGGTTAAAAGGTCAAGACCCGACCGTATTAATTACATTTTACGTTCCTCGGTTTTCCTATAATTTTTTTCAGGTTTCGCGGTACAGCGATCCTCTAGGCCACGTGTATCGTCACTATACGGACGAGGGATGGAGTATTATATACGTCCCGTAGTTAAATAAAACCGGGCTAGATATCCGGTATCTTTCGGGTACGATACGCGAGCTTACAATCCGTAATTATCCGACCGTTTTTTTAAACCAGATTTTCTTAAAGCTCTGATAGTCATGTGATTTCTTCTGAACGTTTTTTCATTAGCCGATCTCTTTTTTTAATAACTTAATTTTGTAATAATCGAGGTATTTTATCAGTTTATACGGTTTACCGATCGAAACATAACTGAAAACCTGAATTATTCAAAACAATTGTTAATATTTTTTATAAAACTAACTTACAGATAAAAGTATGTAAGAACACCGTATTGTAAAAGTAATTAAATATTATTATTTGATTTATTATTATTAAACCTCGTTTGCAATATTTACATTAAATAAAACTATGCGGAGATATCGATCTGAAAGTCAAGTCTCAACAAGAGTAAGTTAACTTATATGCAAATTCCAAGCGGGATACGTAAGAGAAAAATACATAAATTTTCTTCGAGAATAAATCTGTTAAATATACGTTTTGTGTAAATGAATCTTTAGAAAATTTTTCCGTTTTTGTCTTCTTTTCTATTAGTTCAATTTAATTTCTTCGTAATTTATTTGATTTAGTTTTAATAAAAGGTAAGAGATAAATTTAATAGTTAATATTTCCTGAATAGAAAAATAATGTAATTTTGTCGTTGATCACACAAATCTAAGTTCGGTATTTTGTTATCGTCAAGATCCGAGAAAGAGAAGCAAGTTCACCATAAGAAACAACAAGATCGTTTATTCGTAAGCGATGTCATTGAAGTTATTGATAGTGTAATAAACTATCGCTTAACTGTAATTTTGAGTGGGAAGGACGCGGTGGTAGAACGACGATGTGGCGATGAAGCCAAAAAAAGATCAGGACTGATTCGTACGTACATCTTAACGATTTAAAATATGAAAAAAATTATATTTCTACAGATCGAGTTTTCTAAAACAAATGTTTAACTTCACGACGCATTGTGACGGCTTTGTTATTCGGAAATTTTGCTGAACTTGTTAACAGGAAATATCATTTCTAATGTTTCGAAGTACTGACGAAAATCAAGAGTTTTATTTTTTATTAAATTATAAAGGGAAATTCAGAGATTTTATAGACTCATAGGAAAAGTTAAAATAGATATAAAACAAAAATGTAATAGTGCAAGATGTAGTAATGTACAGTAATAGAAGATAAAAACTAATTATTAGTATTTTATCTGACCGCCGAACACATAAATATGGGTTTTATATCAGTTTTACGGTCGTTTAAAGCATTTGAAAATTCTCGGATAAATTCAGATCCCGTAGACAGTGGTGTGCTTTGTAATGGCTTTAAATTATTTTATTTTGAGGTGATCTTGACAATATTCTTATTCATTATAATACGATTATGGACGACAACGTTCTTTTTCGAGTTTAAAATTACAACTGAACAAACATAGCCTAAATGAAAACGAAACCGTCAGTAAACCTTTGTACAAAACTTTCTTTGTCTTTCACGGCGAATTATTGAGGCCATTTCTCTCACGTTCGGTGTTTATCTTACGGCACAATTTTTAGAACGTTTTGTAAGTGACAGCTCGCTAAGGAACACCAAACGACAATTCGTATATCGTATCCGATATTCGTTTACAGTAATAAACAGCGAATAGTTGTCGCTCGATGGGATAATTTTTCTTAAATCATAACCCGTGGACTGGATGCTGCTTTACCGCATAAATCATGTTTATCTTTATCAACGGTAACTCTTAGCAATTTAAATTGAAGATTTCGATTTACAGTATCGTTTATGCGAACGTTCAGGTCATATTAATGTTTAAAAAAATATTTCTCCAGAAAAGAGAACGATATAAAAGTAATGAAAACAGAAGTTTGGAATGAATTTGGTCGGTTTCATGACTAATCAAATGAAATGAATTTCTGAAGTCAGTTTTTAAGCAAAAGAAAATGTGTAACCTTCAATAATAAAAACACAATCATTGTACAAAAATGAAATAAATTACAAACACACAAAAGGTTTTTATTCATATCATATTAAAACATAACAAGTATAATAAATATATAAAACATTGTGTATGTGTTTATTAATATATATATATATATATTAATATGTTGTCCTGATGATGGTTTTAAGGGTTCTTACCTGTAGGCCTGTAGTAATAACAAAAGGGTGTAGGTTACAACAAACAGTAAATTTACCGGGAGTGACGTAAATTGTATAAGGTAAGAGCTCTGTTTTACCTTTTTATGGCAAAACGGACTCAACATTTTATACATGGCCAATTTTTCTTTGATTTATTCATTTATTTAATATATGGTAAATTGTCATCAACAATCATGCAAAAGGTTAGAATCGGCATAGGGATTTAGCATTTTCCGAGGGTTTCGGATTCTTTCATTGTTTCGTCAGCCCCTCAAAATAAAATTTAACTATTGTTGGGCGTCAGTCTGACGTCATTGGTTGGTATTTTCAACATTTCAAATCAGGTCTTGATTTTTACACCTCCTATTTGTAAACTCGTGCTCTATTTGGAGAAGATTTATTTGAATTTACGATCGACTATCACCCGATATTTATTTGTTTAGTTTTGGAATTACAATCGATCGAATGAATTTATTTCGGTTCTTCTGTATAGGGCGATGTCTCATTATTGTTTTTTTCTTTTAAATTTAAAGATCTGATGGAACCTTCCGTCCCGGCCTACGTACATTTCCAGTTCTAATAGGTTTTAGTAGAATAACCGGGTTAATTTCTGAAAATCCGATTCGAGACGTGTTCTAAAGGGGGGTAGAGGAAGAATTAAAAAAAAAAATCTATTTTTAACTATAAGATGTACTTATAAAAATACTTTTCATCCGTGTAATCTTATCGTAAATCAGAATTTATTTATTGGAAACCCTTTCAGAAATTTATAAATATTACTGTCTCGGTAGAAATTTACACGTGTTTTAGAGATATCGCACAATATTCGACTTTATCATATACCGTTAAAGGACAGAAACAGACATCGCCGCTCCCGTAAAGAATTTGTATGATAATTAAAATTAACTGTTTACGTTAATAAATCGTAACGTAGAAAAAACTCTAGTAGAGTATACTTTTACGGCTTTACGCTCTGTATCGTACATCTGAAGCTGTGAGAGCTCCTAACCGAATAAAAAGAAGACAGACTACTGGTATCGAAATAAAATCGTACTGGAAAATAATAAAAAAAAAAAAAACGTTGGTAGAAAAAGACACCGCGATGTTCGATAAGTGTGCAAACGAATCGAAATTGTAGTAATCGGCAAATAAAAGAGTGTCGGATATTTCATACATTAGGAATTAACTATGGATTATCGAAGCAAAAATAAATCTTGTGAAAGGGCAAGCGGCTCTGTTCTAAGCAGTGAATCGAAGAGAAGAAGTGGATGGAGAACGCGAAATGATGAGAGAAAGACCAAACTACAAAAAATGTCGGTGGATTCCTTGAAGTTATTAGTTTAAAGAAGTGAAATAATATTTAAATCATATAGATTTTAATAGTTGAGATGACAGAAGTTCGTAACGGAACGGACTACGCGAATCAAAGTAGACTTTAATTGCTTTGCGAGTCCAAGAGCTAGGTTTAGTTTGCAAACCGAATTCTAGTTTGACTAGTGGTAATGCGGTAAATTATGTTATGATAAATTACATACGATCGGTTGTATTTCTGTATAAAAGCATGAAGAATATTTAGATACTTAAACTATGAATATATTTGTATTATAAATAAATTTAAACGACTAAAATTATGAAATAAAAATAGAATAAAAGTTTACCTCGGTAGGAAGGAGCTTTGGCGTGATCAGGTCCCAGGATCGCGTTAACACTGAACTTGAGCACAGGGGCCTGCTTGCTACCGGGTAAAGAGTCTATTTTCTCTCCGTCCCGGTCGGCCGAATAAATATCACTAAACCTGTTTTTCTGTTCGACACATCTATCGCGGTTCAAATTTAATCCAGAATAGTTTCTGAAGACACCGTTTTGGTTGTAGACGAAATTCCTGAAATGCGGATGTTCCGTTGTAGTAAAGCTGGGTAAACACGAAGGAAATTCAGATCGTTTCAGCGGAGGCGGCACGGAAACTGAAGTGGAATTCGGGGCGCCTTCGTTTCCTCCTAGCCCGTATCTTTCTGGATTGTAATGCGACGGCGAACCGGTTTCTAGTTCTGTAACAAAGAAATCATTATTTACATAATAGTTATTTAAATTATCAAGCGTTTTAAAAATCGAATCCTCTTTATTCCTTCAAAACTTATAAGTTTTAAAAATAACCTTAATGCTAAGAAAATGGTATTTTTATCGAATATACAACTGATAGTTTTGATGGCAGCTAGTGCCATCATGCCGGTCTTTAGTTCCATTACTTATTTCTCTTTTTGTCCTGGTTCTTTGTGTTTTATTTCAATTTTAACTTACAATTAACACTAATTAAAGGTTACTACCCCGTAAAGTTATTCCCTACTTCACCGAGAAAATATGTTGGGTTGCAGAGAATCGAACCAGATCCTTCTGTTTAGCGGTGGGTGATCCCATTGACCGAGCCGCTGAAGGGTTCACTCGAAAAGATTTTAATAGTATCGTCTCTGATTTATTTATAATATTTTACATAATGTATAACAGTTAATGTACAAAAATCTACCAGTTGTGAAACTTTTTAAATAAAATATACGTCCTGCTTAAACTGTAAAAAATAAAAATGCGGAAGGTAGATACGCATATCTAATCGGTTTAAAAATATGTACAACAGAAAAACCTTTTTAAATTCTCTTTCAGGTGTATTAGCCTGAAACGGCCTTTTTAACGGCGTTCATCGCCGTTAAAAATTTCGTAACCGAGCTGTGTTGATATGGAAATTTATCGTCGTCCTTTTCGTTTTCTGTAATGTTCTCTTAATCCGCGGTATCGGAACACAGCCGGAAAATTTCGTAGCTGTTTACTACGAATTCATGATTTGCTTCGATGTCGGTCGAATTTATTATCGGCAACAGCTTACTCCGGCATCTGTTTAATTTTCGAAATAGGACATCTTTCTCGGTATTGGAGACACCGAATATTATTTATATTTATAAATTATTTTAGTATTTTTGGGTCTTTAAACTAGAGAATTATTACCGATGAAATACGTCCGAAAAACTTTCTTTTAACAGTTTAAAGCCTCTATTATAATTATAATTATTATTATTGTTATTATTATTATTATTAATATTATTATGCGATAGTCGGATGTTTCGGCAATGTTGAGGTCATCTGTAGTAATTAATGGTTCTGCAGCTTTTAGAATTTTACACCGGGTAAGGTAAACCGATATTACATTTACTTTTAGATAAACAGATGACCTGGAAGCGTTACTAAATATTTTTATGAACTACTGTTTTTCACTTACGTTCTTACCGAAATCTATCTAAAAGCTTTGCTTCTGAAATCATAATAAACATCGTTCAACGAATTTATGAACGAGAAAATCTGCATTTATTTCGCTCCGAATTTATGTTATTCCGAACGCAATTATATGAAATAAAACAATAACACACTTTGTGATTTTCGAAAAACTGATCATCGTTCAAGTGGTATTTATTCACCGATGCGCATATCGTTGAATGAATTTATCGGATATTTGAATAGCGTATTCACTTTTTGACCGCATTGTTCCAATAAATATTGAAATCTCTCTCAATGGCTGTTCTTTTATTACGATTATTACCGTAATCATTATTATATTATCGCTTTTGTCTTTATAATGTTTTCATTTTAGTAAAATCTAAAAAAAATTGCTTCAATCTTTGTTAAATGGGGATAAAATCAGTTTTAAACCAATTAACAGAAAAGGAATTAACGTTGAAGATACATGAACGTAATACTTTAGAATTTGAAATATTTAGTTCATGCAAGATGTTTAATCGGTGAAATATAAACGTCAGAAGAGGCGCAAAGAAAAAGAATAGAGACTTTTGAAAATTATTTCAAAAGAAAATGTAGAAAATCGGGTATAATAATTATTATTAAACTGTAATACTTGTAGGCTTTTCTAACTATCTTTAGAAGAGAAGGTCGTGGCAAATGTTTTCGAAGAAGAAGATATAACGAGAACATAAAAACATATAAGGATCGTATATCATGACAATATCAGTTAAGTTTCTAGCGCCTAGAAAGTATAAACTACTTTACAAGGTAAAGTTTCGCAGGTGAAAACTGTAAGGAAAAATTAAGATCAAGCTACCCCAAAGCAGAAGCTGATAATGAAGATGACGAACATTTTCAAGTAAAACATTTTAGGTTTAAAAAACCATAGTTGTTTATTCATAAGAAATAAAAATATTCTCTTTTGTCAACACAAACGACGAAACTATTTTCATATTCCATAGAAAGTGATATGGCTTTTGGAAGGGCCTTCCTTTTGCTTCCGTTGCCTTTTTTAATATATTACCCAAAAACTAAAAGATCTTCCAACCGATTTACTTAAAATTAAATTGAAAGTCTTTTCTTTTACATAAATACTATTCGGTCAATCATTTAAAATAATAATTTAACAACCGTGAATTTGCAATATTCTCCTTTATCGAGTATTGATGTTCTTTAATATTTTTTAAATTAAATTCTTCAAAATTATTGTTTTTATATTCTGCTCTAATTTTATTTCATTTTGTTACCTTCTTATTATAATCCATAAAAGTCTCGTATAATAATTTTTTTTTAATGTATTATTCTTATTTTGTGTCGCTATACCGCTATAAGTTTTCTCACTGTTTGCTTTGGTTCTTCGGGGCGAGTGTCAAAGCAGTTCCTTTTGATATATATACACTCAAACATTCCTGATGTTATTTATATGATTTATAATTATGCGATGTGATCTACAAAAATATCTATTTTCTTTTATAACATTAAAAGAACTGAAACTTACGGAGAATTACATTAAACCAGATAGTTATACGGGAAACGACAATACCTAATGTCTGTTTTTTAGTTTTTCTACGATATATATATTAATTATATTGAATTATTATTTGTATTAAAATTGCATTCGGAATAATAATTAAAAAAAAGGAAAATAATTAAAAAAGGAAAAACCAGGCAATTAAATTACAGTTCATCAAAGTTATTCTAGCTCGATTGTCTATAGAACTATCATACATTTTGATGGGGTTAAGCTAAGAATTGTAGTTAGAGGTGATTTTCTCGATAAGCTTTTCTCCTATTATATTTTACCTCTATTCGCTAGATATAAATATTGTCAAAGAGATAGAAAATAACAACCTGTGCGATTATTGTCGATTCTACTATAGCTAGCTGTACGCATAGAGTGCAAATTAATAAAATTAAGGAATTAGAACAAAATTGTAATGTACATTTTAACATGAATTATTTTCGCTAGATATAAATATTGTCAAAGAGATAGAAAATAACAACCTGTGCGATTATTGTCGATTCTACTATAGCTAGCTGTACACATAGAGTGCAAAATAATAAAATTAAGGAATTAGAACAAAATTGTAATGTACATTTTAACATGAATTATTTTCGCTAGATATAAATATTGTCAGATAGAAAATAACAACCTGTGCGATTATTGTCGATTCTACTATAGCTAGCTGTACGCATAGAGTGCAAATTAATAAAATTAAGGAATTAGAACAAAATTGTAATGTACATTTTAACATGAAACCTGTATTTAGAACGTATGTAAATAATATAAAAAAACTAATACAATATTATTGCTACTCAAGATTTCTGTCGTATTATCAGAATAGACAGAACAATTTGCATCCATTTTAGTAACATTGGTTTGAAGCATTATGAAGATATGACAGCCTGTTGTAGGATCGCAATAAAGTTTTTAGTATGTTTTCCAACATACTCGTATCTATTATAACGGTTTACTGTACTTCCCACATTTAATTTAACATTACAGTTTATAGGACAGTAGTAAAAAAAAAAAAAAAAAACAACAAACAAAAAAACAAAATTGTTAACCTCTGATCGGAGAACCTTGATGAAATTCGCCGTCTACTCCAGGATCGATTTCGGCTCCGACGACGGGACTAGAATCGGCTGAAATTTCTTCATCGGGCTCCACGGCAGAAACCGGCCGATCTCGTATAGGCGATGATGCGTCTTGGAGTACGGGTGAAGATCTCGCGGGACTTTTATCCGGAGATAAAATCCGGTCTCTTTTTATCCGATAATCAGTCGGACTTTCGGAATCGGAACGATAACTACGGGCGTTAGGGTACAGTCTGTAATCCGCTGGAGAATCGGCTCTGGAAGATTCGCTGTCCATTCTGATTCTACGAAAACCTTCCGGGCTTCTTCTTTCATTAATATCGTGTTCCGGCGATAAATCTCTCGATTCGCTATTTCCCGATTCGGATTTTAATCCCGGTTCGCTTTTTTCTAGATTTGAATTCAATAAGTTTTCCATCAGAAACGGCGACGTCATTAAAATGTTTGAACTCTGACCGGTGGAGGTCGCTTGCGGTTTCAGCATCCCGTAACAGTCTCTGGTGTCGTTTGCGAATCTGTTATAACTATGAATCGGCGTAGGAATAAGTACGTTGGGATACATAACTAAGCAGAGATTTTACCGTACTGTAATTAAATTTTATAGGCGATGGAACATATTTTAACCGATTCGTACGTAAAACTTCATCCTCGTATCGATCAGTTTTTCTTAAATTGAGTAAAATGAGCAGTTTTTTTATACTTTCCTTTATACGAGTATAAAAATCTGCTGTTCGATAATACGAACCCGATTAACTTTTATTTTTTTCACGATATCATTTCCTATCGTGTAATACGGAAGAGACGATTAATTTTCGCGAATTTAGATAAATTAGTCGGCGAAGTCGATTCTATTCTTTTTACATCTTCAAACTTTTGGAGCGTCGCTTTTCCTCGATCTCAGCATTCTAGGTGCCATTAAGTCTTCATTATCTGAAAAAAGAAAAACATAATTTACTTTTTGTCACGAGTTACCCGAAAAGATTTCTTATAAAATAAAATTTCCTTTAAAAAATACCCCGTTGATAAAAATTTTAATTATGCGATGAAATATATTTTTAACGAGTGAAAATAGTTTACTCGTAATCAGATTATATTTGTAAACCGATATATTAATTTTAATTAACTTTTAACTTAAGTATAACCTGTATACTTAACCGAGTTTCGAAATTTTTATTTTACTGGGTTTAGTTTGCTTCTCTCGAAGTTTCATGACCCAGGGACCCCAAAAAATGGGGTAATATTCGTATGTACAAAGTGGATAAACCGATTTTCATGAAATTTGGTAGAGACTCGTATGTGTGGAAAATTTGTTGATATAAGTTTGGGGTCAATATCTCCAGGGTGGGGGGCTGAGCAAATTTTCTAAAAATATTATAATGGGATGGGATTATATTCTATAAATATAATCCCATCTTATACTAAGCTCAGTACCCACATGCATCCTTATATTACCATTTTTTTTAAATCGCTCCAAAATTTCCCCTTCTCCAAAAATCGAAAAGTTATCTTTTGATTTATTGGATATTTTTTAATTTAAATTTGTTTTAAAGTTTTCCTAGGCATTGTATAAGTACAAGTGACCTAAAAAAAAGTAGTTTGGTGGCAATACGGGGAGTAGGGGAGCCGACCAAAGTTCAAAATATAATTTTTTTGAATTTTTCAAATTTTTTGGTTTTATAAATAAAAATTTAAGTAATAATATTACAGTAAATATACAATAATAAAAATTAAAATCGGTTTATAAGACTAATAATGAAAATTCTATTCTTTAATACTAAAATAGCGATTAGGATTAATAAGGATAAAAATTGACCATTATTGTTATAAGAATAAATATTAAATTTACGATTAAAATATGAAAATTATTTATTTTGATGAACAGTAAGAACCGAGAAGAGCGGTCGTGCTGCGATCAGAGACTTCCGTTACGGAAGTACCTGGTTACAGTCTCTTTCGATACTGTATCATACTCTCTTCCGAAACACTGGCTCGTCTAATATTTACATCAATTTTTATTTTTTTGTATCCGATTTTCCAAACATCTCGTAGTATTAAATATTTTAATTTACGATATTCATGAACCGAGCGACTCGTTAATTTACTCGCTGGGCTATCCATAATTTTTAATACTTTTAACATGATAATTCAAAGATTTTTTGTTTCTTTTACATTGAAAATAATTGTAAGGAACATTCAAATAATAACCGCGAGTAACGTAAAACCTGGACGTTTTGTTTTATTCGTTTAATAATTTAAATAGGCGACTTAGTTTTCGTACCCGGGAAATACCGGCATGTTAAGTTCCAACACGGTTTAGTAAGTACTGACAGGTCTGCTTGTGATTTAATTCCTGTTTTCTTTCTTTTTTTTTGCCGACTAACTTTTCAAAATAATATTTTTATTTTCTAAGAACCGAAATATTTCCTTTTTAATGTTACACTAGATATTGCTTAGAAAAAATGTTATCGCTTTAAATAATACTTTTTAAATCCACATCCTTAATAATGTTTGAATTCATGATGTACGCGATACTGTTGTAATCATAGAATATCACATAGTCACATCAGGCATAATAATTCGTACATTATGGCTCCCTAAAGCCATAACGCAGGAGTGCAATCGACGATTCTCGCAAAATTACTCGTACAGAGCTGATATAAAATCATTTTTTTTTACAATAATATTATACCGTTGTATTATAATACAGTGTAGCCATTTTTACACCATTGTATTATAATATCGTTCACTGTTACGACGCATTAAAAATAATTAGTATATTTTTTTACATACTTTTTCATTATATTGAACTATAGTAGTTTCTTATTAATAATATCCAACAGGTTTTTCCGGTTTATCCTTCGGAGAAGATCTATTACTATCCCTTAGACAGAACGCAAATAAAGGTCTTTCCGGCTTAAAACCTAAAATGTTCAAATACATTTCATCGTTTCTGTAATACACTTTCCAAAATATTGTTTTATGAATACGTGTAACAGCGTAGCTTAATTTTAAGATGTTTCGGTCAGTATAAAATTTTTCATTAATTTTACTATAGAATTTCTACAATTCGTACAAAGGACATTTTCTTGAATGATTCTCTAAAAAAAATTTCTTATAATAAACCTCAAATTAATTATATTACGAAAAATGTTAGTAATATCGAAGTTGAAATCGTTCCTAAAAATTTATTTTTTTTTCGGTGGTTGAGCAGATTTTAAATTTAAATAAAGCCATTTCACCTTTCGAATTAAATATTCCAGTCATTTATTAAATTATTTTTCTTTGTAATTTTGAACTCACATTATAAGTTCACTATTTATTAAAAAAAAATTAGTGTTACCCCGTGTCAGAATTTTAACTTTTAAATTTTATTCTCATCATTATTTTTAATTTTAGAGTACAAAATATTAAATCGTCCATTATATACTGAAATTTTAACATTTTCAAAACACTCATAAACTGGCGGCATTAAAATAAAATAAAAAATAAAAAAATAAGGTTGCGATTACTCACGTTGAAAATAGGTTCGCTGTTTTAAATCCCCATTAAGTACAAATGTAATGTAAATGTAAATGTAAAAAGTAATGTAGTGAATAAACAAGGATCGAAATACCGATTAATTTAACAAGTAATTCATCGGCCTGATTATATCGATTAAAATTTTTTAATTTACCTGAACGACGTATTTAAAATTTGACATATCGCTCTCTTACAAAACACTGGCTACTTGTGTAATATTTACATCAATTTTTATTTTTTATATCCGATTTTCCAAAAATCTCGTAGTATAAAATATTTTAATTTACGATATTCATGAACGAGCGACTCGTTAATTTACTCGCTCGGCTTTCCGTAATTTTTAATACTTTTAACATTATAATTCAAAGATTTGTAAGGAACATTGAAAATATTTGTAAGGAACATTCAAATAATAACCGCGAGTAACGTAAAACCTGGACGTTTTGTTTAAATTCGTTTAATAATTTAAGTTCTATAATGAACTAGGCAAGATCTAAGAAAAAATGAGAGAAATATTAAATATTTAAATACCCGATTAATATTTATTATTTAAATATAAATTTTAATATTTAAATATTAAATACCCGACCAAACTTTTAAAAATGTTGTTTTAAGAACAATCTATATAACGGTTTTATAGATTCAGGATTTAAAAAATAAAATTTTGATAAGTACCAGTTATTTATTCTGATTTTAAGGCGTTTTAAGCTAACGGTTGAGAAATTTTCACGACTACCGATACAGAGCTCGATAGAAGTATTATTTATTTAGTAAAATATCAAATCAGGATGCCAGATACTTTTTATAATTAAATTTATAAATTTTATACGTAGTTAACGATTTTTATCAAAGTTTTTTTCGCTAATCTTAACAACCAAAAACCTAAATTTTAACTCATCGGTACGATATTCCGATGTCTACAGCCGTTTATAAACTGAGATCGATATCCAGGAAATATATTTTATCGGAAAATTTACTTTTATCTCTTGTTCGAATCGAATTCCTTAGGGTAATGCTTCGATGAACAACATAAGATAAAATATTAATCGTTCTAAATACAAAACAGTAGACTAATCTTCTCTTAAGGTATCTGATGAATATTAGATTTTATCAGATAAAAAGTGAAAAAAAATAATTATAGTTATTCATGCATTTAGTAAGTTAGGCCTATTAAAATATTATCGTATGAAAGGGTACAGATATCGCTTTAAATACCGAATAATTAACACCATCGATTTATTAAAAGAATTTCAGGTCGTGGACGACTTTATTAGCGTTAAAAGAATAGGATTTGTGTTTAGCGTCGCTCGCCGTATTAGTAACTTAAAAAATGATATTTACCAAGAATTTGTAACTCATTCGATCGTGCATTTAAATTTGAAATATTCTATTTATCCAAGAGATCTTCCAATTCGGAGAGGATTCTAAACATTCACTATAATTACCTAACATTTTTAAATATTTATTTTTTAAATAGATTAACATACAAGCGACCGAGTCGACAATTTAAAAAGAAATCGGTAACCGGGGTTCTGAACAATACCTTTACATAAAAAATAAAAATAGAGCAAAACGGTGATTGTTTTTATTTGAAAATTATAGTATACGCTTTTCTAATCCGGAAAAATTCTTATTTTTCGGTGAGATTTTTGTAGACGTAACTTGAAGGAAAGGAAAAGGAATAATATAAAGCGGTAATTAAACTTAATAATTTTTAAAAATAACATTGATACATACGTATGATTCTTTCATCGTGTAATCAACGTACGCTATCGATTTAAATTAATAATATCAGCCGATATTAATGTTATATAACTAATTACACAGTTATAAATACAACCCGAATTAACTGAAACAAATTTATTACTGAAAGCAGTTACATTTTTTTTTTAAATAGTGATTTTAAGTCATAAACAGTTTCACGGGTATCAAATAGCTTTCTGCAACCGTTTTTCATAAATCGTCGACGTCTGTATTATTAATAGTGGATGCGATTCAGTAAAACTTTGCAAAAAACTGTTAATCGAATTTATTAACAGGTTAATTCGATCATCTTCGGAAAAATTACCCTTGAAATTAAATTTTCGGAAATTATTTTATTATCCGCTCCCTCCTTTACACTGTAAATCGTAAGATTTGATTACCGCAAATCGTCAAGTAAAATTATATGTACAAAAATGAACCGCTTGCGTTTGATTTCTTCGTATGTAACCTTGCGTTATTTTTGTTCGGCCGTTTATTCTTTTCCTTTTTCGAAAACTAAACTGTGTAAAGATTAATAATAACGGTAACTATCTTAATTTATCCGACTAATTATAAATACTGAAAGAAACAAAACACTTTTAAAAAAGAGAAAACTATTAACGACGTTTAAAGAAGATAGATTTCCGATTCGCCCGGTATGTATTTAAGTGTAGTGTAAAAGTATATATACACTTCACCTCAGCGACCCGATTAACGATTTTCATTAATTTTACCGGTGTTTGAAAGTATGCTTCAAAAGATTTTTATTTCACGTGAAACGTTTAATTTTGTATTAAAAAAGTAATACAGTTAGAATAATTATAATAGATTGCCGGCGATTAAGTTTTGCTTATGTTGGCAAAGCATTTATGTATTTCATAAATGTTAATAATTTTTAAGGATAAGGAAATCGGTTTCATTTGATTTTTATAATTATTATTGTGAAAATTTGTATATTAGATGATTAAGATTTTAATTAAATTGTACCGACAGTAATGTATTCTGAACACAAATTTTTTTATAACTGTAATTATTAACTCCTAAGCAGAAATAATATCATTATGTTTTTTAACGCATTGTAAATTACTTCTTAATGATTTATTTATTGTTTTTATAATATTTTACATTGTAATATACAAATAAAGTCGTAAAAAGCTATACAATGATTGACAACAATATTAAAAAGTGTTTATGATATTTCATAACGATGAATCATATATATATATATATATATTAATCATACACCTATAATTTATACAATTGGAATAACTTAGTTCTAAAATTTGTAAAGGATTCATAACAGTAAATTAAAATCGATGTATTAAGCATAAATAATTTTTACATAATTATTGTAAATAACACATATCGCAGTAAATTAAAATAAATTTATTTCTTTAGATATATTATGTAAATAAAGGTTTTATCAAATAAATGAATAATTATTTATAAATAAAATTTATTCGAATTTAAAAACCCAAAGCTGAAGGAAAAGAACGACTCTTTTTCTTTGTCGGATTTACTAAAAATCCATCGAGAAAAAAGTTTAATTCGACAGAAATTTGAATTATTTATTGTAATTAACACTTTTCTAAAGTCGTGGGACATTTTTTATAGATTTTAGAGTACTCAGGGCCATAACGGCGCCCAACGGGTTTTTAATTAGCGAGCCTGAAGTCCTCATGATTATCGGTGTCGCATATACACTGCTGCATCAGCATCGTCTTCTAATAAAGTTTGTTGTGTTGTCAGTTTTGAAACGTTCTTTTCGCTTAATCGGTATACGCATAACAAAAAAAAGGTAATTAAATTTACCGTTTATTAATTGGTTTTTTTGCGTGTGATGTATTTATACTTTTAAAAGTATATCTATAAAGACCTAGCCTAAAGTCCCTGCTACTGGACTTCGACCGATTATCTATATCTAGACGACTACCCGGCCAGTGGTGCAGCGGTCAGCTTGTCGACTTCCCTAGACAAAAGGTCTCGGGTTCGATTCCGGTCGAAGTTTTCTATCTTGTTTCGATCGCAAAATATCGTATCCGAGGCGGTAATAATACGTATAACAATAAAAATTTGTTCATCTGGCTGTGTCTCTATTCCGTTGGAAACTTACTGAATGAGATTAAATCGCTTGAGTTTAAACTTCAGTTTGGTCTTATCCGGAAAATTTGACGAAAGAAAAACACACAAGACTCTGGTGTAGGCGGGGGTACGATTTGTTATTTATAAATCATTATCAGGGCCGAGTAAGTCTAAATTCTTCACGGAATTGTTCATTTCAATGTTAAAAGTATTACTTTCAGCGCTTGTATTACGGAATCTGAACAATTGTCTGAATAATTTGATTCGACCGATCGAGAAGAATTGTTCGATCGATTATATCGATATTTACTATAAAAATTATAAAAAAAAACGCATATGCCGTAAATATTTTCAAAATTATGTAAGTTTTGGGATTAAGATACGATTTTTAACGATTCGTCGAATTTTAATTTGTATTAGTCATCTCTTAAGAATGATTGCAAAGAAATCTAAGGTTTTTTTCTAACTTATGATTTCAGATAATTTCACTGAACATTTTATGAAGCATTCTACCTGTGAAACGTTACCAAAACGTCACGACATATCTCTAAAAAAAATTCGGAAGAGCATTTAATATCGACGAGAAATATTTCAGAATGGAGATAATAGTTTTATGTTCTCAAACGTTAATTTTGGAAAGTTTTTTCACGGCTATCGACGGTAAATCAGATTTCTATAACACGCACATCACTTGTCTTATATTCTGGTCGTAAACGTTTCGATTCGGTCGTTTTACTTGTTCGGTAAGTATTTTTTATTCACATCTAATAAATTATATATAACGACCCATACGGCACAGGCAGATAGAATGTACGTAAGTAGCCAAATATTTCTTTTACAAATCGAACAAACGGTTTTCATAAAACAACAATAAATATATTACGCTTAACCGTGTGAAACAGACTACAGGATCCGTAATACGGTAAACTAATTTTAGATAATTAATATTGAGGGATATTTTTGAACAATAAAATTTAAAAACCTATGCTGATCATTTAACGATCACGGCATAAATGGTCGTTCAACGGACCAAAATCAATACGTTTTTTTCAATTAATGGATGAATTAAGGGCTTATTCTATATCTGTATATTTTGGTTTACTTCGCACATACATATGTGAATGTGCAAGCTTACACATATATATAAGCTTACACGTACGCATAAAATGGGCACGGGTTATGTAAAGTGAATTATTTTCAATAATATAAGTAAAACATATTCGCCAAAATTATCGCTACTGATGTATATAATTTTCATTGTAACATTATATCATTATATACTGCAATACCTATTTCATTGTATAATGTTACAGTTCATTACATATTATTTATATGTTATATATATAATAAATATACTGGGTATTTTATTTTGTATGCACGCGAGTTTATTTTGTATAAGATAAACGCGTAAAACAATAAAGGATAAAACGAATTTAGAAGCGTTGTATTCAAGAATTTTATCCGCGGCCGTTTGAAAAAGAATTTTCTTGTTAATAAATAAATGAATCCAAAAAAACAGAAAATTGATCGTTAATAAATCGGATGTAGAAGTAACAACCGATAGTTTAGGTGAACGAAGGTATATTTTTACTCGTATTTTGATACTTCATTAATGCTAGTTATTCATTATTGATTTATTTTAATTCTGAATCGTCATAAAATATAGTAATTAATTTTAAATATGCTGTATTTCTGTTCACATTTACGCTAACTCAAAGAAAAAAAATGTTAAAGGTTAAATTTTGAATTCTATAAAACATGAACGCTGTCTAATCCATTTAGGAGACAGTATTTTAAGAAACAGATAGGATTACTTTACTAAAACAGTTTTTTATTAATAATAATAATAATGTTGGACTATTACTCTTTATTAGTAACACACAGGATTATTATTACATTTTTTTCAGTAAAAGATTTATAAAATTACGTTTAAAATTAAGAGTTTTATAAAATTACTTTTCTAAAAGTGTCGACTATCGAGGCACCCAGTTCGGGATTTTTGACTTCATATAGTTTTAAATGTAGAAGTGTTTGTTTTGATTTTCTTTGCTTCTATAGAAAATTCCTAATTTTTGTGAAAAAAATAATGCGAGTTTTCGAATTCTATTTTAATTAAGAAAAATATGTTTTTGAGAATTTAAAATGAAGCGCATCTCGTGAAACAGTTAAAATTATGTAGGAGATTTTAATGCTGCTGACATCAGACTTTTGGAAACAAATAAGTATTTACAGATTAATGTATTGAGTGTATAATTAACATTATTTTATCTGGAGTATTCTTTAGACTTTAAAAACAAATTTAAAAAAAATTAAAGAAAATTTAACCCGACATGAAAAGTAGTTAGTTTAAACAGAAATTATATTTTAAAAAAAAGTAATCGTGTACGGGGAAAAATATTATACAGTAAGTATTATTTTTAATAATTTCATACCATTACTTTGTAAAACATACGGATATTTTAGCGGTACTCAAAATCAACA
This sequence comes from Lycorma delicatula, assembly GCF_047948215.1. Classification (NCBI taxonomy): domain Eukaryota; kingdom Metazoa; phylum Arthropoda; class Insecta; order Hemiptera; family Fulgoridae; genus Lycorma; species Lycorma delicatula. Next base: position 65,808,024 of record NC_134458.1, read on the forward strand.
TATATATATATATATATATATTCGAGTATAGCCCCTTAAAATTATTTTATTGATTTATCAGTTTTCTCAGTTAACTAATTTTTGCTAATTTTATTTATGCACTATATTACTATAATTACTGTAATATAATTTTTTATTTATTACTATATATCTGTAATATATTTCGTGTAGTGATTTTAAACTACTCATCGGCGTTTAGAAAAAGTAAAAATATGAAAATTTTTTCATAATACGATAATTGTGATTAATTAAAAGTAACTAATAATAGTGAGGAAGAAAAAACTAAAACAGACGACTAACACGAAAATTTGACAAACGCATGATCACACAAATCGGTAAAATTATTTGAATATTAGAAAATTTAAATATTTATTTAAATACAAAATGAGAAGAAGACCAAAACCGTTTTTCTGATTAGGAAAACGTTTTATGAGGTTAAACAAAACTTATCATTAAACTTTCCCTATTTTTGGTACAATTTCATGAAAAATAGAAGGTTTTGGTTAAATAATTGACAACAAAATCAAAAAGATAAATATTTGAAATTCATGTACGATTAATTTATCGATGAAGCAGAGCAATTTGTCTGGCAATCTTTGCAAAATTTGTAAAATTCCACTATTTTCGTTTCCCGAGTATGTAATTAACTGTCGGCTAATTTATTACGAATACTTATTCTATTCTCTAATATTTTATTTCGCCGTTCCATTCGATCAACTACGGGTATTTTTTTTTCTGTTTCTTCGAAGTTTATTTTGTATAAACCTATAAAATTACACTATCGCATTTATTTTGACGAATTTCTATACCGTAATTCATTAAATGCTTATATTTGTTTATAATGTCAAATATTAGTTTTAAGCGTTTCATATAATTAGTTTTTGAGGTATGGACAGAGCACTCCTCCTATAAATAAAATAGTACTGATTAAAAGGAGTAGATTTTTTTTAATCTCTCGCCATAAAAGGTTTTCATATTCCTGATAATTTTTTATTCGGCGCCTAATTACTTTTTGCGGGTAAATTATTTAGCCTAAATGCTACTTCTAAGTTTTTTCCAAAAAATAAAAAAAAAATAATAAATTAGAGAAATCATATCGATATATTTCAATCGCGAACTTTAAGATTTTGTTAAAATTTTTAAGGCACGATCATTCATCTGGCCATCTACTCGTTCGTGAATGTGTAAGACAGAAATTACACCGCAGCCAAACTTTTCATCAAAGTTCATCCGTTTTCCGCACATACAGTAAATATATGGGACGTTTCAGGAATTTGATTTTTTTAAAAATAATATGTGTCGGTATATAACGTTCAAAGTATAATTTAATTTTCAGAATTTCAGAACGAAAAACAAACAATCTGCGTTTAAAGTATTTTAAAACGGAAAGTGTATAAAAACGGAAAATTAATTATGCTACTTATTACGACCGCGTGGAAAATACTTCTTGTTAAGAAATTTAAGGAATCGAAATTTTTATTTTCAGTTCTTAAACCGATCTTTGTTTTCTGTCATCTGTTTGTGTAAATACGAGTACCGTACTCGATCTGATCGTAACACATAACAAAATAATCTATAAAAATTAAACGTTAAAAACTTTTAATTTCATTTTCACCTTAAATATATGTATTTCGGTTTTACATTTTTGTATTAGAATTTGGTTAACCGAACCTAGTTTGACAAGAGCTGCTTTGTAAGTTTTCGTCGATATATTGCTACTATTAAAGTATGTTTAATAATTTTTACTGAACTAAATACTCGGGCGATAAAAAGTTTTATTCGTGTAATATTTTTTTAATAAAAATTACTTTTGTACATCAAAAAATTATAAGTTTATAAATGTTTGCTATTTGTCTTGCGATGACTTTTTTCTCGCTATTTATTGTCTGTTTTGGGACTGACTGCTCTGTAAGTAAACGGACACTGTTTTTTGATCGGCCAAAATCTATGTAACATCCGTATTGGATCACAAGAGATTAAATAAAGCATATTTTCTTCGATTCCTTAACGAAAACGAATGGAATTTGAAACTAATTATTACCTAAACTCATTTAGGTAAAAGTTTAATGATATTCATTTAGTTTTAGGTAAAACTAAATGAATTTAGATTTTACTTTTACAATATTTTTAAAAACTAATCGGCATTTTCTAACATGATTTTGTTTGTATTTTAAATGTGACTTTATTTTGTAATATTGAATTGTAAAACACATTTTGTTTATTTTTCTTTAAATTATTATTCCCTCTTCCAACATAAAGGTATAAAGTGTGACGTATTATTTATAAAAATGATTATCGTATCGCAAAATTTCATTCGGCGATCTTACGGATTTATTCAGTTTGACAATAATTTAATAAAAAAATAGGTTAGGAAACTGTGGTTTGGCGTGCAATCTGTGATCGACCGTCTTCTTGTGTTCGTGATAAAAGGAGCCGTTCTTCTGCAGAAGATGCGTTTTATTCACCCAGTTGAACCTTTTAGTTCTGACCGGAAATTAAATCTCTAAATAGCCGCTTCAACCATGATTCAATTTCGACCGCTTTTAAGTCACTCATTCTTCTATTAAGATATACGTAAAGATTTTTGATATTTTGTTTTGATCGCGGAGAAACATTTTTATTATAATTATTATTTTATTGTTTATGTTACAAGTAAGCGATAATTTTGAGAAACAATCGTTCTAAGTCGATTTAAATTTTTTTTAATAATTTTATCGATTCAGTTTAAATAACGTCGATATATAATAATATCTTGCACAACGTTGCAGTTTTGAAGGCGATTTCAGTCTTTAAAAAAAAAAGAGGCTTTGATTAATATAATTTTAATACATATAATTCCCTTTTATTTATTTTATTATCAAATAATTATTTTATTACGGTGTATTAATTATTTTAAAGAAAAAAATTAAAATACTCAATTATAGATTTTTTAAAAATATTTAACGATCTGTAGAGAATATTTCTAATTCAGTCTATATGTCGGAATATAGTTGTAGTTTTATAATGTCATGTAATAAAAATAATTATTTGAATTATCAACCTTCTTTGGTATTATTAAATACAAAATACAGTCGGTGATTTTTTTAAATATCTTTTTACAATTAGCTATTCCAGTCCATTTTCTCGACTCGCATACTGCTTAATAATTTATTTATATTTTATTTTCCGAGGAAACAAGACGTTGTAGAGAATATCGATCTATTTAATATTAGCAATATCATTAAGATCGGTTCATTATCGTACCATTACCAAAGAAACAATCGTACCGATTTAATGCGAATCGACAGAGTCGAACGGTTAAATTTAGTTAACTTTTCAATGAAAAGAAAGTTAATGTAGGAACGATTTCTATTAAGAGTTTACATTTTAATTGCAATAATACGTGAAACTTAATATATGGTGAAATACACATACACATACTTTTTGTTTTGTTTGAAGTTAACTTTTACTCGGTACTTACTTTCTACATGATACATCGTGTAAAAGTTTGTTCGCGTTACTTCCGAAATATTTTTAAATATTATTATTCATTTTGTTATTATTATTATTATGGGTTTAAAAATAATCAAGGAATTAATAACGTACAGTTTACTAAATCAGCGTTGGTGGCGGCACGAACAAAATCATTACAAAAGTGAAATTTTATTGCAAAAATCGTTTTATTATCTCTTTAGTTAATTAAAACTTAAACGAAAAAAAACTTTCTACACAGGTGAGACTTATCTGTTTCAACATCACACTGCTGTTTATACTCAAATTTTAAATTATAGTTAATATAGCTACTCTTAAAGCTAAAAATAATTTTCATTATTATGTGTATATTTAAGCGGTTTAACATTAAAGATTGAATTTTATTTTAAGTGAGGTTGTTATTCGTAAATCTTTCATTTTGTTTCTTTTGTCTGCCTCAAAAATAAAACTGCAGATAGGCTACCGTTATAAAATACGAATTCTTATTTAATATATTCGATACCTTCTTCAAGAATATGGAAAAAATATTGTATCCGAGCACAATTTACAATTAATCTCTAGTAAAACATTTCGGGTAATTATTCGTTATCGATTCTATTTTATCGCTTAAAATTCCGTTTTATATCGAATATTTAGCGAATTAAAATTTTAAAGCCTTTGTAATTTAACTGAATATTAATCGAATAAAAAACATCTGCTTAACAATTTTAATTAAATTTTTTCATATAATTGTTATCGTTAAGTAATCTAGCCTGTACGTTAATCCGATACAAAATATTTAACATTCGCTTGAGATTTAGATTAAAGTTTGATGTTTAGATAAATTATCTTATGGAATCGTGCAAAAAAAGGTTCCACAGAACGTAAAAATCTACAGTTTACATATAAAACTATAAAAAACAATATTTTAGATGTTTCTATGTCTTATTATATGTCTTGTATTTTTATGTCTTCTCAACCGACTTAAAAAGTGAGGACGTTATACTTATCATTCCAAAAGTATATACCGAGATACTTTCCGAGAAGGAAATCGGTTTCGCATTTTAATAGCAGCTGAATTCACACGTCACCTATAAATAAACCTATAAAATCCTATAAATAGTTATGTTTTAGCCGGGGTTTTCACTCAAGGAAGCCAGATCCTGTAGGATTTTTTATAAGTATCATTAAATTCTCTACTAAACCAAAAATCTTTATTTCATATCGTTAAACCGTTCTCCAATTATGATAAATAACAAAATATTCAGTTTGAACTGAAATCCTCAATTCTCTTTGATACCAGTAAAAATTTAAGACTTGAAGATTAGTGGGTTTTTAATATGTATTATTAACAAAAGCAGTGTCATTTCTGTAAATATGATATGGTTTCAAATAGATATAACAGTTTTATTAAGAAAAATTAATTCTCCGATTAAAAAATGTAAAGTGCAAAAAGTATGGGAATAAATCGTTTACGATTAAATAAATAGTCATGCGTAAAAATTTTTTTTTGTCTTTTCTGGAAGTTAATTTACCGTATTATTATATAAATATAATTTCGTCTTATATTTAGTTGCCGTATAAATGGCATAGTAAGTTTATCAACTTTTTTATGAAACATTTTTGCCGATCGATTTCAGATTTGATTTGTCTCGGTACAATATTCAACTTCGTCGATATGTACCGAGTGAAGATATTTTTTCAAAGTTGATTTTGTGCCGTTATATTGTTTAAAATTTTGTAAATATTCTAATAACGTATTTATTTTCACGCTGTAACTTCGGTTTATAATTTTTTTAAATGATTTCCCTGTCTTTAAATGATGATGTTATAAAAACATTTGAGTTAAATTTTTTTATAAACTCTTAAAAGAGGAATTCTTTAAATTATTATTAGTATATTTTAAAAATCGCGTTTGTGAAAATTATAACCGTAATAATAGTAAAATTTAGACTTTTTAACAGTTTTTAGTTAATGAAAATTGATTTAAAAACTTTTGTAGTTTTGATTATATTAAAAAAAAAAAATCAATTATTCCTAAAGTAAAAGCGTACAAACTGTTCTAAAAATACTCTCGATAAAAGTAGAAAAATTTGAAACAATAATGCAATTCCGTTACTTTACATGACAGTCTACTACTATGTACATGGTGGCAAGTAATCATGGAATCGTCCTAAAAAGATGGTGGAGCACGTGGCTGTCACGTGTGTGAGATGCCATTTTCTCTTTGACCTAGTGACGTAAACTAAGAAACGATGTGTTAAAAAAATTTCTCATCGCAATTTACGATTTTATTTCGATTTTAAAGCTCTTGAAATTAATTTATTTCTGAGAAGAATATAATGTTACACGCATTCCGGCCTGTTGGCTATGTTCTGTTCTACGGAACGGATTATATAATACGACGACGATGATTAGTAAATAAAACTTTATTTATCTAACACTAAAAAACTAAATATTATTAATAAGAATAACTATAAACTGGATTTAGGAAAGAAGACTCTGACCATGACCGAACTTCATTTCTTAAGTCTTCTTTCGTATAATTTAATTAGAAATATAGCTTAACGTATGGATCTATTTCGTTCAAAAATTTTATTAAATAAAACAAAAAAAAACGTGAGGACAAAATGTTTTTTTATTTCCTCAAGTTTAAGTCAGTTAAAAAATATATAAGAACGATGTAAATCGTATATTTAGCATAATTTTCACGAAATAAGAATACACCATATAAGAAGTTAGGCTATTAGATGTGATCTGCTGTCGAATGAATATCGAACGTTTTATTTATAGGTCGAGATCAGTAATTATTTTTTATCACTAACATGCTATGATAACGATATAAAACTTACCTGCTGTTTATTAACGATTAAATAATTTTGACACAAAATCACATAAATGATAACATCGACCGCTACGTATAAACCTAGATAAGTTTACTTAAAAATAAGTTATTTCATTATTCATGCGTCGGATTATTAAAAAGATGCCATCAAGTCGATCTGTTATCTTTTCTCTCTTTCAGAAATACACCGTCGTAATTATTCGTATTTTGTACTTCAGTTTTTAATTATTAATTCGTGGAAGTTAATAATTTACAAAAAAATTACTAAAAAACACTTTTATACCGGCCGTTAATTTTCCGGTTTGTAAATATCTTAAAACGATGTACAATAATATTCTAAATTTTTAACTATAGCGGCTACGATCACTGCATAAACACTTAAAAATAGGCCGATCGAAAAAAATTACGTGAAGAATTTTATCCACAATCAGATGGAATGACACGGTTTAATTTTATTCACTTTTAGGCCCCGAGTCGGGCGGGCTGTAAGAATGCGGGCCTAGAAATGACATGAGATGAGAAAGACACTTGCGACCCGAACTACCGGCTACGTCCTGCCGAGAGAGAGGGTTAGTCGTTTCTGAAGCGGCTTGCACTATACGACTGCTAATGCGCTGCCCTATACATTTAAAACACCCCTAATAATAATCTAATATAATAGCGATATAATCATATAGAACCGAAGGGGCTGGACATCGAGGGACCCCAGATTTTTCTGCGAGGCTCCGCCCCCTTAGACTCCCTCTCCCGCCACCAGGCTCGGCGTCATCCCCTCTCCTCGTACGTCTCTCGACTCCCTCCGATCCTCATCCGGGGGTAAATTGTTAACCGATCCTTTTTTACTTTAATTATTGTTATATAGTTGTGTGCCGAATAAAGGAAGTGCTACGACAAAATTCACTCCCTGGGTGGCGTGTGTTGTTTTTTGAACCCGTAGCGGTTTCATTTCTTTTTACCGAGATTCCCCCTCCTAAACAGAATTTTCGCAGTTACTATAATTATTATTACGGTTATTATAACGAATAATAATAAAAATAATAACATTTGCTCGAGAAACGGTTTTATTTGTGATTTACTTTTATCGACTTGCATCTTTTATATTTAGATTTTATCTGTCCATCGTTTATTACCTTACCGTCTAAATATTTTAACTTCTGTTTATACGAACGGTATAAATTAGGTTTATTCTCTCTTCATTAATATATACGTTTTTGATTCGTATACGATTAAAATTAGCGCTTTGAAATTCAGTAGTCGAATGTTAAATGCAATAACATTAATATTTCTTTTTACAATTTAATTACATTTGCTTCAAAAGAGCAATAAACCGGCGTTCTCATTTCAGTTTGAATAAAAGTATTTCAAAGTGAATAAAAGTTCTAAATAAAAGTACAGTAATGTATAATATCTATTCGATTTAATCAGTAAATGCAAAATAGCATGATCGACAATTTTTTATTGTCGTTTAGCAAGATTTCTATAAAAACATTACCTTGTATGATTTTCTGGAAAAATCGTTTTTTTCGATTCAAGTTTTTCACTGGAGATCGGTAACAAGAGTATTAAAAATTTCCAATTTTCTCCTCTTTTTTTATTATTCTAAAGATATTTTCATAATTATTTCTACTTGTATTTACTCATACTTTGTAATATTAAACGTTCGCTTACAGTTCGATTTTATTTTATAAAATGCGTCGTGTAAATCTTGCCTTTATTATATGATAACTTTTTGAAGTTTAAGAAAAATCTATTATCATTCTTTAATTATCAGAAGTGCTGATTTTCAGCCTATCGATTGGAGAGTAGGAAATTTCATGTTATGATTTATTTCTTGCTTAAAAATCTCGTGTGTTAGAACCGATTTAGGATCTGCTTCTCCGACTTATTGTCTTAACTCTCGGTTTAGCGATAAATAGTTTTAAGATCGGTGACGTCAAAGTAATCATATCTTTTTAATAGCGGCCAGAATGTAGGTATACAGTCGAGCGATCGTAGAGAACTCGAGGATATTAAACTGTTTATTCCTTGATGGATGATTCGGGAGTAAACAAATTCCGCTAATTTTACAGAAAAAAAAACAATAATCATGTCGTTATCAATGCCATATCAAAGGAAAATGCTTTGTGGATAGTTATAAAACCACTACAGCCCGTTTAGAAACCGTCCGAGGTGATGAAATTTTCCAGTGGCGTTCAGGCATGCTATTCCTATATGCACAGTATGTAAGAATATTACGATAGAATATATTTTTCAGATCGTTCCCATTAGTCTACGGCTGCTACCTAACAGACCTCTCTTTAATCCGACCAATGAGAAAGGTAGAAAATTTTAAGTTTTTTATCAAATATTGTACGAGTACAATTATTGGAGATGTAGCTTATTTCTTCATTAACCTTTTTTTTTTTATTAAAACCAAATACTTCGAGTAAAGGTAGAGAGGCTTATTTCTAATGCAAATTACTCTTAATCCTGTACCGTTCCGTATTTTCTGCTTATCCTACTATATTATTTTATTCTCTCGTTGTAGGCCTTCCGCGCATAAAAATTAATCAAATGAAGGAGTGTTGTCTAACGTTTGGATATTTATATAATGTATACGCGTAATTTCGTAGTATTTACCTATGCGAGTTTTGTTGACGCACGTAAATACGCTTTGTGGTTCGTCGTGCGGATGCTTATAGGCTAAGTGTCTGCTCTTTGAGACGGTAAATAATAGGATGAATTAACAAGTTAAGACGGATCAGGACTGGAAATTTTTTTCTTGTATGACCGAAGTCTTAGACGGTATTTATGTTAGTTTCAAATGCGCTTAATATGTCGATCGGTAAACACACGAACGGTTTAAAATAAAGTACATGAACTTAGTCGTATTATCTGTGACTTTATGTGCATTATCTGTGACCTATCTCGTAAATATGTTTTACGGGATAGTTTTAATACGTTTACGTCTTTTAGTTTTACACGTTTACGTCGCAAAACGAATCTGTATTGTGAAAATAAGTATTAAATGTATTTTCAAATTATTACGGAATTTGTTAACCGATAATTAAAAATTCGTAATTAATAAAATAAAAAGTAATAAAGTATAAATTTATTATATAATATATGTAAATCGTGTGCGTGCAATTAAAATTACAGAAGAATAATATATTAATCGTAAAATAGCTTAATGTAACGTACATCGTAATGGCCGATTCAATGTAATTTTTTAAAAGCTTACCCAGCCGTCGGCCAAAAATAAAAACTTTTTTTCAGTTTCTGAACCGTTTGTAAACTGTATCCTTCTACTATCCGGAAACCGATTTATTACGCGAAAAATTCACAGTTTTTATCTTTCTATTTTCAAGATGATTAGGTGTTCGGAGCGTCAAAAAATCATCAGTTGAATCAGGATTTGATTTACCTTCTCGCCAAAACCCCACAATACAACCTATTTTAGTTTAGTATACAAACTTTGCCCGAACACAGAAACAATAAATCATGATTGAGTTCACAGATTAAATTCAAGCTTTTATTTCTTAGTTTTCTGAAATAGTTTGCGGATTTTTAATATGTAATATCTATCTATAATTTCACCGCCTTCCATTGTTCGAAAACAGCGATAAAATCATGGAAAAGTACAAGAGATCATGGAAGACATGATTTGGGTTCGAGAGAGGTATACCCTTGAGTTCGACTGAACCTTTCCATCTTGAAATTTTGTTCATTAAGTATAATTGTATCTTGTTCTTCTCTTTTTTTTTTATGTAAAATATCAAACGTCTGTCCGTCAAATATGCAGATAATTATTCCTCATATTATGTAATTTGACAGCGCACACGAGTAAAAAAAATCCCTTTCGGCACGCCGGATGGCGGAGGTAGATTTCACCGTTGCTAAGTAGGGGATAAAAAAGATTACCACCTTAAAGTTAAGAAAAACTTAAATTTACTCAATACAACAATGGTTGCACGTGAAAAAAGTTTCATATGTTTAGCATACGGCAAGCTGCATCTTCTTTTAATTCCAGCAATATTTTGGTCATCCTTTTTGTCGTAAGGGTATATCAAAAATTATTTCAGACAAAAGTTTTAGGTAATGTTTAGAGGACTAACGACCACTTTAAACTGATTCGATACTGTGCCTGTTAAGGAAGGTATGATTTTTTTGTCTTCAAAATCCTATTTTTTCCATCCTCTGGGCCAGTGATTGGTGATATTCAAAAACTTTAATCAGATAAGTTTTAGGCCCTTATCCAAAGAATAGTATAAACTTTAAAAGAATTCGATATTTTACTTAATAAGAAAGTTATAGCGATATTTTGTTTCCCCCCCCCCCCACCATTTCCACCCCCATGATCCGATTTTTACCAATAACGAACTCGACTGAGATTTTGGGTCGTGATATTTTATGTAACAATTTGAAAGGGATTGGCGCAAATTTATGGCAGTTATCGTGTTCACAAGAAAGTGAAATAATATATATATATAAACTTTTGAACTAACGGTGGTTTTGGGGTCTGGAGGATGTGAAACGCGAAGATATGTCGAAATTTTTCGGAAGTCGAATCATGGTACCCATTTAATAGGTAGCTTTCTTATGAAATCTACCTAAAATTGAGCGTACCCCTTGCTTATTTTCTTTCCAGAACTGTAAAGTACTTCGTGATTTAAGCATCGTACCGCGAAGTGACTATATATATTTACAGTAATTAAAAGCAGATTCATATATATGAAAACTTAAATAGTATATTAATAATTAATTAAAATTTAACTCTGGCAATAGACTTCGACATTAAAACCTATTTATTTCTTTATTAAAAAAAATTCGAACAAAATTATTAAGAAAAACATAAGAGATCAGCGAATAAACCAGATTACATCACAGAACTTCCTCAGTTACGTACGTAGAACAAAGAATATAGTAAAAAGATGAAATAGATCAATGTAATAAAATCTAATTAAGTTACAATAATATACTTTATTTTAATAAAGAATATATTTAAACGATAATTAATTTACGAGTAGAGCGTTTTTAAAATAAAGAAATAACTATTGAAAAAACTTATCGTATAAAAAAATTATAAAAGTTATCAGTAAAATTAAAAGGTTTTCCCTATACATTACCTTACCACCCTCCTACACACACACTCGCGCGCAAACGCATCCCCACACTTTTTTTTACTACTAAAAAAGCTTTTTTACGCTTTTTAATACTAAAAAAGTATTATTTTTGATATTTTATTATAATTTTTTTTAATGTATCAGAATATTTAATTTTGGGAATGTTTTAGGCTCAACCACAAGGTTGTAGTGCAGTGATTCTTTTATACAATTGTCTTTTAAGGTTTTTTTTATCAATAATTTATTATTCTAAACAAAAAAATACTGCATCGACAGTAGTAAATTCATCACAATTTTATTTAAAAAATAGCATCATATAATGTGAAGAGCATTGAAATTAAAAAAAGTAATTTTTTCACTATTTTTAGGTTAATATTTTTTATAGGCGAAAAAGTAATATGTACCATTTAGTATAACAAATGTAAATAAACGTAATTAAATTTTGTCATAACAATATCAAATATGATATTTATTTATTTTTTTTTTTTGAGATCAGCTTTGAAATATTACAATTTCACTTATATTTGTCGATTAAAAGTAATATGGAAAAGTAAAGCAGGTGCTACGCATTCTACGGAATTTAAAAAAAGTTATTTTCTTATAACCTATAAATAATAAATAAATGTCAATTATTAATATTTATTTAAATTTTTTAAAGGGTTTTTATATGCTGTAACAGCTTGGAAATTCGATTCATTAGGTCGGGTGTCGAAAATTGATGGCCGGACTGTTGATATCTGTAAATTATTTTAATTAATTTATTTTATTTTTCCTTGTACAAAATATGGTTTAAAAAAAGAAATACAATAAATAGTTAGGAAGTATAATACCTGCAAAGGGATAACCTGTGCGCAGGTATGAGCCCTACCCTTTATAAGTTTGTCTTTCTTAGTTAGGATTTAGCTCCGTTGTAGGATTTGATATAAAAAAACCAAAACGTTATAAAGATGGATTAGAATATTAAATAATTTTGTTTCATTTAGACAGGATGACAACAATCATGATTAGAATAGTGGTTCATGTACATTATTTGTCATTGTCCACTCATCTATTTCTTTAAGGAGTTTTTTGTTCATCCTGCTGTACATAAATTTAGCAGGAAAAAGATTTATTAGTTCAGCAGAAATATAGATGACATGTCTTCTGCAGACCGATATGCCATTTCGAGGTATTATAAAGGGGGATGCTAGTTGGCCTCAGTTAATATGATGAAGGTATGGAAGAGGTTTATATTTTTGTTAATGTATAAAACAACGCTTTTGACGTGGAGCTGTCTCATTGTTAACACGTTAAGTTCCGGGAATAGATCAGCTTTAGGGTAAGGTCTGGCCCTATTTAAGGCTGCTTTTATTAACTGTTTTTGAAGCACATACGCTTTATTAAATTGCATGTTTCTTGTCCTACCCTATAAACATATTCCATACTGTAATTTTGACTGGGCATACACAAAATATACAAGTCTACGATACTGTTATTTTTTAGTTTAATAATTTGGTAGAATTTAAGGATTAACTGTTTAATTCTTTTTACATATTATTAATGTGTGCATCCCATTTAAGGTGAGGGTCTATCCAGACGCCAAGATATTTATTTTATTTACTTTTTCGAGTTTGGAGCACAGGCATGGAGTAAAGATTAGCCTTTTGTAGTTTATTGAATGCACGGTTAAATTATTTAGGTTAGAAGTCTGACTAACGTGATTTGTAGAAAACGTCACAAACACGCCTTTTTTTGAACATTTAACGCAAGCAGATTTTTGTCAAACCAAGCTTTGACACGCCTAAGACCTTCTTCAGCTGATCTTATAACCTCACATGTGGAGCATGTGAGAGCTTAGTCTTATTCACATGTGGAGCCCGTCAAAATCAAGGCAGTGTTATCAGCGAAAGATATAAGATCACAAAAAAATAATATGGAAACAACGGAAGAATTTGGTAGGATAGAAACGCATCGTAATTACTTAAAAAATATTGCTTGTGAAACTTGAAAGCACGTGAAGAAAAATTGTAAGAGGAATATATAAAAAAATACACAACGTCTACGCAGATAGGAGTTTTAAATCGCTATGATATCTAAAAAGAAGAGTTGCGAGTGTCTTATAGATCTTAAAGATTTCGACCGTGTATCTCAAATTTATTGCCGAAAACAAAAAGAATAACATGTATTTATTAACTTTCTTAGCGATTGCCGGTCGAAAATAATAATTTAAAACGATATCGTTCGAAGATATCATGAAGCGCAATTTATTGTTTCAACAAAATAAACTGGAAAAAAATAAAAATTACTTTAATAATTTTTTGGACATGGTAAGATTTTAAGCGTCAGATAACACTGATCAACAATGACTTTGTTAAATGAGAGTGAATAACTGATTCTTGTAGTATTTCTCATGGTAATTTCAAATATGAAACCAGAATTATTCTATCAGGCATAGTTTTTTTTTAACTACCATTCTTATTTTCAAGTGGTATCATGCATGAACTCCATAAGCATAAAATTTTTTGAACATAAATATTCCCTCTGTCGTGCGGCCAGTGCCACATAGCCAAGAGCTTCCAATTCCAGTACCACCAGATACAAGGAACTTAGATGAAGATGAAAATGTCGAATCTTGTGCTGACATATCAGGCGACGAAGAAAGAGATCCAAAATTTTTAGAAAATAGATAAACGGAACCCCATTTAATTAATCAGTCAGAATTAAATGACGTGGTTTGTGATCTAAATTTATCAAAGAAATACTGGCATCAAGACTGAAAGGATAGCATTTTTTACAACCAAAAACTAAAATAAGTGCTTTCCGTGACAGGCAGTCAGAATTTCAACATTTATTCTCTCAGTACGAAAACTTAGTATACTGTAATGATGTGGACTCTTTACTGGAAGCTTTGGGACAAATGCACCATCCTGACAAATGGTGACTTTTTATTGACTCGTCAAAGCTTAGTTTGAAAGCTGGTCTACTTCACATTGGAAATCATTACCCATCAATATCATTAGCATATGCTGTTCACATGAAGGAGTCTTATGAAAATATGAAACTTATATTGAGCAGGATTCAGTATGGGAAATGTTTATGGCATATTTGTGGCGATCTGGAAGTAATAACGCTTTTACTTGGTCTGCAACTTGAATACACTAAGCTGTGTTGCTTTTTGTATGAGTGGGACAGCAGGGGTAGGAAAACCATACGTAAAAGAGCAGTGGCCAAAGAGAGAGGTACTGAATATAGGAGAGAAGAATGTTGTTAGTCAGGCGTTAGTAAAACCAGAAAAAGTTTATCTTTCGCTAAAAGAAAAAGGAATAACCCTTTTTCGGAAGAAAAAGGTTTATTCCTAGGTTTATATTGTTGTTAAAGCAATGGATCGTAATGGTGCAGGGTTTCATATTCTAAAAAACAAATTCTCTAATATAAACGATGCTAAAATAAAGGAAGGTATATTTGTTGGACCACAAATAACGAAACTAATGAGTGATCCGGCGTTTAAAGAATGTTTGAATGACTTGGAGGTTGCTGTATGGAAATCATTTCAAAATGTGATAAACAACTTCCTTGGAAACCATAAGGCCAGTAACTACAGAAAACTTGAACTCCTTTAAAACAACAAAGAACTTGGGTGTAACATGTCACTCAAAATCCATTTCTTACATTCACTTTTGTACTTTTTCCCTAAATATTTCGGTGCTATCAGCGATGAACATGAGCATGGACAACATGAACATAAACATATTTACATTTATTAAATAATTATAATTATTTATTAAATGTAAAGAGTTTAAAGGAAACAGGACCGGTGAAGTCTAGAACGGAAAAATAATATCTTCGTTACTTTAAATTTAGGTCGATCTTCAAACCATTACTTTCAAACAATTCACATAAGTAAATTAATCGTAAATTTTTGATTTTAACAAAAAAAAAAAAAAAATTGAAATCAAATCTGTAACGAACGATAACGGTGAAAAATTTTATATGGTTTTCTTTTAAATTTTTTCGCTTACCATTTCTGATATCAAACAGATCATTTTTCATCGATATCTTAAAATCAGTACTCTGACTTAGATCGAGATTAATATTTGACTAATAGTAACCGACTAAAAAAAGTTAAATACAGAATAGTACTCGTTTAAAAAAGGATTAAAAAGAGTCGTAACGCAAACTCTCGTACAAGTTTAAAAATATTTATTTATGTTCTCCCGGTTGTATACAACGAGACATGAGTATCAAATTTCGATTACGAATTTCTTTCGGATCAAAATGCTTTTTTATTTCATTTGCAACGTAAAATTTGGGATTTTAAGTTTTATTTACTTATCGATACATTGTATTTATCGGGACGATTATTAAATTAGAACGATTTGCAGTATGAATCCTCGAATGGTGATTGTGAGTTTGCATATTCGAAATGGAATTATTTTATCGTAATAAATTGAGCTTCGTTATATTTATTTCAAGTCTATCAGTAGATAATTATTATACAGATATATTATAGAAGAAAATAAAAACGTTAACAAATTTTAAAGTAAAAATATTAAAGAAGTTAAAGTTAAAGAATTTATGTTAAAGTTTATCAACTTTTAAACCGCGTTTAAAAGTTGATTTTTTTTTGTTGGTTTTTCATAGACTTTATTAGATCAATTTTCTCAAAATTAAATTTTCCGCAAGTTCTAATGATAACATTTATTCATTATTTAACAAAGTTGTCGTAGTTCAAACCTAAATAAACGTGTTTTCGTCTCGTTGAATTTTTCTGTTTTACGTTGGATATCATGAAAACTAAGGAAGTTACTGTTTTGGGACCTATTTTATTCGATTTTCAGATCAAAAAACACAAGACGTCATCAAGTTTACCTCTTATATAACGCCTTAAAAATTTCACTATGGCCTTATTTCACCGAGGAAACTGGGGGTGAAATATTTCACTAACCCTATAACTCGATAGCAAAGCGTTTTCGAACGGATTTTCAAGCAGTGTGCATGTGCTTGTGACCTTTTCTTATAAGGTTTCAGTTAAAATCCATTCTTAATGAGGAAAACTTCGTGCCGTAAATCATCAGTCGATTCATAAAATATAGAACTGTATATATAGAACTCATCGTACGAGCAGGTTGAAAGTTAAGCGATAGGTATTAAAAACCACTTCTCGTCAGAAAGGACGGCAAGAATCCTTTCGTTATTTTTCTAATTACAGATTCGACTTCTTTACATGTATCGTTCGTAAAACAGAATTTTTTGCCGAATGTGTGGCGAAGCCCACACTTTAAATCTCATTAAATGTTTTGGATTAGAGTCGTTGCAAATCCAATAGAGTTAATTTTGTTATCGGAAATATTTTTTCGATGACATCTTGATCGGAAAAACTAATAAACTACACTTTAATGAAAGAGGAGTAGACAAAATTTTGGTTAATACATCCGTGCTCTAGTTACGATTACTAATTAAGTGTTAGTGTTACAAAAGTACAGTAAATTAAAAATGTACTATACATCGTACAAAAATGACCCGTTTCTAAGAATAGACCTTTTTTTTGACAAATTTTAAGGCGAAATTTAAAATAAATCTATTTTCGTCTAGTCTTTAGCAAGCTATTTATTATTTAAGAAAAACAAGTATTTTGATCTAATTAGTGAGGCGAGAGTAAATTTTGTATGAAAAAAAAATACGAAACCTGACTAGGATTCAAACTCAGAATCTTCCAGTTAAAAGGTAGAAATATTGCTATACCACCGCAAGTGATCGGCAAAAACGTAAAACTCAAGGTAAAGAAAACTTTATATTAATTAAAAGTATTTAATATACGGTCTGTTTCGAGTTGTAGTTCAAAAAATAAATAAATAAATAAAACTTTTAATATGTTATTTTTATGCGAGGCTTAATTACCTTTCCTTTCCTTTTCCTTCATGCTTTCAGATTTATAGACGGAAATTTCCTTCCAGTTTTAATGTCTCAGGGGGTTTTAACTATTTTTCCTTCCCAGAAAGTATTATTTCAGTGCAACCGAGCTCTTTCTTCTTAGACCGATCGATGTTTTCTATTTTGAATTCGGCGCAGCTCGCATCGCACAAAATACCATATTATATTCTAGAGTATATTTTCACACATCGTGCTCGGTTCCTTAACGTTTACTTATATGCCGTCTCCTCAGCACGAGCTAGGATACACCGAACTTTTCACCTATTAAAAGCTTAGCGAATTGCGATCGAACTTTAAAACCACGGGGAAGATGTCGAGTTTGAGCGTCGTATGACCTATTCAAATAAGCGGAATCGCAGATAAAACTTGCAGCGAATTGTGAACTAGTTCTAGAACTTGTAGTGCGATCGGTCTATAATGATAAATACTGGTCAGTGGTTTCGGCTTCCGCTAGCAAAACATTTGATTCGGAACATAAGTATTTGCATAAAAATCTACCGGTCGGCCGGAAGCGATTGAAGTTAGATTAAAGTAATATTCGACCAAAGTTTTCATTAAAACTTCGCTCTCTTGAAATCGTCTTCATATAATGATGTGAAGTAAACTATTCGATAACGATCGGGGAAATACGGTTTTTAGCATGTCCTGCCAAATTAATTTTATAATTTTGGCTACTTCGGGAACTGTAAGTATTGGCTCTGAATTATGCAATTTACTCCAATTCTAATATTTTGAACACTTTAGTGACACGATCCGATAAAACAATCCAAACTAAAATTCTTTTTGATTTTTAAAGTTTTTCATTTTTCGAACCTCTTTTATCACTTAAAAATTGATAATATTAACTTAATAAATTCCGTCTGTCACGCATAGAAGCCCCGTGTCATTCCGGTTTTTTTTTGCGCATCTTCAATATCTTTGCTTCGCTATCGTGAGTTATTTGTCGAAACTACAGGAACGTTAGTAAGACGGCGTATTAAGAATTAAAGTTTATCGAAGACAATGGGGATTTGTTAAATACCCGTTTTAAACAGCGGTCGAACACCGGACACGACGCGTAATACACGCACACCGGTGAAATATATTCATCGACGACGAATTCGAATTGTATGTTTCTATATTTTTATATATTTAATTTATTACTTTGTTTTTATAATATAATATGCATTATTTCCATATTTATGGGTGTGTGCTTCGTTTATATGAACAATTCGGAAAATTTAAACAGCTTGTTAGCCGTTTTAGCCCTTTTATCGATGTTGAATAGCATAAGTTGAGTGTCCGACAGTTTAACCGTTTTAAAACAAATAGATCGATAATTTTCAATTTATGTAATATAATTTTACGAATAAATGCTTGAATAAGTCGTCTCATGCTTCGTTAAGTTTAAATCGCTTTTCTTCAGAAGCACAGTTGTTTGTTTTACGGACAACTGCCTGCGATTGCATTATTATACACATAACCCTCCGTAATTATAAAGGTTCTTCTTTTAATTTCTTCTATAATGGTCTGCCGATCTAAATAAATTATTATTTTACAACAGTCTGTAACACTTTTATACCGTAAATATATGTAACAAATACTGATTTACTCGTTCTATGGAAGTAATGGCGGTAGAGTTCTGTAGAGTGGTGATGAAAAATTAAATCGATAATCGACTTATTTTTACTTTTTGTTTTGCTGGACACCTTTCACCCGATTCGCAGGAAACTGTTCCAGAATATGTTCGCATGGGGAAAAAATTGGTTACATGCTGTCAGTTACTAGTACGAGTTTTTTTTTTATATGCCAGAAGGACATCGTGTTAAAGGATAAAAAAATAATAATTACAGATTTATTTGAAAGGAAAACTAACAGTGTTGTTATTTAATTAATTAACTAAATAACGAAACTAGACTATTTTTCAGGATGAAAAGTATTTTCAAACAAAATAGATTAAATATACTTTACTAGAAGTTATATTTTTACGGCCTGTGGTGTTACCGTTAGTTTTCGTCGGACACGATAATGGAAAAAATAGAAAAAATGAGCATTGTAACAGATGATTGCATTCTTATGAAAATAAAACATCGCCTAAAGCGAATCGGAATAAGTGCGGTGATATTAAATATTACCGTGTAATAAAGAGAGTATATTTTTTTAATATAAATAGTGAACGGTTCTACAAAGATTAAACCGCGATGGAAAGTGTAAAGATTAATGCTTTGATTATTTTTGACGTGTGTTCGGCGGGTTCTCAGAGAAAGAAAGATGTTCGAATATCGTGGAACGGGGTCGTATTGAAATCGGGACTGCTGTTTTCCGGTCGCCTTATCATAGGTCGGTAGAAATGCGATGCGAAGCGTAGAGCAGAAAAGTTTTGGCCGCATGCCGGTGGCTCACCGACCGAGGCCAGGACTCCGCTGGTCGTCGACGACTTGCGCTCTCTCACGTAATAACTATGAAAACTATACGATAAGTACCGGATTCATGATCGTCCTCTTTAACGCTTAATTTATTCAACGATACATTCAGAACTCGATTTCATCGCCTTTTCATTTTAAACCGCTTTATTTCCCTTCTTCCCCGCTTCTCTCGTAATAATCTCGCTCGATTCATTCTATTTTTCGAATTAAAAAAAAAAAAAGCTCTCGGGGGTCTCAGTATCGGTGGCTCCGGCGGAGAGGGGCGTCCGACGGGGGCGGGGTTCCTCGACGCTATTGGCTCGTGCCGCCCTCGTACACCCCCGGCATCGATCTTAGAGAGCAGCCACCTCCTTCCTTTCTTCTGTTCCTGAATAATGCGACCTCCGCTTCACACCGCGCACCAGAAATATTATCGAAATTACTCATTCATTCTGTTCCGTTCCGTGCACCGGCCTCCTGCCTTCTGCCTCTATTTGTCTTCTCCACTGTACTCCAGCGAATCGCCCGGCTCTAAATAATCGTTCGCTTTCATCCGCTCTTATTGTACCGTACTGTATTCGACTATTTACCTTCAAACGACTTCATAACATAACACGCGCGAACACACATCCGACTCGTTCTCACGATTTTGTTTACAAAAACATTTGGCCGAATGTATAATAACATCTTTAATATCTACCGCGTTAAAAATCCTGTTTGATGTTCATTATTGTATTTCTGACCGAATATTTTTAAATTGTAGGAGAAAAGTTTAAATTTTATTCGTTTTAATTATTTTTTTTTAGTCTGTTGTAAAATAATTTGATAAAACACCGGGTGAACGCTATTTTACTTTATTTTGATTAAGTTTCCATAGCGTCTGTACGTTTTTATATTTTAATTTAACAAAATAAAAAGATCATATTAGAATCTATCTATCCCGTGGAAAATGTGGGTATGAAATACGCTTCGTTAAAAAGTAAATTTTACGCTTAACTTTTAACGTTCAATTTATACGAATCGGAAATACCTCAGGTTCGTATAAATTTATCAGACAAACTTACCTATTAAGGATTCAATAATTAAAGAAAATTTAAAGCGATATTTTGGTTTCAGAAAGTAAGATTTCTTTATTCGCTTTACGATCTTAATCTTTGAAATCGAAATAATCATCTTTTATTTACGATGAATTAACAAATTATACAGAAAAAACCTTTAAATTTTTATGTCTGCTTACAGTATTTTATAAAATTTGAAAATATTTTAAAAACCGACAACATTACATTTTACAAATTAACTTAAAGAGAAAGTTAGTAATGGTTTTTATTTCCCTTTTATAAACACTTTATTGCATTTTTGGTCTTTGAAAAATCCTGTGCGATATACCATCGGGTAATAAAATTTTGGTGAAAAAGCTATTTGATATTAATCGTTCTGAACACCTTAATTATCGAACGAAACCGCTATTTCCGATTCACATCGGGTTCAAGTCCTCGTTTTCACACATAAATATCGTCTCTCTTATTAGACGATAGATTTAATAGAATTAAATACACAAAATAAATATATTTTTTCACTTAATTTTTAAGGTCCCGTTTAAATGCCCTCTAAATAAAATTATTAAAACGATCGACCCGACGACAGAACGAAAAAACATAAATTTGGGATAAATATAATAAAGACATTGTACAAGTGTTGAGAGAATTGAATTCAACGGATAGTCGTTTGACTAGATTTCAATTTTTTATTTGATTTTAATCGCTTAAGCCACAGGTTTAGGAAGACATTTTTGTCCAACTGATATCTGAAAATAAGATTAGAGAGTGCTGTATGTATAGTTAACAGTACCAATATATTTTATTATAACGATGATGATGGTGATGTTGATGATGACGATAGCCTTTTATTTTATTTGGTTGGCCTCCTCTCATTCCTTGTAGCCATTCCCATCCTCGATGAAGATACCTGATCTAAACACTGAAGCGGGAAATCCTATCTAACGGAAGAGAAAAAGCGCAGCAGAACCGCATATGAGATACATAATTGTTGCACCAACCTATCGGGACACGTGCAAACAAGGGTCCTGTCGACGCTAAAAACTCTAGACCTCGTACTTCTCTAGAGATTAACCTTATACCTCTTTTACATTATACTTCTTCTCACAGATTCACTAATTCTTCTGGATAGAATATCTGAAAAGGCATTAGCAATTTCACTATTATTTGAGGAAGCGCAGACCATACTGTCCGCCTTCCCAAAGTCCAGTCTGCCTCCTTAACAGTTTTATACAGACCGAGGTATTCTACTCTGGAATGAATCATAAGCTTGCCTATTAGAATTAGTAAGTACGTCCTTTTCTACATAACAGGCACTATAAGGGAATTATAAGGAAAATCAGGAAAAACAAAATTATCTATTTCCTTGCCCGCATTTACATCCACATTAAACAATATGAGGTTTAAAAAGAAGGATGACTTTCTGGCAAATGGAAATTACATTTGTGTAACCTATATCATCCATAAATTAAAAAAAACCACAGATTTTTTCCTCACATAACACTGAGCACTAAGATTAAGGGAGCGATCATTCCAGTAAATTTCTGGCACGTTAATATCATCCAGAATTAGAATTGTTTATCGCTTAAATTCAAATTCACTAATCAACTGATTAAAATATCTGGTCAGCACTTCAGGACGAATGTCAGGGCTGAAATGTTGATTTTCAATTAAAAGCTTATAAACATCCTTTGTGATTAATTCAACCCGAACACACTCTGAAGTAAATTCAAAGTCCTTTCTTCTAAAACTGTATTTTCAAACACCTTAAAATTTCCCTCGGTGACAACTAAAATACCATGTTGAACTTCAAAAGCCGATGCAAAATACTTATCAGGTTTGGTACGAAGGCCTCTGAAATTTTAATGTAAAATACCAAGCCCATAAAACTCTATTATTAATTTTTCTCAGTACCCTCCTCCGGAGTTTCCTTTTGATTAACAGGTCCTTTGTATCTTTCGTTGTCTTTTAATTATCTGTAGAATTGTAGAACTAAAACTCCTCTTATCCGTATCTCAGGGGTAACAACCTTCTCATAGTTTTCGACAGATACCGCAAAATGAAAAGAACTGTATCCATTGCTATAAGTGCTGACCTGATGAAAGTAATTTAGTTAATCTTTGTAGCTTTTTTAACTAATTTAACTATGTCAGAAGTTTCAGCAGTATCTTCAAACCGCGACACAAGCAATGCTTTCTTTCTAGGTTTTAGTAGATGTAAGTAAGAATTTCCCGCTGCCTAAAAAAGGCTTTCTTTTGTCATTAGCTTGTTCATCGTTTAACGTTCTTCTCTCTCTTTAAGGATTTAACCATTTTCCAGTCATTGTTAACTTTTCCTACCTGAGAAGCGACTAAATTATCGTCATTGTTAATAGAAATGGAAATAGGCTTCTCATCAGTGGATGCAGACAACATATTTTTAACCCGCTTTCCTTTACCTTATCAATATTATCATTTTTTGCTTTAGCTTTCATAGGAAAGCTGTAGAACTTTAAGTTATCTGACGAGAGCTGAAGCCAACTGCATCTGATTACGTGAAGAATCCAGTTTTTGTTTCCGTTGTCCATTTTCATCTTTTTTATTCCTGTATCGTTGTAGATGAGTTTCTCACTTGCAAGAAATATTTTATTCATGTGTTGCTCTAAGTTAGAGTTGAAACTAAACAACTTAGAAATTAAATTGTCAGTTGTAAATTTTTTAACGGTGACATCATCTTTTTTAAGTCCAATCGAGTTGACATTTTTAACAGGTTTACTCGCATTCGTTCTAGTAATCAGCGTCCTTGTCCGGCGTTGAAAATTGCCTTACGGTCAAATTTAGCATTCATCACAAATATATTTGGTCACTCCATTTACCATCAGAAACTTAATGTCTACAACCTCCAAATGAAATAACTCTGCGTAAACTATTTATGTAGAATATTTAAGTATTCTATTAATGTCACTCTGCAAAATCAGCTTTAGAATTCACCTTAACGCAAATTTTGACATCATCTGCAAATAAAAGGATGTTAGAAGAAATAAAGGCGGGTATGTCAATTACTCATATACAAATAATGAAAAGCAGAGGACCAAATTAAAACTCTGAGGAACACAGATGGAGCAATATACAAACTAGAAATCTTATCTAACACCTTTACTTTAAACGTTTGCTCAAAAAAAGGACTTTAGCCAAATTAATAGATTACCTTTTATACCAAAACATGCAAACCTTTGCAAAAGTAAATCATGAGATATCTTGTCAAAGGCCTTCTGAAAATACTTTCCAAAATATACATCAACCTGTTTTCTACCTTCGAAAGTTTTTTCCAAAAGAATGAACTGAAACGAAATAAGGGAAAAAAAAATAATAATCTCAATTTCAATTTATACATTTACAATAATTACATTCAATATTATACATTTGACATATATTTTCGTACCTCTAGCCAAATTTGACTAATTGAGGTAGATTACATTAAATAAATAAAATAAAATAAAATTCTTAAGGTACCATCAACAATTACAGAAAATCATATTAACTGCAATAAATAAATAAAATAAAAAAATAGTATACACTTAGATTGTATAGATAATATAGGCAATCCATAAAAAAAAAGATAAATGGATTCGTTGAATTTTAATTGTAAAAACAAATTTCTATGAATTGATTATCACTGATAAACATAATTTTTGTTTCTTAACACGCGATAAATGATTTTAATCTGTTATTTGATGCTGAAAACGCCGCATTTTTATACATCAGGCAGAAATTTCCGAATGTAAGTGAAGGAAAAATTAAAGAAGGGATATTTGTTGGTCCTCAAATAAGAGAGTTGGTCAAAGATGATGTATTTAACTCGATGTTAAATAATGTAGAAAGTCCAGTTTGGGCTTCATTTAAAGACGTTTGCAAAACTTTTCTCGGCAAACAAAAATCCGTCAAGCACCTTAATAACTTCTTACTTCATACAGAGCTATAGGATGTAATATATCTTTGAAAATTCATTTCCTGCATTCACATTTGGATTTTTTCTCGGACAACCTAGATGTAAGTGACGTACATGTAAGAGATGTAAGTGACGAACACGGTGAACGTTTCCACCAAGACATTTCGGTGATAGAAAGCCGCTATAAAGGGAAATGAAATACTAATATGCTAGCCGATTGCTGTTGGACATTAATTCGGGATATGCCTGAGGCTATTTATAAAAGAAAATAATCAGCGAAATCTTCCTAACACAGGCATGGCCATGCAAAATATATTATAAATTTTAAAGATTTTAACTATATTTTCCTTAATTTTTTTTTTAAGCGTAATTTATTTAAAACTAAGGATGATAGAAAAATTGTATTTACAGGACTGTAATGTACGCAAAAACGCAATTCAAGAAATGGTATCCCGCTTAGAGAAACTTAAAAATTGTATTTTTGTCTCTCGGTGTTACCATCTGATTGCAATCTAGATTTCTCAATCCATAGAAAGAATATTTAACGATTTTGGAATTCGATATTCCGGTACCAGCTTACCATATTTATTATTGTATTTTATAGTTAGGTTTACACAATAGTCTTAAGTTGTACTTAACGTGATGAATGACTCTATATTTATGATTAAAGAAATTTCTCTTTATATGTGTATGTGTATCTGTGTATGTAGCCAAAGCCTCAAATGATATTATTCCTAATAATTGCTAGAGGGATATTACTAAACATATTTTTAACTATTCTTAAAACTCTTTTGAGCTGTTGAAAAATAATAATAATAATAATAAAACGAATTTTAAACTAACAACTTGGATAAATTATATTATTCGTTTTTTATTACCGCGTTTATCTTGAGCCTTAATAAGGAACATTTTAAAAAGAATTTAATGTTTATTTAAAAAAGCAAAAAACGGGTTAAACTTTTCCTCGGAAAAAACAGAACATTAATTACAAATTACTGTTCTCCCTCTCTACCAATCGCGCACGTTGTTGTGTTGTCGGAAAGCCCAGCATTTCCGTACCAAGACAGATTTTTAATTAAAAGCTGATAACCCTCCCCTCCCTGCTGCCTTTCACTCGTAGCATCAGGCAGAAGGGGAACCGGTGTAAAGCTCATACTCTCCGAAGCAGTGCCGACACCCGTTTTATTGAGAGTCAAAATAAAGTTTGATGAACAGCAATTAATTCCACGGAGCGGATTAACTCGGTGCTCTGTATCTCATCAATACCTCTATTACTTAATTATACGTAATTTAAAATAATAATAACTTTACTTCTGTAAAACAATTACGGTAGTATCGCAAACGTCGTTTAAAATTGTGAATATATTAAATTAGGAGAAAATGTAGTATTTTAAACGATACACAATACATTAAATACAACGATATCATTTTGACCGGTACCCAGTTATTCAGTATAGTTTTATAAATACGCGATTAAATAAATTTGAAAAAATAAACATAATTACGAAACAGATAATTTAAACGAGTCTATAAAAAAACATAAATACGAAGTAAAAAGTAATTCCAAGTATCTTCATTGGCGCAGTAGTTTTATTTCTAATTCATCTACCCGTTATAAATATTATTCAATTTTTTTAAATTTCTAAGGTCATATAGCTATATACTACAGTTTACGTAAGCTTTAGTAATTTGAGTTCGGCTACATACACGCGATGATATGGGGTTGCGTATACAGGTACAGGTGTATTACGAAGTTCTCCGTGGACTTTTATAATTTATTTTGCTCGTGAAAATAATGGAAAAACTTCATATAAACATACGTTCAAAATGGTTTGTTTGCGAGGTACGGCTAGGGAAAGATTTTTCTCGGATTTCAGCTATTCCAGTGAAATGAGATCGTACGAAAATTTTTAGAATGTTAATTAAGGAGCAGAATTAGTAATTGCTTATTTTTTTTTTACTTGAAAAATTTCAAAAAATAAGTCTCAGAAGCGTATCTGCAGTATTTTTTGATAAATCTAGGATGAAAATCAATAAATTGGGATAAAAACCCCTGTTTTTTATGGTTGACGTAAAACAACTTTGTTAAACGGGTAATAAACCCGTAAAACTTTTAAACAAAACTTGTACAGAATTTAAATCTAAACTAAACTGTGAGATAAGTTGAATAAAACAAAGAAAGCTTAGATAATTTTTAATTTTGCTTAGAATTAGTATATTATTACATTTGTCAGAAAAGTACTTATTTAAAGTAAACAAAAACCGAATTCAATTCGGATTTTAGTTTTATATTACGACGTGCACTCTTATCGGTCTGTATATCACGATTTAAATATATTTTAATGTCTGTGTCCTTGTAAAAAGTCAAAATCTATCAAGTTAAGTAAGCTGTATCTTTCTGATGTAGTCGATCGTATGGGTTAAGCTATGGAAGGCTTTGCTAAATATCAAGGAAAGTTTCTGGTATATCGTTTCTGAGATTAAGAAAACGTATGCATGCGATTATTGGTCGTTGACACCCTTGAAAGTCCCGACTGAAACCGTGTTGACCTTAATAGAATATTTATTATTAATTAACGTTAAGTTTTTATCTAACGTTAACGTTAGTTTTTAAACGACAAATTAAAAAAAAAGAAAGAAAACACGTTCGTTGATGCTAAAAGTCTATGATGGTTTCCTTTCCTTTTTTTTAAATAAGAGTAAAATTAAATATATTTTTGAACGATCCCGGGAATTATCTGGGATTTTACTTTATACGAGTTCGTAGCGATCGATACACGAACAGCAAAAGGAAAGCTCGTCATAAAAGTTTGGTAAAAATATCTTTTAAGTTTTGTGAAATATCTTTCAGATTAATCAAATATATGGAAAGTAATAAAATTATTTTCTACGTAATTTTTCGAATTTTCGATTAGAAAAGGAGTTATCGTATAACTTCGATTTATTTCATTCTAAAGAGCTTTCCAAAAGAGCCATTCAATGAAATATCATTTATCACGGTTTAAAAATTACGGTATAAACTGAAAATTCATCGTTTCTACTTCAA
Organism: Lycorma delicatula; assembly: GCF_047948215.1. NCBI lineage: Eukaryota > Metazoa > Arthropoda > Insecta > Hemiptera > Fulgoridae > Lycorma > Lycorma delicatula. Next base: position 65,835,743 of record NC_134458.1, read on the forward strand.
TATCTATCGTTATTACCGCACGCGTAATGGGATTTAAGATCAGGTTGTAACATAATTGAAAAAATATTTATTACTATTTAAAGCCTTTCAGCGGGAATTTCGGAAGCATTTATTTGATCATAACTCATTTTTAAACAGGAAAATTGTTCGAATAATAAGCAGCTTGTATTAAATCGCTCGGTTTTAAATTTACATAAATATCGTTTTTAAAATTTTCAAAAAGGCAGTTTTTTCTTTCATATTTTTAAATTATCAACGATACAATAAATTTCCATCTCGAACACGACCGATTTCCATATTTCAGGCCATCGGCTCTCTTGCGATCAGTTCTTATCGGCATTCATAGTTCGATATGAAATTATAAATCCATTTTTTTTGTGACGCGACTGACATTACGGATTAATAAAGGGAATGTCACTCAAAGATCAATAACTTTAACTTTGTTTTACTTAAAATTAATTTCTCAGTCCGAACGCCGGCGCAGGGTGGGGATAAATAAGTATACGCTCATGAACTGATGAAATCATTGTAAGTTTCACTCTGGGGATAATTATCAATTAAAGGGTACACATAGATCAGTGTCCGATGCTTTGTTCTTTCGAGTTAACTTAATGAAAATCGAGAACTTTTTTCTATTGCATCCTTCTCTTTAAATACTAGTCACCACAGTAATATCCTATCAAGAAAAGTAAAAGGGTGCACAAATTTTGTTTATACTTTTTACAACAGATATTGTCACTAATCAGTGTGTGGTGGGAGGGGGGAACAAAACATTGAGGAATAATACTTAAAACTCTTCTGTAATATTGATGTATTTTAGCGTGTGGGATCGTTAGTAACGAGCCAGTTATTTAACGGTTACAAAATCTATGCGGTAAACTACTGGAATTTAAAACGAATCGATTGTACTTTCGCGTTTGAATTGTAGATTATCATTTTTCTGATTTATCAGTTTTTATCTTTTTCTATATGCCGATACACCAATACTTTGCCGTATGTTATTTTCTTTCGCTGTTTTATATGCAGAGTATCGCACATCGATATCTTTGCGTACATGTCGTTATTACACGAGCGAAGGAAGTAAGGTTTGTTCGTGAGGATAAGACGTTGCATCTGACCTTTTATGTCTGTGATTATGTATTATAACGTGTGTTAGTTTGATGTAATATTTGTGCTGCAGTCGATGCTCGAATAATTGTACCTCTTACGAAAATGAAATGAATCGATCGCTTCAATAAAAATTAATAGAAACAGCATTCAAATAATTCGAGTTTAAACGCGAATTTTACAGTTTTAATATTAATCTCTACACCCCGTTGCAGTACACATACGCATATATCGTGCGTATGTATGCGTGATTTATATCCGTTTACGGAATTAAAATTTTGATTCTCAAGAAAGTCGTACGCGCGATTTTTTGTGATACGCTTATATACGTCAGTTGAATCTATAAACGCGGTCTTGGTTAAGATAATATTCCTCCCTCTTTCGCTGTCGCATGTAAGATACAAATAAATTTGATGATAGTGATGTAGTTAAACACCGTAATCTATATAATAAATATAAAATTTTTGGACTTTTGCACCGTTTTTCACGTAAATATTTCGAACGTTTCGTAATTTATGACACACGTATAGTCTATTATATTTCATTTCAAATGGAAAACGAATAGAAATTAAATTTTCTCTGCATTTAAAGAAGAAATACAGATCGGACCGATTATTTTATTACGTGAATTAAGGCACGAACAAAATCTCAAACCGTTCAGACGAAAGGAAATAAATACGACGTTCCGTATTACATTAATATACGTGGCTGTAGCGGTCACAGCAGTGTGAGTGAGACGAGCGGTGTACGACAATAAAACATCTTAGAACGAATATTATAGACGGCTAAGATAATAAGAAGCCGAAGGGATAGGGAAACTTCATTTGCAGAGCTTATAACCGTCAGTTTTAATTCGGTTTCCTTACCGAAAGAGGGGTCGGAGTTCTTGATAATAATATTAAGAGAGGAAAATATTAAAAACTGGAAAAAAACACACTCCGGCATAAACTGTCAACGGCAGGAATGGCGTCTCGGAATTCTTATTTCGGTGCTGGTATTAATTTCTTTACTAAAAAGACGGAGTTCCGCGGGTTTATCCACTTTATCGCGAAACCCGAGATCGTTTTGTAAAAGGCCGAATTAATTTATTTTTAAATTAAATTAAATTAAGAGCTCGGAAGCTATATAACCCCCGCCTTAGGGTTGCATTTCCCTTATTTAATATAATTTAAATACCGGTAAGGAAAGACCGGCTAGGAAACCCTCTACTGCATATATAATAATAAGCTGAAGCGAGAAGAAAAAACTGCTAACAACAACATCGCTTTGCATTAAAGTGTAATGGAAATTAAAATCCAGCACATCGTAAGATCTTTAAAGCATGCTATTTACATAATATTATTACTCCGCTCACCGCTTCCACCACGACCAGACATCGGACAGATTTTATAATTATTATTTATCTCTGAATATACCGGTATTAAATATAAATTATTACTTCGAAATGAATTTTACCGTATTATTTTATTCCGTCTGATGCTTTAATTTATATTATTGTTATCGTGTCTGAAAATAACAGTTTGGTCGGTGATTATGAATCAGTTGTAATTCATACAGGGGTCAGACGTCTCATTTAATTTTTGATATATTAATAAATCGTTTCGTACAGTGCTACTATGAAAGTTTCGATTTTTCCTCTAACGATCGACCCTCGGTTTAGTAAATTACTTTCATTCGTATGCCGCTCATATTATCGCTTCTTGTCTAAATTTAAGAAGCTTCTTTTTTATTTTTCCTGTTTAGCGTCCGGGAATTATTGTTCAGGTATTACTTCAGAGGATGAATGAGGATGATATGTAGGAGTGTAAATGAAGTGTAGTCTTGTACGGTCTCGGTTCGACCGTTCCTGAGATGTGTGGTTAATTGAAACCCGACCAAGGTGTGTTTAGACTAAATCACATAGTCAGAACAATATCAAAGGTCAGAGATGATTCTGATTAATGTGTCTGTAAGCCGTGCATCGGAAAAAACCGCGTGGCGGGAAAGTCCTACAACTGTGTTGTCATATTTTTTTAATTTTATGTCTGTCTCGATTTAGGTTGAAATTACAGTGTGATATATAGCTGAAGTACTGATTTACGGAGTTGTACCGGATTACCAGCATCGGTCTGATGAACTCACCTTATAGATGCATATTAATAATCACATGGTGGTGATCGGAGAACGTATATAATTTTATAGTGAATATTTTCATCCGGATGAGGTACCAGTAGTAAATAATACACGCTTGAATAACTGACAGCTACATACGTTTTTAAAATTTTATAATTATATTAGGTTAAGCATCAGTGTTCTGGAAGTCGAAGAAGGTTTATTCTTCTTCTTGTAATTGTACTCGTGTTGACCGGTGACACCGAAACGTAAAGGTCTAGGCGATAATGTGAATTAAGTGTGGCAAAAGATTCGTGTTTTAAAAACAATTTTATTTTCACGCGTGTTTTTCTTTATTTTATAAATTTCAAATCGATATCTAGTACTTTACTTTTTATATTTTACATTAAATTCACGTATAAATCAGAATATCCGTGTTTGTAGTAACATTCGTCTACAATACAAAAACTCCCGATGCAATCGAAACAATCTCTCTACCATTGGAATCACTGAAATTTGTAAAAAGATTTTATTGAAATACACTATTTGAATAAAATCAAATAAAAAATTTACAAACAACCAAATAAAATAGGAAGACCAAAAATCTAAAATAACCACGATCTCAAACAAAATAATAACCCTAACCGAAAACGTAATCTATAATTATTGATTACTTATTATGTTTTTTATTTTTACTTCTTTTTTAGTGTAGATTAGTTCCTGTATTTTTTTTGGTTTTTTGGTTGCGTCTAAGAGCAGTTTTTTAAAATTTTCTATACTCTTTTTGATTCTTTACATTTTTTATGAAGAATTTTTTATGTTATTGATTTTATTGGTTGTTTTAACTATTTGTTTGTTTTATTTGGTTTTTATAATAATTATTATTTTTATTTCTTTGTAATTTGGTGTTTTAATATTTGAGATAAGAGGGTGTTTGTAAAAATTATGTATTTAATTGGAATTCAGTAACTATTTTAATAAATAAAATATTAATTTTGGGTAGTAAAGATGATTTTTTTCTTTAGATAAAATTTGTTTTAATTTTGATTTACAAGACCAGTGCTTTTTTAAAATGTTAAACTTTATTTTTATTAATACTTATGATGTTTACTTATCTTTTTGGTTATTTTTTAGATTATTATACTTTTGTTTATTTGCAAGCTTTTTTTTATTGTCTTTTGGTTGTAGAATATTTATTATTATTCAAAATGGACTGAATTTTAATTCGGTGTTTAATTTATAAAAATCGAGTTAACTGTTCAACTCTCAGAAAGGAAAAAATAAAACGACAAAAGGACAAAAACGAATTCGCCTGGAAGTTTGCTTTTTCATTTAGGAGCGGGAATTCCATCCAATTTTCCCTAATCTTCCTAGAAGGAGGTATTTTTTATAGTTTTCTAGCTGAGGGTGCATTTCAGAAAAATATTTCATCCATGAAAATTAAAGCGGATAGAAATTTAAGCTACTTTCATAAATTTAATTTTAATTTCAAACCAGGGTTTTCTCATCTTGAGAGAAAAATGTTTCGTGATTTATTCTTTGTAAATAAATATTTTAGTAAAAACATTTAAGGAGAGAACGATTAAAGCAAATAAAATTTGAAAAAATTTTCTCATGAAACATTTTTAAAAATGTTTGTCAAGTATTCTCTTACGAGTTACACATAGACCTACTGGTATTCGAAAGAACATCTTTTAATTAAACTTAACGAGGTTGTTTAACTTGAATTACCATCTTAACTATTATTAAAATATTGAAACAGCAATGATTGTGCGTAAAGTAAATATTACTTTAGGTATTTTATGTTTGGTATTATTATCAGTTTGTTTTGTAAATTATTAAAATTTTTTTGACTTCTATTTCTTTGGAATAAATCAAGGATTTATTAAACCGATCTCAAATATCTTTAACTCCGGTTTGGTACCTGAGGCTATTTTGTACTAAAATCTTCAGTGTTTCTCTGTCTCTATGAAAGTAAAGATCACATTTAAAAAAAAAGGATGCATTTAAAGGAATAAAAGTTAAAAATCCAAAAAATTGTGAAATTTTATTATTTTGTCTCCAATATTATTTTGTCGATTTTATCAATGTCATGTCTCAGAATGCGTTTTAATAGAAAATTACTCCTCGAAATTTTATTTTTTCTCTTGCAGTTTTGCTATTATGTAGAGCATAATAAAATATTTAACTCGGCTTATTTTTTATGTATCTATTATTCCCGTTTTTATTCCTCTCTAAACTATAACATTACATCCGAGGATTATTTGAAAAAAAACAAACAAAAACCCGTTTTCAGAATAGAAAGTTGGGCAATCGATTCTCTTTTTGTGACAATAAATAAGTTGTGTCAATAGATTTTAGTAGATTGAAAAATCTAACTTTTCCATGCGTTTTTACTTTTTATTATTATGTAAAAAAAGTAGTTTTTCGAACATAGCACCGTTTGGTGTAATAACTATTATATATAATTTAAAAAAAACAGTTTTCCAAATTCCACTTTGATTTCTTCGAGCGCTTTCGTCTATTCTGCCATCTTCAAAAATTATACAACTACCAAATCTAATTATATATATAAAAAAATTGTAATACTTTCTCAATTGTTATCAATTAATAATAATAATATAGATAACAACTGAGAAACTATTACAATACGGTCATAGTCACTTAGACCTAAACTTTAACTTTTTACGAATAATAAAATGACGATCAATTGTCTTATGTATATAATTCAATTCAATTATGGTAGTTGCATAATTTTAATCGTAATTATATTCCTCTTGAAGATGGCAGAATAGCCGAAAGCGCTCGAAGAAATTAAACTGGAATTTGGTAAGCTGTTTTTTTAAATGATGTATAATAAAAGCAAATAAAATATTAAATTATTCCTAAAATATTAAAATATTCGATTTACCAAACCTGGCAACACGATTATTGTTTTGCATTATATAGGTAATAACACTTTGACCTTCGAGAAAGAATCTATTATGCTCCAATCATTACTTCGAATAAAAAAATTTACCTAACGATTTCCTACCGATTTTATTTGAAATAAATTAAAAAAATTTCTTTTTACGGAAACGATATTCCTCTGTTCATGAGTTTAACGATTTTGTCTATTATCTTCACGAATTACAACGTGTTACTTCATAAAATTATTATTTTTATATATTAATTTGTTTTGTGTTTTATTTTGCTTTCATCAAGGTTCCTCTATTCCTTCTGGTTTATTCAGTAAGTTTCCTTTTTATTATCGTCAGAATAGAATTTTTCCATTTGCGATGAGATTCATATAATGTGAACTATGTAACAACGATTTGAAAAAAAAAAATTATAGCATAAAGCCTTATGCGAGTTGCATAAAATATTTTACTTTCAGTCAAAATTTAAGATAAATGTCGGTTCATGATCGTTCGAAATCAATTATAACCGAATTCAACGCCAGGCTTCTGAAAATTTTTGTTTTGTTCTATTTTTTTGTTATCGGAGTATGCGAAGAGGGTGAAATTTTTTCCGTCTGAATAAATAAAAGAAGATATTTTTAATTTGCGGATCAGATTGAGATCTCCACGACCTGGGATAAAGTAGTTCATTGTCCCGTAACTATAGTGATTTCACATGAAATAAACGAAAAATTATATTTATCTTTTCCTCGTAAAATAAATAAAACTAATTTTTATTACATACGCTATCGGTTTCGTATTATATCCATCGACCCCGATAATGTCGCTAGTTTTCATCCAGATGGATTCGGGTAATAATCTCGATCGGGCTTGGCAACGGTCGTTCATCTCATGATAAAAAAGGAATGACTGTAATAATTCGGCGTAATCGGTACGAATAAATAAATAATCATTCGTCTTATCGATTCGGATCACGTGTAAACATAAACGAATGAAAACATTCGTTCTGGATATTTATAAGAAAAATATATTAACTATCTATAAATATTAATCTCAATTAAACCGTGTAAATCGTTTTGAAAAAAAAAATATTTTCAACGCCCTAGGTGAAATTCATATCTACCGAATAAATTCATAGGAGTTACTGTTTTATTACCGATTTAAAAGTTTGGCCTAACCATTTATGAAAGTTACGATATCGTGCGATAATTAAATATTTTATCCCGATCGGTAAATAATAATATATTAAATAGATCGCGTCAGGAACGAGTGTTTATGCTACGCCGCAAATAAAAAATATAATTTTACCAGTTAGACCCACATCGTCCCGGTTTAATGAATTTCTGATACAAATTATTTTTTTCAAATCCTAAATTCGCATTTTATTACGGTGATAAAAAAGAAACAAAAAATCTTTTGATAAGATCCGTTTTTCATCGTTTGATAAGACGAGTATCCATTTTCCGTATTCGATGACGAACTCGTTTCTACGTTCGAGTATATACAGCGGTGTTCAGCACTAACCACCTACGAAACTACGAAATGGAGGGTGTATTAAGCTTCTAAAGAAAACCTAAATCCTGGTTCAGATCTGCCGTTATTATTGACTTACACGCGCTCTCGTCACACCCTAACGCTCTTGTCACATGCTATTGACACCTTGATATTACAAAGCTGGATTCATAAGAAAGATCCGCCTACGGCTCAACGAGTGGTTCTCTTAGTTTGTATTAGACGTTAACTATTTTCATTCTCTTGAGCTTAGATGCACAGATATAAACAAGCGATTGCGTACGTACGATCAGACACGACCGATTTCCGTTACTATTTACTAAAGAGACGTCCTGTAGTAGATTTGTGTGCACAATATTATAATACGAACCCGGTTTTACAATAAATGTTATATCCTGAAGTAAATATGAATATCGAACCTCTTATCATTCGAGTTTTATGCACAAGAATTTCTTGATTTTTAACTGACAATATAGTAATTAATCTGACTAATCTAATTAGTAGTCTTTTTTAAACTGAAGGTTGTAAACGAACAAAATCGGATTCAGACCGGTAATTAATAACATTTTCTTGATGTTTGTATTTTTTAAACATAAAGCGAACATCGTCTTAAATTATGATTAAAATGGTTTATGTTAAATACAAAGAAGAGCATTGATAAACGGTTATAGGGTATTCAGTGATAAAATTATTTTATAAAAAAGTATTATCTATTTATTAACTGATTATCGTTATTGTTTTTTCATTTATTATTATGTTTAGTGTACTCTATCGCTTCATTATCTACCGATAATGATTATTTAATCACGGTTTCGGTAACGGTTTTAAATTTAAATAATTTCTTTACAAACGATTTTATGTTGATTCGAGCGAGGAAAATCAACAATTTATCGTTTAATTTTCTTCTTACAGAAAGTAAGAAGATAAACAATTTTTAATGTTCTATTTAAAAAGGAAATATTATTGGCCGTGTACATTGCAATCGACTCGCTTAAGAGAAACGTTATTTTATATTTGTTATCGATCGACAAGTATCGATAACAAATTCATCGATTTGCAAATTTCAAGTACATGCGTATTATCTCGTTTGAAATAGTTTCCTTGCCAGCTTTTCCCCCTGAAATAAATGATTGTAGTCGATATCGAAAAAATAATCAGTTACGTTATAAATCCTCCCCAAATTTCTTAATTTATACAGCACATCCGTACTGTATTTCAAGCTTAACTTTCCTTTTTAGTTTACGTCAATATCGTCAACTCTTGTATGACAAGTATTTTAATGCGTCATATTTTATTAGATTTTATTCCCAGAACTGTAATTCTAATTTAATTTTGTTCATTTTTTATATATATATATATATTTGATCGAATAACTTTTAACGAAAATCACAGCATTTCTTTACTATTTTTGTCGTTGAGTAGTGAACTATTTGTCTTTTATTTAAACTAAACATCTTCTTTATTTTTTGGTATTTTATCTCTCGGTATAATATCAAAGAAAACTTGTAAGGTAAATTAAAAATCTCTAATCGGTATAGCGATACATTGTTCGATAGATTAGTAGTTTTTTATTTTATTTTTTTGGTTCGATCAGTTTCTCTCTAAATATCCGTAATTTCAAATATTAAAATCGATAAAATTTGTAAACAATTTTTCTGAAGGAATATGGTAGTTTCACGAGGGTAAACTCTTTTCGTATCGTGCGTGAAATAAACTAATTGCGCTGGAGGCCCAGTAAAGGAAATACTAAAAACCTTCAACGGTCTTTAAGTCGAGACAGCCAACGAGATTCCAGTCGCAGAAGATTCTTGGATTAAGGAAAAGAGATGAGCTTGCTGTACGCGTCGCTCCTCACAGCACCCTCAATACATCAAAGGGTGTTGCTGTTTATCAAGATCTACTCAATTGTTTTTAGTAGAAAGTTGTGTAGGAGTTGTCACTCCAGGAAGTAATAGAGTGCCAAAGGCTAAATATGAGAAGAAATAGAGAAGTTCTACCTTCTGCTTCTCATGTCCTCACTTTTAATAGACCGACACTGCCGAAAATGTGTATTACATTACACAACCCTTAAAATTAACGATGACGGTTGAACATAGCAACCTCATCGAGGAACTCCCACACGGTCCGACAATGCGGCTCTCGCCACATTGACTCGCCGTTTGTGAGCGGCCAAGTTTCCCCCCGACCTCTAAGTTCCAGGGTGGCTCGATCTCTGGCCCCCCCAAGAGCAGGGCAGTCGAACATCATATACACGTTCGACTGGACCTCCCCGCAGACACACAACTCATCAGCCACCAGACGAAACCGAAACAGATATTGGTTCAGGTTTACATGGTTGGTGAGCACCCGGGCACCCGACGCCCTTAAAAACGAACTCGAGGCATACCATCCCCCCAGATCCTTTATAAAACTATACAAGGATCTTCCCTTGGTCGTGGTGTGCCATTCAAGCTGCCATGTCTCCATCGCGAGGCTCCATAGCCTCTTCCGCAGACGGGAGATGGGCAACTGTACGAAATTTTGTTCCGGTGCTTTGTGATCACCGTTCCGCTCCGGTTCTGGCCCGGCTCGAAACCGCATCCCAAATGCCTCGGCCTCCCGACCTCTTCGCAACTTCCACATGACTGCTTGAACTTTCACCACTAAATCGATTGGGAGAGCCTTTCCCAATACAGTAATAGCCTCGTAGGAGGTTGTTTTAAATACACCAGTGCATACTAACATGGCTCTGCGCTGGGCACTCCTTAAATTTTGAAGCAGTGCTCTATTTCTTTCCTACCTATGCGCCCAAACTGGCGCCGCGTATGCGATCATACTTTCGAAAACGCCTCGGTATACCAAGTACATTTGGCGGCCCGACAGCCCGTAATCCTTCCGAGCAATCCTCCTAAGCTTGTGCATCACAGAGACAGCGTCCGCCGCAACTTGCTTAATATGGTTACTAAAAAGCAACTTATCATCAAACAAAACACCTAGGTACTTATGAACCCTCACTCGGCTGATTACACAGCCTTTATATTTAATATGGGGGTTTCGACTGCATGATAATTTGTCTGCACCCTTCAGAAGCATAAACTTCGTCTTGGGCACAGAAATCTTTAAATTTTGAATGTCCATCCAGCCCTCGGCGGTTGACAAAGCCGCCTGCGCTCTACTTTCTAGCTGCGGTCGTGAATTGCCACGAACTAAAAGGAGACAGTCATCAGCGAAAGCCTGGGCCGTGACCCCTTCTGAGAATGTCAACCCCAGAAATCCGTCAAACACCAGGTTCCACAGCAGGGGGCCGAGAACGGAACCCTGCGGGCTTCCCCTGGTGACGGACTTTTCCACAACTAGGTGCGCATCTTTAAACAGAGCCGTACGGTTAGACAAATAGTCTCTTACCATGGCCTGCAGGGCTTCGGAACATTGCGGCGTTCCAAAGCATAGAGGCAGAACTCCAACACAAGGAAGGAAATGCCGCCTCTATATCAATAAAAATAGCCAAAACATATTTGCAGTCGGCGCTTTCCACCTCGGCAAGAGCATTTAAGATGCAATCTTCGGTGCCAACCCCTTTAATGAAACCATATTGGCCTCGATTTAGAAAACAGCTCATATCGATGCTTTCCTCGAGCCGTTCCACAACCAGCCTTTCAAGCAACTTGCCGAGAACCGGCAAGAGGCTGATGGGTCGATAACTGCTGACCTCACCAGGATCCTTTCCAGGTTTCAGGAGTACCCTCACCAAGGCCACCTTCCAGCAAACCGGAAAGCAGCCCCAGCCTAGGCATCCCGTGAACAGTCTGCCAAGTGGCTCTCTTATGACAGGCAATAGATGGTGAAAAATATCCGGATCAAGTTGGTCAATCCCCGGTGCCTTCTTCAATGCCATTCGAGAAACCACTCGGTCTATATCTTCGGGTTCCACGGTCCGAACGTCAGGGAATGGTGTTTCACCCGCCCTAACGCCGATTTCCGCTTCACCCTCCAGAGCATCTGGAAACAGAGTATCCAGGAACGCCCGGTAAGTCGCCACAGATGTTACAGTGTGGTCACGACCACGTAACCCGCACCGGACACTGGACAACACGTGCAATGGCTTTGGCCTGTAACACGTCTTTGCGAGCTGCCAAGGATCGCGCTGCAACTCGCGCATGGAGTATTTCCAAAAAAACTTGAGTTTGGATCCTTTGATGGCGTGAACATATTCATTACGGACACGCCGGTAGATCCGAAGACGCTCAGCGCGCACGTTGTTGACGATGGTCCCCGTTAGGGGGCAGCGCTGGTACCTTATCCTCGCGGATCTCACTCTTGCGCGCAGCACACTAAGGTCAGAGGACCACCATTTCTTGCCGGGCCTCCGTCTGCGTTCCACAGACGACCCCCCCCCCCCCCGAAAATGGGGTCAAGACGGCTCCAGGCACGATCAGATCAGCGAACTGGCCGTCTATGACGGGTCCGTCCATTGGCCTAGGCCGCCGTAGGACCTCGTCACAGCCAGTCTTGATGGCCTGGCCGATTAGCTCCGCCATCAAGTCCACCTCCTCCCTACACTCCATGCGCCACTGCAATCCTTGTAAGGCAGCATCGCACACACGCCGCAGCCTGTGTCGATCCAGGCCCCTTAGGTTGTAGCGACCTGGATTTGGTGCCCTTAGATTGCCTCCTTAAGCAATATCATAGGTTATAAGCCTATGATCGCTCACACTGGCCTCGGGCCAGACAGTCCAACCACCTGTCCTCCGAAGCAAGTCGCCCGTCACCAAAGTGACGTCTATATAACTCTCTTCCAGTTCGCTGGAGAAAGTTGGCGGCTGCTCCGCATCATTAATAAGGTAGAGGTTTCTGGCTTCTGGGAACTGCTCGAGACCAGCGCCTCTGGGGTTTGTGAGTGGCGAACCCCAGGCGGTAGACTTGGCGTTTGCGTCCAGAGTAACGAACACTCTGGTGCCCGAGAGACCGTCCAGAATCCCGCCCAACTTCCGCCCAAGGTGAGTGGTGTATCCGTAGCCCTGACACTTAAAACAACGGGCTACCTCTACATGGTCGACTACCCTACAGGCAGTCCACCCAAAAAAACCTTCCACCGGCCACTAAGACCTGCCTGATCTTAGGCGAGGTCTCAAGTACCCAGTGACTTCTCGGGGCATCCTTCTTCCCCAACTGCCGGGACAACCTTGGCTTCCTTAAGGAAGTCTTCGACAGCCATATCCAACACAGGATTTTGGCTGAGCCTTAAGTCCGTTCTTAGTAAGAACTGTGGCCTCCAGTAGTTTTTTAGCCTGCTGCTCATTTATAACCTCCAGGACCATTTCGTGATCCCTTGTTTTGGTGACCCGGGAAATCTGGAACTTTTCTTTCCTCGGGTCCAGGATCTTCTTGAGGGTTAGCTCCGTCATTGATGATGAAGCCCCCTGATCAGGTTTTATAGTGACCACCTTGACAGTGGCCCGCTTAATTTTGTTTGCCGGCGCCTGGGCTGGCGGCGGCGGACCTACTCGCCTAGGCGCAGGCGCGGCCGTTGCTGAGGCGAAGGAGATAGGCTTCTTAACCTTCTCCTCCACCCTGTTTATGGACTTCTGGAGTTCACCCAAAGCTTGACAGTTTACCGGTTTAAAACTTCGGACTCCCTCCACAACCTGATCCACCTTGCCCGATAGTCGAGTAACGACTGAATCAAGAGCAAGGTTGGCGCCCTGGAGGCCCTCACATCTAATTGCCAGGTTCGATACCAACAATCCACACTCGCCTAGATACGAGTCTACGAGCTGCCTCAACTCGAGAGCAACTCTAGACTCCTTCTTTGAGAAAATCTTGGCCCATTCGGCCCTCATTTCCTCGATTCGCCCCAAGCCATCCGCCCCAGAGGTCACCTGCTTTAACACAGGCTTCCCCCCAGAAACATCACGCTCAGGGACAAAATCTCAGCCTTCCCCGACTTCGCAGCGAGGCGTCCTTCGGACTTGGCGCCCCCTCCTGTGCCGTGTCCTCGCTGTACGGATCCGGCTTTCGTCTGTTCCGCACCGCTCGAGACAGAGGTGTCCCGCAGGATTTTCGTGCAGACCGCATCACTCGGGCGCTCCACTACCCGAGGGGCTTTCGCGACTTCCTTATCAGAAAACCGGGGCCGCGGCGGCGACCTACCGATTGACCTCCTCGGCAAGAAGGGGTCACCGGAAACCAGGTCCTTGGCCAAACCGACCAAGTCCTCCAAACAACCTCCCCCGGGTTGCTCCATCGCTGAACAATTTAGCAATACACCAGCTGTGTTGCCAGGCACTACAATTCACAGCTTGAACAAATCTAACACCTACCACAATACCAGGTGAACCCCGACGACGAGAACGTAGAACGCTGTACTAGCAGAATCAAATTAAATTAGCACCGGTTGCAAAAAACACAAGTTTTACAGCACGGGGCCAGAGGCCGAGAAGCGATCCACCAAATATAAGAAATAGAGGTGGAGTAGGAATATTAACGTCAACTAGAGCTACCACCGAAGAGGGTGAATTAAATACAAATCTGCAAGCGATCGCAATCACAATGGAGCGTCCGCTTCATTCATCATATATTTGCCGAATTTTGATAGGAGAGAAGATGACAGCGTTTAATTATCCAGCTTCCCCCACCCATACTATCAGTGGGTGATTTTAATGCACGCAATTCTAATGGGAGTCAGATCAAATTGACCTCCCAAGGAAGAGAGTTGGAAACGTTTCTTATTAAACAATGGCTCAGGAGCTCGTTTTAAAACTGAGACGGATTGACATCGTGTGTAGGTTTAGCATTATAAGTGCATCGATAGCATGGAAGTACACTTTCAAGGTTTCAGAAGAGTTCTATGAAAGCGATAACTTTCCGGAGAAAATCTCAACTGATTTGCTGAAAAGCATAGGACGCTTTAAAGAAAGTCCAACATCGAAAAATTCCCTTTAACACAGAATTATGTCAAAAGAGTTATGATAGATTCAAAACCATCCTGGAAAAAATACGTGTCATCCATTAGCAGAAATACGACTGCGGCAGACATTTGGAAGAAAGTGAAGGCGAAAGTGAAGAAAGTGAAGTGTGGGCGTACAAAATTTACTGCTATAACATGCCTTCAGTCTGATGATGAACTAGTGGATTCGCCAAACGAAATTGCTGAATTATTAACCAATCACTTCGATGGAGCCAGTAGAACTACTGACTGTGACGAACGTTTTAAAAATAAAAAACAAAACTTTAGGGTCATCTAAATTTTGGAACCAATATGAATTTTTCATATAATGTACCTTTAAAAATAGAAGTAATTGTGAAAGCGTTGGAGAAAATCAGCGATTCAACATCTGGAAGGAATACATTACATCATGATCAGACAGCTGAGCACGCTCCAAAACTTAGATTGCTAGAATTATATTATCAGATATGACGGGATGGAATGTACCCGCGACAGTGGGTAAAGCATATATTGTTCCAGTTCCAAAAAAAAGATCAAAATCTGACCGATCCCAGTACTTATCGTTCTACTTCTTTGACATGTGCCATTGGAGAAATCTTTGAAGAAATGATAAATAATCGACTCGTTTGGATTTTAGAAAGAGAATGTGTTTGATCCTCGCATCAGGATTTCGACAGTGCCATTTAACTACTGACCAAACGATTAACTTAGAAAATATATATACATCAGTTTCATCACTAGGAAACACTGGGTCGGAGTCTTCTTTTATCTGTAGAAGGCTTTTGATATGACCTGGAGTCATAGAATATCATTCAACTACATGAATAGGGCATTTGTGGCAATCTATCGGTATTACTTGGCAACTACACAAACGACCGTACTTTTCAGGTACCGGTTTATAATAAGTAATCGTCAGAAAAAAGATTGGAATATGGCGTACCACAAGATTCGCCGTTGAGCGTACCTTGTTCACAATCGCCATCAATAAACTGATATTAGCCATTCCAGCAAAAATCAACAGAAGTGTTTACGTTGACGATCTGACAGTTGTAGTGTTGCTAACAACACTACAGTTACGGTGAAGCATATATGTCAATGAGTGCCCTAAACGAAGTTGCAAAGAATAATGGTTTCAAATTTTCATTAGAGAAGATGTGCTGTGTGAACTTCAGTCTCTTCTGTAGGAAGAGAACTTCTCATCGTAGTCCTGTGTTAACCATCGATGACCATCCAGTCCAGTACAAGGATAACGTACGGTTTTTAGATTTACTATTAGATAAATCCCTTACTTGGGAACTATATATACAGGACTTGAGTATTAGATTCAAGAAAGACTAAACATTAAATGTTTATCAAATATAAACTGGGGGTCAGATAAAGAGATATTACTACGGTTATATAAAGCATTGGTTCAATTGAAGTTCGATTACGGGTGTATTGAATATTCGTACGCTAGGAAGTCGCATCTAATAACGTTAGTCGTAACAAATACCGACAGAATCAGATCTGCCACAGACGCTTTTCGTACAAGCCTGGTGACTAGGTTTATGTCTGATGCCGGTATAATGCCTGTACATTATAGAAGAGGGATCTTACTATTAAAATTAGCAGCAAATATATGGGCCTATCCTACTCATATAAACTATAACATTTTTAATAATAATATTCTGACTGCTTTATACGAATACCGCACTAGCTATTCAAGACCAGCCAGAATACGGTATCGTGAGTTAGCAACAACACACGAAGTTGTTTTGCAGGATACATTAGCAATTTCTACGAGAGAAATACCACCATGGCTTTTGCTATCTGTAATCGCAAGATTTGATCTCTCTTATGGAAGAATAAAGAGAAATCAACAGTGGTTATCCAACAGGAATTTTCTACAGTCATTAGTGTCTATGAGGAATGTATGAAAATTTTTACTACGGTTATAAAACCGAACATAGTATTGGATGCTTAAATGGATGCTGCATAAATGGAGAAGCTCATTTGTGCCAGATGTGGCAAATGTTTACACGGCAAAGCTCATTGCTATACAATATTCGCTGGGAACAAGTGGCGGTGACAAGACTTAGGATCGGTCACACTAAAATAACAAATTCATATTAATTGGGGAAGAGACCAATGTGCAGTGTATGAGACAAACTTCTTACGGTTAAGCATGTACTGGAAAAATGTACAATATATGAAAGCCTCAGAAAAAGGCACAGATTAACAAATAATATCTCTATTGATTTAGAAAATGGCAAAGAAAAAAATAATTCCTTACCAAGAAATCATATATCACTATAAATTTAGGTTTCAGCAAAAAGCTATATTACATCTCCAGAATCTCAAACTGTGTTTAATAATTCTGATGTAGACAGTGTTAAACTGGAACCTACATATTTCAGAGGTTATCTGATATTGGGTCTGAGCACAACCTTTGGCTACTCTTTGATCTTAGCCAAGAGGCCGAGAAGCGATACAACCTTTGGCTGCTTTATTCATCCAAGAATTTGATTTATTTTGTGAATTCTCATAAATTGTAATTTTACTGGAGAATTTGCCAGAAGTGGTATCGCAGATTGATTATCCTGTCTGTAGTTTGTTTAGTTTGGTGAGATTATTGCGGTGTTTCTGTGATTTGCTAATGATATATATGGTGGGGGATATGAAGCATTTAACCACAGATGATGAACTGAAGGAGGCAGTGAGGTTGTGGAAAAAGGAAAAACATCATTCTTTATTGGCGTAATGAGAACTTGTTCACCATTGGGAGAAATATGTAGCTGTAAGCGGTGACAACATGGAAAAATAAAGGTAAGTTTTTGTAAGTTTTGTTGGTTTTATATTCAGATGAATAAATGAAATGCAAAAAAAAAACTATACTTCACTAGGGTCAAACTGGGATATCTTTTTAGATGGAATGCTATCGCTTTACCATAGAGGTTGAAATAAATAATATTTTATATTATTTTTTAAATCATATTCTCAAAAACTTTTATTTTAAATGAACTTAGTCAACGGATTACTATCGCGTTTATAGTAAGCCTTCGACGAAGTCAGCATATTTTACATCTGACTGAGAATCCTATATGTGAAGGCCCTTTACACCTTATGATAGGATTCTCAAAATTTGCATGGTATTGTCAAAATTTTTTGTGTATTTTATTTTAATATGTGTTTAATATTTTCCTTCTAATTTTGTTTTTTATGTAAGTTTCAGGACTCTTTACACCCGTAAGTGTTATATGTGCGCGTTTTGTATAAATGTTTCATGTAACGTGTTTTTGTGTTTTATTTTAAATGTAAGCACCCTACACATCCTTACATCTGACGATCCTGCTGGTGATTTTATTCTTTTTTAAACAATCTGGCGGGGGCTAATGGCTTTGGAAGTCGATGGCCGTTTAACGCTAGATGATAATAATAATAATAATAATAATTTTCTCAGGAGCTCCTTTATGGAGTACGGAATTGGCAACCCGAGCTGTCCTAGGTGGTTGCGGTTGTGTTTCTCGGTTTCGTTGTTTGACTGGGGCAAGAAGCATGACCATGATCTGTTTTTGCTGACGTTGGGTGGCGTGCGGACGAGGAGTGCTCATTGCTCATCCCTCTTCCCGGTAGTGGAAACAGGTTGAATATGAGCTGATGCGAGGTTGCTCTACCGAATTCTTGTGCCGCTCAGCGTAAGTCAGTCAATTAGACCCTTGGCAGGGATTGTCCTATGGGTAAGATAAGGGTATTTACAATCGTCACGGTTGCTGCAGGCGAAGAGAATTGGACTGTTAGGCATTAAGGTTACACCGCACAATACTCTAAATACCTCGAAAGGGATGGTTGTGTACAAGGACTTTCTGAACTGCACAAAGGAGGAAGTCGTCGAGGAACTGAATGAACAGGGAGTTGTAGCGTGTCAACGGTTGAGCACGACGACGCAACGGAGAATTTGTACCGCCCGCGTCGCATGTCTTACGCTCAACCAATCGAAGCGTGCAGAAAAATTAAAGGTCGGCATTCACAGATTAGACATCCATCTGTTCATCTCGACTCCAGTGCGATGTTTTGGATGTCGAGTATTCGATACACACCTTATACAAGGAAACATATTTGTGTTTATGGTGAGCCATTACATCCTGATGATCGGTGCAGTGATCCACCTGTCTGCGTCAACTATTAGGGATTATTCTGCAAGATAGAGAAACTGTTCAGTGTAACAGGAAGAAGTAGCAATCCAAGAGGTTAAGACTATTAAAAAAGGTAAACTATCTCGACGAGAAGAAAATTGTCCAAAATAAATTTCCGAAGGTATATACAGGCTACTACGGTTCCTGCAACTTTTTTCAAAGCGAAAGATGTAATTACAGAACTAGCACCAGCACTGGCGAATATGTTGAACATATTGTTAATAAGAGATCTGGAAATCTTCCAACCAGAGAAGACAGCCCAAAACTGGCAAAGAATACAACAGATATCATTAAAAACAGAATAACAGCAGATATCATTCAACAAATAGTTCTTCTCCATTGAGGAAGGAGCCTTTGACCAGTTCCATGGTGAAGGAAAATGAAATCAAAATACAGAGGAAGCCTGAACGCAAAGTACAAATTGAAAAAAATCCCTATTCAGGGAACTGAGATGCAAGAGATAAAGGTATTAGAAAAACAGGATATTTTACGACCAGTAATGGAGCCCCTGAAAGCACAGAGGCCTTTTAAGTGAGTAGGTGAGCATTTCAGCCGCCCTTCACGTTTAAGTGGAGAGTGCATTGACCCTCGACTCTGATACATTCCTCAACGCACTATCTGAGTCGGCAGGAAAACGTCCTACGTAGTTTACTGCGGAGGAACGGAAGATTCTATTTCTGAGATCTCAGACAACCTGGAATTCGAGGTGCAAGCCATGAGGAAGATGGAAAACAGAAAAAAGGATGGCCTATTGGTAAACCTAGGCGATAGAAAAAATGTAGATAGTTTTATGAGCTTTTGATGAATTTAATGAAAGGATGAGTTTTCTTAATAGTTGTATGACTTTAAAGCTGTTATGGCAGACTTAACAACATTTCTTTAGAAATAGATAATGTGTTTTTAATTGGCAAGGGCCCTATACGTCCTTGATATCTTGTGTACTTTAAGGCTCTTTAATATTCAATGACAATTTTATATCTGGATGATCTTTCTGACAAGACTAGTCTTCTGATTAGTCGTCAGGAGTGAAATTTTTTCTTTTTTGTTTGGGAAATACCTTAGCTGTTGATGCACATAACACCCAGAAAAAGATAAAAAGAATAATAATAATACTCTGAGGTAAGTAATTCCCATGTCTGGAATGTACTATTTACGTCCCACGTCCAGGGCGGTAATAACTGTACATAAATACAATAAATATAGATGACTAACAGGGCTCCGAGCATTTTTCCTCAGAAATGTGCTCATTCTTTTGATCTCACTTCCATCTTCAGGTCATTTGCGAACTTGACTTTTCGGTCACCTACAGATTATGTACATTTGAAAACGGACATATACCTCCTTTAGAGCTAGCGATGTGTTGGCTAGGATCGATGTGATTGTAGGTGTATCAGAGGCCCTTCCAGTGTCCATATGCCCCTCGCGATGGCAAACATGTAGTAAGTTTCCCATGTATGTCAGTGCACGGGACTCCTGAAAGCTTCGGTGAGTAGGGGCCTGGAGTCAGTGCGGAGGTTGCGCATCCGCTCTCTGCCAAACATATTCCGGTTCCACCTGAGTACCGTACCGGATTCTTTAGGGTTGATAGCAATAGAGTGGAGGTATACCTCGGCGGTTAGTCTTACTACTTTATATGCAGAATTTTGTACAACAAAACGTGGCGAAGGGTTCACGTAAACACCCTCATGAGCCGATTTATCAGAAGCTAAACGGAAAAGAAATAACGATTCAGTGAGAATTAGAAATGAACTCAGAAGTTAACGGCAGCTATTTGTAAGAAGTAGTATACGTAATCTCATGCGTCTTGTGATCAAGAGAGTGGTAACTTTTTTAAAGTAGGTCCGTACTTGATTATTCGTCGTCAGATTACCGAGTGTTTTGGTAGACCGTTAAAAAAATTCGCAAAACGTTTATAGTGGTTTATACGTACACTAAACGATGGGCAAACTTCAGAAAATTCTTGCTTTGAAGAAGATTGGTGAATTCCCCGTGCTTTTATAACCGTATAACACCGTTAAAGGGGTGTTGTTTGTCGGAATCTTCTCAATTGTACAGAAGAAGAAATAGCTGAAGATCTATCAAGTCAAGGTGTGACTGAATACCCAAGGTTAACCATAATAAGGGATAGTGAAGTTCTTCCTTCGTCATTTTATGTGCTGACATTCAGTAGAACTAACATGCTTGAAAAGATACATGTCGGTATACTTCGTTTAGATGAGTGATCTTTTATACCGCAGCCAATGCGATGTTTCAAATGCCAGCGCTTTGGACACATCGCATCAGATGCGAAAGACAGCAAATCTGCGTGTATGATGAGTCAAGTCATGAGGGCGAACCGTTCAGAGATTCTCCTGTTTGTATGAACTGCCGTTCTAGAAACTGCCCGGTTTATAAAATGGTAACTACGATTCAGGAGTTGAAAACACTACAGAATATCAGCTACTCTGTAGCAAGAAAAACTGTCAACAATTGAGCACCTCGACCAACGCTGACGTAAGTCGGCGTTGGTAAAGTTGTGTATAAACACAAGCAACTTAACCCTTTCATCGTCAATAGTCAACGCAGAACAACTACTTTCTACTCTTGTACCAAGTATTGTAGCTATGATTGGAAAGAATTATAAATAGTAGGATGAAAGCTTATCTCCCAGAAGAACTAGTAAGACCTGTCAAGACACAAAGGTGTATTATACTTAAAGATGTTGAGGAGACATCTGAAAAGGCCAAAAATACCCCTTCGAACAGTTATAAGGTGAGGGAAGGTGTCGCAAGAACGCAGGAGAAGTCTGGGCCTGGTGTGTTGCAGGTCCAACTCAGGATAGAGAAGGTCCTGCATAAAGAGACTATTGAACGGAAATATATGAAGGTTCCGAAAACACAGAGGACTCCAAAAGCGAGGGAGAACATTTCAGCCGCCAAAAGTTTCACGCGGGGAGTGCATTCAGTCTAGAATTGGATGCCATTTTCTCCGCTCCACTTGAACTGAAGTCATCTGGTACCGGCTATAGAATATCTTCTCCACACCATCGGTGATATCAGAGATGGAAGAAGATTCCATTTTCGAGATCTCGGATCACTATCTTCAGAGATAGAGCCCGTTAGGAGGAAAAAAGAGAAATAAAAAAATGATGGTTTAAGGGTAAACCTAGGCAATAAACAGAGATAAATTATAAATCAAGAGGACTATTTTTTTTGTGCGTTTTGGTAATTTCTAAGTTTCTATTATATCTGTTTTTAAGGATATTCTAATTAATTTCTAGTTCTTTTTATCAGAGTGAGAAAGTTTTTATTCCTCTTCTTTTTTTTTGGGGGGAAAGAGCTGTGACCATGTCAGTCGATATCCGTAACCCCGATGAAAAAACTATCGAAATAAGAAAATAAAGACAAACGAGTCCAATGACGGGAAAAGAAGATATTTCCCAGATTAGTTAAAGCGTAGTAAAATAAAATTCTGTGAAAATTCTCTGTGAAGCCCTACTTTCTCTTAAGAAAATATTTTACTAATATTATAATGGACCTTACGAATGAAAAAAAAGATTCAACTGTTTGCAATTATAGATGGAAGTTGCATTTCTCGCAGAGGTAAATAAAAGGAGAATGATACTTAAGAAGGGAAGAATAAACTGAAGTGAAAATATGATAACAAAAATTTGTTTAGAAAGATAAATCGAGAAGGGATCGATAGAAGATAAGTATGGATATCGAAAGAAGATACAAAAAGAAATGGAAATTGCAGAAGCTGAAGGTCGCATTGGGGAAAAAACTGCATAATCGAAGTTTTAAAAAATTTGCCAATCTCTTTCGATTTCATATCGGCTTTTTCTTTTAGTCGTAGTAAATGAAATCGCTTGGTTTATATAGACGAAATAACTTCTATAGCCGACGTCGGCACTAAAAAGAGTTACAGATTTCCTGAAATGCGTTCATACAAAGAATACTTTTCAACTGGTTAAAAAAAAGCGATAACATACTCGTATTTGCAGTTGCAGTTCTTATTCGGATTTTACTGACCTCTACCGGCTTCAGCTCTTTTTTAGTAGTGGTTTTTTATTGTAAATATTAATACGAATGGTAATGTACTATTTACAAGTTTTATATTTTCTAATTTCCAAGCGAAGTCACTTCAGCAATTTTTTCCCCAGCTTTTGTTCTAAGCGTTCCTGATCACGATCGTCAACTCTCCTTTAACGTATCCTTCAGAACGTAAATTCTACTCGATGATTTTATTTATTTGATTATAGTTTTACATGTATTCTTATTCGTAAAAATCCTCCTTAGAATATCATAAAATATTAAAAAATACTCCCTGGAATCATGAAACATCTAAGTTACAAATGATTCACCTTACATCTTAAAGCTCTTTGTTACAGAAAAATTATTATTCTTTAGAAAGTTTTTGGTGGGGTCTTGCGCAAGGGCTTCGCATTAAAAAAGTACAAGGTTATTTTCTTACAGATTAAAAGTATAAGAAACATCTTAAGTTTACTCAAATCCCCGTACACCAAACATTAATTCTAACACAAAAAACATCGTTACTTAATCTAATCTCTGATGTCATTTATCTAATCGAATGTAACTTAAATAAAATTTCAGTTATTTTAGCAGCCAAAACTCATGAATATCTTCCCAGATTTTCAAATACATCATTCCCTTATTCTTTTGCCTCCAAATATATTCACATAAATAGTAAAAAATCCAAATCATCTCGGCTAGTTCCACATCCCGCCTGTCATTGTGAGCGGACACCTACAATGACTCGAGAGACTGTGTATCGACGCCGGTAACTGTATCTATAAAATTCTTAGATCGATTCACAGTATAATGCTGCTAATTAATTCATTATATATTTTTATTACATTGCGTAATCTCACCGTGAGACTGAAATAATTATGTAACCGGGAATTATGCCTACTGTTGTGTTAAACGATGTTTCTTCCATTCTGTCTAAAACAGCGTAAAGTAAATGTTGATTACCTTCGCGACAAACGTCTCCGAATTAGCCATCAGTGGGGGTATATACACCGGAATTTCTATTTTATGCTCGATAAACGTGACTCCCCCCCTATCGATTTCGGCTGTAGTTCCCGGCCCACCGACAACTACTGGACTGTTTAATGATTATTATTTATTACATCATCAGCAGTACACTACGTGGGCGAGCAATAATCCGGTTCACATACACGATTATAATGAAAGATTTGTTTATTTTTTAGGAATTTTACTGTTTCTAATCTCACCACCAACTAATATAACTAACGATACATGTAATAAGTCGATTCAAGCGGGATTGAACTCTGGTAGACTTGATGTAAATAGTGTCACTAAATAATTTCTTAATGACTATAGCAGATACTAACGGATGAAATGATACGCTTATAGACGAGTGTAATATACTTCATAATCGAAATTTAGATTAAAGTTATTGAAAATAATGTTAAATCACATTTATAACTCGTTGATATCGCATAGTATGCTGGGGCTTTGCCCAAAAGATCCATCGTTTCATGAATGTTATTGTAATAAGCAGAACATTAACCGGATATTCATCGAAATGTTTTGTGAATTTTTTTCTACTGCATATTTTTTCCCGTGATTCTATGAGTAATAATATAAGTTGTTAATATTAAGTTGAATAATACTTTAAATAATAAGTTTTATAATACTTTCTTAAATCCTACTCTCTTCCACACGTTAATATCATTACCGTGTAGACCATTTGTTCTCAAAGTGGGCGATAACGCCCCCTTGTGGGCGCTGGAGGCCTTCAAGGGGCGGTAGAAGGCCCACAGAAAATTGGGGGCGTTCAGGGGGTCTAGGAAGGCGATGGCTATTTGAAAAAAAGGCAAAAATTATGTTTTCCTGATATTTCAAACTAAAATTAAATATCTATTACATTAGTACAAACAATTAAAGAGACATCTACATTTTATGATAAAAAATGATTGTGTTCAAACTATAACTTTGTAACCAAGAGGCTTAGAGAGGAATAAAAAAAAATTAAAGCTTGAGTACTCTACTTTTTTACAGTATACTTCAGATTTGAAAAATCATCAGATTAAACAAATAAATCAGTGAAAGGAAAGTTTTAATAATTTGAAAGTTTTTCTTCGTGTTTGACTGACAGCATGGGGGAAACAAAATTTTTTCAGTAAACTATATTAAAATCGGTCAAAAGTTTAAGACTTCAGCTTTAATTTCTTTTTTTTGTGTACAAACCGAAATATTCCACTTTAAAGAGAAAATGCCATTTTTATCTTTAATGCTGCATATATCCCGATCTAAGCAACGTATTGATACAAATAAATATGGAAATTAAAGGGTTTTTTAAATGTTGTTTTTAAGAGCGCATCTTAAAAACACCAATTGCAATTATTATTTTTAACTGATGGTAAGTTTAAAAATTTTGGGGAGCGTTAGAAAATTTGATTCTCAATTTGGTTGGTGGGTAAAAAGGTTTGAGAATCAATGGTGTGGACAGTTATTAATGGTTGACTGTATTTACTGCCTTTAAGTTTAAAAAGCAGCCACAAAGTAATGATATCTTACGCGCGCGCGCGTGTGTGTGTGTGTGTGTGATAATAATTTATTCTTACTTTTATCGTTTTATAATTTTGTTGACTGGTCACTTACTTTTCTACAAAGTATAATCTTTGTAGAAGCTTTGTCTGCATTTATAATAATGCAGATATTTTGTGATACCGGTAAATAAATAAAATAAAGGCAAATTATTTCATCTTGTATGCGAAAATGACAACTTAATAGTTTGTTCCTGTAACCGATTCAGAGAAACTAAGACCCTGTGGAATGTCGGTGTGCTGTAGAATTGCCCTATGAAGGGTTCGACTCCACGTACACGCTGAAATTTTTACTCTTTTTCACGGAACGTTGTGCGATTACTGGAGTTTTCGATCCGTTTTACTGCTTTACTCATTGATATGCCTTGACTACAACCCTTATTTTCATTAAATAAAATTAAAATTATATTTCTTTAATATCTTAATTTAGATTTAATTATTATACATGATTTCAACCGGTTTTTAGAATTTATATATGTTTCTTCTAAATTTTGTTTTTGTTTTAAAAATATTTATTTGTTAAAGTAGAGTTATTTGGAGCTTTTCGTTGGTAGGATTTAGTTCACTAATCCGTTCCGTTAGTCCATTTTATACCAATGAAAGTGTAACTGTGCTTTCAATTAGAAATATTTTGACTTATACTTCATAAAAGGTTAAAAAATGCAGTCACCCACTACTAATTTACTTTATTTTTACACGACCGCTCAAAGAGTAGTGTAATATATTTAGGGTGTATGTATATATATATATATATATATATATATATATATATATATGTATGTATGTTTGTTCCTCCGTAGGAGTTCAACGGCCAAACAGATTTAGATGTACGATCCCGCGTTGAAATCCTTACGTTACCATGAATGTCATAGGCTATATACATATGTATATATATATTTATTTTTTCTATGTATACATATATAAATATATATTTAGTAGTGGATATTTGCCGGTTAAAGCACAAACTTAATGAATTGAATTAATGAACTCTGAACTGAACTGTGAGCCTCTAAATTGTGTTAGCTGGGTTTGAACTGAATCATTCAAATCAATCGAATGAATAATATTACAAAAATAATAGAGTTATATTTACGTTAAATAAAATAATATTAAATAAATTTTAAAAATTTCAGTTTATTAATAAATGGCTTCTCTGGGGACGGGACTGCATGTGAGGCTATAGTGGTGAGGTGATACGAGCACTCGTGCGAGGCTAGACCAATCATCGTCAACTGGTAACAAACGGAGTGCTCCTGGGGCGCTGTTTTGGGAGGTGCAATGGGGTGCTCTTATATCATTGCAAAAAATCATCCGAATTTCAAAATTCAAACGGGGTATTTGTTAGTATAATCACGATGGAACCAAACCAGAAAAAATTAACTGATATACTCAGAAAAATCGAATGGCCTGCGCTAATCCGAGACGAGCTTAAGCCCGGCGAACTCCCACAAATGGTCTTTGCAGAGTTTGATGACGGTACGATTACAGCAATGATTTCGGCATCGGATTGAGCATTGAAACCACTATTATCGAATTTGATGCTTTAGAAAAACAGGGAAAAATGGAATGGCGTATGCTGCCACTAATGTTGTGCTGTGCTGCGACGGTGCATAAACTACCCTAGATAGAGCTGTCGTAGATGTGAGCACTCACATGTTTGCCAAGAGTCAGGCCTACGTAGCACTGAGTGGTGTGAAACAATTGGAGAATTTAGCCATTAGTTGTTTGGATCCCACAAAATCGTTGTATGTTCCTCACGATATAAAGTCTCTCGAGGAACTCAATCGCCTGAGAAATCTGAGATATTTTATATCCATACGTTTTTGAATCGTGAATTTTTCCCGATGATCATTAAAAAGTATTAAATAATAAAAATTAAAAAACACGACTGCCAAAAAAAAAATTGATATAAAAAAATGACAATAAACCGAACTAAAAAAAAAAAAATATGGAAATAAATGACTAAACATCGTTATGCAGTATGTAATTAAATGAAATAATGGGTGACCAATCAAATTTCAGGCAATTTAAATATATTTTTCGTGTTGTAGAAATAACAGGCATTTAAGGTTGTCTACGATTACGTACTAAATGGTTGTCTATGATTAAGTACTCACCAGGTTTTATTACATCGATAAGAAAATGTTGTCCTTCAACGAAAATATCTAAATTCAGTCGGGAGGGCTCTTTAATATAGAATAATTACTATTCAGAGCTCCTTAATATAGGATAATTACTATTCAGAACCCCCCCCCCCCCGACTGCATTTAAATATTTTCGTCGAAGGACAACATTTTCTTATCGGTGAAAGAACTTAATCATTACACAACCTTAAATGCCTGCTATTTCTACAACATGAAAAATATATTTAAACGAATTCAAACTGTCTGAAATTTGATCGATTACCCATTAGTTTATTTAATTAAATACTGCATAACGATGTTTAGTCCTATATTTCCATACCTTGTTTTTTTTTTTTTTTTTTAGTTCAATTTATTTATTTTTCTTATTTTTATTTTTTTAGTCGTTTTTTTTAATTTTTATAACTGTTTTTATTATTAATTTAATGATTTTTTTAATTTATTTTAACCGACTGAGGCCATACACGATTAATAAAAGTTGTATTAATTACACATCTATTTACTTAGAGTAATGATAATAAATATACTCTTACATAAACATATTCTTGTATAATAATATTACTTCTATATATATGTGTTATAAATTCACTGAGGAATTGCGCAATATTTAGAATAATGTTTATTTCTTAACGATAACTCACACGTGAGCATAGGCTTTGCCCGTCCGGGTATTATACATAGCATATGTTTTGTAATTATCTGTTAAATAAATCGTCTTTTTCTTAACTGTTGCAGATTAAAGGTATTTTAAAAATATTTATTCGTTGCAGTTTTATGATAAGTGATATTTAAAATCATACGTGCTCGCATATGAGGTTATCCGCCGAATACGTTGTCATCGTGATATGTGTTAGTGTGAAAATTTATTGTCTCTAAAAATATTTTGTTATTTAATTTAATGGCGGTTGTTTGTATTAAGTTTTGACAATTGAACGCGGGAATGAAAACCTCATTTTCAGAACGGTAAATGACAGAATCCGATGCCGAATCGAGAAAGATGAAAAAGAGTTGCGTCGTGTTTTGTTTGCGTGTAACGTTCGCGCTCATGCTTGTGTCGCGGGAGTTCAAATGAACGACTGAAAGTGCTGACCTCAAAACCGAAATGTCAAAAATTGACACAGATTTAGCCGACCGTGCGTCAAAACAAGGAAACCAATTCACACCATATCATTCCCGTGACACGGTTGGTTTTTACACCGCACGGGAGATAAAATTAATGAAATTTTAACTGGAAAAGGGAGAGTTTTAGTCATTTTTATGTAAAATATCATCGGCCACCGCCTGTTGTCAAACGCAGGCGAGCGTGAAAATGTTTTAACCACTCTCGTCTCGTAATTACTACGGAAATTATGATTGTTTCTTCAAATTGGATATTTAAAGTTAACAAAACTTTTATACGAAGCCAAGAAATCAATGAATTATATTCTTCAAACCGATTTGTTAACGAATTAATTATCGGTTCAGTATAAAAGTTATTAGTTCTGAAAAGTGGTTTTTCCGGTGCGTTTCACGAAAGAAGTAAATATAGATATTTTATACCGATCGGTATATAATAATACGGATAAAAAAAGAGCTGCCC
Organism: Lycorma delicatula; assembly: GCF_047948215.1. Classification (NCBI taxonomy): domain Eukaryota; kingdom Metazoa; phylum Arthropoda; class Insecta; order Hemiptera; family Fulgoridae; genus Lycorma; species Lycorma delicatula. The sequence continues at coordinate 65,864,744 of NC_134458.1, forward strand.
TAGCATTTATTTGGAGGAGAAATGGTAAAAACCTTGATCGTAGCAGCATCACAGTGTACACTGTAATATATATTTATTTTATTTTATTTTTATTCTGTTTCTTTATTTTTTATATAATATAAAAATTAACAATATTAATATAATTACATAATAAATACGATAAAATTATATAATGAACAACAAATATATAATAAAGCAACGTATTAAGCAAATAGGAAGATTATTTAACTACATATAAGTTCTTAATTATAAGAGGTAAACGGTCGGCCTAATTCCTAATTCGGATGGAGAATGCGATTCCTATATATGCTAGTGCTATATCTACTGAACGGAGAAGTTCTCGGATGGCGATAATTAAGATCGATAAAAAAGTTCGACTGCCGCGGCTAATGGTTTATATTTTTTATTCTTCTTGTTCTTAAATCTTTGTAAACCACCCTGTTGTGCTTTTCTCAGGTTTTCGATAGAGTACCAGTCCATGTTTTGTTTATAGAAGGTCATATCGTAGCAGGTGCCGGTTGAAGAAAATAGGAATGATGTCGAGACTAAGTACTGCGTAATCAGACAATTGTTCCTACGGATAAGTCTCATTTGTTCGTTCGGTTACATTTTATTGGTTTCAACGATTTCTCTTCTCGCCTGTAACTCTGCTAGTAACGCGATCGGCGAGTCGATAGTAGCGTATGGCAAGAGTAAACTACGAGAATCAACGTGATCGGCATTGTTCAGCGGTGGCCGAAGGAGGAAGAATACGACAGTTACTGAGTTTTATGTCAGAAAGATAGTCCCTACACAGGAAATAAAGAGTATTTATTTTTATATGTGATAATTCGTTAATAAAAAAGAAATAATAATAAATAAATACATTTTTTTTACTGGCGCGTAAGATTATTTAGTAGTAACTTAAGTACTAGTATCGATTAGTATCGTTCTTATTTTAAATATTATATAAATTATTATTATTTTTTTATTAATTGTAGATCGTCTCGATGAAGTCAGAGAGTCGATCGTTCAATGTCGTCTTTCATTATAATAAAATATTTGCACGAGTAGAGGAACTATTTTACAAACGTTTGACTTCAGACGTGTAGATTACATCGAGCGAAATCGATTACGAGTTTAAAAAAACCGAAACATGTTTTGGTCGGATAACGAAAATAGAATTCACGAAAACCGCTGAAATTCGCATCCGCGAATATCCATTCAAAGATAAAGGATTATTAATTAAATCAAGAAGTTTGTGCAAATGACGTGGCAACAGTGTATTGTCATAAAGAGGTGAAAAACAGCCCCTCAAGAGTTAAATTAGAGCCGGGTAATGATCCGTACGCTAATATACATGAATTAATTGTTGCCAGTCATAACCAGGCTACCGGTCTCGAGATAATAATGAATATAACCGTAGAACGAACAAAGGCGGATTATATCTCCATAGGGGAATATTACTATTCATTTATTAATGCGAGTTTAAATCCCCTGATCGTGTGTCAGGCGCAGACTCAAAAGTTCAAACTCTACACTTCGACCCTTTTAATTCGTACGGTCTCTTAACTTCCTCACCGTCGTTACTTTTCTGTACACGGTCTTTAACGATCGTAATCGTTAACGATATGACTTTTAAAACGTACGATGATTATCGTGTAACAAATTTCATTTTCTGTATCGTTCATCTCTTTCCTGTTAGGGCAATAATCGTGTGCATTGCTCTGCCTTCTCGGTAGTAGTACTGCTTATAAACGGATGTGTCTTAATTAGTAATCCCGACATAACGATACGAGTTTAACGAAAAAATGTAAAAAAAATGGAAGATATTCCCATCGTTATGAGCGTGAAGATCGATTTAAAAATACTGATATCTATCGATTATTAAAAATTATATTCGTTGTTTTCAATTTTTTTTTAATCTTTCCTTAACCTTGGATCAATGAGTGATAAGGTAACGTCTTGAAATCGCTTCACATTTTATAAGTTAAATTATCTAGCACAGCTCTTTATACTTTTCAAATTTCCTCATTTCATTTATCGTTCGAGGACTTGTTACGATTTAATCTAATAAATAAGAAAAAATTTACCGAGAAGCGTTATTGTCATACGGAAAAAATAATCGATCAGATTTAATAATTTTTTTTAACTCACGATAAACGATTACGAACGGCCATAAATTTCGAAAAAACTTCCAGTATATACAGAACACATCTAATCGAGAGCGAAGTTTGAAATACCGTAGAAGGGAATAGTTTTTTACTGATAAAATTGGTATAGGGATGACTATGAAATACCATGTTTACGTTTCACCGACTTATTTTACTAATTTGTTTAGATAAACAGTTGTTATTAATATAAGAGAACTGTAATACAAGACACACATTCACAGTGAAACTCTTTTAAGTAATTTTTTCGTTTAGCGAATGTTTTGAAAGTTAGTGCAAAATATGTCTCGCTTTCGATGCTCTAGGTCTTAAGCGCGACATAATTTAGACTTAGTAGACTCAGTAGAAGTCATATGAGGAGATTCTGCCGTAAGATAGTGAGAAGAATATATTATTTCGAAATAGGTAAGCTATCTTTTTAAAATAATCCAGATCGGAACGTTAACGGAAATAAAATCGAGGTCGATAATAAGACGAGTGGTTTTTGTCGAGTCCGCTGTTATCTCTTTTCGTTTAGTTTTCGTCTTTTTTGGCAGTTTCAATTTTTCTGTAATTTGAAATACAAATACTCAGAGGACGAGGTCAAATAAGAAGCATACTTATAAAAAAAGAGTTTCACGTATTCTGATCCGTATCATGTTGAATATGAGAGATGTTCTCTCTTGCGGCAGGTTATAGGTTCTTTAAATATTACGGGTTTTTTAAAACCCGAAAATCCGAAACGAAGGGATTGCAGAAACGGAGAGCGGCTTCGTATTACCTGACTTGGTACATTACCCCTAGAGCAGCGATCCTCAACCTTCTCAGCTCCATGACCCCAAAAAGTAACAAAAAATATACGATGAATATTTTGCGAATCCCCAACCACAACCCAATGAAACCTAATTAATACTATTTAGCTGCGGCTGTTTGCTAAACTATCCGATAAAATGGGTGAAAAGGAAAAAATCAATTTTTTTTTGCATACAGAAGTCAAATAGTTACCATAGGGGAAGTTTTAACCCGGTTATTGGAATTGCGAGATAATAATATGTTTTCAGGATAAAAAAACACAATTCTCAATATTTTTACAAAATAATGATTGTATGTTGCTGTTGGTTTGCTTAGCTGATGTATTTTCGCATTTAAACGATTTGAATGTGAATTTACAAGGACCTTATAAAAACATTTTATTAATGACAGATAAAGTTCATACTTTCATTGAGAAGCTTGATATCTGGATTATTCGTCTTTAAAGAAAACCTGTGGTACGTTTCCACTCACTTCCGGTTATACTGAGAAACATTTTGATGAAGAACCCGCTATTATTCACAACAGTTTGGATGGTATGAAGATACATGTATGTGAGCTAAAATTTAGTCGGGGAATATTTCCCAGGAGATAAAAATTTCTCGAAGAGATGGGTACTGAATCCATTTAGTGAAAACGTTGTTGCTACTGCTAAGTTATCCCTTGAGATTCACGACCAGCTCATCAAAATATCTGTCGATAAAATGTTACAGCTACAATTCACATTGAAGATTTAGATACATTTTGGCTCGTTCGTCGAAGTGAATATGGACATTTAGCCACAGAACTGTTGAAAATATTAATCCCTTTCTTACCTCTGTAAAAAGGGTTTTTTGTCTATGGTTGCGCTAAAAACTAAATGTAGGAATCGTCTTTTATCGCTTGAAAAATAATTTGCTTTTGCGGGTTCCTAACATACTCGTAGATCCACTTGTGGAGAAACTTTTAAATGGAAAAAATGCAACCATCTCGTTAATTAATTTTGTTTACATGTGTATTTATAAATAAAATGTTTATAATAAATGATATTTTTTCTCATAAAATGATTTCATTATTGTTTACGTGTAAAGTTGTTGGCTAATTTTGCGATCCCCTTTCATATCACCGCTACACCCAGGTTGAGAAGCGCTACCTTAGATTATATGAAAAACATTCAAATATTTAACGAGATATATCGATCGGCATTGAATATTCTCGTTGTTTTATTTGTACGATCGGTATTAATTTGAACGTACGAATTGATTTTATGAAATATTTGAAATTTCTGTCGCTCAATATGGCAAGTATAACGTAAAGCAACTTTTACGCGATAATCTACTCGAAAAATGGACTACAATAAACAATGTAATGACGTGTTATTTCAAAAGTAAGGAGATACGAAAACATGTGTCACATTATATCGGACTTTAATGGACCCGATCGGTTATACTGTTTTTCTCGGCTCATTTCACTAAAAAAGGAGGTTTTCAGATCGACCCTTGTATATATCTTTTTTATGTATTTAAAGTCTTAGTGTTTACCAAACGGACTGATTTTGATGATTCTAAATTATTTTATAGAAGCAGCTATTCTGATGGCAATAAGATTTTTCAGATTGTATACAAACAATTACACGGTCGCCAACACGATTTAAAAACATTCACATTTGTTTATAATTACTTATAATGGAATAGTTATGACGCAACGATAATGTAGGCTGAAGTTGTTTTAATATTCAACGAATTTTCAAGGAAAACTTCAAGAGATCAAATGAAACAATAAAATTAAATAATGATATATATTTCCCCATTTCAGATGACTTAAATAAAGGTCAATAGTAGTTACTCGACGTCGTTTCCTGTTTTCCTCTTCTTATATTTATCGTAACGGTGGTTTTTCTCGTTCGCGTTTCTTGCCAACGACTTTTTATGAACAGTCTGTTTTGTAAGCTCACCTTGATTATTCGTAAAAATAAATTAAAAAAAAAAAAAATGATTAAAAATGTAATAAAACAATTTTTTTTTAAATTAACAAAAAATAAATACGAATACTGTTTATTTCTATTCTAAATTTTTATTTTTTGAAGCCTGCACCAAACGGAGGGTTGATAATCGTTTTTTTTTTATTTGGTGTCGAATTAAAAAATTCGAAACGTTAGAATTGAATTGTATTATCTTATAATTTTGGGTGTTTTTTAAAGTCGATTTTTTTAACGTTTATTTGATTAAATATTTCGTTATTTTATGAAAATAACAGTGTAAATCCTACATGTATGGCCTAAATAAATAAGTTTCTGATCGAATTAAGCGCGATTTTTGAGACTACCTTTGGTCATTTAATGTTTGCGAATTTGTTTATGTATGTCATAATTTGTTTGAACTTCCAAAGAAATAATTTAATCGAAACTTCGGTTCATTTTTCTCAAAGTCGACAGGTAGGTTAGTCGTTTGTGAGAAATGACAGACAAAAAGTGGTGGAGGCATTCTAAAAGTCGTAGCTCATTCGGTTCGAATTAAAGCCTTACGTCTCTAAAATGTACTCGTTCACGTTAGCGTAAAAAATGGTTCTTATCTTCTTTTTTATCGACATTAATCCTCTTAAATAATTTAAAAACTTTAATTTCATTTATAATGACCGGAAAGTACTTTCTACTGCCTGTTTATTTCTTTAAACTTTAAAGAAACCTTACTGAAATTTGAGGTGTATCCAATAACAACCGTTAAAAAAAACAGAACTAAAATAACTTGAGTCTCGAGAGACAAGCTATTATTGCTTCGCGGAATGTAGTAATACATTGCATAACATTATAGAGTGTACACGAAATTTTCCCGGGACTCTCATAGCATATTCTACTCGTAAAAATAATGAAAAGAGTTCATATAAAATTTTCCTAAAATGCTTCGTTTGCCAGTTACGACTAGTGAAGGATTTCACTGGAATTTCAGCTACCCCGGTGAAATGCGGTTGAACTGAACTTTTTAGGACGTTAATTAAGAGACAGAATTAATGATTTATTATGGCTTTTGATCAGAAAAATGGAATAAAATAGGTTCCAGAACCGTATTTGGAGAGTAGTTTTTGAGAAATATGGGGTGATAACCAATAAATTGAGGTAAAAAACCCTGTTTTTCATGTTTGACATAAATAACTTTGTTAAATGGACGATAAACACATAAAACGTTTAAGAAAAAAACTTGTAGATAATTTAATTCTGAACAAAATGGTTGAAGATAAGTTGAATAAAATAAAGAAAAATGATAAAAGTTCGAATTTTATTTAGAAACTACATTACTACTTTTGTCAGAAAGTTCTTATTAAATGTAAATAAAAATCTAATTATTTTTTAGTGATATGAAAGATTTGTAAAAAAAATTTAGTGAAAAATTACTGTTACAAAAATTAAAAAAGAACTGAAAATTACACAATTATAAAAAAGTAAATAAATAAAAATTACTTGGATAATTTTTTTTATTAATGAAAGAAACAGAATAAATTATTTGAAAAATTGTTATTTCAAAGTTGGCAATAAAATAACAATAACTGATTAACAATGAGCAATACTGTATTAGTGTTTACATCATTCTGTGAGGTACATTAAGTATATCGGGTAATGCGAACGTGCTGTCGTTAGCGAAGGTTTTCTATGAATTATGAACGTAATCGGTTTGCCGTTGAAGTTATGCCGTACTTATTTACAACAGAGGAATATACTGATGTGATTTTCATTTTGGATGTATAATGACAATGCTGCAGTAGAATATGAAATACGTTTTCCCAATCGCAGGAGGCCAGATTCCAAAACAATTACCGCGACTTTTCGCAATCTTCGGGAAACAGGTGCACGACCTGGTATTCGTTCTAGCTACAAATGATCTGTCCAACACGACTCTGTTATTGATGAAATTATTATTGATGCAATTCAGCGCAGTCCAGGCGTCAGTACACGACGTATTTCTAAGCGGTTCGTAGTTTCGCATTCGATGGTTTGGAGGACACTTAAACAAAAGTTTTATCTTTACCATAAATAGTCAGTTCAACATCTACACTCAGAAGACGGGTCCGCTTCGCTTTGAGTTCTGCAGTTGTTGGAATACAAATCGACAACTTTACAACTATGTTTTGTTTTTTGACGTGGCAAATTTCACACGAGATGGCGTCAACAACTTACGCAATGAACATACTCGGCAGAAGTAAATCCTCATGAAACGGTGGAAGGAAATTTTCAACACAGATTTAGCGTCGATATATGGTGCGTCCTTCACAATCAGCTTTGGACCGTTAATATTACCTGGACGCTTAAATGCTGAGGTCTGCTTGCACTTTCTTCAAGAAGAATTACCGCAGCTGCTTGAAGATATTCCTCTAACGCTGGTACGTAAAATATATTTCCAGCATGATGAAGCGACTTGTACCGTTCCATTCACTTAAATCATCATTTCCCTGAGAAATGGATCAGTCGTGGAGGTCCACATTACTGGCCACCAAGATCGCCTGATCAACAGCTTTAAATTTTTGCGTCTGGGGATGGATGAAAAATACTGTATACAAAACAAGAATACTTTCTCTTGAGGAATAAATTGGACAGCGATGAAGAACTAAAAAGAGCAATAAAAACAGTACATAAGCGTAAAGGTATTGAAAATGGCGGACTCATTTTTGAAATTTATTATAAACTGGTACTTATAATGCACGTAGGTCTACTGTATTGTTTCTAAATAAAATTGGATTTTTTCTAACCTTTCTTTGTTTTATTCAACTTACCTTAGACTATTTTGATCATAATTAAATTCTCTAAACGTTTTATGTGTTTATTACCCATTTAACAAAGTAATTGCACGTTAAACATAAATAACCGGATTTTCACCCCAAATTTCGCAAAAACTACTGCAGATAAGGTCGTGGGACCTATTTTATCCGTATTTTCAGGTCATAAACCATAATAAATCATTAATTCTGCCCCTTAATTAACGTCCTAAAAAGTTTAATATGACCTCATTTCAGCGGGATAGATGAAATCATAGCGAAATCTTTCACTAACCGAAATTCGTAAACGAAGCATTTTAGGACACATGTCCTAATCAACTTTTTTCCATTATCTTCAAGAGTAGAATAGTCTTCGGAGAACTTTGTGATACATTCAGTATAAATATGATAATACTGTTTGTTACCCAGGTAAGTCATATTGTTTATTAAGTTATTTTATTAATAAGTTATTTTAACTTAGTTTATAAAATATTTTATTAATTTAAATACGAAGCTGCTACTACTGATGTATTTAACGGATAGTATAACGGGATTTTGTTTAGGTTCCTGGTCGGGATAGAAAATGTATAAAAAAAAACATCCTAATTAGACCCGGAGTATCAAGTAACAGATTCCACCTAGCGTTTAAATCTACACGTATGGTTCCTGCCAGAAAGTAATCAAATGTAGTTAGATTATGAAAATGTCTAGTACGAAAATGGACGGGTTGAAAATATTTCATCATAATCTTGTTGAATATATTCGGCTGCTTTCCTTAAGAGATTAGTAAAAATATTTGTGAGCCTTCCATAAGAATAAATTTACAGATGACCCGCATAAACTCTTCGAAAAATCATTTTGTAGTACCGTGCTCTCTTCGAAGCATGGTTGAATACTGCGGCCCTGCTACACATGTCGCTTACCGGTACGTCATGCTATTACACCATCAGTATGAAATTGTCCTACGTTACGCGATCGCGTTTTATTACCTGCGTCGGTTATTTGTATTACAAAAGCGAATGGTGAGAAATATTCAATCGAATAAAATATTGAGAACTAAATAGCCCGACTTTTAAAAATGTATCCCATCAATGTTCGTACAAGATGATACTTTATTCATGGCCTATACCGCTTGACCGTCATCATTTTAAATGCGATTAAATAGAGTTACAAGATGCAGCGTAAAAGCAGTATAAAATATGCACTTTATCGGCTTTGCCTTCCACGCAAAATTCCCTACGTTAAACGTACGATACTTTTCGATAAATCGCTGAATAGTAATGAAGATTATTCATTAAAATTTTCACCCTCAAACGATAGAATTTATTCTCCGGCAACATCGCAATAAATATCGAATCGAATCAGTTACTTCTTAGTTGCGGTGTGTAAGACGTCACCCTGGACCCGGCTGCGGCACTAAGTTGCCGACTCTCCGGTTCCATAGTGTACTTAGGCTGGAAGTTTTATTATTCCTTTAAAGAGTTTCCCTCCGGAAGCGGGTAATGAGATCCTATGACAACTTTTAATGAAATGATTTAACTTTAGCGTTCGATGTGTTTTCGATGTTTTCTTAAATATTTAACGTGTTACCTGAGTTATAACCGATTATAATTTATGGAAAATGTGCAGTGTTTTCCAGTAAACAACAACACGTTGAAAAAAAAAAACTTGTGTGGTACAGAAAAATTTTTTTAATAGCTCTTCTTGTAAAACTTTTATACAAAGCTTATGCAACTTTGTATGCAAGTAACATAAAACGTAATGTTTGTATTTATTTTAAGTACATATTTACATCGTTGTGCAAGTTAATGTGAAAACATATTAACAATTAATAAAAGGAATTCGAATCGAACGTCAAATTTGGAAAACCCCGAAAATATACCTATTTCGTCGGGGAAATAGGTTCGTTCACAGTGCCACTGGTATATTAAAAATTCATTCTCTTACAGAAAATGAATCGGGAAGAATGAATTTGTTTATCGATATTTAGAAACGATTATGCCGTTTCCCGTATGTTAGTTTCATAGAGAAAGGTCTAGGTAAACCTTTAATGAAATAAAGCTTGATCCGTTGATTCGATGTTCGAGAGTTTCGGTTCTGCAGATTTTACGATTGAAATATCTAGGTTCCCGCAATCATATAATGAGTTCTTCTTATAAATGTCCGATCAAATAAAAATAATTTTTTTTATGAAAACGTATCAAAGCAGGGATTTTAGCAATCTTTTTAAATAAAAATAATAAATAAATTATTACCACGGATTTTAAATGGATACATAATATTTTTTCGTTTGTTTATTTCGTTTATAAATACACTAAACTCGTAATAGAGTTAAACACGAATTAAAGCGAGAATTAAAGTGGTGTTGTTAAATAATATGAGCGCCTTTGAGGTTAAGCGTGCGTCTCTTGCAGACCGTCACAGGTGCCACCAGAGGCGACGCAGTGGCCCAAGGCGTAAGTAAATATCCACCCTAACGCCTTTCCTCGTTCATTTTGTCTGCGTATGACAGAACATCATTTCCTCTTATTTTACCCCGTTTTCTATTACCTCACACGAACATTCGTCCTTCTGCTAGAACGAATTCCTAATAAAAGGACACATCCGCCTTTCGGTACCAGTCTGTATGACTTTAATCTCGGAGACAAAGAAACAGGAATCGACTCTTTCCAGAAACTTACTGATTATATATCACAAACTGAATTAAACCCTTTACTAATAAATGTAATTAACCGGTGAAACATAGCTCGTATGGAAAAATATAATATATAAAATGAGAAAAAATGTATAATATTATTTACGGTCGTATAAAAAAAAAAAACAGTTCGTCGAGATTAAAAGTCACGGAGATTAAGATTAAAATTAGGATAAAAAATCAGAACTTTTTAATGTTAATCGTTAACGATACAATGAAAACTGGGATATTTACAAATAGATTTCTTGCGTTCCATTTTATTGTTCTACTGTCTTTCAATGAAATCGGAAAAAGAGTTAAGCTCTATCGTGTAAGCGGATGAACGTCGATCGGGTGAGCTCAGGTAATAAGTTTTATTCTCGAATTACGAAAAGATGTTGTCGGCTCATGAATATCAAGAATAATTAGACCGATAATGAATTAAGTAAAGAGAAAGTTTATCGACTTACAAAATAATTTATAATAAAGACGACATTACTTTAATATTAGCGTGTAACACTTCGGCATAAATGACTGTTTAATAATAATAAAGAAAACTTTTTTAGTCGTAAATCTGTAGGGGTCGCCTACTGTAACTTATAGAATTCACAGTTCCATATTTTTATATGTCTGAAACCGTATTTATGTAAAATCTTTAACCGCATAAAAACGGATGTATGTATATATCTTCGTATGCTTCGTATCGGTCATGAAACAAGCGATAATGCAGATATTTGCATCGAACGATATCGGTTTAAGTAATTTCAAAACTTTATGGGGTCTAAATCGATTAAGATTTTTATCTACACCCGTTCCGTTACGACTGTGCGGTTTAATAGCGTTATTAGATATGTTTTAAAAAACTGAAGAATAGTGTCCTTTTGACCGCTTTTTAACCTAATACGAATTTACGGCCCGTGAAAGGGCAGAGAATATTCTAAAAATATGTCCTGTTACCTACCTAATAACTAACATGTAGTATGCAATAAAACAAGCTGTATTCATGAAATAATAGCATAGCTTAGGACACGCTCCTCGTAAGACGATAGCAAGTAACAGTTTTCATCTGACCGTTACCGTACATCGTCCGCTAGGGCGCTAAATATTAATCATGTTTTATTTACAGATATTCGTCTGCGACGAACTAATTATGTTTCATTAATACATGCATTTTCTTACTCGACTTATAAAAATGACACCGGCATTTCTTATTTTTGAATAAAAATGAATACGGCCTATAACTGGAAAATTGTTCGTGCAAGAAGGCCTAAACTTGGCCAGTACAACGAAAAAAATGACGGTGCGTTATTTTTAGAAAACCTTTTGCACGTTTCACAAAGACGTAAAATCAAGTAGCATTAAGTAAAAATAATTTTGAAGAAAAAAATCATAGTAATGCACGGGTTAAAAATAAAGGGATTGAGGAGTAATAGAAAGCGGGCGATATTTTTTAACGTTATTATGAAGCGCTAGTATTTTACTTCAAATTCATCGGCGTGCCAGGTGTAGTGTAAAATATTGTAAATGTAATATCGCATTTAAACATCACCGAAGTTATTTTTACTCGACAATCGATTTAAAAGCTTTCTAGTTCGACTTATTTAATATTATGTTAAGATAACAAGAAATGAAAATCGTTTAACTAAGTGGTACATTTTATTTTATAGGTCCTACTGAGGCGTCTTTAAAATCTCTGAGGATTTGCTTAAATAAAAATTCCTCGTTTTTGAACTAATCGGCCGAAAACAGTAACGTCGGTATCTATTTTCTGAAAAATGTTCGATTCTACTCTGTGAGTTTATCATTTCATTTTGACTATTCATTACATCCGATTGGTTTATTCTTAACCGGATTACAGTCTTGTAATACCAATACGTGTAAGTTACTCGTATTTATTGTAATATTTTTCTACCTTCTTCTTCCTTCCCTAAATTATTTTACAAGAACCGTACTTCAGCCAATCTCATGGAGTTGGACCTGTTGTTTAAAACTAATTATCTTTTTGGAAATCACCCGATGTTCAGATCCTTCTCCTTCCTCCGGTTATTTTTTCTTTATGTTTCTCTACGTTTTTACTCCTTAACACTATTTTATCTTATTCTTGTTTTTATTTTATTACTCCCCTACAAAATCTAATCTTTCTGACCTTTTATTTAAATTTTAGCATTTCTTTCGTTTTAATAATTTTCAGGGCATTATAAATGTTTAATTTTGCTTTCCTTCATCGTCCGAATATTGCACCGTAAGATAATACACAGGAACTTAACAAATCACTTTTTGAATCGCCCCTCATCCTTTTAGTCTTCGGCAGATTACTAATTCTATTAATCGCTTTTTCTCGATATTTTTTTCGATGACCACTTCGCCTACCAAGAATTGTATTTAAAATTGTTATCTCACTTTGGTATACATACAGAGTTAACAATTTTAAATATATTTATAACATTTGATACAGAATTAATTGTCACTGATACAGTGAAGTTTATTTTAACCGGCTCATCCTTGGATGAAATTAAAAGACTAACTGAACTGGGCCTTGGCACAACTAAATCTTGGTTCGCAGAGCATATATTGACACTTAATACCAAGTATATTTATGACCTTTTACCCTACCAGCCGTGATCAACCGACTAAAACGAATAATTTAACTGTGCACTTATCAAATTGTGATTCACTAACAACTCCATCGTACCACTGTCAGAAATTAGAGAAAGTCCCACACGTAAAATACGTAGGTGTTTCAATCGACTCAGTCTTAAAATGGGATCATCATATAAATAATGTTTATCTTAAACTTAAATACTTAATACTTAAATTCGATAAAATAAATAAATTAAAAGAGCCAGAATATGCAGGTTAATTTACTTTGCATATGCTCATTCAGTATTACTATATGCCATAACGGCATGGGATGGTGCTGTAAATGTACACTTAATAAAGTTTTCATAATACAAAAGCATATAATAAAAGTAGCCTTAGGGAAACCCAGTCTTTACTCTAGTAACCAACTATTTCAATAATTCCGTGTTCTATCAATCAGACAACTATATATTAAAAATCTGGTTACATATAAATAAAAATGGATGTTTATTAATCTGTCGTGATCTTTATTACAGTCTACGACCATTATCTGATACTTTTGTAAATGCTCTTACCGCCTTAAATGTATGTTGAAGACAATTCAAGTATATCTTGAAAAAATTAATTGATTACGTTCCAAATCATTTTATATATGGGAAACTCACAAAAGTTATGGATGGATAGATTACGTCTACTGACGTTTTTAATTTTCTATTAATTTAAAAAATGTAATTAATCTTTTGTTCTGTACAATCTATTTCTATGTAACTTATTTATCAGGTACGCTTTCTGTAAATATACATATAATATGTATTTATAAGTATATGTTATATGCTAAAATGATAATTTTTTATTTATTTTGTAAACTACATGTTTTGCTGTAATTTTTTGGCCGAAAGGTTATTTTTAATGTTAGTTTCTTGCTGTCTATATATATATATATATATATATATGTTATTATAATATTTTTAAGATATCTATAATTGTCTTTATTTCATTTCTGCTCAAAATATAATGGCTGATATTTACGCGCAGGATTTTCATGACCGATAGCTTCTTTTGTCTTTTATTTTTGTTGAAAAGGATGACTATCAGACAAAATACAACGGATAGAACGATTTAAAATTATAAAAAAGAAAAATAAATTTTACCTATAGATTGAAGTTTTGTGAAGGATTAAAAAATTGCGTTACTGAAAAAATCTGATCCTTATTACGTATAGATATTAATTTATCTCTGTTAAGCACGAAACAGTGCTAAAAGTTAACCAGCATTACACGTGCTTTATACCTACGCGATATTGAACTTTTTACATTCTTATCGGCTCATAAATGACAAAGCAAACGGTAATTTTGATCAGTCAACATTTTCCTTTAGGAGATCGCCTTGAAAATCTCTGTACGGTAGAACTGTACTTTACTGCTATACCTGCACGTGATTAATCGTAAATAATTAAAAAAAAATACATTTAGGAATTTTGCTTACAATCTTTTATACAAAAATTAAAAAAAAATCGTATACTAAATATAAAAGCGATATTAATATATAAAAACTTTGTCAAGATTAATTGTTAATCCTCTTCATCCCAAAGTATTGAACCAATTTAATTGGTTCCATAACTAAGAAAGTTTGTAGGATAGCTCAAGTTATTTCCCTTTTAATGTTTTTCGCATAGTTTATTTACATAAGACAACATTTTTTATTAGGATTAAATACCATTCGTTTAGGATTGATGTTTTCATTTAATTATATAAACCGATGTAATGATCTGCAAGGTATATTTATAAGAACAAAAGCAAATAAGAAAGGATGCATTTTTAAAAGAAAATTCTTTAATCGGGCAGTTTTTGTGGGAAATCATGAATTGAAATCGCTTAAGAGTCTCGCGATGAACTCGAAAAGTACATTTCCAGTGCGAGGTTACTTCTCACCAATTTTTTTTAAGCAGCTCAGCCCTGATCTTCTTTGAACTCTTATTACAGCGATTACTGTGACACTAAAAGTAATTATAATTTGTTTGAGATACGGTTACAAAATATTTTAAACGCATCGCTGACGCGTTATGCTTTAGCGGTCGCGTTTGTAATGCGATGAGGAAGTTTAATTATAAAATTTTCGTCGCGTTTGTTCGGTAAGGGGTGCGAATGCGAGGCGACGTCCCGATACAAACATTTCATTTCCCACCTTTCATTTTTGTTCTCTTTGAATCACAATCTAACCCGCCTACAAAACCAGCATCTTGTCGCTTTTACACACACGTACGCGCTACTACCAGCATATACGAATCCTTTTCTCTGTTTCTCACCTCTCCGTACATCGCGTCTTTTTGTAATTTTTAATTCCTATTTCACTCTATTCTTAGCTCGATCGTTTTTAACCCTAGCGGCAATATAACATGAGAATTCTAATCGGCTTCGAAAGAATTTCCTTTCTTACGTAAGAAAGTCTATAAGTTAAAAATTACTATTATCGATTCGTAGGGTTCTTAAAAAGAGCATATTTGTTTCTCATCTCGGCTGAAATATCCCACTTTAATGTTAGTAAAATTTATCTTGAAGTGAAAAAAGTTAAATCATTTTATTTCGTATGCTACAAAACTATTTCGGAGGGTCACCAGAAGAAAGAAATATGAAATGTTGATGATAGATATCATTTTTGTAAAATGATGTTATTTAAAAATAAACATTAAACAAAAAAATTGTTACAATTTATAAAAAATCTTACTTCATATACACTTCGAATTAATTCCGTCACTCGAATTGAAGCAGTATATTAACGACCTTAATATTGAAACAACATCGTAATATTTTCCTTTAAATACAATAAATTTAACATTAAAGGGTTTTTATCTCTTTTATACATTTCAACTCAACCTTTCCTTAGATGAAGCAATCTATGTTATAATATACAACAATAACATTAGTTTATTTATTTACTTATTTCATTTTTCAAGCGTCGACAAGATGACCGTCTTGTAGCGTGTAAAAAATTGTAGGTGTTACTGGAATTCGAACCCAGGACCTACGGATTAAACACCGAGAACTAATAATAATACCGTATTTGTTTGAACCTAAGCCGCATTTTTTCGTCTTTTTAATATCGAAAAAATCGGATGCGGTTAGATATTCGAATTTTTTTATAATTAGAGAAAAATTTTATTATAGAATTTATTAAATCCTCTTACATTTTTGTTTTTTAATTCCTTATGTATTGTACATTATTACGATTTATCATTAACATTAAAAAAAATTAACAATTGAAAATAAAAACATCCTGTCTTCAGAATTAATACATTTTTTCCATTGAAAATTGATAGTTTTAACTTATTTTTACCACCCCTGTGGTAAACTTCACTAGGTATTTAGTCTATCTTATAACTTGGTTGTGTGTTCTTACCTATTTCCATTTTTTTCGCTATTTTATGGTTTTACCTATCTTACATAAAATATTAGTTAACGTTTACTGTTAGTGGACAATTGACAACTTCATAACTCTTAAAAAATCTCAAGGAAATTACGTAAAAATAAACAATTTTAATGAATAAAATACTCATGGGTTATCAGATGTGTCAAACAAGGTAAGAAATATTTATTGATCATTTAACATGTCTTAAATATATTATAATTTAAATTTAAATAAATTATTTATTTTTTATTTATTTGAGGATAATTTTGGTTCGCGAATCGGTTTTGAACGAAATTTAGTCGGCTTGTTCTTTTGAACTCGGAATCGATTGATTTTAACAGGTTACGATTCTCATTGGTGAGTGTCAGCCGTTTTCCCATACCGCTCGACCATCCGACGCCGATTACACTTTTTCTAATACAGTTATCTTTTAATTTCTAATATTATGAAAACATTAAATTGTTTCTAAAATACGACGTATTTTCATAAAATCGAATATTTTATTTAAAGATTCCTCAACAGATTATGGGAAAATTTTGGAATAAAACTTGAAGATAGATCGGTTGTGAACTGTGTGGCGGGGAGATGACCTTGATGACGTCAGGGGTCAAAGGTCAGAGGTGTTCCTTACCTTTCAGTTTCTGTAATAATCTTGGGTTATTAAAACTTTTATGCTTTTATGAATAGAAAGAAATAGAATAATGAATAGTAAATAAGGTCGAAGAAGGACACTTTTAACCAAGTATTATTTTACTTTCAAGTAATCGACACTCGAAGTAGCGATTCTGTCGAGTGTAACTTTTGAATATTTAAGGTTTTTTTTTTATAATCAAAGATCTCTTTTATAGCGTAAAAAATTCTGTGCACCGGTGTTTTCAGATAAAAATATAGATTAGAAGTTCTGAATGTTGTATTTTTTGTCGACCGGTAATTATGATATCGAGAAATTATGAAGTCACAAAAAGGGAAACCGAGCTACAGGAAACGGAGGGGAAAAATTGCAGTATATTATAAAAAACTCTAATGAGATCTTTTCAGGTGGAAAATTTATGAAAGATTATTTTGCCGAACGTAGGAACCGATAATATCAAGATTTCCGTTCAGTAGTCGATTCAGTAAGCTAGGATAGTAATGACATAAATTATCCTAATTTACGTAACGTTTAGTGATTAAAATAATAATAATTATAATATTAATTAATAATTAATATTATTATTATTATAATCGTATTTTATTATATTAACATTAAAATATTTAATTCTACCAAAAATTGTTTTCTTTGATATCGAAAAAAGCTTAAAATCGTCTTTTAATTTTTCTTTAATTTTATTAACGGAATACTTTTATTACGTATCCGGAACGCCAACCGGTAAGTTTTAACCCGCTTCTCGATGTACGAGTAATTAAAATACGTTGGCATCATTTAACAGCAACTAGAGAAAAAACTGTAAAACCCCCAAAAAAGCTACTAAATTGCTAAGTAATTTTTTTTATTAAATTTGCTAATTGATATTAGTTATTTAATGTTCTTTAATTAAGTGAAGTTTTTATGTATTATATTATTTATCTAAAAAGGGAGGGGTGCAAAATCAGAACTGAATTACCATTTAAAAATAAAAGATAAAACTACCGTTTTAACCGCGTTTTATTTTGTGTAAAGCTTCCAATTAATAATCTTATAAAAAAAAAAGCTATTAACATTATTTCTGTCAATTAATATTTTAAAGTAAACATATCCACTAAAGAAAGTTATTTGAAAATTTATAAGTTATTCGAATTTGTTGGGAAAAAAAACTATCTTTACTTTCTTTTATCCTTCTTGGTACATTAGGAATCGAATTTCACTGCCTTCTGATATCCGGTTTAAATTAATCACCTGTTAAAAAAAAAATTATTTTTTTTGCAAACACAACCGAATTTTATATACACACAAAGGAATCCGCGAATAATGAGCTCGCTTGTAATGAGAACCCCTGTTCATACTTTAAGTAATAGTCTGAACAGGGGCGTGGTTAAAGATAAATTTTACCTGTCCTAGCCTCACTGGTAAACTCAGTAGTCATAATTTTCAGTTAAAAAATACAGTACTGTACCGTAGAATCAGTTAAACAAACAGTATTGCCTGAAAGTGATTGATTGGATACCCAGCAGCTAAATACAGTAAAGTAATACTTATTACCATTTTTCTTTTGCTAATTCATTGAACGCTAACAGTTTTGGTTGAAAGCAAAACGTATTAGTGTCTAAAAATTGTATTACATCTAAATTTTATTTGTTAGTCTATAATGTAAAACACTTCGATATTTTATTTTAAAACAGCGTGTTCTTAGGTATACAGTGTATTTTTGTATTATAATAGATAATTACGGCGTAAAAATTTACGGTTACGAGGTGGGAACTCGGAAGTACCGAGAACTCGGCTGTAACGAGCATATTTGATTGCCCCTTGAATCTTGTTGTAACCAAGATTTACTGTATCCATTTTTTATACGGATAGATTTACATTAATATTTAAATTTAAAAAACCGCGTAATGGTGTTTTCTATAAGAAGAGCTATTTTAAGGGATCAGAATTTTCATTATCGTATTCAGTCGCTAATTTATCTTTTATTCGTATAAAAAAAAATTTACAATATTTCGGTTTACCGGCATACACGATTTTTTCGGGTGCAGTCGTTGATCGAATTATGAAGAGGTCAGACTTTGTTCTTTAGCGAGAAGACTAGTAGGTTTTGCATTATATGACTTCCTAGGTTTGCATTACGTGCGATACCCGGTTCGTGTCATTCTTAATCCGTTTGATTTTTTGCGGCCGCTGACTGTAAATGCGAATTCGGATAGTAACTTGAATTGAATTATTCAGTTCGTCGATAAAAGATTTAATTTAATTACGGATACGATTACAAAATGCTAATAAGTTGTAATGGACGGGTGCGAACTAATGTTGTTACCAGAAACTGTTTGATTACAGAATAGCGATTAAATCCGTGAAAAGTACACTGTCGTCTTGTAAACGTCATATAATATTAGTTTAAACAAACGTTTATGGCGAGATTCTAGTGAAAATTCAGTGTTAATGCTCGTCGAGTGTGTACCATCATAACGTATTAAATGAATTACGGTCGAGTGTAGACCCCCGACGTCAACGGGTAGCAGAGAGTGATGAATTTCAGAGCTTCTGCCGGCGGTACCGCCTACCTGTGAGTTATTATTATTATACTGTGTACAAGCGGTGTTACATCGGCCATCAGCGACAGACTACCCCGGCCGCCGGCGCTGTGGGAGGACGGTAGGACGAATGCTGTCAGTGTTCATGTCGGTGCTTCACACCCCGGTGACCCGGCGAACATCAACCGCTAACAGCGATTCGGACTTGCCACTCCTTCATCCCTGCTACATCGTACGTGTATGGAAATAAACGAATAAAAATGCGGTAAATACTCTTGTCAACAGTTATTTCTCGTCGTACAAGCGCATTTAAAAATTATGACTGTAATCGAAGTCAGAAATTTATTTATTGCCGGTTAAATTATTTCCCTGCAGTTCTTTATACGGTGACGTAAATATTATAAATTTACGTAAACAAATATTTTCCCTTAATAAGAATTTTGTTTGGTCTGTTCCTGTAGAAGCTTCATGCTGAAGAATGAGGGATACAACGCTTGATGAAGTTCGTACGGATTATCCACCGCATCGATATTTTATCGGGTAAAATCTAAAAAACTGATAGTCGCCTCGGCTTTCTGATCTCCGATCTTGAACGAGACCGAATGATGCTGTAGGAGAGAACCCGATGGAGGCCGATCGACGTACCGTTTATAATTCATGTTTCCATGAAGTAAAGACATTGAATGCTGAACCGAATAGTTCTAGATCGATGAACCTCTCTGGTTTTGCGGATGAGGTTTGCATTGTACACATACTTTTATTAAAAAACCAATAAGATTAACATGTAATCGACGATTTTGAATAAATAAAAGTCGATTCCGGATAGTATAGTAAACCGTAATCCTTACGACCTACAGTTCCAAAACTTCTGAACGTCTCACGGATTAGCATCCTGATAATTAAGGGTAGGATCCAAAGACGGAGAGCGCAAACGAAGAATCTGTACCTCCAAATCGCCGAAGTTAAAATTCGCTGAATGCGGTTCACCGTATTCTTAGAAAGATCAAATTATTGGGAAACTACTCTCTATCTAAAACAGGTATAATATAATGAGGCCAACGAATAACATGCGATTGCAAACCCATAAGTATTTAAATGAAGCCATAAAAAGGACACATTTTTACAACAGTTTCGTTTTACATGAGTAAAATTAATTTATTACTTTTAACAGTTTCTTCTCGAATAATATAATAAAATGCTGAATTACTTCTTTAAACATTCCGAAAATTGTAAAAAAATTGAAACGTCGAATCCGATGCGGTGAGATGTTAAACAACCTCCGTACCTTTAGTTTTTTTAATACTATTTACCGTTGTAATTTTTTAATTTTATTACTTTGAAATGAAATATAAAAATTACGGTTTCTTTTTTTTAGATATTCAAGGGAAAAAGTAAATATAAACGATATTTCTTTTTGATGTAAAAAAAAAATTCGTTCGTGTTCGAAAATTAAAAGCATTTTATCTAAAGCTTCCTTAGAAATGCGACTGACTGTAAGTTTAACAATAAAATTAAACCGTAATTTACTACTTTATACGATGCGATAAAATTTTTACGACTCGCTTTATAATTAGGACAAAGAACCTTTCTATAAGATCTTTGTGAAACAATCATCCCTTTTTTTTTCACGGGGGTGTTTACATCCCCGTGAATCACACAAAAATACAACGATTGCTCATCCGCATACGCATAAACCGGTCACGTGCGCGTATAGAATTTAGATTCTACTAAAGTAATATAGAAACACAAAAAATTACTAAAGGACTTACGGGAAAGCGAAAGAGGAGACCTATAAAAAATAAAAATATTAGTACTTTTCTTCTTGTTAATTTCAAAAATATCAGTACTCGCTTTATTGACTTAATCGGCTGAAATAAGATTAGTTTCAAGCCTAAGTTGAAACTGTAATGTTAAACATGGGAAATTAAATAAGAAATGTTTTCTTCGGTGACCGAAGAACGTTTTAAGACTGATGTATTCTTCATTAAAACGGTACAGATCATCGGCCGTAAATCTGTAGAGATTCAAACTGAAATGTAGACCGCCATTCTGATTCCAAGTGTAGTACTGGTTTGCTTGGCATTTCTCCCGCCACCATCCCATTCGGTCGCCCTAAAGCATAAGACCGAATATCTGTGCCACAAACAGTTACCAGGCTACTGAGCCTCGAAACAGTTTAGCGACCAGTGTCCTAAATAGCTCCTAGAGCTTATCTACCAGCGTGAGCGGACTAAGCACGGTGCCGTACACCACCAGCTTACGTGTCCCAACCGTTCAATTGTTATATATTTAATAAAATGGGTAGCCGCACCCCGTCAGCTACTAAAAATATATATGACATCCATAATTATAACTTACTTCGTCAAGATAGCAATTCGCTGCCACGCCTAGGTCGCTGAATGCCAGCAAGTATGTGTCCACCATATTAAAACGCTTGGAGCCTTAATTGGCTGGTTGTCAGCCGTATATCTCTAAGTTATCTTCCCACAGCAGTGCGGTAGGAGTCTTTCCCTTAAGTAAACTACTGATGTCGGTTGAACAAAGCAACTGCATCAAGGAACTCCCACACGGTCTGACAGTGCGGTTGTCGCCACATTAACTCGCCGCTTGTGAGTGGCCAATTTTCCCCATGACCTCTAAGTTCCAGGGTGGCCCGCCCAAGAGCAGGGTAGTCAAACATCAGGTGTTCGTTTGACTGGACTTCCCCGCAGATGCACAGCTTATCAGCTGCCAGGCGCAACCGAGATACATATTGGTTCAAATTAACATGATTGGTGAGCACCTGGGCAACCGTTGCCCTTAAAAAAGAACTCGAGGCATACCCAAATCCTGTATAAAGTTATACAAGGATCTTCCCTTAGTCGTGGTGTCCCATTCCAGCTGCCATGCTTCCATCGCAAGGTTCTGCAGCCTCTTCCGCAGGCGGGAGATGGGCAACTGAACGAAATTTAGATCCGGTGCATTGTGATCGCCGTTCCGCTCGGGTACTGGCCCGGCTCGAAACTGCATCCCAAATACCTCGGCCTTCCGGCCTCTTCGCAATCTCTACATGGCTCCCCGAACTTTCACCACTAAATCGATTGGGAGAGCCTTTCCCAATACGGTGGTAATCACGTAGGAGGTTGTTTTAAAATCACCAGTGCTTAAGTTTAAAATCCAGTTTAAAATCACCAATTAAGGCTCTGCACTGGGCACTCCTTAAATTTTGAACAAGTGCTCAATTCATATCCAACCTATGCGCCCAAACGGGCGCCGCGTAAGAGATCAAGCTTACGAAGACACCTCGGTACACCATGTAAATTTGACGGCCCGACAACCCATAGTCTTTGCGAGAAATCCGTCTAAGTTTGTGCATCACTGAGACGGCGTCCGTCGCTACTTGCCTAATGTGGTTGCTAAACAGCAACTTTTCATCAAACAAAACACCCACGTACTTATGAACTCTAACTCGGCTGATTACACAGCCTTTATATATAATATGGGGGTTACGAATGTACGATAATTTGTTTGCGCCCTTGAGAAGCATAAACTTGGGTATAGAAATCTTTAAATTTTGAATGTCCATCTAGCTCTCTGCGGTTGACAAGGCCGCCTGCGCCCGGTATTCTAGCTGTGGTCGTGAATTACCACGAACTAAAAGGAGACAGTCATCGGCGAAAGCCTGAGCTGTGACCCCTTCTGGAAATGTCAATCCCAGAAATCCGTCGAATATCAGGTTCCACAGCAGGGGATCGAGAAAAGAACCCTGCGGGCTTCAGCTGGTAACGGATATTTACACAACTAGTTGAGCATCCTTAAACAGAGCCGTATGGTTAGATAATTAGTTACGTACCACGGCCTGCAGGGCTACGGGAACATTGCGGTGTTCCAACACAAAGAAGGAAATGCTGCCTCTATGTTTATAATAATTGCCAAAACATATTTACAGTCGGTGCTTTCCATCTTGGCAAGAGCATTTAAGATGAAATCCTCGATGCTAACCCCTTTCGTCAAGCCATACTGGCCTCGATTTAGAAAACAGTTCACCTCAATGCTTTCCCAGAGCCGTTACATTAACCATCCTTTCAAGCAACTTGCCGATTACCGGCAAGAGATTGATGGGTCGATAACTGCCGACCTCATTAGGATCCTTTCCTGGTTTTAAGAGCACTCTTACCAAGACACTTTCTAACATATCGGGAAGCAACCCCAGCTTAGGCACCCCGGGAACAGTCTGCCAAGCGGCTCTCTTATGACAGGCAGCAGATGGAATAATATATCCGGATCAAGTTCGTCAATCCCCAGTGTCTTTTTCAGTGCCATTCGAGAAATCACACGGTCTACATCAACGGGATCCACAGCCTGTACGCCAAGGAAGGGCATAGCCCACGTCCCAACGCCGACCTGTGCTTCACCCTCTGGAGCAACTGGAAACAGAGTGTTCATGAACGCCTAGTAAGTCGCCACAGATGTTAAATTGTGGTTACGTGTAGTGTAACAGGTGTTCTTAAAATCGTTTTACCAAATATTCTTCGAATCGAGACTGAAGATTCAGGTCAGTAAATACGATAAAATAGGCTCGCACGAGTAGAACTTTTTACAGCCGATCGGTTAACGAATTGTCAGTAAAAAATGAAATTAATATGAAAATAAAAATTAACTAAAATGAAAAGTGAGATGAATGCAAACTTGAGGGTAGGAAAATTTAAAACTGTGAACTCAATTTAATGAGCCGTTAATTTATTTACTAATTAATGATTTCGATCTAGACTTCATTTTTCAAAAGCTAAATTATCTTAAATGCCACTAAAGTTGTTTTATTATTGTTTTGTAGATATACGTACTAAAAAATATATTTAGGATAATTCGATATTATTTATCAGCGATTTGTTTTTTTCACTCCTTTAATCATGAAATTCGCCTGATTTTTTTTCTGAGAAATAAATCCCGCCTCCGGTATAAAATAAAATCTGGAAAAGCCGTTAAAAACTATACGGATTTAATTTTTTGTAACATATATAGGTTTTTTCTTTTTTTAGATAAGATAAATCACCGACAGGAATGTCTTCATCGAGAAAACATATCGACGTTACACCGGTTAGAATATTGAGCCGATCACCATTTACTGGTAGGCGGACACGTCTTCCGTTTTTCTACTCTATCTTAAAACCGTACTGTCCAATTAAAATAATAAAATTCATTATTAAGAATAAAATAAATAAATGAAATTAGAAAGGTTATATAACGGCTTATGTAACTGAGTGCGGGTGTGTTTTTCAGTGTCCAAACGACATCTTACAGTTTTTTACGTGTTAGAAACGTAAAAGAAAAAGGTTTTAATAAAAAAAAGTTTTGAATCGAGTTTACATTAAAAGGATACTTGTATCAAATTATGTAACGTGTTAAGTATCTTTTACCTTTAGAAAAATAAACAAAACAATAACGCGCGCAATAAAAACATCGATAATAGAAGGCGTCTTCTGCACATATAAAATAGCATACGTACTGCAGATACCGTATTCGATCGCCCACCCGTAAAGAGGGTTTTAAATCTCCACCCGAGACTAATACGAAACAAAAATAATCCCTAAAATCTAAAACCGTCACCCCGAACGTAAATCGAAATATATACAAAAAAAAAAAATACAATGAGATCCTTCATTGTTGTAGGTCTCTATATTTTTCCAGCAGTGCATTAAACAGCGAATTCCTTTCGAATTTATATGGAAAACACGCCGCCGATAATAATTCACGAGACAAATCCTGGCTTTGAAATGCTCGGCTCTACGTCGAGCCGTGCCAATAGAAGAAACACGCCTTCCGCGAGGGGTTTGGCCGAACTCTTTGTTAAACCACGATAAAAAATGGAACGCTTCTTTCTATTGTTCATCTTTTTAACCCTCAAATCCCGAATCGGATTGTTCTTTAGCGGTTATGTAATATATTCAATATTTTGGCAACCACCGGCAGATATTCAGATGCGAATATCATGATACGTATATATACTGCTTCGTTTCAAATTAAAATCATTTTGCAACGATTAAGTTAGAATACGAGATTATTTTTTATTAGCTACTACTGCGTTAACGAGTAAATAAGGAAAATTGTACATTTATTGAATTTTAAGAGATATCTTAAAGGTCATCGATATCATAGGCCCTTCGATACTGTATCGTTTCTCTTTGTCCGATTTAATCGAAAGCCGGACATAGAATTACTGAAAACTGGATTAGCCCGAGTAAAAAATAACTACGGAATTTCATATTTTTGGTATCGTTAATACAAAAACTGAGTTCTAATGTAAACTACTTCGTTTTGTCCTCTATAATATATTCTTAAAAGTTTGAGAATTTCCGAACCGGTTTTATGTTACTTCCGGTAAACATTATTTCACAATCCTGTGGTATGAACGCGTCTATAAAAATTTTAACTTAAAGAAAAAATTCTAGTTATTACTTCGCTTAATGTTTCATAACAGGGTGTGATAAATTTTCGAAAGCCTGTTATATTATTCTTAGAATCCATTCGGTGAAAATCAAACTTTATATCGGAACAGTAGTCTAATTTACCGGATGATACTTAAAAACGGAAAGCCTGTTCTCTGCCGGATAATTTAGATCTTTTAATAAATTTAATACTGAAGTAAAATTTAATTCTATCGCATTGCTGATAGTGTGTTTAATTTCCAATAATAATGCCTATCGCTTTCTTTATAAAAATGTAAATACTTTCAGTAAGTCAAAATGTAGACGTAGACAGCAAAATCAGTTAATCGGTAAAAATAAAGGACCATTCTGTTTTCGGAGGGAGGACAAAAAACTTCACTTTTTCTAAGTAATTCTATTTTTTCTGCCAAATATTCTTTTTTTTCTTTTTTTTTTCTACACTACAAATATACCGTTCATTTTATGAAATTTCCAGTAGTTGTAATGTAACTGTCGTCGATCTAGAAAGAAATAGTTACATATTCTCTAGTGAGTTCGGACTACATTATGCGAAAAATTTTAGAAATGATATCGGTTAACAGATTATTTTTTAAAGTTTACTTCCGTATCGATAAAGCTCTTTCCTTACTGTAAGTTAAAAGACCGATACCTTGCCGTGCGATTAAACTTTTAACGCGATCATTTCATCTACCATGGCACCCGTCTATCGTTGGCTCGATTTCTAAGCGATAACACGTTCTGACCTTAATAGATACTTACCTTGTACGCTAACACTCGCTGACCAGGAACGCAACTCCGTTCAGCAGTCGTTCAAATAAAATTACACCGGAAATTTTGGAGACTTCCAGATTATTATACACTCAATCCACTAGTACATGATAACAAACAAGAAAAATATATATGCTTTTTAGTTTTGGGATCAGTTAGAATACAGCCTCCAATTAATGTACTTAGGATCGATGAATATTAGTAATATATTAAAACACAGATACACACAACTGATACTTGTTACTGTTGGGTATACAATCCTTTTCGATTCATCTCTTTTCTGAAATTTAATTTTTAATTGTAATTTATAATCTATAGAATTGTAAATGTTGAATTCAGGTTATTCGTACCTAGTAATATATATATGTCACCGCGAAAGACCGAAATTAGAGAATGTCAGTATTCTCCCGTGAATGTCGACACACACCAAATACGTCGGTGAAAGATCGAAATGTTTGCTTAATTGGACTTTCGCTTATATCGAAAAATACAGATAAGCTCTGGTGGGGGTAAATAGATTACGAGAAATCCTCGTAAAAATAGGAACTCTAAGCCAAACATAACCTACTCTCGCTTCGCTCGCTAACCTCGTCTAATTAATATTAAATAACAAATTATATATGTTATTCTCCAACATTGGAGACGATTAATCAAATTCACCGCATTCAGCATGCACTGATGGTGAAAGTTAAAAATATATTTATAAAAAAAAAGAACAATGAGCGAACCATCTAACCATAGGTTGGATATAAATAAAGCACTTATTAAAAATTTAAGGAGTGCCCAGTACAGAGTCTTATCTCCCGCCTGCGGAAGAGGCTTCAGAGCCTCGCGATGGAAGCATGGCAGCAAGAATGGCACGCCACGACTGAGGGGGAAGGTCCTTGATTAAATTTATACAGGATCTGGAGGATAGTATGCCTCGAGTTCATTTTTAAGGGCTATGGGTGCTCAAGTGCTCACCAACCATGCTAGTTTGAATCAATATCTGTTTCGGTTCCGCCTGGAAGCTGATCGGCTATGCGTCTGTGGGGAGGTCCAGTCGAACGAACATATAATGTTTGACTGCCCCGCTATTGGGGGGGACTACAGACCGGGCCATCCCAAGAGGGCCTGGAACTTAGAGGTCAAGAAGAAAATTGGCCAGTCACAAGCGGCGAGTCAATTTGACGAGAGCCGCATTGTCGGACCGCGTGGGAGTTCGTTGATGCGGTTGCATTGTTCAATCGGCATCAGTAGTTCGTTAAGGGAAAAGACTCCTACCGCACTGCTGTTGGAAGCTAACCCTGAGAAATGGTTGGCCACCAGCCAATTATAGCTCCAAGCACTGTAATATGGTGGACAGGTACTTGCTGGCATTCAGCGACCTAGGCGTGGCAGCGAATTGCTGTCTTCACGGAATAAATTTTATTTTATTAACATGTCATTTATATTTTAGTAGTAGACGAGGTGCGCCTACCCATTTTAGTAATATATGACAAGTGAGCGGTAGCACACGCACGCGAGTGGTGTGTGACACACGCTTATTCCGCTCACGCTGTTAGGTTAGCTCTAGGAACTAGTTAGTATACTGGTCGCTAAACTGTTTCGAGGCTCAGTAGCCGTTTGTGGCACAGACATTCGGTCTTATGCATTAGGGCGACCGAATGGGGTGGTGGTGGGAGAAATGCCTGACAAGGCAAACCATCTGACCGTTTTTATTTGTATCGTTATCGTTCATCCATGTAGTTAACATATTCTGTATGTCCTGATTGGCCCTTTCAATTTATAAATTGGTGAACATTTAATTAAATTTTTGTATAAATGCGGTGTTGATAAGCATTTCATAAATGCTTATCTGTGTTTGTCGATATGTACCGGCCGAAGAGCCGAACAAGCAAATATATATATATATATAATTTTTGCTGTCGTCCATTCGTCTCTTTTAATCTGCCTCTATTTATTTTTATGATTATATTTTAATGTCAAAATATTTGAATTTATAATAGATTCTGCATCTCCACTGATATGATTTTATTTGTCGTATCACTAACAGTTTTTACCTTCTTTGCTTTATTCTTCAAGATTATCCCAAGAAATTAGTCAACAGCAACTCGAAGTATCTTTAAGCCCAACAACTAATTCTGTTTATAAATCGTTACCAACACTTCTCTTCTTTTAGACTTCACACTTCATTTCCGACTGTTAACTCATACAATATTTAACATTTTTCTTTAACGTAAGAATTAAAAAAAAACCTTTATTTATTTATTTTTCTATTTTAAGCGTTTCTCCTTAAAAGCCCTACATTCCGTAAAGTATTCTTCAATAACTTGTGAATAACTTGTCCATTTTTCAAAATTTAACCTCATAAATAACTTTTGTACTGTTGTAATTCGTTTTTCTTTAGGAATAGTTTTATACTACTCAATATTTCTTTTAGTTTTATATTTCACCAAAAAGAACCGTACCGTCAGCGAATTTTAACATCCTTACATCCCGTACATGAATTTCTCACTTTTTAGTTGATTTCTTTTCTTCCGTATATGAGTTTAAATGGATGAAATAAATATTTAGTTCTAGGATAAAATAAATATTTTTTATCGGAGTTTATATTTCTTCCTTTTTTAATCTTGTTGCAGCTACCCTATTCGTGAAATACCTATTACCTTTTCCAATAAAGTCATCCTCCGATCGATACGATTAGACTTTTAATAAACGAGTTGTCAGGAACACATGCAGGTATATGCTACGCACTTTCACATATATGTACATGATGTTATTTTATTTATAGTTAATTATTATTAATCACACACATTACTATATTACGATTTCAAAGTATTTTTTTTGAGTGACGATACAAATATATGTTCAGTAATAAAACAGAAAATTTACAGCTTTAGCTGCTTTATAATTATTTATAATTGAAAATTCAAATTTTTATTGTAAATTTATTTGTTAGTAAAGTTTGATCGGAAAATATGCAGCTACTATAACAAAGAGAGAAAAATAAGACGGTTGTCAGTCGGCCCATCTCTCAAGTAAGTCATCTTGATACCACGTAGCATACGTAATTTTCAATATAAATATTGCGCGTTTAAGGAAATTTTATCCTATATTTCTGAATATACCAGCTTTATATGGGTAAAACTCCTCTAATACCTTTAAGTATTTAAAAAATTTAAAAAACAATTAAGTAAAGTTTTTCCAGTAGAAACTTTAACGAAGGCTTTTTCATAATAATGTGTAGAATATTGAGGGAGTGATGCGGATTCTGTAACAATATTTTAATGAAGGGGCGGGCACAAAACTGATCTTCCTCTCAGCTTCTGCGTAGTCTGGATATATGTCTTGTACACACAGCAAAAAATTAATAATATAATAAATATTATTATAAATATTAAAATTTATTATTATAATAAATATTAAAATATTTATTTAATCGTGTCATTAAATCGTTCACGATTTCACAAAAAACATGATTGAAAATTATTTAATAAGTGAGAAAACATTCCCATAGACTCTAATCGGCGCGTAAGGCTTTCATATATACGTCGGGTTCGTGCGGCTTGCCAAGCAAGGCCGTTCGTACTCGACCGTACTCTGAATAATTTTGCGAAAAAACACGTTAGAAACATTTCCTCAGAATTTCTGTTCTTCAAAATTTTTAACAGAAAAGGCTTCGCTTATCCTTCCGGATTATTATTGTTTACGGTCTCGCATGTAAGGTTTGCTGAATGTATCAGGAACAGAAAAATTTCTTTAAACCGTTTAGGCACCTCGTACTAGAAGAGTAAAACATTGCTGACATACTCCAAAAATATTCAAAAATATCGTAAGCACACTGATTTCATCGATGCGCTTTAAAAGAAACAATGTTTCTAAATCTAGGTATCATGTTTCATCCGAATAATTAGTGTCATCCATGTTAAAATTAAATGTTGTCGATCGAAATATTTCTCAAAGATTCTTGAATATCTTTATACTTGTAAACACTTGTAAACACTTTTCTATAAATTGTATTTTTTTGATAGGAAATATGTACGTGTCTTGATAGTTAAGTTTTTTAGATTTTAGATACCGCCTATGTCGTTCGACTAACTTTGCTCGCAGTCATCGATTAAATTTACAGGGCTATCATTAAAAAGGAACCCGGGATCTTATACGACACCATGTTAAAAAATGCACCTTTTCTATTCATCTACTGTGCATATCTTCTGAGATTTTAAGCAAAATTTTAATATGGGGAGAGGTTTCCGAAAGTTTTAGTTTAAACTGGAGAGAAGTGCTCTGGAAACTTGTCTATGCTCTGTATTCGCATATTAAAAAAGTGTACTTTTGGTGTAGATAAAAAGCTATTAAAACAATAAATCTGAAATTCCCCATGTTAGACCGTGAAAAAGAACATAGTGTAGCAGCGGACAATTATAATGCCAGAATATAAAGCGGTGACTAAGTAAAGGTACATTGTCTTAAAAAGTAAGGTCTTTTGGTAAAAGCACTAAAAACAAACAATCAAAAACCGACTCAAAAGATCTCAATAGATTCCGGCTTCAAAATCCTGTCACTTGTTATACTCTGCTTCCCGTTTCCTTTTGGCAGACCTTTGTACCCTTATTTCAAATTCATCCATTGCTTTTTAAATATTTCGTACTCTTTCCTCATCCAAAGCGTTCATTGCTTTTATCGTGAATAACCCCGGTTCCTAGAATCTGAAAATTTCTAGAATATCTTAAACTACGTATTTTCTAAAAATAAAATATCGAATATTAATATTAGATAAAAAAAAAAAACAAAAAAAACGTGTAATGATGTTTTGCGATTGCTTTCTGTAAAGTAAAAAGAATTCTTCTACAGTGATCAAAAAGTGACGCAACCTCATGGAAGAATCTCCTTTTTTGTTGCTGGTTTAATTGAGGAAAAATGGGTTACACAATGAAAAAGAGAATATTCATTGTCTTCCAATACATTAGATGTGCCAGTTATACCCAGAACCAGAATGCTTTCACAGAAAAGTACGGTGTGGATGCACCAAACTAGTCTTCCATCGAGCGGCTGGACGACAAGTCCCAAAATACAGGGAATGTGGCAGATGCAGCCAAAAGAAGTCGACCGAAAGTGCTAACACCAGAAGATTTGATCGACGTGCAAGTTGCATATTGTGCTAGTCCCAAGACGTCTGTACGACGCCTATCTAGCCAGTCTGGTCTTTCCGGTGGTAGTGCCTACACGGCATTGCGCAACTATTTAAAGATACATCGGTACAGAACTCCCGTTGTTCATGAATTGTTAGCTGCAGACGCTGGAAAACGTGTAGCTTTCTGTCAGCGGTTCATGTCATCTATAATGCCAGATGGGAAAGAACTCGATGACTGGTTTTGGTCTGACGATGCACGGTTCCACCTTGATGGATACGTGAATGCACAAAATTCACGCACTGGTGTACGGGAAATCCACATCAACTTCATGAGTCTCCTCTACACGGAAGAAAGCGGATTATTGGTGTGCAATGTCACGTAGGCGAATCTTCATGACATTCTTTCACGGCACAGTGAACAGTGAGCGCTACATCCAGATGGTGTAACAATTTGTAAACTCTATACCTGCACGCCGGCTACAATACACGTAGTTTCAATAGGACGATGCAACGGCTCATACAACCAACAACACTATGACTTTCTTGGATCATTGTTTTCATGGACAAGTGATTTCGAAGGGGTTGTAGCCCCCTCGGTTTCCTAATTTATCCCCTCCTCACTTTTTCTTGTGGGAATACCTTAAGGATGCCGCTTACAAAACTCATCCTCATACCATTCCCGAATTGCAGAGCGAAATTAAACGGTGTGTCGCTGCAATTCATCGACAAATGTTACATTAGTTTAAGAGGGTGCTCGTCGTATTCAATTATGTGAATTGCATAATGGAAGCCACTTTCAACAACTATTATAACTTACTCATTTTCCCATAACGTTGCGTATAGCATTCTTAATTTTTCATTATGACCTCTAATTTTAGGAAAAATCGGATGATGCTCTAGATACGTTGACGATGTAGAAACGGAAAGTCGGTTTAACACGTATAACCGTCATAATTTCACAGAAATAATTACTTTTGGATTTGATTTTACGATTTTTCAGTTTCTGTCTACACTTTTTTTTTAGCTATTGTGACTTTTTCACAATTTTTGAAAAATTTATTTAAGAATAAACATTTTTATATCGGCTTCTCCCTGATTAGTTTGTTTAAAGAATAATGAAAAACTCAAAGGTAAATAATAATAAATCGGTTTCTCACTGTAGAAAAAATCGTTGTGACTCGATGTACATTTTTAAGTTAAATTCGATATTTTAATTAGGTTTTAATAACTATCGCAATTACTTTTTTACTGTTTATTTTTTTCGGTTTATGCAGTTAATTCGAAACAATAACCTGATTCGTAGGATCGTAGAATAAATATTTTTGTGTGCCACGATTTGCGTTTTTTCTCCGAATTTGGTTTGGCAAATCAAATCGATTGGACGTCGATTACTTTTCATCGCCGTTATTTCTTTTTATTGTTATTTTTATTTATTATCAAAAATAATAAATCACTTTTTTTTAATTTAAAAGAAAAAGAAATATCTTTTCATTATTATTTATTTAGGATAAAAAAAACGAAGAATTTTCAGGAGTACGCACACGATTGAAGTAAAATAATTCTATTGTAAAAACAATATAAAACCGGTGAACGGATCGACGACTGGTCGTGTACAAATCAGAACAGTGTACAGAGATAGGGGTAATCTTGCGTACGCTTATTTAGCGGCCTACTGCCCGGCAAAGAGTAACAATCAGAAACAGAACACACGCAACACACACGTACACATATACGCACTCACTCGTTTGTACTTTGTAAAAACCAAAGCCTCCTGCATCTAACATTTCATTTATCATTCCGGGCGGAGGCTAACGGGGGTTAAAAAGGGAAGGGACGGTCAATCGTACGGAAAATTGACGAGATTTTGTCGGGAGGGTTTTGCCGTTCGCCCTCCTCGGTGCCGCTGTTCACTGCGTACTCTTTGCCGTGTATTAACGGGCGCGGGCGAGTTGTATATAAATTCACTCTGTTTTTACTTTGTGGCTGCTGTTCGCGAGCGCACGCGCGTGTGCGTAGGTCGTTTTGCGTACAGTAAGTTACATAAAGTGTGTTAAACCAGAAAATATACTGACAACAAAATAAGTGTGTTTAATGAATTTCATGAATTATCGGCTGGTGAAATAGTCTAGTCCCCACCCGGCATCGATCCGATTCTTAATATTATTAGCGGTAATGCAGTAACGGCCTCCTATACTGAAATAATATTGCACAGGTACAACGTATTACGTTTTCCTTGACTCACTTGATTCACTTAATTCCTAAGATTTATTCTATCTTAGGATAATAAATTACAATCTACATCAAAAACTGAGAAATACAATAATAAAATATATAAATAATACTTATACATTGCTTTCGACAATAAATTAAAATTATAATTTAATATAAGTAAAAATGTAAATATTATTTATTCAAAATCTTAAATCTCCGAAAGTTCTTCACCGATTGCTTTGAAATTTTGACTCAACGTTGCATTCGAATACGCGCGTGTTTTTATATACCTACTATTAAATAAATGTCACACCTTTAACAGGTAAAAACATGCTTTTTTTTATAAACAGCGCTATTTGTTGCACGTAAAAGCAACACACACTATACTAAATATTTTACGATTCCATCTCAATGTTTCCGATATGTGTGTCTGCTATAGACTAAAAAACTACTGGACTGACTTACGCGCGGGGAAAAAGGGAAAAAAGGAAAAATCGGAAAAGGGAAATAGGGAACAATCGAAAAAGGGAAGAAGGGGGAAATATAAAAAGGGGAAAAGAAAAAAAGGGGAAAATGAGGACAAGGAAAAACGGGAAAGTAAATGGAAAGGGGAAAAGTGTGAAAGGGAAAAATGGAAAGGTTAAATTTTGTGAAGTTCCGTAATGTTAATTTTGTTAATGTTTTATCAAACTTTCAGTTATGTTCATTTAATTTATATATATGTAGCAAAACACTGCCGGGTATGCTAGTTATTAATATAGTATTAATTGATAATAATTAATTCCGCTCTGATTTTTAAAATCGTTTCTGTTTTTTCTTTAAAATAAATTCAATCTACTATCTATACTGATTTCAAAAGAAAAGGCACACGCGATAGCACTTCTTGAATCGGGTATGGATTAGATAGGAAAATTTAGAGCAGATTGACCTTCCATGTCAAATTTTTTATTGCGTATGTCAGGCTTCCGGTTTGAACAAGTCGGCTCGTTCGTACCCGTGTACCGTCAGATTCTATTTCTAGCATAAGCGGTAGTAAAAGTGATATCGGCAGTGATATACGAGGGATCAGTTCCTTTCGTCCTTTAAAGAAATCGTATCGAATATGATAAAGTAGTATCGAGGTGAAGTGTCACGGTATCGTAGGATTGACAGAGTACCTATATCTGGAGATCTACACTTCTCGTGTTATTTTCCTGCGTCTCTACAGACAACGTGTATGAAAGTATTATTTTTGTATACAAACTGTTAAAATACAAAAACTTTTCTTATTTTTTTTATAATTTAAGAGAAATCTCAGTTAATCGATCCATGATATGGGAATTTTCGATCGACCTTTTGCTTAAGAAAACAATTTTTAACCTTAAAAATGTTATTTAGTATGCAGCAAAATATTTATAAAATTATAAAAATTCATAAGTTTGGTCCAATAAATACAAATTGCTACGAAAGAAACATGACGCAGAGTTTCAAAACACGTTCCTGCCATTAGGCAGTTGATATCAAGGGTATAAGTGTATTCATCTACTAAAGAGAATTAAATAACCTGAAACAGATTAATCCGTTACAATATGTAAGAAAAAGTAATCGTTATTTTCAACAGTTAAATTATAATGTTCAAAAAATCAGACGTACAAAATTCCACATGCAAAAATCACCCGAAAGGGTGTTCGTAAATCGGATACACTTCCTAGTCTTATAGACATATTTTTCTTTTAGTTAAATGCAACGGAAAATGATATCTGTGTAAAAATAATTTTAATATAAATACACGATTTTAAAAATCAGTGTAGATATAAATTATTATCGATTACGTTTATTTTAAGGTGTAATACAGCCTAAGTAAAAAACGATGGAATATCCAGTAGATCTTGGATTATATCATTTCCTTTGTATTTGTCTGCATATTTATCATATTCTCTACCTAAATGTAAACGTTATCAGCGCTTGTTTGTGGAATATTTTATTCAAATTAACCGCTTTTTATATTTAAAGAGAGATTAGAAGGCCCGACTTTAATCTATAGGAATATCAATCGTTAGGTCGCTATTCAGTAGTATGAACTAGAGTTTTCTTTGATTCCGTGGAACTGTGGTTGATTATAAAGAATGTTTTGTAAAAACAATTAATAAAAATTAATAAAGAAAGATGGTAGTGAACG
Source organism: Lycorma delicatula (assembly GCF_047948215.1). Classification (NCBI taxonomy): domain Eukaryota; kingdom Metazoa; phylum Arthropoda; class Insecta; order Hemiptera; family Fulgoridae; genus Lycorma; species Lycorma delicatula. The sequence goes on from NC_134458.1 coordinate 65,900,910, forward strand.
CTTTCTTATTAATACCCGGTCCGAATATACAATGTGTAACCTATAACTGTGTTTGTCTTACATTTGTTATATACACTCCAAACGAACATTAAAATTTTTTGACCGTGTAATTTATCCGACTTCTAAAATAAACTGATTTTTGTTTTTAGGAGCTAAAACAAAGACTTGGTTTATTGGCTGCCAACTACGCAGCCAATAAATAGAGCCCTCGGAGAGTGCCTACGACCGCAGACAACCCCCCGTTGCTAATTTTATTTCAGTAAGGATACACCGGTTTACAAGTCCCGGGATTCTCGATATGGACCTAGCAAATTAGATATACACCCCTGTAAAACCCGATACGGGAAGAGAGGATCAAGGAAGAGGACAAACAGTAGATAGGGAGAAGATCTATCTGCCCGTATACAAACAATCACAATCTCAGCTCGAAGGTAGGTCGAGGTCCTTTCCTGGCTACGGGCTTCCGTTCTAACCACAGCCTCACGGGAAATCGACGCATTTTTACTCCAGACGGGAACAGGGAATTACCAATCGATGATTTTGCGTTCGTCGCAAGGTCAGTAATACACTAAATATGCTGTAACAAAATCGCTTTTCTTTCAAAAAATAAAAAGCCAATGGAAAACATTACTTAAGAACAAACTCGTCTGACCTGAAATCACGTGCCTCGTACAAATGTCTGGCTGAAGTATTAAAAGTCCGACTAGATTCCCTCTAGAAAGTAAAAGGTCAACCTTCAATTAGGTAAATATTTATGCATTTATGATGTATTACTTTACGACTGGAAATTAACATAAAACTAAATGGACTTTCCACTGTCATCCCTTACTTTGCATCAAACTGGTAAGGGTTCATCATCATCATCATTATTATAATTATTAAATTTCTTACTTCCGGTTCATTAAATAAACCAGAACCCGTTTAAAGTTGTTAAAAACTTTAATGGTTTTTCAATTTTGTACGGAGTTTCTCCTATCGGTGCAACATATTTCTTGATTGTTTCACATTTGAGACTGAATACCACAACGATAAAAAAAAATCAAATATCTGTCTGAAGGGGCAAGGGCATATTAGTACCATTCCCTAATTTTGCCGATCGTAACATACTGGTGGGATAACCGGAATACCGTTCTGATATATTTTATGTAGTGTACAGATGTGTACTGGAAACTGAAACCTTTCCGTTGGTTAATTTTAGATGAAATTTTCTTTAGGATTCGCGTTAACTAGAGTGTGTTTCAATTCCGTATAGCTTTGGTTGATTAATAAAAAAGGTTTGGTAAAAACTTTTAACAAAGATTAATAAAGAAAGGCCGTAATGAGGGCTCTTTGATTAGTACGAATATGTATCTGTATATTACAACTGTTTACACCATAACATTTGTTACAGACGCTCCGAACATTAAATTCTTTGGATCGTGTAATACATCCGACTTCTAAAATTAACCGATTTCCGTTTTCAGGCCCTAATTACTGAACTATTCGCTCTGTAATACGTTAAATATTTTATATTAGAAACCCATTATGAATAAAATATGTTCGTTAAGCCGAGAGCTGTTTATACACAAAACTCATGCATTTGTTTAATGGTTGATTAATAATGCGGTTAGATTTTTATTATTATTATTATTTTTAATGGTAAATAAACATCACGATGTTGTAGTAATAATTAATAATCATAGAATGTTAGCAGTTCCACATGGAACCTTGCAAACAAACTAAATCACTTTGTCGGTGTATGTAATGTAGATAGCCGCTTTTCAATTTCAATTTTGCATGTAAGTTTACGACATCGGAGATCGAAACAAATTCCCTTTTATTCGGCACTAAATGAAACTGCAGTTTCCTTTCCTGTTTTTGTCATTTGATGAGAGCCAGATTGTTAACTCTCCCCCATCGCACTCTGCAATCTGTTTCATTCGATCACATCGTAACGATCCCCCATAAAACCTTCAACGCCTGATGCCTCCCCATTATCGGAGGGTGGTTTAAAACTCAAATAATGATTACTTCTCTTTTTTCCGTTTTCTTTTTGTATTTAATTATTCTTTAATATAAGTGAAAATATTTTTATCGATTACGAATTTTTGGATACGCTAAAAACATTATTCACGTATAAAATACTTTTCCGATGCCTTTCCATCCCCTTGACTGTTGTAAAAGTTTATATAGAATTTTATATAAATAATTTCCGTATTGTTCCGAAAAATTATTAATCAGAGAAGCGATTTATAGATCACTAAATCGTAAAATTATTTTTATTATTTTAAAATCGCAAACAAACTCTCGTTTTGAGTCCTTGCAATTAAAATATTTTACATCGAAACGAAAATGTCGATAAAAAGAACCGCTCATAGATGAAATCGTTTGACAGTCTGTATTCTTTCTTTTAAAAAACTTCTGACGATAAAGTGATCTCTACCGTTGAACTCGATGGTCACATTTTAGCTGTGTTCAATTCCAGTTTTTTCTCATAGAAACTCAAAAATTACAGAACAATTTAAATTATATTTTAGCAACTATTCTTTCTTACGGAGCAGAAAACTTATGTTTAAGATGTTTTTCATATGGAAAAAAAAGAAAGGAACGAAAAATAAATGAACAGCTGAATTCCTTGTTTATTATTTTTACCAAAAAAAAAAAATGTTTAAAAATTTGTTTGTCCAAATGCTGTTGATGTGGCACTAGAAGTATTTTTGTAAAAATAATAGTTACTAAAAATTGATTCGTTGTAGAATTTTGGCTTGCAGGACGTTCAGCTAAAAATCTGAAAACTAATCTTTATCCGCAGAAAAGATAAAAAACGAGATAATATTTTTTAATTCTTCTAATAACAAGTTTTTTCATGCCTTACGTGGGCTGTAGTTCGGGTGAGTTAGATTTGTCATTTTTTCAATATTAATACTATGCTTTAAAATAAATAATTTTGTATTTTTTCGGATCTGAGTATTTTATTTATGTAGAAAAGGAATTTAAGGAAAATTCCTGTCTCTTATTTATACCTTTCTTGAAACATGTTTAAACATTAAAAGTTATAGCCGTTTACATTTCTACGTACTGTAAAAGTATATTCGAACAAAACTGCATTTGAAAAAAATTGAGCTTTCAGCGCTAATCACACTTCGTCAGTTATCCTAATTCCATTTTAATTCGTTAAAATATTCATTCATATCAGTCCTTCACAGAATTTGACGATATTTCTTTTGATTTACATAAATTTTTTAATAAAAATTATGTTATTATTGCTGGACTAACAATTAACAATATACAGCCTTTTTCGTAAATGTATGTTACGGTTTTCATTATTTTTATGTTTATAAACATATTTATTTTCATAAATTTAAATCTGAATTATAAAAATCACTTATACTCAAAATAAATGTACTATACTTATTAATAAATTAATTTTAAACTTACTAACTTTGATTTATATTAAATAATTATATATATATATATATATATATAAATATTACTATTGTAACGCGATATCTTTTGTGTTAAAGCAATATAAACAGAAAGAGGAAATTAAATAACTAACACTTGTATCACTTTCTTAATGCTGATTATTTAAAATAAATACAATGTATGTTCGCCTATGTAGGTATGAATATACAATACCCATTTACGTAATATTATTTTATTAATAGACATTTATTCAGTAGGTCATATTAATGTAAAAATTTTTAAATATAATTTTATTATTGCTGCCGGTGACTCTTGAGTTGAGCCACGTTTCGAAAATCCATTTTCGTAAAAAAATATTTTAATTATACAAAATTGAAATAATTGAAAACGTCACACATTACAGTGACAAATAAAAACCGAGGAAATTAACGTTTTATATATATATATATATATATATATATATATATATATATATATAATCTATAAAATCATTAAGCGACACATACCTAACAAGGTGCTTAGAACTATCAGCACGTAGATTGACACAAAAAACTACCAGCATTCAGCAAACATATGGCACGGTACTAGGTCGACTTAAACATTGTCATTTTAATATAGATGATATTTATAACCAAGAATACATAAGATATTATTTAATTAAAACTAGCTTAGTATCCCAATTAATATCATTATTTTAAATTACTTTAAATAATTATTTTTTCTACTCACTTTATTGCTGTAGCTTGTAAATTCCGAAGTCGCTGTCGTCGATAGATTCTAAAGAACATAGCTCGCAGACATTGCTCCAGTCAGCTTCAGACACTTTATGAAATTCCTCTTCAGCTAACTTATGAACGTCCGCCATATTAAAAATTGTATTTCTTTTAGCTACTTGCTTTTTCACTTGACTCCAGATCATTTCAATGGCATTTAAGTCAGTGTGATGAGGTCACAACCGTAGAACTGTGTGACCAGAATTTTCGAAAATGTTATCTATTAGAAATTTCTTTTGATTTTCTTTGTGTAATTTTATATTATATAATTCAGTCTTCGTCGTAGCAGGAGAACTGTTACTTCATTGTTTGGCTTACCATTTTTTCATATCGCTTTTTAAAGAGTTAAAATTTGGCTGCTTTTGTAGCAGGACGTTGTGATACGATGCTTTATCTAGTACAATGATCGACCGAGGTGGCAAGTTGAGAATACACTTCTTCCGTAACCATTTAGTATACTTTTCGGAATCCATCGTTTTATGATAATCTCCTTTCTTATTTGATTCATACAAATGTAAAGCATTCTTAATGAATCCTTCATTACAGCCGGCATGAACAATTATTAATAGTGAGCTCTTGAATACTGGTGTTTTCAGTTCTTCATGAAGGTTTGTTGTGTCTACCCACGATTTTGGTGTCGCACAACTACTGTGAATGTAGGTTTCATCTGTGTATACAATCGGTCTTCCTTCTTCACGAAACAGGAAATTTTTCGTAGACATTTTATTTTTACATTTTAATGTCATGCCGTTCTATCAGTATTTTCCGGTTGTTTTGTGTTTTTTTCATCTAAATCCCACTTTAGGTAATATTCTCCTTAAAGATCTTTCACTCCCTTTGAATTAATTTCACTTTCGCGGGGTTTTTTCATAATTCTCTTCACAGTAGGAATGTATTCTTCAGTTACATAAAATTTATTTATTAAACGCCTCAAAGCATCTGTGTCAAACGAATCTAAATTACACACAGTACTGGGGCGAATTACACGTTTTCTCGGGGAAACGAACTCGGATGGCTTCTCAGTTTCATTTGATTTCCCTTCTGCTGTAATTCTTTGGACCATTCATTTTGATACTTTTGTTGCTTGGACAAGCGTATTCAGCACTTCAGTTTTCCTCACTATTTCGGTTCCGGCATTGTTTTGTAAAAAGAAATTGTAAACATTGAATACTTTTTCCCTCGCCTGACTATGAGTTACTATACCTTTCCCTCCTAACTTAGCCATTTTAAAAGAAAATAACTATATTGAAATATTAAAAATTTAAATCACTGAATTTATGACAAAGCCTTAAATGAAAATATCACAACAAATAGTAAAAATGTATCACTAATAGCTATTCATTTCATTAAGTAAATTATAAACTGCAATAAATGTTTCGTAACAATCACTTCTAGAACATAATAACAAGCGATGTGTGACATAATTCTTCACAGCGCAATGATTAGAGTAGATCAAAAATAAGGAAATGAAATTCTTAGAATTGCGTGTTGTGTTTACAACAATTCATAAATAGCACATTAGTCATGCATGATTCTACTAATATTAGTTGCTATGCAACAGGAAATAAGCCTAGATCACAAAATAAATACATAATTTAGAATAAAACTCAACAATTACATACGCTACAGAAAGTTAATGAAGTTTTTTATATCCTACTATACCACAAAAGACATATAGAAATAGACAATGTTTTTAGTTTGCTTTAACAGAGGCCAATGCATGCAAAATACTAGTACAAAGCCTTTCAGTCCCTGCGCCAACATATGTGCCGATACATCTAAAAGGTTAGTTACAAAAACCTTTTTTTCAATTCTTCAAGAATATCTTTGAAACGAGTTCGATTCTGATAAAATACGTCATTAGCAACAATAACTTAATAGGTAATACGGAGAAAAAAATTAAAAAACTATACAAAAATAGATTTTCAAATTGATATTAATCCGATCGTGTATAAGAAACAGGTAGCAAAATGAATCGATAAAAACTGTGCGTAGCCAACATGCATTAATGTTAGGAGACTGAAATCAGTAAAAAAAAAAAAAAACAAAGTTGTGTTCAACATACAAAGAAAAAAAACTGATGTGTTATCAGCAAAGATTTAAGTATAGAATGACCGAGAACAAAAAAAAACTATGTTTATCTTAAAACAAATTCTTTATTTCACCTACGTTTAGGATAAAGTTCGTTAAATACGGTTAAATTAATTCCCATAAATAATAATAATTAGTAAAAATATAAAGTAGAAACAGTTATGATATTATGTCGACGAGACGATAAAAAGAACGGCATCAGTAGCGGAGTTTTACGATTTATCTTTTCATAAAAAATTAACAGCAATGAAACACTTTCACGATTGTATTGAAATCGGTGATTATTCTGTGTCTTTAAGATGACAATTGTCCTGCTTAGTTTTTTTACAGAGATGTTCAACACTCATATCCCGTGACGAGGTGATCTCTACAAACACCCCTAGAAACATGACATTATCGGACGAAGAACAGATTCATTCCACACATTCCGTCCACACATTCATTCCACGTCGTATGGAAATTTAAGATGTGCGTCACGATTTTAGTTTAGGCCATCGACTTGACACCATCTAATTAATTCAATTTACATATTAAATCTGTTATTCGTAATTTTATTTTTTATTGTCATCTGCAGACCGTATCGCTCTGGAAATCCGATCATATCTGTCGAGTCATTTATTAAAAAATAAACAGCCTAAAACAGGTATCAACAAAATGCTTAATTCGATTCCAGTAAAATTTATTTATTATTATCTGTTTTGTAGTAGCAATTTTAGGATCGTTGCATTTCATTAAAGATGACAAACTAAAATAAAATACGTACATTAAAAACTTGTGTAAAAATTTAAAATAGTTAATTTTTAAATTTGAATAAATCGATGGCCTAAAGATAAAAATTAAAAAAAATCATTTCGCATATGCACATCCGTGCTTCAGTATGGAATAAGGGTGTGGGATGGTGCTTTTGACACGCACCTTAATAAAATATTTATAATACTCGTACAAAAGAGTATAATTAAAGCAGCACTTTATAGACCAAGATTTTATCCCACCAAGAAATTTTTTAATGAGTTCAATGTTATGACCATCAATTAACTATTCTTAAAAAGATTTAATATTGAATATAAACGAAAGAAAATAGACGTATTTTTATTACTCATAACACCACATACAATTTACGTCTTTTATGTAACTATGTTGTTCCTCGCACTGATTTAACTGTGGGAAGAAGTTAATTTTCTTAACTTATAATAAATCTTATCCCAGAGCGATTCATTGAAAAAAAATTACCAATTCTCTTGTTAAGCAAATTGTAGATGGGTTAAATGTAACAATATTTATTCTAAACTACTAAGTTTTTGCATCATTTGCATCTTAAATGGGTGCCATTTGTTGCTATGAAAAATTCGCAGAATGGAGGAACGAACATCAATTTCATTTGAAAGACGTCGAGTGCTGCGTTGTGGGCTCCTCGCAAAGGCAGCCAAGACTATCGTCGGAGTTGTCTCATCAGTGGAAGATTTAGGACGACCACTACGTCGCCTGTCGGTCACATTTCCAGTTTCCTTGAATTTGGATATGAGACATGCAACAGTGTTTTGCGAAATCGGTGGTTTCTCTGGGTGACTCCTGTTGAAATCTGCTGCAACGACTCGACTGCTTCTTTCACCAGACATCAGAATCACCTCTATTTGCTCTTCCTTCGTCAAAGCCATCATGTGTCACCTGCAAAAGAATATGATTTTCAAACATTTGGATGCCAATAACTCCTACACCGAAAGAGGTATGTGAAATCTGATTGCAGAAATGAATTCCTGGTAAAATTTCAATCTATTTTGATACGTCACATGACCCATTTCCCATTTAAATAAATGGACGGCGATTCAAAATGGCGGCCATTGTTGTGTTATGCTCCTAAGGTGGGTTTTCATACCTAATTTACGTTGGTGTATCTAAATTTTTTCCATTTTCTTTACAACTTCTGAAATAGTAGGCTGTACTGTGACTTTTGGACCACTCTGCATATTAATTAACCCCTTGCAATTTATTCGCAGAAATAACAACAAGGATTTTACGCACTTGTGCGAATATAACAATTAGATTAATATTATTTATGTAATATAAATTATTTACTATATAAAAGTGGATAAATTACCTCTTTTCATTGTGCTTCATCTAAACAATAATCGAATCACCAATAGACATTTTTTTCTTAATTGTAAAGTAAGCACTTTCATTTTTTTTGTTAGCTGAACTATACTCGTTGCTGGCACTCAAGCTTTGCTTTGTCTGACAACGCCCACATTAAATTATTTGTAATATTATTTTCTTTCTTATTGTAATTTACTGTACAAGTAATAATGTTGTAAAATGTGACAAATAAATAATAAAAAAAAAATCGGTCTTACTAATAGATCAGTGTTCTTTGAGGTCGTAAATTTCTGGTTTATTTGATTTTTCTTTACTCTAAATTATCATTTTAGGCAATCTAATCGGATATAAGCGGTCGGTAACTATATCTTTTTACCACGCATCTAATGTTATTCTACATCACCCCTGTTTAAACACTCGATATTTACCCCTCTCGACAAACATACTACGGTCGTGACTAAAACATTTATTAATATTAAAAAAGATTTGAGGATTGTAACTAGATACGGTCGGCGCACGCAGTCACTAAATTAGCAAAGTTATACATCTCAGCAAATTTACCTACTCTAGTGTTCTATTTCCCTTTCAAACAAACAAGCGTTTAAACAGCAGCTGTATCGTTTCGCAGCGGCTAAATACTAAATTCGGTTAAGAGTAACGCACTAACAAACGATGAAGGGATCGGGGTCCCTAGAGAACAGATTGTTCGACACCGACTTTGCTACGACCAACTATCACGATGACTTTAACTTCACGCTAGTCCGTATAACAAACTTAAATGTGACAAAACTTAATGTAAGATAATTTCTCATATTAATTAATGATGTTCCATTACGATATACATCTAATCGCGGGGAAATTTATACATAATTTGTTTACTTTAGATCGTCACATTTAGCAGTATTCCATTAAATTATTTATTTATCGTCATAGATTTAAATAGTATTTTTACGTTAGTTAGGACGCGTATGAAATTAGAACTACCCTTCGTAAGAAAGCTGTTATCGTAGATTTATACATAACCTTCTTTTTCCAAATTTCAAAATCTCAAACAATTATAAAAAGTTAAAATAATACGGTTGTAATAACGATCTCATCGTTGTAAAATTACATAATAGGTTCTTTTAAATCGCAATAGAGATGAGGTCGGTATTTTCAAAATAGTCTTTTCTTCCCTTTATTTTTTCGAATACAATTAAAATTACTTTAAATCATTTTTGAAAATTTATGAAATACAGTAAAAATGAAGGTACTTTGTAAAATACTTCTTTATGTAAATAAAAATTTTCGAAATCGATTCGACAAAGCGGAATGACGTTGCCGAACAGAGTTTTTGTACAGAGGTTTATAACTGTATTCTCTTTTGAAAATGGATTAATGCGTAACAAATCCCTCGTAAAATTCAAAGTGATAATATATGAAATAAATCGATAAAAATCGCGTTATTCTAGAAAGACAGTTTCCGATCGCCCATAACTTAGATTTAAATTCTGAAAATATTATAAAATACGAATGAAATAGCCTCATTAAAAAAATACTGTGATAAAAATGCACCATGCGAAACATCAGATTTTTTTTTTAAATAGTTCATAAAGTCGATTTCGCGAGTAATGAAATTTTTTATCTTTCTATGTAAAAATATTCTCTGAATATGTTTTTTTTTGTAATCGGATTTCTAAGTCGTATACCAAGCGGACCGTATCACGGTTTTTTGGAAACCGATATAAACGGTCATCCGGCCCGAATTTTTTTCCTTAAAATCAGTATAGTTTTTATTTTATTATCCGTATGCATAGAGAGACTCGAAATTTTCCCTTACGGGTACAGTGAGATAAGCTACCGCTATTTGGATAAAGTAGTTTAATTCTTTTTGTTTTATTTTTTCCCATAACTGAACATTATCGACAGTCCGAGATGAATTCATCTCATATTTTTCCCGAAGATTAACAAAACCGTACCCGTTACATTCGGTAAAAACTTTACTGTTTAATCAAATTTGTAAATTTTCGATTCTATTTAAAACCGTAACATATTCTGCTAATTTATACCGATTCAGGCTATTTATTTACATAAATCGATCGCTGTCGATCGTTAAATTTTTTTTCCTAATCGATATCGTAAAAAAACCGTGACGTCTCACGGTTTAGAGCAGTGACGGTGACGGCTCGAGTTGGAGAGTGTAATGATAGATAGAATGCCCTTTTAAAACGAAAGTTTGCGTTCAAAAACAAATTAATAATATACATTGCGTTACGATGTCAAGTAGTTTAATAAATGTTACCGAATAATAGCCGCTCATTTTTCTAATTTGCCGCATTCGCTTCTATGCGCGACTGTAACTAAATGATTGATGATATTCTTCTTACGACAAAAGAGAAAGAGAGAGAGAACTGTTCACAGATCTATGTCGTTCTGTCTGAATGTCTGTACTCTCTTCTTCTCTCCCTTAGTTTTATATCCTTTTCTCTTTCCTTCATTCGATTTACAGTTTTGATACAGAGATGCACTCGATCACAATATAATACTAGCTATTCTGTCGAAACCGAACAGCCCCCTTCGATGTCAGCTTGTGTTATAACGATATTCGATTTTACACTCTCTGGAATATTGCATTTCTATGAGTAATGAAGATATCTCCCACCCGACTACCGACAGCGCTATTATAACGGAACTACAGAGATTCGGCTCGTGAATAATCCATTTATTTTCATCTGCTACCTACTTCTTTATAATTTATCTCGTTATTTTAAAATAACGATTACCGATCGATGTTATACCACATCAAAACGACCCGTCCTGTTACGATTAAGAGGTAGGTCGACCTTTCCGTTAATTAAGGCCGTTCCGTTAATTGAATTTCGACGACATTATTAGTCCGGTAACAAGGAAATTAAATCCTATTATAATTCTGTGTACTTTCTCTGGGGTTTGATCCGAAGTCTTTATCGTTTAAATCGTTGTTTTATCTTTCAGGCTCGACCGTTACGTACAGTTAAGAGGAGTTACTTTCGGTGATCTTGGAGTCACCGCGTAAAATGGAGCTTATTAAGAAGAAACAATTTTAAAAAAAAATGTCGGATAACCGGGAACTTCTCTCGTGTACTTTGAGGAGATTCTGTACGTGTAAGTATGTTTCCACTCGTACGACGATAATTTTTACACGATTTAATTACCTTTTTAACGGATTGTAGGAAATGTTTAGGCCTTATTGATACGAACATCTTTCGGCTAATATTTCTAAACTAGCAATCGGTAATGTATAGCGATTCAAACAGAAAAAGTAACTATTTTAAAATATTTAGTGAAATTTCCTTAAGTTGCTTTAAATGTCTGCAGAAATACAGTATTCCACAGAAAAAATGTTTGGTCGAATTAACAAAAAAAAAAACAATTTCTAATAAATGTTTTTTTTTTTTTTTTTAAAAATAAAGAAAAACTAGAAGTTGATCGGTTTTATTTGATCACATTAACCAAAAAATTTTATTGTTTTAACCTAATTATTATTTTTTTTGGTAATTTTAACCGAGCAGTATTTTTATAGTTATTGAACGGCTTGATTAAAGCTGCTAAATTTGTTTTGAAATAATTAGCTTTATAATCACAAATACTAAAACAAGTGGACACAAATAATAGTCTGTTGAAAATTACCAACTCTTTAGCCTTACTTACAATAGAGTTTGGTTGAAACTCACGAATAATTTTCATATTTACAAAGTTCGGTAGAAACTACCAAACTAATTTACTTGCAAATTTTATTTTACAGTTTTATTTTAGTAGAATTTAATGAGCTTAATTTGGAAATATAAATGGAATTAAATAATAATGACTACCCTACCGGAAAATTCAACCATTTCTAGTCTTCTACGGATATTTTTACTGCACTTCGGTGTATTATGCGATGAACACAAATTATACAGCTATCACTATGTCGACTACTGACATCTCACTATTATCCGAAGGAAATATGAAACCGTAACATCACGTAATTTCCTCAACTCATTAAATTATATCCCGATTCACGTTTCACTGATCATTCATTTAACTTCCTCGATAATACATTACCCGAAGTAGATAAGAAACAGATATTTTCTGCACATTTTAAAGTATATAAAAATTAATTAGGGTTAATTAAGACAAATCTATTCACGATAAAATCCCACACGATATGTTGCTTTATTATTCGTTGCGATGCCTAATTCTTAATTTTGCCGGCTGACTACTATTTGAAGAATTCGATACGATAAAACATTCGACACAAATTAATTGTTACTCTTCCGTACTTACATCGTGCTAAAAAAAAATACAGTTAAAAAAAGCCACATCTTTCATTTACGAGTACAACATAGAGAATAAAGTAATATTCGTATAATGCTCAATGTCAACGTACATCGATTGACAATCATACAAAATCGCCTAAATTTTCGAAAAGAAGATTATCCTATCTTAAAAACGACAAACAGCGTACACATCACACAAAATATTAAAAAAAAGCACACCGACAACATAGAAACCTAGAAGTATACAAATTCTACTGTCGTGATTACACAATAATTACTACACCGGACAGACTGGACGTTCGCCCGCAGATAAAAGGAACGTATATCGACACTACATATTGTAACAGAATCAACTTTTGCGATCGCCTCAAAGAAACAAGACTTACACGAGAAATAAATAAACTCGACACGAAAATTTCACACAAAACACATAAAACCGAGATCATAACTAATTCAAAGGGTATGAAATTAACAATCACAAAAAATACCAAACGAACAAATACAACATAAATCAAATATATTATTTGATCGCATACTTAAGATTATTAATTCCTTTTCAGTTAAAAATACGTATCGAGATCCTGTTTCGGTCTAAATAAAAAATGTCGGAGTGAACTGCGAATACTCGTTCAGTAGAACCATCGGGAAAGAAAAAATTAAAGGAAATAAGTTTCAGAAAACTGCGCGGAAGTTTTTAATAATTCGATTATTTAACAAAACTTTACTAAGATGATTTAAAGGTTCTTTATATAAAACTGTTTATTAAAATAATTAGAAAAAATTCGAGTCACAACGAACAGATTAAATAGATAGTTGCCAAACAAAAAAAAAATACGCTTAAATCCAAGCTATCTGTATTAGGACTACGATAGGAGTAAATGAAATTGTCACACTTGCATCTGTAATATCATGATTTATTAAAACGTCATAAAAATTATAAATTTATAAATGTTAAATAGGCCAAATCAATTTTTACACTTTGGAATATAAATTTTAACATACGATACGGCTATTAAAATCAAGTAGGCAGATCTATATAAAAGTGAACGATTCAAATATACAGAAAAAATTTGTTATTTTAAACACAAACCTATTTAAAAATATACACCGAATTTCTGTGGATACGGTTGTTCTATAGTTCTGTAGCGATTAAATCGGTGATACATTTTAATTGCCATATTTCATCCTGTGACATTTCTATATATATATATATATATATATATATATATATATATGAGGAAAAATAATTTAATTTTGCTCTTTAAAATTTGTTTCCAATGCTCTGTTAAAGTTTGAAACGCATGTGTGTGAAAAATAGAAAGAGAAATAAACGGCGGACGGGGACGAGGGAAAGCGATAAACGTGATGGATAACTGGAGGTGATCATTCAGCCTGGCCGCTTTTGTTATCCGCACAATGCGTAACCATCCATTATGTCACAATGACTTAGCGATATGTAATAATCACAATTTTTTTTACAAAAAAGGGAGTTTTTAGGGTAAATTTGCCAATTCAATACGTTTGTGGTACTTTTTATCGACGTATATAAAAGCTGGTTTTTAACCGGCTTTGAAACTTTTTTAACGATATTGTTTTCTATTATGTATCGTGTAATGTTTTTATCGATATCGGAGGGTTTAATACTATATTTCTCATTTTATTAGGGTAATTTTATCTCGAAATATATGTTTACTGTTAATATGAGCCTTACATGAGATGGTTATCGCGTTTATTCCTTCGTTTCAGGTAGCAATTAATTCGTTATAAAAAAAATTTACCCCCACCGGTCGGGTTTATGAATTAGATAAAAATTTAATTTAAAAACAAGGTAATTAGAAAGAAGCAGGCATATATATTTTGGTCTATCCGAATATAAATTATTTTGACCGAAATTAACAAAAAAATAATTCGTACCTGCTCGTTTTTAGACGTCTTGTGCATTTTATCTTGAAAGAGATACGAAATTCTCTAAGAAGTTTTTTTTTTTTAAATAAAAAGTTATTAACGAGCGTAAAATAAATAGTTTGAGAAACAAATCGGTTCAAATTTTGGCTAAAACCATTTTAAAATTACGTTGAATTTCATTTTATATTAGGTCTCATCGATCTTCTTGCCTCCGATTGTGAAAACGAATCGGATATATTTTAACCTGCATTGTGTCATGAAGAAATGATTCGATCGGTGCTGTCAGGTCATTAGAGCCGGAGAGATACGAATTAACCCTTATTTTTTACAGATATATATTTTTTATCACATACGTTTCTTTCGTTTCTTGTCTGTAATAAAAATTATTTTTTACATCTATTTCAGCTCGTAATTCCGGTTCTTTCTAAATTTTTAAGAATAATTTTGAGGAGATGGTTTAACTAATTTTTGTAATTACCTCGGGATTTCAATCCACAAAAAAACTAAAACCTATAAAATTGAAACGAATCGGTATTAAACATTTTTTCGGAATTCTGACGGAAGCTTTCTTTCCAGATGATAATAGGAGACGAATTCCGGTATTTTATCAAGACACGAGACAGAATTTTCAAAACCGAAATCGGCAAAAGTCAAATACATTATGGTTGTTATTGTCAAAAAAAATACAACCATCGCAATCTTTCATTGCTATGATCTTTATTCATTAGATGTAATTCATATTTTAAAACAGCAACATTAAAAAATTGTAAGGTAGTAAAATACGATTTTACATAAATTGTCATGTTAAGTGCCAATCTTTTTCAACTTAAATTTACCTCTCATTTATTTCATAAATCATATTCTTCTAGACAAAACACAAATGAGGTACTTTTAAAAATTAAAGTACGTTTTAAAAGTAGTCTTATTCGGATTAAAACTTACGAAGAGTAGATAGATGATTGGTCAACGAATGTCTTCGGTTTACTGATGTTTTCTAGTCACCTTCTTTCAGGGTAGCGTAACAGCGTAGACCAAGATCGCGTTGCAAAGAAAAATTTTAAAGTAGTCAGCGACCGATTCTATTTATTATAAAATAAAAACCGTATTAAAAATAAGTTTTTAATAAAATAAAAATTTGAGAAGGTGGGAAGTTCTCGATGTGGCGTTCTTCCGCCACATCGTCGCGTCGTAAACTAAATCGAGCCTGTAGTTCTAAGTTAAAAATAAATCAGTGGATAACTAACAGAAATCGCCCTTAAGCTTGGGTTCTTGAGGTCGCGTTTCGGAAATTTATTTCTTGTTATTTTGTCCGTCATACCGAATAACGATAAGGTCGTACTTTATAGAAACGCGAGTGTGTTTCAGATGTAATGCAGTGATTGTTAGTCTATGCAAAGCATAAAAACTTACGGAATATTAAAAAAACACACCGAAAAACATAAAAACCTAGAAGTATATAAATTGTACTGTCGTGATTACACACTAATTACTACAGCGGACAGACAGGACGGAGTTTTTTTGTTTTGTTTTGCTTGAGTGGTCATAGTTATGCAATGAATTTAAAGTCCTCTGCTGACCAATCAATATCGGAAGATTTCTGGAGCGATTCAGAATTCAAAGACAAAGAGTAAACGATAAAACGAACTCAGATTTTATCGATTCAATTTTTAATTCAGAGGTTTTATAAGCAATTTATAGGCTATAAAAGAAGTGAATAATAAAAAAAAAGGTTTTGCCATCCGGTTATGGAGAAAGTAGAAGATGTAACCGATACTCATCGAATAATTATAAATTGATATGAGTCTATTAAAGAGGATGGTGTAAAAGAAATCGTCAGCGGGAAAGAGAGAGAGAGATCATATTATGTACATCTATCTCAGGACAGAACTTTAACAAAGTTATAAAAGAGATAAAAGGGAAAGTAAGGCTAAGAAGACAGCGAATTATCTGTAGAAAAATAATCAGGTATAGATCGGTAAAGAAGAGACTAGAAAAAGAACAAGTAAACAAAAGTAAAAGTAACAAACAAAAAAAAGTAAAAAAAACAACTATCACATTCAATAATTCTAAATAAAAGATGTGAAAACTATACTGAAATATTCCCACAAAAATTTTTAAATGTTGCCTCCCACGCTGCTCAAACTTTCCTACAATAGCGACGGGTTATTTTTAAAATCAATAGATTTTAAAAATCCTTTAAAATTCGAAAAAAACATTTTTTTTGAAAAAATAAGATCATACATGTTCCTGTCTATTTTTAATTAACGTCGATTTTAAGCAGTAAATTAATCGAGAAACCGAGCGTTTATGACACTAAAAAATTTACCGCTTTCGGTAAACGAATAATCCGCTGTTTGATTACCTATAAGGCGGGATGTTTATGAATAAATACATTATGTTACCCCTTATATCCAATAATTTAAAACACTTTCTCACTAATTATCTGTTGTTTATACATTTTAACTACCGATTTAATTTTTAACAAAAAAAATTATCTAGTGAATTTTTCAACAGTAGTAACAGTATTTAATGTAAATATGTAACAGTAAAACGCGGAGAAGAAATATTAGAAGATTATTATTTTGGAAGATTATTATTATATTAGAAGAAATAAGCGAAATATTGCGCGAAGATTATTGTGATGTGTGTAATGCCCTTGTGCAAGAACATGAAATATTTCATGTTCAGTACTGCAATAGATTGCAGAGAATGAACACAAGATCTGAAGTAGGTTCATTCGGATGGAAATTAGAGAGAATTCGTTTGTCAGGAAAACATTTCGCCTCGCCTGCCAGATTTGAGGTCGACCTATCGGGCGACATCGCTTTCTGTAGTCTGCTACTCGTCGCGTTTCCCTATGGCCAATCGCATACAACTTTAAGTTTTAAGGTGAATAAACGATCGACGTCCCCTTTGACTACACAATTTCAGCAGCGATATATTTTTTGAACTTTCAAAATGTCATGCTGACTGAAATTCATAAGCGACCAGTCGCTTTGTTTGCTACCGATGCGATGAAAACATCTATGAAAGCGATTTGAAAATTTTTAAAGGTGTAAAACGAATGTCCGCGATGAAGATTGTTCTGGCCGTAATGCTCGTTAATCAACATCATTGATCAAGATAATGAAATAATAACTGTATGTCTAGGAACAGAATCGATTTTTTCGGGTATTTCTAGAGCGGAGGAGAACAAGTTAGGTCGGAGGTAGAAGCATCAAGCTATTAATAATTAATTTAGCTCCATTGTTTATTGAATTAATTCAGAAAAATGGATAAGAAAAGACGATGACTCAAAAGGCGGATTATCGAGGAAGTAGGATGGACAGAAAGGAATGGAAAATTTCATCGAAGTTGAAGAATTCTGATAAAAATTATGCGGTCAAATATAATATAAGTAAAGGTAATTTATCATTTATAAGAAAATTAAGAAATTTTTGAATAATTTTCTTTTTTTATTTCCGAAGAATTTATGCTCGCTATCCTATTGATTTAGAAAGTTGTAGAACAGTGATTTAAAAGAGAATAATGGTTATTAAGGAATAAATCGGTTTGAATTGCGAATGGAAATTTTTATTCTCGTTTATTAGCATTCGTTCGTTCAGGTTACTGACTAGTAGCAGTAGTAGTAGTAGTAGTAATAGTAGTAGTAGTAACGGTAGTGTGTCGATCTAAGCTTCGCTGCGTGTTTTGCTGTGGAATATGAAATAGGAATGGGGATTCGTGATCGAGTTGATGCTTTCACATTAGACCCCCTAATCGGCCTCTCTCCCTCATTCATTAAAATGTCAGGAACACGACTAGAAGGGAGATAAAAAAACCACGCTTCTGGCTTCTGCCCGATTCCAACTCACAGTCTCTTCGCTTCCTCCACCAACATTACGACCGCTGCTGCTAGTTGCAGATTATCAGAACTGTCGTCTCTTTCAACTTCTATGTAATGTTTGAACTCATTACATAAGCGCACTCACACGCTCGTACGAATACTTACTTATTCTCTCGTATTCTGATCTTGTGTTGGTGTGTGTTAGCATTATATGCGAATTAGAGTAAATTTATGAATAACGAACTATTTCATTATTCTTATATTACACGTGTCCATAGATTCATCACAATTTTCTTTTGTTTCTCGTCGATGACACAAAAAAATTGTTTAGTTATCGATCGGTTTTGTGCACTAGTCGTTTATTTCTTTTCCGTGCTAATATTTGAATCTTAATTTACATCTTCAATTATTATTTTCATTATGTTCTAATTCTTGTATTCCTAACCTTTTAGTTACGACGGTACAAGAAATTGAGGTATGAATTATAATCTTCGTATCGATAAAAATGAAAATCCTCAAATTTATATGAAATTAGTTATAGATAATAAGGAGTCTTTCGAGCACTCGATGGAGAATCCATACGTGTGTCTATACATCCAGTAGTATAGCAATTCACTCTGATAAAGTTTGATATTCAATAAACGAATAGTTCGTTATTGGATTCAATATGTTTGTGTGTTAACACTTTTTGCCTCGGATTTTAATTTTAATTTTGAAGAATTCGGATTAAGCAACGTTAGAGGATTGCAAAAATACATGAATGGCCGTGACCGGTCGTTGGATATTTTCAAAATATCCGCTAAAATTAAAATTTAATAATAATCGTTACGAAATAACGGAGTAATCAAGTTGCTTTAAAAAGCATAAAATGTATAAATATCAATTTGTAAATCAAGTGTAAGACACTAAATAAAAGAAAAACTAACTTTTTAATAATTGAAAAAAATATATATATAAATGCCATAAAACCGCCAAAACTTAGCAGAAATAGAAGTTGAGATAATAACTTTGTAAGAAATGGATTAATAATCGATAGAACAGTAACAACAATAAAAATGCTTGTTCAGAAAAGTCTTATTAGACTTTTCATTGTTAACTGGTTTGTCTTCGAATTAATTTTTGTTATAACCACTTGTCAATATACCTAAATGTGAACCCAATCCGCATAATACTTCTAAAATACCATCCTATAAGGTGAACTCTTTAAAAAAAGATTGATTTTTTCCCGTAATTTTCTATGGCAGTTATTATAATTTTAGAAGTAATTTAGTATTCAGCAAAAATAAAAAATAGAATTCCATCGAAATCAAGGGAACTTTTTCAAAAAATATCTTAAATTGGTACTTCTGGTAATTTAAAAACGTTTTTCCAATAATTTTGTCAAAGTATGTATAAATAAATACAATAATATGTGCAAAAATAAATTATTCCCAGAGAAATAAACTATTAAAACTTTTTAAAAAACGGTAAAGCTTTTTTTTTAGAAATTCACTTTTTTAATTTTTTACTGTGAAAAATTATAAAGTGAATTTATTAAAAAGTGATGGTATTACAATACGCTATCGATGAAAAAGTACTAGCTTTTAAATTGGGCCGATCTCCGTCTTACATTTCCTTTCGAAATTTAACCGACTCAGTGGATGCCATAGAATACAACCCACTTGTATAACTTGTACTAGCATTAATGAAAATACTTTGATACTCTTAATGAATTAAGCAGGTTTTCTTTCTACGTAGCTCTATTAAAAAGAAACAGTATGATCATAAAAATAAAAACTCATGGAATACCTAAAGTATTATAAAATTTTGTTTTACAAAATCTCAGTGAAATATTTAATTATATTTATCTGGTAACCTGCAGAATTATTTAAAAGATTACAAACGAATTAACGCTTGTTATTCATACTTATAATATACTCGTAGAAACAGTGAAGCTAAAAAGACAAAGAATTGAGGTTTTTGAAAATGGCTTAGGTAAGTGTTGAAAGATGAGAATTGAAAAAATTTCTACTGAAAACTATTTAGATGAACTAATAGAGAACAAAACACCTACGCTAAATTTTTAGTTGAAGTAGAAATATGTACGTAATGAGAGGAAGTTCGCTTGTATTATATTAAAAGATTAAATTATAATAATTTAAAATCTAAATAAAAAACAAATCTAAAACTATACGGGTATATTTTTTTTAAGCCTCCAGAACCAACGTTAGGTGTTGCTCTTCAAAGGATGAGATTTAATGACGGTTTTTTAGCGTGTGAAAATGCCATGCCTGACCAGAATTCAAACCCGGGATCTCCAGATGAAAGGCCGAGATGCTACCACCGCGCCACGGTGACCGGCAAAACTATATGGGTATCTATCAAAAGTGAACTTTAATTTGTAAATAAAACAAATCAGGTAACTTCAAAAATACAAAAGGACTCTACTTCCGTTATTTCATCCCATAATCGTGTAGTACAGGAATTTAATAATTTATTTTCCAGTATTTCAAATAAAAATAATATTGATACGTTTCAAACAAAGCCGTTCACCTTGACCGGTTTTGTTGATGAATCGATATTTTTATTTCCTGTTGATACTCAAGAAGTTCAAATTTGTAATTTAAGTTTTAAGACAAAAGATTTGTTGGTATCAATAAAATTCCTCTAGTGATTTAAAAGAAGTCATAGATGCTATTTTTATCCCTCACATAAATTTAATTAATGAATCTTTCAGTAAGTGAGAATTTTTCAGCTGCCTTAAGACAGCCATTGTTACTCCTCTATCTAGTCTAAAGTATTTAAAAAAAATTATGAAAATCCGACTTCTGACATTTCTTGAAAAGTATAATGTATTAACAAACTTTCAGCACGACTAGAAAAAAAAATCTATTGAAGCCACTTCCCAGATTTAGGAAAATATTTTTAATTGTGTAGATAACAAAAAAAAACATTTTCAATTTTTTGAGATCTCAGCAAAACATTTGATTTAGTTCCCCACTTTTTACTGACGAAAAACACCTATAATACAGAGGTAAAATTAAACAGATAACTGAAATTTCATCTTTTGATAAGAATACACATGTAAAATGTAGATCCTCACTTCAAGATGTACAACGTAGAGCGTCTCAGGCATTGTCTTTGGTCCATTGCTTTTCTTATTGTTTGTTAATAACCTGCCTTTTTCTTTTTTTTTACCCATACTCGCCGAGCCGGACATACAGTTAAATAAAACTCAGCCCAGGGAAACGTCCTTAAACTCTAAGGGGGCCTCCCCACCCACCGGCATTTCGGCCCCCCCGATTGGATCTTTTCTCTCTTTGCCTGCCTCCAATCCCCAGAAGGGGGTAACCGGGTCGACTATGTCGTTCCCCCCCCCCCCCCCAGGAACCGGGCCTCGATCTTAAATCGTGCCAGCCACTAACCGCCGGGGAAGGGAACCAGGCCCGACTATGTCGTTCCCAGAACTCCATCCGGCGGCCGGGTCTCGGTCTTTTATTACCCAGTTCCCAGTTATTTCCCAATTCTCTCGCAGTCCCCACCCGTTCACCGGAACCGGCACACCTGGGCATGCCGGCCCTCGCGAATGGAGCTGTCCGCCCTTCCCTACGCTAAAAGCCACGACGTCTGCCCTCAGCGTCCTTAGCGCATAACACTTTCATTGAAAACGTGTCAAAGGTCCTCCGGTTATCCTTTGAGGCCAACATGAAGGACACTAGGTTCTCAGGTCTTAGTCTTTCAATACCTGCTTGGATTCGCCATAAGTGCCATTCGTCACACTCAAATATGGTGTGCTCTACTGTGACCTCCCCGCTGCAAAACGCGCAACAGGAAGAATCACCTCTACCAAATCTGTTGAGGTAATGTTCGAATATCCCGTCCCCTGAAAGACCTGCCTTAATTGATAATGACCTACCTTTAAATCTTGAACCTTCACGGTAATCCTCATCGCAGATGAAACTGTCTCTTTATCCGAAGATAATCATTTAAAGGGATTGAAAATTCTACGATAACAATTCAAAATTTATTCACTGGATCGATTGTAACCATCTAACTCTAAATAAAACCGTGAATTGTGCGTCTCAGGTAAACGTAAATTTGCTTACCGCGCGATTAGAATTCCAAACCCACAAAGTCAAATATTTTAATGTTTTATTTTTTGACAAATTCTAGTGGAACGATCAAATTGATTTCCTTTCTAACAGAATTAAACGGTACTGTTTTTCACTGAAACGTCTTAATAAAACGCTAAGCTTATCATCATTATTAAATATTTATTATGTTTACACATATTACCGTTTAAAATATAATGTCATCGTTTGTGGCTTCCTCAAAACGTCAGGACGGGTTTATAAGCTACAAATCTCAAGTGTCAAAAAATGTATTGGTACACAAAGTATGAATCATATGGACCGATATTTAGAAAATTATTATGTTATCTTTGTATTTATTTATAAGAACGTGTAATCTTTGCTAAAAAGAATGGTCACTTGTTTTAAAAAAATAATAATGTCCTCTTTTACTAAACCAGACAAACGGAACTTTCTTTCTTTTTCCTGTTTAGCCTCCGGTAACTACCGTTTAGATAATTCTTCAGAGGATGAATGAAGATGATATGTATGAGTGTAAATGAAGTGTTAGTCTTGTACATTCTCAGTTTGACCGTTCCTGAGATGTGTGGTTAATTGAAACCCAACCACCAAAGAACACCGGTATCCACGATCTAGTATTCAAATCCGTGTAAAAATATCTGGCTTTACTAGGACTTGAACGCTGTAACTCTCGACTTCCAAATCAGCTGATTTGGGAAGACGCGTTAACCACTAGACCAACCGGGTGGGTTAGACAAACGGAACTGTTTTTATAAAACTCAACGCAATACTTCGGTTTAGGAGAAAGGGTGTTATTATTTGCTTCCATTGCCAAACCGTTTGAAAAATATTTCCACTAGTTTATTTAAAATACAGTTTAAACGACTTTCTTTTATAGAAATAGTATTTTTTTTTTTTGTATGATTAATTCACCATATAAGCTTCGAAGCGCTTGTGCATGGGAATATGAAATGGAAATTTTGTAACGTATGAAAAATAGTATGCCTGACCGAGATTCGAACTCGGGACCTCCGGATGAAAGGATGAGATGCTACCACTCCGTCACGGAGATCGGCGAGTATGACTCTTCGATGTGATTATAAATAATACTAATTAAAAAGAAAAACATCATTTTTAAACGTTCCGTTCAACCTGTACATAAAACTGCGCTGAAAATAATCTCTAAGAGCATCTTCTAAATTATCTTGTAGTTATTTTTTATCTTATAATTTTTTTTATATTTATAATTTTTCATATAATGACGCGATCTATATTATATACCGATCAGAATAAAAGATTTTATTCAGTTTTCTTTTATTTATTTTTTTTAACCAACGTTTTTTGATGTAAGGTGACTCCAGTACCGGTCGAAATAGAATAATTTTTAATCTATTACGTTCCTTTATTTTTAAACATGTTAATCGTGCTGCAGTTTTACTTTTGAAATTTTTTATTTTTCTTATTATCCTTATTAACCACTCCGGGGGTAACTGGCATCACCTTACGGCATTACCTCAAGTTACACCCGTAGTGACGTGGAAGCAGATTGCCCCACCCTAGCTTAGCCACATCATTCGGCCACCATCGGGGTCTTCCGTGCGTCCTCGAGACATCCGAACCTTCTGCTTCTGGATGGTTGTAACTTTTTATTAACTGTGGTTCTACGCAACGAGTTATGATTTCTAGTCGTTTTCGTTTTAAAATATTTAAAATGACCAGAAAATACATTATCTCATGTATTTCAATACAAATCTGTAATTAACGATTATTCAACTTTTGTTTAGAAAATATAACGATGAAATTTTAGTTTAAATTAAAACTAATTCTTCGATTCGTTTATGGATATAAGTCTAACTTCCTTATTTCGTTCTCTCTTTAAAATTGAAAAAGCTCTAAAAACAGATAACACAGCATAAAAATTAAAACTAAATCTACATTCGGAACTCTTCGCGATTATCATTAGCGAAGAGGAAAGTTTTTATTTTTTTAATCAAAATATATACGCAAATTATCGCTCCGTAAGGTAAAATATTAGAACATCAAAAATCTCAGAACTTTTCTTTATTTCCTTGCACAAGGCTTCAAGTTTCAGATGCTGAATACAATTCCAGATGGAAAGCAGGTGTTAACTGTTCAAGGATTATAAAAAGAGTTTTCCTAGTGTAAAATCCTTTTTCTTCCTAGCGAGAGAAGAGGTGACCGTCGAACTTTTTAGATGTTTTAGACTAAACCTTTTTTTTACTATGTATGGAAATAGGATATCGCTGGACATTTTGATTCACTCGCTTTAGTACTTAAAAGGGGATCACCGATCGACAGGCAGTGAACCCGAATATATTTCAGCAGATGAATTTACCGGGCGGGTTACTATACGGTACCGTTAACAGAGCCCCAAAAGAATAACTGGTAATAACCAAAGCATCAGTATTTTTCACAATCGACTGTGAAACCGTTGAGTACGACGTTAATTAAGAAGAGGGATCCGAACACCCACCTTCTTCAAAGAGCGATGACACAGAAGGTCGGCAGAAGAGAAAATTTTAATGTCAACTCAGAACGCTTCTTTAAAAAAATTTCGTTTCAAATTCTTTTAGAGATGCCATTTTTTCCGATATTATTTTATGAAGTAATGAAATAATTTATCGACCTAAATTTTATGAATTTAATTACGATTAAAATACACGCCGAATAATATGACTTGTAGTTCAATATTCGAATGACTATTGTACCAGAGTTACTGGTTTTTAAAAGAAATAACAAATATTCAATTTTGTTTTAACAACTTACTTTATGGTTTTCAGCATATTTTTACGAACTTATTCGGATATTTTTCGATATAAATTTTACTAAACTCGATTTAATAAAACGTTGCATCCTGTAAAAAAAAATACTGAACACACACACACACACACACACACACACACACACACACACACACACACACACACAGAGAGAGAGAGAGAGAGAGAGAGAGAGAGAGAGAGAGAGAGAGAGAGAGAGTATAGTTCATCGTAAATACCAATAACCAAGTCTGCTTTGCTTCTCACACGTATAACTTGCTTTTTTCATTATTTTTATTTTGTGATTCATTATTTTTATTTATCGCGCGGAGGGGATATAAATAACCAATAAGGGTTAATTATAATGAATACATTGAATCGATTTAGTGAGTTTGTTTTCCCGCAGATATTCGGGTTGTGTTTCGTTGAGACTACATTTATTATCGAGTTATTAGAATATTCTCCGAGCACTGTTTAGTAATCGATTCTAATTCACGACCGATTTAAGTCGTTTTCGTTTGGTAACACTACACGTGAGGTTTTTGCCGGTAGAATACCCTTGCCGGTAGCTTTGAATAATTGCCCGCCCGTATTCACCTATGCCTCTGTAACCCTTTAGTTAACAAATTACAAATGATGTTTTGACAGAAGGGGAAGATTCAATTTGTCAAATTAGGGCAAAACCGACCCTTAACGGCTGTCGCACTTGTGCACTTTTCATACTACATTAAATTTTCATTTTAAATTGATATTAAGGAGGGACGAAGGCTCGTACCGTCGATGACAAAAGTCGTATACTGGTCACAAAAGGTTGTAAAGACCGTCAATAGGAAGGTTGCTTGCTAAATAATATATTGGCATTCATTGTCAAAATGAAAAATTCAGTTTTATTTAATATGATTTAGTATTATGTAAGATATAATATACAACAGGGAGGGAGAGAGTAATATTCATATTACTCTCTCCCTCCCACACATACACACACACGTGCACGCGCGCGTAAACACATGCACATATGCGTAGTTAATTTTATTTTTATACAAATTCTAACGCGTTAATTTATCGGTTAAAAAATGTCACATTATGCTACTGAATTTAACGATAAAAATTGTACACCTATTGAAATTTTAACGTTTTAATCTCCTCAATAAAAAGAAAATCCTTTTTAAGGAGGTTTAAAAACCTACATCCTAGACCAGGTTTTAAGTTAAAGAATAAAAAATAAATAAGTTAAAATTAAAAAATAAAATGAATTTAAACGTCCGACGGTTATATCACTCCATTGTAGTATTAATACTACACACTAAGTAGTCTTCAAACCGAGAAAATTCACACGCCCGTATGCCACAATTACGATCTTGCTGTTGCGTAAAATTAATTGTTATTAATGGGAGAAGTATCATCCGAGTGTTACGATGTCTTCGTTAAAATTTTACTATTTCAGCATTTTCGTGGTTTTGTTTATTCAATAGTAAAGCCCTAACGGATAAAAAAAATCTCAATTATGTTTCGAATAACTGTATTTAAACAATGTAACTTAATCAAGGGTCTCAACTGCCGTTTTTTTTTTTTAACGGCAGCCCGATAGCTTTACTGTTCTATTTTTCTTGATAATTAATTTTCTTTTTACACAAAAAGAAAAATATTTAAGTGAAATATTTCTTACACAAGAATAACTTTTTGTTAATTCTATACACTCGTAAAACCGGTTCTTAAGTTTTTCTACAGACCGCATAATTTGAAGATTAAAACCTCAAGAAACCGTTATCTAATTTTATTTATACTACGGACCGTAAGAAAAAGATCTACAGTTTAGAGTCTACGCGAATCATTAAAAATTATTTTCGGAATAATTTTATTCAAAAAGAATTTAACAAATTATTTACGCCTTAAAAAGTGAAATCCCTCTTGTAAAAGAGGGTTTAGAAGTGCGTTATGCGAAGAAGGAAGATTACTGTAATTAGTTTAATATATTTTATATGAGGTGATAACGATAGCATATATATTTAAAGAAACTCAGGTAATGGAATTCGGTTATGAACCAAACACTTTACGAGTTAGTAGTACGAATTAGGAGGTGCTTTTGTACGCGATTGTATGTACCTTCATTGAAAAAAGAATGTTATCGTCCCCTGAAGCTCATCCCCCTTTTCTATTTAACATCGGTCTGAATTAAATGATAAATTGTGTTCATCGTGTACACTCCCATTAAGGTAGCCTTTTCATACAAATAAGAATCATCTATCGTTAAAGTGTGTTGTCATCACTTTTTACGTTTCTCTTACATTCAATAGAGTTTTTTCCATCGAATTTCTTTTGTAAATATTTTATTACTGTTATTAATATTTGTTATTATATTCTGTTTTATAGCATTTTTTTTTTATTTACACATAGATAAATATACACACACGCGCGCACGAACGCAGCTTATATACGAGTACATGCGTACAAGTGGCTCGAGCAATTGCTATAAAAATATTGTTGTATTATGACTTGCAAAAAACCAAAAGATTCTTGATACGTTCATTGTGAACGAAATATTTAAAAGAATTGAAAATTCATTAAGCAGCCGATGAGGGCTCTGAAGAATGAATTAGCGAACCGATTACGGTTTGTCGAATAGATAAATTTGTAATCGTATGTTATTTTTAACGAACAGACAATACGGCCGAATTATAACGATCAAAAGTTGTTATTCGAATTTTATATTAATTAGAGTCCAAAGGTGTACTTTTTTTTGTAAAAAATTTAACAAAACATGTGAGAAGCGAAATAAATAAAGAAATAACAATTACAGAGGCTACTAAAAAAAATACAAACTAACAAATAGCAAATCGTAATACAAACAGATAACTATTTCTTCTTCCTAAAACAATAAGCGGAACAATCTTGATTACTTAAGAAGGCTCAGACTTATCTTGAGTTTTGCCTAATAAGTTGTCATAACATTGTAACTGACGGTAAGAAAAGAAACAAAAAAAAATAAATAAAATAATATATATATACATACGAAAAATTAGGACCTATTTATTTATTTTCACTAATATGTTTTACATTGTTTTATTAAATAATAATTAAAACAATAAGAACACATCATTTTTTTTTTGTCTTCAGTCATTTGACTGGTTTGATGCAGCTCTCCAAGATTCCCTATCTAGTGCTAGTCGTTTCACTTCAGTATACCCTCTACATCCTACATCCCTAACAATTTGTTTTATATATTCCAAACGTGACCTGCGTACACAATTTTTTCCTTCTACCTGTCCTTCCAATATTAAAGCGACTATTCCAGGATGCCTTAGTATGTGGCCTATAAGTCTGTCTCTTCTTTTAACTATATTTTTCCAAATGCTTCTTTCTTCATCTATTTGCCGCAATACCTCTTCATTTGTCCCTTTATCCACCCATCTGATTTTTAACATTCTCCTATAGCACCACATTTCAAAAGCTTCTAATCTTTTCTTCTCAGATACTGCGATTGTCCAAGTTTCACTTCCATATAAAGCGACACTCCAAACATATACTTTCAAAAAACTTTTCCTGAGATTTAAATTAATTTTTGATGTAAACAAATTATATTTCTTACTTAAGGCTCGTTTTGCTTGTGCTATTCGGCATTTTATATCGCTCCTGCTTCGTCCATCTTTAGTAATTCTACTTCCCAAATAACAAAATTCTTCTACCTCCATAATCTTTTCTCCTCCTATTTTCACATTCAGTGGTTCATCTTTGTTATTTCTACTACATTTCATTACTTTTGTTTTGTTCTTGTTTATTTTCATGCGATAGTTCTTGCGTAGGACTTCATCTATGCCGTTCATTGTTTCTTCTAAATCCTTTTTACTCTCGGCTAGAATTACTATATCATCAGCAAATCGTAGCATCTTTATCTTTTCACCTTGTACTGTTAAGGTGAAAAATACGCATCATTTAAGTTTGTATAAAAATGTGAAATTAACACGAGTTTTTTACGTCATTCGTTTGCCATATGTAATTTTTTAGCTCTGCAATTTCAACAATACTATCCTGTAAAACATGCAGTTAATACATTTTTTTTAAAAATGACTCTTGCCTTACCCTTATCAAATTTTAAGACTTTTGATGATTATTTCGATGATAATGAGCGTATATATATATATATATATATATAATATTAATATCTAAATTTTTTTTATCGGGAATCGACTTAAACAAATAAAATACGTTGCTTTGTAAACAAAGTTTTATTTTCATTAATCCTTGATTCTATTTACATTTTTTACGCAAATTCTCATCTGTAAATAAAGAAACGACATTTAAAGTTTATTCTTTTTTGTGTCGATTCCTTTTTAGTAGTCTTTGTAAATTAATTTATTTTCTATTTATATCATACATGATAACATTCAATCCACACATGGCTTTTTCCAGTCTTAGCCCCCTCTACCGTACCCACCGGTACGGTAGACCACCGGGTTGGTCTAACCAACCCGTCTAAGACGGGTTGGTGAACCCGTCTTCCCAAATCAGCTGATTTGGAAGTCGAGAGTTCTAGCGTTCAAGTCCTAGTAAAGTCAGTTATTTTTATACGGATTTGAATACTAGGTCCTGGTTACCGGTGTTCTTTGGTGGTTGGGTTTCAATTAACTACACATCTCAGGAATGGTCGAACTGAGACTGTACAAAACTACACTCCATTTACACTCATACATATCATCCTCATTCATCCTCTGAAGTACTGCCTGAACGGTAATTCCCAGAGGCTAAAGAGGAAAAAGAAAGAAAAGCCCCCTCTACCGTGTAAGCCGGTAACTACTCTACCTACGCACAGCGCGACTGTGCGTAGGTAGAGTAATTCAATAATAAAGAAAGTTAGTTTCTTTACACACACACACACACACACACACACACACACACACACACACACACACGTTGAAACGGTGCCGCCCTATAGCCGGTGGCACCGTTTCAACACGCGCGCGCGATAAACAGATACCTATAACTTTTGATCTACGATAAAATCAAGATGTCATCGATTAATATGTGTGTGTTTAAACATACACATTTTCATCTTCAGTAATGATAAAGAAGTAGTTTTTTATAATCGTAAACAATTTTACAACAGAAATTAAAATATGGTCGCTATAAAAATTAGAATCACATTTATTTACAAACTGTGAATAAATTACGCTCTATGATCGCGTAAACTGTCGTCTATTAACACATCTAAGGTGATATAAACTATTTTTGGTAACGATAAATATTTTTTGTTTAGAAATATGAAGTAGCTTAATATCTTATTCGGTATGCTATAGAAGTATTAAGACCGTATTTTAAATACGGCAATAATAAATGTCTTGTACTGCCGAAAAATACAGCAGATATTTAAATTAAATGTATTTTTAATACGGATGAAATTTACTTTTACGGCGGTTACTGTAGATTTACTATATGGCTATTACCGACGATAGATTTAAGTAAGTATTTAAATTTTGATTCTTTTTGAAAGGCAACGTAAATTGTTATTATGGCTTCCGTAACGACCTTGCATCCACACCATGCCACAATTAATCCGACTGTAAAACGTCTGTTTCTTAACGCACGTTATAACAGACGTTTCCTACACTCTATTCCACGCCATTTTCAGCCGCAACCGAGCAACATATAAACTTGTTCGCTCTCTTCCGCTTCCTGATAACTCTAGGCCAAAATTCATAGTTTTTTTTAATGAGAATATCCGGATGATCCACTTGTCATCCAGAGAAACCATTATATATAGGGATTTTTTCGTTATAATTTGCAAATCTGGATCGATCCCTATTAATAAAATGTCGACTCTCAACACTGACGGGCGAGCAGCGGGCAACTTCTGATATCAAGTTTGAGTTTAGTTTTATCTTTCGACAAAGTTACTCGCAATCACAATTGCGGCCTACCCGCAATCGCAATTTACTCAAAAAATATTTTTAATTTATTGATTTTTCCCGAAATAGAATATTAAATCAGTGAAAAAGCGTTTGTCGATTTGTAGCCGTGAGTCAGAAAAAGATATGTGAATACGTTGATGTAGAACATTTTCGACAAGGTACAAGTCAAATATCCACTGATGTGCAGTTTTAAACCGATCACAAAAAAGATGAATGTTTGTTTTTTTACTTAATTTCCTGTTAAGTTATGCGATTTTCTTACATTACTGAGATCATCTACAAAAAACAAATTGACCGTAATTCTGATCAAAATAGCTATTTATTGAAAGATGGCTAAATACTGAAAAACCTTTTTTCCAAAAAACTAAATCGGTGCTGATAATAAAAAAATATTAGTTATTAAAGTATACACTTTTATATTTTTCGTTGCGCTTTATACGCAGATATAAAGTAGAGTCGGTTTAAAAACAATAATCCAATGGCTGGTGGTGCTTTCATCTAGCTTTTTCTTTCTTTAATTTCAGTAATGAGATGAAAATACTTAGGTTAACGGAAAAGAGATCATCTGCAATTTTTTACCTTTATCACCAAGTTTCAAACTATCGACAATATGAGCGTATAAAATATAAATATGGAAAAAAATTAAATATTATTAACGTATAATTCCGTAATGTAAATGTTGATGTTTTCATTTTTATTTAAAAGCGATTTGTTACAATTTTTATTTCTTTATTTTGGCTCAAATAATTTTTTTAATATCCTACATTTTTTAATCCTTGTTATTACGAATAACGTAAATGTAATAATGTTGCCTAAAGGAAAAGAATGACGTGGTGCGGTGTAGTGAAATGTCCGTTAAGTACGCATCTAAACGTGTTTATGTTTAAATGTCTTATACAGTGGGAACATTAGATTCAAAACATAGATGTAGGGGCAACACTTTTCTGTCGATCTGTCAGACAAGGTGAAAAAGGTCCCTAAGCATCCCTCAATTAACATACAAAAGTCGAGGGCCTCACTACCATTCTGATATTTGTTTATAAACAAAATAAAATTTAAGAACCGTGTTTTTTTTTTTAATATTTTGGCTGTAGGTCGTTAAATATTGATTTTACAGAAAAAATTATTCTTGTTAAAAATGTTGAGCGGAAGATTTTACGCAAAAAAGTCTACGGACACATTCCGATCAGATTAAAAATAAACGAGCTAGCGCAATAAGCAGTAGCGCACCATATACTGCCTATGCAGAGAGATATAAGATAGCCGGCGGCACCGTTTCAACACGCGCGCGCGATAAACAAATACCTATAACTTTTGATCTACGATAAAATCAAGATGTCATCGATAAATGATACCTATAGGAATAACATTTGGTAAATTTAAAAGAATTTGCTACATTTAGGAATAACATATTATAATATAATGTTGTCAGGTAGAAATATTTTCAAATTTGTTAATCAAAGGCCTGCAAATAAAACCCAAATTCAAAAAATCGAAAAAGACTCTGCAAGTATATTCTTAAGGTGATTATTTATGAATGTAATAAGTTTCGTAGCAAAATATGTTGTGGTTTTTTAAACATAAGTAATTTTAAAATCATTATATTTCATAAAACGTAATATGAGACTTCCGCTAAAGTATAAAAATACAATAATAACTTACAAAATTTTAGGAAATTAAGTATTAAACAATAGCGATTGTTAGGGAAAAATACTTACTTTTAGATGATAACATCAATTTTACGTAAATTTTAATTCTTGACTGAGTTTTGTGAACGTAATATTTGTAAAATGTGTGAGTGCGCACCAAACAGTGAAAATAGTAATGTAAATAAATGATTGTAAAAAGTTAAAAAAGAGTCGATTTTTGTGTTAAACTTGGTAAAGTTATTCAGAAATATATACTTAAAAAATTTCAAAAAAATTAACTGTTTAAGATAAAAAACTAGTTTTTTTTTGTTTTTGATTTAAGTAACAGATAATTATTACGTTTTTTATGTTCTTATGAAAATGTTACTAAAATATTTTTGTGTAAAACTTTCCGTTCTGCTACTTCTGTTTGAATCGTTTTTCGATAAATTCAATATTTAACTAGTCAACCGAAAAACGGGACTACGACACGTTTACATCGATGTAGAATGGGCCATTTTATTAGAAATACCCAGATATCTCAAAATGTTTTATGTAAATTTTTTTCGGTAAGGCTCTCGAGGTTTAGTAATTGAGGCACGCTTAGGGACCTTTTCCACCCGGTCTGATCGACTGGAAAACTTTGTCTCTATATTCATGTTTTGAATCTAGTGTTCCCGCTCTATCAATAAATAGAGAAATAAATAAATAATTAATAAATAGAAAAAAAAATTCGAAAAGCACCAGGTTTAAACTGAGTATATGCTACATTTTTTCTAACTGTTAATTACAAAGTTAAAATAAATAACCTCCTCTATGAATCATGAGACCTTGCCGTTGGTGAGGGGGCTTGAGTGCTCAGGGATACAGAGTAGCTGGACCGAAGGTGCAACCATATCGGAGAGGTATCTGTTGAGAGCCAGACTAAGGAATGATTCCTGAAAGAGGGCAGCAGCTCTTTCAGTAGTTGTTAGGGGCGTGAGTCAGGACGACTTAAACGGCCGTATCAACATCACTCAGTCCTCTGAGTACTGCGCAGCTGAAAGCAATGGAAAACTACAGCTGCTTTTTTTCCAAGAAAATGTGGCTCTGCATTTTCACATAGCAATAATGGAGGCGCCTTCCTTGGTAAAATATTCCGGAGGTAAAATAGTCCCCCGTTCGGATCTCCGGGTGGGGACTACTAAGGAAGGGGTCACCAGAAAATTAAAAAATAACATTCTACGAGTCGGAGCGTGGAATGTTAGAAGCTTGAAAAAGGTTGGTAGGCTAGAAAATCTAAAAAGGGAAATGGGTAGGACAAATGTGGATATAGTAGGAATTAGTGAGGTTCGGTGGGAAGAGGAAGGCGACTTTTGGTCAGGTGATTTTAGAGTAATTAACTCAGCGTCAAATAATGGGCAGGCAGGAGTAGGTTTCATGATGAACAAGAAGATAGGGAGGAGAGTGGAGTATTTCAAAACGCATAGCGATAGAATCATTGTAATAAGGATAAAATCAAAACCTAAACCGACAACGATTGTTAACGTCTATATGCCTACAAGCGCCCATGATGATGATGAGGTAGAGTGTGTATACGAAGAGATTCATGAAGCAATTAAACACGTAAAAGGAGATGAAAATTTAATAATAGTTGGAGATTGGAATGCAAGCATTGGAAAAGGCAAGGAAGGAAATATAGTGGGTGAATACGGGCTGGGCAAAAGGAATGAAAGAGGGGACCGACTTATAGAATTTTGCACGAAGTATAATTTAGTAATTGCCAACACCCAATTTAAAAATCATAATAGAAGAATATACACTTGGAAAAAGCCAGGCGATACTGCAAGGTATCAGATAGATTATATCATGGTTAAGCAAAGATTTAGAAATCAACTCGTTGACTGCAAAACTTACCCTGGAGCAGACATTGATAGCGACCATAATTTGGTGATAATGAAATGTAGATTGGGGTTTAAAAACCTGAAGAAAAGGTGTCAGATGAATCGGTGGAATTTAGAGAAGCTTGAGGAAGAGGAGGTAAAGAAGATTTTTGAGGAGGACATCGCAAGAGGTCTGAGTAAAAAATATAAGGTAGAAAATGTAGAAGAAGAATGGGAGAATGTTAAAAAGGAAATTCTTAAATCAGCAGAAGCAAACTTAGGCGGAATAAAGAGAACCGGTAGAAAACCTTGGGTTTCAGACGATATATTGCAGCTGATGGATGAACGTAGAAAATATAAGAATGCTAGTGATGAAGAAAGTAAAAGGAACTATCGGAAATTAAGAAATGCTATAAACAGGAAGTGCAAACTGGTGAAAGAAGAGTGGATTAAAGAAAAGTGTTCAGAAGTGGAAAGAGAAATGAACATTGGTAAAATAGACGGAGCATACAGGAAAGTTAAGGAAAATTTTGGGGTACATAAATTAAAATCTAATAATGTGTTAAACAAAGATGGTACACCAATATATAATACGAAAGGTAAAGTCGATAGATGGGTGGAATATATTGAAGAGTTATACGGAGGATATGAATTAGAAAATGGTGTTATAGAGGAAGAAGAGGAAGTTGAGGAGGATGAAATGGGAGAAACAATACTGAGATCTGAATTTAAGAGAGCATTAAAAGATTTAAATGGCAGAAAGGCTCCTGGAATAGACGGAATACCTGTAGAATTACTGCGCAGTGCAGGTGAGGAAGCGATTGATAGATTATACAAACTGGTGTGTAATATTTATGAAAATGGGGAATTTCCATCAGACTTCAAAAAAAGTGTTATAGTTATGATACCAAAGAAAGCAGGGGCAGATAAATGTGAAGAATACAGAACAATTAGTTTAACTAGTCATGCATCAAAAATCTTAACTAGAATTTTATACAGAAGAATTGAGAGGAGAGTGGAAGAAGTGTTAGGAGAAGACCAATTTGGTTTCAGGAAAAGTATAGGTACAAGGGAAGCAATTTTAGGCCTCAGATTAATAGTAGAAGGAAGATTAAAGAAAAACAAACCAACATACTTGGCGTTTATAGACCTAGAAAAGGCTTTCGATAACGTAGACTGGAATAAAATGTTCAGCATTTTAAAAAAATTAGGGTTCAAATACAGAGATAGAAGAACAATTGCTAACATGTACAGGAACCAAACAGCAACAATAACAATTGAAGAACATAAGAAAGAAGCCCTAATAAGAAAGGGAGTCCGACAAGGATGTTCCCTATCTCCGTTACTTTTTAATCTTTACATGGAATTAGCAGTTAATGATGTTAAAGAACAATTTAGATTCGGAGTAACAGTACAAGGTGAAAAGATAAAGATGCTACGATTTGCTGATGATATAGTAATTCTAGCCGAGGGTAAAAAGGATTTAGAAGAAACAATGAACGGCATAGATGAAGTCCTACGCAAGAACTATCGCATGAAAATAAACAAGAACAAAACAAAAGTAATGAAATGTAGTAGAAATAACAAAGATGGACCGCTGAATGTGAAAATAGGAGGAGAAAAGATTATGGAGGTAGAAGAATTTTGTTATTT
Source organism: Lycorma delicatula (assembly GCF_047948215.1). Lineage (NCBI taxonomy): Eukaryota > Metazoa > Arthropoda > Insecta > Hemiptera > Fulgoridae > Lycorma > Lycorma delicatula. The sequence continues at coordinate 65,937,174 of NC_134458.1, forward strand.
GGGAAGTAAAATTACTAAAGATGGACGAAGCAGGAGCGATATAAAATGCCGAATAGCACAAGCTAAACGAGCCTTCAGTAAGAAATATAATTTGTTTACATCAAAAATTAATTTAAATGTCAGGAAAAGATTTTTGAAAGTGTATGTTTGGAGTGTCGTTTTATATGGAAGTGAAACTTGGACAATCGGAGTATCCGAGAAGAAAAGATTAGAAGCTTTTGAAATGTGGTGCTATAGGAGAATGTTAAAAATCAGATGGGTGGATAAAGTGACAAATGAAGAGGTATTGCGGCAAATAGATGAAGAAAGAAGCATTTGGAAAAATATAGTTAAAAGAAGAGACAGACTTATAGGCCACATACTAAGGCATCCTGGAATAGTCGCTTTAATATTGGAAGGACAGGTAGAAGGAAAAAATTGTGTACGCAGGTCACGTTTGGAATATATAAAACAAATTGTTAGGGATGTAGGATGTAGAGGGTATACTGAAGTGAAACGACTAGCACTAGATAGGGAATCTTGGAGAGCTGCATCAAACCAGTCAAATGACTGAAGACAAAAAAAAAAAATTAATAAAAATAAATAAAACTCAGATGCCTTTTTTCATTTGCTGAACTATTTTTTACCTACAATTTTACTAGTTTTATAATAAAAGTTTTTAATTAAAAGGATAAATATAATAATCTAGTTGTTTTGAGTAGCTGTCTAATCAGTGGTGTACAGTCACAGATGGTTCTGAACTGTTTTTAAAAATAGTTGCTACTTTGAACGCAAATATCTTTATGACATCTAAACTTCACAGACCTTAAAATAAAAGTTTAACGATAGAAATCGGTTGACTGTTCGCCGGCGGTTTCCGTTACGAATAATATAGGTTAATACTCGGAATCTAGTACTTTATAATTGAAAATTGCTACTGACAATCGCACTTCATAATCGCTTAAGGACTAAATGCTCCAAATTTCTGGGATATTGGGAGAAAACGCTACTTTTCATCACTTCCTTCCCCGATGAAAAAACACTCGGCAAATGATTATACGACTTCGAAGGCCGATCTGTTGTATCCTTTTGTCCGATTTTTTCTTAAAAACGTTATCGTAGAGGAATTCCTCTTCCAAAAAATAAAATATGGAGGAACACCTCCTTTTTGCCGAATGAAGCCGGTTTTCTCAAACGATAACCCATTTTCTGACCGAGTAATATACTTTTCGTTACGTTTCAAGATACGATTTTCCGATTACGACACCTCTGAATTGCACAGACCTCTCCGAACACCTGCTCGTAAAGCAAATAAAAGAACATTTAATTCCTGCAGAATTATTTCACGAGGATTTGGGTCGCTTCAGTAAATACCGTTACGACAACCTATGCGACCTTTTAGTTTGAAATCGGCATCGTCAGTCGAGATAGTACATTTTGGAAAATCCAGTTCCATCTCTTACGTATTACAAACCGTTCTAAAAATTCTAAACGTTTGTCGAAGTCACGTTGTTAGATATTACTCCGGATGCGGGAGAGAAGCTTCGATTTCAGGACGTGAGGCGTACTGCCCCGTTAATAAAACAACGAAATAATTGACACTTTTCCTGCAAACAGAAAATATCATAAGCGTTTAAATTTTTGAAAAGTAATATCTTTTTAATCCGCTAAGTAAAGCGACTTCCATACCGTCAAAATACAGATACAAGAAAGTAGGAATTTTCGATATACAGCGCTTTCGAAATGATAGTTCGTATTCAGTAGAAAATAATTAAAGATTAAACGTATTATGAGATGCGTACAAATGTTAAAATTAATATATTCAGTATAGTCGTTCAACAAATACGATACAGAATTTATATGAACGAAGTTTTACGGTTGTTTGTACAATTTTTAATATTTGATATGTTTAAATAAATGTTTGTTGCTGAATGTATTTTTAGTTCCTATCATAAGTAACTATAATTTACCCGTACAATAATCTTTAGTTAAACATATGCCTACATATTAATAGAAATGACAAGCCGTATGCATTCACTGTACCGATTTTGTATTTTATTTTGCACGTGAGTTAACGTTAAGATTTGTTTAAAAGTGAAGGTGATGTCACATCTCTGGAAAACGGTCCAAGAGTACTCTGTATTTTTACACAAATAATTTAAACGCGTTAATAATACGAATGTTATAACATTTGTCAAATCAACCGCTGGACGGGCATTACTCGCAAAAGGACATCCCAATCATTATTCTTAATAACGATATAGCAAAAAAGGTTTTAAAAATGTAGACTTTATTTTTGTTTATATAATTATCTTCAAAGGGATTGCCAGATCGACGATTCCGCTAAAACTAGAAAAAAATTTCACGAATGAAATCAAATTATTCGTAAGATAGAAAACTAAACTTGAAAATAAACTAAATGATAAAGTAAAAGAGACGAGAAATAAGGTTAGAAGAATATATTTTAAAAGAAGTTACAAATTTTCATTATTTAGATATTAGAATAAGAAGAACGAACGACTGTTAAAACCTGTAAGACCTTTCGAACAAAGATAATTCTGCATCGAAAAAATAAGGATCAGTAAAAAACTTAAATATTTGTGGCAGAATCGTGTAAAAAAACAAACGAGGACGGTAGACCGTATAATAAGATATAACTCGATCGATTTGATCATAGGAAGTTTAGGAAGAATATAAAACAAATAATTGACTACACATGCTGTAACCGGTACGTCGAGAGTAAAAGAGAAATACAAAAAAGCGATTGAGCGACAGATGACAAGAAGAGATAATTTTATCTCTTTGCAAACCGAGGAGTTACGCTTAAAATTAAAAATTACGAGTTTGAGCTCTGTGACTTTTCAAGCATACCATCTGCAAAACCGGAGATTAGTATATTAGTATTCCGGTTATCGCTCGAATTAAAAAAAAAAAAAATCATTCTAGCCGAGTTTGGAAAATGTTGCTTACGGTCAGAATCCTAAATTTTGGGCTACAACTTCAAATTCTGTGAAGTGATCGAGTAATGATCCTCGTACAAGATTTTACTACGTTAAATACGCAGTTTAGCTTACACGAGTCGTAGAATAGAGTGAATTTTTAATAAAACTGACGTATAGGGGTAGTAGAAAGTTAAAGCGCATGTCTATATTTAGAGAATTTGTATAGAAAAGAGCTTAATAGTAGTGTTTCAGTTTTAATGATATCTGTTCATTTGTCTCGTTTTTCAACCGTAATGTCTCTCGGTTCTGATTAACATCGAGTCTGACAAATAATAAAAAGCCTGAAGATTACAAACACACTGTCGCTTAACGAACAAGATATGCTACTGCAAAATAACACGGCATTGGATATCCCAAACGCTTCCAAATTATTTTATTACAATTATACTCGTTATACCCCTCGGGCCCTCAAAATGCGTAGATCCGTAGAAACCGGGGTGTTTTACTATCTGATGCTGAAATATTTTTTGTGTAAATTGTAATTTCGCTTATATCTGTTTCGTTTAGTCATATGAGAAAGTAAAAATAATTGAATAACGAAAGGGTTGTCGGTTTGTGTATCTGAAAATATTTTCTGAACGATATAAAATCGTGGTCTGTTTTATTATATCACAAAATACAGTCGTAAAGTCATTACAAAGTTTACAAAAACATAACGATAAAATAATAATTTGCGATACCAGGAAATACATGCCGTTAGGTTATATTAAAATAATCGGCTCTTTTTCGTTTTAAACAAATAATATATAAAGGAAATAATCCGTAATACGTGAATACACATAAAATTTTATCCGCTTCAGTTAAATTTTAAAATGTTCATATTTTATGTAAGTGGCGAAACAGAAAGTCTGAAATGCGGTTTTGGAGCAGAACAGAACAATAGACATAAAAGTTTTAACCGGACGGAAAAATGCACCTATAATTTAAAAGCGGACAAGCCTATGTTACGGGAGATTTGTAAAAAAAAATCCACGCCAGTTAGTTTAACGGCCTAAAGGACTGTTCAACAAAGGGTCTAAAAATATAATTTCTGAACGTACGAGTTTTCACAATCGAGTATGTTGTGTGCTTATATATAGAAGTACACTTCTCCTTTTTTGTTTTTTTAGGAATGAAAATAATTATCGTCCGAATCAGTGGTTAACCCCTACGGTTCTAATCGATCGCGAAAAGCAAACTTTTAACGTCAGACTGCCTTTCATGTGTTATTTGAAATTTTGTTAAACATAGGTTGGATTGTGTATGAGTAAATTTGCTGACAATTGAATATATAGTTTTAAGATAGAATAGTAAAAATTTAAGCATAAAAATTGAATATTATAATTCATAAATAATATATATATATATATATATATATATATATAGTTACTTGTCGGTAAATAAACTGAATTATCAATTAAATTAAGTTGGGCCTACTTTATAAATTAGTTTCGAAATAATTCACTCGAAATCATTTTTTTATTTAGGTTCTTAAAATAGAAATATTATAAGTAATATAATATTTTTATTTTGTAAAATGTAAATTTCAAATTGTCGGTACTAGAATTTTCTTTCTTTTCATCGGTATGTAATTTTTTTTTTCGTTATGAGAAAGAGCGTGCGATATATACGTGGTATTTACCGTATTGCGTTAGACCAACTACGAGGATATTGTTCTTGTTTGTAACATTTCCCAGCAGTTCCTTTTCTCTGGAAACAAATGCATAATCTTTACGTCGTTAGTCGTTTGCTCGATTCAGTTTGAAATTTTTATTTTCCTCCGGTTCCTGATTAGAGGGGTAAAATAAGTCGATTTTTGCAATCAAGTTACTCATGAAAGTTTCACGATTTCGAAATAAATATTAAACTTCGATACACTATATACAACGGTACGACGCTTCTTTTTTTTAAACTTAGCGGTATACCTAACCTATCACAAAGCCAAAATTTATAGTCTTTTAAAATTTTGTCGAGATGAAGTTAAATAATTTTGAAACGTATTTTCTCATCATGAAATGGAATTCTTTGAAATCGTTCAGTTTTATTTTTTCAGTTTCAATCTGAATGTTATTGTTTTCACCGAAAAACTAGAAACCTATTCGAAAATAGATAGTGCAAAGCCACTTTTACAAAAATAGAGCGAATAAAAGAATTAATTTTGAATGCGAACGGACAGAAATTCATAAATAATTTTCAACGTTCTATTCTTTGAAAATATTTAATTATCACCCCTCTAATAATAAATTAGTGACGTCTCGGGTATCGTATGTTTATTGTAATCTCAACAGATACTTTTTCAATGATGTCCTCCTCGTCCGATGTTATTGCCGGCCCGGGGTAGCAGAACCGATCAAAATATAATAGATAATAAAATAAGGGGTGAGTATTATTTTAAATGACAATAGACGTGTTTTAAAGACGGCTTATATTTTAATGTATTTAATATAAGCGGGTGGTTTGTACACCACAGATTTAAGGGTAAACTGTGCAGGCTTTTATAGTTCGGTATAGCTTATGGATTATCCGACCCGAGGTTATTCGTTCAAATTTGTTCCCGCTCGTATATATCCTTTTAAACCCGAGCCTATTTATTATGCCTCCAGTAATTTTATTATTTGCATATTTAAAAGTACTTTGTTGCGCGTATTCTAAACAAAAGATATCGATATGAACCCCGATGTCAATGAATGTTACTTTTTTTGTTTGTGCGTTTGTAAATTTTTTCTATCTGGTAACAGAGTTGCTTCCCGTTTCAGTATTTTTTTTTTATTTAAAAATTTTTTGTACGAATTTTTTTAAACTTCTTTAACCTTGTAAATCTTTTTCATCTTGTTATGTTCATATATATATATATATATAGATAGATACCATATAACATGAATAGAGTTATAATTTCAGTAAATAAAAATAAACATTATCCAAAAAGCTTTTTTCCGTTCGTCTCCTCTTAATATTTTTTAAACAGAAATTTATATCTCTATATCGGATTGAAATATCGTACTAAAAAAAAAATTCCGAATTTGTTTAGCTACTAAATAGCGAAATAAGATAGATTTTGTATTTTTATGTTCCAAAAAAATCAGGAGTTTAAATTTTTAATCTCTAATATCTCGGTATTCAGTCAAATTATATTTTATTAGATAAAATCTGCAGCAAATAAATAACACCTCGCTTATTCAAATCTGATTGAAAACAACCGATTTACGTCGTATATCGTTACAGTGTGTGAGCACAGTACGGGTAGAAGTCAGACTGAATATTGAGCCTGTTTTCATTTCCTCCTCAATGAAAAATACTTTTTTTTATTTTTATGTTACATCGAACACGCCTTCCAGATTATTGTAACAACGTGCAATCATTTTTTTATGCCCATGAAATTTGTTTTTATTTCCTAAAAATATTTATGCTAAAATCAGTATGATGTAAACTAACCGAATCAATTTTATAACAATAATTTAAGTAAAACAATGTGCGTATACCTATATAAATATTTTTTTCTTTTCGTTCCAACCACTATGATCACGTTTACGTAGTTTTGACCTCTTTTTCTTATCCCAAAAGGTTTTCATTCTTTTGCTCTCTTGTTTTCGCCTTTCTTCTGTCCAACTATTCAGGTTTATACTCTTCTTTACCTTTCTCTCTGGAAAATTAGATTCTGGAATCGCTTTTCTAAATTTATCTCTGTCTTTACACAGATCCTTTGAAAAATTTAATGTTTTTAGATCTGTTTCTATTTGTTTAAACCGGTCGGTCTTTATGGATCTGTTAATGTAAAAATTAAATATTTGTTTTGTCAATTTTTGGTTGTTCATTCTGCATGAATTTCGATAAAACTGTAATCTTCTTTTCCGAATTAAGTCCCCTATTTTTTTCTGCATGTTTGTAAATTTCTTTTTCAATTTTCAATTTGTAAATAACATCTTCATATTTTGGTCCATAAATTTTTCTTAAAATTCTTTTTTCTATTTTTGCTATTTCTTGTTCTAAAAAAACTGCAAGACATTTTGCTTCGAACAGTGCTTCAGGTAGGTCCACAGTTTTATGGTGCTTCAATTTAAAGTTATGTGACAGGAATTTTTTTATTGCAAATGATCTTCGTGAGATAATAGCCGTTTCCATTTTTCGTACTTTATTCGGAAATTTTGTCGGAATTTTAAAGGTTTGAGTTATGTTCTCTTTGTCACTGGAAAACCGGTTAGTTTTTTCATAAGAAATTTGAAGACCAATTTTGCTTGCACATTCTCTTAGTTTTTGAATTTTGATTTTAGCCTCGTCTATATCTCTTGCGAAAATTGCAATATCGTCTGCGAATGCCAGAATATTTGTATTTATGAATTTAGTTTTAGCACCCATTCTTATATTTTCGTGTACGTTTAACTTTTTAAGTTCTTTCTCCCATTCTGTTATAATTTGTTCAAGGGCACAATTAAAGAGGATCGGAGACAGTCCGTCCCCTTGCCTTACTCCAAATTTAATCTCGAATGGTTCTGAAAATTCTTGGATGTATTTTAAATTCTTCCAGGATTTTAAGTTGATATTCCCTGTAGATGGGTCGTAGGCTTTCTTAAAATCTATAAAAATTGAAACTAATTTTGGGTTTTTAATTTTCTGGTATAGTAAAATTTGTTCTAGATTAAAGATTTGCTCTGCACAACTTCTTCCAGGTCTAAATCCACCTTGATATTCTCTGATCTCTTTTCCTTAATATCTTTTTATCTTATATTATTGTTGTTATTATTAATACTACCTTTGTTATACTTAATTAATGTAATTAGTATCGATAAATTAAAAAAAATTTGTGTTAAATTATTTTGCTGATGATGTTGCTCTAGTCGTAGCTAATGTGTCCTATGAACGCACTATTTCATACGCAAAAAGATCTTGATGCACTTTTACGATGGGCTCATGATCAAAACTTAATTATCAATGAAAAAAAGACGGCTATAAAGCACATCCGTTGCCCAAAATCATTAATTAAAGAAAAATTATTTTTAAAAACACATACTTGTATTGGTAAAATACTTTACCTTCCTGCAAATGTCCTGTTATAGCTTTTAAATTCGAGTATTATTGTTTAGGCATTACTAATAGTGAATTTCTTACTTGGTTTCAGCAAATCAGTGTTATTTCTGCTCGATTGTTTAGTATAAAATGTGTCATGTACAGGTTCGTTTCCCTAATTGTGTTTTAAAAATTATATATTAAACATTATTCAATCTTATTACTAAACAATTGAGTCAATCTTAAGATATGGTATTACTGCTTGGGGCATGCTGAGGATTGTTATTAAAATGCAATCTGTTCCATTCAAAAACAAGTAATTAAAACTATTCTAAAAGCCTATAACAATAGACATAGCGAACAAATATTCAAAAGTTTCATTGTCAGAAGACTTCTATCACCCAGAGGTCTGCTGCATCAAAATATTATTATGGATAACTTTTTCTTATCAAACTATGTAAAAATAAAAATTATGAACTGTAAAACTCGTAACATACCTTATTTTACACATCGGTAAACAGGTATGGCTACTGTACGTTGTCTTATCTTGTTCCAAAGATTTTCTGAGATTTTTCACCAGGCACATTAAATTTCTTCTCTATGAAGTTGAAAGAAGACATTCTTAACTTTTCTTTGACTATTTATTTAATTTTAAAAAACATAAAGGAAAGAACTAGAGAGCAGAATATTAATCTTTATGAGGACAAGGAGATTTTTTTGTTTTGTTAATGTTAATTAATCATATGTTATGAGATTTGTTTTATATTTTATTTTTCAATGGGTTTATTTCTGTGTTTTGTTTTAACTGTGTATTTATTATTTATATGGAAACTCGTGGCAGACTGCTGTGTCAGTTTAGGGGTTTCCTATAAAAAATGTAAATAAAATAAAATAAATATTAAAAAAGAATTATTATTATTATTATAGGATCAAATGTAAAAGAAAATTTTTGCTGTCAGCGAAAGTCGCAATATATAAAAATTAGTCGATAAAATATAAAATTAATTAGATTAAATTACATTACAAAATTTGTAAGACAATATAATATTATAACAAACATAATATTTTTAATGAAACTTAAAAAAAAAATTAAGTAAGAGGGAAGTTTATGCGGAATCAATCATAATAATAATGACCCTTTTTTTCTTTCTTTTTCCTATTTAGCCTCCGGTAACTACCGTTTAGATAATTCTTCAGAGGATGAATGAGGATGACATGTATGAGTGTAGTCTTGCACAGTCTCAGTTCGACCATTCTTGAGATGTGTGGTTAATTGTGAAACCCAACCACCAAAGAACACCGGTATCCACGATCTAGTATTCAAATCCGTGTAAAAATAACTGGCTTTACTAGGACTTGAACGCTGGAACTCTCGACTTCCAAATAATAATAATGACCCGGATAAATCCAACCCCACGTCCGTGCAATAACATCTACGCACACGTCCAGGGCGGACAATGACGTGGTACTTCTGTATCTTCACTTATGTCGGCCAACGGGGAAATGGTGTTGCTCAGGAGCTTCTCGTGGAGTACGGGATTGGCAGTCCCGAGCTGTCCGAGATGGTTGCGGTTGTGCTTGTCGGTTTCGCTGTTTGTAGCGTGGGTGGGAGGCATGACCATGGTCTGTGTTTGTCGATGCTGAGTGGAGTGAGGATGGGAGAGTGCCCATCCCTCTTCTCGGTTGTAGAGCCGGATTGTGGATGGGCTACTGTGAGCTTGCTCTGCCAAAGTCTTGCGCCGTCCAGTGTGAGTCAGTCGCTTCGGCCTTTGGCAGGGATTGTCCTATGGGTAAGAGTATCGTAGTCCTTACTGCTACGTGCGAGCCCTAGGATGTCGGTATCGTGGGTCAGGCAGTACCTGACTCCCCGGCCTGGGTTAAATTTGTGAAAGGTGGCGGACTAGGGGAACCCACGCAGGATCTATGATCCAGGGCACGCGCAACCGTCTCTCCGCCCGCAGCTTGTGACATGTCGACTGGAAAAATTTAGGCTATGGATTTTTCAACTTCCACAACATCCGTGGCAGAGGGTCCACGAAAAAATCCTCATCCTGGACAGTATCCATCTTCGCAGGCGAAGAGAATGAAAAGTGTCGAATTTAGCGACAAAGAAGACTTTTTGGTAATCGAGAAGACGGATCGAACCAAGTTTCGACTGAAAGGCAAAGCTGTAATACCGAAATATTTGGAAATTAAGACAAGAAAAGGAGGTTTCAGCAAGACTAGTCCTTTCACGATAGCCCGATGTATCACGGAAGCTGCTGGTGGACCGGTAAAGGAGGTAAGGAAGACTGCAGTAGGACTGTTCGTTCAAACGGTCGACATCCTACCTTCACCTTTAACATCCTCACGGTTGTTAAAGGTGAAGAAGACTGGACTATTAGACTTGAAGTATCACCACACGGAACACTAAATACGTCCGAAGGGTGCAGTTGTGTGCAGGGACTTACTGAACCGCACCGAAGAGGAGATCTTCATGAAACTCAGTGATCAGGAAGTTATAGCTTGTCGTCGATTGAATACCCAGCGTAGTGGAGAAGTACAACCCTCCGCCTCGCACGTTTTGACATTCAACAGGCCAAAGTGCCCAGATAAGATAAAATCCGGCTTTCACAGGCTAGACGTCCGTCCGTTCGTCCCGACACCATTGCGATGCCACAGATCGCGATGAAAGAGATCTATGTTTGTGGTGAATCGCTCCATCCTGACGACCCATGCTGGGATCTACCTGTCTGCGTCAATTGTCAAGGGATTCATTCAGCGCGATCTAGAAATTGTTCAATATATAAAGAAGAGGTAGCAATCCAAGAGATCAAGACCATTCAGAAAGTGAGCTATATAGCAGAAAAGAAAATTGTAAAAAATATATCTCAGAAGACAACATATGCACAATATCATGAGCATATCTCATATGCACAAGCTGTCATCTCCTGCAGCTTCCTTCATTGCAAAAGATGTGGTTTCGGAACTGGCTCCAGTATTAGTAAATATGGTTGAACGTATCATCGACAACAAATTTAGAAATCGTCTAACCAGAGAAGATAGTTTAAAACAAGAGAGAGAAAAGAGTCGTTTCCTTAGAGGAATGAACCTTTGAAGGAAAAGAGCAGTGAATGCAGACAAAAAAAAAAGCTTGAACCAAAAGTAGAAATCACCGAAATCCCCGTTGGATATGACAATATATATATGGATATGACAATATAGAGGCAAAAATCCTAGAAAAAGAAGACTTACAAAAAACAAAAATGACATTCTTTCCAGAAAGCTTACAACCGGTGTCAGACCTATACCAGACCAGCCGGAGCTCAGAGCTCGAGAATTGATCGATAAGTATGACATTGTGCTTCTCAAAGTTATTGAATCAACGGTGTGTGAATCACCACCGTGGCTACTTCCATCGACCCTTTGTCAATTGGATTTAGCATTTTTTAAGCAACGTAATTCTCGAGAAAAAATTCATTGTTTTCGATAGATTGTGAGCAAACACAATTGCCGGCTGTTTTATCTATTTACACTACGGAGTTTTATGCCATTTGGCAAGCTCTCAGGTATTGTGAGTACTATAATGTAACATCCTTTTTTATCTGCAGCAACTCAGTGAGTGGTTTTCAGGCACTGCAGGATGCGTGCTCAACGGACCCCTTGGCGAAAGTAATACTTGCATACTGCTTCGAATTCTTAGCAAGAAAGGGCAACAGAGCACACTGATGTAGATCTGGGGACACTCTGGCATTGCTGGAAACGAAGCTGCGGATGAGGCAGCTCGAGCGACTGCTGACGCACCTGAGCCTGAGGAAATTCCCGTCAGACCTGGCGGTGTTAAGTGTCACGTCTATATATGCTTGTGTCAGACGTGAGTGGCACAGAGTTTGGAAAACAAACTCAAACAAACCTAACATCAAGTTATATGTTAACTGGTAATTATCAACTGGTTGTGAGGAGTGTCAAGAACCATTGACAGTCCAACACTTACAGAAAGATTGCATCATACATGGAGATCTGCATCGTCATTTTAAAATAGAAGGAGGAATAAAGAAAATTCTGAGAAACAAAGAATGTGCTGTTAGAGACCTGCTGTCTTTTATTTATGCAGCCGGTCTCTTCTACTGTATTTACATTTAATGTTAGAAGGCATTTCTTCCAAATATAAGTTTCTATGTCCAGAGAGGAAATTTAGATATTTATTTATTTTTTTTTTTGTACTAAACGGGACCTTTTATAACCCATGCAGTTGTGGATCTTTTATCAAGGACTAAGTGTGTTAAAAAAAAGACCTCTATTGGTAAGTTTTAAACATTAGTCACATATACTGAAGTGTTTGTATGTGTATAATATTTGTTATTTTATACAAATATCTTCTTGTGATGTCCTTTCAAGCTAATAGGGATTCTTTACACCCTTATCAGTAGTGTGTTATCTTTTATTTGTAGTTTTATTTTAAGAATTGAAGAGAGCTAATGAACTTAGTAGTTCATGACCGATAACTACATAAAAAAACGTAATAATAATAATAACAATAATATTAATAATAATGATGATGATGATGGTGATGGCGATGGGAATTACGATAATGATAATAATAATAATAATAATACAAAAAATGTACAAAGTTATTTCCTCAATATTGGCTAATAAGATTTTGTAACATCTGAAAACATTTTGCTGAGTAGCAAAAGGGTTGCTGGAAGAATGCTAAAGGTTGTAAGGAACAGTTGGTCATAGATGCAATAATATGGGGGACAGGCAAAGAGAAGGAAAAGAAATCTGTCAGTTGCATGGATAGATTATGAGAAGGCCTATGACTCAGTACCTCATAGTTACCTCAGTACCTCAACACGACATTCATCAGAGTATTACTGATCTCCTTAAGACGTTAATGAGTTCATGGTGTGTAGAATTGGTATTCCCTGGAGGAGGAAATAAGTCAAAACCAATCCGAATACAACGCAGTATTTTTCAGGGTGATACTTTGAGTCCCCTGTGGTTCTGCGTAGCTGTGAAACCTCTCTCAAGTATGTTGTACCAATCAGGACTCGGTTTCAAAATGACTAACAAAGGAAAAAGTGTATACACTATCAACCATCTAATGTACATGGATGATCTCAAATTGTATGCTAGCCATGATATAGAGTTTACAAGTTTACTGAAAATAACATCCATATTCAGCAATGACATCCAGATGCACTTCGGTATCGGGAAATGTGTCACTCTGAAGGTTATAAAGGGGGAAATTGAGGATGTTCCAAAAACCTACAGTTTGCTGGGAACTGGAGTGATACGGCCACTAGACACAGAGGACACTTACAAATATCTTGGTTTCAAACAGACCCTCATCATAAACAATAAATCAAGCAAACAGCAGTTGGAGAAAGTGTTCAGAGAAAGACTCTGCAAAATCTTGGGGACAGAACTCAACTCAAAAAACAAAATCAAAGCTACTAACTCTTGGTGTGTGCCAGTTCTCACACACTCCACTTGGAGTTGTTGTTTGGTCCCAGACAGATCTTGAAAACCTGAACATCTTGGTATGCACAACATTAACAAAATACAGGATGCATCACCCTAAATCCACAGTAAAACATTTGTATATCTCTCGTAAAGCAGGTGGTAGAGGCCTCCTAGACCTGAAGTCACTTTGTAACAGACAGATTGCATCAATGAAGAGATATTTTCTCTCCAGGTCTGAAACATTATCACTGCACAAAGCAATAGTTACATCTGACAAGGGCCACTTCCCTCTAAAACTGAATGATGACAATTTCTACCCCAATATCATTACAACCAGTGATAGGATCCAAGCATGGAAACTTAAGGCACTCCACGGTAGACTTCCCCATTCTTTTGAAAATTCCGATAAGGACGCATCTATGCGTTGACTAAGGGATGGGTCTCTATTTAGAGAAACTTAAGGGTTTATCCATATTATCCAGGACCAGGTCATTGCAACAACCAATTACAAAAACTTCATAGAAAATCAGGACATCAGTGATGAATTCAGTGTATGCCATCATTCATCAGCAAAAATTGATCATTTAATAATTGGATACTCCAACTTGACTAACACGGAATATCTGTATCACCACAATCTTACAGTAAACATTGTTCATCAGGCATTGGCATTAAAATTAGGGCTTGTATTTAAAATTATGACAGGGAGCATTGTCCTTATTATGAATATAAGTCCAGATCTCCATCGGAAAATGATCATTAAAGACTGTATTATGATCTTCCCATATTTTCTGACAAATTTGTTGCTGCAAATAGGCCAGACATCATAGGTTCTACACAACATCAGAGAAAAAACTGCTCTTCACAAAAAAAAGTTCTTCTGTTTCACAAAAAAAATCAAGCCAATCACTAACTTCATTTGCAGCCTTGACAAAGTGGTAGACAGGAGCAGATACAATAGATTTACTGACATGAAAGATCTCAAAATTTTGCACTCTTCGAGGCAGCACTCTGATGCCAATGTCAGCAACCAGATTCTTACAGCCATGATGAGCATCATAAAATAACAGATTATCAGCAATTCTCCTTCCCTTCTTTAGCTGAGGAAGGCCTAAGCTATCACCGATAGAGCTGTAAAAACTAATCCAGCTAATAAAATTATTCTGAACAGACTCTATCAAATCATCTGTACGGGCTCTATCTCTGTTCCAAATCACAGAGCAATGCTCCAGATGGCTTCTGACCAAGGCCTTGTAAAGAAGAAGACAGGTCTCTATCCGACTAAACCAACAGGAGATCCACTTAACAAGGACCAATTCCATCGCACCTTAGAAAGAATCTTCTCAACATGCTTACTGAGAAGCAACTTTGCATCCAGGAAAACCCCAAGGTCACAGATGGTCTTTTCACGTTTTATTATACTTGACTTCAATGTGTAGACGAACCATGAGGGATTTGTCTTCCGTGATAATGATAATAATGATGATGATGATGCTGCTGGTGGTGGTGGTGATTGTGATTGTGACGGTGATGGCGATGGCGATGGCGATGGCGATGATGATGATAATAATAATAATAAACAATAGCAATAATAATAATGATGATAGTAATGGTGTTTGTGGTGGTGGTGATAATAATAATGTTAATTATCATAATGATTATAATAATAATCGTAATCATAATGGTAACGATGATAATTTTTTATTTATTTATTTTATTTGTGCAGTAGAACAGCTACATAAAGTCTTCATATACCACACAAAAGTACAGAAAAACATGTATGCATAACTCAATTTTACAACAGTTAATAATAATTATAACAATAATAATGCTACGGATAGATTCAACCCCACATCCGTACATAACACCTATGCACACGTCCGGGGCGGGCAACGACATGGTACTTCGGTACCTCCACTTTTATCGCCCAACGGGGAAATGGTGTTGCTCAGGAACTCCTTTTGGAGTACAGGATTGGCGGTCCTGAGCTATCCGAGCTGGTTGCGGTTGTGCTTCTCAGTTTCCCTGCTTGCAGTGGTCGTGGGAGGCATAACCGTAATCTGTTTGCCGACGCTGGGTGAAGTGTGAACGGGGAATGCCCATCCTCTTCTCGGTTGTGGAGCCGGGTTGAGGGTGGGCTTCTGTGAGTTTGCTCTGCCGACGTCTTGTGTTGTCCAGCGTGATTCAGTCACTTCGGTCTTTGGCAGGGATTGTCCCATGGGTAAGGGTATCGGAGCCGTTACTGCTACGTGCAAGCCCTGTGATGTCGGTACCGTGGGTCAGGCAATACCTGGCTCCCCGTCACGGGTTAAATTTGTGGGAGGCGACTGACTGGGGGAACCCAGGCAGGATCAATGATCCGGGGCATGCCCAACCGTCTCTCCACCCACATCTTGTGACATCATGACTGGCACAATTTAGGTTTATGGACAAATTACCATCCACATCTAACGTGGCAGAGGGTCCACATAAAAATCTTCGTTCTGGAGATCCTTTGTCTTCACAACCGAAGCAGAGGAAGAGTGTAGAATTCAGCGATAAGGACGAGATTGTAGAATTAGAACAGAAGAAGAAGGATACATATAAGTTTAGACCCAAGAATATTGGTTCAATACCAAAATATTTGGTAATTAAGAGGAAAGACAGCGATTTTACGAAAACTAGTCCTTTCGTGATAGCTCGTGGCATCACGGAAGCTGCTGGAGGATCGGTAAAGGAGATGCAAAAAACTGCAGTGGGACTCTTTGTAGAAACTGTCAACGACGTTCAATCACTGCGATTGTTAAAAACCAAGAAATCGGAGTCATGGACATTGAGGTATCTCCTTGAGATAACTCATAGTACTTTGAACATCTCAAAAGGCGTTATCGTGTGCAGGTATTTGTTAAACTGCACAGAAGAGTAGATTGTAGATGAACTGCATAATCAAGATGTTATTGCGTGCCGTCGCTTAAACATGAGTTGGAATGAGGAAGTTCAACCCTCCGCATCACACGTGCTAACTTTCAACAAACCAAAGTGTCCAGAGAAGATTAAGGCTGGTTTTCACAGGTTGGATATCCGTCTGTTTATCCCAACACCCTTACGTTGCTTTGGGTGTCACAGATTCGGGTATACGGCAGCACGTTGTACAAGAAAACAGATATGCGTGTGTGGTGAACCGTTACAGCCGGACGACCCGTGCAGGCATCCTCCTGTCTGCGTCAACTGCCATGAACACTATTCTACAAGGTCTAGGAATTGCCCTATTTACAAGCAGGAAGTAGCTGTCCAACAGATTAAGGCAGCACAGAAAGTGAGCTACTTTGATGCACGAAAACTTGTGTTTGCCAGGACGCCAAAAACAGTTTCATATGCTTAAATTGCGGCTGCTCCTGCAACTCCTACTGCCTCTATAAAATCACAGGATGTGCTTACAGAATTGGCACCAGCCTTAGCTACGATGATCGAACGCATCATCGAGGACAAAATGAAGAGTCGACCATCAAGAGGAATCAGCCCGAAGACATTGCAGAAGAAAGTAGATAAATCTGTCGAAATCAGCAGCGCCGTAAAGTCGAAATTCGATTCTACAACTAAATCAGCAATGGATAAGAAAACTGAACCAGCTAAAGTAAAGGTTTAGGAAGTAAAACCCCCCGCCGAAGGATCTGCGAAAATAGAAGTTATGATTCTGGAAAAAGAGGATTTTAAAAAACCGATAGTTGAACCTCCGAAAACACAGAGACCGTTAGCGGAAAGCGCGAGACAACTGACCGCCCCACGAACTTTAGTTGTAAGTGCATCTAGTATGGACTGCGATGTACTTTTACCTGCGCCAGCGGAGCCGGTGTCATCCGACGCCGGGAGCAGGAGTTCCTCCGAGACTTACGGCGGGGGAACTGAAGACTCCATCTCGGAGGACTTGGACACAATGGATGTCAACATCGAAGCCCTTCGGAGGATGAAGAAAAGGACTAAAAAAGGATGACCGAAAGGAAAACCGAGGCGATAAAATTAAGGAAAATTTATTTTATATTTCTACGAATAATTTATAGATATGTATTTTTTAAATAATTCTTTAGAAGTTCACTGAACATCTTCTAACGTAAACGATGTGAAATATTAAGTGACAAGAGCCACTTACACTCTTGTCATAACTTATATATAATTAATTATATATCGATGTTGTAACATATTTTTGAATGATGGTTATAATAGATTTTTTTACTAGACGTAAAATTTGAATCGATTCACAAGTTTCGAAAAAAATGGTTTCTTGTTTTTTAAGTGGCAAGGACAATTTACACCCTTGCCATTTTGTGTTCTTTTGGGTTTTAGTCCTATGACGAGTCAGTGTTCTAGATGATTCTTATTGACAGACAAGTCTATTGACTGTGTCGCTAGTGTTTTATTACTGGGAAGGAATAGTAATGTTTCTCTTTTTTTTTCTTTTTTGTTGTGAAAGGGGCTAATGACCATAGTAGTCGATGACACTAAAACTTTAAAAAAATAACTGTCTAAAGACAAACTAAAAACCAAACTAATAGTATAAGTAAACTAATTGTGATAAATATAAATAGTAAAAACATAGTTTACAACATCGCAAAAGAACAGAACATAGTATATGTCCACAAGAATTAAAAACTTATTTAATATAAAATAGAATTTATTTATTTGTTCATTCTATTTTTAAAACTGTGTTATTTATGTAAGTAAATTTATTACTTAAATTGAATTATATTAATAAAGTCGATTACAAATTGAAATTTCTAGATTTCTGTCTACGGTAATAAAATATGCCATATACTCTGTGCAATAATAAAAATCAATTTTTATAGGAGCATTAGTCATTTACAGTCTGTTTATTAACGAAAAATTTATTTTCATAGTGTGAAAAAACGAAAACTGAACCGGAAAAAATTGTATATATTTTCTGTTTTAAGAACTGGAGAGCAAATTCCGAGTTGTTTTCATGCAGATTATTTAAATATAAAATCTCGTTAATAAGAAATTTATTTCTTAATTTAATGTCCAGAATCATCTCCCGAAATCACACGCTCACGCAGAGTTTGTTTTACATTATAAAAACTGTGCATCTTTCTTTTTTTTTATTAATTTCTAAATATTAACTAACGAGAAAAACACATGAATTTGGGTGGATTTATTTTAAATAATAAGATTGTTGCACTATAGTGTAACAATCTTTCATAAAACTATGACGCAAACTCATAACATTAATTCTTAAAATAAAAAGGCTCATTATTTATTGTAGGGTGAGAGTGATGATAAATATTTCCATAGATATATAATCTGATAAGATTATATTTATTTATCATTATATTTGAAGATTTTACTGAACAAAATTTGCATAAAATTATTATTATTTTCAAAAACCTCGACTCCGTGTTCGGATAAATGAACTGATAGTGGGCTAATCCTATTTTTTTCTTCATTCGTCATTTGTGAGTCTGTTACAGGAATTTATAGGATCGTACTGGATATACCAAATATTTTTTCCCGAAGATACAAAGCGTAGAGGCGGTTCTGATTGACGTTTGCCGCCCGCGGACTTTCTATCTCTTTCTTTATAAAAAAAATGTTGATAGTTCACTTCCCTAGCGGCCGTGTATTCATAGACTTGTCTTTCGCAGACACCGACATGAATGTTTTACCCTTATTTCCTTGTCGCTTCGGGGAGTGTATTTTTTTTATTTTTATTTGTTTATTTTTTTTTTACTTGCGGTATTTTTCTTCAAATTAATTGAATCGGATGAACAGCGACGAAGCGGAAAATCTGGAAAAGATCGGGCGAGAGCTTTTCCACGTTTTCTCTTTTACTGACATTTCTCTAAATTGGATCTGAATGTTTTCCCGTTTAAAAAACACCATTTTCCACGAACGCATTATTAGCTGTATGTCAATTCAGCCTGCCGTTTTACTAAAGCATACACATGTAAACGGAGTTGTGTAGTATTCTGCTTAAAAAACGAATAGAATATTTTAATTCACTGCTTTTCTCGAGTACAAATTATTATTTTCGTTACCGATATCTTAGATTAATACTTAACTGTAATGAGGGTAAAACGAACGCTCGGAGTAAACGATCGTTAATCGTTAAAATATTATCATTATGATATCGGACAGAAGTATTAGTATTTATTTTAATTCAACTTACAACGGCTAAATTTCGTTTTAAGAAGTTCTCTGTTATTACGTGCAAAGCTTACATAAATATTTTCCTTTCGTTCTCAATCGTTTTACCTATTCGTCGTGTTAATCATTTCCTATCCTCCGTTTTTTTTTTTTAGTTCGATTTTTTGTTTCGCGTTACATCTTCAGATTTTGCTTTACGTTTTGTGATCTGCCTTTTCCGTTTAATTACTGTCTTTTATACTTTATTTATTTTTTTATTTTGTCTTCAGTCATTTGACTGGTTTGATGCAGCTCTCCAAGATTCCCTATCTAGTGCTAGTCGTTTCATTTCAGTATACCCTCTACATCCTACATCCCTAACAATTTGTTTTACATATTCCAAACGTGGCCTGCCTACACAATTTTTCCCTTCTACCTGTCCTTCCAAAATTAAAGCGACTATTCCAGGATGCCTTAGTATGTGGCCTATAAGTTTGTCTCTTCTTTTAACTATATCTTTCCAAATGCTTCTTTCTTCATCTATTTGCCGCAATACCTCCTCATTTGTCACTTTATCCACCCATCTGATTTTTAACATTCTCCTATAGCACCACATTTCAAAAGTTTCTAACCTTTTCTTCTCAGATACTCCGATTGTCCAAGTTTCACTTCCATATAAAGCGACACTCCAAACATACACTTTCAAAAATCTTTTCC
This sequence comes from Lycorma delicatula, assembly GCF_047948215.1. Taxonomy (NCBI): domain Eukaryota; kingdom Metazoa; phylum Arthropoda; class Insecta; order Hemiptera; family Fulgoridae; genus Lycorma; species Lycorma delicatula. The sequence goes on from NC_134458.1 coordinate 65,957,414, forward strand.
TCACATTTAAATTAATTTTTGATGTAAACAACTTATATTTCTTACTGAAGGCTCGTTTAGCTTGTGCTATTCGGCATTTTATATCGCTCCTGCTTCGTCCATCTTTAGTAATTCTACTTCCCAAATAACAAAATTCTTCTACCTCCATAATCTTTTCTCCTCCTATTTTCACATTCAGTGGTCCATCTTTGTTATTTCTACTACATTTCATTACTTTTGTTTTGTTCTTGTTTATTTTCATGCGATAGTTCTTGCGTAGGACTTCATCTATGCCGTTCATTGTTTCTTCTAAATCCTTTTTATTCTCGGCTAGAATTACTATATCATCAGCAAATCGTAGCATCTTTATCTTTTCACCTTGTACTGTTACTCCGAATCTAAATTGTTCTTTAACATCATTAACTGCTAGTTCCATGTAAAGATTAAAAAGTAACGGAGATAGAGAACATCCTTGTCGGACTCCCTTTCTTATTATGGCTTCTTTCTTATGTTCTTCAATTGCTACTGTTGCTGTTTGGTTCCTGTACATGTTAGCAATTGTTCTTCTATCTCTGTATTTGAACCCTAATTTTTTTAAAATGCTGAACATTTTATTCCAGTCTACGTTATCGAATGCCTTTTCTAGGTCTATAAACGCCAAGTATGTTGGTTTGTTTTTCTTTAATCTTCCTTCTACTATTAATCTGAGGCCTAAAATTGCTTCCCTTGTCCCTATACTTTTCCTGAAACCAAATTGGTCTTCTCCTAACACTTCCTCCACTCTCCTCTCAATTCTTCTGTATAGAATTCTAGTTAAGATTTTTGATGCATGACTAGTTAAACTAATTGTTCTGTATTCTTCACACTTATCTGCCCCTGATTTCTTTGGTATCATTACTATAACACTTTTTTTGAAGTCTGACGGAAATTCCCCTTTTTCATAAATATTACACACCAGTTTGTATAATCTGTCAATCGCCTCCTCCCCTGCACTGCGCAGTAATTCTACAGGTATTCCGTCTATTCCAGGAGCCTTTCTGCCATTTAAATCTTTTAATGCTCTCTTAAATTCAGATCTCAGTATTGTTTCTCCCATTTCATCCTCCTCAACTTCCTCTTCTTCCTCTATAAAACCATTTTCTAATTCATTTCCTCCGTATAACTCTTCAATATATTCCACCCATCTATCGACTTTACCTTTCGTATTATATATAGGTGTACCATCTTTGTTTAACACATTATTAGATTTTAATTTATGTATCCCAAAATTTTCCTTAACTTTCCTGTATGCTCCGTCTATTTTACCAATGTTCATTTCTCTTTCCACTTCTGAACACTTTTCTTTAATCCACTCTTCTTTCGCCAGTTTGCACTTCCTGTTTATAGCATTTCTTAATTGCCGATAGTTCCTTTTACTTTCTTCATCACTAGCATTCTTATATTTTCTACGTTCATCCATCAGCTGCAATATATCGTCTGAAACCCAAGGTTTTCTACCAGTTCTCTTTATTCCGCCTAAGTTTGCTTCTGCTGATTTAAGAATTTCCTTTTTAACATTCTCCCATTCTTCTTCTACATTTTCTACCTTATCTTTTTTACTCAGACCTCTTGCGATGTCCTCCTCAAAAATCTTCTTTACCTCCTCTTTCTCAAGCTTCTCTAAATTCCACCGATTCATCTGACACCTTTTCTTCAGGTTGTTTTTAAACCCCAATCTACATTTCATTATCACCAAATTATGGTCGCTATCAATGTCTGCTCCAGGGTAAGTTTTGCAGTCCACGAGTTGATTTCTAAATCTTTGCTTAACCATGATATAATCTATCTGATACCTTGCAGTATCACCTGGCTTTTTCCAAGTGTATATTCTTCTATTATGATTTTTAAATTGGGTGTTGGCAATTACTAAATTATACTTCGTGCAAAACTCTATAAGTCGGTCCCCTCTTTCATTCCTTTTGCCCAGCCCGTATTCACCCACTATATTTCCTTCCTTGCCTTTTCCAATGCTTGCATTCCAATCTCCAACTATTATTAAATTTTCATCTCCTTTTACGTGTTTAATTGCTTCATCAATCTCTTCGTATACACATTCTACCTCATCATCATCATGGGCGCTTGTAGGCATATAGACGTTAACAATCGTTGTCGGTTTAGGTTTTGAATTTATCCTTATTACAATAACTCTATCGCTATGCGTCTTGAAATACTCCACTCTCCTCCCTATTTTCTTGTTCATCACGAAACCTACTCCTGCCTGCCCATTATTTGACGCTGAGTTAATTACTCTAAAGTCACCCGACCAAAAGTCGCCTTCCTCTTCCCACCGAACCTCACTAATTCCCACTATATCCACGTTTACCCTACCCATTTCCCTTTTTAGATTTTCTAGCCTACCAACCTTTTTCAAGCTTCTAACATTCCACGCTCCGACTCGTAGAATGTTATTTTTTACTTTTCTGGTGACCCCTTCCTTAGTAGTCCCCACCCGGAGATCCGAACGGGGGACTATTTTACCTCCGGAATATTTTACCAAGGAAGGCGCCTCCATTATTGCTATGTGAAAATGCAGAGAGCCACATTTTCTTGGAAAAAAAGCAGCTGTAGTTTTCCATTGCTTTCAGCTGCGCAGTACTCAGAGGACTGAGTGATGTTGATACGGCCGTTTAAGTCGTCCTGACTCACGCCCCTAACAACTACTGAAAGAGCTGCTGCCCTCTTTCAGGAATCATTCCTTAGTCTGGCTCTCAACAGATACCTCTCCGATATGGTTGTACCTTCGGTCCAGCTACTCTGTATCCCTGAGCACTCAAGCCCCCTCACCAACGGCAAGGTCTCATGATTCATAGAGGAGGTACTTTATTGTTAATTATAATTAACCAATTGTAGATACCATAATACGTAAATTGTCCGTTTATGTACTAATTTTTACTTTCGCGTCTAGATAACGCTATAGTTCTAAAAGAGAAAGTATTGTAATCGGTCCACTTTGGGTATACACGGTTTTAACCGGATATTGACGTTTTGATATCTAAGGTACCCAAAAACCGGATGTTTATGTTTGTTTTCTGGATGTTAATGTTCGTATGTACGTATATGGCCTCTAAAAACACCTTTTATCTCCGGAACTGCTGGATCGTTTTTGGCTAAACTTGGTCAGATCACTTCTATATGTGGGACATTGATGCCGTTACATTTTCAATTTAAAAGTTCAAGGGGGGTGATGCTGTAGAGCAAGGTATCTTGAGATTTCGCCTAATTAAGATCATATTTTTCTTACGCACATTTGTTAACAATTAAGAGATAACAATATTTCCAAAAGAAATTTTGCAATATCGCATCCCTACTCCAAAAAATGCTGTTGTAGTCGTCTTCTATGTTGTGACGTAACAGGTGAGCGGTAGAATTAAATGAATGAATAATATTTAAAGTGTAAAAAAGTAATTTGGTCTGGCTGGGTCTCGAACTCCATCGCCCGGATGACTCGGTACCTGGTGCGTTAAGCCTCGCGGCTACACCAGTCTGCTGGCCGGACAAGATAAATTTTTTCTATGTAAGTTAAGAAAGTACATTAGTTTAGTTAGTATCGACCGTCGCCGCTAGTACCGCCACACCCGCGCGAAATTAAATACGGTATGCGTGACCGCTTTGGTTAGAGTGGTTAAACTGAATAAACGAAAAAATATTATATTTAAATAAAATGAGAAATATTTTTAATTAAGTTGTGTGTGTAAACCGTGCATCAGAAACCACCCACAGTTGTAGGACTTTCCAGGAACACGGCTTTGCCGCGTGATGACTGTGTTGTCAGCTTTTTTAACGAAAGGTTATTTTAACAGTTTTCTTCTTTTGAACTCTTATTCCTTGCTAGAATTTTTACTTTTCATGATTTTATAGTCATGAAAGGAAATTATCAGTAATTGTAAAAAGCCGGTTACCAGGTATATATTACTTTTTGGCGTTTTGAGATCCCTTGCGGCCAAAATTACAAAAATGTTGGTTACAAAATTTAATACGTATGTATTCTTTTATGTATATAACATCGTATATATCAGTCTCTGTTTAGTTATACGACGACTCGAGAGCGGTTTAAATCGTAACATTCGATGTGATAGTTTGTGTATCGGGAAATAGATTTTACTTTCTTTTGGGGAAAAGTAATCGAATCTTCGGGAGGTGTAGGGAATTCTATCTGGAATCGGTTTGGACTTTATGGAAGGCTTAATCGTGAGAGTTTTATTTTTGTTATCGAAAGTTATATCACCAAAAACATTCTGGAGTAAAGAAAAAATGTAAATCCCCCTCTTTCTTAAAAATTTGTTTTATAAAAACTGATAACTTTTTCGACTGTTTCGACTTGACTTGAAATTGATTTTTATTTTACTCTAGGTGAAGAAGAGTTCTAGAGGTTGAGTTTTCTTCTCTTATCAGACGGTTAGGGAATAAAAATCTTCACGCCTAAATATAAGAGTTCAATAAACTTTCTTTTATTTCAATGTTTTAATATTAGTATTTTATTATTTTTAACGAAAAAAAGAAGAAGATAGATTTGCACCTTTATTGCCAGAAAGGGGATAAAAATCATCTATTTATTATTTCTTTTTACTAAACCTCATTTTCAGTTTAGGTTTTTTAACTAAATTTTATAGTACCGTAGACAGAGGGATGTTTGATCCCTCTGTCTACGATATCGATCGATTCAGCTCCTGATGTAATCGTACTATTTTTATAATTTTTTAACGGATCCGAAAATAACCAGAACGACGTTTTATAATTTTATTTTTTCTAAGAAAATATGTTGCGTTCGGAAAGTCGCTGTGCAGTATGCTTTAGAATTATATGTGGCATTCTGTTCTTTCGGCGTTAGGTTGGTTGCCCTGTGGGTTCATTGGGGGTTGCTCAGTAATAAACCAAGGCGTCAGTTGTTGAGTTGTGATTGAACTTGCTTCCTTTCATATCGTATTGTTTCGTTTATTGGAATCAATAGTTGCGAGAAACATAACGGTTCTTTCGGTTGGAATGCATTTTTCTTGTTAAACGCGTCTTTCGTGAAGGTGACAAGTATAGTGATTAAGTGAAATACAAGTTTTCTGAAAAGTTTCCAAATACTCCTGTTCCTCACCTTAACTCTTATCGAAAAATGAACAGGCTCTGTTGAAGACGCTGATCGAAGCAGAAGCCACCTACCTAAACGAATAGAAGCTTCTTGATATTTTGAATGCTATGGCCGAAAGTACATCAAAGTCAACGCCTAAGTTACCACTGCAGCAAAATATCGGACTTGCCCCGCACATAAAGCTGTAAGAAAAGAACTAAAACTTTTCCCGTACAAAGTTATTTGTGCTCAAGAACTGAAACCTACAGATCATGCCAAAACACTAAATTATTGTCAACGGTTTAAACGTTCTATTGACCGAAATTCCGTAGGTATCCTCGATGTTACGTTTTTTTTACAGATGAAGCTTGGTTTTATCTGGGAGGATATATTAATTTACAAGGTTTTGGTCGACAGCTAGCCTCCATGAATTACACGAACGATCTTTCCACGAAGGGAAAATTGGAGTCTGGGTCGATGTGAGTAGAACGCGCATTGTAGGTCCAATTTTTTTTTAAAAATATAGTTAATAGTGATCGTTAATGTACTGTTTTAACAAACTTCCTTAGTCAGTTAACAGAAAACGAAATCAATCACGGCTGGTCCCAACAAAATGGCACCGCAGCGCGCACAGCTGATAGGTCAATGACGTTTTTACGAAATGTCTTTGGCCAGCGAATCATTTCGAGGGGTTTATGACTTGCACGATCGCCCGATCTGATTACCTTAGATTGCTTTCTATAGGTGGCAGCGAAACAAGCAGTGTATCGCGCAAACCACGCACGATTGAAGAACTAAGAACCGCAATAACGGCATACGTTTGAGACATTTCAGTACATCAGCTGATTAAAGTGTTTGAAAACAAATTGTTGTATTGATGTTGGAGGGTCATTTGCAACAGCTTTTATAAACTATTCCAGTTATTATAATATCCGTTTCTATAAAATAATGAAATAAAAATACAAAGAAATAATTCAAAAGGTTTCGTCATTATATATCCATAATTCCAGTGCACTGCAACTTTCCGAACCCTCTGTACAAGACCGTAAAAATATTAGTATTCCAATTGATCACTAAATTTTACGGTGTACACGATTATCGAAATTGTTCAGAAAGATAATAATAAAGATAATTGTTCAGTTATCTTTAATTCCTTTAAGGCTTCTTCCTGGTATAAATTATTAGGGGTGGGTTCAAATGACAACTTCGTCTCACTCCTTTCTCTACTGTGGCTTGCCTTTCCTGTAATTAAACCACTCCGTTTTTGTAGATAACTTTTTCTTTTTAAGGCCGATGTAACCCTATTTTTCTTAAACGTTCTATCCGTTCCTCATTATGGAATCATTTTTCAAGATTAACAGTATTTTAGTAACTTTTCTTTAGAACTTATAATTAATTTTTGATAACCAATATACATTTTAACTTCCCAGGAACAGCCAGTTAATTCAGTCCTTTATAGGAGATTTTGAAAAATGCGTATTAAATACTTTGAAATACAAAATACAAATGAAGAAAAATGAAGGAATTGAGATTAAACGATTAAATTTATGGAAATAATTTTAAAATAAGATTCCATTGTTGTTCTCGTTAATTTAAATATAAACAATAAAACTTTTGCGAAAATTAAATAAATAAAACCTCATTTTAAATCTCTTTAATTCTCGACTTAAAAAATTATTTTATTTTTATTCTTTATGTTATGTTATTTCTTTATGAAACGCATATAAATGTAAAAAAGCGTCCTTTTAAATGTTTCAAAAGAAAATCGAATGAAAATTTCTTGATTAAATATATTTTTAAATCTTTGTTTTTAATACTGTATATTTTCCTCATATAACCATTGAAATGAATACTTTATTTTGAAGGGTATATATAAACACGGTATAGTATGCATATTTTTACGGGGAATTAGAGGTTGCCGACGCGCCCATTGTAGAAGGGGAGTGTTTCTGTCATCCGCAAGGTTCCGAGTTGGAATCCCGTTCGGGCACGGTATTTTGCACAAACTAAACTTTTTCATACCATATTCCCTCTTGTATTTTAGGGTCAGGAAGGGCATTCCATAGTAAAAATCTCATCTAACTCCACAAAAAACTTGGAAAATTAGTATTAAATGTTAAAATAAATTACAGATTTATTGTAAAGTACCAAAATATAGGTTATGTGTCACAATACTAACTTACAGTAGCGCTTTTGCAGTCCTCGATATATCCTCATCCAAATACTTAAAATAATTCACTTCAAGGTTAAAATTTCAGTTTTAATTGTATCATTAAATAGAATTCCTTGCTGTTATGACAAGTTCAGATAAATTTGTTTCAGCTATTTCCTTGTTATTTAGCTATATAAGTTTCTACTAAATTTTACCTTCATCATGTGTTATTTAAATGATACTTTTTTATTTTTTATTATTCAAATATATATATAATAATATATTCTCAAAAAGATTTTTAAGCATAATAACAGTTTTACGGAGAAAAATTAAACTCAATGCAGTCGATCTATGTACTAAATTTTTGGTTTAATGGACACATCTTACAGTTTTCACTTGTGACTTTTGAACTCGCAATGAGATAAAATAATGAATAATGAAAAAAAAAAAAACATACCAGGAAGTAATCGAATGAGATATTCTCATACATTCACCGGTCAAAATACCGGGCCTATCACTTAAATCGATAGAACTGATTTTAGAAAATTTATTTCAACATTTTTCAGGTGCGTTAAACAACTCCTGGTGATAAAGTTCGATAAGTGGTGGAAATCCATCGTTATATGATGAATGACGAAAGTAATTTGAGTTCGGAAAATTTGAACATCGGTGGAGTTATGCAGACTTGGTTAAAAAACAAATACCAAAAAGTGCTGATTAAAAACAAAAAAGTTATTCCTATTTTAAAATTATTTCACCGGGTGGTTTAAGTTGAAAAATGAAGTGAATATTAAAAATATTTTGATCTTTCCATTATTAAAAATATTCAGACCTAGTTCAAATAGACGTTACATCAATTCGATTACTCTATCATTCGTTGACTTGTAACTACTCGACGATAAAGACAAGTCCACGTTGGATATCGATGTGTTTGGTATTCAAACAGAAAGTATGGGCTGAATTTATAACAAAATACTCCCTTTTTTGTGAAGTTTTGAAGGAAATTACTTCACTATTTTTTTTTAATACAGGAAAGCTCCTTTCATCTTATTTTTTACCTCTCCATGTAACCCTTTCCAGAAGCTGAAGAAACCTATGAGCCCGAGGAATTTATGTATCAGCGCACAAGAATGAAAAATGTTTAAATTTAAAAATATCTTCTTTCCTTGTAGTGATAAAATGAAATGAACACAAAATTTTCTAAAATAATCTTTATTAAATTAAAGCAAAGATTACATACTATGAATGCTTCAATAGCGATACAAAATTAACAAAAACAAAAACAATTTTATATCGTATTTAATTGCAAATAAATCCATCCGTAAAAATTCTCTTGTTCTTTATAACACTGCCGATACGATTTATTCAGTTGTTTAATTAGCGACGTACATCATGGTTCTAAATCGATGCGGACACGAACTTATGTAATATAGAATATAAAAAATATATATGCTATTTTTTCGGATACAAAATTTAAAAGCAGACTTATTACATGAAAATTAGGGTTTGGTTTTTTTTTATACTAATTCCTAAGCATTTATCGACGATGACTTAAATGGCCATCTGTTATTTTAGACTTTTATTTAATTTTTTAAAAAATTATTTTTGAATATTTATTTCCAAAAATTATCGCTTCTACATTTAATTTTAACCAGCGGAAATTTAAATGCGATAAATCTTTCTCGAGTGTCGAAGAATGTTTTAATTTTTAAGAAAAAAATACCTATTTTTTTTGTATCTACCTTTAAAGAAAAGATTAAAAAGGTGAGATCCGCACCCAACCCGCATTCAAAACGTTTAAAGTGGAATAGATCTTTTCAAAGACATCCGAATTAACAAATCGATCTCTTTCCATTATTAAAAATGATAAAATGAACATCTTAAACAATTATATCTCACTATGTTTGCCTGTCACACTGTTATTAGAAAACTTTGTAAATTAGAAAAAAATAATATAGATGTACATGTTTTTCAAAATTATGCTTGAATGGCAACAGTGTTCGGTTTACAAACTCAAATTTTAATAATTTTCTTCTTCTTTCAAAGAGCATCGAACCGTTTATATCAGGTAAACGGGTTCGTTACAAAACCGAGAAACAGTTTTAAAAATTTGAGATGTTTGAGTTATTTTTCAATTGATAGATGAACGGAAGGTCCAACCCGAGACGCTTAGAGGATGCTCTTATAAAATGTAATTTCAGTCGGTTCTCGTTCCGTCTTGTTAGCGTTATTAAACAAAATAGACAGTCAAGGGAACTGCAAGGTTAGAACAGAACTCACTTTGTTCTTTCGGTAACAAAAATCGTATGCATTTAACCTGTTTTCAAACGTAAGAAAACATCATAAATCATAAACGTTTTAAATAGCTGTAACGAAGCTACCATGAGGCTTTGAAAATGTTATACGAGTATTTATTAAATTCGGTTCTTGTAGTCCGTTCACACAGAACTGTAGTCGGGTAAACGGAACGATTTGCGACAATAGAGAAAGTTAGTTGATATGTGTTGTCACCTATACTTTTTATGATAAACTTGGCGGTAAAAGTAAGAAATTAAATTGACAGTGTAAAACCTTCGGGAATAATATTTACAGGACCGGACTGCAAACATGCGATCGTAACATCAACAATTTCAAAGTAAAGTAGTTAAGTAGAAATTCTGTGGAAATGCTAAGAAAATTCATTTTAAATAAGGTAGAAAAGTTATCGAACCGATGTAATTATTCGAACGCAGTGGGACTACCTCGTTAACTCTTACAGAGTTCTTGGTTTCCGACCGCTTTTGCTTTAAGGCATCAGAATCAGATTGGAAACGTTAAAAAAATTGATCGCTTTGATGATATATTACAACGTACGTACTAATTATGTACATAGTATAATATAATTTAGTAATTTAGGGTAGGTGTGCAGTAGTCAAAATGAAGTCACTGTACACAAAATATGTATGTTTGACGTATTGTACGGTATCATGATTAAAATTATTTCGATAAAAGATATTTTAGTAAAAGATTTTCCATTTTAAGCAAATAAATAAGACGAGTGAAAAACATATACTACGACTGTAGAAGCGCCTCCAAAAACGAAAATAAAGTTTAATAACGTTTAAGCGACAATAACTGTCATAGAGATCGATGATGACTTACAATAATAAGAAAAGAGAAAAGAAAATGAGAATGAGATCGAAGGTTCACCCGCAGTAAGCGTACAGCTGAACAGCGATAATTACTGAGTCGTCGCTTTTTGCTCGGAATTATTCCGAGCAAAAAGCTGATCGATTCGGTATAATGCATTATTATCGGAATATAAACACGTAACGAACTTACCTAACGATTTGTTTATTTTAGTTAGTAAAATCTTTCCAAACGATTTGAATGTTTTGTATTTTGTTTTTAGATTAAATATTTTATATAAATAACGTTTCATTTATGTACAAACATAGAATTGAAAATAAATACTGTACGGTTAAAGAAAATCTAACGGTTAATTTTATTTTTTATAAAAATTGTGAAGTTAATATACTCACTTAATATGCCGGTAAGTCTTTCAGATAAATTCAATACAACTTTTCTTTACTCTTACATCGTTTATATTTCATTTTATCGAGTATTATATGCAAGTCTTCTATTCCACTCGTACACAAATCTTCATTTTTAGTCGTACACCTTCCGTTAGTATCCAAATCGGTTAGCCGAAAAAGAGTTATTTCTAATTGTTTCTCGATATCCTGGGCTCTAAGACGTTTCTGGTACTCTACCCAGCGGTCGTAATCTGTCATCAGCCGTTTTTTACACCACAGGTGAAGAATTTCATAAATCATAAGTAATATGGTCGTCAGTAACACAATTCAGGTCATACCGTGCAACAAATAAGGCCAGTATATATCAGACATTCTACTGGTTAAGTGAAAAAAATTAAGAAATTTCTTACAGTACCTAAAGAACTTCTGAAGACGTCAACGTTCAAACACCGACTAAAATAACTGAACTAGGTAAATTATTTGTGTGATTCATTTTGTACATATATATATGTGTGTGTGTGTGTGTGTGTGTGTGTGTGTGTATGCAAAAATACAAATTATGTATTATATAACTCCTATAAATATGATAAGCTCCTTATCATACTTCATTGTGGAGAAACGGATGTATAATGAGCGAATAAAGAAATACAAAGAAGCTTTGAACCAAAGAAGCTTTCAAAGAAACTTTGAATCATCATCTACATAGTTTATATTTATAATCTTGAAACAAAACTTTAATTAAATAAGGGATATTGCCTAATTATTAACATCATCGATTAAATATCAGGTTTCGAATTCATTATATTCATAATTCTAAACATAAGTAACGATGCGTGTAAGCGTATCAGATACATTAAAGTGATGTTTGTAGATATCGAATTATTAATAATAATTAATTTGTATATATGTATATATATATATATATTCTGTAGGTTACAATTATCAATTATGAGATTGTGTCGTTTTGTCCTTTAATATTTTATTATTTAAATATTTTACAGTTATATAATCCTTAGCGCTCAGTGACTTTATATTTTTTTCAGTATTAAATAACTTGCACGTTTAGTATTTAAGATGAGATGTTTCATAAAAGTTACTCAAGTACGAATGTATTAAATATATCATCTGAAATGAAATGTCATGACGTATATTTCTTTTTAAAATTACCTCTAATAAGTAATTTTGTTTCTGTAATGCTTTGAAAACGCTGTTACTTCCGTTTTCTTCGTTCGAACCAGCCAATAGCCACTTCTGAACGCCAGCAGCATGCGGTTACCCGTCCGTAGGGCGACTGTTTCGAGCGTAATTTAAATCCGGTGATCTTTAAAGATTATTTAAATAAATAAGCTTTAAACGGTTGTAATTTCATATTTTTGTCACTTTAGTTTTTAAGACAGGGTGATTCAAAGAAACGGGAAATTTTGAAAGTTGTGTTGGTACCACTTGATAAGTGGCGCCAGCCTCTCTAACCTAACCTGCCATTTAGTTGTCATGGATCCTTGGAGTGGTGCGCAGCGTGCATTTGCTATCAAAGCGTTTTACAAAAACAATGACAGTGTGGAGGGAGCGCGTAGAGAATTTTGCCGTCATTTTAATCTGGGACGGCACGACCGTGTTCCATCAGCACATGCAATTAAAACATGGATATCTAATTTTGAGGAAACCGGCTCGGCAATGAAAAAGAAACCTCCAGGCCGTGAGCGGTTCGCTCACGGCCGGTTCATCCGTACACCACAGAATGTTCAAGCTTTACAAGATGTCACACGAAGTCCACATCGGTCAATCCGTCGTCTCTCAGCATCTTTACAATTGCATAGTTTAAGTGTTCGAAGAATGTTAGTGAAAAACTTGCAATACCATCCATACAAGTTGCAGATCGTCCAGGAACTGAAACCGAACGATGCAGTTGTGCGAGTACAATTCTGTAATGTAATGCTTCAGAAGATAAATGATAACGAAGAGTTTGTTCACGAACTGCGGATGTCAGACGAAGCGCATTTCCACCTCAGTGGATTTGTTAACAAGCAAAATTTCAAATACTGGACACAAGTTAATCCTACGCTGCTACACCAGCGTCCGTTACACAGCCAGAAAGTGACCGTGTGGTGTGCTATGTCATCTTACGGTGTTATAGGCCCTTATTTTTTTGAGGATGACAACGGTCTTGCGATTACAGTGACGTCGGCTCATTAAGTATCCGTGCTTGAAACCTTTGTTGTGGAACAACAAAAGAGATTTCCACCGATTCTTAACACAGCCTGGTTTCAACAAGACGGAGCAACGTCACATACTGCACGAATATCGATGGCAGCTGTACGCCGATTGTTTGGACAACGTGTCATTTCACGAAATGGTGACATTAGATGGCCTCCCAGATCGCCTGATCTCTCAGTTTGCGATTACTTTTTGTGGGGTCACCTTAAAAGCAAAGTGTTCCACAGTAGACCTGCTACAACGGAAGAACTGAAGGCAAAGATTTAAGAAGCGATTGCGGAAATTCCAGTTGAGATGTTACGTCAAACCATGAACAATTTAACAATGAACAATGAACAATTTAAGAGACTTCGTGAGTGTTTACGTAGAAGAAGAGGTCACCTGCAAGATGTCATCTTTAAAGAATAAACTAAAATGTATGTATCCTAAAATGGCAACATTTGTACAATTACATGAAATAAAATTCATTTTCTAAAAAAAATGTTTCGTTAACGTTATTTAATTTTCAAAATTTCCCTTTCTTTGAATCACCTGTATATTACCCTAATGTATATTATATATATATATATATATTATTGGGTATACTAGGAATTTGAAAACCGCTAAATATGTTTAACAGTTATATACCAATATTTCAAACCATATAAATTCATCTTTCACCGATTGTTTCATCCATTCGTGTTATTTCTTAAAATACTTGCAAAACAAGGGATGAAACCGAATTCTAAAACCATTGTAAAAATGGAGTTTACATAAAGTATCTATAATAAATCCCATTGAAAAGCGTATTTCACATCTTTAGAAGGATTGATTTTCCCGATAGCTTATTTTAAAATAAAATCTAACAATGTATATACTCCACATTTATTAAATGTGGTTTATTAAATGCGGCTTAGGTCGTTGGCATTTCACCTGACTTCACACCTCGCAATTTCCAGGATGATACTCCCAGAGATGTTTCGCTTGTTTCAGAATCATCAGGTAGTAAAAATTCAGTTTTTCATTTTACCCAGGACATGAAAAAAATTGATGTATTTACATAAGGGATGATCTGGCTGGACAAGCCAGTAGAGATGGAACATATATTTGATAGTAAAAAATAAATGTACACACACACACACACACACATATATATTTATATATAGAGCGAGAGAGAGAGAGAGAGAGAGAGTATTCAAAAAGACGCAACCTTATGGAAGAAGGTTGCTTCTTCCATAAGGAACAACAACAACAGAAGCTTGTTCCATAAGGAACAAGCAACAAAAGAAGGCTCCTTCTTTTGTTGCAGGTTAAATTTAGGAAAAATGAGTTACACAATGGAGCAGAGAATATTCATTGTCTCCCAATGCATTAGATGTGCCAGTTATGTCCAGACTCAGAATGTCTTCACAGAAAAGTACGGCGTGGATGCACTAAACAAGTCCTCCATCAAGCGGCTGTACGACAAGTTACCATAGGCAGAGAATGCGGTAGATGCAGCCAAAGGCGTTCGACGGAAAGTGCTAACAAAAGTAAAATTGATCGACGTGCAAGCTGCATATTCTGTTAGTCCAAAGAAGTCTGTACGACGCCTATCTAGCCAGTCTGGTTTCTCCGTCGGTAGTGCCCACACCGCACTGCGCAAGTGTTTAAAGATGAATCCGTACAGAATTCGTTTGTTATCTGCAGACACTGGAAAACGTGTAGTCTTCTGTCATCTGTAACAGCAGACGAGGAAGAACTCCATAATTGGTTTCTGTCTGACGAGGCATGATTCCACCTCGACGGATACGTGAATGCGCAGAATTCACGCATTTGGTGTACGGAAAATCCACATCAGCTGCACGAGTCTCCTCTGCACGGACAAAAAGCAGGTGTTTGGTGTGCAATTTCATGTTGACGAATCTTCATAACATTCTTTCACGACACAGTGAACAGTGAGCGCTACATACAGATAGTGTAATAATTTATAAACAATACCATACCTGCAGACCGGCCAGAGTACATGTGGTTTCAGCAGGACGATGTTACGGCTCATACAGCCAACAATACTTTCTTGGATCATTGTTTTCATGGACAAGTAATTTCGAAGGGGTTGTGGCCCTCCTGACTTTTTCTTATGAGGATACCTTAAGGATGCAGCTTACAGAAATCATCTTCACACCGTTCCCATATTTCGCAGAGAAATTGAAGGATGTATCGCTGCAGTTCCTCAACAAACATTACAACATGTGTTTAAGAACATGCAACGTCGTCGTACTCAACTATGTGATTCGCACATTGGAGACCACTTTCAGCAACTATTGTAACTTACTCATTTTCCCTTAAGATTGTATCACTTTCTGAACACTCTTATGTTTATATGAACATAGAATACTTTAAATGACATGCAGTAATGGATATAACTACACAGTCATTAATCTTCACATTTGATGAATAAAGAAAAGTTTAAATAATTCTAGACAGCTTTACTAAATGATTATTGAAATAAAATAGTAAATAGGGAACGATTAATACCATTTATAAAAAGATAAAAATCTTAAAGATAAAAACGAAATTCATGTTATAATCATTAAACGTTTATCATTAATAGATGCAAGAGAATTACCGAACGTAATTACAAAATACAAAAAAAAAATATCGATAATAAAAATTAATAAAATTATAAACGAAATGAAAAGCAGATGATTACTAAAAATTATAAAATAGCATTTCTATTCGCGTTTATAAAACTTATTTAAAATAAATAAAAAAAAGTGTTCATTGAATCGTCTAATAAATTATATCGTATCGTTTTGTACGCTTCGAGTCGAAAACTAAAAATTAAGTTAAATAAAAACAAATCTTCTTTAACTCCTCGTTCGGATACCTCCTAAAAATGTCTTTTTATGTAGTGAATTAGCCCGGCTAATATACTATTAAAAAGTTAAAATATAAAAGAACGGAAGTTCATTTCGGATGCTCACTGAGAAACTTTTACCGTAACCTATTTTCTCTATATTTAATTAATCAGTAACTTTTCCGAACTGTCGGTCAGAAAGCTGGGTACCATAAATACACAAGTACGGTACTAAAGTCATTGTGTTTCACTGATATAGAGAAGTGTTTATTACCGGTGTTGTACTGAAATTACGGATAAAGCGACGTCGACGATAAGGTCACTGATTTTCGTAAATCAAAAAGATATCGCGTCCAGGCTATCTGAAAAATTTAATTAGCTTAAATTAATTCCATCGATGTTATCTGTGACGGTAAAAATATTACGGCGAACATCTACGTATTCCATCAGAATACTGTGATCTCATCGCGGTTTTACGGTCCCGTTTTCTTTTATTAAGAGAACAATAATTTTGGCTACCCGATGAAGAAAAAGCGTGTCAAAAAAATTGAACCTAACATTCACATCGCGTTTACTCTTAAATCTATACATCTAATCCTTAAATTCCTGTCAAATCCTCTCAGACCGAGTTAAAAAAACTCGAAAAAAAATAGTAATAAAAGAAGAAGAAAAAATAATGAAACACCGTAGCGGTAATAAAGTAGGTGCAGAAAACTGTGATGAAATTATTTTATAAAAGTCAATTTTTAACTCGGATATATATATTTATTATGGTGTTTTATGACGACATTTCACGATCAAATAGGCGTGCACGAGTAACAAAGGCCAGGTCTTTGATTGTAATTGTTGATGAACAATAATAAAAAACTGTCAATTAAATAATTATTAATTTAGTAACCATCCGGTCGTTATACGTACTTTTGTGAATTACATTAGTACAAACATATTCATGTAGTCACATCACATCTGAATCAGATGTCATATGTTTCAAGGTGACTGATTTTAAATTATTTTTGATTTATACAAACTTGTGTCGGGTGGGAGAGTGTGATCGAATAAAACTCTGGTCTTCTTTAGCACCGGTCTCAGTGTTTTAATTCGCAAGTCTTGTGTTATATTTCATTAAATTTTCTATATGTATATTTATATACAGAAAATTTCATATCGTTTTGTATTTGTGACAAAATTTTTAATCGACGACCTAAAGCGGCTTTGAAGGTAAATTTTCAACAAAATTAATCACTAAATTTTTATTTATCGATTACTTATATCGTCAAATATTTTTAATTTTAAACAATTAACTTTCATATTGGATTTTTTAAAACGATATAGTTTTTGTTTTTTGCTTTTCTTCTACTCTTACACCCGTTATTTAAAAAATAGAAATGAACTATAATCTCCTATATTCACTTTTTCCATGTTCTAGTAATTGAGATAATAATATCATGGTTTGTGTTTGTAGTACAGCCATGTTTTAATAATGGGTAAGCATTTTTACAGTTACAAGAAAATTTTTTCCGATTGATTATTATACGGTATAAAGAAAATAATTTAATTTTATTATTATTTTTTATTATGATTTTAAAAATGTATGTTTATATGAAGGCTTACATTTTATTATAACTATTTAACAATTTTTAAACCTTATTTGAATGCATGCTCTTGTTCGGTAATCTTCCTTAAAATGAAGCATACTGAAGAATTATACAACACACAGCGATAAACGAAATCTTTATAACACGCATACTTATAATTATAAGCAAAAGGCATAAAAAATATTGTACAGATTGTGTGATTCATTAAAATATATTTCTGAAGAATTCTGTTTAAAATTGTTCAAAATCAAATGTAGCAGTAGCGAATTAAATTAAAGCGAGTGATCATTATCGATGCTCACCATGTATTCTATTATCATTTGTATATTAAGCCTTTTGTAACCGGTTTAATTGAATTAAGATACATTCTTTACATTTTATATATGGTGGTATACTTATTTATAAATCAGTTTTTATATAAGTATGTAGTACGTGTTATACATTTTGCAGAAAATAAATTATTCTTTATATATGTATTATATTTTATTTTTTATATTATATTTCATTAAATTCACCGCTTAAGTTGAGTAGAACTTTTGTTAATTATCTCGATTGTCAGCTCATAAAGATTAAAATAAATAATACAATTGAGTAATAAATAAAATAAAATTCAGTGCATAATACTGAGAAAGAAGACGATTTTGTTACTGGTAAATGATCAAATACTGAATTTTTTTCAGTTTATCACAATTCAAAAGCTGATAATGTAGACTATGCCTTTTAAGCAGCACACAATAATGATTAGCTTTCTTTCTAATTTGTACTTTATTTTGTGAAAAAATGTAATGTAATTAACTTAATCGTTACTGAGAAATAAAAATATTCAGGAAATTACTAGTGGATGGGCCCATGGATTGTTAAATGATTGATTCTTAGGATATTTTTCAATAAAAAGAAGTTTCAATTTTGATTTTGAGGAAAGTAAAGAATCAAGAAATAATTTTAGTAAAACTTTATAAAAACAAAAACCAAGGATAGGTCAGTCGTCTGAAATATTTCTTCAGAAATTCAGTAAACTTGATTTTGGTAGTCGGTTGAGTCTTCTCTCACATGCCGTTAATTGAACCTCGGTGTCCAACAACATGGGTAATTTACATTTTAAAACCCATTTAAAATTTGTTATAATTTTAAATGAATTTAATCTTAGGTTTTAAAATTTTATAAAATAGCTCTCTGGACTGCTGAGTGCATGATGGGTTTAGCGTGATGGTATGTTAAAATATTCATTTTAAATTCTTTGTGATTTTAGTTTTATTCTAAGTTGTTTCGTTTACCCTAAAATTGCCTAAAGTTCTTATTACTGGAGGGAAAGAGAAACAAGATAAATTAAAGCATGTTTTTTCTTCAATAACAAGACAGGTGCGATTGAAGTGTTAGAAACATTAAAAAAAACTAATGGTGGAAACTATGACCAAAACCTTTATCAAAAATTTACTATACCATAATCTGGATAATTAAAATTTTTCTGTTCTTAAAATAATAAAATTCTGTTTATAAATAACAATGGACAAATGAAATTAGTGAAAATATAATTATTTTTCTAAATATACATTTTACCGATGATTGTAAGTCACAACATGATGGAGGTAATATTAATTTTGTAATACTTGTATATATTTTTATCCACATGAAGCACACTTATGATCAGTACATTTCCATCTGAGTAAAAACAGAAAGAGCTGGCCCTTTTCTATCAGTGACTATTGACTGGAAATTTATAAAGTGCTGCCTAAGTTTTATTTTGACCTACCGATGGTAGGTCAGATAGGTTGAATTGATTTTACGCTAATGACTTTACACAACTTTATATTTACCGGTATAAAATATAGCTAAACACGAATGATATAAATTTTGATTATGTTAATTTTTATTTACTTTTTAAGCAGTAACTTACAATAACTGTAGTGATTAGCTACTACAGACTAAAAGTATTCAATCACCTGCCATAAAAACTTCATTTTACATCAATGATGTATGAGATAATTTATTATGAGTTGCCCATCAGAATTTGTTTTCTGTACACCCTTCTGCATTATTTTATTAAACCTTATTCTGAAAAGTTCCAAATGTAATAAAACCTCTAATCAGACCTTACCATCAAGGAAAGTTCTTCGCTGTGATGTATGCAATAACTGTATTCTCCAAGATCCATTGCATTTATTACTTTTGCTAATCGCTTTTGGATAGTTAGTTTAAAATTAAATAGGATGGTCAAATAATCTTTGAAAAAAAAATACTTTTTAAATTTTCAAGTAAGTGCAGATACTGATGAACACTATGTCATGTAGATATAAGGTACTAGAATTACAAGCACTAATATATGTACTATATAATTATCATGTAGATATTATAAGAGTTTGTATCCACAAAAATACAGCTTCAACCATTAAATATAAAAACACATCCCTAAATGTGGTGAATTTGAGCTAGTTGAGGTAGGTGAAACATATTTTGCACAAAAATTAAGAAGGAAAAATTTTAAACTGAGACTTCATAATGCAAAATTACTATGAAAAAAAACAAGCGTGTACAATTAATTTATGAAGTACTACAAATCTGGATTGTACACTACAAGAAATTCCTTTTTTATTATTGTAAAAATATGAAAATTAAAATTTGATTCACTTAGAAAATTATCTCGGTATATTATTCAAAAATTATCTCGGTTGAAAATGTAAACAGAAAATTTCTTTATAACAGTCACTGAAGAACAATTGTTTTTGTTAATAAATGATTTTCAGCGACTTACTACTTTACCAGATAAAGTAATTTATCTATCAATTAAAATATACATTATAAAATAAAAAAAAAGTTTTTAAAAAATAAGTGTTCTTCAAAGATTGTGATTCGAGCAGGAAGTCTACAGCATATAGTAAAAGATGATATGTGAAATAGAGACCAAAAATATTTCTCAATTTTGTGTAATATTAACACCAGTGCATTTAAAAATTGTACGGTGTATTCAATTTTATACTAAGAAATCAATCATAATTTTTTTATTACAATATTTTCTGAAAACTTTTCCATCTACTGAAGCCACTTTTCTGCTTCATTAGCATAACAGGAAGGTAAATAATTAAAAATTAAAATTGTTTCCTGCCTGAAGATACAGTGAAATAGAACATTTTGACCTTGCATTTATAAGTAATCAGTTATTACTGATATTAGATATAATACAATGTTTGATTTCTGGTGTAAAATTAATCTGTTAATTTACATATAATAAGAATTACTTTTCAAGTACAATGACAGGTACAATGATCTTTCTTTACTAATATTTGAATTTATAAATAAATACTAGTGCTCTTTCTTCATGAAAAAAATGGAAATGGCTTAAATTAAATACTCAAGCAGCAATAGTTTAATCTTTGTATGAGATCATTTAATTATAATCAATTCACATAATCTAATGATTTGCATAACTAACTTGTAAAAGATGAAAGCTTTTATATCATTAAAAGAAAAAAATTTCTAAGAAAACTTTTTTCTCTGATTATTCAAATTATATCTTATTTCATCAGTTTGTTTCTGTAAAAAAATGTTGTACATTAATGATTTAACGAAGCTTTTGAAAAAGTTGAGCTGACACATTTTCAGAAGTTTTGTTTAAACTTTCACTTAATCAAATGTGACTAAAACTTCAAAATAATTTCGTAGGAAATTCTTTTCAATATGTCTGCTTTTGCTTATGACTAATTCACAGTAAAAAACAAGCTACTGGCTGTGACCTATAGGCTGCGTAACTAGGAAAAAATGAGGAAAAAAGTGTTTATTATTGAAATGGCCTAATTTAATAAACAAAATGAATAATAAAAAAAATTTGAAATAATAATGAATTTGCTGTTAAGGAGCATAAAAAGAATAACAAGATTTCAGTATTTTTGTCCATGATATTCAAAGTCAAAATTGTTTACAAAATATAAACAAATTCAAATTTTATAAATTAACTAATAACATATTTCAAAATATTTTCAGTCACTCTTGCAGTCATCTTCAATGACTGAGTCACTGCTCAATCTATAGTTGTAAATAACAAACATTTTGAACTGAAAATAGAATAATATAAAACACATCCAATAAGTTATGAAATATTTTTAAAGTAACAACATTTTTTTGCGGTAAACAATTACATACAGTCTGGTGTTCAGATATCTACATAAACGTTTAAATGCTGTCAAATAACTGATATTTGCTACTGCATAGAGGTTTCCTCATTTTTTTTGCATCACTCAAGAGCAGTTTGTTATTATTGCAGTGAAAATGACAATGCCATGAATAAAACAAAGGTTAAAATTTTAAATAATGTTAAATCCAAATAAAAACTAGTTTTTATTATTAGTTTCACTCTCACTTATCTGGAGATAAGTGAGAGTGAAAAAAAATAAATATTTTATCAAAATAAAATAAAAAAAATTTATCAAAAAAATTTACTTTTATTAATGTGGAAAAAAAAATTTTTTTGGCAAATGAGTTGTAAACAAAAACACTGTATGATAAAACTGTTTACTGATTCTTAACATATTCACCAGTGATCATAGATAGTTGTGATTATTTGTAATAATCAGAAGCATCTAAAGAGAGCAATTAATTGATTACATTTATTAGTAACAGGCAACAATCCCAATCACCTAAGGGGTTTTTAGTCCTTTTATGAGTTGATCATCTGCTCTTTCATTGATCTATTTGAATAGGTACAATGAGAATCAGGTTGACCACTGCACTGATTGTGATTCTGGACAAAGTTTTTTCTCATTAAGGAAGGTGATTTTGCCTTGAGCATTTCTTCTAGAAAATGAATGAAAACCCCCAAATAAATTAGCTACAAGCCTGTTAATTAGATTAATATATCCATAGAAACAGCTGAAAAGCTGTCTTTTAGTTGGCTTTTTCTTAGCTGAAGCTAAAAAGACAAAGAATTTAAGTTTTTGAAAATGTTATAGAAGAATGTTGAAAGTTAAGAGAGTTGAAAAAGTTTTTACTGAAAATGTACCAAGATGAACTAATAGAGGAAAAAAATACCTATGCTAATTTCTTTCTCTATCCATTTTGTCTTACTTGATCATATTGATCCATTTTAAACAAAGCCATTTGGTTTAGTTGAATCAGAATTTCTATTTTCTATTGATACACAAGAAGTTAAAATTTGTATTTTAATTATTAAGAGTAAACATTTAGTTGGTACTGATGAAATCCCTGCTAGTATTTCAAAAGAAGTCATAGATGCTACTATTGCCCCTCATACAAATTTAATTAATGAATCTTTCAGTAATGGAAAATTTCCCAGCTGCTTTAAGACACCCATTGTTATTCTCCTACTTAAGAAAGGTTTGGCACTTAATTTAGCAAATTGTAGGCCGTTTATATTATTTTCCATACATTCTAAGTCTTTGAAAGAATTATGAAAAACTGACTTTTCACATTTCTTGAAAAGTGTAACATATTAAAAAACTTACAACATGGTTTTAGAAAAAAATTATTTACTGAAGCCATTTCCTAGTTTCTAGAAAATATTTTAAATTGTAACAAAAAGATCCCCATTTTCAATTTTTTGAAGTTCAGCCAAGTATTGATTTTTCCCCGCTTTTTTTACTGTTTAGATTAAGTAGATATGGTATCACAGGAGCTGCCAACAATCAGTTAAAAATCATACTTTATCAACTGTAAACTGGTAGCTGAAATTTTATCTTTTGATAAGAATACACATGTAAAATTTAAATGTTCACTTCAAGATGTATAGTAATGTGCAAATAAATTTTAAAGCAGATGTTATTTAATAAAAAATAAATATTTAGAAAAAATCATACCTGTACAATTTGTGAATATTAGTAATTAATGTTTCCTCCTTTATTCTTAATCACTTCATATGCACAATGTGACATCAATTCTACTAGTGTATTATAGATTTTTTTGTTTTTTCATCATGATACGATACTGATGTTATTGTTTTAATGAGATAAATTTTTGTGGTACAATTCATTTTTGAGAGTTGTTTTTTGACTATTGCCCAAAGATTTTCAATTGGGTTTAAGTCTCCGTAGTTGCCTGGTCACAGGAGCACTTTAATGTTTCCCTCTTTGAAGAATTTTTTTACTTTTTTTGGCATTATGGCAAGGTGCCAAATCTTGTTGGAAGACTGACTCTGTTTCCATGTGGGAATTTATTTTGAAGTTGTGTCACAACCCTTTCCTTCAGAATCTTGTTATATCCATCATTTTTCAACATACCATCTACTGGCAGTAATTAACAAGGCCTTCAATTGTGAAACAGTCCCAAAATATTATTTTCTCGGGATGTTTAACTGATTGTTGGATATGGAACGGAACGCAAGAATGGCGGGAGTTTCAATATTTCTCCCTACAGATCGCAAAGCCTGGATAATGTCCCTTGCTGCTGTATCTTTCTATTATCGGGCGGATTTCATCGGTTATTTAGTGGCGGTTATAAATTTTAAGTTTTGTTTATGGACGGATTTGGTAATTTGCGTTCCTATCCGTATGGACCATCGTGAAATTTATTTACTGGTTCTGACCGTGAGAGACTAAGCTTTTGAGCCTAGTAGTCCCGGCGTGATTCCCCTTCAGTCCATCCACTGAAGTCCTTTCGGTACCAGCACCTATGGGCTAGTAGGAGTGCGCCTACCGGAGTCCTAGTTATTTGGTGGGAGAAATGCGCCCCGTTCTCCGGAGGGAGTCGCATATGCTGACTAAATAAAATTGTGCTCTTCGTGGGACGGTGTGGGGTGTTGTCTAGCTTTTTATAGTTTTAACAAAATTTAATTACGAAAACGGTCACTTTCGCGGCCGGAATTTTCGCGCGGTTTCCATTTATAGGTTACGCGATATAGAGGCTCCTAGGCCTGGTTTGTCATTTTTTGACTCTCGTACCGCCTCTTCAAGGTGGTTCGTTTAATACGGCCGTTTTCTTATACCCTGTGGAGTACGGTCCTCTCGGCAGATGTCTCGGAGATGGCCGTGTTCGGGCACGGCTGCTCTACCGAACAGTCTGCGTGCCTGCGCCACCCCCACCTCGGATACGGTGTGTAGTCCCGCATCGTAGCGAAGAGTGACGTTTCTGATGAACCACGGTGCTTCAAATATCGTCCGCAACGCTATGTTTTGGACGGCTTCTAATTTCTTTTGAAGCGTGGAGTTTAACAAAACTCCCCATGCCGAGTAAGCATCGTTAGCATATTAGAATTAGTAAGCATGTTAGAATCGGCAGGACGTATAGCCTAAAAATGAGCAATTTGGTCGCCAGTGGATATGGGTTGGCACTGTTCAGTACTGGGTATAGTGAGGCCCTGACGGCCTTTGCCCTTTCGGTCACCTATTTAACATGTTCTCCTAAGGTAAGCCGTTTGTCCAGGACTACTCCCAGGTACTTGACTGTTTTCCCAAAGGGAATTTTCTCTCCTGAGATTTCCAGCTGCCTGGCTGGAGCATGTGTCTTGTATGTGAACATCACTGCCACCGATTTTTCACCGTTGACCTTGATTCTCCACATATCGAGCCACGACTCTACTAGATCCAATTGCCGTTGGAGTCTTTCGATCGCGTTTGTTGGATATGAGCCAGTGATGTATTTTCATCGAATGCTTTTCTAACATATGAAACCCTTTGCCCCTGAACATAAAAATATGACTAGTTGGAAAACATAACATTTTTCCAGTCTTCTTTGGTCCAGTTAGCATGTACTTTGATCCATAACAGTCTTTTTTGCACATTGCTGGTGTTAAAAGCTGCTTTTTAGATGGCCTATGAGCTTTTGGTCCAGCTGCAAGAAATTGGAATCTAACAGTTGTCACGTGTAAATCTGTTCCACTGGCTGCTAATTCTCTATTTAAGCCCGCAGCATATAATTTTTGATCAAGTTTACTTTTTTTTCACTAATATCTGATCCTGTGTTGGAGTAGTTATTCTTTTTCAGCCATATTTGCGTTTTCTTTGAGGTGAAAAGGAACCAGTTTCTTTAAATTGTTTTAAAATAGCATTCACTTCCCTACTCCAACACCACACTCAAAAGCTATTTGTTGTTATGTTATACTAGTATGCATAGAGAATCAATGCTCTCCTGGAGTTATGTATATTATTATTTATTCAAGACACACAGAAAAAAATAAATATGATTTTATAATAAAATATATAAAACACCACTCTTAAAATAAACGCACTAAAAAATAATTTTAGATGGTATCTCAGAATGGATTTGACAACAAGCTTTGATAGCGATATGTAAGATTATGTGAAAGTCATAGCTTCAAATCAAAAATCTGATGTTTTGGAAAATGTCCACTTCTCACTTAACATCCAAGTGGAGGTTATTTACTAGCTCATAAGTATCATGATTCAACGGAAATAAATACTGAATGGTTGTATGAAATTTGAATTTTTGCCTCAGACATAGAAAAAATAAATTCGTTCAGTTTAATCAATTGAAACGACAATATCACAAACATGGATAATTCTTTCACTAAAAAAATATGCATGTAAACGTGGTTGCATAAAACCAAAGGGGCATTTTTTCATTAATTAACACATTTTAGCGACTTGAAAATGTTGCTAAAATGTTTGGTCATCAGGAACAAACCTGCATGTAAAATTTAAGAGCGAATGGATAAGCGAAAGTGCTTCAAAATTCGACTGAAAGGTTCCGTACCATGATCTCACATACACAGTCCAAGAGCGAGTTAATATAAGAGTGGTAAAAATGAAATAAACTTTCACAAAACATTATTTACATCATGAACATTGCTAAATAACCTTTCTTTTCCTGTTTAGCCTCCGGTAACTACCGTTTAGATAATACTTCAGAGGATGAATGAGGATGATATGTATGAGTGTAAATGAAGTGTAGTCTTGTACATTCTCAGTTCGACCATTCCTGAGATGTGTGGTTAATTGAAACCCAACCACCAAAGAACACCGGTATCCACGATCTAGTATTCAAATCCGTGTAAAAATAACTGGCTTTACTAGGACTTGAACGCTGGAACTCTCGGCTTCCAAATCAGCTAATTTGGGAAGACGCGTTCACCACTAGACCAACCCGGTGGGTGATTGCTAAATAACCAAAGAACAATAACCTCACATTACACAGACAACTTAAAGAATGGGTGTGGTCGAGCATTGTATACATAGAAATAAACAAAAAATTCCCTGTATTCGGATTGCTTTGCACGCTACTTTAAACCGTAGAGTGCCACAGAGTTTTCCATGGTCCGTTGCTTTTTTTATTGTTCATTAAGACCAGCCTCAAAATCTTAAATCACTCAAGGTAGTCCTCCTCGCATATGACACAAGTATTTCTATATCTGTAAATAATTATTTTAAAGGATTTGAAAATTCTACTATAAGAATTAAAAAACTATTCAATGGATGGATTGTAACCAACTAACTTTATATATGGATAAAATCGCTACATCATGCTTCTCAAGTAGACGTAACATTGATGATCGTATGGTTAGATTTCCTATTAATGATAACTATAGTACTTATGTTGGCGATAAAGCAAAATTTCTAAATTTTGTTTGACGAAGAGTTCCCTTGGGATAATTAAATCGATTACATTTTCTTCAAAGTCGAACCATACTGTTTTGCTTTGATAAATCTTATAAAATGCTAAGTTAATCAGCATTGTAAATATTTTTTATTCTTATGTATGTTCCTGTCTAAAGTAAAGTCTTGTCTTGTGGTTCCCTCAAAAAGTTAAAAGAGTTTTTAAAGCACAAAAATGGGTTGTCAAATCATTGATTGGCGTCCTGAAGTAGAAATCGTTAGACGGATATTTAGAAAATTAAATATGTTAACTTATCTTAGTGTTTATGTTTATGAACGTGCAATCTTGCACGTTCTTAAACATAAACAAGTACAACAGTGCAAGTCTTCTTGCATGAAGACAACGGAGCTGTTTTTATATAACAACACAATACTTCGGCTCACAACTAAGGGTATTATTATGCTTCCATTGCCATTTTCAACAATTTACCAAACCATTTGAAAAAACTTCCCAACAGTATTAGTTTGCCGATGAATTTTTAATACTAATTAAAAAGATAATCATGCTGTTTCTGTACATTCTCAACCTATTAATAAATATCTGCTCAAAATAATTTTCAGTAATGCCTTCTGATTTGAAAATTGTTTGGGTAGTAACTTTTTATATTTAGTGCGTTTATACTGACATTATTTTATGTGTTTATATTTTAGATAATTAATATGGGCTTTAATCTGACAATCTTTTATTTCTTAATTTATGTTTTTTTAATTATTTATCTTGCAATGACGAGATCTATATAGCGTATTATTACGCACCGATAAGAATCAAAGATTTATTTTATTTAATGTGCAAGGAAAAAATTGTAGGGAGACAGGTTAGAATGCATTAAGCGAGTAATTAAACGGGGTAGGACGTAACACATATATGTTGAAATTAAAATATTACTGTTGAAGGAAAGGGAGAGCCGAATCGAAACGGTCAAATGACTATTAACGAAATGTTATGATATTAAAATTATTCACCCTCTTAAGAAATTATTTACCGAATTATAACATAAAGTAACATTTCTGAACGAATCAAACTGTTAAACTCAGCCTATCTCCAGAATTTGGTGGAACGGGTTAATACACGTGTTCAATACTTCACATCGTCGATAGGGAAAAGTAATTCTTTATCATAGCATTGCAATCTTGCGGATTATTAGTGAAACACCAACAATGTATTTCATTTATCAGCTAAGAAGAGGAAACTAATGGATGTTATTAATTTTTACTAACTTATGTATAATTAATATCGGTATTTCTTGTGGCTATAAATGCCGTATCATTGAACTCGTCATTCATTTTTTATAATTGTTATGACGTAGTTTTTAACTTAAAGGTATGAATGACAAAGGAAAACGCGGATTTTTTAAGAATTATCAATTAGTTTTATACAGAATATATTCTACTCGTGAAAGTAATGGAAAAAAATCATATAAACATATGTCATAAAATGTTTCGATTGCGAGTTACAGCTAGTGAAATGTTTTGCTCGGATTTCAGCTACCCCGGTGAAATGAGGTTGTACTAAAATTTTTAGGACCTTAATTGAGAGACCAAATCAGTGATTTCTTATGGTTTTTGACCAAAAAATCGAATAAAATAGGTCGCAGAACCGTATCTGCAGTAATTTTTGAGAAATCTGGTGTAAAAAACCTGCTTTTTATGTTTAACGTACAATAACTATGTTAAATAAACACGTAAAATTTATATACAAAACTTGTACAGAATTTATTTTTCAAAAAAAATAGTGTAATATCACTTGAATAAAACAAAGAAAAGTTAGAAAAATTCGAATTTTATTTAGAAACAGTACAATAGACCAAAGTGCATTATACGTATCAATTTATAATACATGTTCAAAAATGAGTCCGCCATTTTCTATACATTTCTTGGCACGCTTCTGTACTGCTTTGGTTGTTCTTTTTAGTTCTTCAGGGTTATCCTTAGGTTGCTCAGCCGCATCCATAATGCGGAAAATTAATTCCTCATGAGAATGACTGTATTTTTTTTTAATTTAAAATATCTTTCATCCACCCTGAAGCAAGAATCTAAAGGTGTTAGATCGGGCAATCTTGGTGGCCCGGAATGTGGATCTCCACGACCAATCCATTAATCAGCGAAATGATGATTTATGTGAGTGGAAACGGCACAAGAGAAGTGGGATGGCGCGCCATCGTGCCGGAAGTATACTTTGCGTCTCAGCCCTAGAGGAACTTCTTCAAGCAGGTACGACAATTCTTCTTGAAGAAAGT
Organism: Lycorma delicatula; assembly: GCF_047948215.1. NCBI lineage: Eukaryota > Metazoa > Arthropoda > Insecta > Hemiptera > Fulgoridae > Lycorma > Lycorma delicatula. The sequence goes on from NC_134458.1 coordinate 65,986,573, forward strand.
GCAAGTAGACCTCAGCATTTAAACATACCTGGCCGCTTAAATATGCTTATATTTATGTACGGTGTAACCAGCTGATTGTGAAGAAGGCCGCACCATACATTATTGACGGTAAATCGGTGTTGAAAACTGCCTTCCACCGTTTCATGAGGATTTACTTCTACCCATGTTTGCTCATCGCGTAAATTGTTAATGCCATCTTTAGTGAAAGTGGCCTCGTCGGTAAACAAATTATACTTATAGAGTTGTCGATTTTGTATTCTTGCAGTTGCAGAACTCCAAGCGAAGCGGACCGGCTGCTGGTTGTAAATGTTCAACTGGCTATTTATGATAAGGATAAAATATGTTTTTTAAGTGTCCTCTAAACCATCAAATGCGAAACTCCGATCCGCTCAGAAAGACACCGTGTACTGATGCCTTTCATTCTTTTTCCTGTTTAGCCTTCGGTAATTACCGTTCAGATACTTACGAGGATAAATGAGGATGATATGTATGAGTGTAAATGAAGTGTAGTCTTGTACAGTCTCAGTTCGACCATTTCTGAGATGTGTGGTTAATTGAAACCCAACCACCAAAGAACACCGGAATCCACGATCTAGTATTCAAGTCCGTGTAAAAATAACTGGCTTTACTAGGACTTGAACGCTGGAACCCTCGACTTCCAAATCAGCTGATTTGGGAAGACGCGTTCACCACTAGACCAACACGGTGGCTCTGTGTACTGATGCCTGGACTACGGTAAACTGCACTAATAAAAATTTCATCAATAACAGCATCGTTCTGGACAGATCGATCGTAGCCGGTACGGATACTAGGTAGTGAACCTGTTTCCCGAAGATTGCGAAAAGTCGCGCTAATTTTTTTAGGATCTGGAATCCTACGATTCGGAAAACGTATTTCATATTCTACTGCAGCAGCTGTAGCATTAACATTACACACACCCGAAATGAATACCATATCAGCGTATTCCTCTGTTGTAAATAAGCATGGCATTATTTCAATTGCAAACCGATCACGTTCAAAGTAAAATTCACAGAACACCTTCGCTGACGACAGCACATTTCACAGAACCCGATATTCTTAATGTACCTAACAGAATAATTTAAAAGCTTATACAGTATTGCGCATTGCTGATCAGCTGTTGTTATTTTATTGGCAACTTTGAAATAATAATTTTTCGTATTTCTGTCATTAATAAAATAAATTATTATTTAAGTAATTTGAATTTATAATTTTTGTGTGATCCCAGTTTTTTAAATTTTTTAACAGTAAATTTATTTTAAAAAAATTGTCATATCACTTATTTATTTGTTTTTACATTAAATAAGTACTTTTCTGACAAATGTAATAATGTACTGTTTCTAAATAAAGTTCTAATTTTTCTTTGTTTTATTCATCTTATATTACACCATATGGTTCAGAATTAAATTCTCTACAAGTTTTGTTTAAAGGTTTTACGTATTTATTACCCATTTAACACAATTGTACGTCAAGCACAAAAAAAACAGGAAGTTTTACCCCAATTTATTCGTTTTCATCTTATTTTATTCGATTTTTCAGATCAAAAATCATAAGAATTCATTAATTCTGCCCCTCGATTAAAGTCGTGAAAATTGCAGAACGACCTCATTTGACTGGGGTAGCTGAAATCCGAGGGAAATATTTCACTAGCCGTAACTCGTAAACGAAGCATTTTAGGACATATTTTTATATGAATTTTCTCATTATTTTTACGAGTAGAAAATGTCAGGAAAGTCCCAGGAAAACTTTGTTACACACTCTATGTAAAGTTCCGTAACGCAAACCTTTGAAAAATTATCTACCGATTTTATATAAAATTCTATTAATGTACATCATTTAAGAAATGGTTCCATTCCTTGAATTTAGATCTTCCTCGTAGTTAAAGCTAAACTTACCACTATTTCTATTAATTATTTCAATAAATGAATACTGTATTGAAATAGTACACTTTCAATGTACCGAAAAGTGAATAACAGTTACGTCGATAGAAAATCTGGTTGTCTTCAATTTTGGAATGTCTTACTTGGGGTTTTTGAACGTACACTATAAACACTATAAAGCCAGTAGACTTAAGTCAACTCAGTGACAATATATTCTTAAAAATGAATTCGTTTCTGAGGCTTTGTAATTAATTAATTTTACCGCTAAGCTGATGCATTCATCAGAATCATTTAACCTATTGAAAAATGGTTTTTAAGGAGATAGCTTTAGGCGAGGTCTTTACCTCGCTTAGATTTTAAATAACCAGAAACTTAGATTAATCTTAAGTCTAAAAGTTTTAGATACCTCGCTAGGATTTTAGGTAACTTTAAGAGGTCTGGTGCAACTCTTCAAAAAAAAAAAAGAAGAAAATTAGATCAAAACGTTTTTTCTCAAAAAGAAAACCAGCTTTTACACTTTAAGTCAGATACATGCGTTTATTAAATAAGTAACCCGTCATGTTTCTAATCTGGGAATTTCGATTAACGAGAAAATAGATGCAAAACGTGGTGTATTTGTAAGTAACATTATATTTTTTCGGTAAGTACTACGTGTTACGTAAATAAAACCGCCCATTTGTTTTCTTTAAACGTTGTTTATAGAATGTAGTTTTGTGTTACAGAATTTCATCGTAACATTTAGAAATGCTGTGTGGAAGATCCTTTTTTTCTGGTGACAACCTTGAACCTACCAATGATCTGATTATTTTTCGTCTTTTCCTTCTCAAGAAAATATCTCAAAACAATGACAAAAATATCAGAAAAAAGTTTTGAAATTTGATTATCTTTTCATGTTTGACTTCCATATTAATAAATAAATTATCTTTATAACTGTTATAATGCTTTTTTTTTCAGATGGCTGTTTTCAGCGGAAATAATGAGACAAAGAAAAAATTCATGGCGTCCACAAATGAACTGGTTATTTCTGGCATGTCCGGTCTGTTTCCGGATTCAGAAAACATTTTGCATTTTCAAGAAAACATTCTTAACAAAGTTGATTTGACCTCTGAGGACGAAAGAAGATGGAAAAATGGTTAGTATTTATGTTCAAAAGAATAATAAAATCATAATTGTATAACTTTCTCTCTCTCTACCAGTAATATACGGTAATATAATATAAATTATGAAAAAAACGGTAATAATGTTGATAAAATTTAAAAAATATTGTTGAATGAATAACGATATAAAAAATATAATAGTAAATAACATGGGAATCAACGAATATAGTCGACAAGCAAGGTGCATTTTCGGAGTTTACGAACTACTGCTGTGTACAGTCACGTTCCAGTGGTACTAGTGAAGTAATTGCGACTTATGCCGTGAGATTAGATTACTGTTATAAACATCATTTTCTATCGGTATGAACGCAGACACATATCTTGACAATGTTACAAAACATTATGTTATCTATTAGGCTTTATTTATATTAATTTCATATTAATGAATTAATTGATGTCGTTTTATTTTCAACGTTTAATAATAAAACATCAGTTTTCTTCTGCTTAATTACGGCTTTTTTCCGTATTTTCCTTTTTTATTTCTCTTCTTTGTTTGTTCTTCCAAATTATAGAATACTAAGTCGCACATAGTTTTAAGATAAATTTCAAAATTTTATGGTTTTTAGAAAACGCTTACAACGGAATAAAATAGCATGACAGAAATATATATCGAGTAAGCCGGCATTTGCGAAGAAAAAAATCGCGCTAGTGGACTTCGAATGCTAGTTCTCGCCAAATCTGTCAGCACATATAATGACGGTTTAAGCGTATAAAAAGTGAGACCGACAGACGACGAACAAGTAAAAGAACGAAATGTAACGATGCGACTTAAGGCTATCAGAGAAAACCGCAACGTTTAACGTAAAATCTTTTCTATGAAAGGCCGCGTGTGATCGGGAATGTCAATAAATTTGTTTCTACAGTGGTACACGATAAGTTTACACATTTATATAGTCGATTATAAATAAATGTTTTTTACCTGGTATTTCACACTGTGCATGCGACCCATTTCTTGGAAATACCGGTAGATATCACCTAATCTTTGCATTCTCTTTTGATTCCGCAACATTAGTTATTGTTAAGGTATGGCCGATCACGGACGTTTGTCTAATTCACAGCGCGCTTTAGCTGCGCGTCTTTATGCTGAATCAAAAAGTGTTACAGTGACTCAGCAAGAATTTCGAGCTCATTTTAACACTCGATGGACTCTAACAAGACCGTAAATTTGAAGAAGAAGGCAGCATAAAAGAAGAGAAGCTCCCGTTCCTTCTCCGGAAAATATCGAAGCACTTCGAGTTTCCATGTAACGTAGTCCGGGAAAGTTTACACGGCGAGCTTCACGAGAAATGGGAATATCTCGTGGTACAGTAGAAATAATGTTGCACAGTGATCTCAAGCTGTTTCCATACAAATTAGTATAGAAACAGGTTGACACAACCTAAAAAGCAAAATATATTGGAGTTTGCATAGTGGTCGGAAGGGAAAGATGATGTTCTGTTCAACACTTGGTATTCAGACGAGTCTATTTGCATATTGATGGGACTGTAACAAACAAAATATCCGCTTTGGGCGACAGTAGCTCCACAAATCGTACATGAAAAACAACAACATGGATCTAAAGTAACCGTTTAGTCAGTTTTATCCAGTCACGGATTGATAGGGCCAGTATTTTTCAACGATACAGTTAATTCTCAACGTTATTTGGATATATTAAACAATGATTTTCTACGCAAACTGCTTGCGACTGAGTTGCCTATAGAAACTTAACGGTTTATGCAAGATAGTGCAACTCCTCACATCGCTAATGTTGTGTTGGATTTTATAAATTCAGTTTTGGGTAATCGAGTAATTTCAAATCGCTATCCGGGCCGCCAAAATGGAAGATACTCTTTGCCACCTTTGAGCCCGGATTTAAATCCTTGTGAATTTTTTTATGAGGATGATTAAAAGAGAAACGTTTCCTGTTAATACCCGCAGATCTCATGTAAATGCATGCGCGGATAGTTCAGTTGTGTGAACAGATTCAAGAGGACTTGTATCGCAGAGTCATCAGAAACGTACACATTTGCCTTGAAGAGGTTGTTAGGCGTAATGGCGGCTGTATTGAACACCTTATGCGGTAAAAGAACTTTCATATTAAATTTAAAAATGAATATCTAATCCAAAATTCAAATGTGTCAACTTATTGTGTGCCAGGCAAGAATCTGAAAACGCCCGGCGTAGCTAGTAGTTCGGCTGTCGAGTCTGGCCATGTTTTTTATTAAAATCAATTTTGGCTGCACGAGAGTGGAAATTAAAATTGATGAGTGTTGAATGTGTTTTAAAAGAGATTTGAACAGATGTTTTGTCATGACAAAAGCAATTAAAGCAATTGTTAAATTCTGATTATAATCGATACAATTTCTGACGCTGGCAAAAAATGAAATTTTTTAAGTTAATTATTGTATTTATATTTTTCAAAACAATAAATAATAAAACCAAAATTATTTATTACCGATTCCAAAATTTTCGTCAGCACACTCATTACTCAGGATTTAATGTTTAAACAAAAATCTTTGAGAAAACTCAATAACCCTCAGATCTAAATTGGTAAAATGTATTATGTTCTTCAATTATTACTGTTGAAGAACATAAGAAAGAAGCCGTATTAAGAAACGGAGTCCGACAAGGATGTTCCCTATCTCCGTTACTTTTTAATCTTTACATGGAACTAGCAGTTAATGATGTTAAAGAACAATTTAGATTCGGAGTAATAGTACAAGGTGAAAAGATAAAGATGCTACGATTTGCTGATGATATAGTAATTCTAGCCGAGAGTAAAAAGGATTTAGAAGAAACAATGAACGGCATAGATGAAGTCCTACGCAAGAACTATCGCATGAAAATAAACAAGAACAAAACAAAAGTAATGAAATGTAGTAGAAATAACAAAGATGGACCACTGAATGTGAAAATAGGAGGAGAAAAGATTATGGAGGTAGAAGAATTTTGTTATTTGGGAAGTAGAATTACTAAAGATGGACGAAGCAGGAGCGATATAAAATGCCGAATAGCACAAGCGAAACGAGCCTTCAGTAAGAAATATAATTTGTTTACATCAAAAATTTATTTAAATGTCAGGAAAAGATTTTTGAAAGTATATGTTTGGAGTGTCGCTTTTTATGGAAGTGAAACTTAGACAATCGGAGTATCTGAGAAGAAAAAATTAGAAGCATTTGAAATGTGGTGCTATAGGAGAATGTTAAAAATCAGATGGGTGGATAAAGTGACAAATGAAGAGGTATTGCGGAAAATAGATGAAATAAGAAGCATTTGGAAAGATATAGTTAAAAGATGAGACAAACTTATAGGCCACATACTAAGGCATCCTGGAATAGTCGCTTTAATATTGGAAGGACGGGTAGAGGGAATAAATTGTGTAGGCAGGCCACGTTTGGAATATGTAAAACAAATTTTTAGGGATGTAGGATGTAGAGGGTATACTGTAATGAAACGACTAGCACTAGATAGGGAATCTTGGAGAGCTGCATCAAACCAGTCAAATGACTGAAGACAAAAAAAAAATGTATTATTTTCCCTGTTTGTTAATGCGTTTTTTTTAAAATTTTATTATCAAACATTACTAAATACCTCAATATTTACCAGAGTATGAAATATTTATGTATTTTCCATCGAAATATTTAAAAATGTATTTTTCACACGCTATAAGTTTTAACTCTTATTAAAAAAAAATAAAATAAAAAATGGAAATTTTATCGGGCATCTCCTGTAATTAATTGACAAAAATAAATATATATTTCGGAAATAAATAAATGTTTCCCATTTGAAGAACTCTGAAATTTATTGTAATACAAACTATGCTAGTAGAGAATATCTATTTTTCATTTACAATAGTTTTCGTAAAGTAATTGTTATAATTAGTTTTTGTATTTTTTTTATTCCCTCTCAATTCATAATTTTTTTTTCTTATTTGATTCGGCAGTCTTACAGAGCTTCAACATTTTAATCTCGGGTTCTAACCAGATTTTTTGAAACTTAGGACTAAAGAATAAATTTTTAGAATTTTTTAGAATTGCTGAAAAATTCTACAATAGACTTTTTTTATTATCAAAATATTTATCGTTCGCTTAGTTATAGAATTGCAATTGTTTGAATTAATTTATTAATAATCCGATGAATTTTCTAATAAAAGCGAACGATCTACGATCGATTAGAATAGCTTTATTCAATAGATTGTCACTGTACTAATAGAAAATACAAATACAAAAGCATGCAAAAAGTTAGGTTGTCGGACGGTAAACTGCAAATCTGATTGCGATTGAAATTTATTCTTTCTGCGGTATCAGTCACTTACAGGAAGTTAGAAGCTGCGTGGTCGGTTGAAGTACTGTGGTCTTGAGCACGGTAGACGGCACCGTAAAACATTTCGAAACTATATAATTATAAAATATATAAACAATATTTTATATTTATTAATATAGTATCATTATATACGTATAATATTATATTTATTTCTATATCGATAATAATCTGCTAAAAATAAATCGGAAGAAGCCCGTACAGATTGGATTCCAAATCAAATTATTCGGAAGCCTCTACAAGGTCTCATTAATTCATATCGATCTAACTGCAATTTTGTTTTTCTTAATTCGCTGATAAATTATTTATAACTTCAGAATCGATTTTTTTTTATGTTAATTCTTTTAGTACAAATGTTACCAAACACTTCCATAAAAATCGGATCAGTTAATGACTACTTTATCTCACAGAAATTGGTTTTTATGAATCATTCGAACGGTAAAACTTGGCCATCATCTTTCGTCAATAAATCTAATTTATTTATCATAAATTATCGTTTATCCTGGTTCCCGAATTAGAATTATATTTAATTTATTTCAATTACTTTTTTACAGTTCATGCTGAAATTCCTAGAAGATCTGGAAAGGTGTTAGAAATAAGTAAATTTGACGCTTCGTTTTTTGGTATACCTTATAAACAGGCACACATCATGGATCCATTGTGCCGATTACTCATAGAGAAGTCATATGAAGCCGTTGTCGATGCGGGTACGTTTATTTATTTCCTTAACCGATTCTCAGATTATTTTAGCAATAAGTAAAATAATTACTATATTTTAAATAATTAATTTTCAAAAAGAGAGTGTATACGAGGTGTGGCTATTAAATAACGAGACTAAATCTGCTACAGAAGAACTGCGCATGCGCCAAATTCGTACGACCGATAGCTGTGTAGCATGAAGCATTCTCTTTCGATTGTTGCAACTGCAGTTTCTGTAGACAAATTAGTCTGGCCGTGGCCTTCGTTTGGATAACATCTGTTTTTTTTTTTTGTTTTACCGAAAAAATGATAAGCATTTTATTAGAGCAAAGAACTGTCGTGAAATTTCAAATGAAACTTGGAAAAACTGCTACTGAAACTTATCTTTTATTAAAAATAGTATATGACAATTAATGTCTATCACGTGCGCGGGTTTTTGAGTGGTTTAAGCGTTTCCAAAATGGCCGAGAAGACGTTGAAGATGATCTTCATCCGGGTCGCCCTTCCACGTCAAAAACGGATAAAAATATTGAAAAAAAAATGGTAATCTGATCCGATCTGACCGTCAGTTAACTATTCTTATCTTTATTCAAAGTCCTTGCTCAACTCCGTGACAAAATAAGAAAAAACTACCCGAATTGTGGAAAAACAAGTCATGGGTTCTTCATCAGGACAACGCACCGGCTGACACTGCATTGTCTGTCAAGACGTTTCTAACCAAGTATAACATCCCAGTGTTAGACCACCCGTCTTATTCGCCTGAAATGGCACCATGTAGCTTTTATCTGTTCCCCAAAGTCAAATCTGCATTAAAAGGAACAAGATTTCAGACCGTTGAAGCTGTGAAAGAAAAAGCGACACGCGTCATGAAAGAACTCAGAGAAGATGACTTCTAGCACTGTTTCGAATAACTGAAAATTCGCATGGAGCATTGTAGAGCTAGTGGAAGGGTGTATATTGAAGGCGATAATAACTAAATATGTGTAAATTTAAAACAGAATATTTTACAGCATTAGTCTCATTATTTAATAGCCACACCTCATATAAACCTCTGTTAGAGAATAAAGCTTACAGAAGACAACTATTTTTTTTTACTTCCGACTTTTTGCCCTACTAGTAGGTCTGTATATAAAGATACTAAAATGTTATATATGGATATTCAGGGCATGAATCTAAATTAGTATGCAGAGGGTAATGATTTTGAATATTTCATAAAAATTTACGGTGCTTCACTTCAAAGTTTAGCCGAATAGAGGTTACAATTGAGGAATTATGTCTTAATATTTTGGCAGTTTTTGGATATCGGAATAGTAGTCTCTTAACCCACTGCCCTTAGCTTCTTTGTTCTCTCAGATTAATCATAAACCCTGGTGGTGTAGTCATTTGTGTGAATGTCAATGCAGTTTTTAAGAAAAGAAATTTTAAGTTATTTTACTATTGAAGATGAATTCAAAGTAGGCAAAATAAATATTTTAATCAGAAAATCAGTAAACCTATACCTGTAGTCGGTGTTCATAATCTACCAAATAGTGTCTTTAAACTTTCACAGAGTATTTAGTAGGTCCCTAAGCAACCTATTATCTAATTAAAAGTGTTAAAAAAATAAAAAATTTAAACATTTATAGATTTAGTTGTCTAATGTAGAGTTATGTTAAAGTTATAATGTAGAATTCAAGGCTTACAAAAAATATTAAAAAGAAGCTGAATTTAATTTAAAACAGCCAATCTACACCCTGACCAGAGAAACACCATAAAATAAATTGGCAGTGGATAATAATACGGTAGACTGGGTCTTCATCTGTAGTTGCTACAACTGTTGCAGATTACCATGTTATTCAACTTCCCTACTCACCCATTAAATAGGTGTGAAGAGCTCAAAGAGTTTTACATGTAAACGTGCACATAAATGTATATAACTGCACTAAATAATATTAATTGGGATATTAAGTTTAAGATGGGTTTAGAATTAGTGTGTTTACTGGGAAATTAAATGAACATTTTAATTAAATTAATTAGTCACTTGTCAGTCTACTAGCAAAAAAATAAAATAAAAAATGATAAATAAAATTTAATTGATGGTAACAAAAATGTTTACAATGAGAAAAAGTGATAAAAGTAATATTAGATTAAAAGATTTGTTTAAGAAGTTACAACGACTTACTGAGTTTTCTAAAAGGTTCTTTGATTATAAACTACCTGAAATAACTAATACAACTAAAACTGGCACGGTCAGTTGTCAGTAATTCTATGAGAAACCAAAAACAGATAAGCAGAAGATAATACAAATAGTTGGTTAAAGTCTTAAAATGTTGGATGGAACAAGCATAAATGAGCTAAATAGTAGTGTAATTAAATCGTCTACGCATATATAACACAGCATCATTATTGCCTCTTCTTATTAGTAATGCATTTTCTTGACCAACTAATGATAGCAAAGGTGTGATTCTGTGTTCAAAAATATTGGTATTAACCAGGAGATGTTTAATTATCAACTGATTTCTATCCTTTCAGGTGCATCAAATTCTTTGTAAAATAAATGCATTCTAGGTTAATATCATTCTGCGATGAAAATGAAATGCCTTTTCAAGTCTAAAGTGGTTTTATTATTAGAATTCAGTTTAGACTTATAATGATAACAACCTGCACTATTAATGCTTCAAATTGTTAAGACATTATTCAAAGTATTGTAAACAAGGAATAGATTACTGGAATCTTTTAGATAAAGTGCTTCAGTATTATAGCATTAAAAGACAAAATTACAAGTTTCTAAATTTCAATTCATTAAGCATGAAACGGTATACTTTTTTGTATTCATCAGAAAGTACTTTTAACTTTAATACATTAGAAATTAAATTTGGTATCTCTCACTCCTATTTTTAGGTCTGTTTTTATTTATTATTTGTAAAAATGATGTTGACTTCATTTGGAATGAAGTAAAAACTGTGCTGTACGATAATTATGAAATATTAATTTTAAAGAACAGAAGTCCACATTAACAACAATATCAATGAGATTTTCAGTGTTATAACTGGTAAAAATTAAAATTAAATCATCTGTAAATAGTTTAATGGTAAAAAAACACATTGAATTTGAAAGCTGTGTTTTCATAAAGCATTGATTCTCAAACATTTTTGCCTATCGCCTACATTGAGAATCAAAAATTTTTAGAGCCCTCCCAAAATTTACCATCTGTTAAAAATAATAATTGCAATTGCTGTTTTTAAGATGGGCACTTAAAAACAGCAATTGCCATTATTTTTTTTAAATGTGGCATATTCTATTTCTGAGTTGAAACTTACATTTTAAATGAGAGGAATTTGTCACTGTTTTTTTTTTTAATTTGATGATTTTTGAAATCTGAAGTTTACTGTCAAAAAGTAGAGTATTGAAGCTTATTTTTTTTATTTGTCCCTGTAAGCTTCTTCGTTGCAAAGTTAAAGTAGTTTGAATACAATCATTTTTAAAATGTAATAAAATATAGGTGTACCTTTAATCTTTTGTACTAGTGTAGTAGGTATTTAATTTTAGTTTGAAATATCAGGAAAACACAATTGTTTACCTTTTTTTTAATCAGCCATTGCCTTCCTAGACTGCCTGAATGCCCCCAATTTTCTGTGGGCCTTCTACCACCTCCCCTGAAGGCCTCCAGCACCCACAAGGGTGTTATTGACACCCACAAGGGTGTCTTATTAAGTGGGCTCCACTTTGAGAATGAATGTCATAGAGGATGAACGATCTCTTACTAAATCAAAATTGTGTAAAATTTTTAGTTTTAAATTATATGATGTTTTAAAGCAAAATTACTATATAGATCGGTTATGTTTAAGCTTATTTAAGGGATTATTTGTAATGCAAAGGCTAAAAATCTTTCTAATGAAAGTTTACTAAGGGATTTTTTTATATTATGTACTTTTTTACTTTCATATGTGTTGTGGAATTGAGTTTCTGATATCTCTTCATTACAAAATATTTCAAGGGATCTTTCCTTCAAAAAGCAGTCATCAGATGCCTATCTATCTTAAAATTTGATACTTCTTGCAGAAATGCACTTAAGAGATTAAATATTTTGACCATGAGCTATCTATTTATTCTCAATATGATGTTGTTATGACAGACCCAAAACATAAAGTATAATTATAGTATTCATAGGCAGAATACTAGCAACAAAATCAACTTACACGTAGTTATTGCAAAGATGGACCACTGAATGTGAAAATAGGAGGAGAAAAGATTATGGAGGTAGAAGAATTTTGTTATTTGGGAAGTAGAATTACTAAAGATGGACGAAGCAGGAGCGATATAAAATGCCGAATAGCACAAGCTAAATGAGCCTTCAATAAGAAATATAATTTGTTTACATCAAAAATTAATTTAAATGTCAGGAAAAGATTTTTGAAAGTGTATGTTTGGAGTGTCGCTTTATATGGAAGTGAAACTTGGACGATCGGAGTATCTGAGAAGAAAAGATTAGAAGCTTTTGAAATGTGGTGCTATGGGAGAATGTTAAAAATCAGATGGGTGGATAAAGTGACAAATGAAGAGGTATTGCGGCAAATAGATAAAGAAAGAAGCATTTGGAAAAATATAGTTAAAAGAAGAGACAGACTTATAGGCCACATACTAAGGCATCCTGGAATAGTCGCTTTAATATTGGAAGGACAGGTAGAAGGAAAAAATTGTGTAGGCAGGCCACGTTTGGAATATGTAAAACAAATTGTTAGGGATGTAGGATGTAGAGGGTATACTGTAATGAAACGACTAGCACTAGATAGGGAATCTTGGAGAGCTGCATCAAACCAGTCAAATGACTGAAGACAAAAAAAAAACATAGTTATTGAACCACTAGATTAAAACGTCACCCAGGTGCAACTCAATAATTTCGCTTAATACTTTCCATAATGATGTAAATGTACTCTGCAAAACCTACTTAGCATATGTGATAAATTGATCATTAGTTTTATTCAAGAAATGAACATTTTTGAAGAATCTGGTAAATTAAAAGGAGGTTTTACACTTTTAATCATTACAAATCAGTGCATATTACTTTATGTTTAATAAAAAATAAGGTACAAATAAGTAATTGTAACATTTTGAATCACATAATGTATTTTCTTTTAATTAAGTTAACCTATAATTATCTAGAAGAAATGTTTGCAAAAATCTGTTGATATCAGAATATATCTCTAATTTGATCAACTCTTTGTGTGTAGAAAAAAAATTGATTCAAAATTCTCAAATTAATTCAAGTGGGGTTCACAAAAGTTCCACTTTGAGGTATTTTTTGGAGGGATAGATTTGAAATTCTTTAATTTTCCTATGAAAATTAATCCATTTATGATATTAATGTCTATGATATATTTCAAATAATTTTTTGGAGCATACATGGCCTTGTATTACCCTGCTGGATCTTCTGTTTATCTTAATGTTGTACATTTTTAATAACAGTTTATTAAAACATTATCATAATCAGCTCAGTGAACAAACAGGAAACCTCTTCATCTCTTACTTTAATAGTAAACCAGGCACAGAATATTTCTTAGTCTGGAAGTGGGGGTGTGCTACTTTCAGGAACAACTTGTATTTCATATTATAAACACTAATTAGAAACTAAAGATTATCAATAGTGTTATGGCACGTAATATTCAATATTATTTAGTAGTTAACTTATATTTATTGCTGAAACTGATTATATATTTGTAATGATAATAGAAGTAAAACGTATTGATATAACTTGAGGAGATACAGACATACAATTATAATAAAGAATTAATTTTTTTATTATATTCATCATTAATACTCTCATCATTAACAATACATATTTGTTCCACTCTTTCTTGGTCAAGTATTTTAATAAAAGTAAACATTTAGACAAGTCCATTAATGCATTTGTTTGGTAAGAAACGTTATGCATTCCACTGCTCCGACTTACCCTAATCTTTAATCAAATCATTAAATATCAATTTATACAGTATTTAATTTCTGGACTTTAAACACTTATACACTTTTCTGATTTTCAGAAAAAAACAATGCAGTGATGAACATGATTGTATTGGTCATTGACTATAATAATAATAATAATAATTATTACTCTTTCAAAGATTTTCTAACTTAAAAAAATTGAAACCCAATCACAATTGTTTAAATTTAAGTTGAAACAAAATTAAAACATTTTAACCTGTCTAATGATTAGCTTCCCATTCTTTAATACAAACTATCTACCAATCCTGACCAACAAGCACATAAAAACCTTCATAATATGTACATCTTACAATTTTTTAATAATTACTTGCAAAGTAATTCATTGCTAATTAACAGAAAATAGTCTTCTACAATACTAAATTAAATGGCAGCAGATTTCTGTAAATTTTAAAACTAACAGTTTTTGTTGTACTTCAACTATCTTGTACATTTCAATAATAATTTGTAATATGGGGAAAATTAGGTGTTTTTCTCAAGTAAATGTAAAAAATGAACAGAATAACATCTACTTTGATACCTTCAAAGTAATTCATGGTAAAATTCATATAAAAAACAACTAAAATTCTTATATAATCTTTGTAAATATTTAACTTAGGTCTATATCAAAATTCTAGTTTTTAAAATTCTCTGCTACATCTATTAAATATATTAATTAGTAATTAATTATTTTCCATCAAATGTAAGTGGAAAAGTAAATAAAAAATTAAATAGTGATTTATTTTGTTATAGGGTGCAATCCTAAAGAACTAAAAGGATCAAAAACAGGTGTTTTTATTGGTATAAGTATCAGTGAATCTGAAAGAACATGGATGTATGAAAGAGCAAAAGAAAATATCATTGGATTATTATGCACTAAATCAACCTTTGCCGCTTATGTATCCTACTGCCTTGGACTAGATGGTAAGATACAAAAATATATAATTTTTTTATAAATCCTTACTAAAAACACTATTTTGGAGTGGATTTAAAAAAAATGTTGTAGTATATTATTGAAAGTAATTCAAGACATATAAAGCGTTATAATTGTGGAAATTGTGATTTACTCACATGTCTTTCTATTATTATCTCTATAAACAAACACATATTTGATGGAGTAATGACCACTGGACAGTATTCCCCCAAATGGTCCTTAGTGCAGTAAAGCAAATTTATTTCTCAGTTTGTTCCAAATACACTACTTCACTAGTTATTTATTCAATTTAACTACATTAACATTTAATCTATTTTTACTGCTTGGCAACAGTTTCTTTCAGTTTTCTTTCCTTTGTATTCCCAAATCTCCTTGGAAAATTTTTAAAACATAATATGATCATCAGCAATAATAGTTTCTTTTTTAAGTCCTAGTGTGAGATATGTTTATAAATCAAGAGGTAAAGTCTTATTCATAAGCAATTCAGTTACATAAATTACAGGGTCATTCACGGGAACCGGATGTTTTTGAAGTGGGTTGTACTCGGGCGTTCGTGGTGCGAGGGGCACGTGGCTGGTGTCTGACGTTCCCTTTGTTCATAGCATTTACATTTTAGTCGTTGAGATAGAGCCGTGGACGCTAGACCAACGCCTGTACGCGTATGACAGTTTTGTGCGAAATGACGAATCCGTAACTGCTGTTCAGCGAGATTTCCGCCGTCAGTTTAATATCCATCATAATGCAAGTGTCCCTTCTCGTAACACAATATTGCGATGGGTAAACAACCTTCGAACAAGTGGTTCAATATTGAAGAAAAAACCACCGGGTCCCCGACGAACTGCTAGCACTCCGGAGAACATCGAACGAGTAAGGGAAGCCATTGTCAGAAGCCCACGCCGCTCTATTCAGAAGCATTCAGCAGCGCTTCAAATGAACACAAGTACGTTAAGACGAAACCTGCATACAGACCTGCATTTCCATCCTTACAAGATAGCCGTCGTGCAGCAGTTAAACGAGCAAGATTTCACGCAGCGATTACAATTTTGTCGATAAATGCTTACCGATTTTGAAGAAAATGAATGAAAATTTGTTATTGTTAATGAGTGACGAAGCCCATTTTCATCTGAATGGCTTCGTCAACAAACAGAATTGCCGGTATTGGGCAGAAAGAAACCCACATCAGCTTCACGAGAGATCACTTCATAGCCAACAGTGTCTGGTGTGCAATACGAAAGGTCGGTTTTATTGGACCATATATTTTTTTTAGAAAGTGACGGTGCCGTAACTGTAACAGCTGATCGTTACATTGCGATGTTGAATACGTTTTTCATCCCTGAGTTACGAAACCGGGGAATCAATTTTCAAAACGTGTTATTCCAGCAGGATGGAGCTACAGCGCACACAGCGAGGGCAACGACGGCTGTTCTCCGTAACTTGTTTCCGGGACGGATCGTTTCCAGATTCGGCGACATTCCTTGGCCCCCTCGGTCCCCCGACTTGAATATTTGTGATTTTTTTCTTTGGGGGTTTCTGAAATCGCGTGTGTACGGGAATAAACCGCGTACATTGGAGGACCTAAAGATCGCAATTCGTCATCACGTCACCCAGATTGATGTAGACATGCTGCAAAGAATTGAGGCCAGTTACCGAGAAAGGCTACAACAATGTATTGCCCAAAATGGACTTCACCTGCCGGACATAATTTTTCGTTCATGAGTAAGTAACAAATGCTTTGATTTAACAAGTGTTTCAGTACTAATAAAACTTTTTTAAAGTAAATATTCAATTTTTTATGATTATTTTAAAAACATCCGGTTCCCGTGAATGAATCTGTATATAATGTTATCATCTACATAGTTTACGGGTCTACTAATTACATTATAATAGGTTATTTTTTGGTGATATCAATGTATTGATTTATTATTAAAAATGCTAGTAAAAATAATTTATAATAAATCTATATAACCATAATAAAAATAATAATTAAACAATAAAATAATATTATAACGTTAAAATAAAACACCGCAAATAAAGTAAACCATAAAAATCAGCAGCAGTAGTAGAACAGTTTACTTGCATTAAATGCCCTGTTCCAGGCCTTACATTGAAACAAAGCAAAAAAGCAACACCCAAAAGAATAAACGCTAAAGCTAAACTATAGGAACAGCACTATAGCACTAAAAAAGTTTAAAAAACCAATTGAAAGAATCCCAGTAAATAAAAATTAACAGAATTAATTTTAACAGAAAAATTGTTAATTGATTTTAACAGAATTAATTTTCTGTTAAAATTTACTGTTTTTTTTTTTCTTAAACTCAAAGATTTTTGTATTGTAGTTTATTAGTATGAGTTAAAAAAAAAATTATTTCTGTTATAAAAAGTAGTTTTGTTATAATTATTATGATTGTTAGTGTTATTATAATGTGTTTCATATTATTGGTGTTATTTTTGGGATCAAGATCCACATAAATAATATACATGTAGTTTTTATTTGACAAATAAATTGGTTTAATTTTGAGGTTGATTCTGTTCATTCTTTATTTAATTTGCATTTTAATGGTCATTTTTTATTTGTAGTTTTCATTTGTGTTTTTTTTTTTCATAATTACACTAATTGAAAACAAAGTATTATTACATCAAAGACATTAACAAAAATTAACACCCTAACTGATATAATTAATAAATAAATTATTTATCTGTAATACCATATTATTAAATTAATTTTAAAATGATTGATTATATTTGATTTTATAACTATATCATGAATGTTTACTAAAATTTATCCAAATTTTATGCTTTCTATAAAAATTCATTAAATATCTTAAATTGCCATTGACACCATGAAATATTGCCAACTATATATAAGTTTTTAGAATAAATATTCACATCCCCTGACTAATTGGTTTCGGATTAACTTCATCAAAGAATTCAGTATTTTCATTTATGATCAGAATGTTGCATCAGTCCAGTTGATAAACGAAAAATTAAAAGTGTAATTTTTTTGAAAATGGTACAGATTGGGTATGGTGGACCTTCCAGCAAATATTTTTGAAAAATTACTTGTTTTGTATGCAGATTCAGTCACAAGAAGACTACCAGGCAAATTTTTATGAAATGCTTAACTCCAATAGAGAACATTTTTAACATTTGAGACTTATACTAATCTGTTAATTAATAAATAAAAGAATTGCAAATTAAAACAACTGGGCATCATTTCCTACTAGAAAATAAACAGTTTTCTTTTATAAATTATAAATAAATTTCTTTAGATATAATATCTAGTAGCATTGATTTCCAGGTTCATGTTTTGTCCCGTAAATAAACAATGAATGCGAGAAAAGTTTTTAAAATATGTATGTATATTTATATGAAATATAAACCATCAAACCACAGTAATTAGATAAGTTATTATTACCATATTAATTCCAATAATCGATTTTTCCAAAATCCCACATCTTCAGTTAGTATTGAATTCTACAGTCTCATTAAAATATATTTATAATTTATAATGAATATATATTTATAATAAATCAATTATTAAAATTAATATGCTAAGAATAACTTATCTAATTTACTTTGTTTTGGTGGTTTATATTTTGTGTAATATTAGATTTTACTAATAATACTAGATTTACAGTAGTCATTATGTTAATGAATTATTTGAATTTTCAAAAAAATATGTGTGTGTGTGTGTTTATACGTACATACACACGCATTTAAAAAAATTTTTTTCATTTGATATTTTTTTCCAAAATGAATGAAACCATAAAAAATTGTTTTTTATTTTTTTCTTTTTTCTTTTTTTTAATAATACAGAGATTCTTAAATCAAGAAAAAAATTTAAATGGAGCAATACCCTTCTGTAAATATGTTTTGTTAAAAGATAGAAAATACTATGATCATTCTTAAGATTAATTCCCAAACAAATCTCATTAAAATAGTTTTTACTGCTATAATATAATCAATAAACAATTAACCTACAAAAATGGCATAAAATGAGATACAAAAACATGCTTGCATCAGTTTAAAGGGTAAGGAGGTTACGAGGCTTAGTAATCAAGTGAGCAAAAATTCCATGTCATTATTAAACTTCTTACTGACTTCAGAAGCAAAAAGCCTTTTTAAAAAAGGTAGAATAACACTTAATAGAGGGGGTAGGAAAGATAATGTGCATGAGGAACAAGGGATTTTGAAATTTTAACCCCAATTGTGTGTTTTGCTTTTACTTGAAACTAGAACACATTTGACAAAGAAGTCACATAATTTCAGTCTTTGTAAATTTAAGGGAGCCAGAGGTTTTATGGTGCCTGAAAAGGATGATAGCATTGAGTTTCTTTTTGTCCTCAGAAGCAGAAAAGTTTTTTCAAATTGTACTTTGAAATCAGGGTGATCCAAGGTTAGTTACAGGATTACACTTTTAACCCACCGGGTTGGTCTAGTGGTGAACGCGTCTTCCCAAATCAGCTAATTTGGAAGTCGAGAGTTCCAGTGTTCAAGTCCTAGTAAAGTCAGTTATTTTTACACGGATTAGAATTCTAGATCGTGGATACCAGTGTTCTTTAGTGGTTGGGTTTCAATTAACCACACATCTCAGGAATGGTTGAACTGAGACTACAAGACTACATTTCATTTGCACTCATACATATCATCCTCATTCATTCTCTGAAGCATTATCTGAACGGTAATTACTGGAGGCTAAACAGGAAAAAGAAAGGCATTACACTTTTATTAAAAATGGATATGACAACTATGCCAGATACAGAGAATCAAATCTCATAGTTTGGTGAGCTTAAGTATGGCTATAAAAAGTTTCCTTGCAATCATCACATTTTATTATTTATTTTTGTATCGCTAATCAAATTCTTAAAAAAAAGTACAATAAGAGTGAAATTAGGGGCATTTATTACATATGAGGTGTGTGAAAAAAGTAATGATATTGGTAACACTGCGAGCCATCTGGCAACGCTGTGTCTACCGGTCTGTGCTAGACCGGTTTGTTCATCCCTTCCACATGCTCAGTACAAGTTTCAACTCCGTTCAGCCAACACATTATTTTTGACAGTACCATCAGTGAAATTGTGTTTTTGTTGTGTGTTATGAAAATGAAGCATCGGAATTTAGAGCAATGTTGTGCAATCAAGTTTTGTGTTAAACTTGGGGAATCCGCGAGTGTGACCTTTGAATTGAAACAGGCCTACGGGGAACATTGCTTATCAAGAGCACAAGTTTTCCGCTGGCACAAATCATTTTTGGAATCAACTTCAAAATCTGACGAAAACGTTGAGCGTGTGAGGATTCTTGTGAGATCAGACCGTCGTTTAACAATAAGGATGATGAGCGAACAGTTAAATTTAAACACTTTCACCGTACATCAAATTTTGACAGACGATTTGGACATGCGAAAGGTTTGTGCGAAATTGTTGCCGAAAACCCTCACAACGAAATAGAAGGACAATCGAAGAAACGTGTGAGTTGATCTTCTTGAGAGGCTTGACAATGACCAAGAATTCTTCAATCGTATGATCACAGGTGTTGAATCCTGGATATTTGAGTACAATCCTGAAACAAAGCGGCAAAGCGAAGAGTGGCACACTCCGTCATCTCCTCGACCGAAAAAATGTCGAATTAGCAAATCAAAGATCTAAACCATGCTGATTTGCTTTTTTGACAGTAGGGGTATCATGCATAAAGAATTTGTCCCTCCAGGACAAACTGTCAACCAAGTGTTTTACAAAGGTGTCCTTGAAAGGCTCAGGAAAAGAGGGATTCGCGTGAGACCAGACATTGCAGACAAGTGGATGCTTCATCATGACAATGCCCCGTGTCACACGGCCATTTCCATCATAAAACTTTTGACCTCAAAACACATTCCTACGGTTCCTCAACCCCCCTACTCACTTGATTTGAGTCCTTGTGACTTTTTCCTTTTCCCGAAATTGAAAATGTCTTAAAAGGACGTCATTTTGGAACTCTAGAGAACATTCAAAAGACTGTGACCGACCAGTTAAAAGCCCTACCAGTTGAAGCCTTCCAGCGCTGCTACCAGGAGTGGGAACAACGACTCCGCCGGTGTATAACAACCCAAAGGAACTACTTTGAAGGGGATAATGTTGTTTGAAAAAAATAGAAACTTTGGTAAGTAAAAAGTCAGACTTTGACTTTTTTCTACTTTTTTCACACACCTCAGACTCATACTCTATGTCAGTTGGGAAAAGAAATTACCTTTTAAATAAGTATATCTTTATTATGATCGGTACATAATATTACACTATATATATATATGTACAATGTTATTATAAGTGTAAAAATATAAATAATAAAATATACAGAGTGTATCACGAAGTTCTCTTGGGACTTTAATAACCTATTCTACTCATGAAAATAATGGAAAAAGTTCATGTAAACATATGTCCTAAAATGCTTTGTTTACGAGTCTACAGCTAGTGAAAGATTTCGCTTGGGTTTCTGCTACCTTTGTGAAATGAGGTCATACTAAAATTTTTAGGACTAATTAACGAGAAAAATTTGTAATTTCATATGGTCTTTGACCTAAAAATTGAATAGAATAGGTCCCAGAACCGTATCTGCAGTAGATTTTGAAAAATATTGGGTGAAAAGCAATAAATTGTGATAAAAACCTGTTTTTTTTATGTTTGACGTACAATAACATTGTTAAATGAATAATAAACACGTAAAACTATTAAAGAATTTAATGCTGAACAAGATGATTAAGATAAGTTGAATAAAACAAAGAAACGTTAGAAAAATTTGAATTTTATTTAGGAGTAGTACACCAGACCAAAGTGCATCATTATTACCAGTTTATAATAAATATTCAAAAATGAGCCGGCCTATTTTCAACACATTTCTTGGCACGCTTCTGTACGTTAGTTGTTCTTATTAGTTCTTCAGGGCTGTCATTAAATTGCTCAGACACATCCATAACGGGACAATTAATTCCCCAAGAGAATGTATTTTTGTTTTGTATAAAATATTTTTCATCCATCCTCAGATGCAAAAATCTAAAGGTGTTAGATCAGGCGATCTTGGTGGCCAGGAATCTGGATCTCCACGACCGATCCATTTCTCATGGAAATTATGATTTTAGTGAGTGGAAACGGCACAAGAGAAGTGGGGAGACGCGCCATCATGCTAGAGGTATAATTTGTATCTAGCGCTAGAGGAAAATCTTCAAGCAGCTGCGTCAATTCTTCTTGAAGAAAGTGCAAGTAGACCTAAGCATTTAAGTGACCAGGTAATATGAACGGTCCAAACAGGTGATTGTGAAGAAGACCAGATCATATAGTGACGGTAAATCGGTGTTGAAAATGCCTTCTACCGTTTCATGAGTATTTACTTCTACCCATGTATTCTCACTGCGTAAGTTGTTGACGCCATTTCGTGTGAAATTTGCCTTAACAAAACATACTTGTATTGTTAACGATTTGAATTCCATTTGCAGAATTCCAAGCTACGCGGACCGTCCGCTGGATGTAGATGTTGAACTACCTGGTTAAGATAAAGATAATACTTGTTTTGTTTCAGTTTCCTCCAAACCATCGAATGCGAAACGCCGATCCACTTAGAAAGACGCCCTGTACTGATGCCAGGACTACGGTAAACTGCATTGATAAAAATATCATCAATAATAGCGTCGATTTGGACAGATCGTTCGTAGCTGGTACGAATGCTAGGCAGTGAACTGTTTCCCGAAGATTGCGAAAAGTCGTGCTAAATGTTTTAGGATTTGGAATCCTACGATTCGGAAAACGTATTTTATATTCTATTGCAGCAGCTGTAGCATTACCGTTACGCACACCCAAAATGAATACCATATCAGCGTATTGCTGTTGTAAATAATCACGGCCTTACTTCAATGGCAAATCGATTACGTTCAAACTAAAGCACACAGAAAACCTTCGCTAATGACAGCACAGTTCACAGTACCCGATATACCTTACGTAATGATTTAAAAGCTAATACAATATTGCGCATTATTGATGAGCTGCTGTTATTTTATTGCCAACTTTGAAATAGTAATTTTTTTAATAACCTATTGTATTTCTGTGATTAATAAAAAGGTTATCTAAATAATTTTTGTGTAATTTCCAGTTTTTTATTTTTTTATTATTTTTTAACAGTATACTTTGTATTTACAAATTTTTCACATCATCAAAAAATAATCTGGTTTTTGTTTACATTAAATAAGTACTTTTATGATGAATGTAGTAATGTACTATTTCTAAATAAAATTCGAATTTTTCTACCTTTTCTTTTTTTATTAAACTTATCAAACACCATTTTGTTAAAAATTAAATTCACACAGACAATTCAGTACACTCTGTACACAGTGTCATAAATATAAAAATATAAATTATAACATTTCTAAAACCACAATACTATGAATTGCTTCAGAATTTGTTAAGATTATACTGGACAAACAAATGTAACCTCTCTCTTTTTCTAATAACACAGATGTAAATATCTTTGTAAGGCTATTGAAATAGAAATTAAAAAGAAATTGTAACTACATTTCTTAAATTTGGGTAATATAATTTCAATAGGATTCTGGCCCTCAATGAAGTTAGCAGAATGCGGAAAATGACTCTATTGAATGTAAAATAGTATCAAGGAAGGAAGTTTACACTTCAGTTTAAGGAAATACACTTAAGTCGTTTTTTTTTTAATTTCACACATCTCCAATGGATTAAAACTATCTGCTTTTAAATGTCAAGACTTCTAGTTTATCCCTTGGATTAAGCCTTCCATATTAGAGATGATGTTATAAGGTTAACGACTTTTTTCATTTAATAACATTTTTTAAGCAAGGAATACATGAATTGTGCTGTTACAGCATAAGAATATAATAAATAAAATTCATGATAGGAAGTCAGTGATCAAGCATTTGCCCTGAGATCTCTTCTATACAGCTTATTTGTGAGTAAATTTTATAAGAAAGTTACAAAATGTGATTTGAACCAATGAAATGTTTTGGTATAATGTACTTGTAAACATATTCAAATACATTTATAATTATTTGCAAAAATATCAAAATTTTCTATAAAATATTCCTTTAATCTAAAGCAAACTATAGTATAATAATAATTAACTGATTACAGGGCCTAGTTATGCAGTGGATACAGCATGTTCAAGCAGTATGTATGCGTTAGAAAATGCATACAAGGCTATAAAGCAGGGCAGATGTGAAGCAGCACTGGTTGCTGGAATGAATCTTTGTCTCCATCCCTACATAACTCTTCAATTTGCCAGTTTGGGTGTTCTCTCACCAGATGGAAGGTGTAAAACATTTGATGAAAAAGGTATATTTAACATTTTTTTTATAACATATTTTTCCAATCACCTGAAGAAGTAATTTTTATTAAAAAATACAATCATGAAGATATTTTGCTGCATTTTACATTTCTATGGTGAATAATTTTTTTTTGTAGATAATAAAACAATAAAATTTAAATCTGTTTTCTACTTTTTGAAACAATTTACAATTTTAATTGTACAGTAAACACATCATCTCCATAAACTATATTCTCCAGTATTAGAGCAGAATTCAACTTTTTGTTTCACTCAGGTGGCTTTTTCTTGTAATTTATTGTCATAAGAGAGCTGAATTCATATAAAATCAAAATTGCAATTTATTTGAATTGAATTTGAATTATAATAATAATTTTAATTGTGAATGGCTTGTCTACATTTAGAATAAAACTCAGTTCTAATATAGTTATTTGTGTTTTTTTGCTTTGGGTCCATTAAACAGTTAAAATGATATTGATTATATCTTATATATAGTAATAATTATTTTATCTTCATTACTCTTCTTAGAGTGGTTATCATTATATGTTTTACTGACTATGCACCATCAAAAATGACACTAATTGCTCTTTTGGTTAACAAAGTTATAAGGTAGAAAAAAAACAACGTAATAAAAAATCCAAAGAAGTTTGTGCTTATTCACAAATTCCTGTTCATGCAGATCTTTCAGTTGTTGTAATCTTTTTTTCAACCTCTAATGGACTGAACCTGTTTATACAGGTTCAGTCCATTAGAGGTTGAAGAGATTAAGGACAGTAAAAATATTCAAAAAGTAAACTTCAATTATTAATAAAGTTATGGGGAAAGAATAAAAAAACAGATGATTAAATATGCTTATATTGGTGAAAAATATAATTCATGAAGTAATATTAAGGTTCCATTCACATGTATCTCAGATGCAGTCCAGGAATTCTGAAAGTGAAGAATTCTAATATCAGACTGTTCTGATTGTTAGCTGTTGAATTTAATATATTTAGGAGTGATTACTAATGTGATAAGGTGCTTCTTTTATAAATTAAATTTTCATCAATGAACATTTCAAAAAGCTGTCAAATTTCATGGTATTGTGGAATACCTCTCTTGAACGCCAATTGATTACAATCTACAGATGTCCTGGTGAGTCTTCAGTATACAGCAAAGTTCTAAATAAATTATTTGGTAAACTGAATTCTAAAAACAGAATATTTTTTACCTTTCCAACCACGTAGTGGTTGGAAAGAAGCCACTAACGTTTGCACAGTTTTGACTTCTTTTTCTTTTCCCAATTCCATTCTTTTGCTCTGTTGTTGTGGTCTTTCTTCCATCCATCTTTCAGGTTTATACCCTTCTTTTTCATTCTTTCTGGAAACTTTCTGGAAATTCTTTCTTGAATCACTTTTCTAAATTTATCTCCGTCTTTACAACACAGATCCTTAGAAATGCTTAATGTTTTTAGATCTGTTTCTATTTCTTTAAACTCGTTGGTCTTTGTGGCTCTGTATAGAAATTAAATATTTGTTTTATCAATATTTGGTTGTTCATTTTGCATAAAGTCTATAAAATTGTAATCTTTTCTGGAATAAATTCCCTATTTTTTATATATGTAAATTTCTTTTTCACTTTTCAATTTGTAAATTCCATCTTCATATTTTGGTACATAAATCTTTCTTAAAATTTTTTTTTGTACTTTTGCTATTTCTTTTTCTGAAAAAAACTGTAGACATTCTGCCCCATACAGTGCTTCTGGTAGGATTATAGTTTTATAGTGCAATTTGAAGTTATGCGACAGGGATTTTTTATTGCAAATGTTCTTCGTGAGATGTTAGGCATTTTCATTTTTCGTACTCTAATATTCATGCCATTTTTTGCAGTTATATTCAGTGTTATGATTTCTTCCAAATATTAAAATTTTTGAACTCTACTTATTTCTTTATTGTCAGACATTTTAAGGGTCCGAGTTCTGTCATTGTCATTGGAAAACCAGTGAAAAAACTTCATAAGGAAGTTTTTCATTATTTTATTGAAAGGAAGAAAAAACTGTTCTGAAGAAGCAGAAATCTCAGCCAAAATACTTATAATTAAAAAAATCAGAAAGTGATAAAATTAATTTTTAATAAAAAAATTCTAAATAAATAATACAGTATACTCATTAAATGTGTTATGGTTGTAATTCAAACATTTTTCTGGAAGTGTTTATTTTTTACACAGATGTGTGATACCTTAATTAAATTAATTTATGTTATAAATAGAAAATTTATTCGTTTCACTTCGTCTTTTTCAGGTGCAGAATTAAATTTTAAGTTTATGGATCAGGTTTATATTCGTTATTCGGTCTTAAATAAACTATATGTTTTCTGAACTGTCCTGCCTACAAACATAAGGCTGTTGCCTGAATTGTCACTTTAATATCTATTATTCTTTCTTAATGTTAAATTTAAAAAAACTAAGAAATATTTTGTAAATCAATTTCATCAGCGTTAAAATATTCATAAACTTTCTAAATCCCTAAATTTCTCAAGAAGTTGTTTTACCCTGAGGTTACAATTGAGAAAATGTGACTTCTGCTTCTGTTTTAGATTAATAATTATATCAAAACAAATAAAATGTTAATATGATTATATTAACATCATAAATAATACATCGAAAACTATTTAAAAACATTTTTACAAAAATACCCCTAAATATTTAATTTTTATAATTCTATCTAGTTTTTGGGCTATCAGCTGAAATTTTTAAATCTTCCTTTAAATGAAACATTGTCAGGAAGGGAGCAGTTTTCATTCCTTTTATAAGAGGGTTACAGGTTAATAAACTACCCTAACACTAAAGACTGAAATACTTTCAACTCATAAATGAGATGTTATCAAAGTAATACTTTTTTCAACATTATCACAGAAGTAGAGAATGAACTTTTCATTTAATTGGTTTTTTTTGGTCAAATATTCAAAATATTTAATTTGTGGTATTTTAAAAGTACTAAATCAAAAAGATCTAATTATTTAAAAATTTCTTATATATTGGCAATTGCAAAAATATATTTTTGATAAAGCCAAAATGTATTAGATTTTCTCAAAATCTTAATTATCATCCATTAGTTTTGATCTTTATAAGTAACATGGTTGGAGGATTTGAATTTTCTTTTGAAGGTTGCTGCAAATCTCTTAAGCCTTACATTTTAAATGAGTTTTTTATTAATGTGTAATTACAAAAATCATATAAAAGGTAGTGATTGATTACAAAGTTTTTTTACCAAATACTCCTAAATTTTATCTGTTTCACCACATATTATGGAAGGGAAGCCATGCTTCACATGTTAAGCTACAGTAATCATTTAAAATAATTAAATACTATTTTATTTATCTCCAAGGAACATTAATAAGTATAATTTTTACTTATTTTTTGGCATATAAAAATGAGTCTTACATGAGGACGTACAGAGGGGGCTAAAATAATACTCAAATTATTTTTCTTTACTGGAATCAAAATGGAGACGTAATCTTTTTTTGCAAGGTTTAGAGAAAATTTTATAAATAAAACTACTTTTGTAGATATTTTAATGTATTTGGCAGGACATTTAAAATCCTCAATTTTGAAGTGCAACGTAGATTTGAAGAAATGAATTAAGATTCACTCCTTTTTTTGTTCTTTATGCGAGAAATCACTAGTTCATTAACTCTCCTACTTCTCAGATAGTTAATAAGCTAAAATCTAGCTTAGTTACTCAGGAGGGAATCTTTAGGAAGACTAGTGAAGATTATTTGATAATATGCTCAGAGATAAAATTAAGTAGGGGTTGAAAAGGGTTCTGAGACTGGAAGAGCTGAGATTCAGAATCTGGCTCAGGTGTTATGGTAAGCAACACTGAAAAATGAATTTTTTTTTCTGTTACCCACAAGCAGGTGAAAGGAGTGCAAACAGATTTTCAAACCGGTACCTCTTTTCCTGCTTAAGATGCAGAAATAGAAAATAACAAATTTGTTTCGAAAAGTGAATAAAATTTTAAACCCAGCTCGAAGTGTGAAATCAAATAAAATAAAAACAAAGTAAAAGGGATTCAGTGTAATGTTTTTTTACAGAACTTCCGCCTTTTTGTTTTTATGTGGTATCAATTTTTACTAGAAGTTTATTCTAAACTAAAGAATACCAATTTTTCATTACATCATTTTATTTTGTACAAAACTGAAGGATAGGACTACTACTGGATTTAGTTGATTTGTGTTTGCTCATTCACTCAACAACGGCTGTTTGTAAAGTGTACACAAGCCCATAAAATTTCTGACAACTTTTCTAGGAAATATTTTGTTTTTCTTCTGAATTTTTTTTTATTGTTGTTGAGACCCGTTCAGAAGGATACAGAAGATGATCAGGGGAAACATTAGAAAAACAGAAGAAAATTATAAATAATTTTGGGGGAAACATTTATCTATAATTTCAAAAGGAAGTTTTAGAAGTTCATTTTTGTCATTTGCCAAGAATGTATTTTCCTAAACAATTTCGAGGGACAAAAGTTTAAGCCTTAATTTTTTTTAAATTTTTTTCTAGAAACGCATTCAGAAAAAATTGAGTAGGATCCCTGTACCTCCTTCTAATTGACAAAACTTGTTTTTTTCTTTTAATTACTAACTTAGGGTATTTTTAGTATAACATTTTAAGGAGAAAAGATTTTTGCAGATAAATTTAAAACAACTCTAAACAATTTTCTCTTTATTTTTGATGAGAATTTGATTGGTCGATCATGCCAACTTAAAATGATAACATATCCGTGGTCGAAATGCATTAATTCGTATTGACAGGAATTCCGATTTCACCATTTTATCCGATGTAATTGTTTTCAAATATTAGTCAATAAAAAAAAAGAAATTGACATAATAATAAACAAACATTTTTATTTAAAATTGTATTAACTCGTTCAATTCTTTAATATAATTACTAAATACACATTTTTAATAGAACACTTAACTGCGTGTCGAAAACATATTGTATACATATGGTACAGCTTGCTAAGATAACATGCAATATAAAATTCTTATCAAATCGGGGTGATTTTGAATGTCTGGTTCTAAATTCTATTCACAGAGTGCGCTGCAGTATCTTCATTATTCTTGGACGTGTTAGTTATGCGTTGATTGTTTACGAAATTTGGGCATTTTTTGTTGTCTGGGATAGAATATGTTTGGTGTCTTTAAAAGTATGTTTGTTTATCTAACAAGTATAAAAAGTATTTTGGTTTTCGGGAAGCAGAATATATCTGAAGCGCTCCTATAAAATAATGTCTCGATTGATCCCCGTGAACTTGCTGTTTGTCGAATGACATGAACGTATGGAGTATGTAAAACTTTAATTTTCAACAGGTAAGATTTATTCTGAAATGATTTGCGGACCTTGTTCAATGTATTTTATAACTGCCTTTTCCTTGGTTTTGTATGCCAGAGTTGCTTATGGTTGTGTTTATTGTGCGATTTATATAGCAAAATATCGTGACGACAGAAGAGTTGTGCTTGTAATTTGGTGGCAGGCGATGACGCAAGCGGAGCAAGTTTTTACTATGGAATCAAATAATCTTTGATGTAGCGATGGGGTTTTAGAGAAAATTTAAGAGATTTTGCTTAACTGGAAACTTAGGAAACTTGCTAGTTTCTGTGTAGTAATTCTGTATTACGGGAGATTAATATGACTGCTATATTTTAGGTATTTACAATGGTAGTTCCTCCATTTGGTTTTACTAACTGTTCTTAGAAATTAGATAATATTTCACATAAATAATTATTATATACAAACAAAAACCATGCTTATTTCAGCTTAATTGTGTATATGAATATTCGTAGTTGTTTGCTGACGAAAAATTTATGTATTTAAAAAATTAACCTCAGAATAACTTTATTGAAAAGTTTGTGCTTGAAGATTATTGCAATTTAAACTTCGTCAATTGCCGATGATGAAAATTGCTCAAAAGTCTATTATTTGCCAACCGAACCGGTTTGAAATAAAATTTATATTACATGATATATCCTTAAAAAATGATTTTAAATAATTAACTTAATATAAATGTATATATTTTATTTTAGCTGTTCAAGCCACATTGAACATTTAAACAGTCTTGTATGCACAATGTCTTCTCACAAGTAAAAATAAAATTCAAATAGTAGCAAATCTAAATGTTGATACTTTTTTTAGGCCTGCCCATAATTGATAACTGTTCAATAATGCCCTTGTAGTGTTACTGGTTCAGTATTTTTTTTTTCAAAAAGATGTGTAAACTTGAAAAGTTAATTAGTTCAGACTCATTTTCTGTAGGTTTTCCACTGGTAACAGACGTCCTTTAGCTGATTAAAGTTTTGTGAATGTAGCTCTAAAAAGATCTATCAATGAAAAACCTTTTGTGTGAGGTGTTTTCAGAAGATTATTATCTTATAAGATATTCAAATCTGATTTATTGTACAGTGTAAGTTTTTCCTTAGTCAAAAACATTTTAGGCTGTATCGATTGCTTAAATTAGGGATTAAAATATTTTGATGTGATTTTTTTTTAAGTATGGAAATTATTCTTTCAAAGGTGGCTAATTTGGGGCTAATTATTTAGCCCCTTTTTCAGCAGTTAGTGATGCCACTATTGTTAATGGCATTCGCCTTCAGTGATTACTTATTGCAGCTGAGATGTCTACCAAAGAATGAACTGCATTATTGACTCCACAAAGGCTCGTTAGAATAACTATTTTTACATTATACAATGAACTCTTTATAAACTAATTTATTTTAGTTATAATTTTGTCATGTTGTTCAGTGAATTTTAATATAAATTAAAAAAAAATATATGTAGACTACTCCTTTTAGTAAATCTAACTGTTTTTTTTTTTTTAATATAGACATAAAACAAGAATGATAATAAATATTAATAAAATTTTTTTTATAAAAATAAATGCAATGAGAAATAGCTAATTTTTTACTGTTATTAAATGCCTAGATCTTACATAAAAAATAGTGATAATATAGTAACGATTTGTGAAAGTCCTTTCAACTCTTTCCATCTGGATAATATTAACTTCTGATTGACTGTGATTATGAGGTGTGGCTACTAAATAACGAAACTAATGCTGTAAAATATTTATTTTATATTTATACATATTTTGTTATTATCCCCTTCAAAATACATCCCTACAATGCTCCATGCAAATTTTCCATTGTTCGAAACAGTGCTGGAAGTCTTCTTCTGTGAGCCCTATCATGATACATACTGCTTTTTCTTTCACAGTTTCAATGGTCTGAAATCTTGTTCCTTTTAAAGCAGATTTGACCTTGGGGAACAGATAAAAGCTACATGGTGCCAGCTCAGGCTAATAAGTTAGGTGGTCTAACACTGGGACGTTATACTTGGCTAGAAACGTCTTGACAGACAATGCAGTGTGAGCCGGTGCGTTGTCCTGATGAAGAACCCATGACTTGTTCTTCCACAGTTCGGATTGGTTTTTTCTTACTTTTTCACGGAGTTGAGCAAGGACCTCAAGGTAGTAATGTTGATTAATAGTTTGGCCTTCAGGAACCCAGTGAAGGTACACAATCCCATGAATATAAAAAAAAAACAATCATCACTTTGAATTTTGATCTTCTTTAACATCCTCTCGGCCATCTTGGAAACATTTAAACCACTCAAAAACCCATTGCGTGATAAACATTCTTTGCCATATACTTTTTTTTTTTAATGAAAGATAAATTTCAGTAGCAGTTTTTCCAAATTTCATGACAGTTCTTTGCTCTAATAAAACACTTAGCATTTTTTTGGCAAAACAGATGTTATCCAAATGAAGACCACGACCAGATTGCAATGTCTAATGA
This sequence comes from Lycorma delicatula, assembly GCF_047948215.1. NCBI lineage: Eukaryota > Metazoa > Arthropoda > Insecta > Hemiptera > Fulgoridae > Lycorma > Lycorma delicatula. The sequence continues at coordinate 66,018,650 of NC_134458.1, forward strand.
AACTGGAGTGGCAACAATCGAAAGAGAAGGCCTCATGCTACACAGCTGTTGGTCGAACGAATTTGGCGCATGCGCAGTTCTTGTGTAGTAGCATTAGTCTCGTTATTTAATAGCTACACTTCGTATGCCCAAATCAATATTATCTAAATTAAAAGGTTTCATAATTTAATTTGTCAGAATAAAGTCTGTACTGTTGATATGCCTTTTTTTTTACTAAGGGTTTTACAATTACAAATAAAAAAAACATTACTAGGTAACTGTTAAATCTATTTATATATATATGTTTGTGATTTGGACGTATATATATTGTTTTCAATAATAACTGTATGTACATTTCAAAATTACAAAAACTGTGTAATTTGAAGACATGCTTATGTTATTCAAACTGTAAATGAATAACCAAGCTATTAAATATTAGTTTAAATTCTTGTTTTTATAATTCTCCTTTTATCTTCATACTTTTTTATAACTTTAGGCTCATTAAACCTTAAAATTTAATTTTTGTGTTATTAGGATTTATGAAACGTTTTATGAGTCATAGATGAGATATCTGGTATCTAAAGGTTCAAGTGCTAATTGCCTTCCTCCAAATAATTTGTTCTCTGATATATATATATTATATATTTGTTATTATGGTTCTACAAATTCCTTTGATCTGGAGATCCTCAATCATAAATTCCTATTTGTGAACTTTTGCACATTATTTCAGTCATTTCCTGTGTGACACTACTGGAATCTTTGAAGGATTGTTTTGATTGATTGTTGCATTGAAGCAGTTTTTCTCTTTTCTGAAATTATCAATTGTATACCCATCTGTTAAAATTATTCGAATGGCTGCTGATTATTACTACTTGTTTAGCTTATAAAATTAAAATTGAACGAATTAAAAACTAATTATATTTATTTAACCAAATCTTCTGCGATCAGATAGTTTCACATCTTGAAAAATCTCAGGTAGATTCTTCTGAAAAATGTAGCTGAACCCATGTTTATGGAATGCTGATTCCTGTATAACACCAAAATTTAATAATAAATAATGCATTAGTCAAATCCGATTATAGTGTAGTACTTACATTGCATTCACGATACAAAACTTTTCATTCAAGGCACATTGTGCTGTTTTGTCAGACATAACTAATAACATTCCATTACATACATTTGAAACTTCTCATCTTAATCTACCTCAAAATGTATTTTTTGCAGATCCTAAATTTAATATATCAAATAATATTGATGTTTTAATTGGAGCCCAGTTTTATTTAAATCTTATTTTACCCAGTAAATTTATTCGAGATTCAAGATATCCTATTATTCAAGAGAATAAGCTAGGATATATGCTTAGCGGTTGTCTTCCTACTAAATTTAAACATAAGAATACTGTTACATCCCTTTTTACAAGGAACAATAACAGATCTTTCAACTGTATTTGAAAATTCATAAAATTAATTCTGATGTTTCAGTTAATGAAACTTATACATTCGAAACACACTTCCAACTTAATACCACTAGGAACAATCAAGGCAGATTTATCGTCTCATTACCACGCAAATCCGATAAACTTAAGCTGGATGATTCTTTCATTAACGCTAAAAATAGGTTCTTATATCTGGAACAAAAATTATGCAACAATTCTAATCTTAAAATGGAATATTTTGCCTTTATGCAAGAATACTTAAGATTAGGTCATATGTAGTTACTTAATTCTGATGATTTATTAACTAATGAATCAGATGAATATTACTTACCTCCACACCCAATATTTAAGCCCACAAGTCTATTACTAAATTCAAGTTGTCTTCGATGGCTCAGCTAAAATCTCTAATGGTTTATCTCTTAATGATATACTATTAGTTGGACCTGTTGTCCAACAGGATTTATTCTCAGTAATACTTAGATCTAGAATTCATAACTATGTTATTACATTGGACAAACCGAAAATGTGTCGTCAAATACCAGTTAAACCTTATTTATGACACTAATTTACAACACATTTTGTGGCATGAATCTCCAGACAGACAACTAAAACATTTTTTCACTCAGAACTATAACATATGGAACCGCTTCTGCTCCATAATTAGCCACTAGATGCCTAATTCAAATATCAAGTGAAAACCAAACAGATTTCCCATTAGCTCTCAATACTATTAGAAATGATTTTTATGTTGATTTTATTTCAGGCTCTGAGCATCTAGATGAAACTATCCAACTAAAGGTTGATGTTTAAACATTATGTTTAACCATAATTTAAACATTATGGTTTTCCATTTTATCAGTGGTTCTCTAATAATCATAATATTGCTACTCCTGAGCATAATTGTTATATTCCTTTAGCCCAGGAACTTTAGGCATTTTATGGAATAGTTTTACAGACACAATATCATTTCAAATTACTCAGTCTATTGATACTAAAAGAATTATTCTCTATTATTGCAGGAGTATTTGACCCATTAGGTCTCATTGGTCCTATTGTTTTCTATTATAAATGTTTTATGCAATTTTTATGGCAACTTAAAATTAATTGGTATGGTAGATTGCCTACAATGATGTTATTTCAATGGTATAAAATATAGAATCAGTTGCACTTACTTATTAAGATAAGTTGTCCAATTAAATTTAACAATTGCGGTTAACTCAGTCCAAATACACAGATTTTCAGATGCTTCCATAAAGGCTTATGACTTGAATCTACATTCGAATTATATTTTCTAATCAAACAATTTTCTTAACTTTGTTCTAAATCAAGACTTGCTCCTTTAAAGTAAATAACACTATCAAGGCTTGAATTATCTAGTTGTTTATTCCTCTCACGTTTATTAGTGAAGGGAATAAATGCTCTGAATATGCATATTGATGAAATACATTTGAATTCAGATTCAACAATAGCGTTGTCGTGGGTTCATGGACATCTGTCTGCTTGGACGGTATTTATTAGTAATAGAATTATTGAAATGCTTTGGTGGCATGGTCATCCTTGGCTCTTAAAATTTTCATTTCATTGGTTAAATAATCATATTAACTTTAATAACTATAGTAAGGATCCGAAATGTCTTATAGAAAAACATAAATGCACATCAACAGCTTTAGTAGATACTGCTTTACTTGACTACATATAACAGTTTTCATCTTTGCATAAGCTAACTCGTATATTCAGCTATTGTTTCTGATTTATTCGCAATCTTAAATTAATTTGTACTGAACGAATCACTGGTCATTTAACTACAAGGGAATTTCATCAAACCCTTAGCTTTTTCTTAAAACAGTCTCAACATGTACATTTTAGTGATGAAATAAATAAAATTAAGAACAATCAAATTATTTCGAACCAAAGTAAAATCATTTCACTTGATCCATTTTTGGATGACTTAGGACTATTACGAGTGGGAGTTAGATTACAACACTCTTTATTATATTATCAAGCTAAACGTCCTATTATCCTACACTCGAAGGCAAATTAACTAAATTAATTATTATTGCTGAGCATTTACGTCTGGTATATAATTAACGCATCAAGCATTTCATCAATCATTAATAAATGTTTGAATTATTTTCGTTTTAATGCAAAAACTCAAGTGCAACAATTAGGTCAGTTACCATCTATCAGAGTAGTACCTTCCTGTCCATTCTCTGTCTGTACAATAGACTATGGAGGTCTACTTACAATTCATCATGGCGGGTAGTGATCCAAAGCCATAAGTAAATTTTATATCGCATGTTATATATGCCTCGGTACTAAGGCAGTTCATTTAGAATTAGTCTCTGATTTGACTACACAGTCATTCATAGCAACACTCCAGAGATTTATTTCACGAAGAGATATTCCTACCCAATTTTTTTCTGATATTGGTTCCAACTTCTGATCTGCCAAGAATATTTTGTATGACCTATTTAAATTCGGAAAATCTAAAATCAAATATTTAAGTGTTTTCATCCAAAAAAAACATATGGTCATTCATTCTACTCTCTTTGCCCCATTTTGGTGGTTTATGGGAGAGCGCAATTAAAAGCGTGAAATATCATCTACGTCGTGTTGTAGGGCAAACAATCTTGAACTTTGAAGAATTTTATACGGTTTTAACAGGTTGAAGCCTATCTTAATTTTCGTCCCATTTTTACTGTTTCTACAGATCATAGGGACCCAAAACCACTATTGCCTGGACATTTTCTTATCGGTTGTCCATTTATGTCTTTACCTGAACCCAATTACAAAGAAATTGAAATTAACCGCCTGGGTCATTTGCATTTATTCCAGAAATTCGTCCAATTCATCTGGAAATAATGGTCTAAGGACTATGCTCATTATCTCCAGCAGAGAAATGAATGGTGTTTTCCTTCATGTAATCTGTCTATTGGAGACTTAGTATTAATCTGAAAGGAAAAGTGTTCACCAGTGCATGGAAATTCAGAATTATCACTAAGGTTTAACCAGGTCCTGACCATTTAGTTCAAGTTGTTGATTTAAAAACTGCTGATGGTCAGCTCTGTAGACCTGTGCACGAGTTTGTGTTTGCTGCCCGTGTCTGATAATTAATTGAATATTTTTTAAAATAAAAAAAGTACTTCACATGATACTAATTGAGAATATTGTTAAAATAATTTTGTTAATTAATATTATACTATTGTATTTATTAATGTGATTTATATTGTGGTCATAAATCTTACATATTATTAATGTAATATTCTGTATATTTATATCTTACTCATATACTCTTCTAACACTCTACTCTACAGACTAATTATTATACTACATTTACATGTAAATATATACTGCACACAAACACATACGCAGATAACACATACAATGCACAGATATTGTATGTATGTCAGATGCAATTAGTCACTAAATGTGCAGTAAGTCATCATTATTTAAACTTTAAATCCAATGACACCATGGTTATTTGGATCATTGGACACATCACCCGCATCACGTACAACATATTTAAAGAAATCCTAGTCGCTATAGATTATAGGTACAAGTGTGCAAGAATATATATATTATTTATGTATTAATACACATAAATAATTTACAAAGCTATTAATATTCTGAGCATTATGATTATTGTTATATTCGTATTGTATTACTATTCTTATACATTTTTATTGATTTATTATCACTATTATATATTATATTGATAAAAAAAATATAAAATACATATACTCAATTGTATTATAACAAAATACTTGGTTTATCTTGTATTACTGAATAATATTTATATTAGTATAACATTTATGTACCTTATATTATATTATCTACATTATTGATATTCTCATGTTATTATAAGAAAAAAGAACTTGTTTTTGATGGACAGTATGTTCAGTTTCATGTGTTTTCTTCATACTCTTGATAAATGTAAACATATCCTGTCATTTTCTTATTTTTTAAAAATGAACCAGCTAAGCTTATGTATTATTAAGCAATTATTAACTTAAGACTTCACTTTCCTTTGTGGTGTGAACTAAGTAAAATTAAAATGTATACTTGTGCTAGCTAGAATTTTTAATATTTTATAAATGTCTTAATTTAATATGTCTAACTAATTTAATGTAATTTAAAATATAAATAAAGGAAGTGTAAATTATCCATTGTTTATTTATCCAGCAATTATTTAGTGTATGCTATTATCACAATCAATGCTCTGCTGCTGGAATTGCTGTACAGTAGCGATCCCATTGTCCAGCACATTGCAACTACAAGCATCAAGCAGCCATTAACATATCCTGTTCTTACTTAGATTCCCAAAGTATTCTTTTGTATTAAAAGAGGAATATTCCAAATTGCAGTTAATTTTTTCACTGGTGAAATTTTAACTAAAAGTTACCATTGAAGAATTTAAAGGTTAACTGGTTTTTTTGGAATTTCTCAAACTATCATGAATTTTATTTAGTATTTTAGGTAATTAATTGCTTTTAAATGGCATTTAAAAAGACCAATTAATGACCTGTGGTTAGATATAAACCTACATCCAGACTTCAGTTGGTTGAGAGAGGTAGAGATATGTTTTTCTGATGTGTGTAAAAAAAAAAATTTTTGACTGAGCCATATGGGCCAAAAGGCAGTGACTTTGAACAGTAAAGTAAAGCAGCATAATGAAATAATTAAGATTATCACAATTTATCACAAAAAATAGCCTAATTTTAAATGTGTATCACAAAAAAATCATTAAAAAATAAACTTTAAAAATTGAGTTGGGCAATTATGGGGTTGATGGAGGCTGTAAAAAAATAAAATACCGGGGTAGTCAGGAAGTCATCATACCCTCTAAAGTTAGAACTAAAAATTTGTAATGAGTTATAAATGAAAAATGTAATATAATAATGAATTATTTTATTTACTTGCTTGATACGTAGTATTAATTTTAATAGTCCAGTGGGTCTGTTGTGTATTCTCCCTCTTGCTGGATGCACAATTCTATACGTCACCACATCCTCTGTGACGTGTGATGGAGCATATCTGGTGTTACATTGTGGAAGGTGCCCTTCACAGCATCACATAATTCTTCATTTGTGGTGTAGTGATGTGCAGATATGTGTGCCTTGTTAATTCCCCATAATGAATTGTCTGGTTTGGTAAGATCAGGACTTCCTGGTGTCCATGATAACAGAGCTAGTGACATGAGTGCTGCAGCTAATCCAACATCCTGTAAATTTTTCATTCAGAAACATGCTGACTGATAAAACAAAATGTGCAGATGCTCCATCCTGCTGCAACCATACTTGTTCCATGAGATCCTTCTCTTGAAGCTGTGGTATTCACCATACCTCCATCTCTAAATAAGTTTGTGCATTCACTGGTCCATCAAGAAGATAAGGGCCAAACAAATGTCAAGCTGCCATTCCAGCCCATATCATGACTTGCGGTGGATTTCTTATAAATTCTGTTGCATAATACGGATTTTCTTTCGCCCAGAATAACACATTTCTGGGATGCGAACTGCGATAGAGATTGTACATATGTCAGTAAAAAGCATCTTTCCATGGTGGTCTGCAACGGGAAATTTTTCTAATAAAGCCTAGCAGGCTGCAACGCGACGTTTCCTGTCTGCATCTTACAGTTCATTAATGAACATTGGATGAAATGGCCTAACTTTCAAGTACTTTTCCATGTGTCTTGGATTGTCGTTCGCGGTGTACGAAGTTCAGCTGACCGTTTACGAATTGATTTCATTGGGGATTGTTCATTGGAAACTGCAACAGCATCACCTGTTTCTAACTGCGTTAACTTTCGTCCACTCCGCAGCCTATCTTTAACAGTGCCTAATTCAAACGCACATTTTTCCCAAGCCAACATTGTTGCTTTTCATGATTGCAGCTTGTTAAAGCATTGCTGAAACATATCACTAGTTAGCTTCATTGTTTGATTCGTATGTTTTCATTCATGAACCCATACACTTGTCACTTAACTGCTCCTCAGTGTTGTAATACTCATGTCAGTTATGTTAGCACAACTGTCTTTTATTCAGAATGTGTGACATTTTGAAAAACTGTTGCCAACCAGCCCCAACAAAACTACCTTATGTTCTAAACACATATTTTTCGTTAACTTAAGGGTACAGTGACTTCCCGGCCACTATATATTTTGCAGAGTAAACAGCAATAGGATAATATTTTGAGAGTCAAAGGAAATTTTTATTATATTGGACAGTAAAAGTCAGGAAAAACAAATCTTAAAATTTGGTAGGAATCCTGATCAAGTGATAAAATATTGTCGGTTATGCCAAGCCATGAAAGCTAGCGTCCGGAGTGCTAACTGTCTGTGCTGTTCTGGTACAGTTAATGATATAGGAATGAACTGTACCGTATTAAACATTAAAAGTTAATGTGATTATTGTAAGATTTTTATTCAGTTTTGTGCACTATCGCATATATTACATTCCGTCTACTGTTTTGTGTATTATATCAACTGTGCTGTCAGTGTAAATAAAATAGCTGCGATTACAAAAGGAAGACAAACATATATACAAATATTTAAAAAACAAAAGTAGTTTTGTATATAAAAAATATGATTAGTTCAATGTAGTACAAACAGTTTAAAATTTTGTAGTGTATCCTAATAGCAATTTAAAAGCGTAAGTTAAATATTTTATATTGCATTTTATGTTATTCATAAAAAATACATACGCAAATTTCAAAATGAAGAATTTTCTCATATGCAAAATTTTCTTCTTTCTGGAACCTGCCCTACTCATGTTATTCCTGTTACAAGAACTTTTACTGTGCAATTATAACACATTAAAGGAGATACCATCACATTCTGTTAGATAAATAAAAACTAAATACAGCATTTCACGGTGAGAGGGTGATTAGATGTTGAAAAATTAGATACAATGTTTTTAACACCCATAAAACAAAAAAAATTGACCTTGATTGCTTATAGAATTAAATTTAGTGACTTCAGCTATTCATATGGATAATCACATAAATAATAATAATCTTATATATTCATATGATTGTTTAAGTTAATTGCTTTCTGTATACATTTTTGCAGAGTAATTCTTCTTACTATATTACATAGTATTTGTAGACTGATAAACCCATTAACATAAAATGAAAATAATGGTTATAAAACAATTCTATGTAAGCAATTCTTATTACTTAGTAATACTAGTTGTAGGAAGTAATTTTTATTACCTTTTTTCAACATAATCCAAGTATAAGTATCACATTAAATTTTACCCTTCAGAACTAGTAATCCTAAAATGAGCTCTCTTCAATTCCATCTTATGCTTGCTTTAGTTTTTTTTTTTTTTGCGATTGACAAGTTATTGCTTCATCTATAATTTAAAAAAACTGCAGTCTAAAGGCTAAAGTTGCAAAACTTGCTATATGTTTTGGTGTAAGGATGGTTGTACAATCAAATTACTGTACAGCAATACCTTGCTTGTTCTCTTGCAAACCGATTTTCCAAATGCAGGTTTTTAATATCCTGTGGTTCTGTAGCTTCTTATTCCCTGTAAAAAATTTAGCTTTGGTTTTTTGAGCAATGGTTAACTTTTGCATTTATAGCAGAGGAAATTGCTGTGATTAGGTTGTACAATAAGTTGTGATGTAAATTATGAGAAATTTTTTTTATGATGAAAGATATGACAGTTTCTGTTTGATTTACAGGTAATGGTTATTGCCGTTCAGAGGCTATCAGTGTTCTATATTTACAAAAATCAAAAGATGCTAGAAGAGTGTACAGTACGGTTGTTCATGTTAAAACCAATTGTGATGGATTTAAAGAAGAAGGTATAACATTTCCATCAACTTCAGCTCAGGAACAGCTGCTTACAGAATTTTATGAAGAATGTAATATAGATCCGAGCTCTGTAGCATGGATTGAGTCTCATGGTACAGGAACAAAGGTTTATATTTTGGTTATTTTCATACTTAGTTTTTACTTGAAAAGTTATTATTAAAGTTATTTTGTTCACAAAATTGTGCATTATTTAAACATTTAACAGGATTTTGCGTATTTCATTCCTTTGAGGTAGGTTGAAAACATAAAAAAATATACTGTAATTTTTTATTGTACAATAATTCATCATTGAACAATGATATGAGTCAATTCTAAAAGACTAGGTCACTGTATACTGTAGATTATTAGTCCTCTAAATGTTTGGGAGATGTGAAAATGTTTAAATATTGTTGATGTTGTAAGAGTTACGCTACTCACTCTAGCTGATGTGCGTAAAAATTGTTTATAAAATTTCTTGTTAAATACAATTAAAATTATAGCAGGAAAATCAAAGTTGACATAATCTCTGATAGTGTTGTGATACAATTTTGTAAAATCTTTTGCAGTCTTATTTTGCATATCACTGTACTCAATATATCCGCACTTGTATTAGCTTACATTACTGTACTAAGATTATGTACTGATTATGTACTAAGATGTGTAATTTTGCATGGTTTTGATACCTAAAATAAATTTCTTACACCGACTTGCTTATCCTCACTATACCGAGATAGACTATGTCCTTCAGTTTGAATGACATTATCGGAAAAATTCCTTGGTTCATACTATTTTGACACCCTTCATTTTCTTTTTGTTGGTGTTATCTATGCAAGTGGTATTTTTCTGATTGAAGTGATGCATACATGAAACTTTATTTTAGAATAAAACCATCTTATTTATTGCATTAATCTTTAAAAAATTTATTCACTATAAAAAGAAATAAAATTATTTAGTATAAATAATACTTTGCCATTAATAACATCCAAAAATAAAGAAGCATGAAAAATTTATTTCATTTGACAGTAAATAGTACTGAAATTACAGCCATGGATTAACAAATTAAATCAGATTTCATTTTGAATGGAACAGAATAAAACCGTTTTAACAGATATAGAACTTTTTGTATTAAGCACTAAGAGACAATAAATTTCCAATTTGCAGGTCGGAGATCCTCTAGAAGTCAAAGCTATCGAAAATGTGTTTTGTAAAAATCGTAAAAAACCTTTGCAGATTGGTTCCATTAAAAGTAATATTGGCCATACAGAGCCGGCTTCAGCAATTTGTTCAATTGTAAAAGTTTTAATTTCTATGGAAACAGGAGTGATACCACCAAATATTAACTTCTATAAACCTCGCTCTGATATTGAAGCTCTGCACAATGGAAAAATTAAAGTAAGTATTTTAATATTCATATTTATTAGTGTATTCATTTTTGTTTTACTTTCTTTTATGCTCACTATCCTGTTCTTTGAAAAGAATGGCTAATACTTGAGTTTTTTTTCTGTTATTTTTCATGTCATTCCTCTTCACTACTCACAGTACATCTGAATATTTCTTCCCTTAAGTTTTATGACCTCTTGTTTCTTTAACTTTGCATTTTTCCTGTCTGTCCTGTATCAATGATTCCTGATTAAATATGAATACTTTTTAAGGTAGTTGATTCAAGATGATGTTCCTACCTTGTAAGGACAGTGTTGGTGCTACCTATTAGTGATTAAACTTGTTAGTCACTCAAGGTAATATATTGCGATTGCAGCAGTATCCACTATTTTTAAAAACAGACGTATTTCTTGTTGAGGCTATTAAATTTGTTGGACTTAAAAGTCCTCTTCATTATTTCTATGATATGTTCATCAAGAAATTGACCTTTTTGGATATAAGAAAAAGTGTATTCAGTCTGCTCTTTCTGTATTCCTCATTAAGATGTAAATGATTCACATTAAAGCATGGATAATTTTTTTTATTCATTTTTTGTTTGGCTATAACCAGCTTGAAATAAACCCACCAATATTGTACTATTTATAAATTAAAAATGTTTTATAGAAATAAAATATTTATGTATGAAACAGTTCATTATCTTTGATGGAGAAATAAAGAGAATTTGCCATCAAAATGGAAAAATTGTTTGTAGTTTGTGACATTTTATAGTATTGAGTTTCATAAAAGTATTTATGATGGATATAAGTCTCAGTTTTTATCATTTGGAGTCCATCATAAATAGCATTGTGTTACTGTTTACTTTATTAATTGCAAAACAATAATTTAAATAATTGGTTTTATGTTTTTAAACAAAAAAAATTAAGGTGTATTAGTAATGAAGTAAAGATGTATTATTAATAATTTGTGAAAAATTATTATTGTTACAAATTATGTTAATCCTTTAATTACTGTATGATCCAGCAGGTTAATGGTTTCTGTTCCTGCCATAATTTACTTCACTGAAATTTTGGTTTCTCGTGAATATTTTTCATATAAACATAACCAGCCTGCTCTTCAGTATGTATAATACAATATAATGTTCAGGGTAAATAACTGTATTGAAATCAGGCGGTTCTAGGATTATATTCTAGTCAAAGATATTGTATGAAGCTTATACATAAAAAGAGAAATTATTATTTCAACTTAATTTTAGTCTTAAATCTCAACTTCAGGCTGAATCATAAAATTGTACAGGGTACTTAATTTGTTTATAATGGAGGTAGCTAGTCATAATTTTCAGTTGGTTTATCTTGCAGATAATGGGATATCCATTTTTTTCCCATTGCACAAATAATTGCCATATGATCCACTGTGTGATATTTTAGAAAGATTCCCTATTACCTTATACCTGCCTTGAGTTAGCTGTTTTTATCATTGTGTTTGAAACTTATGGTACAGGTACTCTCTCAGAAAAATATTTTATTCAAAGAGAAACGTATTTAAAAATTAATTTAAATTATATGAGTGAAAAAAAAAAGAATCATTTTGTGCATGATTGAAACTAACTTAGTAATTAAACTATAATATGGAAACAGTTGTAAGTCGATCTATGTTTTAGTTTATTATTATTTTATTTTTATTTTTTTAAATATCATTTGTTATCCAAATTATTGCTCTACAAGTTTTGCAGCATGACATGTATTGTATTAAGTTATAACCCTCAGTTTATTAACTAAAGTAGGTTAAACTTACTTTCTGAAGAAGTTTTTCTGTAGCTGAAGTAGCACTGATAAAATTTTTCTCCAAACTATTAATACCACTTATCAAACTGTTTGATATGTATAAAATTTGGGTTTTTTGGGTAAAGAGTTGCAGTGTTTTAATTTATAAAATTATCCTGCCGGTTACACTATTTAAAAATTATTTTATCTTAAGTTACCTGAAACATAATGAAAAATTCTTTTATTGCCAAATCCAGATTGATTTTCTGATATACATTGTAAAGGTATATTAGATATTTATTTTGATTGATATTGAAAAGTAAGATTAATCCAATCAAGTATGTCACAAAATGTTTTTGTCTTTGATGATGATTTTAACAAATATTCTTTGTTTTTATGATTTCCATTGCATATCTTTGCTTTTGACTCTCATCCTTTTACCCTCCTTTTATATAGCAGGTATTTATTCTATTAAACCAAGTAAACTTCCTATTTAGAAAGCTTAAGAGAACAGTCTAATAATTAGATTCTTTTTATAAATGTAGTTACATAACAGATTATGTTTTACACATGATAGTAACAATTAATTATTGATTTTTTTTTAGCTTTAAATTTTTTACAGCTTATGCAGTGTTGATAAAAACTATATTAATTGCATTTTTGTTGATTATTAGAACTAATTTTTTAAATAATTTAGAAAAATAATTCAGTTTTGTTACATCAGGATAAAGAGATGTCTTAAGAACACTTAAGGGATAGTTTTGTATTTCATTATTGTTTTTTATAATAAGTGATATGTTTGCAGATAATGCAGAATACTTTATAACTTCTTTGAAAAAAAATTGCATATATTTATAAGTTTATAGGCCTGGAGTTTGATTATGAAGACCCTTAAATGCTGATAGAAGTGTTGGGTTCAAAATCAGTGTAAAGTGTAATAGTGAATTGGTTACTAAAAATTTTGTTAATGCTTAATGTTTTCAAGACTGTGCTCATAAAAACACTGCCTTTTTGACACCACTAAAATTAGGTAGTTTTTGAAAGTTTGTAAAAATAACACCTACTTCACCAAAGTGAAATAATACCAAACAATTCTGGTAATCATATCACTGAACTCTTCTGGGATTTGTATGTAGCTTAAAATTATTTTTTTTCCTGGTGGTAAAGTTTGTAATAATTGGTATTGCCTCTACTAACTTATACATTTTTATTTACTATTTTTTTTCTTATTAAAAGCAAAATAACAAATTCATGTTCCAGAATTACCCAGTAACCAGTAAAAGGTTATAATTATAAATTTACAAGACAGTTGATATAGTAGGATTAAAAATTGTGTAAGGGTTTCATTCATAGTAGGTATTCTGCCCATGTATTTAAATTGGAGAATGTAGCTCATACAAAGAAACTCTATTACTCTTACGAGGAGGGCTAAATTAAAAAAGTCAGGAATTAATTAATTTTTTTTTTTAAGAAGAGAGTTTATAATGCAAAGAGTGAATAAGAGGATTAAGCAAGATGTAGACCATTAATGCATTCACTATGATTTTGTAGTTTTTTAATGCAAAAGCTATTCTGTTCATAATTTACTCATACTACTTGCACATAAATTTATTCTTCACTCAGATCCTCAGAGGTATAATAAAAAATTTGAAGATTATAGTTATTACTCATTAAATACAGTACAATTTAGATCACCATAGACTTGTACGTGCCACAACCTACGGAACAGCAATATAACATCAAAATCATTCCTGTCATTTGACACATAAACAGCAGTGAATTTTTTTAATATAAATTGTACTCGGTAGTAGAATAGTGATTATAACAGTACATATATATTGTCATACTTGCTTATACAAGATCTGTTCAAAAACTAAGCTTAAGATTGAGGAAAACTAGCTTACTGAATGTTTAAAAAGCTACTTTCCCTCCAAGTAGATCCCTTCTGGTTTAATTTTCTTTGTAATATGGTTAATTTTTCATGAGATTTAGTGTACAATTTGTTTTTTCAATTTATTCTTTTGACTTAGGTTCTTGTGTACCTGATATATGGAGTATTTTATTTTTTACCATCTGCTCTAATCAGTTTTGGTCAAATTTTACATTTTGAGCTTGCATGTAAATAATGGTGAACACAGCTCAATATTGAAAGCATATTTTTTGTATTAAGAACCAATAGTACATTTTCATAACGTTATTTGATTCTTGAGTTTGTTTGCACTATTAACTTCACAGTTGCTGACTTGGATGTAGTAGCTGTCTGTTTACACCATAGCTGTTGGTATAAAGCATTTACTAATTATTTGTGTAATGACTACAATGGTCTTTCTCTATCGGTTAGTATAAGCATATACCATTCATTCTTCTTTACGATTATTATATTTGCCCAAATATAGTTCAAGTTGTTTTCCAGCAATTTTTCCAATAAAACTGGCGGTTAACCTATATGCGGGACCGACTTACATTTGGATTTGACTGGACTTTTAAGTTGTTTCATAGTTTATTTTCATTTCTAGATTTATGATGGGGGACTTATTACAGTATTTATTTATAGTAATAACTACCTAAAGTTATTATTATTAATAAAAGTACCTAATAAGAATTTTTTATTTTCATAAAGATATTGACACTTAACTGGAATATAGGTAAATTTTAAACAAAGAATTATGTTTTCAAACTTAAAGAAAGGGATGATTAAATCAGTATGTAGCCAGTGAATGTTTTTAATTTTCCCATTTCCATGAAACCATATTTTTTATTTCATTTATTTTAATTTTTCCTCCAAACACAGTAGTTAAACATTTACATTTTTTGTGTATTTGATAATTTCTTTTCTATCTTGATATAGTGATCCAATACAAGGATTATCCCTCTGACTTATTATCTACCTGCATGTACAGTTAAAGGTTGATTATGAACAGTTAGGATTAGAATGCGCAAGATTAACAAAGGTGTCCTTTACATAAATGTTGCTGCATTAAAGTTTTGTGTTTTGGGTCTGGGATTTAAATAAAGATATTTATTAAACAAGTTTCTGGAAGTTTAATATTGACAATACAATTCATATTTATGAGTGCTAAGCAATGATATGGAAGCACATTTTTACACCTTGAAAATTCTACTGAAATTTTGAGGGAGCTGTACTTCGGGCCAGTATATAAGTAAGCATGTATGTTTACAGTAAGGCGCATTGTTATTGCATCACTAAAAAAATTCTCTTTTTATGCTATATGTGATAAATACTGATTATCTTATATCACGGTAGAGATTCTAAAAGTGTTATTTGTAAGAACAATATTCAACTCGTGCATCTGAAGGATGAACATAATTTTCAACACTTCTTTTCAGTAATTTATTTAAAATTTTTATAGTCCTAAAACTGATCATCTTCAAGTTCGGAAAGAAATTAGATAGGAAAAGTATTCTTTATCATCTAAGAATCCATAAAATTAAATTTCTGGTTGTTTTATTATTAGATAACAAATTCTCTTGGGGTAATTAAATCAATTTTGTTTACAACAAAATAAAATAGTTTATAGTTTTGCTTTGAAGCACCTTAATAAAAAATCCTAAGCTTGTCATCATTATTAAATATCTATTATGAAATTTCCAAAAATAATTAAATGTGCCAGTCAACAGTCGTGAAACAATTTAGACCTCTAAATCCAAAGTTTCTATTATTACCAGTGCACAAGTGATTGTGTTCATTGATAAGAATAATATTTGACCAAACTAAGCTATATTGGAATGTTGGTATTGAAAATTTCCAAGTAAGTACGTAATGTAAAGGTTAGTATACTGAATTTCTGATATCTGTATTTCTCTTGATGTGAACTAGGAGAACTAGTGGATAAATGGTTATTTATGTCAGTGCCATCTTGAAATTCTTTCTGCAGACTATCTCATCAGCTTCGATAAATTATCCCTTCATTCATCTGTAATAATTACTTCTTTTTTATGAGTACCACAATACTTTTTAATTATATAAAGTGTGTAAATGTACAAATGTATTCATAAGAAATTAATTTTTATGAAGTGCCTTCCCAGTTTTGTGTTTGGAAGAGGCCAGTATCTCTAAGACTCCCTCACATGTCTATTTTGATAACCCATAATATATACTTTAACATGAAATTTTACAATCTGTATTTATTTATGTTTCTTATTCTTTAGAATTTTCACTTGCGTTTTTACAGTAAATTAGGTGTTTATATTTAATTGCTAATTCCAGGGATCAGGGTAGACAAAATAGCTGAGTGCTGGCATAACCAGATCATTCATGTTTGAATATGACGTAGGGCTATCGATTTCTTTGGATGACTGTGAAATTTATTTAACTAGCAGTTATCTGCAATCATTTAACTTCAACACTGATGATTATGTTAACCGAGAATGGACTATAACGTAGTTTTTGTTGTCATTTGTTCTTTTATTAATATTTTTAATAACAGTAGAACAAAACAAAAAGAAAAGCCAGTTTAAATCCCTACATTTCATTAATTTATTCTCATTTTTTAAGGTAGATTTAAGTTAATATGATTAACCTATAAAAAGGTTGAACAATATTCATATAAAATTTGTATTTATGAGTTTTACTGAACACCTTTTCAGTTATCCTGAAAGATTCAGGATTATCCCAACAAAGAATTAAGATTATCTGAAGATAATACAACAATAATAAATGAATGGCTGTTATTTTTTTAAACTGTGTATTATGTATTATTTGATGCGGCCAAGATATCTTGAATTATGTCTTCTTGTTCCTAGAATTTATCTAACTTGTGGGATCTGCTCATCTAGACTTTTTCCTCTGTTTCATATGATCAAAAATATAATTTTATTTCAGTTTAGCTGCGCTTACATCAATTAGCAAATTTTGTTATTTGCTTTTCCTTAAACTTCCATTTCTGTAGTTGACTCGACAATACTTCTGGTTTTTTTGCCTTTTAATGTGTCCATGCTACATAAAATAAATTATAGTCATTTTATTATTAATAGGTGCTACTCTAGAGCAGTTTTGTAACATGGTACCTAGTCTACTACTCGGCTCACAGACCATTGCAATGTTTTCATTTCCATCCCATGCAATTTGTTCATGATATTTCATCACAGGCCAGCATCAGAGTTCATGGAGAGCTACTGGCAGATGCTTATCTAATATTTCCTGTCGAGTCCATCAGCATTTTTTTATCAAACAGAATGAATGTTATGTCAGTTTCGGTCATTTATACCTAACCCAAAATTCTTTTATATATATTTTATTATTGGGTCCAGAAATTTGACTATTACTTACTGATTTTTATCTTTTCTACTTTGAGCTATAGTATCACAGCCTACAGCCTGGTTCCTGATACTATTATCACCCTTAGTGTTGAAATAAGATAATATGTTTTATTGTGTTTTGTAACGTAGATGATAATTGTAAATCTGAAAATGCCTAGTAATTACATCTTTTACTATCATTTATAACAAAAAAATTAACTTTAATGTCACTTACAAATGGTATAATTAGGTCTAGCTACTTTTAAAGTTAGGTTTTTACTCTTCATATTTTTGTTTTAGTGATTCATAATGTGCAGAAGAAAATAATTTTAAAACGAATGTGAAAAAATTTATTTCAGTTAAACACTGTTGAAAAAACGTAGTAAATTGCTTAAGATAGTAAAAATTATTGGTAGTAGTAAAAAACTGTTTAAGATAGTAAAAAGGTTTTTGGGAAAACCTAAATGTAGCAATGAAGAATGATCAGTTTGTGTGTTATTCTAGGAGTTTCGAAATATCTAGCAAAGCTTTTTTGAATCTGTGTCCAAAGGCATCAGTAGCTTCTTGTCTTGTAGCTAGTGTTCCTTTAGTTAATTACATCCTGGGTTATGTGGCCATTGGGTACAATGGTGCACAATGGACAATGTAAAGGAGCTTATTGTGTTAAAATTCTTGTGCCCCAAAAACTGTTTTATAAAAAAAAAGACTCAAATTAATGTAGGTAAACTGGACAACTGCTAAATATTTGATAAAAATTTATAGTTACTTTTTTAAAACATAGAAGAAACTGTTCAAAATGTTTGTCATTTACTTCAGTGTTATTTACACTGTAGAAAAAAAATGTGTATGATAATTTTTTGTCATCGTTTAACATTACAGATTCCATTTTAGTACTAATTCTTAGTCACTCAAATTTCTGTGATTTTATTTTTCATTATTTTCCCACAATGAAAACTCTCCTTACAAGGGTCATGCATGAACTGGTCATTTTTAAAAAAGTTGCTGTTTAGGAATTTCTGTATTGATGAACTACAGTGTAGAGGAGTACCGTTTTGCCCAGTAATGGGTATTTGGGTAAAACTATTTCATATAACATTTCACGGTATGACTCCAGTTAAAAAAAAAAGTTTGGACCCATGATACCACTGTCCCAAGCCTGTACATTTGAATCTGAGTAGGAACATTTAATTCCTGTTATATTATTTCATGAGAATATGAGTCTCTCTGTTGACCATTATGATTATAACCTTAACCATTCAGTTTGAAACTAATTTCATCTGTCTAGGTAATATGCTTTTGAAAATCTGGTTATAGCTCAACAGATTACAAACCTTTAATACAAGTTTTTAATATTAAATCTGTATTTAAAACTGATCAAGGGTTTCTTTAGTACAAAAAACATTTTTCTTTAAGTTTCTTAAAAAAACACATTCATTAGAATTTTCTTCTAGAGTAAAACTTGAGGTAGAGGATGCATATTATAACTGTTTATAATAACATCTCTTTCTTTATTTCTATAATTTCAATACTATCAGTTAATGTAAAGGTTTTACTAATAAACAATGAAAGAACCCTGTAGGTTTTTTAGTCAATTACCTCATTATTTATTGTTAGCAATATTTTATTTTATTTTATTAATAAATCTCAAAATAAAGATACATATATTATTAACATCAATGGTTTTCAGTAAGTAGAATCACAAATTTTACTTTCAGAGTCAGCAGTAATGACAGGTGATTCTGTTTTGTATTAATGTGAGTAGCTTCATGTGGATACACTTATTCACAGAGATTTCAACTTAGGCATTAGTTGCATTTATAGGGTTTTGGGTAAATATGCAATTTTCTGTATGCATTTGCATAAATGCTTAAAAATGCCAACTGGTTGATATGTATTTAAAATCTGTTATGTTTTGATAATTTTAAGAAGTTGACAATAAAATTTTTTTTTTTTATTATCAGGTTGTATCTGAAAGCACCCCATGGAATGGTACAATGGTGGGAATTAATTCTTTTGGTTTTGGAGGAGCAAATGGACATGCTCTTCTTAGGTGGAATGACAAGAAGAAAGAAGTAGAAAGAGATGAATCGTTAGATGATAAACTACCCTCTGTTGTTGTCGTATCAGGGAGAACAGAAGAAGCAGTATATATGATGTTATCGAGTGTAGGTTTAATCAGTGTTATTTTTTATTTACAGACTTCTGATTATTATTTGACCATAAAAATGTATTGGTTGTTAATTAAAATTTCTAACTTATTGTAGATCAGAAATATCTACTTTTAATACCCGATAGCATGCTAAATGTTTGAGAGTATGAAGAATATTTACTACAAAAAAAATCATACTTGTTATTCTTAAGTCCATGACGCACTACAGGTCTGCTGGTTTTCAACTCCATTATTCATAAATTAGGTAGTGTTCAAGGGGTAAACTATGCCACTATACACTATAAACTTTTCAGTTCTGCTGTTAAATAGAATTATGATCATTTGATTGTACCAAATCATTTATAGAAATAGTTAACTGTCTGTTGAGATGTGCGGTACCTAGCCATAAACACACTGTTTTTGTTTGTGTCTGATCTGCAGTTTGTAAATGTAAAATTGACACTGATAGTGCTAAAAAATGTGTAGGTATTTTAAATTGAAAATTAAAAAAAAAATTAATTTGTTAAACCAACACCACCATTTATGATAACTAATGAACAGAAAATAACTGATATCATTTATTTGGTGTTTTGCTCTACATCCTGATTAAACATCATCTTATACTTTGTTCTCTATTAAAAACATTTTGTTCTGAAATGCAAAGTATGAAATTTTTAGTTCAGCAGTTTTTCAGGTAAGTTCAAAATATCGGCTCCCTTCCGAGACACTAATGTGGAATGTGAAATGAAAGCGATCTGGCTCTGTTGAACTGGAAGTAAATCAAACTTAACTGTATTAGCAATCTGTGTATCAGAATGTGTGTAGAATATTTTATTGCTGTTAGATTTATCGTTAGATCAGTTGAGTCTTCTTTATTTCTCCTATAACACAACTTTTATTTGTGAAAGATCTTCTTAATGAAACTGAATGTGTCTTTACTATTATTGTATTTCTAGAGCTTTTCAACAGCTGTTCACAGCAGCCCAAATGGTTTGGAAGTTGCCACAAGCCTGAATTCTTTCGGTCACAGGCTTAGCATGTTTATAATAAATATTTGTATTTCAGAGAAATTTTAATTCTTACATCGACTTTTCTTTATTATCAATTAGGTAGACCTAAACAAATTTTTATGCTGTAATAGAGCTTATATAAAATTTTAATGAATTGATTTCAAAGTACTTATGTGCTTGTTAGAGCTGTGCCAGTTATAAATATCTATTGAACCCTTAGCTGTGCCAGTTATAAATATCTATAGAACTTTTAAAGTAGGTACATATTCATTTATAGCAATGTCAAGCTTTGTTAATTGTTGTTCTTTTATGTGAACATTTTCAGAAAAAACTTCCTTTCTTCAGGGATAACACATTTTCTTTTCTTCTGGCAAACACGCATGGAATTAAATTGTTCATAATTATTCATTTCAGAAGTTATTGATGTGTATAAGTTTACAAGGAATCTTCATACCAGTATTCAAAAATGGTCTGTGAATTTTGATGTATATGTTTGTATGTGGATACATCCCATCAAAGAAGGTACTTTGATACTTTTCCGAGAAAAAGGATAACAGACAGTTAATATTTCTAATTAATATATCTTAAATATTTTGCTTTCGGATGCAGTGTGGTGATTTAAAAGTTAATATCATTATGTAATGCTAGTGTATAACTTATATGTTAGTTAAAAATTTATACAAGTATTCATTCATATTTTTAAGTAATGATTTGCTGCTACAGAAGTGGAAAAGTTTTTTCTGGATTATAATTAATGCAAACCTGTATCTCTAATTGTAAGTTATTCCTCAAACCAGAAAAAACTGATTTACTAAAGTTATACTGATATCAAAAGTCTTTTATGAGGTGTAAGTATTTCAGAAACAGGATTTGTGGTAAGTTGATGGTGAGTAAAGTTTCAGAAATTGTCTCAGTATTTAAGCACACTTTATGAAAACTCCAACCTTCCTGGCCCAGTCCACGTCTTATGAAATTCCTGAAAATACCTCTCTATTTTAAAATTTAATTTTTTTCAATAGCTTCTTTATGTACATTTATTAGAAGCTGAAATTATATTTGAAAACTGTTATTGAATACACACGTCTCTGTAGATAGAACGTATAAGTTACTATAAATTCCATAAAATGTATTAAATATTGTTAAATGAAGATAAAATTTTAAAATTGATAATTAGTTAATGTGATTTATAAATACTAAAATATATAGGTTCTCTCAAGAGAAATTATTCAATTTGTTTATAAGTTGTTAACATTGCTTCCTGGCAGGCAAATATATTAATTTGTTAAAATTAATTAATTTTCCCACTTATGCTTTTCTTTTCTGTCTATGTTGAATATTGACAGATTTATGCTTCTTAAAATTGGATTTTTTTATTCTAATAATTAAAAGACAGTTTAATTTTGCCACTGCAAATAAATGTTTATTATTTCAGTCAAGTTTATTTGTGTCAGTACTGAGATAGTAAACAGTTATCTCTAAAAGTTAAAAATTTAATTGTTTTTTTTTTATAAATTAATTTATTATAATTAAAAAAAAATCTATTCTAAATTAGCAAGAATCTTGGTGCAAATATACAGAAACTAAAAAGAAAAGCACTATGTAAAAATAAGTTTTAGTAATTTAATTTCATTTGTTATGAAAATTCAGAAACGCATTTGAAATTGATTCAGAAATGAAAAGTCTTTTCTTGTGAAGCACCATTTTTTGTTTTCACCTGTTAATTGTAGGTCACATACCATTTTTTTGTGCTTTTGAAATAAACATGAGAGCTCTTTTTGTCACCTTTACGTTTCCCTCTTTCGTTTCAAAAGTTTTCAATTCTTCCTCTTTCTGGTGTGAACTTCATTGATAATGTCCCGTATGCTCAGTTTACTATGATTAATTTTATTATAACATTTACAGTAACAAAGAAAACAGGATGGGGCGAGTTCAGTTTACTTTTTTAACTTCATTATATTTCTTGCATTTCCTGCCAGTATTCAGTATCTCACCTGTTTATTGAATCTATTTGTTTTAGAATGCCAGTAATTAAATTATAATTTTTTTTTTGTCATTAAAAATTACTTTGTTGGTATCAAAGAAAATTGCCATCACTTCTTCAATCACTTGGTAAGAATATGTTTGTAACTTGTTTTTAAATTTTAATTTGGTTGCAAATCCTGTGTAATTACCTGTTTCATCTTGCATAGAAAATAAGTAATATTTTCATTTAATGCTTTAGTGTATTAGTCTGCAATGTGTAAAGATTTTTTCCTATAGTGTTCACCTACAAACTGTACAAACAATTCTAAACTACTATTTTATGGGCTAAATCACTATTTTACAGACTATTTGTTACATTCCAAAAAAGGTTTTTGACTTTAAAAACAGCCATAGTTAATAGTGCAGATTCTAGTTCATAAGTTCGAACCAAGTTTTTGTTTTAGTCCTGTGTACATTTGTTTACAACTTCTTTTTCAAGTGTTATCTTTATGTCAGTCTAAATTATTAGAATGCAGAGCTATTGCAGTATTAATATAAAATTTTAGGAAAAGTTCTGTAAACAATGATTAAAGAATTGCAACTACATCTGTAAGGTTACACTAATGTGTCATATTAGCATTGTAGGGAGAAAAATAATTAAAAAAGTGGTTGTATATTTTTTAAAGGTTGTATATTTTACAAAACTTTAGACAAACTGTTGGTAAGATAGAATGTTCTTTGTTGTCTTATGTCTATTTCATTTTATAAAAAGTGATATAAACCTAAGTTATTGTTCTTTTCTTTTTTTGATGATTCTTCAGATTTTGACAAAATTTATTATAGTTAAATTGAACAGGAAAATGATTCTGATATAGATCAGAAAATAGAGTAGAAATTTAAATAATATTGCATTAATCCTCTGTCTGGTCCAATGCATGATAGATCCATGCTGTTTTTTTTCTGACATTTTGTGATTGTAGAACTGAGTGGCCTTTCTCAGTGTGGCTTTGCTCCCCACCTATTGCATACCAGTGCTTATTTGTTACTGCACAAGTAAAGCATCGTTCGCTAAACCTGTTTTTCATCTCATAAATGTATTGTGCCCTCATGCTACCTTTTTCATTAAGAGTACTTTTTTTTTATTTCGAGCAAGATGACTACTTCATTTAATTATTAAGAACCAGAAGACATTTCTAGAGTTCACCGTGTATTAGTGGAAGTTACATCATTGGAAAAGGGTTTCGGTGATGACAGTGATACTGACTGTGAGGGTATTACTGAAAATCGACCAGAAGATTCTAATACTACTGAAAGTGATACAGATGAGAGAATTGGAACACCAAATAATGTTTTCTATACTGGAAAGGACGGTACTGTGCAATGGAATATAGTTCAATGTCCTTCGACTCAATTGAGTAGACCACAAAAAATATTCTACTCGCTGGAACAGCAGTTACTCCATTTTAGTCATGGAATTTTCTTTTCTCTAATGTAATCAATATGATTGTTCGGTACAAATCAGTTCATTAAACCAGTCCAGGGTAATTATAATCACTAATGAGCTGCTAAACTTACTGATAATATTGAAATAAAGGCATTAATAAAATTGTTGTATTTAGCTTGTACTCTGTAAAGTAACAGACAGAGCTTAGAAGAACTATGGGGTTCTGATGGTGATGGGGTGGAAAAATTTAGACTTATAATGAATTTAAAACGCTTTAAGTTCTTAATTTGTTATTTGAGACATTTTATTTGGTACATTGAAGAAAAATAAACTGCAGCTACCTTCTAAATTTTTGGTAGTCATAAAGAACAGGACATAAAAGTCAAGTATTTTTTGATTTGGAAAAATTGCACCATTGTTTCATATGTACTCTGAGAGCCAAAATTGTTATTGAAATTTCTTCCATGCACTTTAATGACAAGAAACACTGGAGACCATTGGAAACCTGAAATGATTATGTTGTTCGGTCTAAATAGGGTATAGATAATATTGATAGAATGTGTGCAATTTACAGTGTAACTAGAAATATGAGGCATTGGCCAATGATAATTTTTTATACCATTTTAGATATAGGTGGTATTAACTTACAATTCATACTTACTGATAACCAACAAGAAGTTTAAGTAGAATAAATTTTTTGAAGAAGTAATTGCAAGAATTTACTCTAGTCGAAATACGCCAAAGGAGTGAAAAAAAAAACCAGTAGGAATGCCACTGGCAGTTCAGCAAAGTCTCCAGAAATTCAGACCTAGCCCAGCAAATACAGGAGAACCAGGACATCAACAGGTGAAAAAAGGAACTATGTGCAATTTGCAAGTTAGCGATGAAAGTTGGTTAGTAAATACTAATGTAAAAAATGT
The DNA here is from genome assembly GCF_047948215.1 of Lycorma delicatula. Lineage (NCBI taxonomy): Eukaryota > Metazoa > Arthropoda > Insecta > Hemiptera > Fulgoridae > Lycorma > Lycorma delicatula. The sequence continues at coordinate 66,043,748 of NC_134458.1, forward strand.
GAAGAATATTTTTGTTTAGAGGATGCAGTTATGGTATATGGAAAATGCTTTTTGTGTGTGGGAAATAAAGAAATTTCAAGCAATGAAAACTAAAAATTATTGAACACTTCAGTGTGTAAACCTGTAATATAAAATTCCATTGAAATTTAACTTTAAGAATGTAAAATGTAAGTTTAGCTTTAAGAATAAAGAAATTTACTATATTTAAACAATTTTTTTTAACTGATAACATATTTCAATTATTTTTCATTTTATTAAAGTTATCCTTAAAAATTTTAGAATCACAATACTTGTATTTTCAATAAAATACAGTAAAACATTAAAGTATGAACATTAAAAATATGAAAGTTAAATTAAATTTTAATAATAAAAAATAGAGAGATGGGAGTAGATGTGACATGTTTGTGGACATCTCGGAGATATATTGTTCATGTTACAAACCATATTGTGCCTGATCAAGTATTAATGAAGTGAATTCCAAGTATGTGATTTATTGGAAAGAAAGTTTCATGTCTGTATAAAACTTATTAGCAGACCTGTAAAAATAAAGTAGAAATTAACATTTAAGTATTTTTATTTGTAAATTTTGAATGTGAAAGTTTGATTTAACGTATGATTTTGAAATTATTTAAAATTATAGATAACTTTAATTAATACAAGAGGTAAATATTAAAAATTAAAAACACAACTGCTGATAAATAAAAACCACTGCTGACAAACTGCTCTTTTGTTCCGGTTTGGTTCCATCATGATTTTGTACTAACTAGTAAATACCCCGTTTGAATTTTTAAAATTGGACGATTGTTTGCAGAAATATTATAAGAGCACTCCACTGCACCTCCCAAAACAGCGTTCGTTACCGTTTAATAGTGATGTTTTGTCTAGCCTCACATGAGGTACTCGCACATCACCTCACCACTCTAGCCTCACATGCAGTCCCCATGGGAAGCCCATTATTATAAAACAAAAATTTTTTAAGTCTATTTAATACTCTTATTTTATGTAACGTAAATTTAGTTCTATTATATTTTATAATTTTATTCATTCTATTGATTTGAATCGTTCAATTCAAACCCAGCTAACGTAATGACAGAGGCTCACAGTTCATTGAAGTTTATGCTTCAACCGGCAAATCTCTACTACTACATATATCTTTATAAATATTCATATGTATATATAATATATTTATATAGCCTATGACACTCCTGGAAATGTAAGGATTCCAACGCAGGGTCATTCATTTAAGTCGGTTTGGCCGTTGAGCTGCTGCGGTGTAACAAACGCACATACATACATACACCCTAAAAACATTACACTCCTTTTTGGGCAGTCATGTAAATTATTAATTTCATTAATAAAAGAAAGGGATTATTAGTTAATATTTAGCAATAAAATTATAGCACAGAGCGGACCAATGGTGGTGCACCGGACGGCTGTACACAGCTCCCTCCACGACTCTCCTGCTAAAAGCACTCACTTGTCAATTAATTTACAGATTATTTTATTTAATCTCTAAGCATAGATTATTTTTAATTATATTTTATATTTGTATTTTTATTTACTTATTATTATTTATTAATTTTATTTATTTAATTTTATTAATAAAAGAAGGGGATTATTAGTTAATATTTAGCAATAAAGAACATGCTTACATGATCGAACATACTGCCCATCAAAAAATCATAAGATTTTTCTTAAATGTTTATAAACAATAAAAAACAATAGTAATAATAATTATAAAATAAATTAATAAATTTTACTACTGTAATTCATTCCTTCAATATTGTAGCAGATCTAAAAACACAACTGTGTTTTTCACGAATCGATATTGAAAATTCTATTGATTACCCATTTAGAATCATACATATGATCTTGTGTGGCCTTTTAGTTACAATTAAACATACATATAAACATGTTTATATAGCCTATGACTGTAAACGTAAGGATTCCAACATGTAAATCGTGTTGGACATGTTTTTACATGTATGACAAGTTCATACATCGGTATGAACATCATACATCGGTATCAAGTTCGTAAATCAGTTCGGCCATTTAGCTGCTGCGGTGGAACAAACATACATACACTCTAAAAAGATTACACATATTTTTTTGGGCAGTCGTGTAAAAAGAAATAAAATGAAATATATCATTTTGGTTTGGTTAAACATTTTTTTGTGTGTTAATTGTACTGTCTAAATTTCGCAAGGTTTCACTGTAATTATCTACATTATTGTCAGTGCATATTTGATCTAGGATGTAGTTTATCTAATCCTAAAGTAGTTTATTTTTTTAGACTAATTCTGGTGATAAAGTATGGACAGTAATGTGATTTTGTTGATAAAGTAATGAAAGTAACAATACCAATGAAGAGAAGTATATTTTTAACTAATTGATGTTAAAGACAAATCACTAGAGGTTAATTCAAGAAAAAAAAAATGTCTCAACTCTGTTAACATAAGTGCTTCAGTAAATAAATATTTTACGTAATTAATGCTGTTGACATTATTGTTAACATAAATATGAGGGTAAATCAAATATAAACGGGATTTTATTTTTTTTTTTAAATTATTGAAAAATAAAAGGTAAGTCTAATTTATTTTTCTACGTAGTTTCCTGCTTTAGAAATTCCCAGCGAGAAAGAAGGTTTTTTATTGCAGCATCAAGGAATGAAGCTGGTTGCAACAGGAGTCAATTGTGCACGAATCCTTTCACACCATCTTCAAATCATTGTTCTCTTAGAGCTTCTTTAAACGGCCCAAAAAAATTAAAATTAAAATCGCAGGGTGATAGGTCCAGGCTGCAGGGAGGATGATCAAGTGAGTCCAGTCCATTTATTTTAGTTTTAAGACAGTTAGAGCTGCAGTGTGAGGCCTGGCGTTATGAAGAAGGATGGCCTCTTAAATTGGTTGATCTTCTTTTGCGGCAGTATTCAGCCCTTACCTCATTCAACAGCTCGCAGTAGTAAGCAGTATTGATTGTGCATTGCTCATACAAAAAATCAATGAGCAAAATGCCTCGCCGGTCGAAAAAAATGGTCAAAAGAACCTTGCCAGCTGACAGTTGAGCCTTGGCTTTCACTGGGGCTGCCTCCCCTTTCGTTCGCCACTCCATTTCTTTCTTTTTCCTGTTTAGCCTCCAGTAACTACAGTTTAGATAATTCTTCAGAGGATGATATGTATGAGTGTAAATGAAGTGTTAGTCTTGTACATTCTCAGTTCGACCATTCCTGAGATGTGTGGTTAATTGAAACCCAACCACCAAAGAACACCAGTATCCACGATCTAGTATTCAAATCCATGTAAAAATATCTGGCTTTACTAGGACTTGAACGCTGTAACTCTCGACTTCCAAATCAGCTGATTTGGGAAGACGCATCAACCACTAGACCAACCCGGTGGGTCGCCACTCCATACTGGCTTGTTTTGACTACACTCCTGTGTAGTGGTGGAACCCTGTTTCGTTGCAGGTGATGATCCGACTCAAAAATGCATAACCTTTCACAAACCTTGATGTAAGCCTCTGACAGACCTCCAAATGTCTCAACTTCTGATTTGCAGTCAAAAGGCGAGGTACCCCCCCGGCATACACTTTACAGAACTGTAATTGTTTTTGATGATTGCTTAACAGCTCCCATAACTTTTTCCAACCTGTTGTGCAATTTCAGATGCTCTCGCACGTCAATTGTCTTCAAGAATGTCTCGAACCGCACAAATGTTTTCATCAGTAATGCTGGTCCGAGGATGGCGATTGTGTTCCTGATTTTCCACTTATTCTCATCCTTCCTTCAACTTTTTATGCCAGGCAAACACACGAGTTCTTTATAGTGTTTGGTCTCTGAACTGTGGAGTCAATCTCTGGAAAATTTCCGTCATTTTAACTCCATGAAATTTTATAATTATGCGTTGCGCATTGGAGAGGTGCACCTGTTGTTCCAACATCATGAGTGTCACTGATGAATTGGTTGGGAGTGTGGAGTGGCCAGCTCTCTCCACTCCTAATGACCCCACCCAAGCATACTAGAAGCACGGGCCTAGTCCTACCAATCGTAGATGCTCAGGAACAAAAATCCCGTTTATATTTGATTTACCCTCATACCTAACTTGTTTTGATGTTGACAATATTTTTAAAATTTGAAAATAATTTTAGTATTTCTTTAGAATATCAATATAACGTTATTAGTTTATTCTTGAAGAACAAAAAAATTGCAGACAAACAACCAGATTTTGGATGTAGTTAAGATTCTGTTATGAGTAAAAATTATTATGCTTAAGAGACGGGCCCCACCCGTAAAATCATACCTCTGGGTTATTCCACTTATTTTCCTTGCCAGAAATATTCAACAGGATAATTTTTTTGCTCAAAGAAATTTTAAAGATATTATGTGAACACAGTTAATCGCTATTATAGATGAACTAACTCTTTTTGTGTATTGGAAGTGTATTACAATTATAAGAACAGGTCTCACCAAATTTATAGAATGATGGTTATACCAAAATTCAGTGAAAGCCACCAGGCTACTCATTAAATTTGGTATTTTGATTTCTGTCTGTGGTATCTAAGATTTGGTGATAAGGAAATAAAATTGGTTAGGAAGTAAACATATGCATTCATGCATATCTGATTTCTGAAATGTTTTCATGTCAAATTAATTTTCCATGTTGGATTCATACTTAACCATTCATGAGTAACTTCTTTCCTTTAGTAGAATACGCAGTTTTTGATCATCCTACTTCTGAAAAAGCTAACTGAATATGGCATCAGATGGTCATGCTTTGTGTTGTAAAAACAAAGTGTACAAATTTTGTACCATAAGTTGGTAAACAATGTACACCAGCTTTAACAAACTACTTTGTTAAAAATTGTACAACTCGCAACAGATAGAGGTCAATACTGTACCACTGACTAATTGGTTACCTCGGTGACCTTACAAACTGATGATTCTGGTTTTATTAAAATAAAACTAATGAAAGGCCCCTATAAAAATACCTGAAACAAAGGCCATTGAGTCAGTTCTATTATAATTATAGAAAAAGGAAAAAAATATTTCCATATCAAAGGAAAAAAATGGTTATCAAATGTGTTAGAATATAATCAAGCTAGTAATAGGAAGGTTGTATGTAATGTGACAGAGTTTAAAATTGTTTCTTTCAGTCTAGTCTGCTCAAGTGTATATTATGATAGAAATATTAAATTGATATTATAATATTAATTATTATGATAATATTAATATTCTTTCTTTTCAAGAAAGAAATTCCTTGTATTTATATCCAACAATGTATTTATGTCATGCTGCAATGTGAGAAAATTAAAATACTGAATAAAAGAACAGTCTGGACTTACTATGTAACAAGATTTTATATATTGATTAGTGTGGAATTTTTTTTTATGTCTGCATTCTCTTAAAAGTATTTCTTATGCTCGTAAAAGAAAGGGTAATATTGTTGTAATTTGCTAAATTCTGTAGAAACCATTCTGTGATTAAATCCAGACATTTTTGGGTTAAAGTTTAGAATAGGTTGTAAATTATGATTAAAAACTTATTTATTATTTGTAGCATTAATTCCACTGCCGCTATTTACTTATAAAATTGATATTTTTATGTGCTATGCTCAGTTTTAGTAATGACTTAAGTGGCAACTGCTGTGGTCATTAGCCACTAAAAAATATCAGAAACATAGAGTGAACTTGGACTCTGTGATTTTATTGATGTTTCATGGGAACTGTTTTATTAAACATGTCTTCACTGTTGCCTTTCATATTAATTTCATGGTATTCAATTTCCAGGATTTCACTCACTAAGGCCTGTTGAGTACTGTTAAATTATCATATTGAAACAGAATCTAGCCAACTTTTGAAAGATGCTTTGTCAATTTCTTATATTATCAGTCTGGTCTTTTTAAAATAATTATGTTTAAATGAAAAAGAAGGGATGTGTATGAACTTCATTAATCAATCTATATGTAACCATTATAATTGTATATTTGGTCTGTATAATGTGGCTAAATGTTGTGTTAACCATTAGACGAATTTTACGCTTACTTTAAAAAATGTTCCCCTAGATTGACTGAATGAATTGTGAGTTTGTTAAATAGTTTAATTTGTTTGCTGCTTCACCATTTCACAATTTTTTTTATGTATATGAATCGGTATTTCCTGTATTGAATAATGCAAGATTTATAACTGGTATTTATATTTGTATAACTTTATATGCATTTCGCAAATATGATTCAAGAAGGAAAATGTATACAAGTATTTAGTCATACTTGATGGTAAGAATAACATAGCGTAAGAATTCTTGTTGATTTTGGAAGAGTGCTAGACCTAGATCAATGTTGAATAAACAGGACGTGAAAATTCATAAGTTGTATGTAGAACTAGATATTTTTGTCGTAACAAAATAAAAAATTGTAGTTTGGCTGTATGTTAAGAAAGGATTTATAGTTCTTTAGCAATGTATTAAAAGTTGGTAATACAAAAGAAAAGATACCTTAGATCTAATACTAATTGAAGTGGGAAGATAGACTGAAAAAAGTGGCACTATTGGGTGATACAGAGGAAATACAGGAGATAGAAATGGGTTAGTGGTTGCAAAAATGAGACTGTTAATTAACTATAGTTCAGAAACCCACAGCAATAAGCGAGTACAGTAGACTTGCAATTATGCGAGGTAATTGGGACGAAGACCACCTCAGATAAAAGTGCTGCTAGGATAAAAATAATGAAAAAACTAGTTAAAAATGTACAGAATTAGTTATTGTAAGAAAAAACCTAAAATAAACATTATTACAGATCTGTAAGCATGTAGAAACATGAGATTATTTTTTTTAAAAGTCTTGATTAATTTTTGAGTCAACCTCTGTGCTCTCTCAGATGATGCGATGTTATACCAATGCTGTAGAGACAGTATATCATGTGCTGTGTGTTCTTCCTGTTGCTCTATGTAAGCAAGAGCGACTTCGATCACTTTCAGCCCATCAGAGTGTAATATTTTTGGGGTTATCTCCTAAGTATTGTTGTCCTCTTCACTATCTTTAGCATTGTTGACCATATTGATAATTACCTAATTAGTGATCACAATCTGCACATCTTCCTTGCACCAATTACAGATGTCTTCACCATTGATTTGATCTTCAACAGGTAGCTCATTGGCTAGTTGCATTAGTTCACCTACATTGTCCTGTTCTGGCACTTTTTTGTAGGGGTCCTAAACCAAATAAATTCCAAGATTTTTGAATGGTAGTGGTTTTCACCTCATCCCATGCTGAACCAATTGAGTATGCTACATCTTTTAATGTGACTTTCATTAAGGCCTCCCAAACAGTCACTCCTTCATCTAATCTTGCGATCATCATCTGGAGAAGCCTTCAAAAGCTGGTAATTTTTCTCTTCTAGAACCCCTTTGTCTAAAGGTTGTATAAGTGATGTCACATTAGAGGGTAGAAATATGGCTGTAAATTCACCACTACACAGTTCTTTGGCATCTGGGAAGACAGTGCATTGTCCAATAATAAAATAGTTTTTCTGGGGAGCTTACTTTTCTTTAAAATTGTTTCAGTAACAGGAACAAATTCATTAAAAACCAGTCACTAAAAATTTGGCTTTCCATCCATGCACTTCTTTGGTTGTGGTACATGTTAACAGACAGTTGACTTTGATATTTTTAAAGGCTCTTTGTTTTTAGATTTTTCAGTAAGCAGAGGCTTTAGTTTCAAAGAACCAGAAGCATTGCAGGTAGCCAGAATTGTAACTCGCTCTTTACTTTTTTAAATCCAGGAGCAGTTTTTTTGATTTTGCTTCTAAGGTTTTTGATTGAAGGTAGTGTTTGAAAGTTAAAACCAATCTCCATCAGAGTTAAAAATTTGATCTGATGTTAATTCTTTGTTGAAAATAATTTCTTCCATTTTAGACTGAAATTCTACAACTGCAGATGAGTTAGCTGACAGTTTCTCCCCACTAATATTCAGATGTCTTATGCCATATTCCGTCTTCCACCTGCCATGCCACCCATCACTTGCAGTGAATGTTTCCTCAACATTTTTAAACAAACACCTTGTGGAATTCACTTTAGCTTGAAGCATTGGCCCATTGACAGGACTGCCCATTCCTCGCAGCTGTGAAGCCACAGAAAAGTGCTTCAGATGTCTGCTCGTAATTGCTTTTTTTTAGTCTTTCGACTCAAAACGACTGCCTCCACTCGTACTTTTGTTTACAAATTTTTCAATTTCTTCCTGGTTACGTCTTCAATCCCCAACTCCCAAATTGGCAGCGACCTTTTTAATTGACTTGCTATTTTCCAATCGTTTTATTGCAAGAGAAACAACTATTCCATTTTCCACTCATAGCGCAACACAGAATTCATTAAAAGCACAAACTTTAACACAACCACATTTAGCATGAATGCAGAGATAATTGAAACTGACAGGTGATTGTGACAATGCAAAGATTGATCGGTGAACCCGATGATTTCCATACTCTGTAGGAGAACACTTGCATATAAAGTGTATAAACATCACTTCTCAATGTGATTGCCCTGCTTTATTTTTATGTTTTATCTTCTTGTAACTGGCTTGGTTGACTAGGACTTGGATAATCGTGAGTCTACTTTAGTAATTTTAAAAAAAAATTTGTCCCTAAAGGTCATCTTATAAGGAAAAAATGTATGCAAAGTCCTTGTTCTTTATGCATAATTTACTTGTAATATGAACTTCATTTTCAGAGTGAAGTTATTGATAACATGAAATGAATGATCCAAAATGGTCAGTACTCAGCAGTGTCAAAAAGTAATTTAATCTTTTGAATAGTCATTAATTTGCTGCTTTCTGTACGTAGAAATATGAATTAATAGATAGTGGATTTCAAAAAGATCAAGAGTAGTGGCCCCTAGGATGTCTTCAATAAGTTGGATAAGGTGAGCGTAGTCGCATATTTTCTATTAGGAACAGTGTACTACACTCTTGCTCTTACTGTGTCAACGAATATTTTTAATTCTGTAGTAATTATGACTGTGAGATGTGATAATTGTCATTAGCCATTGTTTAACACAGAACCATTGAAAAAAATACTATTCTGTAGACTGGTGTTTTAGAAATTGTCTGTGAATCAATAGGCTTCTTAATATCTCTAGAAATCATAATTTTTCCATCATGTAGGCCTACAATTATTGAAAATAATTATGAATTAATGTGTTTCAGGTTGTAATAAAATAAAATTTGCATTAATTACATATTTTCTTATGTTTTCTTGGTTTATATCTGTCATTTGGTATAATATTGAGAGAAATACTAAAGGAGATTTTCAGAATGCTATGTTTCCTGCACATATATAAAACCATTTTTGTGTTTACACATAAATTATCTAATAAAATAGCAATTGCTTCTATCTGTAATTTGAATAAGCACATTGTACATTATGCTGCAAAGAAGTTTTTAAATGCTAAATTTAGGGGTTTTAGTTAAATCTGCCATTGTTTTGCTAAATTTGTCATCATTTTTAACTATATTGTTTATAACATTGGAAAAAACTACATCAGACATAAAAAATGTTAATGAATGAGGGAATGTTTCTATATTTCCTTACATTAAAATTAGGATTGATTAGATGATATTTATTAGAACTCATAATGTAGGAAATTCATTTATGTGTGAAAAATATAATAGGACCTGTAGTATTTACTTGATTTAGTTTAATGTAAGCATATTTAGGTTTAGTAGGGTGGACTTTTGAATACCCTTGTTTGACAAACTGTAGTTGAAATGGGTTCACAATATTATTTCAGAGAGCCAAGAACTACCTCACTGGGTTGTTTCATTTGGACGATCTGTTGAAACATTATTGAATGTGACTACAGCAATTATTTATTTAATTTCTAGCATGTTATTCTGTTGGCCATTCCAGTTTTTAGAGATGAATCTAGGTACGACCTGGAATGTCAGAGTAACATCCAGAAAGTTGGAAGGGTTTGACTGTGCTATAATTTCCTTTAACACCACTTCACAAAAGTGACTAGAAGTAGACAGCAGTGGTTGTTGACTACTTCAGATATTGGAGATTAGAAACAAGGAGTTGTGTGAATGAGTATGAATTGAGGGGGGATATTGATATGCGAGTACCATATGGATGGATGATGTCTACAAGATATTAATTGAAATTCTCAGCAGAGGAAGTTGTGGAAGGCTGTAAGGTATAGAAAAAAAGGAGTGAGACCAATTGTGGCAGTTAAAGAAACATTTAAAATAAAAATGAATCTTGGGTTCACAATTAGAGTATAAATATTAATATTTGAAGGTTCTAAATAAAATGTGTCGGTAGTGAGAAGCAAGCTTGGGTAACATATTTTGTTTATCTTTGGCTGCCAAAAAGTGAACAAGCTGCAAGTTAGAAAAAAATAAGTACATGAAGCGCATTTACAACCACATCAAAATTACTTTCACTTTCAGAAAGCATAAATGTATATACGATTACACCACCCAAATATTAAAATAATATTTTGAAATGATTATTTAATACCAGATAGGTAACTATTGTCCGAAAATGTAGATGTTGCTGGAGAAAGTTAAAACTTAATATAGAGCAAAAGTTTAAAATTTATTAAAACAGTTGTGTGTTTTAGGTAGGAAATAATGTAGCTTACAGTATTAAAGTAATTATCTAGAATTTTATTACTGTTCAGCTGTAAATGTACTGGTTAGAGTTGTAACATATATGGTTCAAGTTGCATCTGTAAACAACAAAGTGCAGTGCTCAGGATTATCTGGCTCTCCCGTGAATGTTTGAGAAAGTGAAGTTGTTTTACACAGTCTTCATGGAGTTGAATACATTATTGGACATCAGTATGTCTACCAAAATGTTGGTGTGATGCAAATCTACCAGTGGTACATTCAGTTCTCACCAACTGTAACCGGTTGTTCTGAGAAAATAATTTATTAATGGTCTTACGTTGTATAAAATTAATTTAAAGCAAGTAGTTCGTCTCTTTAAGTCATGAACCATTATGCATAATTGGTTAATATTGGCGTTAGAGGAAGTTATGATAAGCATTTCGAGAGACATGAAATGGAAAAACGTATAAACAAAGTCAGTTTTGAAAATAAGTATTAAAATGTGTATTGTAATGTAATATAACAAAATAGTGTTAAGGTACAAGTAATTTTTTAAAATATTTAATGCTAATAGTCGTGTTTTAATTAGAGCGGCATATTTTATATAGGGTTTTCAATAATTTAGTTATCTACTCAAAATTAAACGTATTCGAATCTTGATGTTAAATTTAAGCTCGGCCGTCATTTTAAAACTATTGCCAATTCTATGAAACAGACGTTCATCAACAAACATATACAGTGGCTCGAAAAGCCAATCTTAAAATTCCTATCATTCTACTTAATGATGTAACCTGGTACAAAAATTAGATTGTATGAGAATGTAGGTTTGTTATCACTGTATGTATTATAATTTTTGCTCAAATGCATTTCCAAAATTATTTAGGTTACAGAAAAATATCAACTAATTTACGTAGACATATAGGTACTACGATGAAATCTGTGTCGAAACATAGTTGATAAGTTCCAGTGCCTCCTACGAAATCGAGAATAGCTATAAAAAATTCAACATTGACCATATGTGTAATCAGAAATTAATCTGATTTTTTAAAATTTAATTTTAAAAAACGTATTAACATTTTTGCTCGAAGGTAAATATATTGTTTTTTTCCTTATAGCATTTCGTATGAATTAAAAAGAAACTTGCTAAACCCCATATTAGCGTATACACACTATATATAAAATGCTTTTATGTAATAGTTATCTTATTTTTGTAAGGGATTAATTCAGAGCTTATTAACCCAAAATTTCGAACACCTCACCAATATTTATTTCTATATTAACTCGCTTCTCATTTTTTAAGTGGTTTTTGTACATTTACTGGCTTCTTATTTTGAAGAAGTTGGTAGCAATACAATCGGTTGGTTTATAAATCGTAGTTTGAAATTTGGTTATATTACGTATTTTGATTGCTTTGTTACGAACTAGACAAATTTGGATTTTTTGATGATGAAGTTTGATTATAGATATCGGTAATCATAATTTAAATATATTTTTGACATAGGATAGGTAGCTTTTATATTTAGAAAGATGAGATTAGTATTGTATACTACGTACAATGAAAATAAAAACTTGCTTGCACGAGACAGATAGTCGCTGTTCAGGGCATTATATTACTTTTTTCTCGTAATGTTAGGCTCATTCAGAAAGGCAAGTATTCTGCAATACAGTATGTTATTATTTTTGTGGATAACAAAAATTCTTTCCACAATTAAAATTTATTATTTTGCTTAATTTCAAACAATAATTTCCTTAAAAATATTTAGCGTACTTATAAATATTTCTTACTGTATACAGTACAAAAACGAATAGTTTATATTTGTATTAATAAATTGTTATTTTTCCTCCATCAAGTGAGTCAAAATGAATGACCACTTTATACCAATAAATGTTATTAAAATATAACTCATTTTATTATATTTGTATGTACTTGTAACAGGTATTAGTATTGTTGATGTTTAAAGTAATAAACATCAGCATTTAATAATAGGACTACAATAATTAACAATACAATTAATAAACATTTAACAATAGGACTCTACAAATTATTATAATTTATAAATAACTTAGTTATTTTATGAGCATTCATAGAATAGCTAAGTAATTTTTGTATCGAATTGTTGACTAATATTGAATACTAATGTTTACTTTTCATTTTCAATAAACTGATTTAGTTGAATCCTTGGCATGTTCCACTAGTTTCCTTCTGAAATATGTGGCATGTTAGTTAATGTCTCATGTGTATTAATGAATATATTTGTTTTTTGCATCTTTTGTCAGTGAAATTTTTTTTTGCAATAGCAGAATTTAAATCCATTTTTAAGAATAAAAAGCTTTTAGTGAAGCTCATGAAATAGTTAATAATGTATTTGATTTTATGAAGAAAGAAACTATAAAGTTAGGAGAATTAGATGACAAACATTTATTATGCATTAAAAAATGTGAAGGTAGAACTGCTATAGCTTTTGGGATTTCAAGATCACAAGTTCAAAAACTCCAAAAAGAAAACCAGGATCTTCTTAAATCTAAATTGCAGTTGTGCTCATTCAGCATACTAAAAAAAGTATAATCAATCTTTAAAACCAGTTAGTGGATTAGACAATTTTGATCAAGGCATTGTAAGATGAACAGTTAACGAGTTTTACACAAAAAATAATGAACTGCCTTCATTAAATAAATTACACAATAAATTTTAAAAGACTGTTCAATCTAAAGATTCTAGAACTTCACTAGCAGCTATTCTGAAAGAGTTAGGCTTTGTGATGTAAAACTGGTAGTAGGAAACTTTTGATTGAAAAGGAAGACATTTGATGCAATTGGATAGAATATTTAAGAGAAATGACCGATTTCCGAAAAGAAAATACTTTCATTGTTTATTTAGATGAATCGTATATTTTAATGTCCCATTTGACTACAAAACTGTGGTCGGACGACTGTGGTGCAGGAGTAAAAGTGCTGATTAATTAAGATATTTGGTGGAGAAGAATTAGAGTTCATTCCGAACGCAATGTTAACTTTGAAAACAAATTCAAAAAGCGGTGACTATCATGACAGTGTAAACAACAACAGTTTCATGAAGTGGACATCTGAAAAATTAATTCCTGGTCTTCATCCTAGTCAGTGGTTGTTATCGATAATGGGCCATACTACAGTTCACTTCTAGAGAAGCCTCAAAAAACCAAATGTTATGAAAAGCGGCATGATTAATTGGTTAGAAAAGAATAATATTCCATTTAATAAAGAAGTGTTAAAACCATAATTGTATGACAATTAAATCGCATAGAAATTAAAAATTGAAGTACCGTTTTGTGAACTATTTAAGAAACATTGGCATCAGGTTCTATGACTTCCACTTTAAATCCGTTTGAGATTGTATGTTTCGATTTGAAAAGATATGTTGGTTGTAATACAAAATTTTTATGTCAGATATTAAAAAATTAAAGAATGAATGAAATGAATAAGTGGTTTCCAATCATCCTTATTCTTTATGTTCCAATATTGTCAACATTTAAACGAAGCTGAAACTGAGTATAAGATGATAGAACTGCTAATCAACGAAATGAAGAATAAATTTATCATACATCTAGACAGTGGTAGTGAAAGTGACTGTTCCGTTGAAGACTGAGAAGATGGTGAACTTGCACAGGAACTGGACATATAATACAAATTTCAAGTTACTGTTAATAATAATAATAATAATAATAATAGTACAGTCAACAATGAAAACAATTGTACAAAAAAAAAAATTGGAATTTCTAAATATTGTACAATAATAATTTACATCTAATTTGGTTTAATTATGGATACAGTATACATTCAAGTACCAGTTAAGATTTTTCTAGTTAAAAAATACACCTAAATTAAAATCTCTGTTTTTGCAATCTTTATTTATTGAATTACTAATACTAATTATGTAATATCGAATTATAACCAATAAAACATGAAAATGGTAATGTACATAAATAAAAGTATGATTATCGTATTGTTGTCTTATTAGATGAGTATAAATGTTTTCAGGTTCGTTTCAACCTTTTGAAGTTTCAACCTTTTCCAACACAAGCTTATATTTTTGTTATATGCATTGTGGTTTTAAATTTGTTTTATATTCTTTCTTTCCATTTTGTATTAGTAGCTTATAACTTTGCTACTAGCCTCATAACTTGTCTCTTACAAAAATGTTTAGATAAAAATATTTTCTGTTATTCTTGCATCATAAGTCAGTTTTCAACTTCAGTAATTCATAACTTGCAAATTGTGTCATACCTCCTTAGCTTTTAGTCTTCAATCCATTTTTTCTGAGAAATTGTGAAATTGAACTTAATACTTTCCTTGTTTTTAAAATTTGTTTTAAGTAGAGAAAATGTAAAATAAAAAACCAAGTTTTCTTCATAATTTTTAATTTTTTTTTTTAATATGAAGCAGTTGCTCATAGCTTTTTTATTAATTTTTTTTTTTAACAGTGAAATGTGTTTTTTGTTGTTTTGTTTATTATGCACCTGTGGTTAAAATTTTATTTTGATGTTTAAAATATTTTGACACTGAAAATTTCAGGATAAAACCAAATATTTTCTGACATTCTTGCATCATAAGTCAGTTTTCAAAGGCACTTAATGTACTATCACCATCTTTGATGGTACATCATAAAGGTACACCCTTTAAGGTACCTTTCATCATAAAGGGTACCTTTTTGCCAGCGTACCTTATTATCAACTCTTTGAATCAGTTTATCAATTACAATTATTTTCTGAGTTCAATCTATATTCTTTTGCAGGTAGAAAAATATGAATATGATGAAGAGTATATAAAACTGTTGTATGAAGTTCACAAGCATGATATACCTGGGCATTATTATCGAGGCTATTTATTTCATGATTTCTTTTCTGGAAATACAACAAAACATGTTAAGGTATTTATTCATGTTTAAGTCTCTTTTCTTAAGTCATCAGTTAACTTCAGTATGACAATTCTGAACCTTACAGGCAACCTAGTGTAGAATTTTTCTGATCTTTAATTTTGAATTTGGTGGTTCCTTACATTATTTTTACAGGGACTCAGATTATTATTCAGCTGTCAGTCTTGATGTAGCCTTGGTTTTCTGTGATACTGAATTGAAATTTATTAGGCTTCTGATATAAGAGGTCTGTAAATAAAGTAATGAGACTGGTTCAGAAAAACTTTTTATTTACAATCCAATTATACATACACTCTGTCACCTTCGAAATAGTTTCCTTGGGAAGCCACGCAACACTTCAAACAGTTTTCCCACTATTCATAGCAGTGTTGAAACTCAGAAACCGGAATATCCTTCAGATGGTTGGTTACATTTTTAAAAATGTTTTTTACTGTTCCAAAATGGTGTCCTTTGAGGTGATTTTTTATAGTTAGAAACAGGAAAAAGTCACAGAAACTCAAGTCAGGTAAATAAAGTGGTTGAGGTTCTACAGGAATGTTTTTCTTTGCCAAAAACTCATTAATTGAGAGTGCAGTGTGACAAGGTGCATTGTCATGATGCAGCATCCAGTTGTCTTTGATGGCTGGTCTCATGCGGGCAACTCTTTTCCGCAGGCTTTCAAGAATTTCTCGATAAACATGTTGATTTACAGTCTGTCCTGTAGGGAAAACCTCTTCATTTACTCATTATTGCTTTTTTGGGACGCGGTGAGTTTGAAGTGTGCCACTCCTTGCTCTGGCGTTTTGTTTCTGGGTTGTACTCAAATATCCAAGCTTCATCACCAGTAATAACATTTTTTTTAGAAAATCAGGATCAGTTTCAATTTGCCCTAGAAGATCGCGGCACGCTTCCACCTTGTTGTTTTTCTGTTCAACAGTGAGGTTTTTGGGACCACTTTTGCACAAACTTTCTTCATGTCCAATTCGTTTGTCAAAATTTGATGGACTGTGGAGTGGTTCAAATTCAATTGTTCTGTAATCTTTCTGACAGTTAATGTACTATAACACCATCTTTACAGATCATCATAAAGTACACCCTTTTAGGTACCTTTCGTCCTAAAAGGTACACTTTTGCCTGAGTACCAATTATCATGGATCGTTGTTCAACTTTTTGAATCAGTTCATCAGTTACACTATCAGTTTCCTCAATCAGTTTCCTCCCACTATACATTTCTGCTCCCGTCACCAAATTTCTGGCACTGATCTAATAGTGCTGTGACTCATAATTATATTATCATAAACATGGCATCATTATTGATAATTCTTGGCAACACTCTGTCCTTTCACCTATAGAAAAAAATTAAGAGTTATTAACAATAATAATAATATATTTATTAAAAAAATGGATCAGATCATTGACTGGAGATGAAGTGTTTTTTTAGGTAGAGGCTTGAGAATGAAAAATAAGTGTAGCTAGTATAACAGCTTGCTACTCAATAGAGATTCCTCATAATATTGCAATAACTTTTTGCCATAAATGTTATTATTTATTAATTGTTATTAATCCTTCTTTTTATAGCATTTTGAAGGAAGAACAAAAGAAGTTTGGTTTGTATTCAGTGGATTGGAGATTGAAGAATTTACCACTTTTGCTGATCAAATGATGAGACTACCTAGTTTTGCAGTTACCATTCAGAAATGTCATAATATTTTGCATTTTTATGGTATTAATTTATTTAATTTAATGAGTGATCGTAGAAGGGAAGTCATAGAAAATTCCATTCTGAAGCAACTTTGTATCACATCTATTCAGGTAAACCCATGCAAGTTTTTTTATTCTTTTTGTGTATTGTTATTGATATCAGTAATATGGTGTAATAACTCACTTGATTTATCAAATTGTGTATTACAGTAAAACTGTCCATCTTTTGTTATGCAGTAATAATGTCATGATATGTGTACTGATTGAAGATTGATCCTTTATGATAAAAAATTATAATAAATGTTCAAGATATTTATTATATTATTGGAGATAATCGTCAAGAATTTTGTACTTTGAGGAATTACACTTGATTTGTTTTAATGTATTTTTATGAGAAGATTTTATGCTGGTAGATCTAAGTGATATATTGATGTGTTTGTGTGTGTGTCAGTTTATTTTTTTTTGTAGATGGTTTTCAGCTTCACTAACCATCTAAGGCCTTGTGCCGAGGTAAAACCTTCTCTTTCTCAGAAAAACTGTGACATTCATTTTTTCTTTCCACATTATCAGTACTGAATACAATTAGAAGTGATCTGCATGTTTGGTAGAATTAAAGGTTTAATCACATCATTTAAGTGGGATATACCTTTGTAGCAATTTTGTGTTACCCTTTTGTATAAGTGTAATTTCTAAGTGACTTAAACGGATTCTGATAACAAGACAGAAGAGAGCTGAAAGTATCTTCAGAAATTAGTATGTTATTTAGAAATAATTATAATGATTAATGTTGAGTATGTTATAATGATTAATGTTTCATTAATTATACAGTGTGTGTTACGACATGTGTGTAATAGAATTTTTCATCTGATTAGTTCTTACTGTTCTAAATGAGATTTATTTAATGACTTTTTTGTAATATTAGACAGAATTAAATCCAGTTAAGTATAACTGCCAGCCATAATGATTATGTTTGTTAAAACCTGTTGCATCAGTTCTGTTAAAACCTTATAAGAATATCAAAAGTTTTCCACTTTAACAAGGTTCTCAACAATCTTTGCTGCTTGACAAATACCTGAGAATACTATTTTTGGGTAATATAACTATATGGGTTTTTGTTTCTGTTTCTGCTAAACAAAAGCAAACTCATATGTCAAGAGCGCTTTAGTGACAAATGTACTGCATCCAGGAGAGTGTGAATATGTAGTCTGTACTGCTATCAATGGCTGTATGGTGTATGGCATTTGCTTTTTTGTTTCCTTTAAGTGTTAGAGTTTGAAAAAATTAAATACTGCCTTCCTCTTTCAAATTCTTTAACTTTCTTGCTATCTAAACATGTCATTTGATTAGTCCTGGAGAGCATTTTTCTTTGAAAGGAAAATGTCTTAAGGAGTACTATAAAAAATTATACAATGGTTATTGAGAGAAAATAAAACAAGAAATTTTGGATATCATATAATGGTTGTTTTTGACGCTTATGATGGCGAAAGCACTAAAGTCGTGGAAAGAAGCCGTTGTTCACAAAAAGTTGCCTCCAAAGAGTATCAATTTGCAAAAGGAATGTCTGTAATAGTTGCTCAAGATAAATTTTTATCAGATCATAAAAAGTAAAAATAGATTTATAAAGTTTCTTATGGAGGATTTACAGAAACATTCTATTATATGTAGTCAAGGTAAAGGTGAAGCAGATGAATTAATTGTTGAAAAGCCCTGCTATGCAGGATAAATCAACTTTACAAAAAGTTATTGTTGCAGAGGATGTAGACATCCCTAGTGATTTTGAGTGCTCGAACTGAAGACACTGAAACAATATATTTCTTGAAATTAGGGGAAAAAGTGTTTTTCCTGTTTTGTATTCGTCAAAACGTTTTGAGGTGGAATAGTCTAACAGTTCAAAATTGATCCTTTTTTCACATTGCTTCACTGGGTGTGGTACAACATCTACGTTTTATAATAAAGGAAAGAAAAAGTTTTTCAATCCCCTAGAAAAAAGAAATGATTTAAGAGATCAAGTAGAAATCTTTCATAATAAAAATGCAGAGCTTGAAGACTTTTTAAAAGCTGGTAAATATTGTACGGCTTTATTATACGGGACTGGTAAAGATGTACAGGTGAACAAATTAAATCACAGTGAAGATTTCTCAATGTTTCTTGAGAAAATGCATTACGAATCATTTATGTTTGGGTCTAATTAGCTAATTCCAAATTTTCATAAAAATCCATGTTTATGGAAAAATTTGGGAGGTAAGACCCTATTTTTACCGCTATACACTGGACGGAATACCTGTAGAATAACTGTGCAGTGCAGGTGAGGAAGCGATTGATAGATTATACAAACTGGTGTATAATATTTATGAAAAAGGAGTAGTTCCGTCAGACTTCAAAAAAAGTGTGATACCAAAGAAAGCAGGAGCAGATAAATGTGAAGAATACAGAACAATTAGTTTAACTAGTCATGCATCAAAAATTTTAACTAGAATTTTATTCAGAAGAATTGAGAGGAGAGTGGAAGAAGTGTTAGGAGAAGACCAATTTGGTTTCAGGAAAAGTATAGGGACAAGGGAAACAATTTTAGGTCTCAGATTAATAGTAGAAGGAAGATTGAAGAAAAACAAACCAACATACTTGGCATTCATAGACCTAAAAGGCATTCGATAATGTAGACTGGAATAAAATGTTCAGCATTTTAAATAAATTAAGGTTCAAATACAAAGATAGAAAAACAATTGCTAACATTTACAGGAACCAAACAGCAACAGTAATAATTGAAGAACATAAGAAAGAAGCCATAATAAGAAAGGGAGTCCGACAAGGATGTTCCGTATCCCCGTTACTTTTTAATCTTTACATGGAACTAGCAGTTAATGATGTTAAAGAACAATTTAGATTCGGAGATGCTACAATTTGCTGACGATATAGTAATTCTAGCTGAGAGTAAAAAGGATTTAGAAGAAACAATGAATGGCATAGATGAAGTCCTACGCAAGAACTATCGCATGAAAATAAACAAATACAAAACAAAAGTAAATGAAATGTAGTAGAAATAACAAATATGGACCACTGAATGTGAAAATAGGAGAAGAAAAGATTATGGAGGTAGAAGAATTTTGTTATTTGGGAAGTAGAATTACTAAAGATAGGCGAAGCAGGAGCAATATAAAATGCCGAATAGCACAAGCGAAACGAGCCTTCAGTAAGAAATATAATTTGTTTACATCAAAAATTAATTTAAATGTCAGGAAAAGATTTTTGAAAGTGTATGTTTGGAGTGTCGCTTTATATGGAAGTGAAACTTGGACGATCGGAGTATCTGAGAAGAAAAGATTAGAAGCTTTTGAAATTTGGTGCTACAGGAGAATGTTAAAAATCAGATGGGTGGATGGGTGAATGGGTGAATCTTATGGGCCACATACTAAGGCATCCTGGAATAGTCGCTTTAGTATTGGAAGGACAGGTAGAAGGAAAAAATTGTGTAGGCAGGCCACATTTGGAATATGTAAAACAAATTGTTAGGGATGTAGGATGTAGGGGGTATACTGAAATGAAACGACTAGCACTAGATAGGGAACCTTGGAGAGCTGCATCAAACCAGTCAAATGACTGAAGACAAAGAAAAAAAAACCATTCTAACTAAAGACTTTTTTTCAGCATATTTTTATCAATAAAATCCTTAAAAACGTGATTTTTTCTGAATTTTTCTTTATAAGGGTTGCAACATTGAATAACAACAAATTAAGTTCAAAAATTAAAAAAAAAATATTTGTACTACAAATTTGAGAATGATATTAATGTGTAAAATATTTCATTCTATTGGTTTTTAATTTCTTTTTAATAAGGGGTAGTTTTCACCGTTAAAAAATAAAAAGTAGGAATTGACAATATATAACTTTTGAAGTAGAGGGTCTAATTAGCTAATTCCAAATTTTCATAAAAATCCATGTTATGGAAAATATTGGGAGGTAAGATCCTATTTTTACCGCCATACACTGGACTATTAATGTTCTTTAATGCCTCACCAAAAAAACCAGCAGCAAAATCTTACTTGATTATCCCACCAATTTTAGTTATGATGTTCATTTCTTCTAGTTTAAATTAAGACAATTATCTGAATTTATCTATCTCATGGATATATTAATAAAAATATTTAACCATTTGCAAGTTTTATACTATTGCAGTATGATGCTTTAATAATTTAGCTTGTGATTTATTTGTAAAATTAATGTTTCAGATCGGCCTGATTGAACTACTGTCAAGTGTTGGTGTCTTTCCTCACAAATTACTCAGTTTCTCAACCAGTGAATTAGTCTGTGCATATGCTGATGGAGCGCTTACACTGGAACAGACCTTGATGGCAACTTATTATTATTCTGCTTATATGGCTTACACTTCTGCTGAACAAAAGCCTTTCAAAACTTGTGGTGTGTTTAAATTTCATTTACGTTTAGAATTATTTTATTGTTGTTTCTGTTTGTAAAACAATATAGTTTAGAATTGCTATTAATACAAATGTACATCTGCCTTGAGTGGCTTTTTGTATCAGTTTCAGTATCTTGCTTAACAGAGATAAAATGAAGAGTTAAATACAGTGTACATGTATATTTTTATCTGAAGCATAGTTCTTATCAGAGTCTCTTATTGGTCTGTCCTACTTCAGATAATGTGGATAATTGTCACAAAAAATCAGTAGTTGTAATTGGGCAACTAGTCTATAGTTAAGGCTAAATAAATAATAATTAGAAAATTCTGTGAGTTAATAAAAATACATAGGATTTAACTAACTAATGTGATTAACATTATTTTTTAAGTTGTAAAAAGTAATAATTTCAGTAGTAAAAAACAGCCAAATAAAAATATTATACTGGTTTATTTAACATAGTTTGTTTTCACTTAACATAAATTTATCACAGCTAACACATGTTAGTTGTAATGTAGTGTTGTGTTAAAATAATGATTATATGTATTTGATGATTATTTATTGATTATGATACAGTATGTAAAGCCTATAGTTTAATTTAGTTAACAAAATATTTATACTGATTTAATAAAATTTAATTGAACTATATTAATGCTCAATAAAATCATCTTGTATGAAAGAACAGACAGCAAAGAGTTCCTTCACAGTGTGAAAGACGTTATTCATCATCTGTCCATGTTAAAAAGCTTAACCATTTTCCTGCTATTAGAGCTTCTGTGATTGTTCTTCCTGCTTCATTTTTATGTATAGTGTAACTGGTTTTTTCAAGCCAAACAATATAAGGTTTATTATCATATATAATTGTCTTTTTATAAAAAACAATTATAGAATAAAACAGGAAGAAACAAATATACAGTGTCCCATGAAGAAACTTTCAGGACTTGTTCTACTGGTGAAAATAATGAAAAAAATTCATATAAAATAGGTCTGGAAACGCTTTGTTTTCGAGTTACTATAGTTTTTGGGACCCAAATTATGGAGTACAGTTGATGATTTCTTATGTATTTTGATTTGGGAAATAGGATAAAACAGGTCCCAGAACTGTAACTCCAGTAGTTTTTAAGACATCTGACAGAACACAAAATTCAGTGTCGAAAAACAATTTTTTTTTTTGGTTTGTAGAACAATAGCGTTGTTAAATGACTAATAAATGAGGAAGATTTAGTAACAAACGTGTACAGAATTTAATTCTGAGAAAATTAATGTAAATAAAGCTAATAAAAAGTAAATAATGTATAAAAATTGATTTTTTTATCAAATCAAAACAGATGAAAAATAGACAGAAAATTGTCACAATTAAAAGAATAAATGCCGAAGAATTGATTTAGAAAATTGCTTATGAGTTTGGTGTCGAAGAAACAATCTTAGGTGATTGGAAACTGAACAAAAAAGAAATTGAAGAATACTGTTCAAAAGTGCCCGAGAAGTTTTAAATAAACAATCTACGCTGAAGAAGTCTGTCCAGGATGTTCCAGATGATGCCGTTTCCTTGTGGTTCAGGTCACAGAGAAACTTTGGGGTACCAGTACCTGCTCCTATTTTGCAAGAAAAGGCTATTCAACTTAACAAATTGAACGGTCCAGATATATTTTCTGCAGTAAAGGCAGGCTGGAGAAATTAAGAAGTTGTGACATAAGACATTTAGCCATATCAGGGGAAAAATTATCTGCTGATCCTAAAAACACTGCTAATTTTGTCAAAATGTTTTCTGTTGTTGTTCAGTCAGAAAATCTGCAGCCAGAACAAGTAAATAGTTTGGATGATACAGGATGAAATTTTAGAATGCTGCCATTGAAAACACTAGCATCAAAGGATGAAAGCTTCTGCACCTGGCTTTAGAATTAATAAAGAGCGAAATTTTAAATTATTAACTTTTTAATTAGACAAGAAACAACATTCCTTTCCTTGACTTAATGATAGTATGAAACTGGCATGTGATCGTGCTGCTACGGACTGTGTTACTCAGTTAAGACAAAAGTAGGTGAGACTTTTTCGCTAAAAAATGAAACTAAATTTGTGAGTCGATGTGAGAGTTTTCAGTGACTATGGGTTTATTATAATAATTACAGTAGAATAATGAATAATATTATTGTTATAATCATTTTTAATTTGTCACTTATTCTGTTACCAATTCGATATTAATATGGTTTGTTGCCCGAATTCAAGAATGAAACTTAAGGTCTCGGTTAACCGCGGATTTTGTTTACCCAAGCCAGCAACATCCCCAATTACCTCGGTTAAGAGAGGCCTTACTGTATTCAAATATACTTGCTTATATTTTAAGAGATGACTCTTGTAAGTTTACAACAGTTTTAAAATTTATTTGGGCAATTTAGTGAATACACCTATCCATTTCTGAAGCGATCTATATGAAGTATAGGTATACACTTATTCCAATAAAATATTTATTTCTTGTAAGACCAAACTTTTGGAAGGAACCCAAAAAAAATCTAACCTTTCTTAGAAGGATTGTAACCCATATGAGGTAAGTAGATGTATTATTATGATTAAAATCTTAAGTTATTTTTATGTAAAAAATAAAAAAGCCTGTTATCTTTTAAATGTTCATTGTCTATTTATCAGTTTCATTTAAGTAATCAGACTTGTCTGACATGTGTTAATATTTTATATTCCTTCTGGTATCTAGAGCGTAAAATACCTTTCTTATGCAGATTTAGAAAGTCTGTACTTTCTTTCACATTAAGGTGGGCAAATAACTATGTACTTCATCTGGCTGGTCTTTTTTGCATCATCATGTAAGATTAATATGAACTGCATCAGCATCATCACCAAAAAACAGATAAATTTGCATAACATTAATAGTAGTTTAAACTGGTCTGATACTTTTACAAATTAGAAACATGGATGAATCAGATTTTAAGTAAAGTGATGCAACAGTCATAAACATTGTAATCTTTATTGTTAACTAACCTGTGAGTACTAAATTTTACTAAGCCTCACCTTTTCTATTTTATTTTTCTGGTTTGTTCAATTACAATTCATGCATATTAATGAAATGTATGGATTTCATCAAATTTTAAAATGAAATTACTTGTTTAGTAAGTGTATGAGGCTTAACAACATTTTGCAGGGATGTATCTAAGCTAATTGTTGGCCTTAATCAGTTGCTGTTTGCATTAGAATTTCTTTGCTTGAATTTGACTGTTTCTACAATGTATTAAGGATAACTTGTAATTCTGAGTTAAATTTTCATGTAAATTCAGATTGAAAATGATAATTTCAGATCATGTGAATGAGAAGATTTAGGGACATATTAAGAAACCTAGAGATTAGTAAACCTTACGACTTCAAAAAGATAAAAACTATCTGAATTACAGTAATGGTTTCCAATTTTTCAGTGCAGATTCTTTGGATGAATACTATAGCTCATGTACTGGTAATGGCATTCCTGTCCATCACACATGGATGAATAAGTCACTGGGTGCTGATGAGTTACTTCAGTATTTAAAAAAGGTCAGTATCTTGTTATTCCTATGAATAATTATTATATTAATTACTGTATAGAGATCACAAAAATTTATACAGTTAATGTATTCCATAAAACTACTGGTCTGAGCAATTGATGAGTACAGTATAACCCTAATGGCTTTGGTAATAGTACTATCAAAATGCTGATTCCAAATCAGTTTATGGTTGCAAACCATTGTCAAATATTCATTTATGAGAACTTATACTTGTTTCCTTAATATATTTGCTTGTATGCAGTTATATATCCCTATGTGTTGAATTGTGTTCTTTTTGTATTTTCTATTTCAGATAAACTTTAAATATGTGAAAATTAACTTGACACACAATGTGTATATGTATATATTCTTTTTTTTAATAAAAAAGTTATTGTGACTGAGAAAATGCATGCCTGTAAAGACATGTGCGTTAGTGCGCACACACACACATACACACTCACACATATTCTCTCTCTCTCTCTCTCTCTCTTTCTTTTTTCTTTCTTTTTCTCTCTCTCTCCCTGTGTTATGCTGTCTTGAGTATATCAGGTGAGGAGGTGCACAGGGAATTGTCAAACTAGAAGCAGGGTATAACTCTTCTTTTGGCATGTTAAATGAGGATACTTTGTTTATCCACTATACATGTTTAATGAGGATACTTTGTTTACCCACTATACATGTTTTAAAGTAAAATATGTCAAATAAGTAGTTTTGTTTAGTAACAATTAACAAAGCAATTAATATTTCAATTTATTGCTTTGAAACTTGAAAATTCAGTAATCTGTTCCTTTAAAAATAAAAAGGTTAAATAGAACAATTCCTGTTAATTTCAGATATGTTTATTTATGTTTTTTTTTTTAAATTTCATGCGAAAGGTTTCCAAATTAAGAATCTTCAACCATTTTCTTAATGATGTGAATCTTATGTATCGGTGTTAAATTTGTTGTTACGGGGATTAAAATACTGTTTGATATCAGGGAATAGCAGTTCCACTCATCGTCCAAATGTTTAAAAAATAAATCAGATAAGTAACAAAAATAAGGTAAAAAACTTATATGTATGAATATATTCTGGGATCCTGAAATTTATTGATGCTTAAAGCATAATTATTAAAATGTGATTATAAATATACTACAAGTGACTACTGCCTTACATTCTTTTGTTTTCAGCCAAAGGGAGAGATAGCATACTGTACTGCATGCCATTTAAATATTAACTGATTTACCGGTTATTGAATATAATACAAATGAGAAAATAATTAAAGATAATAAATAAAACTAATATGATGTCGTATAAAGGATTAAAAATTATTACCATTTACCTACATGAGTAGGTCAAAATTTAATTAAAAAATAAGAAAATGGCTTTTTTAAAAAAAAATTTCATAAGATATTATTGGGGCTATAACATATAATGTTGTTTAAGGAAACGTTCTACATACTCATTTCTTATTATTCTGTATATCAAATCTTTAAAAATTTCTACTTTTTTAACTTTTCACTAGATCTTACCCTGTTGAAACGCCAAAATAAAAGATTGCTGCAAGACAAATTACAAAAATAATAATAAAAAAATATAGTTTATTTTAAAAAAAAGAAGTTAAGTATGAAAAATATTGTAGAAATAGTAAATACAAGTATTAATTGAAAAATAAAAAAATACTTATAAAACGTTGTAAAATAAGTATTTCTAAGAACATTTGTAGAATAAAAGTAAAAAATACAAACATGTGTTGTTTTTGCCAATTCCAATCAGAATTGAAAAACAGCTAAACCACTGAAACCTTAGCAAAGGCTGATGTCTCTTCTACATTTAAAATGAGCCAGATGCTTCTTTATTCTAGTGTCTATCTTTCTATGAGTTTTAAGTTGGAATTATTGTCTTTTTCAAATTAGTTTATAAATGGTCGCTCTACTGATGGGTTTAGTATTTTTGAGGCCGATTTCTTGATGTCATGGTAACATTGAAGTTATGATTTTTAAAAATATTTTTTATTTATTGCTGTGCAGAAAATAATACAAATTTTTGTCCAAGCTTTTTTTTTATCCTTTTTCTCTGTTATTCTGAAATAAGGTTATTTTGGTGAGTTTTCTGAGTTTTTTAATGATTGTTTTTCTGTATGTTGTTAATGGTTTCTCTAGTAATTGCACTGAAGTGGGTAACAATTTGCTTTGTAAATTATCAAATTAGAAGATGTCATCTTATATCGCATAGAGTGAAAGAACCATGGTATATGTCTAGCAATGCCTCTATTTTTACTGTAAATATCAAAAGTGATTTTATTAAAAAAAGGAATTTCATAATATTTTTTTGTGATTTTCTTTGAAAGTATGATGGTTTTTAATTACCC
This sequence comes from Lycorma delicatula, assembly GCF_047948215.1. NCBI lineage: Eukaryota > Metazoa > Arthropoda > Insecta > Hemiptera > Fulgoridae > Lycorma > Lycorma delicatula. Next base: position 66,071,220 of record NC_134458.1, read on the forward strand.
TCTATCAATATGTCCTTTTCGCTGGATTTATTTCTGGATAAATTAAACATTGCATTCTTATTTGTACAGCCACTGTTTAAGAAAAGCAAAACACAAATACAGATTGTTATACATTTGTCACCTTTGGAAAACAGTTTTCTTGATAAGCATTAACTTTTTAAATATGTACAGCATTATAATTCCCCAACAATATTGTTTTAGAGAAGGGCATTCCAATATACTGGGTGTGTTTCTTCTGATATGTAAGTGATATTTACTTTAGTATTGATGAAACCAATTTTACTGTAAATTTTTTATGGCTGAGCAAAGCTTTAGCTTTGGTTGACCAAAAATGTTAATTGATTAACTTAAATGTTGAGGTTTCAGAGAATTACCACTCTTCTGAATTAAATATATTTTTGGAAAATTTAAAACAAGTAGTTGAAATTAAATTTAAAAGTGGTATTAGCATTCAGACTGCTGCATCAGATCAAGTTATATTATGTATGCCTTATATGAGCAGCTACACTGCCTACTTTGCTCAGTTGAACATTTAACCATTCTTGCTCTTTTTACATATGTCTTTTGTACCCTGTACCCTTTTTTTATAATAATAAATTTTTATTTCTAAATAGTTCCCTTCTGCAGTCTAATCTGCATAAATGAACCAACATCCAAGCACTATGATTTCAGGCAAGTTTATTTTAAAAAAAGCCCGTTCTGTTTCGTTATATACATTTTTAATAACCTGTTGAAGAATGTTCATGAATTACACAAAACAAACAATTTTTTAAAGTTTTAAAATATAGAATCAGAAGTATAGAATTAGTTTATCTGCTTTGTGTTCTTTGGAGCAGTTTTTGGCTTCTGGAACAGTGTTTTAATTTAAATCCTAATTTATTTTAATCATTTATCTATGTCAATTATCTGTGTCATTTATTTCTATGTTAAGTTTTATTTTTTTATTGATATTACTTTTTTGTCATGCAATTAAATTATGTTGCTATACCACTATTTGCTAAAGACATTAATTAAAATGTACAAATTAAAAAAAAGTGTTCATGTATTTTTTTGTACTGATTGTTGTAGATTTGACATTATCATATAACTTCTGTTATGGATAACAGTTAATGATTGTTATTATTATTATTATCTTCATACATTCATTTTAAATCCAAAATCAGTTATTTATTTAGTAAAAATTAAAAAAAAAAAATTTAATATCGTGTGAAGTACTAAAAGTAGCAAGTATATCAATATTTGCTTCATTTAAAGATTGTTCATGTAATTCATGGGGGTTAGTTGTTGACTTTAGTCATGTACTTTGTGAATTAATATACTCTCTCAGATAAAACCACGCTTCATCTGTAAAAAATGTAATGTTGAGGATACCCATGGAATTTGTTTAATAAAACGTTGAAACCATTGACAATAATTTAGTCTTTTGGCATAATCTGTAGGTTTCAGTTCTTGAACATACATTACTTTGCAGGGGAAAAATGTCATTTCCTTTTTTACAGCTTTATGTGTGGTTGCAAGTTCAATATCTTGCTGCTGTGCTGTGCTAACTTATGCATTGACTTTGATGTACTTTCAGCCATAGCATCTGAAATATCTGAAGCTTCATTTAGTTTAGGTGGTCTTTCACTTCGATAAGCATCTTCAACAGAGCCTGTTGCCTAAACATTTTCAACAAGAGTTTGAACTGCATTGCCGTGAGGAACAGGAATAATGGAAACTTTTCAGAAAACTTGTGCTTCACTAAATCAGTATACTTGTCACCTTCACAAAAGACATGTTCAATGAGAAAAATGTGTTTCTTTACTGAAAGAACCATTACATATCTCACAACTATTGATTGCAATAAATGAAACAACAGGAAATGAACAAAGGTTGTTCAGTACAACTCAACTGAAATCTTGGTTTATTACTGAGTAACACCCAACGAATCCACAAGGCAATCAATGTAACTCTGAAACAGTGGAATGTACCACATAATTCTAAAGCATACTGCAGAGCAACTTTCTGAATGCACTATATTTCACTGATCTGTAAAAACTCATCTTCAAAAATTATTAATAGATCAAAGTTTTTATTAATGGAAAAGGATATTCTACACAGTATTATTTAATCCACACTACACAGTTAAATATAATTTTAAAAAATGCTATTTTTATTACAAAATCTAATACAGGCTGTGAGAAATTTACTTCATTATATTTATAGTATAGTGGAAAAACATAAAAAATAGTAATAATATTTTTCAATATACAATTTACCCATGAGAATGATACTTCTGGTTATAGTTATTACTGCTGAGGTTTAGTTTACAGACTGCTACAAATAAGTTGTTAATTCAATTAAAGTTTATTTATCAGTGCAATTGTTTTTTAGTTTAAAATTGCTTTCTTATTTTTAACGCAATTTTAAAGATGAACTTTTAAACAGCCAAATGGTAAAAATGTAACAGCAATTAAACAGAAAAAAAAGAATTGTTACTGTTAAATTAATATTATGTTATGCAGATGTAAAGTAGCAAGATTTGACATATCGAGGAATGACTATAACAAGAATCAGTGTCTGTAAAAGTTGTGCTCCAAATGATGTTTTTATAAAATCGTACTTTTTTGTTATGATAAAACTTGTTTATTATTATTTTTATTTCTGGTGTCAATTTCATGGCAGTTGTATCATTGAGAATTCTAGCACTGTATTTGTAGTATAGATGCTGACCTTACATTGAGTAAGGTGTGCTTTGTTCTCGGTTGTGCAATAAAAGCAAATAACTGAATTTCCATGATTGTATGGTCATGACATCTGTTGAAAAAGACCAAATTTTTCGTGAAACTATCTTTCGAGAAAAAGTATTATAATAGCGAATTACTGCAGTCACAATCTGTTGATAAAGAAAGTTAGCAATTTTCACAAAATTTTTTATTTGTTACATAGAAATTTTAAAAAATTCTAAAGTAAATTCCATTCTAAAGTAATTTCCCCACATCTTAACACCTGCAAGAGTCTACTTGCAAAGTAATCATCCATAACTTGCATTATCACTACTCACATCACTTCCTGAATTTGTACTACTGTAGTCAAATTTACTGTTTGTAAGAATTCAAAATTCTGAAAGTCATTTAAGAGAAGGCCCCAGTGAAGATTAGTTGAATAACATATTTTTTTACCTTTTTATTTGCTGAATAAAACTTCCAAGTCTATATATAGATTATTTAATATTATATGATATATAAACCACCAAAACACAGTAATTAGATAAGTTAAACTTACCATATTAATTTCCAGTTACTAATTTTCGCATTATTCCACATCTTCAGTTCTTATTAAATTCTATATTGCTTTGAAACATATTCTTTTAACTGTTTGTCATTTTATTCAAAATTATGTTTTATATTTTGAAACTTTGAATAATATTATGAGCAATATTTATTTTATTCGTTAAATATATATATATTTATATTAGAAGAAAATATTTTTAAATGAACAAAATAATTTAAAATTTTGGTGACTGAATTCTCTACATTTTTATTATGCAGCTAAACGCAAATCACCTGTACCTGGTGGTGTGTATACAGTTTTTATAAATTCTTGGCAGTATATGTACAAGTTTTTGTACAGAATATTTTAGTGTTGCTTATGATATATGATAAAAATTGTTTAATCTTACCCTTAAATTAGATTGAGATCAGTATCATGTGTTATGTTTCAGATAATTCCGAAGCCAAAGCAGTTTTCAGATAAATACATGAACTTCATAAGTCAGACATCATCTTGGGCAGATGATATGGTTGATAAAACCTGTTCGGCAGAGTATTTAATTAAATCAATGATAGAAACTAAAAGTATTAAAAAGCCACCTAACTTCATTACAGAAGATTCAATTGTCATTGATTTTTCATTAGGTTGTAACGAGGAGTATATGGAGAAATTGGAAAGTTTTTTCTCACTTTTTTCTCTTATTTATGGCTGCCCAGACACCAGTGACATTATTAGCAGATTCTTTAAATTTCTTGGAAGGTCAGTTTTTATATTGATATTTCAGTGGTTGTATGTGTTTAAAAAGTATAACAGGATGGCTGTTGTTGAATTAAAAACAAATTTTTATAGCATAAAAATGTTGTTTTTATGTAAATGTTAGTAATGCAGTCGGTCCTCAACTTAGCATAATGCATTCTCTGAAAAGAAGTAATACATGGAGAGAATAGAAAACTAAATTTAATTTCAAGGTAGAATACATTAAATCTCTTTGTTTTCTTTTTTTTTACTGATGTTTTTGTTAACTTTTTAAAATTATTGTAGATTAAAACATCTTGTGTGGCTACATATATCTATGATTTGAAAGTAATTATCTCTGATTAATTGATGGATTTTTCCATTTATTTAATCCCATAACTTATACAATTTTTTTTTTCATGAATTTAAAGTGTGGGTTGAAATAAATTGAAAAAAACGTTTAACTGATTTTATCCTGATTGGAAGACCACAAAAAAGGATCACATGGAACTACATGTTCCAATCCTTGTAGCTGTAAGTTATCTTCCCTAAGAGCTGAGTCATTACAAGTCCAAATGGTAATTGAAATTAATATATTTCAGTAATGTGCCAAAAAATGATTTTTTTTTCATTGTTTTTTAAAGGAATAATAATGAAACTTCAAATATTTAAAGTCAGAAAATATCTGTTCATATGAATTATAAAATTGAATAGCATATTACAATAATGTATTTTTAGGACATTTTCTTAAAGAAAACTTTTTTGTAAAACTGTTTGTAATTTATACGTAGAACAAGATCAGATGATGGATGTATAGAAATATAAAAAAAATAAAAATTATAAAAAGAAATTTAGTACGGTATTACAAAAAAAAATTGAAAACTGGGAAAATTATTGATTTGGGAAAATAAATGTTTAAAGATATACAATCAATGCTGTTGATTCTAAAATAAGAATGTGTGCAATGATTCCAGAAGTAATAACAAAAGTAAAGACAAAAAATATGAAAGTGTATGTGTGTGAAATAAACATTTTAAATAATTTTAGTGTTTTAGAAGAAATTAGTGCAACTGATACAACATTTATTAAGTTAAGACAAAAAATCAAAACATTACTTACTTTTCTGAAAAATGTACCCAAATCCTTAAAAAATCCAGAAGAGCAGAACATAATACTATGATTGGTGTTAAATAAATAGAATCCTATGTACATGGTTATAGTTGTTATGGTAATATGTAAATGTAATAAATATATATAAATTTTTATGAATTGAATTCAGGTGTGAATAAAACAAAATTAAAAATTTTATGAAATAATTATTGATAATTTATTCATTTAGACAGATATGGTGTTATTTTAACTAATTAATTGATTAACCTAAAAACTACTTATTATCTGTATACTATGTAAATGATCTTCACTTGAGCTTCTTCCTATGTACAGAGAGTTTCACATGATTATACAACTTGTAATAATAACTTTTGCAATGTTTATAATATTAAAAAGAAGGAAAATGTAATATAATTTTATTAGGAATACCCAAGAAACATAAAATGCAACATTATAAAACAGGTAAGAGAAATGTAAAAACTTTCATTTGACTACATATAAAAAGAAACTATAGCGCACAAAACCCCAAATAAATTCTAAAAATAGGTTTCTGCTGATAAATCCTCTGGCTGGCCAAATCAACTGTTCTATCATAAGTTTATGGTATACATCTTTGCATAGAGCTTCTTTTTGTCTAATTTTTAAAGATGAATTTCAGTACAACATATTTATTATATAAGGGAGATGTTGTTTTGGAAAAATAACCTTTGTCTGCTTACATTAAAAGCATTCATATTTATTTATATTTTTCTAATGTCAAGTATAATTCTCTAGAATTTTCAGTTTCAAATAAGCAGTGAAGATGTAACAGGTTTATTTTAATTAAAAGTACATTTGTTAAACTATATAAATGACCTTTGGCATTAAATGTTCAATATTAATTTCATGAACCGTTATTTGTTATGGTATTTATTATGGGTTTATATCACCATAATTATTAAAATTGTTTTAATTTTTTATTTTCTTGTTTTAAATTTGTGTTTGTTACTGACCGATTAAGTGTTATCCTTCAGTAAAGTTTCTATTCAGTTTGTTTTTGTTATAGGTTATACGAGGAAGGTTTAAATCTAATGTATGATAGATTATATCCAGAAGTGATACTTCCTGTTTCCCGAGGGACACCGATGATAGCACCTCATATAATTTGGGATCATTCAAAAGATTGGTTTATATCCTTATACAGTATTGTAAATAATGTTAGATCTAGTGATAAGACTTTCAAGATTTCATTAAGGGACGATGAGTTGGAATACCTTTCTGGTCATGTTATTGATGGAAGAAACTTATTTCCAGCTATTGGTTATCTGGTAATTAAAATAACCATGTATATTTAAATATTTTAAGAGAAAAACTGATTTTATTGATGGTAAAATTAAACTGAATTTTATAAAGTAAAAATACTTACAGCTAAAAACATCATTACTACAGTAAGAAGTAAGTAATAAATAAATTTTCTGTCAAGTGACTGATTAATGAATTTTGTCAATCACCAGCTGTCCTGTGATGTTTCAGATCCTATTACAGGTATACTGTCATCTGTTTTAACTGAGATTTTAGTGAGTGATGCTGGTATAGTTTGGGTGGGTTAGAATTCAAATAATGGTTCTGTACAGATACTGGTGAGATGGTCTGACAAAATTTGTTCTTGAAATGATTGAAGTTACAATTATAATTGATTTTAGTTTAGAGCCTGTAATTTTTTATGAGGCAGTCATGCAAAAAAATAATAAAATGATCCTAATCACTGAGTTGTGTAATTTTTTACAAACATTAATATGACAAACCGTAATTTGTTTTAATAGAAATATGGTAAGTTGTTTTGGTGTTATATAATAAGTTTTTTAGTTAATTACCATATGCAAAATAAATGAATCATAGAATACAGAGATAAATCTGCTAGAAACTTTCTTTTATTAACTTTAATAATCACTACTTCCAATATTATCCACCCATGAGATGATCTGAGAGATTAATGTAGATTCTAGTAAATAAGCTGTGTTGCGAATGGTAATTAATACCATAAAGAAATGGGCTCTGATTGTAAAAGTTCTTCTGATAAAAAAATAGAATTCATTGATCAGCATGATGAATTGTGTTGAAACTTTTTTTAAAAAGCAAATTTCAGAAACTAGTCCTTCAACTACTTTAAAAATTCTGTTTCCTTATCAGTGATGTACACTGAACTACTTCTGTAAAGTCTGAAAGTATGTTTTCATATTTTTAGAAAGCGAGTCTTTTTTAAATTTGTATTGACAAAAGTAGGTCTGAAATGTGTAATTTCAGATAGAGTAATTATACCTTTCATAGAGTAGTGCAATTTTTTCAATATTTTAGAAATAATAAAAAGATTCAGTTAATGTTTAACATAATCAAAAATCAATAGAACTCGTGCATTCAGTTTTACTTTTTAAAATCATGAGCTCTTAATCTGACTGTGACACCATCATAGCATAAAATTTGGCCAACCTTAACTTACCTTGGGTTTTTTCTGACATTGTTAATTTTCTGCAAGCAGCTGATCATTGTGCTATAGAAATATTTCTGAAAACTCATGTTGTACGGTTCATCAGTCCTCCCATTAACACCTTTGTCACTCATTTATTTCCCAAAAGATTCTGTTAGTTTTTTTCAGAATGGAGTATTTAATTCTGTGTAATAGAAATAGATGGTAACACAATATTCTTATTGATATGAGAAATAATTTGGAAGGCTGTCAGCAATTTTTTTTGTTACAGCATGTGATTTGATATCATATTTGATATCTTTGTTTTATTTTCAGGATGTTTTATTTTAGCATTGCTTTAATTGTTTTAGGGCTGATGATAGCATTTTTTATAGTTGTTTTATACACATAAATTTCAGTAATATGTCATAATTCTTTCTAAATTGTATTGTATGATATTTTTGTATAGTTATTCTTAAAGGTTACTATAAATCATTTTGGGAAAACCAACAATCACTAGTTTATTCTTTTTTGTTTTATATAATATGTAAATCTGAGTAACTACAACAAAAAATAAATAAAAATTTGATGATAAAAATTATATCATTATAACATCGCCTGACAAAATCTAATTTTATGTTTAGAGAAAAATATCTGTAATTGTGCTAATAAATATAATTTTACCAGTTGATTTGCAAATTATTTTCATTTTGAGATTTCAGTAGATTTTAGCAATTTTCAGAGATAAAAATTCGCAATTCTTACTGAATATAAGTTTTTTATGGTATGATGCTGCTAAAATAATTGGAATACGTACAAGGGATCTTAAAAATGCATATATATATATATATATTTATTTTATTTTTTTAATTAACAACAAAATCTTGTGGAAATCTATTTGAAAACTTTTTATGTTGTTAGTCCTCAAAAAATTGTATGTAAGTAATTCTTGAAGATTTTAAAGAGAAAGTAATAAAGGTTTTTGTAGTTAGTGCCTTCTGTTGTAAGTAGTAATTGTGAAAAGAAAATTATTGTTTGATAAGTTGGCAGTGTTTATATCAGAATATGTTTTGTGTTCTGATTCCTGATAATATCAACAGTCATTCATTTGTAAGATTGTTACAGTTAAAAATGTTTGTCACTATGTAACATGTAAATATAACATTTCATATTTTACTGTAAAAGTTGCTATACAGACATAAATGTTGCTTGAAAATACATGTGGGGAAACGCCAATGAAAAGATAAATTTATGAATGTCTTAAGTATTTCTATCATGGTCATATTTATGTTAAGTTATTGTAATAACATGAGATAAGAAATGATGTTATTTTTATTATCTGCAGGCAAAATGTACATTATTAGAATAGAAATTAATATCATCTCCTTGGACACAAAATTCATTTGGAGAAGAGCAAACAAAAAGTTGTTATAAATTTATATTTAATTTTCATAGTATTTTCTTGCCATAAGTTCATTTCAGAAGACCAAACAGTGAACAAGGATGTACGTAGAGATCCTTCATTGTCGATGGGATGCAGTCAGAAGGAAGTGTTTTAAAGAAAAATAAGCATTCGGTTTCTTTTGTGTGATAGAGCACTAGGATATCAATTTATGCCAATCAAGCCAGATGTACATTTCAATTTTGACTTGTAATGAACAACATAATGTTTCTGGAGCATCTGTCATACTTTTGTGATTTGGCACTGAGTGAATTTGACTCATTTCTTCCCTTGAAAATAGACTCAGAAAGGAAAGAGATTCCAAGATGCTGACGTTTTGCTGACACAACATAACAGTTGAAGGAGGTTTCATGTATTGTCTAGGAACTATGAATGTAGTCAAAGATTTTTAGCCGCAAAGGAAACTGCTGTGAAGGAGAGCATTAAACATTTTAATCCACCCGTCTTTATTGTAAAATAAATATATTATGAGAACTTTCTGAAGCTACCTTGTGTTCACTTTTAACTTGCACCATATCAAATGAAAATTACTTTGGAAGTTGTTAGGTTTGCGACCAAAAGGAAAACTATATATATTTTTACTAATAAGTAGTAATATTTACACATGTTTGGTTAGGGACAGTAATAATTCAACAAGATGTTGGAAAATCCACCTCTTCATTCACCATGATAAATTTTAAATATATGGTATATAACAGATCATTTACTATGAAAATTAAATTGCAAACTTTTGTATATAACAAGTAAATTTAAAATATTCTTTTTGTAGTATGCTTATTTTCTCATACTACTCTTGATTTTTTGATGATGTACTACTTGAGGATTATTATATTTTTCAATTTACTCTGGAATTGAGATCAAAGAAACTGTTGTTATAGGTATTCTTCCCAGACAAACAGTTGCTGATTCAATGTTCATGGTAAACTTGTGTAATCTGTTTATCCTTTATATCTCCTTTAGTTTTCATCCTAAAATATTAATAAAATGTTTTAACATTTATTTAGAATGAGCTTTTCAAATATTTAAAATGCAAAAATAAAATAAAATAAAACTTAAATGGTTAAACTTTAATAAATGATATATGTATGGATAGACCGACCGATTTGCTCCATTGCCTGTATTTTTCCTTTGATAATTATAAATAATGTTTACAATATGAAAGTTATGTTTTTTCAGTTATACACGACTCAAAATAAATAAAACAATATGCCAAATTATAGTGTTCTGAAAGTAGTAATTTGTTGGTTTAGCTAATATAAGAAACACAGTTGAATTGGATGCTTTAAGTCAAAATCAAATAAAAATGTTATTAATTTGATACGAGATAATTTCATTTTGTCTGATAAAAATGTTTTAGTCAGAATAACTACTAAAAGATTTCTCACATAAATAACTGAGATTAGTAACTATCACATAAGTTCTTATGCTTATCAATTTTATCTGTATTTGTATTGATATGAAACACAACTACTTTGCTTATGAGTAATAAAAAAAAAAAGCTAAATAATTTTATCAAATAGTAATAAAAATTTACTTGGCTTACCTGCAATAAATTAAGTTATTTAGTAATTTTCAGCAGCATTTAAATAAATTTGTACCTGCAACAAAACTATCGGATTCATCCATTTTATCTTCTAATGATTTCTTTATTTTTTTAAACTGATTTTTACTTTTTCTAAATATTTTCTTCTATTTTTTCAGTATTATCAAGCAATGAGTAAACAGAAAGACTCAGATAAAATCCAGAACATTTTCAATTCCACTGAAAACAAATATTAGGAAAAATTAAAATTTCTGTTATAGATTTAGAACTAATTAAATAAAATGACATAATCTTCTTATACAGATCATTTGTTTAGTTTAATATTTATTAAACATTTATAACTACATGAATATTTTACACATGATAAAATTTATAATAAAGTCAACATTTTGTGAAATTAATTTTTAACAATACTGAAAGCTATAAAAATTAAAATATAGGTTGGAAGTTGCAGAATCAAAAAAAAATGTTTTATACTCATTATTTTTTAATAATCTTCGGATGTGTGACAGATGAACATAGATGGCAGAAAAGAAAAAAAATGTTGTTACAAGGCAGAAGCCTATGGCTTGATATGAACTGCTTTGGAACTATTTAGATTGCCAGCATTAAACTGCTACTTAGAAGTTCTGTCAGTGTTATTTTTAGAGACATCACCTGTGTGTCATAATTATGTTACAGCTCTTCATTTTGATTAATACTATTTATTTGTGCATTGTATTTAAGGTTTTTTTTTTTTTTAATTTTTTGTGTTATAGAATAAATTTGCATTGCAGGAATTAGTTTGGAAGTTGTTGGAATATTTATTTGGAGTAATATACACAGAAATTTCTGTTGTTTTCAAAAATGTTAAATTCCATCGTGCCACAAATATTTCTAAAGAAGGTAATATTTTATTTATTAATATTATTATTATTAATAATTATTATTATTAAATATTATTTTATAAATTGTGTGAACCAAGTAGAATTTACTGCTTTTAAATAATTCCATTTATCTTTTAAAATGGAATTTTAAAAGATAAATTTTTTTATAATATTAAATCTGTGATTTTTTGGTTGTAATCTATTTAATATTTTAATTTAAATTGTCATTAAGTTTTTGTAGCACAGCAGAGTTACTTTCACCCAAATGATTGTGCAGGGACTCACTTTGGAAGTTTTAATGAGTTAGTTGTTAAGGAACTAAATTTGTAATTTTTAGTTGAGAATGAATTATGACAATAATTTCTACAAAAACTCATTTTATTTGTACTGTAAATGTAAACATTGTTTTTAGAGCCTTTCAATACAGTTTGCTGGAGGTTTTGTAAAAGAAGTTCCACTTTTATCTGTATTGCTTGAATAAAAGACAAATAGTGCAGTTATACCTATGCAGGCTTTTATATATATATTTACACGAATTTGAATACTAGATCGTGGATACCGGTGTTCTTTGGTGGTTGGGTTTTCAATTAACCACACATCTCAGGAATGGTCGAACTGAGAATGTACAAGACTACACTTCATTTACACTCATACATATCATCCTCATTCATCCTCTGAAGAATTATCTAAACGGTAGTTACTGGAGGCTAAACAGGAAAAAGAAAGCAAAAGGCTTTTATATATATCTTTTATGTAACAGCAATCAGTGAGCATTCAATTTAAAATGAATGCATACTGTAGAACACAACTTAAGAAAAATAGCACTACAAAAAATTAAGCCTGGCTTAGAACTTTATAACTCATCTACAGGAATCATAAGCTGTTAATACATAGCAGTTTTAAAGTTTGGTCTTTTCTGAATTTATTCATATACCCCTCATTTTTTATCTGTATTTTAACAATTATCTGAAAAACTTTTCAGTATTTAGTAAAGGAAGATTTTTAGATTATTTTTTAAACTAAAACTAAGTTATAGGTGCATTTTTCAACACAGAGAATGGCATTCAGAAGAGATTTTTGCATAGTTTTTTTTAGTATGTCAGTTAATTTCTGCCATCAAATGGTTCTGTTGATAAGATTTCAGGAAAAAAATTATTTTCATTTTTGAGGTGGTCAATGAAATAGCTCAAGTGCTGTCATTTTTACTGATAAGAAAATTAAGTGATCATGACGATTCTTGCATAATCATAGATAGAATATTAAGGAAACTGATATCAATTGTGGGCTAATTTTTATAAAAAAGAGGATTAACTTTTGGAAATGATGGAATGTTTTCCAACAGAAAATGTTATGCAACACACAGAACTAACACTTACTTACAGACAACAAATGTGCTCACAAAATGTTGTATTGGCACAGATAAATTTGCAATACCATATTGTTTAAAGCAACACAAAAAAGGTGATTAGCTATTCATATATATCAAAACCATAAAAAAATAACACATAAAAAAATCAACCAACATACATTAACAAACTCAGAGAAAATAGCCCATATATTTATAATAGCTAACTATTCTATAGCTTTCAGAACAAATATAGATTCAAATCATAAATCCAATGAATATTTTTTTAATTTTCATTTTTTTAAAGGTGGCCCACTGTATTAACCTTGGAATTCAACTTGTACACAAGAAAAAAAGATCACACTTAACTTGCCCAACATTATGAAGCATAAAAACAAAAGATGAAATAGTAAATGTTCTGATACGATTCAAGTTTAATACTTTTTGACAAATGTAATTCTTAATGTTCATCCTTATCAGTTCAAGAAGACTCCCAGCAGCATCGGGCTAATTTCTGATTAAGCAGTAGCAATTTATCACCGAAGGTGGCTGCTAAAATGACTGAAAGTATTATGACATGAGTTTTTAAAACAATATATTAAATAAATTTGGCCAGGTTTGTCATTAAAAGTTAATATTTAAAAATAATGGTTCTTAACACATTTTTTTTTTTAAGATTTAAAGATTTAATTATGACTTTATATTCCACATTATTAAGCTGTGAGATAATTGAGAGAAAACATTTCCACAGTTAGCCTTCAACCTTTGATCTACATTACGTATCCACATTAAAAATATTTAACTTATACAATTACTTCTATACTTTTGTAACAAAATGTAGAAAGGGTTGAATTACTTATAAAAGTATATTTATACATTGTTTAAAAATTTTATGACTAAAATTTTTTTGCAGCGGCTATCGATTTTCACGTTACTATACAACAAGGTAGTGGATATTTTCAAGTAGTTGAAGGAGAGGCTGTGGTAGTAACAGGGAATGTATCTGTTCCTGAGGATATCCGATTAGAAATGGCTGATCCCTCGATTCTTCTAGTTCCTGAAGTCAATCATGGCAATTTAGATATGAAGAAGAAAGATATCTATAAAGAACTTAGACTTAGAGGATATAACTACGAAGGGCTATTTAAATCATTAGTTTCTCTGAACAGTACAGGTTAGTTAAAGGTTTTAATTTTACCATGCTCTGAGAAATGGCTTTCAGTTTCTAAATCTTAACGAAGCATGTTATATTTATAAAATTATAAATTATATTGTATACTTTTTCGTCTTTACTTAGCACAATACTATGCATCTGTGGCAAATAAAATGAAGTGGATAGAACTTATTCCATTCGAACATATGATAAACTCGTATTCAGAACACCTAAAGCTACTCTATCTCACAAACTTCCTGCTTTTAGAAGTATGATTTATGGATTACCTACTGTGGGTATTCCTGTGTTGCCTAACACACTCAAATGTATTTAATAGAAAACTTGTTCACGGAATAAATAAAACTAAGAATGATAAATATTTAATAAATGATAATTAATTCTAAAAATTAAAGGGCACAATAGAATATTAATATCCAATTTAGTTTTCTCGACGACCATTGTAATTTTTGGTAAAGTTAAATTTGTGACCTCACTTTAAATTTTAGAATCAGTTAATCGGAGTATAAACTAATTATTTTGTATTAATTTTTTTTTTGCTTTTAAAATGAAAATACAATTTTAAAAGTCTGTCGATGAAATAATCATGCAGTCAAAATAGGTAGTACTGTTTTCGGCATCAACACTGAACAAGCCTCTAACAGGCTTGTTCAGAGTGCTTACATTTAATTAGAGTTGATATCAGAAACAACATGGTCACTCATAACTAATTTTTAAGAATAGTGTAAAAGTATTTTTATTGATAATGATGAACAATACTGTATTTTTTTTCAAAATATCTCTAAAATATGTGTATATTAGATTACATAGTATTTTTCTTTAATTACTGTGTTGTTATATGGTTATGATGTTTTACAGTAATGGATTTTCCAATAATAAAAGTGTAGGAAATGGGGAGTGTATTAGGAAAATATGTGCTAGTGAAAAATATGATTCAGTTGATTAACTTGTATATTATGTTATTAAGTGATTTCAGAATGCGTTTTCTAAATGATTTAATTGATAAGCTTGTTCATATGTAGTGAGCCACCAATTTGTAAATTATAGTTTCCTCAGTTTTCAGAAACATCAAACTTTGAACTAGTATCCTTTATTATATGTTAATATTACAGGAAGTAAAAGTGATCAAGATTTCTTAGTTTTCTTTCTATTAATGCTGAAATTTCCATCTTGGCAAATGCAAATGATATCATATTAGATAAAGATGATTATACCTTTGAAATTACTGTTATTGACAGAATTGCATGAGTTTGATTCTTGTTCTGCTAATGGCAGCCATTAGAAAATAACTAAACTGAATATATATTTTCAAGAATAGAGAAAGTGAAATATTTTGATAGCATGAAGCAAATATTTACAGCTCCTTCTATTTCATCTTCATAATAAAGGTACATCTTTGATTTTTGAGTCTATACATTATACTTATTGAAATGGTTTAATCCTGACAGCGTTAAATAAAAGATATCTTTGACATTCAGTTATGACTAAAGCATGTTTTGCATGATTAATCAATATTAATTATTAAATTTATTATATTTCTAGATAAAACTTTAAACTACATAGAGATGCATTTTTTTTAGCTTTAGCAAACGTTTAACCAAATCTGATTCTGATAAAGTCTAGTACTTCACACTTAAAATACAACTATAACTAGGTCACTCAAAACACCAACCAATCAAAATTTTCTTTAAAATATTTTAGATAAATTTAATGTTCATTATTTTTGTTTACTGTTACTGTTTGTCTTGTTATGGATTATCTGATTATTTTCTATTAGTTTTTGTGTCATGTTTTTCAGTAAAAATATGCAAATAAATATTTTTCTTGCTCATGTTTAGTTTCAAACAACTAAATTGTTATAAAATTTTAACTTGATCATCTTAAATGCAGAGAAAGAGCTGTGCAAATTGATATTGAAATAAATTGGAAAACAAGAAATTGATCAAAAACAGTTCATAAAAAAATTACTTAAAAGTATAAATATCTTTTTTCATTGTTTACATATTCACTGCTAAATTCTTTTTTCTACTTACCTGCTGTACTGATTTTTTTTTATAAATTGTATTGGTTTATAACATTAGCATATATAGATAGATTTTTTAATTGTACAAGTTTCATAACCTTGAAAATATTTGATGACACCACATGAGCGTCATCAACAAGCGGCATATAAATGACTTCCACCAACACTTATGCAACCCACCCATTAAGTTGCTTCTTGGCATATATTTTTCAATTTGTTCTTGGATATTATTCAATGTCCAAAAATCTACAGTTTAATATTCCATCAGAGCAGTGTTAGGTTAGGTAGTCTTATTAGGTTATAATTTAGTGAAATTGTAATATAATTTCCCCAAAATTTTTTTTATATATTTACATTGAAATTTTTAATTTTCTGAGTAACAGTTTTCTGATTTGCAATAAAAATTACAAAAATATTAGAAGATAAATGGTAATTAATTTTCATCTTTTATAATCTATATAGGCCTACATTAATTAGGAGAAGCTAGTTTTTATTGGAGCACGTAACTATGATTTTAAAGATTGCAGTTCATGAAAATTAGTACAATTGACAAAAAATATATTAACAAATAAAAGTTTGTCACAAGTAGCCTGTATTTTATTGTAAAAATGGTAAATTAATTTGCTATATTCTAACAATTATTTTTAGGTTGTCAATAATATATAGCCTTTACTAAAAAATATTTAAAAGACTGCATTATTTTAAAATACTTTTCTAAGAATTAAATTTTGTTAATCTAATATATGCATCAGTCTTCATCAGATTTAATTTTGTCTAGTTTTCTTTTATGGGAGCTGCTGATTCCAGAAGTGGAAGACTGACTCCATTCTGAAAAAAATAAAAATAAAAAGTTGCAATATTGATCCTACAAAATTATAAGAATTTTTTAACAAGCTAATAATATCTGTTCCATTTTTTAATTATAATAAATCTAATTTAATTTTTTAATTTTAAAAGTTCTCAAATGTAAAGAAAAAAGTAAACCAGTTAGAATATAATTATGAGACATGATTTTAAAAAAACTACTGTTTTGAAATTTCACTGCTGCTATGCTGCAATCAGAATTCTGCACATGTGCACTGTCTACCCGCATCTGATGGCAAGCCACAGACGCCATTATGGAAATATTCGACTATGACTACGATTTTTTGTGAGTATTTAAAATGCCACCACTGATCAAGAATCCCGCCGACTGTGAAATATGTGGTGTGATTTGATTTGTTAGTGGTAAAGGCGTGAAAATGGCTGAAATTCATCTTCAGATCAGTGAAGTATATGGAGAAAACATTATGAGCGATGGAATGGTTAAAAAATGGGTTAGAGCTTTTAAAGATGGCCGACAGAATGTTCATCATGAGGAACAGAATGGACAACCTTCTGTCATTACTGAAGATTTGGTGCAGAAAGTTGATGATGAAGTGAGAGAGAACAGATGCTTTACAATTTCTTTACTACCTGCAGAGTTTCCTCAAGTTTCAAGAAGTGTTGTCTATAATATTGTGATCGAACGCTTAAATTATCAATGTTGATGGTGTCAAAGCAGTGGTTTTTAAGTCAGGCAGCTGACTTCTGTGACAATGGTGATCCAAAGCTGGTTGCATGATACGACAAGTGCCTTAATATTGGTGGCAATTATGTAGAAAAGTAGATTAAAGTACAGGCTTTCATGTAAAAGTAAAATTGTTAAGATTAGTGTACTTGTTTTTTTTTTTATTTCAAAACGGTACTTACTTTAAAAACATGCCTTGTATATAGATATTTTAATATAAAATGAAAATCCAAATAAAATAAACATAAAAATGAAGGCATATTGTATTATACTTCACAAAACTTTCTTCAAGATAAAATGAAAAGTTGGGAGTTATGAATTAGGTCTTAAAAAAAAATACCTCAAAAACGGATTCCATAAATCTATAACAAAACTATGCGTAATTTTATGAATAAACCAGGCTTTTTTATTCTTTACTGTATTACAATTCCAAAAAAATGTTAAAAAAGTAATTTTTTTTAGTTTAGTTTATTTTCGAAGAATTTTTAAAAAAGAAAAAATATTTTCTAAATATCTTTTACTAATAAGTTAATAATATTAAGCATTTTTAAAATAAATTAAAAAAAGAATTGTATTAAAAAGAAAATTGTACTAACCTGATTTTCTGTAAAACAATCTCCAAGAAGTTGTAAAAAATGATCTATGTTGAACAAAAAGTATAAAACAACAATAAAGTAAAAACGAACTACTCAAACAAACTGAAGAATCGTTTCTCTGTGCAAATACACAATAACAAAACCCTTACTGAATGCTGACAAAAAGTAGAAGAGGATAAGAGAATGCCTTACACTTGATGCATAAACGGTGTCATGTGCACAGTGCAATTCCTTACCTGTGACACTGTCATGGTCTTATCAGCACTGAATGTTAAACGATCATAATCAGTAGATACTGAATAAATATTACATGTAGATAATAATAATGAATGTAAAAAAATGATTATTGCGACGTTGACGGGACGCCCTTGGTTAACAGTGTTGCGGTAGATTTTAGAGTGAGGGTGGACTGTATGTATTCATAGGTGATGAATGAAGACAACACCTTGTTGATTACTGAAGGATTGTTTAATTGCACGCCGTCTTGGCGGTTTAATATAATTTTGTAACATAACACTTTTAACTTATAACTTAACATTAAAGATAGGAAACATAAGCTAAATGAAACTTAAAGTAATGTTCATCTGAACAAGAATTGAGAGAGTCCATCCGGACGCGACCGCCTTGGGTCAGGTATGAGTGCAGACTGGCTAAAGATGCTACGTACAGTGCTCGAGGGAGCAGCTTGTGACGTAGAGTGGCGTGATGATCTGGTGATCATAGTTTGCTGTGGACACCCTAGCTACCACTAGGTTTCAGCACCCGATGGCAAGAGGGGGTGAAAACATACTAATGATAATGGAGAATGAATAATTAAATTAAAAGAATAAATAAATGAGTTAATAATTAACAAATAAACAGTACTTACACAATGAATATTAAGTGAATTTATAGAAAGAAAAAATACAATTAGTTGATAAAATAGTATTAATTTAGCCTATCCTGGTTGAAAGCATAAAGTTAGTTTATAATCAGTGTATTTTGTAATCGCTGAAACCTCTTGATTCAGATTCCCTATTGCTACCTAAATTATACCCTTTATATAAGGTGAACAGATTTGCGTATGAAACAAACAATGTAATAATGACTTTTATAAACAAATTGATGGAATAGCAATGAATAAAAATCTCCTGTTGGATTCCAAGTTAATTTTTTCACAGGTAACTTAGAAATGAAAGCTAAAAGAGAATTTCAGTATTTCCTGTGAGTTAGGTTGAGATATGTGAATGGTATTTTTGCTGTTTTTATACCTCTCCTAACTTTGAATGTTAAGAAATAATTAAATAGATGTTACTAATAGATCTTTTCATCGTATGCAATAAAAGATGGCATCTTTTAATGTGATAGTTTATAGAGCAGAGTGGGTGCTATTTGGTCCAGAAGAAATGAATCTCAGAGAAATTAATTTTATTAACAATACACTGATTTCTGTGTTTTTACTGGAGAAACTGAAGACAGCATACTGAAAAAATTGACAAAAAATATAAAAAATACTGCAAATAGCCTTACTTTAGAATAATAGAGAAAAAGGACCAAAGAAAGCGCGGGCAGAAGTAGCATATACCGTTGTACAGCAAAAATATATTTCTAAGAAAACAAAATTTTAATGTTATGAGTTTGTTAAATAAATTGGCCTCCGCCCTTATAAACACTAAATATAAAACCGTCAAAAGAGCAGGCACTTTCAAATTAATCTGTGAAGACAATTATTGCAATTTAGGATTCATAGGATAACAAAAAATGATTGAAACTAGAGTAAATGAGCATTTAACTCATTTTAAGTATAGAAGACCAGATACTTGAAGCATGAGTCTTTGGCTGACATTGTCTGAAAATAAGATTCCAAATTAATTTATTAGAAACGCAATTCTAATAATAGTCATTAATAAATAGGAATTAGATACCTGAGGTATTTAGTTCATGCAGAAACTTCATTGTTGAGTAATAGTAGGGGACCGGTATCCGATAGCCTTTTGGAATTTTAAATTTATTAAAAAAATCTGGTAAAAGCTTTTTATCAGAATAACATTAAATCATTACCTTCTTTATATTTTGTTCATGAGTGAGAATGATATCATGCTATCTCTCTCTTTAGACAAATTTCTGACTACTTTTGACTGAATTCGCGTAAAGTATAATTCTTAATTCTTTAGTCAACAGTGTGTATTTTTTACTTTTATTTTGTAAACGCTGTTAGAAATACAAATTTGTAGTGTTTCCTAAGTATTATGTTTTTTAAATTAATATTTATTATTATTATTATTTCTTCAATATTCTTTCAAGTTTATTTAATTTTCATCATAGTTTTTGTTTATTATTATTTTTTTAAACTATTTCCTCAATATTTACTGATGATGATTGTTTAACGATCAAAATGTTAATCTAATTTTAGATTTTAAGTAAATTTTTAGCAAATGGTTTTTTTTGAGCGATTTTCCTGTTTTCCAACCAAGCAGGTTGGAAAAAAACAATCCAATAAACAATTGTGATACCAACTAGTTGGCCTAACTTTCGTTTATTTTACTTTCTCAGTGTTTGTGTCACAAACTTCACTGAACAGTCCAAAATAATATTCATTTTTTTGCATTTCTGGATTTCTTTTTCTTTTGTTTGAAATAACTTCATTATTCTCATTAGATATATTGTAAGCACTAATCTTTCAATATATAATCACCGAAGTAAACTGTATGTTTCTGTAAAGAAAAATATTTAACATTCAAGTGCAGTGTCTTCCATGATGAGTGAAGAAACAACACTGATCAAGTAGTTGAACTGTATTTGTTCTCATTGTATAGTATGTGCATTGTAGCATATACATGATATTGTAACATATTAAGAACATCTTTTCTGTTGAAATTGTGCTTAAGTAAGCCTGATCCCTGACAATTCAGTGAGTAAATGACTTTCCACATAACTTACATTTGTAAGTCATCAAAAATTTATATAAGTTACTCCAAATTATTCACTTAAATGTCTGTTCTAAAACTATCAATATTATTTATAAATATTGTGCCAGAAAAGTATTTTCTTATAAAAATACAGGAAGCACAGTTCTGATATTTTTTGGGCAAATAAATGTTTCCGTCATCTATCTATTTTTCATTAAACATTATCAAAACCTTTTAAAGCTACTACATTTTTCAAAGTTTTTAAATGAAAATTGAAGAATGTGAGAAATGTTTATAGAAGTTGATGTCAGTTAGTCGATAGCAGTGAGAAATAATTGATGAAAAATAGCCTGCAGAGAGCATCTTTGTACAAAATGTAGTTGTAGAAGTATTTAACGTTCACCATTGCAGAGTATTAGCAAAAATAATTAAAATTTGATTTAATCATAAAGATAACAATCCCTGTCTTAAAGTATATTAAGTAAGGATTTTACGAAGCTGTTTTATCATAGTTATAATTATGAAATTGTATATACAAAAAGTAAGGTTATGAAAATGAAAACTACATTATTTAGTTTGTAAAATGAGTTTTTAATAAAAATATTTCAAAGAGAAGATGCTTTAATTTGGTATACATTATTTTTATTTACAACAAATCTTTATAGAAGTAAACAACAAATACACACAGTTTTTTTTTTGTTAGTCAGACTAGAGTATATGCGTTTCAGTTCATACTCTAACCAGTAAATTTTTTGTAGGCATTAGTGTCATAACTCTAAATAAGCAAGAATAAAAGTGTGTCAATAAAGAATGAATGGTATATTAATTTAAATGAAAACTACATGGTATCTAAAAAATATAAAACGCATCAGCCGAGTATCTAGACGAATCTTGACCACAACTTATATGTGTTCCATTAATACTGTATTCAAAAATCTGATATGATTTGTGTGGAAATGAATTTTTTAACTACTGTTGTGGTTTGAAAAATTTATTTATGAGTAGAAAAATGGAGTGAATTTATCATTAAAACATTACATATTTTATGACAACTATAACTGTGATAGCTCAAGAAAGATTTACTGGATATTTACAGGCTATTTAATTTACCAGTTTAGTGCACATGTAATTTATACACTGATCGTGCTCAAAAATCATTTTTTTTCAAATTTTTGACATTGTGAAAAAGCTTTTTATTATTAATTTTAAAACTTTTTTTAGAATTTATCAAAAAACAAGAAATCCTTTTTTCCAGGTAATACTGGAAGAATAGCATGGCATAACAATTGGGTTGCATTTATAGATAATATGCTTCAAATGCAGATCTTACAAAAGGATTCAAGATTACTGATTATACCAACATATATAGATAAACTTGTAATAAATGCTCCATTACATCTTAAAAAAATATCAAGTATCAGTGGATGTAGTAAGGGTAAGAAAATAGGTTTTATTTTTAAATTACTGTATTTTCAATCATTATAGTATCTGATATATTTACGTGACCTTGTGTGTAAAAATTATTATTCTTAAATATGTATTTAGAAGTTTGGCCCTGATCTATCATTTGTAAGTACTTACAGTTCATATTGTATGGAAAATTTGTAACATTTTTGTTGTAGAAGAAGAAAGAAATGGTTGAAATATTTTACATTTCTGGCTCCTGAGGATATACTGCTATCAAAATTAACCACATGTTTATAATTGATATTGTGTATCAAAATAAAAATAAATTAATTTGATTTTTAAACTGCTGGCTTATTAATGTTGTAAATTGTCTGACAAGGCATTATCAGGCAAACATCTCAAACTGTACACTGGCTGTCACTGTATAAGGGTTGGTTGTTAAAATTATTCTGGTCATAATTTATAAGTAGTCTACTAATAGATAAATTTATATACTTATTTGCAACATACAAGTATTATTCAAATTAACTCCCCTAAGTTAATTTAACAAATAAAAATTTGTTAAATTAATAGGACGAAATATAATGTTTTGTGTAAACAAGTAAGATTTATGAAACAACTAATTATTAATTTGTTAAGTAACAATGACAATTATTTATTTGTAAATAATTTTAAAAAAATATAGAAATAGAAGTATGTAATGTAGGCATTATGCATTCAGTTTTTTCATTGTGATACTTATCCCACATCATTGCCTGTTATTTAGTTTACATTTAGGAAAGGGTTGAAGGTTTTCTTATGAAATGGAATTAGTTTTATTCATGCTATTCTAAATCTAATTTAGTTCTCACTCATCTTGATATTTTCATATGTTTACGAGTTATATATTATTCACAGGTAATATTATATGGATATTCTGAATAATCGTGGTTCAGATATTGATACATCAGATTGTCAAAACAGATTTAAAAGTGATAATGAAATATCAAAGAAACTTCTTTTATGGGACCAGTTGTAACATTAGATTCTTTTAAGTTAACTGAATAAATTCTATAACAATTACCTATTTAAAGATATAATATATTGAGGTAAGTTTTAACATACATGTGGACCAGTAGCAGATCAACAAATGCTCCTTCTTGTATTTGCAAAGTCAACTGATGTAAATATACCAGTCAATGAAAATAAATCAACATTTAAACTCATAAAAACAGGAACTAATAAATATGCAGTTCAAATTATTCAGAAACTGACATGTGATGGAAACTTAAACCACATTCATTTTTAAACAGCATTGTCATTATTTAACAAAAAAATTATGTGCAGTAAAATTACAGGAAATAGGTTATCGCTGATCTTAGCAGCCTGTAACTCAAAGCATACTTGCATGTCAGTTGCTCACAAAAAGCAGATTCTTGTCAGTTTTTGTAACATTACGCATCAGAGATGATAACTGATGGGTTTTTCAAAATTATCCACAGCTTGATTCTTTACATAAAGTACAACTGGTATTTTACTTTTTTTAGGTGTATGGTCTTGGGCAACATGGTAAACTGCCCAGATTAACCTCGATTAGAGACAGCCCATTTGTGGATTGTTTTTCCCCTTCTTCTATCCATTCTTATCCTTTATTCCTTCTTTCTGGACAAATACGACAGGATTCAGATCAGTCACTCTGATCCCATTTGTGATGCTATGCCAGTACCATTTATTAGCTAGCAACTTAGTTTCTGGAGCTTAGCGGGGTAGCAATACTGTATGTCTGTGAAACTGTCAAGGTATTCTTTTCTTATCCGGAGATTGACAAATGCCAAACTAAAGGCTGAGATACATATTGGCTGAACCCAAAAAATTTAAGAAATATTTTTGTTGTGGTGAAAACATTATAGTCAAGGATGTGTCAGTTTTAGAATCTGTGTAAAAAACAAATAAAATTAAAGAGGCATCAAATTTTATGTTTTTAATGATGCTAAGACAGTGCATGTACTTTATACTGAGGTTTGTATCAAATCAAAGGAAATTTTGTTGAATTTGTCAACCCTTGTAGCTTAGATTATGTAATAACTATTTTGATGATGACTGCTCTGTTTACATGGATAGATTTTACAGCTTAATAGCTATGATTAATGCTCTGTGGCATTAAAAATTTTAGCCATTAGTATTGTAATGAAGACTCAAACCAGGTCACCTAAAGATGCCATAACATGAAAATTGAATCAATGTGATTGTACTTTTTGCTGTAAACAGAATTTATTTATTTTTTTAAGTGAAAAGACTGCATATATGTTTTCATGTTATCAACCAAACATAAGTTGATAGCCCTGACCATAAAGTAGTGCCTTTGTAACAGGTTAGTTGAAACCATAAAGCCAGATGTTGTAATCGATTATAACATAAATAAAATAGAAGCACATCACTTAGATCAGTTAAATCATTGTCCTTTTCAATGGAGATGTTTGAAGTGACAGAAAGGGGTGTTTTTTCAGTCGTTTGTGATGAGCATAATTAATCCTTTTGTATTATTCAGATTTATAAAAAAGACAAAGAAACATGTATTGAAGATTTCATAAAAGACTTGATGTTACAATTACTTAAATGAGGAGGAATGGAATAACACCGATCACAACTTGTCTGTCTAGAATAGTGAATGGAAAGATGCATTATGATTGCATCAAATGCACACATTCAGTTAGATACGTTGCATATAAAATACTGGCAACTGAAAAAAAATTAAACTACAAGAAAATGCAGGATGGATGTGTACAAAGAAAGGAAAAAATATGTATAAGAAGATGAGATTGTACTGTTCAGATGTGACATTGTGCTCCAAGAGTATTATAATATTGTTCACTCAAAATCCTAGTGCACAAAGTAAACAGACAGAATTGTTTCTTTGTTATTACTATATGTTGTAAAAAAAAAAATAATATAGTAAAAAGGTTTATGTATTTGATGAGGTAAATTTTACAAATAATGCACAAGTTAGTTGAAAAAGATTCTTTTCTAAAAAGGTTTTTTCTTAAATTTTTAATAAAAAAAAAACATAAATGTGTTTTAATATTAATTTGTGTTTCACTGAAAAGACAATGAAGAGTATTTTATAAAGATATGTAAAATATTGAGGTAAGTTTAGAAGTAATATTTTTATTTGCTTTTAACTTTATATGAAGGTGTTGTGGCTAAACCTGTGATTTCACTCGTCCAGTTTTCAATTTATTAAAAGATTGGCTTAGCTTTATCAGTTTCATCTACAATAAAACATGGTGTAGACTAACTTTCTCAGAAGACTCGGACAACTCGGGTATATTAATTTGAAATTATACCTGGGGATGATAGTTATAGAACTCCATCTAGTACATTTTGAAAAACGTATACTATGAAGGAATAGAATGTATCTGTACACATAGGATGGAATAAAGAGAAAAAAATTTGCTTCTGACTTGAATAAACAAAGAGCACTATAAAATCCTACTAAACTGTAAATGAATCGAGTGAAACAATTAAAGGAAGACTATGAAAATGTTTAAAGAGGCCTGGGCATAATGAAATTTGTTGTCAAAAGTTTTCATTTTATAACAACCATATTTTATGACAACCATTCTTATCTCCTCAAAAACATTTATTGTTAGTTTGTTTAACCATGCTATACTATTTTTACTCGCTCAGCATTTATTTCTAAATCTACGTTTTTTCAGCGACTTCATAAAAAACTATGTTTACATTATAAAAATCCTTTTTAAATAGACTACTTAAATAACTTTTAGCCCATTACTGTTATCTGTTTTTAGAAGTTCCTGTTTATGTTTATAATGATCAGCAGTTGGTAAAATCTGGTGGCATTGAAATAAAAGGATTAGCTGGAAAAAGTATTTCTCGTAAGAAGAATGTTTCAGAACCTGTTTTAGAGAAATATGAATTCATTCCGTACTTACAGAAACAGGTAATTTTTGTCACAATGTGTTCATTTCAACATGTTTCACAATTTCAGAAAAAAATTACTGTTATAATTATAATTCTTCATGAGGTAAATTTGTATATATAAGCATTAGCAGTGAACATTAATTAAAATGAATAAAACACCTTGACTGTTGAATAAAAATGCTGTTTATTCTCTCTAATTGTGTGTTGATATTGATAGCTGACCAGTTTACATTCAGTTTAATTATTGCCCACAATACTTAGTATCATTGTTTAATAATAATAGACTATAAATTTTTGGATTTGCTACCTTATTTCATTGAATAGTGGCAACTGTTTTGGATTTACCGAATTTTTTTTATAGCCTGTAATTTGTGTGTAATTGAAATCAGTCTAATGATTTCAATTTTTATATTTTGGTGACCGATTTAGGTTGAAGACAAAAATTCATATATATACAAACGTAAAAAATTTCATGTGGTGTCAAAATTGCAACCCTCCCCCTTCCTTCTTGGTTTGCTGCAGTCAGATAAAAATGACTGTATATCTGCAGTCTGAGAGAGGAGGATGATAAAAAAATATTGTTTGACTCATATATGTTGTACTGAAATCTTGATAACTGGTTCTAACATGAGTAATGAATGGTACAAAATAATTAGATTTTTATAAAAATTAAATTTTATTTTGAAAATTTTTAATAAATGTAGTGATAAAGATTAAAACTAATAATATAATAACTACTAGTGATTTCAAAAAACAGACATTGTTGTGTGTAAAATTCACAGTAATTCAAATCACCCCTGTTACTGTAAAGTAAACATCCATTACAACAGGATACATGGAATGTATATATGTTCACATTAGTAAGAGAATTATTTTTAATGATGAGATGAAATATATTAAATATACAGCATACCAAAATATACAACATAATTATAATTCATGCTATATATTGACAGTATGGGTAAAAAATTTAATTAAAAAAAATAGAAATTATTAATGTAACACTGGTTGTACTTTTTTTTTTTAATTTAGTAGTGGCTCATATAAGAAAATACATACAGTATTAAATTATTAAAATCCAGGTAGTATATGTGTGTAACAAAAATGCACACTGTAACAAGAATACAGAATAATTCTTTTGTATTGGAAGTAAATAATAATGAAAACATAAAGAAAAATATTAAATTAAAATTAATGAATCACCTAGTCAAATTTGAAGATGAATTATTTAATTTTGATATACCAACAGCAGTAGGTGCTGAATAATTTCATACTGAATCAGTATTATCATAATAAGTAAACAGAAAGAGTTTTATTACATTTTTCTTATGTTTCTACATAAAATAAAAGTAGAATATAACAAAATCTTGATTTGACTTATAGCTTGTCTGATGAACAATACTGATCATCATTTGGGTTCCTCTGATGGCCTTTATACCTCTTTAATATGTTCTGGGTGCTAGTGAGTGTGTTCACTTCCTGGTATTGGAAATCATTGTCATTCTAAAATTTTCGTCAGATTCTTTTTGGCCAGCCACTGTACAGGGTTATCATAAAAGAATGGTACGGTTTTGAACATGGTTTAAATTAAAACAGAATTACTTACAGTTTATGTTTTTTATTTTTCAAATTTGTCATCTCAAACATTTTTTTACATAATTAATAAATTTCAATATGTGCGCTCTTAGTCGCTCGACAAATGTCCAAACGATACTCAACTTCTCTCCAAACACTAGTTAGCATTTCTTTGTTAATGGTTGTTATTGCTTCATTAATCCTGTTTTTTAAGTGGTTTTGGTCGTGAATTGTTTGTGTATAAACAACGCTTTTGATGTACCCCCACAAGAAAAAATCCCAAGGTGTCAGGTCTGGACTCCTTGGAGGCCAAAGTATGGGTCCTTGCCGGCCTATCCATCAATCTCCAAATTTTTCATTCAAAGCGTCCGTGACCAATGCATTGAAGTGCGGGGGAGCACCATCTTGTTGGAAATGAAGTTGATGAATGTTTTTCATCAGCTGATGAGTTCATCCAGCTGAGGAAAGCAATAATTGGATAACATGTCAAGATACACAACTCCATTAATTGTTTTTTCAGCAAAGAAGAAATGCCCTATTACACGATTCTTCATCATACCACACCAAAAATTAACTTTAGGCAAATCGCGTTGTTTCTCAATAATTGAATGTGGGTTTTCAGAGCCCCATATTCGTGAATTGTGTCTGTTAACACATCCATTCACATGGAATGTAGCTTTGTCTGTAAAAATTGTATCATCTAAAAATGATTCGTTTTCACTTATTCTGTCCAACATTTCAACAGTGAAATTGTAATGTTTTACACCATCATCGGGTTTCAATCCTGCAGTATCTGGATTTTATAAGCGTGTAATTTCACTTTTTTATGTAAAACTTTGTGAACTGTTGATTTTGGAATACCTAATTCGACGCTTCGACGGGGGATGGACTTCCCAGGACTTAGGATGGGGGTGGATGACAACATAGTAACTCACTAAACTCACCGCAACAACAATACAAGAACTGACGTTGTGGTTACAACTGCTGGTAAACAAACTTTTCGGTTGGAGGCTTTCAGGGATACCAATATAACATCTAGAAATTTCCCTACAATCTTCCTATGAATTACTGAAACCACACCATTCTTTTATGATAACCCTGTATTTTGTCATTATCTCTGAGGAGCATTGCTCTCTTTGGTAGGCTAATCTCTTTCATTCTCTCAACATGTCCTAATCGTCTCCTCTGAATGCCTTCCCCTGTCATATCTGTTTGTATCAGTCTGCCTACCCTTCTGAATGTGCTCTCACTTACATTATCTAAGTTTTGTAATCTACAAATCCTTCTTTGGCGTGATGTTTTAATGATGAATAGCTTCTTCTATTCCTCTTCCTCATCATTCAGCTCTTGCTTTGTAAAAAACAGTGGGTATCATCAATACCTCAGTCTTCTCCTCAGTTCTTCAGTACTACTGTTCCTTCATACTAACTTAAATTTTTCACTACCATAAATCCATGTCCTGTAGAAGCCCATCCAGTATGTTCCTGTAGCTCTCTGTGAAGATTATCTTTAGTGAAACCCACACCCAAATATTTAGTCATCCACTGCCTCTACTACTTTTCCATCTGAAGGTTTGTGTTTTCCATCCTTTCTTTTGTATTTCTTCTTTGGGCCTGGCTAATAATACCAATCTTCTACATTTGTTAGATAAGTAATGGGTCCTTGTAATCAATAACTAGTTCTTAGTTTCCAAATGCCTTGTCAATATCCTTTCAAGAAACAGATAAGTAAGTGTGATGAGAACTACTCATTTCTTAGTGTTCAGATTTCTGTTCTCTCTGCATACACATGTTATATTTATGTACAATTTTCTAATTAGGGTGATCATTTTTTGGTTCAAATCTCTGTGTGTAAAGCATTAACAACATTAGCTCTGCAGTCGCTGAGTTAAAAGATTGTTTAAAATATAGGTATGCAGCAGGTGCCATTTTCACAACCCCATTTATCTCCTGTTAAATGTCTTAATGTGAATATCTGATCACATCCTTTATTTAAATCCCCTTTGTTTCTCTACAGTCACATCCTTTTCTCTCATCTGTATTATCTCAGCTAGGACATTTTAAGTTGTGAGAATAATGTTATAGGGTAGTATTAGTTGCAGTAAGAACAGTGGCACCAGCCATCAAAGGCTGAAAGTATGGGCGAATGAGAATATTTTGAAAAAGTTTTTAAAAATGTTGTTTATAAAATTTGGAAGTTTTCATTCCAAAATTTTTTTTCTGTTTATTCTCATTAGATTCATCCTCCAACATTTCATCGCATAGTTTTTCTCTTGATATAGTCCTTCTAATGTACTGCTGCCACTTATCAACTCTTTCTTTAGCTTCCAACGATTGTTTTCTGTCTCATTTTTAATAATGGTACCTCTACATTCTATTTTTCTGAATTATGTCATTCTCTTCTTTTGCTGTTATGTTGACTGTTTTGTTTCTCATAAGCAGATACATCTCTTGTTTCTGTCATCTTCTGTACTTAGATTATTTTCTATATTCAACCATTAATAATATAAATCTTATTATCCAGGGTTTTGTACCATCTGCCTTCTCATTGCCAATCTTTATTATTTATTTTGACAAATTAGTTTATTAACTTTCTACTGTATCTGCTTTTGTACTTGTTCTTATAGTTTGCTGAAATTCTGCATTTCTATCATTGTCTATTGATTTGCCTCTGTTGTATCTTTTTTTAATGAATTCTTTTAATTTATATTTTATTTTGACTAAATTGTGTTCATTATCAACTTCCTCCTGGATACATTTAATAGTCTATTAACAGTTCATGAATTAAAGATCCATTAATGATTTTAGAATCTTCAATCAGGAATTCATTATATAACCCATTTAATGTTGTCTGGTCGCCTAATCTTCACAATTACTTTTCCTTTTTTTCTTCTTTTGACAGTAACAATCCATTCTCTAAATACTAATAAATTATCTTCCCCTTCTGCATACTCCATTAAGTCATTTCTTTCTTCTTTTATATTTTCTAATTTATTATATCTGCTGAAGCACTAGACAAATAATTCTCTCATATGTAGCTTATTTATATACCAGTTTTCGTATCTTTTTATTATGATTCGCACTCTTGTGTTTTGATTGCTTAATAATAAAAGATCCTTTCTGCCTTATCCCACTAATTTCTTTTTCATCTAAACTGAGCCTATACGTTTTCCACTTTAAATTGTCTCTCCTCTGTTGTTTGTTTAATGTTATAAATTTTCTATGCTCTTATTTGAAGAATATCATGATTTTTGTAATTTTCTTATGATCTCTTTGAGATCTGGAGAATATCCAAAAAACAGATCAGGGATTATTTTTTCTTTGGAATATTTTATGCTAGGCTATTTATCCAGAAGGAAAAGTAATGAAGAAAAAGTAAAAAAAAGTGGCAGTTGTAGTTTTCCTTTTCTTTTAGCCCTGCATTGTTTAAAATCTAACTCATTTTAAGTTTCTATTGTCAGGCTACATTCAGTATCCTTAATTAATGAAAGCACTACTGGTGGATCTATTGTACTTTGACCTTTTCACAGATGCTCACCTGATTGCAGTACAGCTATCTGTTCTCAGAGGAATAAGTCCCTTCACATGTGATAAAATCTTATGATTTCTGAGGCAGTGATATTTTATGAAATATTAAAAACTTTTCAATGATTTTTCGTAAGAGATGATTTTCAAACAGTCACATATCGGTAGGATATGTTTGATATTTCAGTGATTTCAGTCTGCCTTATGAAATTGTTCGATTCACCCCTGCCATCTATTCTATGGAAAAACTGATAATAATTGAGTTAATGAACAGGTCTAGAAATTTAATGAAAATTAAAACACACAGAATCAAAAAAAAATGGTTGTTAATATTTGTGAAAAATTATTTTATCGGACAAGTTTTGGGCTTTTGAGATTTTGTAACATACCTCTTCCACAGACCTCTTATTTTCAGTCGGGAAACATTATTTAACATTCTTTATTATTATATAGCTTATAATGGGCTGAATGTTGATATTTATCTCAGAATTTATGAATTATAAATGATAACTTTTTTTTTCAGGAAATGGAACTGAGTGTTGTGGTTAGAATTTGTATACATCTTGTTTTAGAAAATTGTCTTACCTTAAAACCAACGATTTTTGAAATATTTGCTAGTACTAATATCATGATTGCTCCATTATTAGTAGAAATTCTTAGTGATATACCACTCTTACAGGTAAATTCTTGATCATTTTTATATTTGTATTAATTTAATTAATTGTATTCCAGATGATTGAAAATTTGCTTTGAATGTTTGTTGTTTTATTGTGCCTTGAAAACTGAACATTATAACTTAATTCTATAAAATCATGATTTTATAAGATCATTCTATTGAAATGATATGGCATGGTTTCAAATCTGCCATATTAATTGACACAGGTAGGGTTTCTAAAATGTGAAGTAATATTTTCAGCAGCCAATGTGAATAACTGTTCACAGTGTTTTATGAGATATTAAGTTGAATGTTAATATTTTATTTTTGCTGATGGTGGAATTATTCACTCATGTAGAGATGGATTTAATCTGGCCACCTGAAATAATGCAATTTGTTGATCATGGTATTCCAACTGTTTTATCTCTTTCATGATTCAGTTTTAAGTTTTACTACACATTTCAGTTTATATTGTTTACTTGCTCTTTAAGAGACCTCTGTGATCAGAAGAAGTTAGGCTCGTGAATAATACAAGAAAGAGATGTAAAGATACAGATCCAGATTTTAGTTCACTTTATCCAATGAGCACAGCAATAGGTAGTTTGGCTTTTGTGCAATCCCTCTTCCCAGGAAACAACTCTTGGATGGTTCCACTGGCAAAGTTGTTGCCTGGTTTTCAACATTGTTGCCATCACTGAGTCATGCTTCACAAGAAAGTGGCCTACTACTAGAAGATCTAATCACAGTCCCAGAGGTGGAGCCAGGGTAGTGACTGACATATTTTCCATGCTTCCAGTTCAAGAAAAAGTAAGGGATGATGAGTAAAGAAATTGAGGTTATAAGAAGGGGATGATCATCTCTTAGAGGTAATATCTCTGACTGATACAGATTATGGTAATTTACTATGTTAAAAAGTAGCAGGAGTGTTTCTGTAAACATTTATAAAAAGTTTAAAGGTTAATATTGTTTATTAAAACTGTAATCTCTGCTAAGCAATAATTGTATGATAAACTAAAAAAATATTGTTAATAAAGTGCTTTATTTCAGATATCTCTGTAGAAAAAAAATTATAATTCAATTTGTTTTAATAATGCCTTTTAAAAACTGTTTCTATATTTTTTGACAATTGATAGGCATAAAACTGAGTGATTTGGGGGTTGAGAAGTTTCTGTCTTTATTACATTTCATTGAGATTATAATTTTTTAATTGAATTTAAAATAAGTACAATGAATATTTAGAAGAAAATAATTTCTTACAGCAGCTATTTGTGGCATCATAATGATAGCTATTGGAACATAGGAAAAAATCTCTGTTCTAGTTTTATACAGCTTTGTTTTTTTGTGAATATGTGTGTAGCCTATGTATCTTATAAATTTAATATATCATTACCTCAGGGATCCATAGTTACAGGTCTACTGATTTTAGATTACTGAAATCTCAAATTATCTAGATTTTTTCTTTTTAGTCTTAAAAGGAAAACTTGACAAAAAAAAAGGTTTTACAGAAAAATTGTTTTTCTGTCATTCAATAGTAACATATGTAATGAATTCTACCTTATATATTTTCTTATTTTATTGAAAGCTGGCAAATTTTAAATTAATCCACCTGCAGCACAGCATCAATTATTTGACTTTACCTTCTGTTCATTCCATAACTTAAGTATATTGATATCAGCACAATATTATATTAAAACATACACAACTAAAATCCATCTAATAACTATGTCAGCTATAGTACATTTTTAATGAGAAAACTGTGAGTTAGTTCTAACATTTTAAGAATTAGCAACATGAATAGTTTATGAGGTATACCTTTGTTTAATATTGTTTTGGAAATAAATATTTGTGATCCAGCTGACATTATAGCATTGTACAGAGTGTTTCACCAAGAAATGGAAGGAATTTCAGGACAAGCTATACCAATGAAAATAATGAAAAAAGTTTATATATAAACTTGGGTCCAGAAATGCATCGTCAGTGAGTTACGGCTGGTGAAAGATTTTACCATGATTCCTTGGGGCAAAGAGTAAAATAAAACCATACTGAAATTCTAGGAACCCAAATTAAGGGGTAAGCTTGATGGTTTCTTATGGTTTTTGATGTGACAAATTGAATAAAACAGGTTTCAGAACTCCATCTGGAGTGATTTTTGAGAAAACTGGGCTGGAATGTGAAACATTGTGGTGAAAACCCCGTTTTGTTATGTTTTATGTGCAATAACATAGGTAATAAATAAGTAAAAATTTTAAACAAAACTTCTAAAAAATTTAATTCGGAACAAAATGATGTAAATAAACTCAACTAAAAAACAAAACCAAGTTACAAAAAATTAATTTTATTAATATCTTAATATCCGAAACGTGGCTGAAAATGGTTAAATAAATGGTTTTTTTATTTATTTCATAAGTTGGTAATTTTAACAGCTGATCAACGATCACAGTTTGTCTACATAATGTGAATAGTTTGAACACTTAAAAGTTGTAGTCAATTGTGCAGTGTGTATGAAGTTGGTTTGTGTTCCGCTTTATCAAAATTTCATTTCAGTTTTCAAATGAGAAATATGCTGACATAATTTTTATTTATGGTTAATGCAAAAATGCAATATCAATAAAGATTTCCTAATAGAAGGATTCAAAATCAAAACCTTCGTTTCAGTTTTCCATTGTTTACGCACAACTGGTTCTTTGCCTACATGTACTTATTCTGTTAAAAGACAAGAACAACATTGTGTCGCTTACGAGGAGAATGTGATACAGCAAGTTCAACATAGCCCAGGGCTTAGTACTACATGAATTTCAAATCACATTCGTTTGCTGCGCAGTACAGTACGGCAAATACTTAACAAAGAAAATCTTTACTTGCACCGCTATCAGAAGGTTCAAAATTTCTTGCCTGGTGACTTTACATTGTATCTAAAGTTTTGTCACTGGTTCCAAGAAAACCGTCATAAAGTAAGTTCTATTTTATTTGCTGATGAGACAACATTTATAAGAAATGGAGTTAATAACTTGTGAAATAAACATCACTGGGATTTTGAAAATTCACATGCCACAGTAGAAAGCAGTTTTCAACACTGGTTTTCTGTTAATGTTTGGTTGGCACTATTGATAAGCATATGATTGGACCATTTATTTTCTATGGTTGCCTTACGGTAAACGAGTTTTTTTTTAGAAAATAACCTGCCCTAGCTTTTAGAAGACATTCCGTTAATAACAAGGCAAGAAATGATTTTTCAACACGATGGAGCTCCTATACATGGCCTATTATGTGTGGAAACATATGAAATCGATAGTGTATGCTGAAAATATAACTACAAAAGAAGAACTAATAGCAAGAATTTTCAATGCATTTGAAATTCTACAAAATAATCCAGATATGATCAAAGAGCCACTGAAGGAATTTTAAAACGAGCAGAGTACTGTGTTAACAGTGAAGGAGGACATTTTGAACATTTGTTGTAATAGTAATTTCTTAATGTCTTTTTACTATTTTACTTTTGTTGAATGATTTTATTTCTAGGTATTCTCCGATGTTAAAAGTATTATTCTTTCTATTTAAAATTAATGTATTTTTTCAGTCATGTTTTGGATTTTTTGATGTTAATAAAATTAATTTTTTGTAACTTAATTTTGTTTTTTAGTTGAGTTTATTTACATCATTTTGTACAGGATTAAACTCTCTACAAGTCTTGTTTAAAATGTTTACTTATTTATTACCCATGTAACGAAGTTATTGCACGTAAAACATAACAAAACGGGGTTTTCACCACAATGTTTCGCATTCCAGCCCAGTTTTCTCAAAAACCACTGCAGATGGAGTTCTGAAACCTGTTTTACTCAATTTTTCAGGTCAAAAACCATAAGAAACAATCAAGCTTACCCCTTAATTTGGGTTCCTAGAATTTCAGTATGGCTTTATTTCACTCTTTGCTCAAGACTCATTGCATAATCTTTCACCAGCCGTATGAAACATGAAGTGTTTCCAGACCTATGTTTATATAAACTTTTTTCATTATTTTCGCTGGTAGAACACGTCCTGAAATTCTTTCCCCTTTCTTGGTGAAACACTCTGTATATATTACAAGAGTTTTTATCCTTTCTACTCAGTATTCTCTCTTGTTTTGTTATCTATCCTTCTCAATAAAATGTTATAACCAAAAAAATATTTAATTTCCAACATGATGACTTGTCCTCATAAATACAGTTACATCTGTATGTAGAATTATACAAAAGCTCCTAAAATCACCCTTTAAAAAATTACCTTAAAATAATTTGGTGCCATTCTCTTTAAAGTAGTCTCCTTCTGCACGGAATGTGCAATCCCATCAGTTTTTCCATGGCCAGAAAGATGGTCATGATGGAAAATGACTTCTGAAAGCCATCTTTCATCTGGATGTTCATTACCTTCCGCGATTCAGCCTGAACCTCTTCAGTGGTCTTGAAACATTATTCCATAAGCTTCAATTTCACCTTTGGATTCAAGAAATCATGCGAGATGAGGTGTGTCAGCTGGGAGGGTATGGATTGACTGTCATGTAAGTAGACATAAAAGATTTATGGACAAGTGACTTCTACATTGATGAATATTCATGGCACATGTACTAAAATGTGTCCTTTCTAAACAGTCTCAGAACATCACAGTAGAATTTTTTATTCACAATTGAAAGCCCTGGTGGAAGAAACCCTTTGTGGCTGATGCAGTCAGAATCAAAAAAGTAAATTTACAACTTTATATTGCTCTTACCTGCCTCACTTTCCTTGGCCACAGTGATGTATTGTTCTACTGCAATGATTGCTTCTTCACTTCAGGGTTATTCCCATGATTCATTTAAAATAAGATGGCAGAGATGAAGTTTAGATTATTTTTGGAAAGTTCTTTTAGCTCATTGTAGGTTTTAAACATTACTTTTTTATGATGCTTAGCAGTCTCAGAACAAATTTTATGGCATACTGTTAGTGATAGAACTTGCCACCAACTCCCATACAATAGGACTACAGTTTCACAAATGACAGATTGCGATTCCTTTGACCTTGTGAATGACTTCATGCACATTTGCCACCTCTTTAAACATATCTTCAGTCGAAGAATGACCAGAACATTTGTCATAACCAACTGATTGTTGCCACTTTTAAAATACTTGAGTCACTTGTATGTTTGGTTTGTGTTTGCTCCAAAGTATACTCGGTTAAGCAATTTGTGAGTTTCTGTGGCCATCTTGTTGAGTTTGAAGCAAATTCATTGATCTTTTTAATAATTTACACTTAAGTGTAGAATCGCAAAATGACACAAATTTGCTGTTACAAAGTTACAAAAACCAAATGCACAGATCCAGGTAGTATGATGCTACTTGGCTGATCAACAAGAAGTGGTGCTTGGATTGTCTAGTACCACACAGCTGTAATACAGCTGGTTAATGTATCAAACTTTTGTACTGTACCTCCTATTAGTCTTATGTAAATTAATTCTTGGATTTTGGTGATCTTTCACGTTCTTTATTTCTAGCTGAGTTTCTGTGTAAAAAAATTGCTTTGTGTACTGTTATATTTCTTACTAGATATTTGATTCATTTCATTATTACATTTACTTTAAAAATTGAGTCATAAATTCAAGAATTTTTTAAAGTAAAAATTATTACGTTTAAAAAATGTTTTACTATTATTTCTGTATTAGTAAAAATTACTTAATGCATTTTTTTCTCTAAATAGATGAAAACATTCATATTTTTTTTACATGAAATATACTAATGTAAGAGCTTTATATTTAAAAAAAAACTT
This sequence comes from Lycorma delicatula, assembly GCF_047948215.1. NCBI lineage: Eukaryota > Metazoa > Arthropoda > Insecta > Hemiptera > Fulgoridae > Lycorma > Lycorma delicatula. The sequence continues at coordinate 66,109,059 of NC_134458.1, forward strand.
TGACAAGTATATTGATAAAAAAAAATGACTTTATTCATGTTTTACAGTGCAAAAAAAAATTACTTACAATGTTTTTAATTTTATATTTTATGTCAACTGTCATTACAAAAGAACTTCAACAGCTTTGAATTATTCGGTTAAATCACTATAAAAGTTCAAACTTTTTTTGAATACTTCAAAAAAAAAAATAATTACAAAATTTAGGAAGTAATAATAATTTTTTTCCTAATGTATTTAGTTAAATTAATTGTTCTTTAGGTTTCAGGCTTGAATATGGAAAACTTTTGGATTTTTTGGATACGTCATTATCAGATCTAGACTTATACATTTTGTTGATATGAATATAGCATCTAATTATTTTACCTTGGAGGCCAAAAAGGGGAAAATATTTGACTAATAACTCAGATACAACATCTTTACAGACCTGTGCTGAATATTTAAAATTATTTTATTTCGTTTTTAAATTTATTATTTTTCTTTATTTCAATCCAAGGATTACACCTGTAAAATTTGGCAGTAATCAAATCAAATATTTTTATTATAATATTATATAATATAATTTATTCATAGGTTTGACAAATGTTTCTGAAATAATTATCTTGGGGAAATATTTCATTCTTAAGTTAGTGTATTTCATTATAATTCAGTCTCTTACTTATGTTACAAATATAACTATGGATTTTGCAGGGTCAAATAACAGTTGTAGCTGATGAAGAAGACGTGCCAGCTGGTGATGGTTATGTTGTTGAGAAAAAGCATCTTCCTAATAATTCAGCATCACTTGTAATAATTTCAATCTCAGGAAAAAATACAGAAGAGGTATTATAACTTTTTTTTCTGTTCACATTTTAGTACTGGGTTAATGTATTGCATAGTGGTGTGAACCGACTGAATTGAAATTATCCCTTCAGACAACACATTTCATGAGATGTTTTTTTTTATTTACAATGTATATTTTCTGCTTATGGATAACATTTTTTTTTAAATGAAAAGAAATTTATTACCAGTTTATTTTTGCTTAATTTTTATTATTGAATTTATAGTCAAAGTCAAGTTTTATTTGAAGTTTTTCTCTCATTTAAGAAGTAAACTTGAATCTACGACAGAAATAATTTATAAAAAACTTATTTATAATATTAATGGAAGATTTTAACCCTTTAAAATTGACTTCCACACACATGAAGTTGCCTTTTGTTGTATTCCAGGTTACTTGACATTCATTTGTGTGTTTTCCTTGTGACTATTTAAAAAAAAAATAATTGTTTGTATCACAAGCACATTTAGATTTTCTTTGCATTGCTTGTTGATAGGTGCATATATACTTACACAGAATGTAAATATATTTTTATTGTATGAATTTATTTTAAGAAAAATCATGTTTATTAATTTAAAAAATTGTATATCTATGAAATTTTCTCATTATTCTTTGTACATTTTCTCATTATTCAAATGTACACACTATATAAGAAGCAGTTTGTACGTTTGATGTTGTTTAATTGACCAAACATCTAAATTTATTAAGTTACTTTTGATAAATGTTCCAAATGGTGCCAACCCATATAATTTTCTATTACTTACAACTCTTTGAATGAAAGGTTATAATTATTAATAGATTAAAGTAATAAAATCACTGATCAACCTAAAATTTGGAACTGTAAAGGGAATAGGTGTTCTATATAGTATTTTATTTGCTGAATCTGAATATGTATTCCAAAACAATCCATCGCGTAACGTTATGAAGTTACTACCCCTTAAATTTATTTGTTCCATCATTCGTGAAACAAACAATACAAATAAGTTTGTGTCAGTATGTTTGCTTATTCATATCTGATTTATATTGTGAAGCATGCTGTAGACCTATATTGGATACATAACAGTTGAATGATGTCATTTCACATCAAACCAGCGAGTCAAGTAATGAGTAATTCAACGTGATGAAATTTTCTTCAGTATGAGTTCAGCTCTTGGTATGACTTGCTGTTGTTTAGTTGTGGTAGTGGTTTTATCTTACATGTATTATAAAGATTGTTTCATAAGTGATGCCATAAATTTAGTGAAAGATTTTTATGACAGAACAACTTTTGGTATTATTTTATTGAACACCAAGATTTGTTAAATTGTGCGTGCATGTGTGTGTGTGTGTGTGTGTGTGTTTCACACTGTTTTATTACTTGGTGAAACAGTATTATGAAGTATTCTAAGTAATTAAGTATTTATAAATTAAAACTTAATTATTTTCATAATTAAGTAAGTATTTGTGTAATATCTCAATTTACCTTCATTCATTAAAACATTTTAAATTTTAGAGTGAATAAAAATTGGGCTTGTAAAAATACTCCAAATATTTTTTGTTACATTTGCGTTGAATTCACCATGAAAAGTCAACGAAAGCCAGTATCGAATCTGCTGAAAACTGCTTACAAATATTATTTTGACTGTCCCTTGGGAGACCAAGATAAATCCTGGGCTACACATGTTGCATGTATCAAGTGCTACATTAAAATAACCCAGTGGCTAAAAGGAAAAAAGAGCATTTGCCTTTTGGTGTACCTATGATTTGACAAGAGCCTACTAACCATTTTGACGACTGCTATTTTTGCTTAACAAATAAATGTTACTGGTTACAATTAAAATAATAAAAGCAGTATTGCATTCTAAATGTTCGTTCAGCTATGAGACCAAGACTTCATGGTACTGATTTACAGATTCCAATTGCTCCAACTTTTTGTAAAGAAATTTCTGATTCCCCAGAAGGCTCAACCAATGAATCCTCATCTTCAGTCGATATTTATTACATTCCAAAAGAATGAAATACTGAACCTCACCTCATCTCACAAGCAGAACTGAGTGACCTAATTCGTGACTTGTATTTGTCGAAACAACATGCAGAACTCCTAGGTTCACGTCTTAAAGAATGGAATTTATTAAACAAGGATACTAAAATTTCAGTATATAGAAATCAAAATGATAATTTACTGAAATACTTTAGAAGAGGTGGTTTAATTTGTTCCTGCAATGATGTTAGGGGGCTAATGTCTGAATTGGGCATTGAATATGTTATTCATGATTGGCGTTTATTTATAGACTCATCAAAAAGAAGTTTAAAAGCAGTGTTGTTGCATAAGTCAAATAAGTTTTCTTCTATATCAGTAGCACGTGCTGTAGGAATGAAATAAACATATGAAAGTATATCAAAAATTTTAAAAATTATTAAATATGATGAACACTCGTGGCCAATCATTGCTGACCTAAAAGTGATAGGGCTTCTTCTTGATCTCTAGAGTGGCTTTACAAAATATATGTGTTTCTTGTATTTGTGGGATAGTTGGGCTACAGATAAACACTACACAGTTAAAGACTGGCCAAAAAAATCAGTTTACCCCAGGAAAGAAAATTGTCAATATTCCCCTTGTCAAAGCAGATCATATTATTTTACCACCTTTGCACATAAAACTAGGCCTGAATTCTGTAAAAGCATTAGATAAAGATGGAGATGGTTTTAAATATTCAGCTGAGGTTTTTTCACAATTAAGTGAAGCCAAATTAAGAAAAGGGGATTTTAACTGGGCCACAAATAAGAAAATTAATTCGTGAAAATATATTTGACAGCAAACTGAATCCTAAAGAACTAGTAGCATGGAAATTATTCAAAGATTTCATTACTGATTTTCTTGGAAACAAAAAAGCTGAAAACCATGATCAGTTTATAAATGAATTCTTAATGAACTACAAAAATTTAGGCTGCAGAATGTTATTGAAATTTCATTTTTTACATTCTCATTGGACGTTTTCCCTTTAAACTTGGGTGACATCAGCAATGAACAAGGAGAAGGTTCCATCAAGGTATATTGCAGATGGAACACATTGTCAAGAGAGATGGGATGATGAGTGACTACTGCTCAATGATAAAAAGAGAAGACTTCACTGAACACAAAAGGAGAATAAGAAAAAAGAAATTAAGATAAATGTAAATATCTGTAATATAAAGGCAGGAATTTTAATTGTAATTATCATTATTTTTGTTCTATTATTTAAGAAGTTTCTCAATATTTTATAAAGGTTCATAACTAAAAATCTGAGGATGGTAAAGAAAAACTAATTTTTAAAAGATATAAGCATAAATGCATTCTAATTCACTTACTTTTATCTCAGTTCCAAATTATTATATTATTTTTTGTTGTCTTGTGAAATTATTTCGGTTTTTGTTATGTATAATCATGTTTTTATTCTGTTACTGGTTTCAATGTTCACTATTTGTCTATCCATCTTCAGTTAAAATATTACATTAAAAATTCATACTGTTGTTAATGTGTATCTCATGATTAAAACTTGTTTCAAGAATAAAATAACTGTAATAAAAACAATGTGTATAACTTATCTACTGTAAAGTGCTCACAGATCAGCAGTGGGCAAGAAATGCTTGTTATCTACCTCCCCCTAACATTTGTTACTCTTCTCATGTGTATGACTTTTTTACTCTGTATTTTAAGGCTGTTTTATGTACTTAGTTTTATTTAAAACTAGTCTTTTTGTTAAGGAGGGGATTTTGTGTTCTGTCCTTATATATAAGTACACACACACACACACACATATATATATTTATATATATGTATATATTAAAACCTCCTCTATGAATCATGAGACCTTGCCGTTGGTGAGGGGGCTTGAGTGCTCAGGGATACAGAGTAGCTGGACCGAAGGTGCAACCATATCGGAGAGGTATCTTTTGAGAGCCAGACTAAGGAATGATTCCTGAAAGAGGGCAGCAGCTCTTTCAGTAGTTGTTAGGGGCGTGAGTCACAATGACTTAAACGGCCATATCAACATCACTCAGTCCTCTGAGTACTGCGCAGCTGAAAGCAATGGAAAACTACAGCTGTTTTTTTTTTCCACGAAAATGTGGCTCTGCATTTTCACATAGCAATAATGGGAGGCGCCTTCCTTGGTAAAATATTCCGGAGGTAAAATAGTCCCCCGTTCGGATCTCCGGGTGGGGACTACTAAGGAAGGGGTCACCAGAAGATTGAAAAATAACATTCTGCGAGTCGGAGTGGAATGGAGTTGGAATGTTAGAAGCTTAAAAAAGGTTGGTAGGCTAGAAAATTTAAAAGGGAAATGGATGGGATGAATGTGGATATAGTAGGAATTAGTGAGGCTTGGTGGAAAGAGGAAGGCGACTTTTGGTCAGGTGACTTTAGAGTAATTAATTCAGCGTCAAATAATGGGCAGGCAGGAGTAGGTTTCGTGATGAACAAGAAGATAGGGAGGAGAGTGGAGTATTTCAAGATGCATAGCGATAGAATCATTGTAATAAGGATAAAATCAAAACCTAAACATTCAACAATTGTTAACGTCTATATGCCTACAAGCGCCCATGATGATGATGAGGTAGAGTGTGTATACGAAGAGATTGATGAAGCAATTAAACATTTAAAAGGAGATGAAAATTTAATAATAGTTGGAGATTGGAATGCAAGCATTGGAAAAGGCAAGGAAGGAAATATAGTGGGTGAATACGGGCTGGGCAAAAGGAATGAAAGAGGGGACCGACTTATAGAGTTTTGCACGAAGTATAATTTAGTAATTGCCAACACCCAATTTAAAAATCATAATAGAAGAATATACACTTGGAAAAAGCCAGGCGATACTGCAAGGTATCAGATAGATTATATCATGGTTAAGCAAAGATTTAGAAATCAACTCGTTGACTGCTAAACTTACCCTGGAGCAGACATTGATAGCGACCATAATTTGGTGATAATGAAATGTAGATTGGGGTTTAAAAACCTGAAGAAAAGGTGTCAGATGAATCGGTGGAATTTAAAGAGGCTTGAAGAAGAGGAGGTAAAGAAGATTTTTGAGGAGGACATCGCAAGAGGTCTGAGTAAAAAAGATAAGGTAGAAAATGTAGAAGAAGAATGGGAGAATGTTAAAAAGGCAATTCTTAAATCAGCAGAAGCAAACTTAGGCGGAATAAAGAGAACTGGTAGAAAACCTTGGGTCTCAGACGATATATTGCAGCTGATGGATGAACGTAGAAAATATAAGAATGCTAGTGATGAAGAAAGTAAAAGGATCTATCGGCAATTAAGAAATGCTGTAAACAGGAAGTGCAAACTGGCAAAAGAAGAGTGGATTAAAGAAAAGTGTTCAGAAGTGGAAAGAGAAATGAACATTGGTAAAATAGACGGAGCATATCGGAAAGTTAAGGAAAATTTTGGGGTACATAAATTAAAATCTAATAATGTGTTAAACAAAGATGGTACACCAATATATAATACGAAAGGTAAAGTCGATAGATGGGTGGAATATATTGAAGAGTTATACGGAGGAAATGAATTAGAAAATGGTGTTATAGAGGAAGAAGAGGAAGTTGAGGAGGATGAAATGGGAGAAACAATGCTGAGATCTGAATTTAAGAGAGCATTAAAAGATTTAAATGGCAGAAAGCTCCTGGAATAGACGGAATACCTGTAGAATTACTGCGCAGTGCAGGTGAGGAAGCGATTGATAGATTATACAAACTGTTGTGTAATATTTATGAAAAAGGGGAATTTCCGTCAGACTTCAAAAAACGTGTTATAGTAATGATACCAAAGAAAGCAGGGGCAGATAAATGTGAAGAATACAGAACAATTAGTTTAACTAGTCATGCATCAAAAATCTTAACTAGAATTCTATACAGAAGAATTGAGAGGAGAGTGGAGGAAGTGTTAGGAGAAGACCAATTTGGTTTCAGCAAAAGTATAGGGACAAGGGAAACAATTTTAGGTCTCAGATTAACAGTAGAAGGAAGATTAAAGAAAAACAAACCAATATACTTGGCATTCATAGACCTAAAAGGCATTCGATAATGTAGACTGGAATAAAATGTTCAGCATTTTAAATAAATTAAGGTTCAAATACAGAGATAGAAAAACAATTGCTAACATTTACAGGAACCAAACAGCAACAGTAATAATTGAAGAACATAAGAAAGAAGCCGTAATAAGAAAGAGAGTCCGACAAGGATGTTCCGTATCCCCGTTACTTTTTAATCTTTACATGGAACTAGCAGTTAATGATGTTAAAGAACAATTTAGATTCGGAGTAATCTTACAAGGTGAAAAGATAAAGATGCTACGATTTGCATATACGATATAGTAATTCTAGCCGAGAGTAAAAAGGATTTAGAAGAAACAATGAACGGCATAGATGAAGTCCTACACAAGAACTATCGCATGAAAATAAACAAGAACAAAACAAAAGTAATGAAATGTAGTAGAAATAACAAAGATGGACCACTGAATGTGAAAATAGGAGGAGAAAAGATTATGGAGGTAGAAGAATTTTGTTATTTGGGAAGTAGAATTACTAAAGATGGACGAAGCAGGAGCGATATAAAATGCCGAATAGCATAAGCTAAACGAGCCTTCAGTAAGAAATATAATTTGTTTACTACATCAAAAATTAATTTAAATGTCAGGAAAAGATTTTTGAAAGTGTATGTTTGGAGTGTCGCTTTATATGGAAGTGAAACTTAGACGATCGGAGTATCTGAGAAGAAAAGACTAGAAGCATTTGAAATGTGGTGCTATAGGAGAATGTTAAAAATCAGATGGGTGGATAAAGTGACAAATGAAGAGGTATTGCGGCAAATAGATGAAGAAAGAAGCATTTGGAAAGATATAGTTAAAAGAAGAGACAGACTTATAGGCCACATACTAAGGCATCCTGGAATAGTCCCTTTAATATTGGAAGGACAGGTAGAAGGGAAAAATTGTGTAGGCAGGCCACGTTTGGAATATGTAAAACAAATTGTTAGGGATGTAGGATGTAGAGGGTATACTGAAATGAAATGACTAGCACTAGATAGGTAATCATGGAGAGCTGCATCAAACCAGTCAAATGACTGAAGACAAAAAAAAAATATATTAAAAAACAACATCTTAACCACTAAACACAGTAAGAAATAACATAAAAAAACTAATACCAAAAGCATGTGTGTATTCTATATATACATATGTGTATTGTATATGTAAGTATGCATACTATACGTACATACATATAGTGTCCCACAAAGAAACTGAGAAACTTTCAGGACATGAAAAATTACTGGTGAAAATAATGAAATAGTTCACATAAACATAGGTCTGGAAACGCTTTATTTTTGAGTTATGGCTAATGAAAAATATTGCCTGGATTTCATCTCTTGTAATAAAAAGAACCCTATTGTAAATGTTAGGACCCAAATTAAGGATTAAAGTTAGTGGTTTCTTCTGCAATTTGAGCTCATAAATAGGATAAAACAGGTCCCAGAACTATAACTCCAGTAGTTTTTAAGATATCTGACATAAAGCACAAAACTCGATGTCAAAAAACAAGTTTTTTTTTAGGTTTGAAGGACACAATAGCTTTGTAAATGACTAATAAATGTGGAAGATTTAGTAAGAAAACATGTAGAGAATTTAATTCTGAGAAAATTAATGTAAATACAGCCAGTAAAAAGTAAATAAAAACTTTTAAAAGTCGGTTTTTTATTGAAGCAAAACAGATGAAAAATAGACAGAAAATTGTATTATTCTTTCTGTACCTCATAAACATTATTCTTAATATAGCAAAACAAAAAAATAAAATACATGAAATGATAAATGGTAAAAGAATAACAAACCTCAGTTACGGTAACTGTTCGAAATTCCCGCCTTCACAATGTACACAGCACTCTGCCCAATGTAAAATATTTCTGATGGATTTCCATATCATCTCAGGATCGTTTCACATAAATTCAATAGCTTTTCATATTGTAATAATTAACTTTTCTTTAGTATTAACTTTTTGTTGGTATACTGTTGTTTTTGTATGGCGCCAAATAAAGTAATCCAGTGGCATTAAGTCAGGTGATCATGGTGTCCAATTGATTGGTCCACTGCCTCCAATCCAGTTTAAGAAATTAGCATTCAAGTGATTTCTAGCTGCTAAAGAAAAATGCGGCGTTGTATCAACATGCTGGAAAATCACTTGCAATATAGTTTAAAAAGGTGCATCCTCCAAAAAAGTCGGCAAATCATTTTTCAAGAAATGAATGTACGCATCTCCCGTAAGATTTTCATTGAAAGCAAATAATCCCAGAATTTTGTCATAAATAATGGCACATGAAACAATGTGAAATCTATGTTGGAGACTAGTTTCCACAGTACCATATGTGGATTGTCTTCTCTCCATAAATGACTATTTTTAGAATTGAAGACTCCATTTCTTGTTAAAGTGGCTTCATCAGTAAATAGAATTGAATTTACCCTATCAGTATTGTCTAGAAGCCAATGACAGAAGTTAAACCGCTGGGGATAATCTGTTGGCCACAAATTTTGAACCTTCTGCAGATAGGATAAAGGTTTTCTTTACGTAGGATGTGCCCCACTTTGTTTTTTGACAAATAACTGCAACATGAAATTCATCTTGTGCAAGTGCTGGGCTACGATGAATATGCTGAATGACAAGATGTTCATCATTAACACAATGATTTACTTGGCATTCAACAGAAAATGAACATGTTGGAAATAACCTTTTTGTTTGTAGATACTGATACACTGAAGAATGTTTAAAAAAGAATACTTTAAAAAGAATGTTTATTAGGTACAGAAAGAGTAACATGATTTTCTTTCTATTTTTCATCTGTTTTACTTCAATAAAAATCTGTTTTTTAAAAATTTTTATTTAATAATTGGCTGTATTTTCATTAGTTTTCTCAGAATTAAAATCTCTACAGTTACTAAATCTTCTGCATTTATTAGTCATTTAACAAAGCTGTTGTACTACAAACCTAAAAAAAAATTGTTTTTTTATACCAAACTTTGTTTTTTATGTTGAATATCTTAAAACTATCTGAGTTACAGTTCTGGGACCTGTTTTATCCTATTTCCCAGCTCAAATTACAGAAGAAACCACCAACTTTACTCTTTAATTCTGGTCCCAAAAATTACAATAGGATTTATTTTATTGGAAGAGTTGAAATCTGGGCGATATTTTTTGCTAGCTGTAGCTCGAAAACAAAGTGTTTCCAATAATGAAAAGCTTGTTTCATTATTTTCACCAGTACTAATATATATATATATATATATAGGTATCATAAATACCCACTTTTTACTTTTGGAAATAATTAAAGAAATTCCTTTAAATCTCTTGTGAAGAAAATGTCTTGTTCATGAAGTATAACACTATTGTAGTTTTAATTTTTTACCGTAATTTTTTATGGAATTAAATTTTTCATCTTATCCAGGACGTAATCCTTATTCGAGTTAAATTTTATCTAGAAAAATGTCATAGAATCTTACCTGAACACAAATGCAGAAAAAATGGGATCAATAGCTAAAAAAAAAAGTTATGTTATTGCTCATGAAATTCAGCTATATAAAACAATATTTTTACAAACTACACAAAATTGGCAATGTAGATTTCTTTTTCATAAAATCTTTTGTTTGCTATTGTATTCATCTTTATGTTATTATTAAAGTAAAAATGGTTGAAACGTTATAAGTAAAATGAGTCTGTTAAGTCAGTGTAAACTTTTTTTTATAGACGACAGAAATACAAATATATTTATATTTAATATAACTTTGTAACTGTTTTCTGTGGATAATTTGTTTTACAGTACAATCTTGATATGATACAAACCTTGATATGACTCTGTACTGAGTATGTAATGAATCAAAAATTAAACTTAAATCTAATCCTTAACTTAGAAATTCCTAATTCACTATGATTTGGGAGGGAAAACAATGGAGTAAAAACATCGGTCAATTATGGTCTTCACATATAAGTTGATCAAATATTTAACAAATTACATTGAACATAGCATGTTTTTAGTAACCTGTCATCAGTGATGAGATATATTTAATCATATAGTTGTTTACATCACACCCATTAATCTTTCTAATATAAGTTAAGAGTGCTATTATTATTATTTTATTCTAGGTAGAAGCTTGTGAAAAAGAAATGTTTAGACATTTCATTTTGGAGATATTTAAACTCTATTTTAATAATACTTTAAGTTATCTCACTCAGTTTACATGTTTATATATAGTTCTTCTGTATTTAAAATTGGTTGTTTATTTTATTAGTAATACCTTTTTAGTATTCTCCCACATTTTTGTTACAGAATGTAGTGAATGCAGCCTCATTTATTTCAGAAGGGGGATTTATAATGTGCAGAGAGGGAAACAAAGAGAACAACAGCAAAAGTAAATTTGATGTAAAGAGATTTGATTCTGTGAAACTAACATTGGTCTTTCAAGCTTATTGTGCGGGAGAAAGAATAACTTTACTTAAAAAGGTGAAAAGTTTAGTATTTTTCTTTTAGGAAAGATGTTATTAACTAATAAAGCTTACAAAGTTATAGTTAAGGATCACTGTTTTTATAAGTAATGTCAATGTTTTTTGTTGTAAGTTAATTTAATGTGTTAATTAATCTATCTACATGTGAAGAATACTACCTTATTAACAAAAATATATACATTTTAAAAATATATTTAAAAAGTGATATAAACATAATATCCATTGTTTTAGCGATTCTCTCTCTCTCTCTCTCTCTCTCTCTCTCTCTCTCTCTCTCTCTCTCTCTCTCTCTCTCTCTCTCTCTCTCTCTCTCTCTCTCTCTCTCTCTCTCTCTCTGTGTGTGTGTGTGTGTGTGTGTGTGTGTGTGTGTGTGTGTGTGTGTGTGTGTGTGTGTGTGCATGCACATGCACATGTGCTTGCGCAAAGGTGTATTAAACATATAAGCTTGTAAAAAGTGATTACAGTCAGCTGATGATGATGTCAACTGAATTGGTATATGCTTCCTGCTCTTCTCTAGTACAAACATTTTTTATTGCTTTTGTTAAATAAAGATTTTGAGAACTATAACACAAAACCTGGAAAAATGGTTCCAGCATGATAAATATAAAATCTCTATTATACATTGAATGAAAGAATGAAAACTATATACTGATTATTTGATCAAGCAGGGAGGGGAAGAAGGTGTGTTGGTTAGGTGTGATAAAAACATTAATTTGGTCCAAATTACTGGTTTAACTTCAATAAAATCTAGTTTGATGGTATGGGAAAAGTCAAATGTATAAAACTGGTCTTACCATTATCATCTAATTGAGATTTATCACACTGTACATGAATAATCACGGTCGACCATTTAAATTCATTCATTGCATACTACTGGTGACTGCAGATGTAAGTAGCACTACAGCATTTGTCGCTGCGTAATTTTTGAAAAAGAGGCTCATTTTCCTCTGGTTATCCTAATTATTTTCCTCTATATGCGTTGTCAACAGTAATCTGTGTTCTGTGGCATGTGAGAAAGGTAATTTGGTACTCGTTTATTATCTTGATGGCACCTAATTTATGCAGTTTTCAAAATTAAAGTTAATTATTCTGTTATTCTATGAATTATTGAAAGATTATGTGAAATAAAATTTTCATTTGGTATAGTAAGGTAGTACACATTTTACTATAAAAAAGTCACTCACTTTTCCATCTGTCTCTTGGTTTATTTGTACTGGTAAAATATAAGAAGAATACCTTGAATTGTATCTGGTTTGAATAGTGGGTAGTTGTAGGCAGGCTTAGGTCAATATGATTGATTAGATCAATACAGATCATACCTTCACAGATTTGGCCTAGATTATATGGATCTATGCCCTGATTGTGACGAGGAGTCTCCATATCACGTCCATTTTTGCTGCCCATGGTTTGGAGGTGAGCATGAGGAGATGCTGAACGCTTTGGGCCTGGAAGACATGTTCTGTCCCAGGATATGCAGGGTATCATGTTAAAGGGAGCCAATGAAAGGAGGGCAGTAGAAAACTTCATCAAGAAGGTATGAGACAAGTTGCATGCCTGTGAAGAGTCCTGTCAGAGAATAAGATGCTGGAGGGTGCCGGGCCAGATAGGCCCGCAACTGAGCACCTAGAGAGCCCGTCCGAGCATGTGGGGGTTATCCTGGCACAGTGAGGTTGTGAGAACTCTGCATATTGTCACCTGAGGGTGTTACTCTCCTCTTTCCGATGCAATGCTCTGTAGAGCAGTTCCAGGAATGTGGGGAAAAAAGGCTTAGGTCAATGTGATTACTACTTAGGAATTCTATAAAGGATTTTTTGTTTTTTATTTGTTAGAGCAGGCAAAGAAAGTAAATATGTGGCCAAACTAATCGAGCATTACATAACTACTTTTTAAGGCTTGTAAATGTTTTTCAGTGTAAGCATTATTTATTGTATCCACACTTTCTAAGATGTTTTCTGATACATTTATTTGATTGAAATAATTGTTTACACTGTCTTATTTTCTTATAACCACAGAATTGCTGATTTAAACCAAGACTAAGGTATCAGATTATCTAGCAATAATTTCAGAATAGTTTTGAGAATTTATTTTTGGTTTTCTCTTTTGTTGTCTGGATGACTGATGAGATATTTTTGTACATTTTTTTTACAGCTTTCAAAAGAAGAAATAGCCCCAGTAGTCGTAAAATTCAGTAATGACAATTTAAACTGGTTGCAAGAATTAAAAATCACTATGAAAAATAACAAAATTAAAAAAAAAAAAGTATTGATTGTATCTGAAAATAATCCTGAGAGTGGATTGATTGGATTTATGAATTGTTTAAGAAAAGAACCAGATTGGGATATAGCCAGGTATTAGCACTTTTCATTGCTAGTAAGTTGTTATACGTTTATTTTTTATAGTGAATTTTTTTTTGTAAATAGATATTATTTTTTTTTTAGTTCAGATAATTCTATATTATGTGTATATATCCATATTTTATGACAGAAAATACTTGTCTACACCCGGTTTTGCACACAATTGTTGCCTAGAATTGTTTAATCCATTATTCTATATAATTACTGTGCCTATCTTTTGTGTGTTTCCTCCTGTTGAGCTTATTTTTCTTTGTAAATATATATAGATTAATGTTTGATATTTTATATAGTTTCTAATTTGTTATCTTTCATGATTCACCATCTACTGTCATTTTGCATTAAATCGACCTGTTAAAAGTATTCTTTGAGACTTCATTCTTAGATTTCAATGATTTTTATCATAAATTATAGTACATATACAATATTAGTATATAATACGATAACATCACTAAGACTAGTTTAAACTAGTACAGCATTAAGCAAATTGATGTCCTCATTTATACATATATGCATGTTTACCGGAAACAACAATTTTATTATACTAGTATACAAAATTTTAAATGAAAAAAGAAATCATCGCTTTTGTTCAAAATAGATTTATTTATCGAAGAAAGTGAATTTTGACTGGGAAATGGTGTAATGTATATGGAAGAAGATAAAAAAACAGTCATCAAGAAATAGATTGTATTGTCACAAAATGTACTTGAAAATACAATAGCCAGAAAAAGCTGAACTGATGAAGTAAATATTGTGGTGAATTTTCCAGCTTGTTATAAAGAAGGAAGAAAAATGCAAAAGAAAAAAAGGATTTTTTAAAAAACTTATAAATTAAAAAAAGAAAAGTATAACATTATTGGATTTATAAAGATGCATTCTTTATTGTTTTATTGTGTTCAGTGTTCTTCTGTTAGTACTTCTATATATCTATTTGTTTTTTTTCAACAATGTCGCTAAATAATCACAATAAAATGACCTTGAGTACCGGTTTTAGTAGAGGGCTGTTGAGTAAATTGGCTGTTGGGACAATCAGTAGAAATTTTTCTGATAGGTCAACATAGTATACCTGTGTAGATTGGCTTTGTAAAGAGCCACTTGGTTTTTGAGCTCTTAGAATCAAAAAAAGTGATGGCTGCAAGTCCAAACCTTGGCGTAGTTCTTAATAGAATCAATTTTATTTCTCATCAGGTGACTGGAGTGGGAAGCCTGACTGGTCACTATTTAACTGGCTCTGAAAAGGAATGTTCTGACTCGCCATTTAAGCAGCCTGAGTAAAAAGTCTGATCAGAGTAGCCAAGAGCGATGAAGTGACTGATTTCCTCTTCATTTGTTATCTTCTTCTTTTTCTTATTGAAATACCTTTTAGATTTCTGTTGACATTGCCATGCTAGCATGCTCTTTTACAGCTGCTGTACTGCCATGGAGGAAGGCTCCTGATTGGCTAAGCCAGTGTATGATATAGTTCAGGATAAATATTGTAATGCCTCAGTTGATCCGCTACTCACTTTCTGTCAAAAACACTTTCCTGTTGGCTACTTTAACCGGTAGCCATTTTTCTGTACTGGCTACTTTAAATGGTAGAATCAAATTTTTTGTGATCTCAATAAAGCATTTGATTTAGTTCAGCACTTTTCTCATTTACTGTTTTCTCTTTTTAATTAAAAAAAAAATTAGTTATGGAATTAGAAAAGTGGCTACCGGCTGCTTAATGTCATACCTTACTGGATGTGAGTGCTCTTATTGACTGCAAACAGACAGTCGAAGATGAAATTTCATCTTTTGATAAGAGAACCCATAAAAATTAAAGTCTTCATCTAAAATTCTCAAAAGCAATATGCTCCAGAAAACTGTCTCTCTAGTCCCTTGCTTTTCTTAGAATTTATAAGTAATGTTCTCAAAGTAAAAGTTTGTTAATCGCTATCCTCTTCACAAAAGATATCAATGTGTCTACATCTAAAGGTAATCATTTAATGGATTAAAAAATTATTCACTAATAGCTCAAAAATTTTGTCAGATGAGTCATATGTGACTTTAAATACGGTTAAAACTCAACTGTGTATTTTGAACTTCTCTAGTTCTGCTACTACTGATCATGTGGATAGTATTTCCATTAATAATTATTTAATATTTAATTTACTTGTGGTTTGTAATTTTTGGATATCATGTTAAATTGAAATAATAAATTATTTTAATTTACGAGATCAGACTTTTAAGTAAAATCGTAAATTACATTCCTTGCAAACTGATGGTTCAGTAACACCTGGTACGTCTCTGAGAGTAACATCCTGGAAATTGAAGGTTGTGAAGTGATGTAAAATGCCAAGAGTTAAGCCATATATAATAACCAGATTCTGTAGATCACAGCTGTTAAAATTATCAGGTGTTGTTTTCACTGAATGTTGTTGATACATATTAATAACTAGTGACCATTACAGTCAATCCTATTTAAAAATTGTTTTTAAAACTCATCAAACTATATTGTTTCTCTCTGAACCATCTTAATCACTCTGAACTTGACTTCATTATTAAAACATTATTATATCTACATATAATATCGTATCTCAGACTACTTTGGAAGGTTAGAACAAGTTTTCAAAATAGAAAAATGGGCTAACAGAATTTTTTAAGTTACATAAATTATGATTCATGTAGAATAATATTTAATCAAATTTTAAAATTTTTATACATTCAAACACTAGTTGTTAATGAAAAACCAAAAATCTCTTCCTGTGTGTGTAGATGTGCATTTCAGTTTTTAAACAATTATCATCAGTAAATACAAATAGCTTAATTTAAAAAAAAATTAAAACCATACTGATACTGTAAAACTACTTAACTACTGATATATGTATAAAATTAAATAAAAAAAAAGAGTTAACAATAAAATATTAATAACTACTAAAGTTAATAAATAGCACTTCACAAAACAGTCCAAAAAAGTATTTCATCTGTATTTCTTTTTTTTCTTTCTTTTTCTGTTTAGCCTCCAGGCATTACCATTCAGGTATTACTTCAGAGGATGAATGAGGATGGTATGTATGTGTGTAAATGAAGTGCAGTCTTGTACAATCTCAGTTCGACCATTTCTGAGATGTGTGGTTAATTGAAACCGAACCACCAAAGAACACCGGTATCCACGATCTAGTATTCAAATCCGTATAAAATAACTGTCTTTACTAGGACTTCCCAAATCAGCTGATTTGGGAAGACGCATTCACCACTAGATCAACCCGGTGGGTTTCCACCTGTATTTATAAGATATAAATAAAACTATGTGACTAAAAACTATACAGCATTGTTTTAAACAGTATAAGAAGAAAGTTAACTTAACAGTCTAAACTATGTAAACCACCTACTTCCATAAGCCAGAAAATCCCTGTACTTCTATACTAAAGCATGCATAAGTTAAAAATGTATCCCAAGAAAGATAGAGACAGCATGAATCTTCACTACAGAAATATGTCATATTAAAAGTAAATTTAAAATAAGGTAACTTAAAATGAACAAAAAAAATTGTTAATAATAAATATAGAAACATCTAAAAACGAATTAAAATTAATCCTTCATTTTTATTCAACAATGAATTAAAAATAAAAGTTGTGACTACTTTTTATTTATTTATTATTGCTCTGGCATTTTTTTTAGGGGTGTACTGATTCAGGATGTCAGTGCTCCAGAATTCTGTCTCAATGACCCATTTTACTGGAACCAGTTGAGAAAAGATTTGGCTATGAATGTGTTACAAAATGGTGAGTGGGGTAGCTATAGACATTTACCTATCACTGATAAAGAGATCCATAGTGAATATGGATGTGTTAATATTCTTAATCCTGGAGATCTTTCTACCCTCACTTGGTTGCAGTCACCGGTCAGGTAATGTCATTTGTATTTTATTGTAAATCTACTTTATGTATGAAATATTGTAAGTTTATAGTGTAATGCAAAAGAAGATGGTTAATGTATTAGTTATAATTAAATTTTGTACATCCTTTTCTTTTTCTATCCCCTGCTAATTTATGTTATGCTATCTACATTAAATTTTCTATTTTGAGAGTAGAGGATTTAATGAAGAAGCCCAATAAATATTCAATACTTAGATCTGAGTACTGAGCATTTCTTTACTCCATTTCTGTCTACTCCATTTTGTTTTTACCTTCTTTAGTGTTTGTACTTTACATTGGAAAATTAATGCTATAGGACAAAAAAGTCTCAGAGTTTTACATTTCTTAATATTTCAAGGCTCTTTGTGCCCAAAAATACTAAAATCTGGTTACAACATTTTTTAATACATTCCTGTATTGGTCTCATTTGGCTTTATATGTCAAGACCAGTTTACCTACCTTTATGAAATTTGTTTTGCTGGTTTGTGTAAGTAAGATCGACTGTATTGAATTTTTAATATTTGGGGAGTATAAATTACCTTTTCCAGTGATAAGAAATATAAATGAATGATGGTGCTGTCTGATTTTAATTTAACCTCTAGGGGTGGATTCATACAATTTATTTATAGTGGTTTAGTTTCTATAAATACAGTTCGCTGTAGTGTAGCTAAGTAAAGAAGATTTCTGATTTTGAGTTATTATAACTTTGTAACATTCAATAAAAACATAAAAAATACACTAAAGCCTCTTGTTTTATATTATTTTGGTTATGATTCTTACCTATATGAGGACAAAAATTCAAACAAATATAAAGAATTTGAACAAAAATATTATATTGTCATTCCTTAAATCAGCCAAATGAACAATGGATGCAGCTGAAGTACAGCATACTTAAAGCAGCCAGAAAACACCTTGGATATGCAAAATACAAAAGTAAACCCTGGATTTCAGATGAACTTTAGATCTTGTTAATCAAAAGAACCCCTCAGACTTCAGATGGAGCATCTGCATGGGCATAACACAAGGCAAGGCCAATAGAAATTTGAAGAATTGAAATGAAAACATATACTGCTAAAGAAAAAAGTAAAGAAATCCTGCAAAGCCGACAAGAACAAGTGGTGAGAAAAAATATCAAAAATTATTGATGCAACACTTAATGCTAATAGCCAGAGAATAGCATATCAAGTAATTAGGAAAACACCGGTAGTACAGAACAGATAATCAAATAAAAACTAGCTCTCGGAAGTTCTTATCAGACAAAACTGCACAATTACAAACCTAGAGGTAGCATTTTCAAACACTCCTAAATTCTGTGAAAAAAAGCTGCACTGAAAGTTTGAAAAATGTATTGATATGAAAAAGGTGTTGTTTAGTGAACTTTGGCCATTTTAGTTTAAATGACATAAAAACTATACAAAAATTAAAGAATAACAAAGCACCTGGCATATGTAATATCATAACAGAACTGCTAAAGAAGAGCATAGATGCAGTAAGCTCTTGGATCCTGAATTTTTTCACCACCACCTGGGATACTGAATCATTGCCAGAAGGATGGAAAACTGGAATATTCATACCAATATTCAAAAAAGGGGACCCACTTGAGTGTAAGAAGTGCAGAATTATATCCCTTCTGCCTATTGTGAGTAAATTTTTCGACTCGTCCTTACAAGAATTTGTACTATTCTCCAGAGTTCTTGGAATGACACACAAAACAGCTTCAGACCTGTAAGGTCAACAATTGACAATATTTTCACTGCTCCAACAAATTACACTGATAAACAAAAAAAAGTTTTTTTAATATTTCTCTATGTGTGATACTATTTCTTGAATTGTTTTTTGGCGTACATTACAGATCTGTAAATACAATTTTTCTATTACCTTAGTTTTAAATAAATTACGCTTCAAAAAAAATTAAGGGAAAATATAGTTAAAATCTGTAAAATTTATAATTTTGCATGGCCATACCTGTGTTAAAATGATTTAGTTGATGCTTTTCTTTTATAAATAGTCTCAGGTACATCCCGAATTAATGTCCAACAGTAATCGGCTAGCATGTTAGTATTCCATTTCCCTTTATAGCGGCTTTCCATCACTGAAATGTCTTGGTGGAAACATTCATCGTGTTCATCACTTATATCTCCGAGGTTGTCTGGGAAAAAATCCAGATGTAAGTGTAGGAAATGTATTTTCAAAGACATATTATATTCTATACCTCTGTACGAAGTAAGAAGTTGATTAACAATAACGTGGTAATTGTCGGATTTTTGTTTGCTGAAAAAATTTTTGCAAATGGCTTTAATTGAAGCCCAAGCTGCACTTTGTACATTATTTAACATTGGTTAAATACGTCATCTTTGACCAACTCTCTTATTTGAGGACCAAAAAATATTCCTTCATTAATTTTTCCTTTGCTTCCATTTGGAAATTTCTGCCTAATGTACAAAATCCAGGACTTCTTCATTGCTTTTACAATAAATAATAATAATTAATAATTAATAATAAGGTAATAATTTTTTACGGCCACTGGTTTTTGCTATCATTGTTAGGTATTGTAAATCGTTTGTTTTGCATGTCGGCTACTCTGGCTGTCTCATAATAATTCTGTTCCATCTTTAAGGTAGGTTCACAGCACTGCTTCCAATATTAAGTTCAGTTTTTAACATATCTGCTGAACATGGAATATTTCTGCTTTGTAGTCCTAACAACTCTTGTTTTCTACAGTTTGAATTTGGTACTCATGTAATTTTGTATTATTGTAGCGGGTGTTGTCGATTACTTAAATTTTCCATTCTTTCTTTTCAACAACCTATCCAGCCTACAAATAACATTTTTGAATTTCTGTTATAAAATTGTTTGCTACTTCAAAGAATTATATTGTTATGGGAGATAACATGGTTTTTTAAATCCCCACAATCACCAAAATAATTACTGAAATGTTCTATAAAATTACAGGTCATTTTACAGACCTAATGATGGTTAGCATTAAAGATTTCTAGAGAAATCTAGCTTTCTCTGTAAACTTAGGTTTTGCAGACCTAATCAGGGGTTATTTTTAAAATTAGTTAGATCTATTTATAATACGTAATCATATAGATACAATGCGTATTAGAAACAAACCTCCTCAATCTGTAACTGTAATTTCTTTATGATTACTGTTTGTTATTGGTAAAAAGAAAAAATGGATTAGCTTACTCAATTTATAATAACTGAAATAATAATTTGGTTTCCTTGTAGTAAGAAATATACAGGTTGAGTGATTTTCAATGTGATCTTTATTTGTATAGAGTAAGTAGCGATTCACACTATATGATGCATCCTTAAGTTTTAATTTTTCTATGATTTTACTGTATTGAAGCATTCTGCTTTATTATTATTTTATCAGTTTTCTAATAAATTGCACATAAAAAATGAGAATTCAGATATGACTCCTGAACATTTGAGTTTTACTGAAAACAGACTGTAATTAGAAAAAAATGAGATATTTTATAAATTTCAGAAGTAATTAAATAAAATTTCTAAAGCGTTTTTAAAGTGAATCTTTTATGGTTTAAACTAGTATAAAAATTATCAACATTTTATACACATTTGATGTTTAAAGATAAGATATATATAACTATGTAACCTTAAACTTTCTTGATCCCTACCAAGGTTTTGGTCTCATACACATGATTTTTGTGATTGGATAACAGTCAAACACAAATGTTATGAACAACGTAATAAAGTGGAACTCCTGTGTTTGAGAGATCACACTGTTTAAACTAGCTGCATTATGAGGATTAATTTCTTTATGTGAGAGAGCTTATTTTCAATTACCTTTAGTTTTTGTTCATCCCTCTAAAACCACTATAATGTTACATAGCTGATAATGTCTTTCTAATGGACATAAACTTCAATTTTACCATTTTAGAATTAACAATAAATTAGGAAAAAAATTAAATTTATATAAAAAAAAAGCCATATTCTTATGAACAATTGGCTCTGTTTTATGAACATATGTTATTTGAAATCTGAGCTAAAATTAATAATAATAACAATATAGCAGTACCACATACTACAGTAGTGGTTGTTCTAAAGCAAATATTTCTACAGATATCATAGTGACAAGTAAAGATATCAAGTGAAGTATGCTCAATGCACATACAGTGTAAAATAAGTTGATATCCAACTGGTGATGAAATGATGTGAAAATATTCCTGGAATTATAGTGTTAGTCATTTTTGTTTGTTTAATACTAATTTGGTGGTTATTTAAATTATTTTGTTATTACTGATATTCAATGCAATGATAATATCTGTGAGTTCTAATAGTAGCTCTTGTGAGATTTTAAGTGAAAAATTAAATAAAAGAACAATTTGGTTGTATATGTTAATGTTTATTATAAACTATTTTAATAGGCTTCAGAGATGTACAGGTAATTTTCTCTTATTTCATAATTTTAACACAATAAAAGTAATAATGAAGTAAATGGATTTTTTATTGGACAGTAAATTATAAAATTGATGTTATTTTATGAATCTTTTTGTAACAAAGATGTCTGTTGATAAAAAAAAAAATATTAATTTAGTAAAATTACTGTGTACATAGATATCATAGTTATAGACTATCATAATCTAGTTTATCTTAAAGGATTTAGTTTTGTTTTTTAGACATTCTTTGAAAAATGACGACACCTTAGTGTATACATACTACTGTGCACTAAATTTCCGAGATGTTATGATCACAACTGGACGTCTTTCTAATCCGATTTTAGATGACACCTATACGCTGGTGAGTTATTTTTTTTAATGTAATATTTTGAAATACATGTATTTCTGAATTTATATAATTTTAATTACTTGGATACAGCAGTCCCACGCCCAATACAGTTACTTATTTTATGACAAGGGTGAAATGATGAAAAATGCGACCTTGTTGGAAAATTGAACTCAGAACAAATTAATTGAGAAGCTGGCTTGCTGAAGACTACACTTACTACTGACTGCCAGTTAGTGTATGATCATCTCTCCTTATTTAAACCTCTTCTGTCATTCTGTTGAGGATATTTTTTTTGTTTTAGTTTATTCAGAAATATTGTAATGACATAGAATTTTCCAGTCCTTTTTTACTTCTACTTCAGTTTTGAACTGCAGCTCTGAGCCCTATTTCTCAAAGATACGAGTTTGTACTCATATCAGACAGGTAAACCTTTACAAGTTCAGTTAAATTTGTAATTATTATTGTTTCATGATAGTACATTTTTTTGTAAATTGTTTATTATCTTTTGATACTTTGTTCGAGAAAACTGTCAGCTGTCCTTGTTATCAACAGTTTTCAGTAATAAAAGTCAAAATTACACTTGTTAGCAACAAATTTTGGAAATTTTGTTAAACATCTGTTCTTGATAACTTGTAATTATAAATGCTGTATATTTTTATAATTATTACTAACAAAACTACATGTGTGAAATAGGCTCCTGGTGATGTTTGCCTTGTAGCCTTGTAACAGTTAAATTTATTTATTTATTTTTATAGAGTTAATTTTAACTTTATACAGAGATCTACTAAAATATTTGTTTGTATAAATATTTGATTTTCTTTACAGTTATTTTGTTGAGTTACGCAAGAGAAAGTAAATATTCTTTGATGATGACATTCTTATTTTCATGTCTTAGTTCTTATATCTTATGATGTTTATTGAATTAACAGTTATTATGTGTAAAAAAAATATATTTGGAATTAACTTTAATGTATATGTAGCCTGGGAACTGGTTTTCATTATGATTAAGTTATTCTAGAAAAAAATGAATTCTCTAAAGATTACAGTTTCAAACTGCAAACCTTGATGATAGACGTTTTTTGATTAATGTCTATTTTTGTCTCATTTTTTGTTTCTTCCAGTAACTTTAAATTAAGTTTGCTGGTTATGTTTTGTTGTAAATCAGAAACTTTCTATTGTACTTTTCTTATTTTTTTTATAGGTATAGGTTTTTATAGAATCTTTATGAATTGAAAGCTGTTTTAATGTTTTAAATTTAATTAAGTGGAAGAAGTTCTGTTTGTTTTTAATGTTCTAGAATGTAAAATGTTTATACCTAAAGAAGTTTTTCGCTCAATGATTTTTGCATGAAAAACACATTTTTGCTTCTGTAAACTCCTAAGTAAAAAATAAAGGCCACTATATATAATTTTTGTTAAAAATAAATTTTGTAGAGAATTCAGTCTTCTTGCTACGAGCTTAATCTAGTTCTACTATAATGATAAACATTCCCACCTTCTCTGTTAAAGTGCTTATTGCTCCACTAATTGTAATTATTTTCATTAGCCTATTATTAGTTCTTATCCAAAAATATACAACATGCATTAAAAACAAAAAAATTATATTCTGTATAACAAATACAAAGAAAATTTAAATCATAAAGAAGCCACTTATAATGACATAATATGGAGTAAAGTAACTATATAGATAAAAATTTGATTCATAAAAACTGGAACAGAATCAGATAGTGCTTGATGTATAAAAAAACTTTTGATGATCAAATAAAAATACAGCAGCTACCTGTTGCCAATTACAAGAACTTAATTTTGCATTGCTGAAACAAATTTGTTAATTCAGTATATCTGGATATTTCTAATGCACTCCAGTAAGGGTACAGAGGAAAAAGAGGAAAGTCATTCGCTGAGTGTGACAGGTAAGGGGGTTATTACTGAATTTAAAAATTATGAAGTGTTTATTGCTAGAATTTTCAAGAAATATTTTCTCCCTGTCATAAACCACGCACAACTAAAACTGGATAGAGTATGTTTGGTTTCTGTAGCAAGTGTTTTAAATCTTAAAAGAATTACTAAAATTGGTAGTATTTAAGACTCACTTTTCCCAGCAAGATTCTTTAAATTGGCTGAGTAGTTTGAAGGAATAAATAAATATATTCTAGGTGTTGGGTAAGACAGTAAGCTGCACACCTAACAATTGGAAAGTTCTGCAACAACTGGAACATCTTAAGGAGTAGCATTCTAATAATTGAAGGGTGTGAATTAAAATAAAATGTTGATGGCCAAAACCATATTCAGTGAACCAATTTCCACAGATCAACAAAGTTACAACTGCTAGATGCTGTCTACTGCGTGCTGTTGGCATTGTTTATTGGCTAATGACCATAGCAGTGATCGTTATTTAGAATAGTAAATAATAAAAAGTAATAAAACATAAAAAATATCTACATATACAGTACTCCTGGATCAAACTGATAAGTTGTACAATGTAGAATGAAAGACGAAGCCTGGTTTTAGAACTGACAGCTGATTTGAGCAAATTCTTAAAAGAATTATGCTTTATTTGTTTTAAATTATTTTTCGAATTAATTGATGTACAATAAATAAATATTTTGTAATAAAAAAATACAATTAGCAAATTTATTTGGATACTTTTCAACTGAATAAAGAAGGGACAGATTTTTAGTCCTTTTTCAAGTCATCTTTGAACTTATGTAGCATGTAAGCTTTTGACAGGTATTTTCTCCTTTATGGAGATAACCTAGAAAAAAATGTTTTATTGAAACAATCTTTTTAAAAATATTTTTATTTTGGTTATTAGTTTGATTTTGCTGAAGCAAATTATTACTGTATTCTATATCAATGAAACAGTGTTTTCATTTACACCCATTGTTCGACAATTAAGTGACACTAACAGATTCTAATTATCCATTCCACATCCAGGCTATTTGCATCTTCCTTAGATACTTTAATTTTAAGTGAGGAAATAAAATTCTAAATTAAAAAAAACCTAAAAAGCTGACCAAGTTTTTTTAATCTGATCAAGTTCAGATTAAAAAAAAAATCTGAACTTCGTGATCTGAAATTTTATTTCATGTCTAGCTGATTTTAATTTGATCTATAATTCATCTGTTGACTTTGAGGTTTTAGAGGCTTTGTGAGATTTATTCTCTAATGTCATCAAGAATTAGTCCTAGAAATACACAGGTCATATACACAAAGATGCGCATAAACTACGCTTGTTAATTTTGTCTGCTATTACTATTTGAGTTGGGTGTGTGTGTGTGTGTGTGTGTGTGTGTGTGCATGCGTGTGCAAACAATGTAAATTTGTGTCCAAAATAAGTCATAAAATATAGCTCTTTAGTTGCATAGTAGCCTGTTGTTAAACAAACAGTTATGAGGTTCCCTTGTAGTTTATGCACCAACACAGTCTAGCACAATATTAGTGAAACAGCATATCGTTTCACTTTGCCTTGTTCCCTAAAGCATCAAATTCGACAATTGTGGGCTCGATCCTCTGTCTAATGATGTCAGCATTACCTCTAATCGTACTGTCATCAAACTTTGCAAAGACTGTTTGTGGGAACTCGCCAAGCTCAAGTTGGTCTTGGTGAAGTGCAGGCCACTTGATTTTTCTGATTATATTACTTGATTTTTGTTCTGCTTTGGCTGCATCATGATTTTGTATTATACTAGCAAATACCCCATTTGAATTTTGAAAATTGGAAGATTGATTGCAATGATATAACAACATTTCCGAATAACTGTGATCTGCTAGATCGAGAGTGTACCTGATCAAATACCCTGTTTGGATTTTGAAAATCAGTCAGTTGTTTGCAGAGATATTATTATAAGTACACCCCCATTGCACCTCGCAAAACAGCGCCTCAGATCTGTTGTAATTTAAATTTAATTGAATAATATTGAGATTTCCCAAGTTTTGAGAATTAAATTTTTTATTCAAAATCTCAGAATATTCAGAGAAAAAAACCAGAATAAAATTTGTACAGCAGTGAAAGGAGAAGGCTTCCACTACTGCTTTATACATAGGTTTATCTGTGGAAACCACATTCCAACAGGAAGTGCATAAAATTCAAAATTTAGTTCTGAAATGGCTGTGCTTGATCCTGATTGATGGTCTGATCTGTTAATAAAACATTTGTATGGATGTGAGCAAAACCAACACGCTCTATGTAGACAATTTCAAAAGTGCTGGGTGATCCAATTCCGTGAGTGCTTAACAATAGGAGGATTGCAAGTTGAAGTGGGTGGAGTTAACTGCTGCTCAAGCAATAAGAAGTTAGGCAAAAGCACATTCCATTAATCTTGCAAGAAACTGTATCATTAAGTCTAGTCGACATTTAGGTAATCAGTTAAATTAAAAAAAACAATATACTCTATTACTTACACTATAAGTAGTAGAGTAAGTAAACTATATGAACCATCAAAATAATTGATATTCATGACCTTGATGTCCAAAACCTTGTTATAAGTTAATATCTCTCCTACTTTCTGGTGATTAGGCCTGTGTGTGAGTAGACAACATAGAAAATTGTAAAGCAGTATCTAATTCAGTAGTTACAGAAGGTTTTTATAGAAATAGCCTCTGTTTATTTAAATATCTACTTTCTAGACCTAGGACTTACACCTAAGTAAGTAGGTACTAGTAGTTATTATCACTAAATTATTATGAGAATAGTACTAATGAGTTAACTAGGCACAGCAGGGTGTATACCATATGAGCTACCCCGAAGAGCAACTGTACATACTGTTGTGTAATTTGATTGATATGTTCAATAAATTGTTCGTTCAATGCATTATTCAATGTTGGCATTTTATCCTTACTAAAGATTTTTTATGTCCAGTATGCTTCTCTCTGAGATATTGCAGTTGTTGCAGAAACATCATACCAAAGTGAAATGTGTTCACTTGCCTGAGTCTATCTATTGTTCTAATTAAGAAATTTATTAATAAATAGTAATTTTAAATCTATTTCAGCAAATATTGTTCTGAAAGTTTTTGCTTCAGGTGACAATAAAAATTGAATGTTTTTAATGATTTTCCTATATAATGACAAAACCTAGTAAAGGACTAGAAGAATATACTGTGAAGGTAGATAAGTCATACTTTTATTGAGAATTTAACTAGGAAGTTTTCACTGTAACAGGGCTGGTTGTAACTTGTCTATGAGCCATCTGTTGATGTTAATATTGCCACTTGTTGATTTAACTATCCATTCAGTTTTAATAAATACTTGTTCACGCATGCAACAAACACATTCACTGTGTTGCGAACCACATTTTTTAAAGTTGGTTGAAAGTAATTAATTTTACAAAAAATATTGCATTAAATTTGTACCTGCTCATTTAAAAATTTTTATTTAGCATACAGACATCGGGTTTGAGTATTCAGGAAGGCTGGGTGATGGTCAAAGAGTCATGGGTATGGTTTCAGAAAATTCCTTTTCTACAAAAATTATTGCTGATAAGAATCTGATATGGAATGTCCCTGATACTTGGAGTCTCGAAGATGCCGCCACGGTTCCAGTTGTTTACACGACTGTAAGTACTAAGTATGTTTTCAAGTTGTCTTGTTTGCAGCTTATATTTGCTCTGTATAAAATTTGCATGTTGTAAATAACATGTTTTTATTGCATCATTTTCTATGAGGTAATTGAAGCCTGATTCTGTTTTATTTAGTGCTTTTATATCTTCTTCATATCTGTGTGCTCAGTTTTACCGAAGTACTTTTAGTGCAGTCATTGTAGTTGGTGTTTTTATCAATGTGTGTGTGCTTTTTTTTAGTTTATCTCATAATCTTGTATTTTTTTATCGTTCTTTTAAAAGCAACACAGTTGCTTTTTTGAAAATGTTGATAATGTTGGATCGATGTTGGTTGATTGTCTATTCTTTGTCTTTCTGGATTTACTATCTTAAGTGCATCATTTTAGTAAAGCGCTTCATTGTTTACCAGCACTTATAAAAGTTGGTTTTTAATTTATCCGTCTGAATTTAAACTAGCTATCTTTCTTTTATGAATGCTTTTTTCCTGCAGTCAGTTTTAGGATATCTTTTTACTTTAAATGGCCTTCGTATTTTTTCTTCCTCATCACTCTGACTCATTATTCAGCTGTTATCGAGTTGGAAAGTGTTGTTTTATCACCTAAGTTATAGAATCTTCTAGATATTGTATACTCCTATGTTAAATAATACTTACCATTACTCTCATTTTGTCATGTTTCAATGCTCTTTTTTGTTCTCAAATTTAACTTCTAGCCTTACAGTGAGTTTGTACTATTCGATATTTATTCTGACTAACTTCTAGTTTATGCTTAAAAAACTTTGTAGCACTTTTAATAAGTTAGATTCTTTCCTTTGGTTATTATTCAAATTTTTCTTTCTGCACCAAAATTTTGTTTCTTCATATTTTTACCATATAATTTGAAACTCAATAGAGAGCGACTGCTTCTTATTCTCACATTTTTCTACATCAGAACTTCCATTTACTTGTTATCTGATTCTCGCATAGATTGCTAATAACTGGTGTGTCTATATTTCAAATTAATTTTCCTTACAGATTTACAATTTGTTTTCTTTGAAGAAGATGTAGAGTTGATAAATTGCTCGGTTATGTGACTTTATTTTCATTAGAGAAATGTGTTGAACTTTGTGATGAATGTAACCTTAGTTGTGTGTGTGGGTGTGTGATAGGGGGGTGCACACGCATGTGTTCGCTCTTGTTTTAGTGTCAACATTAGTTGTCTTTATTGACTGTTATAATTCTCTTGTTGTCTTTTAGTTAGTTTTTAGTGCACTGTAATATATATCTTTTTTTTATCTTCAGTTATTTGACTGGTTTGATGCAGCTCTCCAAGTTTCCCTATCTAGTACCAGTTGTTTCATTTCGGTATACCCCCTACATCATACATCCCTAACAATTTATTTTACATATTCCAAACCTTGCCTGCCTGCATAATTTTTCCCCTCTACCTGTCCCTCTAATATTAAAGCAACTATTCCAGGATGCCTTAATATGTTGCCTATAAGTTTGTCTCTTCTTTTAACTATATTTTTCCAAATGCTTCTTTCTTCATCAATTTGCCGCAACACCTCTTCATTTGTCACTTTATCAACCCATCTGATTTTTAATATTCTCCTGTACCACCACATTTCAAAAGCCTCTAATCTTTTCTTCTCAGGTACTCCGATCGTCTAAGTTTCACTTTCATATAAAGCTATGCTCCAAACATATACTTTCAAAGATGTTTTCCTAATGTTTAAATTAATTTTTTATATAAACAAATATATTTCTGACTGAAGGCTCATTTTGCCTGTGCTGTTCGTCATTTTATATCGCTCCTGCTTTATCCATCTTTAGTAATTCTACTTTCCAAATAACAAAATTCTTCTACCTCCGTAATCTTTTCTCTTTCTATTTTTATATTCCGTGATCCATCTACATTGTTTCTACTATGTTTCATTATTTACATTTTGTTCTTGTTTATTTTCATGTGGTAATTCTTGCGTAGGGCATCAAACATGCCGTTCATTGTTCCTTCTAAATCTTTTTTACTCTCGGCTAGAATTACTATATCATCAGCAAATCATAGCATCTTTATCTTTTCACCTTTTACTACCACTTCAGATCTAAATTGTTATTTAACTTCATTAACTGCTAGTTCTATGTAAAGATTAAAAAGTAATGGGGATAGGGAACTTCCTTGGCAGACTCCCTTTTTTATTATGGCTTCTTTCTTATGTTCTTCAATTATTAATGTTGCTGTTTGGTTCCTGTAAATGTTAGCAATTGTTCTTCTATCTCTGTACTTCAACCCTAATTTTTTTTTAAATGCTGAAAATTTTATTCCAGTCTATGTTAGTGAAAGCCTTTTCTAGGTCTATAATTGGCAAATATGTTGGTTTGTTTTTCTTATATATATCTCTAAGGTTGAAATGAAGATTCAGTCAAAAATGAAGAGAAACGTTTCTGCCATAGATTTGGATTTACATGACGCTTTTGTAATTATGCAAATGATAGTACTTTATTAATTGATTACAGTTTTGTAAATCAAACTGAATTGGTCACTCCTCCTGCTTAATATAAGAAATCAAGTTATCTGTTTAAATGGCTCAATCTTCTGTATGTAGTAGTTACTTACTGATAAAACTTTCACTATTGAGAGTTGTTATTGAAGAATCTGCAATTGTGAATGTCTGCATATTTCTTTTGAGAATTGCCTTGAAGAGTATGATTTTTTTTTTAAGTGTATTGTTTAGATATCTTAATGTGTTATAATTGTATAATGTAGAGGTTTGAAATCAAGAGAAAGGAAAGTTATTCATAATCTGTGCAAGAATTGCACAGCTGTGATTAAAGTTGAAGACCAAGAAATATGAGCTCTGATTCAAAAATGAGAGAGGCAAGGATGTATTCTCATAATTGTTTTTTGATTTAAATGCTGCAGAAGTAGTAAAAGTCTGAAAGAAAATTTCAGGAGCACAGTAACACTTCAAAAAGCAAAGATGAAGTTCTTACGATTTGTCAATATTTTTCTTTTAGCTTTAGCTAAAATTGAGTCAAATAAATATGAATTGTATGAATTCAGTAATTGGAGAAAAATTTTATTTAAAAACAAATAAGAGAAAAGTGAAGTTAATGAAATGTAACAAAAAAGGAAATGGAAATACACTAAATATTAAGATAAGTGAATCTTATATACCAGAAATCAAAGAATTTTAACCTTATATACCAGAAGTCAAAGGATTTTATTATTTGAACAATATAATTATAAAGGACGGGCAATAGAAAGAATACATTAACAGTAGATTACAATTAGGAAGGAGAGCCTTTACACAGAAAATAAACTTAATACAATCAAATATTGATTTTGGAATTAAAAAGAACTTTTTAAAAATATCTCTATTGAGTGTATTAGTGTAAGGATAATTCAAAAGCCAGAGAAAAAAATAGAGACTTTTAAAATGTAGGATTATAGGAAAATGTTGAAACTTAGATGGGTTGATATAGTCTAAATCAAAGAGGTTTTGCAATAAATTGGAGAGAAACTAAGCCTGCACCTAGTTCTTAGCTGAACTAGGTCATACTTTAAAGCATCCCGGGTTAGTTGATGCAGTAATGAAAGAAATATTGAGGAGAAACCTATAGGTGAAGATTATGGTTAGAATAAATAAAGCTAAAATGGAAGATATGACTTAAAAACAGTTAAAGTTAGGAAATCAGTGTAAACATGTGGGAGTGCTCGAAAAGTCAAGTGGAAAAGTGCATCAAATTACTTTATATTAATAGTGCATCCAAAAAAAGTGTGTCATTTTTATTATTAGGTGATGTGACTGGTCACAGAGCACATATTGTGTGTGTTACCACTCTTTTGGACAACTGTAAGTGTTCTTATTGTTACTTATACTGCATTTGGTGATTTATTTAGATTTATGTATGTTCAGTAGAAAAATTTACATGTGATCAGTTTGTTTTTATAGGTTATCTATGCTCTGTATTCAAATGGACGCCTGTCAAAAGGTGATAGTGTATTAATACATTCTGGAAGTGGTGGTGTTGGTATAGCAGCTATCACATTGGCCTTGTATTCTGGATGTACTGTATTCACTACTGTAAGCACTGATGAGAAACGAACATTCTTAAAAAGCCATTTTCCTCAGGTACATCTCTATATTTATTTGTTAATTATAATTTAAATTAAATATGCTTTTATTATTTAAAAAAAAAAAACTAGGAACATTGTGGGTATATAATTGCCTGAAAAATTACAGTATATATATATATATATATATATATAATTACTGCAAAATATACAGTATGTAATACTGGTGTAACTATATTCATATAAACAATGTGTATTCTAACATTATTATTAAATTTATCAGAAACCTTATATTATTATTGTTTTTTTATATCTTAATATAGATAAATGTATGGGTCAGTAAATTCTGATTATTGAAAGTATAAAATTGTTACAATTAAGTGTTACATATGTAAAGCGTATATGTTGTAGTGATAAAATGTCTAAATTATCTGGTCCTATTGATAAATATTTGTCCAGTAGAAATATACTTTATTAAATATGTGAAAAAAATGCTTCACTTACTGATAAAAACATTGTTGTATGAAAGAAAAGTAAATTACTCCATAAACACAAGTTGGGATTTTTATGAGTTTTATTTATCTTTCGTTTCTGATCGCATGGATTTTGGTTTACTGCTAAAAGCGTTAGAATGTTATGGCTTCAGATGTGAATGTTTGAAGCTCTTACAATTCTATCTATCAGGCCGTTTCAAGAGAACAATTATACATAAAAATGGAGTCAAATATACTTCTAAATGGTATTGAGTTGAACTTTGTGTTTCTTGGTTCAGATGGGCTCACTACTTTTTGTAGTTTGTATGAATGATCTCCCACCTTTTTTAAATACTAATGTCATTCTGTATGTTGATCACATTACTGTTGCCAAAGAAAAAACAATAGAAGAGCTTAGTTGACATATTAAAAATAAATTAGAAACACTTAGTGCTATGATTCTCAAGTTTATGAAAATATCTCTTATCAGTTCCACACTAGTTTCACTGAGCAATGAAATTTGCCTTAGTTTTGATGATGCAAACAGTTGGCATCTGTACAAAACACAAATTTCTATATGTAATAATCTAACAAAATTTAAAATCACATATCTTGTATCTTTTAATCACTAATAGTTTATCTTTTGCTCCACCAGTAATTTCCCAAACCATTCCAAAAGACATTTGTAAAGTAGTTTATTGTGCTTACGTATATTTATTCTGTACTGCATTGCTTCCTGGAAAGCCGATCATGTTACAAAACCAAAAAGAAGTTACTTAAGGCACATGTTATGCTCATTCTGGAACCATTTGTAAATCCTTTTTCAGATATTTACGCATCCTGAACTTGTTTGTTTATATATTTATGATATTTTATATCCCTTGTTCATTTGAAACCAAATCTTTTTTGTGATACTATTTTCCAACATCACCATCAAACCAGAAATAAAGATATTTTTTAGAGATTACTGTCTAGCATTTTTTCACAAAAAAAACTTAATACATGGGTTTCAAGCTCCACAATTAGATTCCACTACAATATCACACTCAAGTAGACCATCTTTCAAGGATAATATAAAGGACTTACGTATTCAAAAAGCATATTATAGAATTGACAGATTTTTAAGCTATAATACTAATTGATTTTTTATATATGGTCACTTTGAATAATAAATGTGTTGTGTGCTAGATACGATAAATAAAGCCTTAGTGAAATGTAAGTTAATCAGTTTAACAAAGGAATGTATTATATAGTTTACTGTGTTATGCATTGTGTATGTTTAATTATGTATAAGTTTTCTCAGTATATAGAATGTGATACTTTTGATGTAAGATACTTTTAATACTACTGTTAAGATGATCTTGTAAATACCAATCCAAGTTATTTTTGATTTACAGCAGTAATTAAAATTTCTATTAATATCAATAAAGTTGGTGTAAATAACAATGAAAATTATTTTTAGGTTTTGCAAGTAGTATTTTATTATTCTTATACAATTATCTGTACTTAAGTTTAACATAAATAATTTGAGGAGAATTAAGTATAAAATTGTATGAAACTTATCAGTTTTTATGTATTTTTCGAATACATAAAAATATTGTGATGCTAATAGTAAATACAAAATAAATTCTTTCATTGTTTTTGTAGCCAGGTCAGAACTAAGGCAATGTTATGTGACTGAATCTTAGTATCTTGACTGAATCTGAGTCTTGTGTATCTTACTTAATAAATTGGCTTTGTTTCATTGAAATTAGTCATCTAAATTGTTTTCAGGTGATTTACAAAATGCTATTGTATGGGCCATGATGTCTCTTTAAATAATTTATTATAATTCTTACTGTACTCCACAACCCTTGGTTCTTTGGAGTTAGTATATTTATCTGTTGATTGTTTGTCTTCTCTGCTGTAGTTTTATTAGCATTCCTTTTTGGTATAAGGACGGTCATACAAATTTTTGATGTTACATCTCTCTCTTGGAGGAGATCTTTTTATTTAGCTTTCTCATCTGTTTAATCTTTGCCCATTGGTGTTCATGAAAGTCAAAGTATTATTAAGAAAAAGGCTTCTTGTTCGTGATCCAGTACTTTAGAACTGATGGAGTAGTTTTCAGTTTTGAAACTGTATTTGTAATGCATGATGATAAATCATTTTTCTTTATTTCTCTTGATAAGTTGTCATGATGTTTCTTACATCATAAATCATATGTTATCATGGTTTACTAGGTTCAGTGGTCACCTGTTGAACTTTTGATATATTCCCAACTATGTTTTGAATAACTGTTGAGATTTTCATATTACCAAGTATGCTATATATTCTATTGTTCTCTGGATGTGATATCTGTAATCAATTACTTTAACCAGAGTCTCTGAAGCAGGTGCATCCTAGACTCAGCACTATGCTAGACTTGTGACCTTTGAGGGTTTATTAATATTACAGCATTTGTTATTTGCAATTACTACTGGAAATTGTTTTTACTGAGTAAGGGTTTGACTATTGGCATTGTGCCCTTAATTTTGCACCTACTATTTCCTAGGATGTTAGATTTTATTGGATTTTCTAGGTATTTATAGAGCTGGATGAAATTTAGGCATGTTCTGTTTTCAAGACAGTTGGTAGTAAAATATCTATTTTAAATATACTATGATTGATCTGTTAGTCTGAGATAAAATAACAAAAAAAAAATTATGAAACATTATTTTACAAGTTTTATAACACTTTAACCAGATGAGTATTTTGGTGTGGAATATTTTGCTTTATCTTGAGCATGTTGCAGACTAAAGCCCTGCTGTTTTTGAGTAAGTTTTTTCTCTGATATAAGAGAAATGGGCAAGAAATTTTTATTTTAATTTATTTAATTATATTAATGCAATTTTTTTATGATATGATAAAAGTTGTATAAAGAAAGAACATGATTAAAGAAAATGTTTAATTAAAAAGTTACTTGTGTAATGAACTTTTAAGTTCAGGACACAAGGTATAATAAAGATATGATCTAAGTTTAGTTTTCCTTTTAATGTTCTTTTTTTCATATCATTGTGTGTTTTTCATTATCAGTCTAGAGAATTTTGAGTTTTTCTGTGAGCTGAAACTATGTGTTTACTGCTGCTGTTGTTGTTTTGACTAAGGCAGTAATGTATTCAAATTTCATGAGTATGAGTCCTCTCCTTCCATCTTATTACATTAACTTGTGGATAAGCATGGCTGTAATGAAGTCAGGTAACACACTTGCTCCACAAAATCTGGAAAGGGAATAGCTGTTTTTACAGTCAAGCTTAGAGGGACTAGCTCTGTAAGCCTGTCCACAGACTCTGTTTCCTACCTTAAAGTTGTAAAATAACCCGCCTGTACTTACTGGTGACATCTTATCTAATCTATGTAAAATTTGTTAGTTTCCATTTTTATAAAATATGTTCCTTTATAATGAATTGTGGGTCGACAGTTGACCGATAGAAATATAGGCAACTCAAGAGATACATCCTTTGAGCAAATGGTAATGAAGGAGACTCAAGGAAGGGGAGTTGACCTTGTGTTAAACTCTTTGGCAGAAGAAAAGCTTCAGGCATCTGTGCGCTGTTTGGCAAATGGAGGTCGTTTCCTTGAGATCGGGAAGTATGATTTACAGAGCAATAATCCATTAGGTAAGAAGCTACTGTTTTAAATTGTTTTTAAAAAACTTGTTATAGCTTACATATGTTATTCAAATAATTTTAATATATTATACTACAGGTTATTTAAAACTACCTGTACAGTAATTTACACAATTTTCAAGTAAAGAAGAAAAATGTAAGCGCTACATTTTTTTTTACATTTCCTGCTACAGAGCATGTTCTGCCGCTCTATTATTGCAAATATTAACAACTATTTGAGAAAGTTTGTAAGTGGTACTTAAGTCGTTACCTTGTATGTCTTTTTGCAAATTCCCAGTGAAGGTATAAAGAGTACTGAGCAGCATCAGCATTTGTGCAGCACAGATATGTTGATTAAACTGTCTTAACTGTACTTAGTAGACGTGAGAAAATCTTAAAAACTATTAAAATACATGAACAAAGTACACTGTAAATTAAACTTTGCAGCCAAATATTGGACACAATAACAAAAAAAAAAAAAAAATTTCTTGACCTAACAGTTACAGAGAACAATTCACAAAACCAAATTTTCAGTTTATACAGAAAACCAACAATGGCAGACCCTCTTATTCACAATCCCTAAAACCATCCAACTTCATATAAACTATTTGTTTTTAGGTAGGTAATATTGATAGTATACTGATTACTCAACACATCCTTGTCATCTGAAGACCACGTAGAAGAACTTGACACTGTAAAGCACCTAGCTTGCATAAATGTATATAATAATTCACCATTTGCTGCATTCCTGAACAAAGTAAAAAGAACCAAAGGTAAATTGAGCAACATATATATATATAAAACATTAAACTGCATAAACTAAGAAAAAATAACTGATATTAAAAAAATCTAGTTATGATGTGGTCTTCGGAACAAACAAAACAAATAATTTCACACATAACACAGTCATTAAACAGACAAAGTGCTGGTGGACTTTATAAAGTGTACTGTTTCAACTACAAAATGTTCAACATTGACCAAATGGGATGCAGCTTTAAAGTAAGATAAAGTGAACACTTGGGACCCCCCCCCCCCCCAGTTACAATATAGTCAACATTTGCTGACTTCATATGCACAGATTCATTTTCATAGACAATAACTGTGATATTTTTCACATGTACAAAAAAAGATTACATCTTAAGACATTAGAATGTTAAAAAATGTGTAAAGACCCAAAAACAAGTATTAAATGAACAGATTCAATTCAAACCCAATACACATTTTGACCATATGCTAAATTCATAACCACCTAATTAAAAAAACCTCTATAATGATAACACCAGGTGTTATCAGAGTGAGAGTAGCAGCACCAGTCTTTGAAGATAGTTACAAAGACAACTGAAAATGTTTTGAAGAAGTAAGTTATTAAAAATTTTTTATTGTAAAATTTGGTTCTGTATGTTAGAAAAATTTATATTTTTTTAAAAATAACATTCATTTTATTGTATTTTGCCTCAACTTTCCTGCCTCACTAGACTGTTTTATTCTATTCTTTGTATAAGATGTTTAAAATGGTTTTGTAAGTTATAATTAAAAAAAACATATGTTGTAATCCTCCAAAAATGGAATGATGCACTCATATGACATCTATATAGTCTACTGAAAGCAGGAGGTTTTAATTTCTTTCAACTGGGTTATGTACTTTCCTATAATGAGTTTTTTATACAGAAGTTTTTGGTATAAAATTTGAATATATTTCTGGTTTATAAAATAAAAATAATCTTTCTCATTTAAAAGAAAAATATTTCTGAAATTTGGATTTTAGATAATTTATGAAAAATGAAAAGTAATCTATGTATTTATAGTTTTTATGAACTTATTAATAAAAAAATCTATTATAAAAAAAAAATGATTATATGCCATACAATTCTTGCTTTAACATACAAGGACATTACCTAAAGCTTGAAATTTTAACACTATCAGTTAATAGAATTATTTCTTCGACTTGTACAAAGCGAGCAGCAAGAGTAACTACATTATTACTTATAACCAAATGCTACAATAGCTGCTGTAATGAGGTGATATTTTTTGACTAAACTTGGAATTCCTTGAAATAACAGTTTCAAGGAATTCAAGCTTATAATAAACATAACAAACACAAGATTTAAGGAAAAAAAAATCAGTTCTGTAGGATGACCATAATTATGAAAATTTAATGGATATTTGATGTACATCAATTGAACAGAAGTTTTATAAAAATAACATGTAAACCTTTCTTGCAAATGTTATAACATATTTGACTCCTTGCTGGAGCTTAGGCAGCTGCAGACTGGCTGTAATAGATTGTTTTGTGTATTAATATATATAATATGATGGTTTATATATATATATCTTTACATTTCAGACTAATAAATGTGCAATTCATATGAATTGCCAAATACGAGTATATGATTTTTGGTTTACCATTTTCTGGGCTACTAAATAATATATCTTAGTTTGGTGTACATAGCTAACATATCTTCATTGTCACTCATAACCAAAAGTTGTAGTTACATTCAGGTTCTGACTAAATAAAGCTGTAACAAATATCTTGAAGGCTTTTGGATTATCATTTCACTTACTCAGACTTTAAATTCTGTTGAGAATTCTTTTATCTTTTTAAATACTCCATTATTTTAGCATAAACTAATATTTCTAGTGTAACTCCCCCCCCCCTTCCTGAGTCATAGATTTTAAGTGCATTTCTGCATTTAGTTTCTCTAGTAGTATTATTAGTAATGGTGTATGGAATTTGTACTTTTTTACAGGTATGGAGAACTTTAAAAACATTACTAGTTTTCATGGCATTATGCTGGATGTAATATTCCATGCTTCAGATGAAGAGAAATCTGAAATAAATAAAATTTTATCAGATGTTTTAAAATCTGGGGCTGTGAAACCTCTTAGACGACAAGTGTTTGATGGAGATCAGTTTGAACAAGCATTTAGGTCAGTTTGTTTTTGTTACTATACCAGGTATGATAACAATTAAACTTTATTTATTATTATTATTATTATTATTGTTAATAGTTACTTACCTTTTGAACTGAAATTCAGAACAATAGACAGCTATAATATTTACAGTTGGATTTGATCTTTAGCATGAGGTAGTATCTCGGTTTTTACATATTAAAATACAGTACAAAACTGTGAAAATGTATGTATGAACTAATTAAATTTTATAAGGATGTGTGTTTCTGTTGGATATAATAATCAACTCTCCCAAAATCTGAGGAGCTTGCAGATCTTTGTAGGTTGATTACGTTTAACCTCTGTTTTCACCTTCCCCTTCTCGTTGATATTAAGTTCCTTTTAATAGATAGCATGGAAAGTTCATCAGTTTAGTAGAAAAACAGCTGTGCCAAAGAACGGTTGATTCTAGCAACCATTGTCACCTGTTAGTGTTGTATTTAGGTGATGCAATTTGTTGGATACAATCATTGGGAACAAGATTAAAAAATTAACAATACCTTATGGACAAATACAAAACAACTCAGTGAAACTGAACACTGATAACTGAAAAATAGAAATCATGACTAAAACAAATTAAATCTTTAGCACCCACCCTTGAAGGATTTCTTAAAATTCACAAAAAAGATATACCAATTTAACTTGTAATAAACTACAGAAACGCTCCAGGAGTCTACAAACTTGCTTGATATCTATATAAAGTTAATAGACAACATGTACTGCTTAATAGTAACATCTTATTAATTAGGACCTAGTAAATAAAATTAAAACTTTTATCTTTCACAATGAACCGTTTGCCTCTTTTGATGTAAAAAATGATTATGCCACGATTTCCATTTCTGAAACAATCACGATCTTATACAACCTTCTCAAACAAAGCAAGATTGCTTAAGAATTAATCTCTGAAATCATAGACACATTTTATTTGTTAAAGTTTAGAATGTAAACACATAGATACATAGTAATTCTAGCCTAGTAGTGTTAGTATTACTAATAGTACATTGGAGGGGATAATGTACTGGAAAAGGACATCATAGGTACCAAGAAGCTACTTTCTGGTGTGGCAGTCCATATCCATTCTGTGTGTCAACTGAATTTTCTGAAGTTTGATGAATAATAATTACAACATAATCACGAAATAAAACTACTTTGTCTTCAACAACAAATTTTACACACTTTAAAGGTTACTTACATGTTTATAAGTTAACTGAAATATTCTTTTGACACAGATAAAACAAAAATTCTAACAGATAGCAGGTATTCACATAAAATCATCTATCACCATAGATATATAGATGACATTAATCCTTCTTCACATTAGAAACACCAGACATTATAAACAACATTTTATTGACTGCCAAGCAAAATTCCTGTAAAGATAATTTTAATTGCTGAGTCAAAAAAAAAAGATAAAAGCATAAACTTTTTGGACTCACAGCTACAAAATATGAACACACACTTGCATTTGAAATCTTCAGAAACATACTACACTGATATACATACACAACTTTTCTGTCACCCCTTGCAAAATAAAATTGCAGCTTTCAGAACCATGCTGCACAGAATACATAACATTCCACTGTCACAAAGGTATTACCTGAATGAACTGCACACAATAAAATATTTAGCCAAAGCAATAGGATACATCAAACACTGATAAACAAAACTTCTATACATATTTCAGAATGAGAAACAAAACAAGATAAACAAAAAAATGACAAATCCATAATCTTACTTAGATTAACAACACCAAAAAAGTTGCACTTAAATTCAAAAAACAGGCAGAACGCTACATAATGAAACACAAGTAAAACAAAATACATGTTACCAGACAAACATTCACACTTAAAACCCGACACGTGATTGATTTATCTGGAATAAACAAACTTGACCACTCACACTGTAATAAGACCCACATAGCACAAACAAGATGCAGATTTTCACAATGATTCAAAGAACACATAAAAGCACAAACATAAACAAAACCAAAATTATTATATATTAACAACAATGAACACAAACTTGATGCTCTCAGGCGCACATAAAAATAGCGTTCTACTAGGGGTGTCTGGAAAGTTTCTCGGCCTGACACAGAGATGCCAGATGTATGACTAAATTGGTTCAAATAACTGTGCCTAAGTGCACCTTTAATTATTCAGAACTTATGCCACTGTATCATTAATATCTTTAAATAAAGTCCTTGTTAGTCTGATCAATATATATATATTTAATCTATAACACATTTATAAACATTTTCACTTATTTAAATATTATATCATTAGTACATTATCTTACATTGTTAAGTTTAAAATGGTGTATGTACAATATTAATGTTTAAGTGTATTATAATTAAGTATTTATATTTAGTTTAACATTTTAAGGGACATTCTTTACCGATTGATTTAGACTAACAATACTATTAGAAAGAAAAAACATATAATAAAAAAAACAGCTGTTGAACTCAGCTAGAATAACAAATTTATATGCTTTACATAAGTAAGAAGAAAAGAGTTAGATAGTCATTTACTATTAATAAGGAGGGCATGAAACTGAACATAAATGACTATTATATTTGTTAAGTATAATCCTTTAGATGATGTGCTGTAAAGTTCCAGACTCGTGTGTTTAGTTGTTTGCTTGTGGTGATAGAGTAAAGCAAACAGGTTCTGACATTTTCTGAAAAAAAAAGATAAAACTGAAGCTTTAGCTATTATAAAGCACTTTGTTTTAAAAGGTTTAACCCTGACAGATATAACGAAAAGAGTTAGATTCATCTTTGAAGGATTCTTTCCCTTCTTGTTCTACGATAAAAAACTTGCACTGCTGAATTTGAATGTGATCGTATATTCATTCAAATTGATGAATTCTTGAGGCACCCAAAAACTGCTGCAACTGACAAAATCGTCACAAAAGTCCACAATGCCATATTGAATGATCGCCGACTGAACGTATTCAAGCTTGCTGCCATCACAAACACCTCGGCATACCGTGTCCATTACATTTTACACTGTATTTTGAGTATGGAGACTGCTGGGTGGGTGCCACATTTATTAACAGTCAATTAAAAATGCATTTGACTGAACACTTCTAAAGGATATTTAGATAGATTTATTTAAACGCACTTTCGCATAGTTTCTTCGACGTTTTGTAGCAGTAGATGAAACATGGATTCACCATTACACACCAGAGACTAAACGGAGGGTGGGAGCATGTGAAGGATCGCCAAAGAAAGCATCTGCATTTCCATCTGCAGTAAAAGTCATGGTTATGCTTTTTTGGGGATTTTTATGGTACAGTACTCATACACTACCTGGCAAAAAGCAGAACCATCACCAGGGAGTATTATGCTTTTCTAATGGAGCATCTGAAGGGTGCTATTTAGGCTGTTTACATCCGGCCAAAAAGAAATTGCTCTTTTACTATGATAATGCACCTCACACATGTCTACAAAATTCAAGACCTTTGCTTCGAAGTGCTTTCACATGCACCATATTTGCCAGATTTGGCTCCCAGGGAGTAGTTCCTCTTCTCAAACCTGAAGAAATGACTCCCCAGACTAAGATTCTTCTTTAATAATGAGCTTAAAGCTGAGACAACTGTTTATTTTGCAGAGTTGGATTATACTGAGAGTATTAAAATGTTTAAAGATCTTTGGTCTAAGTTTATTGAATTGCAAGGTGACAACTGTGTTGAAAAAAGATTCTGAAAAATGTTGTGTTTTCTTTGTTTGGCTTAGAATTTTGCTTATGGCCTTCGTAAATGAGCTATCACAATATAAACGATCTCATTCAACATAAACAACGAAAATCTTTTAAAACTGATTCAAACAGTGGTACCTCAGTGTTCACTACTCCCAATGGTAATCTCAGAAAAAGCTTTCCATACAACTAGAACAAAATTTGGCTCAGATGAAAGAAATGTTTTTTACAACTTTACTTTAAAAAATGTACTGCAGTCAATTTTTAAAAATCTTTAATTCAATTTTCTCTCTCACTATTTAATTTATTGAATTTATTCAGCTTCAACAATTTTATTTCTTTTTTTCCCTAAAAACTATTGGTTTTTTTTTTAAAAATAAAGTAAATGAAAATTTTCAGACAGTTTAGTTGAAGACAACTTACTGAAGATGTACCAATTAATGGTCTGAAAGCATTGTAAAGTGAGTTTTGGAAATGTTTAAATGAATACATTCAGTTTGTTATTTAAAAAATCCTATAGTCTCAAAATTTCAACACCAACCATCAACTTAGCATATTATTTAATTTATGCTTACTTGCATTTTTTAGAATATATTTGTTTTTAACTGATCAGATCTATTTCATTATAAGTAATAAGTTGATGAATTACTTACCACTGAAAATTTTAACCATTCATTCACTTTCAGGTTTTTCTCCAGAAAATCTTTTCAAAATTAATCATGGACTACTATTTTTAGTGGTATCCATCTTAAAACTTATAAAATCCCTTCAGTATGTTGTTGAATAATGTATTTTATTTATGTTGCATTTAATATGTTGTTTTTGTCAATTTGGTGTTTGTAAATTTCATATATTTCAATTGTTTAAGGTTTTTATGTGCATCTTGTAAAATATGTTTGATTTGTTTAATATCTTTTTGTGTTTTGTTTCTATAAAGTGATTTACAAAAATCAATGTATAAGATCTTTATATCTGTAGATGTATGTCTGGTCTGTTTGACATATTTAGTGCACTCAGTGCAATATACTCCAGGATCAATGTGTTTTTTCAGTATATGTTTTGTTAGTTTACTGTACGATATTTTGTATCTTTATCCTTAATTTGTAAACAACAACTTTTAATCGGACTAACAACATAGATCAAACGTATTAAAAAGGAAGTCTTTAACAAAAATTGAAACCCTCCGTTTCAAGTACCGCTTCAATACTAAAAAACTTCAACAGTTTGAAGTTATCTAGTTGACAAGTG
Source organism: Lycorma delicatula (assembly GCF_047948215.1). Lineage (NCBI taxonomy): Eukaryota > Metazoa > Arthropoda > Insecta > Hemiptera > Fulgoridae > Lycorma > Lycorma delicatula. Next base: position 66,152,964 of record NC_134458.1, read on the forward strand.
GCTTCTGTGGTGGTCAGCCAGTGTTCTAAAAATGTGCAAAATCTGGTGACTTAATGAAAAAAAATATTTTAGCAACCTTGGTTTTATCTCTTAGGCATTGAATATTTATATGCAAATCTTAATGTTAATGTGGTTAATGATTTTCGGGGAGGAGGAATCCGAATTTGATATTTTAAAGATGGCTTCACTGCCATTGTTTTGTGTCTTAATTGAAATTAAAATTTATTGTATTTTTAGGGAAAAAGTTGTTAATAGTCGTATTAATTAATGTATTAAAGGTGGAGAGGTGGAATTCTGTGATGGCAGGTATGTGAGGAATTTAAGAGCGGAATTGTTTCAAAAAGACAGAAAAGAATCTTCCCTGTAATTGATAAAAACTTCTGCCTCAGAATTTCCAACCACAGGACTTCAACTAGAACTGTTTTGTTACTCAAATTTAAATGTAACCCTTGACACATATGCGCATGGTGTGTGCGAGGCACATTTGGATCCATAAAGGAACAATGTGAGACATCTTACTAATATGTCTCCTAATGTGATCATTCACTTTTTTGTATCAAACACCGAAGTGTTGGAACTGATGAAGGATATTGATATACAACACCTTTGTACGGCTCAACTCCTGATCTTCGTCACATCAGGGATCTGTGCTGGTAGCCTATCGATGGCATTTGTTCAACCGATAATGACAACATGGTTTCCCATGATAAATCTTCAGATAATTCTTCTGTCTGTGACCTAAAAAAGGCAAACAACCCTCAGGTCTAACTACTAAAGTTACACAGAAGTGCAACCCCAAACGAGTCTGCATAAGGGTGGTCAGATCACTCTCATGACTATCACTAAGAAAAAGAATTTTATAGGCTTAGTAACCTTTTGCCACCTTCTTTTCCTTGATTTGACAATAGTGAACCTGTGACTGTCAAGCAATTCTCCCAATTTGGAATTGGAATCGATGGGAGATGTCACAGCCAAATTGGAAGAAATCACCTCAGTCTGTCAACCAACGGAAACTACTGCAACTCGACCACGATCAATATTCTCAAATGAGCTGCAGAAATTTCTATGTTCTAGAGACATCTCCACATTTCTTTTGTGGGAACCTCCTCCCTCAGCATCACCATATCGATGTTACCAGTGGTTTGCAGTTGTACCACCAAAAACTTTTTTTTCCCCAACGCCAGGATACTGAAATCAGAACGCCTCTCCCTCAGTCAGAACCTTCAAAATTTAGTACTCTATTTTAAACTATCCTTTAAACTATACAAATTGTACTTTTCAGTATAATTAAATAAAAGAATGAGTAGGTTCTGAAGATCTACAAAAAAAGAATGCACATGTAAGCAAAGTAGGGTTGAAATCTACTAAATATTTTATCATTTAAAAATTTGTTATTTTGAAAATTTGTCATTAATATAGCTCCCGTGTAAGATAGAGTGTTAGAAATTATTTAGTATTTATAGTTATTTCAGTTATCAGATGTTTGAATTATATATTTTATTTGTTTTTGGTTTCTTTTTAACAGATATATAAGTACTGGAAAACATATAGGAAAAATTTTAATAAAAGTTAGAGAAGAAGAATCAAGTAAAGTATACAAGCCATCTTTCTTAGAGAGACCTGTTAAAGCACAGTTTTACTGTGAAAGTAATAGGACTTATATTGTTGTAGGTATGATGAAGCATTATTTTATTTATCAGTTCTTATTTTAATATATAAGATAATTAATTTGTGTTCGTACATCAGTATTCTGTCTCTTTGTATGGTAGATTGTCACATAATAAATTATTTTCAGTTAATTTATGTTTACTTTATTACCAATATTGGTGGGTTGGTAAGTTAAGGCTGTTTTTATATTGTAAAATTGAAAAAGAGGGTAGAAATATAAAAGGTTTTATGAAGCTTTAACTATTTTAGGTACACCATTCCCTTTCTATTAAAGGTGTAGAAAAGATATTTTAAGTAATCATTTAATAAAGACTAATTCAAAATTTATATCTAGAAAAAAAATTATGTTTTAACACAATTTTACTGATGAGTATCATTAACAATTGATGTTTGAAGTGAAATATCTCAAGTCCTAGTGATAAAGAAATGCAGTATAAAGTAATTTAACAGATCATGGGTGTGAGGTAGGTAAAAAACTTATCCCTTATGTTTTAATGGTTTCAATGCACCTGGAGTACTTCAGGAATTTGTATCCTAAAAAATAAAGCGATTCAGTAGTGATAATTAAACCAGTTCCCATTATTCAAGAAAGTTAAGTATACTTTCATAATATATATTATTATAATTTTTTATTGTTTTATATTTGTTTTTTTTTTTTTTTTGGTGTGGGGAGGGGTTTAAGAGTATGAACTGTTGTGGTCATTAGCCCTTGTCCCAAACTAAAACATTCCCATCCTGCTTGAAAATAGCGACCTAGTCAGAAGACTAGTCTTGTCAGACAGTTCATCCAAAAAAATAGGTTTGTTACAGGACATTAAAACCCCAAAAGAAACACAAGATGATTATAGTGTATAGAGTCCTTGCCTCTTAAATACATTTCTAAAGAAATGTTGTCAAACCTATCAAAAACTGGTGTAAAGTCCTGCAGTTATTAAAGATTCTTCCTTACAAATAAATTTGTCAGAAACTTATAGAACCAACTACTTGAATAATATCTACTACCTAGGTTTTCCCGTAGGCCAACCTTTTCTGTCTTTATCCCACCCTCCTCACAGCCACCACCTCTGATGACAGGGCGTGAGGCTTCGGGTATGGAATCTTCATCCATTTTTGAAACCACAGAGAATGATTTACAGCTGAGATCCGATAATACTGGCTCAAAGGGAGTGGGGAATAGTGCATCCAAGACTTGATTGGACACACTCCCCACTGAAATATTTGGGGTGGTTAAAGTGCTTGCCCTCTCTTTTGGAGATTCACTGCTGCTTTTAGAGTTCCACTGTTGCTTATCCAACAGTATCTTTTTCTATTGTTATCATCTCATTTTGCTGGATTCCCTGAATGGGGATTTTCTCAATCTGTTCTTTGACTTGTGGTGCATTAGTTTTAGGTTTCCTCTGTGTTTTGCTTTATTTTTCTTCACCTACGAACTGGTCGAAGGCTCATCCCTCAGTAGTGAAGAATTCTTTTGTTTAATAACATCTGCTGCTTTATGTAACAGTTTTTGGCTGCTGTCTCTGGTTTGTCAATTATTAAATTTCTCATTAATAATATGTTCAACCATACTGGGTAAAGCTGCTGCTAGTTTTGAAATGACATTTTTCAGTTTGAAGGAAGTTGCAGAAGCTGCAATAACTTTTGAATAGGGTGTTATCTTTTGTGATCCACCATGAACAATTTTCCTCACTTCAATGTAGCTAACCTTTTGTATGGTCTTTACCTCTTGGATTGCTACTTCTTCCTTGTACATTGGACAGTTTTACAACCTTGCTAGATGGCCATGACAATTTACACAGATAGATGGATTTCTGCACAGATTATCTGGATGCAGTGGAGCATCACAAGCACAGATCTGTTTCCTTGTACAGTGTACTTCTGTATGTCCAAATCTCTGACATCCAAAGCACTGTAGTAGAGTCAGGGTGAAAGGACTGACATCCAATCAGTGGAAGGTAGTTTTTATCTTTTCTGTACAATTCGGTTTGTTAAGCATCAAGACATGCGATGCAGAGGGTACAACTTCTTTATTGAATTTTGGATTCCATCTTCGACACCTACAACTCCCTGTTCATTCAGTCCCTTGATGATTCCCTCCTCTGTGCAGTTCAACATGTCCCTGCACATGACTACCCCTTCAAGGTATTTAGAGTACTGTGTAGTGTAACCGCAATGTGTAGTGTAACCGCACTTCAATTTTCTTGGGCTTGGGTAACCGTGACGATTGTAAATCGTTGGCAGTTTAAATGAATAAACCTACACACTCTTTCCAACCTCTTTTTCTGTTCCTCCTGCAGTTTCCCTAATTATTCAAGCTGCCACAAAAGGACTAATCATGGCTAAATCCCTTTTCCTGTTGACCACTAAATATTTTTCTATCGCTATGCTGCTCTTTGATTGAAATTTAGTTGTATCCATTTTTACTATATTGGAAAACTCTACAGTCTTCCTTTGCTTTGCTTTTAAAAACAAAGGTTCTCCCAGGACGAGGGTTTTTAGATGGACTCTCTGCCACAAAAAGTGTGAAAGTAGAAAACTCTACAAATAAGTTAACACTAGTCAAGGTGTCACCAAGTGTAGGCAGAGAGGCAGTTGGGCATGCCCAGATCACTGTCTGGATTCCCCCAGTCAGCCGCCTACCACAGATTTAACCTGGGTCTGGAAATCAGGTAATGCCTTGACCCACTATACCAACGTCCCAGGACTCAAACATAGCAGTAAGGACTTCAACACCCTCATCCAAGAGACATTCCCTGCCAACCTATTTTCCTCTACTGGACACTCTTGGGTTGGGACACTCCAACCTAGTTTCCACTAACGGGTGGGGGGATAAGCACTCCACACAACGTCTTCAAAAACAGACCATGGTCATGCTTCCTGCATCCAATGCATGTAGCAAAACTGAGAAGCATAACTTTGACCAGCTCGTGACCGTCAATCTCATCCTCCAAAGGGGAGCTCTTGAACAATATCATTGCCTCGTTGGCCGACCTAAGTGAATGTACTGACTTGCTATGTCGTTGCTCGCCCCAGTCATGTATGTAGATGTAATCACATGGGTGAGAAGTTGGATTATGTCCGGAGCATAATTTTTCTTTTTTTTTATGTTACAAGCATCGACTGCTATGGTTGTTAGCCTTCGTCACAAACAAAAGGGGAAAATTCTACTATCCTGAAAAATAACTAGAAATTATTTAAAAAACATACTTAAAAATAAATGTGATAATAACTTAAAACTTACAAAACAAAGAAAGAAAACCATAAAAGTATTATCATATTGATATTAAACATATCACATTTGTTTATCTCCTAGATTTTAACCTACGCCATCCTCTTTTTATTTCTTTTCTCCATCCTCCTGATGGCGTCCACATCTGAAGACAGTGTATCTGAGATGTTGGAGGTGAAATCTCCTTCTATCTCCGATACCACAGATGTTGGTGAAGAGGATGTCCTATGGCTGGTACTGGATGACTCCGGCTCAAGTGGAACGGAGAATATTGCATCCGAGTCTAGATTGGATGCACTCTCCACTTAAATTATTGGGACGAGTGAAATGCTTGCCCTCACTGTTGGACTCCTTTGTGGTTTTGGAGGCTCCATAGCTACATGTTTAACGGTCCCTCTATCCAGGGCCTTGTTTGTCTTAACGGACCTGCATTGCACCAGGCTCAGACTTCTGTGTCCTTGTTACACTTTCCTTTACCTTATGATTGACCAAAGGACTGGTGTTTTTGGCCTTTCAGATGTTTCCTCAACATTCTTATGCACAACATGCATTACTGGCTGCATCTTGACAGGTCTTACTTGTTCCTTTGGGAGAGAAAATTTTAACATTTTTATAGATGATTCAATTATAGCTGCAAGGCTTGGTGCAAAGGTTGGAAAATAGTTTTTCTGCATTAAACTTTGGTGAAGAAGGGGTAGTGGTCGTTCCTGCATAATTTAATGTAGGTCAAGATCTTCAGCTGCTTACGGTTTTCCTTGCTTCAGGAAACCTGACCTTTTGTATGGTTTTTACCTCCTAAATTGCAGTTTCCATCTTGAAAATCAGACAGCTTGTAGAATGGCAGTTGTGTTTGTCCTTTTACAGTTGACACAAACTGGAGAGTCTTGGCAAAGTTAGCCTTCATGACTTTCTGCACCACAAACACAGATTTCTTGTCTTTCTCATCTGATTGCAGTGTGTTCAAAATGTTGGCACTTAAAACATCGCAAAGGTTGTGGTATGAAAGCTCTTACATCTGTGACATATGCCAGCATGTACTCTCTCAGGCAAGGAAGGTTATTGAATGTGAAGCAGAAGGTAGAATCTCATTCTTCTGATGATCAACCTTCTGAATTCAGTCACGCCTAAACTCAACAATTCTTCTGCTATTTTTTTTTTTTTTTTTAGTACAGTTCAGTTTATCACAATAAACGACAACCCTGTTAGGTGAGTTAATGGTGCCATACGATTGAACAAGCACTGGGAACTGATCATCTTCTTTAATGCCAGAATTTTTAGTGTTTGGCCGTCACTTACATTTTCAATGGCAGACCATTATTTGTCTTGCATATTTCTTTAACAGAGCCATCAACACACCTTGTAATCTCATGAGCATTCAAGAATGGACTTATTTTATGAAAGTTACCATTCTCTCTCATAATCACAAGATAACACTCAAACATAAATAAATAAAATTAAAATAAATAAATAAGCAAAAATGTGTACTTACTAAAACTGAATTCTTCTGTACATCTGTGATCTTTGGAAGCCTTTCAAAATTAAAAAAATAATTTTTTTCTTCCATTCTGCTATTAAAACACGAATTTTCAATAAATAAATAAAAAATTTTAAGCAAACTGGACTTTTATTATTTTTTTTAAATAAAGAAAATTAGCAATTGTTGCGTGCAGCTGTAGAAGATACATAACTTACTGCCATCATTACACCTGTTCTTTGGTTATTTAACTTTACTATTTCCCTATGCTACTAAAATAAATTGTTTCCATACACGCTATTAATAAAGTTTACTTAAATTACTTTATGAAATATTAGAACAGAAAATATTTTTAAAAATATGTATTTATTATCTTTATAGATGTATTTTTTCTCATCTATTGTAAATGATTATTTGAGAACAAATATGTTATGTATAAAAAAATTAACAAGAATCATGAAGTTCTTTCCATAACATTAACTAAGTACGAGAGGTGGATCAAAAAATAAGTTACATCCTTGCTGTGTTCTTGAACTGAAAGGGATATACTAAAGTCTTGTGGTGGCAGTACTGGTTGTGTTGTTATCTTCATGTTCCCCCAGCAACAATTCTGTACGACATTCAGTATGTATGTAGTGTCATTGTCAATATGGCGTGTTCTAGAGGTTTTGTCCAGTATATAAGCACGTTCAGTAGTCCAATTTTTGTGGGCAAAAGATTACAATTGTGAAATTCATTGCCAAATTGATGAGGTATATGGTGAGAATGCAATGTCATGCCCCATCATCACATAATGGTGCCAAATGTTAAGAAACAGAAGAACAAATGTGACTGACGAACTGTGTGCTGGGTATCCTTCAATTGCAAATACGATGGGTAACACAGAATCCATGAATGAAATGATCTTGGGTAAACGACGCATTAAAATTAGAGAGATTGCAACTGAACTTAACATCAGTTATGGTAGTGTGTTTGTGATTAATCACAATCGTTTGGTTACTGTAAGATGTGTGCATGATGGATGACACATCTGTTGACTGACAACCACAGATATCAGTGTTTTGCATCTGCTCTTTTTTTCTTCAAAATTGTTCCAGGACTAGTCTACAGTTTTTGAAACAAATCATCACAGGGGATGAGAGCTAGGTTCATTAGATTCCTGAGACTAAACAAGCATCACATTAATGGAGACAAAAATTTGGTGCAGCCAAAAAAAGTGAAAATATCCCCACTTGTTTGAAAGGTTATGCTGACAGTCTTTTTTGATTCTAAGGGAGTTGTTTAGAGTGAAACCAACCTCTGCTAGCTGTAAAATTCTCAATATTCCTGTTAAAGATATTTGTTTCGCCTTTGTAATGCAGATCTCAGTAGAAAATACAAAACACTTTTCCCTTTTTTTCTTTAATTCAAGTAAATTCTTGCTTTAATTCAAGGAATTTTCTGGATTTTGGTTCACAAAACGATCGTCTTTCTGAAGAACCACCAAGCAATAAATCCTTTTCATTTGCTAATTTGTAATATACAACTTATTGATGTCATATTTTTTTATCTGCTGCTCAGTTACTGATAATTTCAGTTTCTGATACAACTTTTCAGCAATGGTAAATGAATGGAGCAGTTTTTTGTTTGCAAACGTAACTTTCAATCAAAAGGTATATTTTTTAAAACAAGAGGGAGTGTGACCAAGATGTGACATGTTTCCGGTTTGAAGTCAACTACGTAGCCTACTGAAAGGTAAATGAAAAGTGTGAAGGAAGCTCACTCAAAATGAATAAAACTAAAAACTGGAATGTATTTCCAGAAACTCATTTCATTCTACTCGTATGTATACTGTTACAGAATAAAGAACTAATAATAGAGACATAACAGTATTAACCCTTTTACTCTACCTCTAGTAGCAGAGGCAGTTATTATAATAAAATTCATCTTTGTTTACATGTCGTACCTGTTTTTGTAAAACCTTTCATGGTTACAGTTGTACACGACATTTGCTTGTAAAATAATAATCAAATATAATACATCATTCATGCAGTAGTAATCATTCGAATTAGACCCACAACATGAAATTTTTAGTACGAAATCATGAAAAATTTTACCAGGCTATTAATTATATATATATATATATATATATATATAGTGTTGTGTCTGTGCAATATGATCTGAATTTTGAACTCAAGTGATGTAAAAGATTGTTTAATTTGACCTGTACGTAATAATACATATTATAGATCATAACAGGAATGAGTAGATATACTGCTCCACAAAGTACGCCATATTTGCTAGTGATATTTAATCCTATAATAATGTGATATAAAGATAATTAAAATATTTTATGATTCCCAAAAAGCAATTAAAAATATATAAAATGTAGCTAAGATAAATCATCTCAACTAATTTCTTCTCAAAAGTAGTTAAAATTTGTCAGAAGTGTAAGTAATTGTCTAGATTAGTTAATAAATAACCAATAATTTTTATCAAAATTATTAATTAGTGTTATATTATTACTGAAATATTGTCTAAGTAGGCATAATCCATTTTTTATATTGTAGTTTAAAATTTTCTCAGAAAAGCAAGTATGGTTTATCATGTTTAAGTAGAGTATGTTAATTGTTTTCATTAACTGAAGTACATTTACTACTTAATTCTAAAGTATTATTTGTGAAAATGAACGTTTATTTTGAAATAAAGAGATAAGTACATGTCATTCAAAATATTGTCCACTGTTAGCTACAACTTTTTTCCATCTTTCTGATAAAAGACTGAGTCGGGAAGATTACTTGTCTTTTGAGGCTATCTTTGAATCAAGTCATTGTTTGATATCTTCAAAAGAACTGAAGTGCTGGTCAGACGGTGATTTTACATGGATTGAAACAAGTGGAAATCAGGAGAAACATCTGGTAAATACGGCGGTAAGTGTGGTAGAACATCCCATCTGAGCAGTTCTAGCATTTTCTTGACCTGTTATGTGACATGTGGCCAAGTGTTGTCATGTTTGAAAATCACTTTGTTATATCTTTTGGTGTATTCCGGTTGTTTCTCTTTTAATTCTCAGTTTAACTGCACTAGTTGTTGGTAACGATCTAAATAATGGCTTCATCAAATTTTAGTAGCTCAACAGACCACACTCTTGTGATCCTACCAGATACAGAGCAATACCTTCGAACAATGGATATTTGTTTACTGTTGATCCTGATGGTTGGCCAGGCTTGTATCATGATTTTTTGCACCTGGGGTTATTGTGAAGTATCCATCTTTCATCGCTAGTGATGATACAATGTAAAAATCCTTTCTTCTTTGTGAAAGCAGCAGTTCACATGTTAGAAGATGCCTTTTGATGTCCTTTGGCTTCAGTTCATAAGGTACCCACTTTCCTTGCTTTTGAACCATTCCCATTGAATTCATTTAGAGATGGCCATTTCGGTCACAATTAATGCTTCTGCCAATTCTTAAGCATTTGATATTGACTTTGTCCAGCAATCCCTCCAATTCTTTGTCTTCAAACTTTTTTGATTGGCCAGGGTACTCCTAGTCTTCCAAATCAAAATCTCCACTCTTGAATCATCAATACTCACAAGTTGAAATCGATGGAGCATAATAACCGTAAGCTTTGGAGAGCAAATGAAGACTTTCAGCTGCCAATTTCTTCAAATGGAAACAAAAAAGTTACGCTTCCCACAAATTTGTTTTTATTGGCACAAAATTCATTATGCTAAAAAAATATTTTGTTTACACTTTGACGCAAGTGAGATGGATGAATGTCTGTCTCGCTTCAATTTCTGTATGACTTCAGGTGCAGATAGATGTATATAAAAAAATGTCAGATTCACCTTCAATAGCAATAAAGCTCTGAGTTATGGTACCCTGAGATGTATTTAATCTAGTAATATTTAATCTAGAACAATATTGATGCTGTTTTTTCATTAAATTGCTTCGACTAACTTAAAATTCATGTTTTTATCACAGTATAAAATAAATGTAACATAAGCATTTTTATACACTTATGTAGTTATTATATAATAAAGTATGTATACATTTAGGATTTAAATTTATTTTAATCTGCTTTGGAATGTTTGAAATATAAATAACATATACCATATAAATTCATTAAGATATGTTAATGAAGGCAGCAAAAAGAGAACAGAAATGGATATGCAGGTGTAAATATGTAACATACATATGTAAATTCATTCTTATTTATTCATGAATCTTATTCTTGAGCTTAATTAGGTTTTATTTAAGAAAATTACAACAAATTTGAAACTTTGCAGGCGGTTTGGGTGGATTTGGACTTGAGCTTGTTGACTGGTTGATTCACAGAGGTGCTAGGAATTTGGTAATTACATCGAGAACTGGTATAAGAAGTGGATATCAAGCCATGCGAATGCGAGTTTGGAAAAAGCATAATGTAAGAATTGAAATCAGCACCCTTCCACTCACATCACACAGTGAAGTGGAAAAACTGTTGATCAAAGCCAGTCGATTAGGACCTGTCGCTGGAATTTTTAATCTGGCAGTGGTATGTAGTTGTAGTAGTTTTTAAGTTTTGGTTTTATTCTTATAAACATCCTTAGTAATGAATATGGTGTAGTAAGGGAAGACTTTGGTGTACTTACCAGTCTGTGGCGTTTCAAACCCTTGACTTGTTTACAGTTAATGGTGCATTTGCTTTAAATTAAATTCAAATTAATGTTTATATAATGAAACTATTTGCTCTTTGAATTCAATAAATGGCACTGCCTCAGGAATAATCTGCCTGATACTGGACAAAATAAACTACTAAATTGCAAATTAAGCATGAAGCCTTTAATAAGAAAATATAATAGTAAAAAATATTCAATTTTTTTAAAACCAGCGGTCTCACCAGATATTCCCATAAACTGTGCCATTTCCTTTGCTACAGCTCGTAGAAGGTTTTTATCCATAAGGTAGTTTGGCAAAACTGCTGAACACTTCAGCATGATAAATCGCATGTTTTGATTTAATTTTTTTTTTTAGTTAACCTATGTTTAGTGTTTGTACATTTAATAATAAATATATTGATTACAATGAATAATGACAAATTCATATGTGATTACAACATATCTTGTAGGACTAACAATTATAATAAATTTTATTTGATTATAACCATTGATACTATTATTTAATTGCACTCAGATTATTTATAACTTATACAGATAGCAAAAGTTTGGAAAGGAAATGGTGAATAAATAAATTTTTATTGTGTTTTGTGTGTGTGTATATATATATATTTTTTTATATACATATACCGGTATAATACTTACATATAATGTAGTTTATTAATACTTATATATAATACTTTTTTTTAAACTAGTGTTACTTAAAAAATCATTGACAGAATAATATTTTACTTTTAATAAATTTGTAGGAAAATTTTTAAAGTGGTCCAGTAATAAAAATGACAACAGAAGCATAATAATACCCTTTCTTATATTTCGAAGTTGAGAGTTTTAAGGTTTAAATCATAGCAAAGGTTACTTACATGCGGATTTGAATACCGATATTCTTTGGTGGCTGGGTTTCAATTAACCACACATCTCAGGGATGGTCGACCTGAGACTGTACAAGACTACATTTACATTTATACATAACAGTCTGAGTCAGTGCTTCATGAAGTGATTAAAATACAGAAATATGGAGAATGCAATTGATTTTTAAACTAAAATTACGCATTTAAATCTATTTAGCTTGTATAATCACTGCTTCTTTTAATGTTTTGGTATTATGTTTAATTTTTATTAATTACTTTGTATAATCAGTTAAATTTTTATTTTAACCATCTCACCTCCACCGATTCAGATGTTCTTGTAATTTTTACAGGAATTAAAAGATGCCTTATTTGAAAACATGGAGGCTACAGATTTTGTGACGTCACTGAAACCAAAAGCGCATGTTACTCGCCTGCTTGATGAAGTGTCTAGAGAGATGTGCCCGCACCTTGAACAATTTGTTGTATTTTCAAGTGTAAGCTGTGGCAGAGGAAATGAAGGTCAGACTAATTATGGAATGGCAAATTCTATAATGGAAAGAATTTGTGAAAGACGGCGTAAACAGAATTATCATGGTTTAGCGATTCAGTGGGGTGCGGTAGGAGATGTTGGTTTGGTCGCTGAAATAAGGGAAGGAAATAATGAAATCGTTATAGGTAAGATTTTTTACTAAAAAGTTTGATATTAAAAGTTCTTTTAATTGTTACAGATGTGTGTAAAATTCATACCTTCAAATAGAGAATTTTAACACTGTTATGATAAGTTATGACTCCTGATGGAGTTTTTCTAAATTTTTAACATCAGTAATATTTTTTAAAGATATGGAGTAAAGTATGGAGGGTACGTTTACCATGGAAATAAATATAACTTTACCATGGAAAAATACACCTTTTAAGTATAAGAGAATCATTGTACATTAAAATGCAGGTACACATAATTATATTATATTATTTGGTAAGAAATGTGGTCTTTTCAAAACTTTTATGCATCTTTTTTTCTTATTTACCTATGAAAATTAACTAGCATACAGAAACACTTAAGACATGTTTAAATGAAATAAAAATCTAGAACTAGTTGTATACTTTGATTGTTAAACAGTCATCAGTAGATGTTGATAGATCGGTAAAAGTACACAGAAATAAAAAAAAAAAAAAACATAAAATAAGTTAAATGACATAAAAAATAAAATAAAAAAATCTGACAACAAAGTTGTAATACTTTACTGACATTGGTTATTTTTATTCTTGTATAGTGGAAAAATGATTATACATGAAAAAATTTACCTAAAATTTGTTTTTTGAGGTGGGGATAATTTAAGATGAGTTTTATTGTAAAATTATCATTTTATGTTTAATTAAACCCAAAAAAGTTTTGGAAAATTTAAAAATTGATATTTTTAAAGTTTGATCGGCTCCTTACCCCATATTGCCCCCACAGAATTTTTTTTTTTTTTTTGATTGCTTGCATTACTACTATGCCTAGCAAGACATTTAACAAATTTGGTTAGAAAATATGCAATAAATAAAAAAAAAAATAGTTTTTATAATGTTTGGGGAAGGGGTAATTTTAGGCAAATTTTTAAAAAAATGGTAAGATAAGTGTGCACTTGTGTACTGAGCTTAGTAGAAAGTGGGGTTATGTTTGCAAAATTTTGTGAAAATTGACTCCCACCAAGAAAAACCCCACCCACTGTAGATATTGATCCCAAAATTTTACCAACAAACTGCCCATATGCACAACCCTCTGTAAAAAACTTTATCAAAATTGGTTTATCCAGACAAAAGTTTTTAACCAGGAAAGTAAAATCTTAAAACTATTTATAAAAAAGTAAAATAAAAACTGTTAAATGGAAAGTAATATGATTTTGCTTTGGACAATCTAAGCCAAAAGGTGAAGAGATAAATTACCGTATTTATTCAAGTACCCCCGCACTTTTTTTCTTGGAATTGGGAAAAAATAAGGGTGTGGGACTTACTTGAAACATAGCCTTTACCCAGGATAATTTATATAAAGTAAACGCTTTCTTGGAAGTAAATTCATCCACATAAATATAGTTACATTAGGGTTTCATTTATCAATACCAGATGCCGCTTATACAGAATACATCCTTAATTATTAACATCCTGTTCATATTATCGATAGGAACGAAGTTACAGTATTTTTATAAAACTGATTCATTCTGTATAGGCTGCATCCGGTTCTAATGACACTACAGTTACGGTATCAGTTACCCATCGCCGTCTTGTCTGTTCGCCATAATCATTGTACTGTTTGTATATGTGGATGGTTATGTGCATTTAATCTGTTTAGTTAACTTGTAAAGTTTAATACGATGATTTATTTTAATGACAGCATTAAAATGAGTACAATAGGACAGCATCTACGATCTTTTACAGTAAATGAAAAACTGCGCGTTATAGAAGAGGCTGAAAAAATTGGAAATCGGGCGGCAGGAAGAAAATTTGACATAGATGAAAGCGGCATTCGAGACTGGTGTAAGAAGAAACAGCTTCTGGTGATAGTCACTGGTAATAAAAGGGCTTTTTGTGGCTTAAAACCAAAATATACAGACTAGAAAAAAAATTGTATGATTTTGTTATGGAAAAAAGGAAATGCGGTTATGCTGTCATGACAGAAATGAGTCGATCATATGCTCGTGAAATTGCTAAATCATTGATTAAAGTTGATTTTAAAGCAAGCTGTGGATGGATAACATGAGTTTTTGCACGAAATGATTTGTCAATAAGACGAAAGACGACCATTTCTCAACGACTTCCAGACGCATATAAACAAAAAAATTACATTTTTACAAATACATAATAAATCTTAGAAAAGGCTATTTGCCTTCTCAAATAGGAAACACTGATCAAACCCCTGTATATTTTGAAATGCCATTTGACAAAACCATAAACAAAAAAGGTGAAAAAACTGTTACGATTTGCACTGGTAGTAATGAAAAACAAAGGTGTAGTGTTATGCTTAGCATTACTTCTGATGGATCAAAATTAACTCTGTACATTGTTTTTAAAAGAAAAACTCTTCCTACCGTACAGGTAAATGGAGTTATTATCAGAGCACAGGAATCAGGTTGGATGGACGAAACCTTAATTTTAGATTGGATCAGGTGTGTATGGCAAAAGCGATCAGGAGATTTACTTAATAAAAAAAAAACCAGTATGCTAGTAATGGATAGTTATCAGGGGCATACAACTAATAAAGTGAAAGACATTTTAAAAAAGGGTATGACAGACCAAGTAATAATTCCAGGCGGATTGACATCTCTGTTGCAACCACTAGAGGTCTGCATTAATTAACTGTTCAAATCTGCATTAAAACAACTGTACAGTAAATGGATAGCTGATGAAAATTTCTTTCACGCCTACAGGAAGAATCAAACACCTAGATTTGTGTTTGAATGAAAGATGCTTGGGAAGGTATTTCCACGGAAAAGTTTAAAAAAAAGTGGAATATCTAATGAACTTGATGGTAGTGAAGACGATCACCTTTGGCAGAGCAATGTGGAGACTACCGGTAACTCTTCTACAGACATTGACAGTGACAGTGATTAATTAAAAATAAAATCCCATATTAAAGTGTATTGAAATGATCCTTTTCAACATAATACTTTCTTTTCGTTTTACTGGCCCACTGATTCTGAACTAAACTAGTACTTACGGTAATTAATTAATTATTAATGCAATATTAATATTGTAATTTAAATGAACGAATTAAATGCTTTATGAATATTTTATGAATATATTTTATGAATATTTTGCTTTATGAATATTAATGTGCTTTCTGAATATTTTCGTATTTACGTATTTTTTTATCATATCTGTTGCACTTTAAAATACCCGTATACACTCAATTTTTTTTTTAGATTTTCGGTCCGGAAAATTGAGGTGCAGGGCTTATTTGGTGGTGGGGGGTACTCAAATAAATATGGTACTTTAAATACAACAATATTAATTAATTCAAAAACATCCTACATATTTTAGATTGAATTGTAAGGTTTATAAAATCACTTTTCAGTTTACAGTAAAAGTACACATATTGATAACACATATTACCAACAATCCTTTCCATCCAGAGCATCATATAAGAGCAGCTTTTGATGTCGATTTTTTAAGGCAAATCACTTCAACAGGAATCTTATCTCAAATAACTGGATTTTGTAAAAATTCAAACTGATGATTTTGCTGAGGAAATCATATCTACATTGGTAAATTAAAAAAAAAAATTGGTATCATCAACCCATAAAAAAGATTGTTAGTTATCAAGTACCATGAATTCTCACTTCTCAAAACTTCTTTCTAAAATTAATAAAAGTAGATAATATGTATGAATTGGTGGGTAAAAAAAATTTTATTAGTGAAACTTTAAATAAGTTTTGTAAAACAAGAACATAGGCATTCAAAAAAATTGAAGTTGACCATTTAATGTTGCAATGTTTTACTACTCCAGTTTTTATTTTTATTTATTTTTCTTGTGCAAATTTATACAGAATTTGATTAAAAAATTGCAAAAAATAACTGGAATATGTCAGTTAAATGATTTTGATTATAAAATGATTATGATCTCAAGATCTCATGATTAAATAAATCATTATGTTTTCAAGTAAATGAGAATAGTGAGCAGTAAAAATGGAACAAATTTTAGTTTGTTAATTAATACATAAGCATGTGCAGAAAATTTCACTTCCAAATATAAAACCACTAAATTGGAATGATTCTGGATAATAAATATTAATATTGTAATAGCAAGTGAAGTGATTACACTTGTAACAAGTGAAGTGTACACTTGTTCAGATTATTTTTCTTATCAAGAAGAATATTGCATTAATTTTTTTTTTTTATAAACTAAAATTGCAAACTTTCATTTTATAAACTAAAATTGCAAACTTTCATTTTATAAACTAAACCACTGCAAGTTTTGGGTAATGTTTTTGAATTGCAAAAATGTTAAAAAAGGTCCAACCTTTTTTTGGAGTTTTCAAAAACGTATTTGCAGACTGTTATATTGGCATGTGGGAGTCAAATGTTTAAAAAATTGATTTTAATTACATTTTTAACTATTTTTTAGTTAATGAATATATAATTTACACACCATCTATGATAAAAAGCATGAAGATTTATGTTTAATTATCATTACATTAGATTATTAGGTTGTAATAATAATATAGTCGCTTATTTCATTATGAAAGAATTAAGTTTTTCTGATCAAATTTTTTAATGGTAAATTTTAGGTGGCACGTTGCAGCAGAAAATTCAAGATTGTCTAAATGTGCTGAATACATTTCTACTTTCTCCTCATGCTGTTGTTTCTAGCATTGTTGTTGCAGAGAAGTCTACAGGATTCAGTAGAAGCGGCACCATTCTTGATGTAATATTTAATATTCTAGGTAATTTCAGAGACAATTTGTATTTACATATTTTGTGGATTCCTTCAATTTATACAATGCTTGCTAAATTACTACAACTAATTTAGTAGCTGTATAGTGCAGCAGTTATTTCTTCTACATATAACTGGTTCAGATGTATTTAGTTATTTTTTAATATTCTGGGTAGTAAATTTGCATTCATCATCAGGCCTTCTAAGAAATTTCTATAAGTATAATGAATTTAACTTAAGTTGTGTTTGTTATGATTTTGCAAGAGTTTTCTGTACATTAACTCTTTTGCTTCTTTTATTTCCTTCTGAATTAAAGTTCACTCGAATAAGGCATCTTTTATAGTATAACTTTTCAAATGGATTATATAAATGATCGTATTTCATTAAATAAATTAATTAAGTAAACAATCTTATTTAATTTCAATGATTTTGAAGCTCTACAGCTTCAAGATAATTTATGTTGTCGCCTTTAGGTAGACAGTATAAAATGGTCTTGAAACTGTACAGCTTCAAGATTATTTTATACAAATGCTTGTAACTCGAGACTTCTTTATCTGTGGACCATATTAACTTTATTTAATAGGAGGCATAAGCAGACGTCTGATTTTTCTATTACATATTATGAAACCTTTTTATGGATTTGCCAGAGCATTATCCATTAACAATAAGATGTGGTAACTTGTTTCCAGGATGCATGATTTCCATTCATCTGAATTGCCATGACAGACAGAATAAGAATGATAGTTAAGGAACTATGAAATAAAAATAAAAATTTAAGTGTGCATCATGTGAACTTTATTGGTTGTTAAAAGAGTGTATCCTAGCTTAATTTTGCATTTTCAGATTGTAACATGTTTTACTTTATGCTACTTATGACACAACAATACAGAGATTATCATTTTATTGTGCAATAACGAGGAGTATGCAATTTTTTTTGTTGTTTGAATATTTTTTTTAAATTTTTTTCATGTAAAGCTGGTCTTATCTATGTTAAAAATTTGCTGCAGTTCCATTTCATGTGTACATGAAAAATTTGTTTTTGGGTTTTCCAGAAAAAGAACTGAACTCTGTAGTTCTTTACTTTCAGTTTTATTCACTATTCAGTGTCAGTTTCAAAATCCAAACAGCTTACTTAAATTCTTTATGTTTAAATCAGGTAATATCAATTCTGGTTGTAAATTATTATTTCAGCAAGTGAATTTATTGTCTGTTTAATAATATATAAACAAACAATTTTAACCAGGTATTTATTACACATTGTGTTTCTATTCTGTACAAATTAAATTAAAAAAAAGAAGTTATGAGTTGGATGCCATAATTAGAAGTAATGTACTTGCTACTTAAAATTTTAACTAGATACATAAAAGCAGCAGTACAAACTGTAGAGCTTCTGAATCGATGACTTTTTAGGTAAAACTGCTCATATAATCTTGCTGTCCCCCATATCCAAACCTTGACTGGCATTCATTCATTGATATATTTCATTGTAGTCTTCATTAAACTTCTTATGAACTCATTTATCAATCCATTGTGTTTAATGATCGGAACAATTCATGCTCTGATGATTAAAATGATCCATAATTTCATCATGTTTATTGAATTATTATCCCTGAATTACATCTTCTGTTTGTTTTATCTGTTAAATTGTAGGTATCCGAGATAGAAAAACAGTAAGTGTTCATTCAACATTAGCAGAACTAGGAATGGATTCGATGATGGCTGTTGAAATCAAACAGATATTAGAGCAACAGTTTGAGATATTTTTAACATCGCGGGATATTCGAGTTCTTACAATCTCCAAATTACAAGACCTATCTAAGAACTTTGATAAAACTGTAAACCACCAAAGAATATCAGGTAGTCATTTAATTATTGTCAGTTAATTTCTTGTTTTTACTGTTTGCTATGATTTCATCATCTTTAATTATTTATTCAAGTATCAGGATAGCCTAATGGTTAAATCCTTGATTTTTTTAATATATGACTGAAGAACAGTCTTATTTTTAAATAGTTCTAGCTCTACCCCTGACAAAATATTTTGGTCTTTTGGTAATCTGTCAATTTTCAATTTACAAGAGTAAAAAGAAACTTAGATTTAAAGGAATAAATTACTAGTATGAAAAAAAATGACTGCATTTAAAATGAATTTTTATTAAAATAATGGCTGTTTTTAATTATAATTAATAAATAGATTAGCAACGATCTCAGGTTTAATTTGTAATGAAAAGGCAAGTTTAGCTTATGTAAAATAAATTTTAATGAGATAATCTTGGTTTTAGATTTATTTAAAAAATGCCTTATTGCTAATTTCTTTCCTTGTGTTTAAAAACATAAAGGTTATTAAAAATTATATAATACTAGAAGATTTATTGTCTTGTTAATAAAGACTTACAAATATTTTGTTTCTGGGTGTAGAACATTGTGTAGATAAAAGAAATTGATTAATAATAAATATAAAAGCAAACTGTAGACAATTAAAACCATTAATAAAGAAATTAAATCTAAGACTTTGGAAGCGCTACAGGAAATGTTTATATCTATATTTATGAAATAAACTAAAAATAAAAAAAAAAGATATAATACAACCTACATTAAAAAAATACTAATAATTCAACACGACGTCATAAGTAAAATGGCAAAGAGCATTCGTTATGACCTTATGGTTCTGCAACAACTGAAAGGAAGTACCATCCTGGAAACTGAAAACTGGTAAAGTAAGATGCAAAATTAACAGCTAAAGGAACATTTAATAAGTCACCAATAAACAATGTCAAGTACAAATTTACTACAAGCCATTGGAATTTATTAGCGACTGAAAATTGTAACATTAATGCCCCTTAATATTTCTTAAAAAATTAATCTTCCTATGAATACTCCTATGGATGGTAAAACTTGGCTACAGTATAATCCACACCAGTTAAACTTTCTGCTGGGGCTGGCTACTATCCTGTTTGACTTTTTCATTAATAGAAATCAATTATTTACTAATTTAATGTATTATTTTTCCTACTTGCTGTTTATTAAGCACTTTTGTAGAGATTTCTCCTTTATTAGAACATACTAAAGTTTGAATGTTGTTTTAAAAATGTTTTTCAAAAATTAAAATATGGAGATCTATGTTTATTATCTCAGCCGTTTACATAAAATTAACTATTCTGCAGCTATTACAATCCTTAACAAAAAATAGAAATATTGTTTATTGCTATCATAATTTGAATAATTTTAATTAAATAAATGTATTTCTTCCATTTTCCGATCATCTCAAACAGTACTTGTTCACCGATTATATTTTCATTACTATTTTTTAATATATGCATTAAATATATATCTTCTCAAAAGTAAAGAATTTAAATCTGTTATTAATTTCTAATATTTCCATGTTGTCTGTATAAAATGTGTGTTTATTATCTATAATATGATTAGCATAATTAGATTTCTGTTTACTATGTTATAGACTTAGTGTTCCTTAAAGGAATTTTTTAAAATTTCTGTTAATCATTTTTTTGTAAAGTTTTTACACTTTTGCTCCCCACATTCTATTTTATGAACTCCGGCTTCAGTACAAACATTTTAATTAGATTTGTTATTCGTTATTTTATTGTTAGCTTTAAAGGGAATTTTGTAATTACTGATTAAATGTTTTTTGAAACAGTAATACTTTAATTTAATTGGATGTAAAAATATTATTTTTACATTCTTAATGTTGTATTTATTGTATTTAAATTGACATTTTCAAATCAGTTTAATAATATTCTTTGTATTATAACCATTTTCAGAAAATTTATTAAATTAAATTTTGTTAAAGGAAAGGAAAGTCCTATAGCATTTCCCTTCTGTTAACCCTAGAAAAGTACACATACCTTCCCTGAGATAAATTATGTAGTATATAATTCTATTTTTATCGGACTAAAATATTTATTTACTTTTATCTAAAGAGATTAAGTAATAATTTTAAGATCCTTTTTCTTCAAATGTACTAAAGATTAAAATAAAAGCTCTGAGAGCTCTTTTCTTTAAGTGTAAATTAAATTCTTCATTTAACTTGATGTTACTCGTATCTTCTATATATTTATGATTCTTAATCACTTTACAGTATTTACTAATTTTTGGTGGTTCGAGTGATTTGATTTATTAATTTTTATTGGTTATATTGATTTCTGATATTCACCCGATGTTAATTATTTTTATCATTTTTTATATCAGTATCTAAAAAACAAAATGTATTATTCAGTTGTATTTCTACAGTCGTTCAGTATTTTTATAAAAGGTACCTAATTTAAAAAAAAATTAAAATACGTTTTAAATCAGCTTGTTTGTTTTTTGATACACCAAAATGCCATCAAAATGTATGCAATCCATAATTTTAATTTACGTGTATTTGTGATATCAGTAACAGTTATGTCTGTAAATTGTTAATACATTATGTAACTTTTGATACATTTTGTTATTTGCTGCAGATCATAAAAGCAACTAAATAGTTAATTTTATTTTAGCGATTGAGATGATAACCATACCTCTTTATATTTTAATTTTTCATGATTTTTATTTTGCATATTTATAATATATTCTGATAAAGCAGAAATTTCTGTTTAACATAGAGAAAATAGGAAAAAATAATACATTAGATTAGTAAATGATGATTAATTTTTATAAATTAATAGGCTCTGTTTCTAGGATACAATTCACTAGATTATGTTTTAACATAAAAGACTATTTTACATAAAATAAGCTAAGATAGCTGATCTCTAGAAAAACCGATAAGAATATTCAATTATTGTACAAATATATCTCGCTTAAATAAAATTTAGACAAGATTAATGACTTAAATTGTAATCACACTCTTTCATTATCAAATTGAATTCTCAAGAGATGTTGGATATGGATGTTTCCTTTAGTATTCTTAGCGACTCATCTTATAGTGAGAAAAATTGATTCTCGCTATTTTTCATTCTTCTTAAAATTTTTTTATGCTTTATGTTATTTATTCTAATTTAGAATCATCTTTTAGAATTAATTTATGGATTCCACTAAAGAAAAGAGCTCTCAGAAATTTTATATTTTCTTTAGTTCATCTGAAAATATAGGATCTTAAAATTATCACTTAATCTCTTTAGATGTGAGTAAATAAACGCTTTAGTCAAATCAAAACAGAATTATGTATTACATAGTTTTTCTCAGGTATTATGTGTACTTTTTTACGGTTCATATAGGCCCAAAACTTCGGCACAAAACAGAGGACATGTTTTCAGAACCATAATAAAACCTCTTCCAACAAGAAAAACCTGGCAGATCACAGGACACACAATATATGGATGATGAAACAAAATAACATCCAATCCTCTACGTAATGCTATCTCTCCAAACTCAACCTGAGCAATGTAAGCACCCTGTGCTTTAAGTGACTAAATCTAATCATATAATGAAATAGAATTATAGTTATAGCTCTCTGATAACACCCACAATCTTCACTGTTCACAGAGTGCTTATGATCCTTCTGCAGGTCTTTTTAACACAAGTTAAGTTGTGCTAAGTTTAACACAAGTCGGACCCTCCGACTTCTTTGGATATTCCTCACACATGTGTTCTTCATCTCCACAATGTGCGCAAACTGCGGGATGTTTACAGAACTTAGTCCTGTGACCAAACCTACAGCGCTTAAAACAGTTCTGGACATCTAAATACTCCTTGACCTTACATGAAAAGAAGTCTACAAACAACCTACCTTCCAGCAGTGAAGCTGTTTAAAAGTTTAGGACTAACCTCAAAAATCCAATGGTAGTGTTCCGCCTCGCACCTACCTGATTTAAATAGCAATCAACACTCAGACTTGAATGTAGCTTCATCCTTCTCAGTATTTTGCTCCCTAATGAGAGCCATTAATTCTTCCTCAGACAGCCATCGATCTATGTCATAGACAATCACTTTAGAATGCCTCCTGTGTTTAGGGTGGACTTTCATGTTGGTCTTTCTGACTTTAAAGGAGTCAGAGATGATGCACATAGTTTCTGTCATCAGCAATGATGACTAAAACCTTTTTTGTCTCTCTAATATTATGAATTCTCAGGTTCTGCCTCTTTTGTTGAAGGACGACCTGAAACTCATCCTTCATCTCCTCAGGTGTTTTAGTAGTTGCCCCCTCCTTTAGGTTGATGAACACAACCTCTGGCTGCTTATGGGAGAGACAAGCCTTCTGCCTCTCTTTCAGCACCTCTGCATACCATTTACGCTGAGGCAACCCCTACTGTGGACCATGGGAGGGCTGGAAACTATCTCCCTCACAACTTCTCTCACCTCAGGCATAATAGCATATTTTTCATAGCCTTGAGCTAAGGCCTCACCAATGGGTTTGAGTTCCCTGATCTTAGGGAGAATCTTACCTCACACATTAGCCCTAGCACTTCTTTGGTTTTCCAAAAATTCAGTTATGAAGTCATACTTTTCATCAAACTCCCGCACTAACGAGACTGAATCTCCAGTTCTCAATCTTTATTCTTTCCAGCTCACGAAGAACCGGAAGCACCTGCTCGCAACTCTTCATCCCCCAAAAGAGGATGAACAGTTGTCAAGCCCAACCTCAATCGGTTCCGTATTCTCTTTGCAAAGTTTAGTTTGCTTAGAGTTACCCTTTTTTCTTCAGTTTCAGACATTTCTAAAGTCATAAACACAACAAATACAATATTGTAAACCGTGTTAATTAATTAACACTAACACAAAATAAACAAAAACAATGTTTGTTTACAAACTATAAACATAAACACATAAAAACAATTGGCCAATAACAAGCACATACATTGATGACATTGACCAATAGCAAGCTACATACAAATAAAGATGGTTACTATCAACAATTGTTAAAAATAAAAAATAAAAAAGTAACAGCAAACTTAATAAAAAATAAATTTCAGAAACTGAATTAACACTAAACAATAAAAACAAATATACAAAATAACACAATGTAGAAATATTGGTTTCACCCCCCGGGTGCGCAGTTCAAAGGGAATTCCAACTACCCACCAAAGTGACCTAGATAGCCTGTCTACGCAAATTAATCTTAAATAAGACTAATAAAATATTTCAGAAGTCTTAAAAATCACAAAATCATAAACCAAATCATAGTGAACATAATTAACTAACAAACTATATTATAAAAATAAACTTACACCAAACAAGTATCTAAATAACAGAGCCTACACATAAACTCAACCTTTCCTCCTCATATCACGTATGATGAACACATTTACAGACACTAAGCAAAGTTCTGACAGAGCATTTCGAAATCCTGAAAACTTGGTTTGACTTTTTAAAGTCTGGCCATAATGTAATATTATATTTTAAATGAGAGTACACATAATCAAAGTTATACTGAAGTTATTATTATTTTCCTTGTTATTATAATTGAACAGTGTGCAATTTTGTTCATGCTTTATCAAATTTTTCTTGTCTGTTATTCAGAAATAGCATTGTTCAGCTGTCTTAAATACATTTCTGTATGCTGTCAGCTCTAATAAAAATGACTCTAACCTGATCATATCTTTGTTAAATCCATTTCTTTATGATAAGATTCCATTTTGCTGTTAAAAGCATCACATTAAATGCTTTCTTAAGAGTAAGATTAATAATTTTCATAAATTACAAATGTAACTGTTTTACAACCACATAGTTAATGTATAATAAAAAAAAAAAAAAAATAATGATGCCTCTTTTGTTAACAGAAGTTAAAAGTGGGTCTGGTAATTAATGAAATTAAATATCACCCTGGTAGCTAACAGAAAATATAAAGTGTTGCGTAACCAACTGATTAACAGTCAAAAGTGAGCAGCAGCCAGCTTTTTCCCTTATGACAATGAAAAATTTGAATAATTGTAAACAAACTGCTTTAATTATACAACAGTAGCAGCATTAACAATATTATTGGTTGCTACTGAAAATCACTATTTTAAGTAGCGACTATACAGTTTGAAAGTATGCAATGCAAATACATCTGTAAACAATGCTAAAACAAGAAATATAACTACTGACCTTGAGGTTATATAAATATGGATTATCTTGTCGATAACATTGATTATCATGTTAAAAATCTTTTAATTAACTTTAAAATTTGGATCAGAGATATATATCATAAGTTTGAATTGTTTCTTCAGAAGTGTTAAAAGTTTTGTTTTCATATCGTTCCAGGAGGTGACAGGAAAGAAACTGTAAACGACAATTTACAGTATTTACTAATGAGACTTATTGGAGATGAAAAATCTGCTGATGATATCATAGTTAAAATGCCATCTCTTTGCCCAAGAAGTAGTGTGTTATTAGGAAATAAAAATTCTATTATATTACTTCCTGGTATTGAAGGTATGTTTAATAAGGCATCATAATCTTTACTCATTATTTTTTTAAATGTATCTCATTAAAAAGTATGAAACATAAGGTTTTACTTTTATCAATTGTTAGATATTTTATTATTTGTTTTATTTAAGTTGTATTTTTTTTAAGATCATTTTTAAAATCTTACCAGCAATCAGTTCAGGCCAAATACTTTTGTTTTATACTATCGCTAGAGATAATCTAACTGTTTAAAATTATACTTCTTCCATGTGGTCAGAATTGTGCAGGTTATCATTTCAACATATCTCGTCCATGAACATCATTTTGAATTAACAAATACCCTTTCACATGTAGCTCTGGCTCTTCGGTAGTTGATTAGATGTTCTATTATTGGCTGGCGATTGTAACGTTGTAAAGCACGACAATGGTTTTACAATGCATTCCAACAGTTCTTGTTCCATCATAGGATGTGG
Source organism: Lycorma delicatula (assembly GCF_047948215.1). NCBI lineage: Eukaryota > Metazoa > Arthropoda > Insecta > Hemiptera > Fulgoridae > Lycorma > Lycorma delicatula. The sequence goes on from NC_134458.1 coordinate 66,179,022, forward strand.
AGGGTATCTTAGGATTCCCAGATGTTTATGGGATGCATTCATTTGCAGCATTCAGTATTGTAGCTGTAAAGCTGGCCAAATCCTGAAGAACATTATTGCTAACTACAAACTGCTGGCTTAGCGAGCTTATTAACTTATTCCAGTTAGCTTTTTCAGTGATCCATCTATGAAATCTCACAGAAGCGGAATAGTTTGAGGACATCGATATAATTATTGGTTTGTGATTGCTTCCATAAAGGTAATTTTGTCCACTCGTGGTGAGGGAACACAGAACAGATCATTGTTGGACCACATACCAAGAGATGATGAGATGAACGTTGGGGATCCATCATTTAGGAGGCAAAAATCAATGGATTGCCTTACTCTATTAATCATATAACCGCTAGATGAGCATGAGCTTGAACCCCAGGACAAGTAGTAGGCATTGAAGTAACCAAAAATAAGCAACAGAGTGGACTTGTCTTGAAAGATTACAAATATCTATTTCTGAAAAATCAGAGTTGGCAGACAGGTACAGGTACAGTATTTGTGTGGGCTCCCTTAACAAGAAGCTTTTCAGATGGTTTACCACCAGCTGTGTTGACTCCTGTCTGTAAAGGCAAAACCTTGGGGACAGGAACTTACGAAGGGATCCCACTAACTGTGGTTTCATTAGCTGTTAACTTCTTGCTCTTCCTAGTTAGCTCTGAAATAGTAGCTGTGAGCAAAACAGCTTGATCAGATAGCATCTGAACAAGCTTTTTAACTCACTGCAGGATCCGCTCTGTTGATTACCCACATTTGCAGGGTCTTGCCCTAATATAGAAGCAAAAGAGTAGTCTGGTTTAACCAGTTCAGTGTCTTTTTATATTCTCAGTGTGCGACTGGAAAAGAGAGCTTTTACTTGGTACAAATTTTGAGAATTGCCTCTCTTTAAAGGTTGGGCAATCTTGTGAGCAAGCTGAATGTGGTCCACTACAGTTAGCACATTTTTCTTTCTCCTTGCAGTTATTGTCATTGTGCCCTTCTTTTGCACATTGAGCACATATTGCAGTTTCTGTGCAAGATGTAGTATGGCCATACCCTTGACTATGGAAATATCATTGTGAATTGGGGATGAACATCTATACTCAAACTGATAGGTAACCTACTTTTATTTTCTCTGCTGGTACAAGAAGGTTGACGTTAATATAAAAGAGGGAGTAGGTTCCTCCATCCTGCTCTGACGTTTCATTATTTGTTTCACCTCTACAACACCTTGAGAACGAAGCTCATCGGCAGTTTCAGTAATATCGATCTCAGAAGGTCATGGCAAAATATACTCCTTGGCTGGTATAAAGGTTATATGGCATATTGTACTTCTTTGTATACCGACCATATTAGTAAGAAATAAAAGAGATCGGGCCTGCTCATCACTTAGCTTCTTGATCAGTATCGATTTGTCTCTTTATTTCCTGATATTCTTCACAGGAACCACAAGATCCCATTACTGCTTTATTGATTGGGAAAGGCGAGACCTTATTAAGGGAGTCACCTTTCTGATTATTTAGAACTATAAATCTAATATTTTTAAATTGTAGACGAGATGCATCACTATTTAAAATATTATCTTTAGTGGAACTGTTATCCTCATAAGACAACGCTGAATGAGATTGTTTCACAAGACTAGGTTTGGTGGTTTTTTCAGCTAGACCACCAACCATCATAGGAAAAATTTCAGGACTAGTAATTTTGGTCCCAAGAGTACCAGGGAAAGACAGTACCACCTCTGCAGAGCCCTGGCACAAAAAGGCTAGAGCTAAATACAACGGGGTTCATCCAGGTGCCTAAAGGACATTGTTTTAGACTCACTGCGTACACCCATCCAACCATTAGTTGCCATCTTGGATTACGGTTGTGGTTTGTAACACGTTGCAATGGCCATGATAAGAGAGGAATAAGAACGGATATAAGGATAGGAAGAAAGGGAAGGAAAGATGGGTGAGGTCAACAAACAGTTACCTTTCAGTTGCCTTTTACAATTGGCAGTAGATAACATGGGCCCAAATTCTTCCCACCACTCATTTGAGTGGACCCTGAACCCTCAGGGTGGCTATTTTTTTTTCAATTACTGTTTATTTACAGTATGATTTAAAATGTTCAGGGATATGTTAGAGCCGATATTGTTTATGAATTAGTTATCAAAATGATGATAAAATCTAAAAAATCAAGATAAAGTAAGACAAAAGAAAAAGGAAAATTTAGTGGATGTCATGTGTGAATTAGTAGGAATGTTGATGGTATAAATTAATTTAAAATTATGTCAAACTCACTTGCTCTAAAAAATTTAAATCTGGTAATTAAACTAAGTTATTATTACCCTTAATATAAAATGAATTTATTTTTTTTATTTATGACTTCCACATAGACAAACAAATTTCTATGAAAAAGTGAGGAATTTTTGTTTGAAATAAGCATTATATAGCTGATAAGAGCACATCTTGTATTGCTTTTCAAATTATTCAAGAATTTAATTTAATATTAAAAAAAATTCCAATTATAATAAAAATTTAAATATAACCTATTATGGAATTAATAAATCATTTTGAATTAAAAAAAATAAATCTTTAGATTAAAAAAAAATATATATAAAACGCAGGAAAAATGATGAAAAATGCAGGAAATGTGGAGGGATTGAAAGAGACAAGTCTCCTGACATTTGTGTTGGCTGCATAAAAGATATTGGTCTTGTCATACATTTATTTTTCACCAAGGTCTAACCAGTTAAATAATCTAACCACTTCTGAAGGTTTAATGTAGTTTCTGCAAATTACAAAGCTAGGCAATTCTAGGTTCAGTGTCTTTGCATGATGTTCATAGTTTTTTGTATTTCTTAGAAATTAATCTGTGTCACTTTGATGTGTTTGCAACCACTAAAGATTAAGGAAAATAATAATTTTCTATGTTCTTGTCCAGAAGGTTGGTGATGATATTAATTTGAAATTTAAACTTTTTTATCTATGCATCAAACTAAATTATTGAGTAAACTAAAACATTTTTAAAGAACTCCGTTCATTTAGTTTATTGTTTTTGTACACTCATTTATTTTGTTATGTTCAAGTTTATTAAGATGTGGTTCTTTTTTGGTATATGTGCAGAATATTAAGATTTTTACCAATGTTGCTGGAGTTGTGATTTTTGTCAATGAGAAGATTAGAATTTACTGACTCTATTTTGCTGTAGAGGGCTTTTAAATGTTCATTCTTTCTTTGTTTAGAATTGCATCCTGTTTGACCTATGTAAAACAGTGAGTGGATATAACAGCATTCTCATTACCTACTCCTATGCAAAGTAAATAACAACAGAATACTCACACCACAGTAATGAACATAAATTTATTAACTTCATGTATATCTATTAACAATTCATAGAAAATGGCTCACAAATTAAAAAAAATTGGATACAGTATAGCCTTCATAACAACAAATCATTACACACAGAACCCAGCCTCCAAATACTACGCTCCTGGAATACATAAACTAAGCTGTTCTGATTTTATAATATTTTAAACCCACAACATACGCGTACTAAATGGACCACCAGCATTTGTAAGCAGAAGTATGTGTGAGAAAAATAGCACCAGTCACTGATGATAATACAAAAAGAACTGAAAACCATGTAGTAGATTTTCAGAATGTGTTGTATATTTGATTTGGTGTATCATTACACAAATTAAATTGCAAATAAAAATAAAATAAATTCAAAAATAGATTTTTCTTAATTTTTTTATATTGTATTAATTTTAATTTTACTGTATAGGAGCAGCTTCTGTTATGCAACCCTTAGCAAAGAATCTTTACTGGCAGGTATTTTGTGTACAATATCCCTATAAAAATTTTTACAACTGCAGTGTATCAGCTATCGCTCAAAGTCTAATACCAGTAAGTACTTACATTTTTTTTATTTTGAGTTTTATATTTAAGACCACTTTGAAATTCTATAAGACTTACTCTTTTAATGTTTGGTGGATTTATACTTTTAATTTATGGTGCAATATGAAGCAGAGGTATCATTTTCTTAGAAGAAAGTAAATTTGCTTTCATTACACACATTTATTTAACTGAATAATAATTATCTGGCAATGAGTAATAAATGGACTGCTGTGCCAGAAAGTTAAATTAAACTGGTTTTTATTAAAAAGCTTTAATTTCAGTTTTCTAAGTGATACATGGATACTTAGTAAATGAAATTTTAACATCAGTTTACATCTGATAAATAGTAATATTTATCAAATAAATACTGTTTGTTTCTGCTGAAACAGTTCAAAAGTTAAGATTCACTACAGATTGATTGTATAAAGCTGGGAAAATCATGTAAAAAAAATTACTTGTTTGTAACTAATTAAGAAGATAAAATTTAACAAAATTTTCTCTTGAGTAAAATTAATTTACTATTCCTTATTCATTAGAAGCAGTGCGTAGTTTGCTACATCAATAACAATATGCATGCTGTATGTTTCTTACATATCAGTTGTACACAGTCACCAGTGAAATGTATGAATTGTTCTTCTCAGAACAGAATCCTCACCAATCTAACAGAAAGTGATGTAGCTGGGTGCAGTAGCTCTGGTAGTGTCAGAACTCCTGTTAGTTTTTAGATTTCTTTTCTAAGAATTATTGGTATATTAATAAATATGCCTACCTACTCTGTTATAAATGACTATTTTGCGATCTTGAGCTACAGGTTTTCTTCTAAGTAACTTTGATATTTTATTCTGTTTAACTATTTTTGTAGATTACAGTTTATGTATGTGCTGTGTATTCTTGCACCATAAGGTGGTAAGTTTCATAGGTGATTTGAGCAACCAAATGAAAGTTTTTCAAGAGTTTTCAGTTTTTTTGTGATCATTCATGAGAATGATCTGCTACAGATAGAATTAGCCAGAAATTTCTTATTTATTATCCCAAGCATCAGACTGTTCAGAAGCAGTGCCATGATTGCTTTATCCTTCTTTAGTGTCTGGGTCTATTTTAATTTTTATTTAATATTTCAGGATTTTTTCTGCATTTTCATACATGAAACCATAAGGAATAGCATGCATAAAATGAATGGCAAAAAGAAAACATGAAAAGGAATTTTCTAAAAATGAACACTTCTTAAATAAATATGTACTCAGATACTAGCTTCATAAGATTTCACACAATATAGATAGTGATTGTCTTCTTTTGTGTAAGATTATAATCAAGATCGATGGAGTGCCATTTCGTTCCGCTTTATTAACAACATACTGTTTACTCTAACCATTGCTTTCTGTCAGATGACAGACTCTCATACAAAAATAATGTACTAAAGCATTTATGACAGAGTAAAATAACAATATTTATTTTAGTTAGTTTAATTTTGTTTAATAAATTAAAAGATTTCAGAAATGTAAGATTTTTCATATTCAATAATAGTAACAGGTTAATCTAAAGCTCTCAGATAATTATCGGTTAAGTTACATATGATTTAAATTTAATCTTTCTTTAGTCTCCTTATTTTTTGTTACCATATAACCTATAAATATGTTATCCAGGCATATGTTGAGACACTGTTGTACCTTATAAAATGTCTCATAAATGTATTTATAACCAATAAGCTAACTAAGGATGTATTAAAATTGGATGAACATTTAGATTATAAAAATTCAAAACATGATAAAGGCAAGTAAACTGTATAGAGAGTTCAGAAATGAAATTAATTGAAAGTGCAAAATAGCAAAGATAAATTGATCAAAGTAGAAGTGCAGTGGGGCAAAGAAAAATATGGTAACTGGAAAGGTAGAAGTAGTACAAAAGGTAGATAGAGAAATAAAAGAAAGCTTTGGGGAAATGAAGCCAGAATGTACTGGTATCAAAGTATCAGAGGTTTATGTGCTTAGGTGAACATAGATTGAATTTCATATAACCTAAATTTCATGATCTTTACAATTTAATAGTAAGTTTTAAAATATAAAACTAATTTTAACATTAAAAAATGAAAAAGAATCTGGTCTGTATGAACTCAGTCCATTCATACTGTTGATGGAATGGAATGCTTGGTTTAGTCTTTCTAACCCTTTTGTAGTTTATTATATAATTTGGTACATGAATAATGAGCCCCTTTTTCAAAAAGAGCAAAGTGGTGGAATGGATATTGCATATCTTCCCTATGTAATAGTATCATATTTAAGGAAATTTCTTCTTTGAGAAATACTGCTATTTATTTTTATAAAGAAGTTTTGTAACATTCATAGATGGCAAACCTAAGGTACCACTTTTTTCAAATAACTATAAATGAAGCAATGCAATTTAAGCAGTTTATAATTTTAATAGCTTTTTTTTATAAAGTAAAAATATCCCCAGCATAATCAGAGTTCTCCAAAAAATATTTTACTTCAAATCTGAACAAATTAAAATTTATGAATTATTTTAAAAACAGAAATAATCGATGAGCTTAAAATACTGGGTGAAAGGGAAAATGGTTAGGTTAATTTATTTGCTATTGGACCAGTATGTCATTTTATTTAAGCAACACTGTGTTAAAAATTACCAACATGTCATCGACTTAAAGAACAGTGTTATTAACACATGCTGCAGTTCTTTAATAAATATTTAAAAAAATAGATCAGGCTTAAAAGTTGTTTTTGGAATGCCAGCAATAACTCTATTATATGAAGTTTTTACTGGTAACTCCCTATCCTTATTACAAACTTCTGTCTTCTATCATGTAGAAAATGAATGGAACTGACCGTTTCATTTCCATAAATTTTAATTTTTATAATAACAGAGAGTTATTAATACAATTTGAAAACTTTAAACATTTATACATTAATAGCAGCTGATTTAAACAACTGATGCTTTATGCTTTTTTTATTCAGCGATTAAAGTACACATATGAATGATTGGAGAGGATGCTATGACATTCTTTTGGAAACCATATCTTATGAAGAAAAATTTGGTTCCTCTCAAAACATTCTACTGGTGATTTATTGCCAAGTAAATATATTTGTTAATAATTATTTATATCATTAGTTTTTGACTATTAAACAAAGGCTTAACTGTTGAAAATTTTAAGATATCGGGAAATATTTCAGAATTCATATATGCTTTAATGATACAGATAAAAAATGACACAATGATCCTTGAACTAGCTTTATTCACTTTACAGGGTGTATTATTCTGCTCTGCAGAGTTCTTATTGTAAAAATAACCCTCATATGACAAAATATTTTCTCATTGGAGTAGCTTCAAAAAACTGAACCTATGTATGTCATTGTAATGATGCTAAGAATTTCAGCCATTTTTCACAGTTGGGTAGATAAAAAAAATTCTTCTCAACTAGTGAAATAAGCATTAAACTCCTTGGCAACTAATTTTCAAAAGTTATCTATGTAACTAATTCAAAAAGATAGTATAAATTTTAATAAAGGTCCAATCTGAAAAACAAAGAATAGATTAAAAAATATTAATATTTTTATTTTTAACAATCTGGCTCAAAAGAAATAACTTTAAAATTAAATTTAAGAGATGTCACAGGGCTTTATAATCAAGTAGAGCCAGATCTGTTTAATAGTTTTGATTCTTCTACAGTTAAAAATTACATTATCAATTCTAGGAATATTACAATCTGTTCTCAAACTGAAAATATCAGTGAGCTCAAGAAAATTCTTTCATGTAACAAATCTGTGCTAAAACTTTCACCTATAGTTACAAACTTGCTGAGTAAACTACTTACTAATTAAATGTCTTTTCTAGATTATTAAAAAAATAGTTGAGCCAGTTCTAGGTCCTTATAAAAATACAATATCACAACATTTTTAGATGAATTATTCCAGTTTATTTCAACTTTCAAAATTTTCTCTAAATTAAAATTTAGAGATCTAAAAACCATCATTTACAAATATAAAACAGTCCTCCAAAGTATTCTCTACACTATTAACCTGCTTTTTATATACCTCTATTGAATTGAGAATAGTGCTTTTATATTATTCAAGAAAATAGTGCTTGACCAAATGCAACACAGTTAACAGTTTATAAAACTTTGTAAAAAGACAAACCGTTCGTTGATCTTATTTTTATTATGGATAGATTTATGTAAATAAATCTATATGTTTGTAAAACCTTTAATATTATAAATTAATAAATTTGTGTGGACCTCTATACAAACTTGTCATATACTTTTCCTCAAATAGTCTTTATCCAGATATTGAATTGTTACACTTAGAACTGGACTGGACTACACGATTTGATTTAATAAAAGTTTATTTGTAAAAATTTTATGAAATAACTATCATATTTTCAAAATATGTGTAGGAAATCAAGAAGTATATACAACCTGAAGATAAATTTGTAATTGCAGGCTACTCTTTTGGAACTATTGTTGCAATGGAGGTAAATTTTTTTTATTGTTTAATGTTCATTTATTGATTACTGTTTTTGTTCCTTTGATTATTTTTTATAAGCTATGTACTTATAACTGTAGATGTAATATTACTTAGATAATAATTTTTTTATTAATGACTGAAGTGCAAATTATTTGAAAAATTATTATTTCAAAGTTGGCAATAAAATAACAGCTGATCAACAATTTGCAGTACTGTATTAGTTTTTAAATCATTCTGTAAGGTAAATTAAGTATATCGGGTACTGTGAATTATGCTGTCATTAGCGAAGGTTTGCTGTGAATTTTAGTTTGAACGTCATGATCTGTTTGTCATTGAAGTAATGCCGTACTTATTTACAATAGAGGATTTTCAAATTTTTCTAACTTCGCTTTGTTTTATTCAACTATCTTACCCCATTTTGTTCAGAATTATTAAATTCTCTACAAGTTTTGTTTAAAATCTTTATGTGTTTATTACCCATTAAACAAAGCTATTATACGTCAAACATAAAAAACTGGATTCTTTATCCAAATTTATTGGTTTTTACCCCAGATTTCTCAAAACCTACTGCTGATACAGTTCTGGGACCTATTTTATTTGATTTTTCAGGTCAAAAAACATAATAATCACTAATTTTTCCCTTAATTAATGTTCTAAAAATTTCAGTACGACCTCATTTCACCTGGGTAGCTGTAATACAAGTGAAATAGTTCACTAGCCGTAACTCGCAAATGAAGCATTTTAGAACTTAGGTTTATATGAAATTTTTCCATTATTTTCTTGAATAGAATAGATTATGAAAGTACGGGGAGGACTTCATGATACATTCTCTACATACGAGGTTGATCAAAGTTAATAAGTTATTAATTTTCTCTGTTTATCCTGTCCTCTTCTAAGTCGTCCTCCTGTGATATTATACACTATTCCAACGTACCTTCCAGTTTGAAAAACATTGGTGAAACTCCTCTTTGGGTGTCGCTGTCAGCTTGGTTTTTAAATTTGGCATTATTTCATGTATTGTTGAAAAACCATGTCCCTTAAGTGTCCTTTTAAATTTGGGAAATAAGAAAATGTCAGAGGGAGCTATGTCTGGAGAATAAGGTGGTTTGCGTCATCACAACTGTGTTATGTTTTGCCAAGAACTGTTGGACAAGTAAATCGGTGTGTGCCGGTGCGTTGTCAAGGTACAAAATCCACAAGTTATCTTTCCAAAGTTTGGGTCGTTTTCTCACAAAAATTGCATAAAATTTCTAGGTAATACTCCTTGTTGACAACCTTGCAGTAGGAATTTGTGATGTACAATTCCATTAATTAATGAAAGTGGTTAGAAGGATCTTCACATTTGACTTTGCGTCTTTGCTTCTCAGAAAACTTCCATTGTGACAATTGAGTTATCTTCTCGATGTTGTAGCAATACATCTGCGTTTTGTCACCAGTTATGACGCGTTTGAGCAAGTTCAGGTTGTCATTAAGCATTTGTTCAATGATGGTTATACGATGCTGGTTTTGTTGGAAAATTTAGCAGTTTCAAAACAAAGTTGGCTGCCATCCATTTCATGTTCAAAATCCTTTCACATGAAATTCCTGTTTCTTTGAGAACTATTGGTGATTTTGCCAGATTAGCAAACACAATCTTTAACTTTTTTGACATTTTCATCAGTGATTTATGTGCTAGGATGCCCAGACCCTGTGTCATCTTCAGTGTCTTCTCGGCCTTCCTGAAAGCATTTGTACCACTTATAAACTCATGATGTGATAGCATCTTCACCAAAGTTCTTTTTTAACATTTTAAATGCTTCACTGCACTTTATTCCCTTTTTTAATAAAAAATTTCAGACAAATTCTCTGATCCAACATTTCATCACACAAAAAATCAACGAACACAGTAAAGAACGTCTTGCTTTTTCACTCGTCACACACAAAGTGTTACAGCTAATGAAAATTAACACATACGTCACTGAGAGTAATATCAATATACAGAAAAAAGATAAAATCAATTGACAAGATACAGCGCGCACAATTAAAAAATTCTCATTACTTTTTGATCAGACCTCATATCTGTAATTAGTAAATTTCTTTATAGAATAATCTAATTGCTGACAATGACGTCTCTGTCTCCCTTGAAATGGATTCTTATTAAATTTGATTGGTTCTTGCATTGTTCACCAGACTTTGGTAGCACAGATTGAGGTCTTTTCCTACCAGTTTGTCCAAGCCATCAAAGAAATTAAATGTATCCTACCTGGTCTTCCTCTTTCTACTTTTAATCGGAAATATTCTTCTTTACTTTAAAATATTGAATTCTGATCTTGCTCTAAATTTCAACTCGAATAATCTCAAACGTATATGAAAAAGATAAACTGTTATTAACTGTATATTGTTCTTCTTACTACCCAAAACTGAAGCTTTCTGTTATGCACAGAAATTTGTATGCAGATTTTGGAAATCCACAAATGTGATTTTGAATTCATATTGATAAGTGCAGCTATGCTTCATCTGTATAGAAAACATGTCCAGATTATCATTATTGCATGATAGAAGAGTTTGGTACTAGTATACTAACATATTTTCTTTTTTAAAAAAGAATACGTCACAGAAATTGTAACAGGCCGATACTATGTTTACATGAATAATCTATGGTTTGTTGTAGCAACTCCAAGCATGCAGCTTTTAGGTCGTTAACTTAATAATTATATGTCTTGGCATGATGGTGCGTGTTTGTAAGGATATTTTGTGTTTTCACATGCATGCATGAGAGATTAAGTAAGCATGCAAGTTAGTTTTGCATGAATTATAAGGAATTTGATTTAAAATAGATAAATAAGCATCGCTTAAGCTAGGTATGTTAATTGTTAATTAAGATAAATTTTTGTTAAAAAGAATTTACTCAAGTAAATTAATAATAAGCAGTAAAATCATTAAAGTGCAGTAAAAAATGACATCTTTGTCAGAGCTCATAAATTTTAGTCAATAAAGACTTCATTGACTGTGTTAACTGTCAAATTAATTCATTTGAAACAAAAATTTTAACTCCAATATTTCACCTCGATGATCATTTTACAACATTACAAAGTATTACTAGAAATGGGATTGATTGATAGATTTAAGTGTATTGTTGAGTAAATATTTCTAATGATCTTTTAAACTTGCTTTTATCAAATATTACATTTCATTTTAGATTATGCAGAAGTTTAGCTCTCATATATTTCCATATCAGTTTGATTAAAAAATCTGTACAAATTTTTTTTATGAGATAAATAGTGCCTTATATTGATGTGTGTTTTTTGTTATCTCCTTCAAACTAATCCCCATCAGATTACACATTCTCAGCCATTTGTTTTTAGTTTTCAAATTATTTCTGGATTGAACTTTCCAGTATAGTATTCAATTTTTACATAGTGATTTTTTTTCCGTAGTTTTTTTTTGTACTTTCTTCGATGAGTATAAAACATTGTTCTTTCATGGTTTTTTCAATCTCAGGAAGAAGAAAAGAAACACAGGGCCATGTTGGATGAACACATTAGTTATTTTATCATTATGATGTTATTTTTTACCAAAAGGTTTTTATCAAGCCAATGGCATGTAAGTTAGTGCATTATCATGATGTGTTGCAATATAATTATATTGCAACACTTTGAAACGGTGAAACAATATCAGGATCTGCAAAATTTATTTTAATTTCTCTACAATTTCATCATATTGCAGTCGATCAAAATTTAACAGCTTTGGAAGAAAATCTTGCTGTCAGTTGTCTCCTACTTAAATTATTGAAAATTATTTTGATGAACCATACGAGATGGCAACCTCTTTCACAACCTCATTAATAGTAATTCAGTGATTAGCTGAACATTTTTTTTAAACTTCTTCCACTTCTACCTCGCTCACTGATGCGATCAGTCTTCTGACTCTAATTGTTATCTACTAGCAAATTGTCAGAAGATTTGTACTATTTATAAACTGTTTGTTTCTTCATATTAGACCTGCCAAAAACTTTTTGAAACATTTCTACTGAGTTGGAGAATCTAAATTTATTTTTTAGTAAAAATCTGAGACAAAGCCTTTGATTTTCCATAATAATATATTAAAAAGTTTCTGAATTCAATAAAGCATACCGACATGATTGCATATGTTGACAGATATCAAGGTCCCTGATATACTGAACTCACAAAAGAACAGATTTTCCTTCAGATTTTTATAGTATGGGAAACTAAGATGTTACACAAAAAATGTGATCAGTATAATACACATACGCGCGTGCGCGTGCACACACACACACACACACACACATTGAAATTCTTAAAATGCATTTTGACGTGTATATTATTCTTATTCCTTGTCCATAATTATGCTATAATTGAACTTTTATTTTTAGATAGAGATTTCATACACATTGACATGTTTTTTATTATTGAGGGACATGTATGATAGAAAACATTAGTTTCTTGATCAGATTTTTTGATATAATAGAATTTCTCCGACTTAATATTTTTTTTTACTTTCATGGCATCACACTTAGTCAAACAATTTACACCAAATAAATATCTTAAGTCAGTTGGACAATGGAAATGATAACAAGGAATCTTTGTCCATGAAATATCATACTGCTAGTTAAAGCAGTGATGAAGAAGGTATTGTTTTGTTGTTGGGTAGGAAAAATTAATTTTATAAATTTAGTTTAAAATAATCAACACATATAACAAAATTAACTGTTTTTTTTTAAACTACATATACAGTATTTAACTTTATGTGATTTGTGTTTTGTTTGTAGGTAACATACTTATTAGAAAAAGAAGGCTATAGAGGACACTTAGTTCTATTAGATGGATCTCCTACCTATGTGAGATCATTAATTACAGAGGTATTCCTCAATAATAATATTTCTGAAGATAACATGCAAAGAAATGTTTTGGCAAGAGGTGTTAAAATAATTTGGTCTTCTGAATCAAAAGAAGTAAGATGAGTATACGAATATAGACTTGTTTATTAAGTGAATAGTCTTTTTTCATATTGATCTTAGGTTTATTCTTGTCCTTGTTTAATTTTTTATCAAACGAATTTGTTATCTGTACTTAACAAGAATCTTGTACACAATATTAAATGGTTTACAGAAAATTACATTTATACCCTTCTGTTGACTTTAAACTAGAGCAGCAGTAGTGCTCATGAAGCAAACTGAATATGAGTATCGTTAGGTTATTCTACTCAGCTGATCATGTGACTGACACTGAATATATATGTACTGTAATTGTAGGTATATATATATAAAATTGGAGGAGGTACATTTAGGTTAGCATTAATTAAAAATTATATAATGATGACAGATTCAACCATGAATTTGTTTGATGGTGATTGATTTATTTTAACTGCTCATTATTAAATCAAATGTAAAATATTGTTCAGATGACATATGAATATTGCTTCACTCATCTGCTATATCAATCATCCATGGGGGAAATCAACCTTACTAGTGCAGTAAGGTTGTAAGCCAAGGTTATAAGCCAGTGCGGCTTATAAAATAGAAAGACTCCTTGTTGAAACTTTGCAGTAAGAACTCAATAAATTTAAGTGAATCTTGTTAATATCATGCTTCTCATACAGTTTTCATTTTAAAAATGTGTAGTGTATTTATAAAAGGGTGATAATTGTGTATATAAAATGTTTTGGTGAACGGTTGACTTTTTCAGCTAAAACAGGCAAACTAAAATATTGGAACAAATTTTTTACTATTTAGTATGTACATGTTTCATGTCTTATGGCGTATATATTTAACTTTGATGTATTTTTTAAATCTCACATACATGTATGAGAACTTTTCAATAAATAATTTGATAAGATTGAAATATAATCTTGATGAATACTAATTAAAGTATAGGAAACTGAAGTCGGTAAAAAAGATAAATCGATGATAAAAATACTTTTATACTTTTTGTTATATACTATCAACAGCATACATTACAAAAGGAAGACATTCCATTCGCTTAGTAATGAATAATCAAACAATCTAAGTAATATACGATTACAATTTACTTAGTAAAATCAACACTTACAAAGTACATTTTATTTATTTACTTACTTAAGCTTCTAACATTCCACGCTTCGACTCGTAGAATGTTATTTTTTACTTTTCTGGTGACCCCTTCCTTAGTAGTCCCCACCCGGAGATCCGAACGGGGGACTATTTTACCTCCGGAATATTTTACCAAGGAAGGCGCCTCCATTATTGTTATGCAAAAATGCAGAGAGCAACATTTTCTTGGAAAAAAAAACAGCTGTGGTTTTCCATTGCTTTCAGCTGCGCAGTACTCAGAGGACTGAGCGATGTTGATATGGCCGTTTAAGTCATTGTGACTCACGCCCCTAACAACTACTGAAAGAGCTGCTGCCCTCTTTCAGGAATCATTCCTTAGTCTGGCTCTCAACAGATACCTCTCCGATATGGTTGCACCTTCGGTCCAGCTACTCTGTATCCCTGAGCACTCAAGCCCCCTTACCAACGGCAAGGTCTTATGATTCATAGAGGAGGAAGGACAGGTAGAGGGGAAAAATTGTGTAGGCAGGCCACGTTTGGAATATGTAAAACAAATTGTTAGGGATGTAGGATGTAGAGAGTATACTGAAGTGAAACGACTAGCACTGGATAGGGAATCTTGGAGAGCTGCATCAAACCAGTCAAATGACTGAAGACAAAAAAAAAAAACTTACTTAAGGACATTTATATTTATTATTTTTATATAATATTGTTAAATGAAATCAATGCTTAACAAAAAAGTATGACCTTTAAGAAAAATGTTCATTTAAATACTATAAAGCATGTTTATCAGAAAGATAGCACATTTAAAAAATAATTAGACTGATAATCCTTAATGCTTATTCCTAATTCAGCATGTATTATGAGCAAAGAAGTAGTCACCAATGCACGAGGCATAAAATATTAATTATATAGAGTTTCAGGAATGAAATGTACACAGGCTAGCATCAGCTACAATAAAAATACATTAACAAATACAACAGTAAGGATAATACTGCAAACAAATCATTGTGAAGCGTACTGCTTGGAAACATATATATTATTTAACTAATTTTGAGGATAAGCCTGCAGCCAGGTAATTATTGACTTCCCCGATCTCTTGACGAGGCTTGCAGTTCTGTAGGTTTATCGACTTTGCACTCCCGTTTTTCTTTTTCTTTTCTCCTTTTACTCTAAAATTGTGAAGGAACACTGGAAATCGGGCTTGCTGCAAACTGATTCCATAAGTTTACTGGAAGTTAGTAGCTGCTTTTTGGCGAAGCTCGATAGGGTGATGGAATCATATTTAGTTTTTTTAATAACAGATGAGAAGAAGAAGATTCAAACCAATTTATCGTGATTTTTCCTTAAAATTTTCCTTTAAATGTGACATTCATAAAATCTTTTGCAAATATTATACATTTTAGTTCTCATAATTGTACTTTAATGCGATCTGAATGAAGTTAAGAAATAATTTTTATCAAAAGAGTTCCTGTTCACAGTTTTGGAATAAGACATAGTCTATGATGTTTTTTCATATTAAAAATTTCTTTCTGGTTTCATCAAACTTGTAATTCCTTTCATAATTTACTCACAAACAGAAAGGAAAGAAAGATTTTTATTCTTGTTAATATGAAAGTAATAGACAAAATCAAAATGTGAAAAATTCAAGTGGACAGTACACACCTATTTGTAACCTTTTAAAAGCAATCTACCTTAAGACCTGTGAATTATGTTTTTATAAGACATTTGTAGTGTTTTCTTATATACTTTATCGTATTTTTTATATATTTTCATTTATATGTATTTTCTCACCTACCTTTATTTTCTTATTAGAAAATAAAGGTAGATTAAAGGTAGCTTAAATAAAGGTAGATTACTTAAACCTTCCTTTATTTGAAACTATTTAATGTTAGTAAAATTTATCCAAACCTGTATTTTCAAACAAAACAGGCAGTCGTAACAATGATACAAAAGTGTACAACAATTTAGATCTCTAAAATAAGATATAGATCTAAATTAGGTGTGGCTATTAAATAATGAGATTAATGCTGCTTCAGAAGAACTGCGCATGCACCAAATTCATACAACCAACAGCTGTGTAGCGTGAAGCCTTTTCTTTCTATTGTTGCCACTCCAGTTTCTGTAGATATATTAGTCTGGCCATGCCTTCGTTTGGATAACATCTGTTTTTTTTTTTTTGTTTTGCCGAAAAAATGATAAGTGTTTTATTACAGCAAAGAATTGTGAAATTTCATATGAAACTTGGAAAAACCGCTACTGAAACTAATCTTTTATTAAAAAAAAGGATATGGCAATAAATGTTTATCATATGTGTGTGGGTTTTTGAGTGGTTTAAGCATTTCCAAGATGGCCAAGAAGACATTGAAGATGATGTTCGCTTGGCTCGCTCTTCCACGTCAAAAACGGATAAAGATATTGAAAAAATTGGTAATCTGATCCGATCTGACCATTAGTTAACTATTTGTGCAATTGCTGAAACTGTAGGAATAGATAAAGAATGCTTAAGGCAAATTTTACATAACAATTTTAACATGCAAAAAGTGTCTGTGAAAATGGTGCCCAAAATTTTCACAATTGAACAAAAAGAAGCTCATGAAAATGTTTGTTCTGACACTCTGAATGCCATTGAAAATGACCCAAACTTCTTAGAAAAAGTGATAACATGTGATGAATCTTGGTTTTTCACTTATGATCCAGAAACTAAGCATCAATCCATGCACTGGAAAGCCCCAACTTCACCAAGAGCTAAAAAAACTTGAATGAGCAAATGAAAATTCAAAGTGATGATGATTGTTTTTTCAGTATTCATGGGATTGTGTACTTTCACTGGGTTCCTGAAGGTTCAATATGATTCTATTAATCAACGTTACTACCTTGAGGTCCTTGCCCAACTCCGTGAAAAAATAAGAAAAAAATGACCTGAATTGTGAAAAAACAAGTCATGAGTTCTTCATCAGGACAATTCACCAGCTCACACTGCATTGTCTGTAAAGACGTTTCTAGCCAAGTATAACATCCCAGTGTTAGACCATTTGCCTTATTCACCTGACCTGGCACCATGTGATTTTTATTTGTTCCCCAAGGTCAAATCTGCATTAACAGGAACAAGATTTCAGACCGTTGAAGCTGTGAAAGAAAAAGCAGCATGCATCATGAAAGAGCTCACTGAAGAAGACTTCCACCACTGCTTCAAACAATGGAAAATTTGTATGGATCGTTGTAGGGATAGAGGAGGGGTGTATGTTATGTATAAATTTAAAATAAAATATTTTACAGCATTAGTCTTGTTATTTAATGAGCTACACCTCGTACACAGCAAAATGCTTCAGAATTTTCTATGACAAAAATGATTGTAGATTTCAAAAAAATGTAATGAAGAGCATCCAGGTATAAAACAGAAATCCATCTGGTCTCTGAGCCCAAAAAATTAGGAAAATAGATGTCAAA
The DNA here is from genome assembly GCF_047948215.1 of Lycorma delicatula. Classification (NCBI taxonomy): domain Eukaryota; kingdom Metazoa; phylum Arthropoda; class Insecta; order Hemiptera; family Fulgoridae; genus Lycorma; species Lycorma delicatula. The sequence goes on from NC_134458.1 coordinate 66,196,862, forward strand.
GAAAAAATGAAATAAATGATTTGATTAAGGCATTATTTTTGTTGCATAACTGAACCATTAATTGTTTTATTTCAAATATTAATAAATTGTATTATGTACTTGAATAATTATTGCATTTATTCTATGTAATAAAAAATAATAAAATATAGAAAACAAATTAGAATAAAAAAAAAAAAAAATAACTGAGGGTGTATGATGTAAGATATACGTTGAGGTTAGGAGATTGCCACAGAATAGAATAAGTGATTATAAGTTTAATATTTTTAAAAAATTCTTAAATAATTTTATTGTTTATGATCATATTGCTCACACACTTCAGGCGTAGTAAATGAAATTCAGACATACAGAAAATAAAACTGATCAGGTTTGATTTTTTATAGTACCATATTTCTCTTCCCGCCTACCTAAACTTGGCTGCCTGTAACATACTTTCTGAAGACCTGTGCATGCACACACACACACACACACACACACACACACACACACACACACACACACACATATATATATATATATATATATATATATGCACACATACACACGCAGAGAGAGAGAGAGAGAGAATCTGTAGTAGTTTGTTATTATGTCACTTTGTGCTACCATATCATTATTTGTAAATCAGTTTGATTTAGCTAGATGCACTTATTAAATATTAAAAAGGTAAAAACTTTAGGTTAACATTTTTTTTTAATTGTTTCATTTTAAGTCATGCTACTGCTTTAGTCATTATCTGTTAATAAATGAGCAGTCAGTGAAATTGCACCTGAAACTGTTGGTAAAAAAAAACTTGTTTATAAAAAATAGTTTTGACCACTAGCATGTTATCCTTCCTTCATAATGTTCAGTTTTTCACAATGCAACTCCCTGAGTTGTTTTAAGTGTTGTGAAATTATCACTTCATTAGAGAAAGGAGTTATTGTCTTAACTGAGATCTACTAAATGAGCTGAGAAGTAATAATTTTCCTTATGTTTCCATTTACATTTTGTTGAATGATTCCAAGTTCTTTTCCTGACAAGGATCTGACATTTTTTCACTAATCATTTCATATATATCTTCCTCATTAAAATACATGTAAAAGCACATCCAAGGTAACAACAATAAAAATAGAAAATACATATAGTTCTCAATTTTCATTAATAAACTTTGTTTAGTTTTTGTTAAACTTTGATGATTTTAATTTAATTATGCTCATTTTTCATAGCCAATTTCACTTTTGTAATAGATTTGCTTTTCCTTTAGTTCATTAGAATAAGTCGATAAATCTGAATCTGATGACTGGCTTTGTTTGCGGTGACTTATTATATTGACCTTTAATTTTATTAGATTTAATTTATGTTCAGCCAACTCTTAATTATACAAATGAGAAACACAAAAATAATGGGAAAATATAATGAAGGAAGAAATAAAGATCGAATAAATATCTCTTTTAATTATAAATTTATTATTTGAATAAAAATTCATAAAGTACTTTTTTAAATCTGAGGAATATCTAAGTTATTAAAGTGATTGAATGTGTGAAATATGTATAAAAAAGTGAAAGAAAAATTAATTAGAAAAAATTTACAATAACCTAAAGATATGAGTGCTAGTAAATACCTGTATTAATATGGATATGATTATGTTGATAATATCTGTATTGTACAAATCAAGTTGTAAAACTAGTGAAATAGGACAGAAAAATTTACAGTGCTATATTTATAACACTTAAAATTTGTTTAAATAATCAGTATATTTCTTTTATTTCTTATTATCAAAACACACTTTTCTGCTTATGTGGATTGAATTCTATATGACATGCTGTTATCGGCCAGCAAAGTGTCTTTATGAGCTTAAAAGTATCGATGAGGCCATCAATTTACTGTTAGAGTTAGCATGATTAACCCATAGCTGCAAAATCTTATTTTCCTCTCTTTCCCTTCTTCATCTTCAATTCCTCAGGTCTTTAATTATTTCCATAATGATTATGTGTTAATCCCGTGTTGAGGATATCACAATCTAGCCTTCAGATTGTGTCAGCAATTTCTATATTCTACTTACCTGGAATGGCTCTGAGTTATGTTATAAGTTAAGATGAAGAAATGTCAGTGCCATCTGAATCTTTTATTACTAGTATTTTCTATTAAATTGCCAATAAGTTCCTTTCTTGATCTAAGTATAACAGGTTTCACTAAGTGCCAAGGACATGCCACCACATAAAATGGAATTGCTGGTCAAACGCCCATTCCAAAACGTCTTAAGTTATGTCACTTTTCAGTTTTTTCCCAATAATAAACATGATCTATTATTTTAGTTGATTATTTGATTCTTCTAGCTAAATGGTGAAGGAGGAGTGACTGGGTTTTTTTTATCTGCAGATTAGCTCATTTAATATACCTGAAATATGATGTATATAATACATGATAATGTGTTCATCTAAATTAAGTATTTATTTTTTATAAATTTGTTTTTGCTGTTTTCTTTTAGATACCACTATGTACTGTACTGTTTTATTGTAAAGAATGCTTTTACACTCGCATATAATACACGTTCTAGTGGCCAAGAGGTGATTATACTTTAATTTCTACAATCTGCATGCATATATATATTATAAAACTATTTTTGTTCAGTTTTCAGATAAATTAAATGAAGTGACAGAATGGAGCGATCGATTGAGCTTGTTTAATGATCATACCAATGTCAATCAGTACTCTAAAAGTTACCAAGTTCATGTTTTAAACTCTGTCTATAGTAGATTAAAGGCTGCAGTGAGTTATACTGGTCCTCCAGAGAAATCGATTCTGTCTTCTGTTGCATTAATTCGTCCAACAGAGAATGTTAAAACACATGTCAAAGAAGATTATGATTTATCTAAGGTAAACTCTATATATTATCAGTCTCTATTAGAAAATTAAGTATGACATCTATCTTAAAAAAAATTATTTATATATGAGTATTATAAATTTTTTTCTTTATATTTAGTATATATCAAACATTATAAAATAAAGTTAAAGGTCAAACTAATATTCCTTTTTTTCAGAATTTTTAGGAAACATTAACTTTCAAATTCAGTTAAAGTAACACAATCTCATTAAGGTAATATTAACGTACTTTCTAGAATAATTATTTTGTAGCAATACGATGTCCATACTGTTGAGGTATGGTAAATATTTTCTTAATATGGAAAAATTGCTATTCAGAGTTCTTTAATATAGGACAATTACTATTCAGCGATAACCCCCCCCCCCCCCCCCCCACTGACAGCATTTAAATATTTTCATTGAAGAACAAAGTTTTCTTATTGATGTAAGACCTGGTGAGACTTAATCATTAGAAGATAACCTTAATGCCTGCTGTTTCTACAACATGAAAAATATATTTAAACAGATTATAACTGTCTGAAAGTTGATTGGTCACCCATTATTTTATTTAAATACTGCATAACGATGTTTGGTTTATTTCCATACCTTGTTTTCTTTTTTTTTGGTTTGATTAAATATTGTTTTTTTTTTGTTTAATTAATTTATTTTTTACATTTTATGGCAGTGATGTTTTTTAATTTTTATAATTGTTTTCATTATTTAATACTTTTTAGTGTTCATTGAGAATAATTCATGATTCAAAAACTTATGGATGTAATGTATTTATCGTACTGAGTCAAATGAGGAAACTGTAAACGTTTCAGTTTATTTATTTATATATACCAATCTAAACTTATAGATTTCTCAAGCGATTAAGTTCTTCGAGAGACATTTTATTGTGTGTATCATATAGCAGTTTTCTGGGATACAAACAACTGATGGCTAAACTCTCCAATTTGTCTCAAGCAACTCAGTGCTACATAGGCCTGGCCCTTCGCAAAGATGTGAGTGCTCAGATCTATGACTGCTCTAACTCTGGTAGTCCCTTGTAGTTTATGCAGCATCGCAGCCCAGCATAATGTTAGTGGGAGTATGTACTGTTTCACTTTGCCCTGTCCCCCTAAAGCATCAAATTCAACAATAGTAAGCTCGATCCTTAATCTGATGCATCAAATTCGACAGTATTGGGCTTGAACCTCCAATCCGATGCCAACAGCGGAATGTGTAATCATACTGTCATCAAACTCTACAAAGACCGTTTGTGGGAGCTCGCCGGGCTCAGGCTAGTCTCGACATAGAGCAGGCAACTTGATTTTTCTGAGTATATCACTTAATTTTTGTTCTGGTTTGGTTCCATCATGATTTTGCATTATACTAGAAAATACCTCATTTGAATTTTGAAAATTAGAAGTTCGGTTGTGAGGATATAACAACATTAACGAATAACAGCGATCTGTTAGATCAAGCGTGTACCTAATGTAGGCAAAAGTCAGCCTTCAACCTACTAACAAATACTCCATTTGAATTTTGAAAATCAGACGATTATTTTCAGAGATATTATAAGAGCACCCCAAAGCACCTCCCAAAAAAGCACCCCAGGGGCACTCCGTTTTAATTAGCTCACCAGTTGTTACCAGTTGATTGTGATGATTGGTTTAACCTTGCACGATGTGCTCGCATCACCTCACCAGTCTAGCCTCATATGCAGTCCCCACAGGAAGCCCATTATTATTAAACAGACATTTTTATTAAATAGATATTTAGAAATTTAATTGTATTATTTTTGTAATATTATTAATTAGATTGATTTGAATCATTCATTTCAAACCCAGCTAACATGTGATAAAGGTTCACAGTTCAGAGTTTGTTAATTAAATTTATTAAAGTTTGTGGTTAAACCGGCAAATCTCCACTACTACAATGTAGTAGTATATATGTAGATATGTAGGTATGTAGTATATATCTAGAGATTATCATATTCTGTGATACTCTCAGTAATGTAAGAATTTCAATGTGGAGTCTTACATCTAAATTGGTTTGGCCGTTGAGCTGCTGCATTGGAACAAACATACACCCTAATTACAATAGACTAATTTTTGGGCAGTTGTATTAAAACAGCAGGTTAAATTTTTGCTTTGGTGGCATGTATATTAACAGAATATTAGCAGTACCCAGTACCTGATTCTATTTAGGTATAAAATGAAAACTACAAGGATTTTTATTTGCTATTATTATTTTTGTGTCATTTTTATCTTTTTTGTTTTCATTATTAATTACCATGAGAAGAGAAGTTCATTTGCAATTACAGATATTTCTAAGCGCTAAAAACAAATACATATTTTTTTGTACAAATTGATCGTAATAAAATTACATTTATAGTCTTGTTAACAAACATTACAAAAAAAGAATCCACTTTTTATTGGAATAATAATAAATAATCCAGCCTGGTACATCAATAAATTAAATGCAAGACAATTCACTTACACCTTAGACATATAGGAGTAGGACAAGGAAACTCCTTGCAGCTGTGGGCTTTAAGAGTTAATTTTTAACTTGACATTATTCCCACCTTGTCTTCTGATTTCCTTATATTCTATCTATTTTCATACTGGATTTCTTTCCTAGAAATAAGTTTTTATCATGCACTATTTCTTCTAATCCATTTTTAGTTTCTGTTTAAAGAACAATCATTAGCTTATCAGAATATCTTTATTTTTCATCATAGACCCCTAGTATAACAATCTATTTTTCTTAGATTTTTTTATTGTTCCAGTTGTGTAAAGTTTAAACTGCAACATAATTATACTACATACTTCTCTTTTTCCTTGTGTTTTTGAATTTATGCCAGTTCTTATCTAGTTTACCTCATGTTTAATTTGTAAATTGTACTAATGAATATTTTTTATGAATGAATTAACTTACATTTTACATAAATGCCTATAGTACATTTTCTTTATAATGATCATTTATTTAATCGTTTTCTTTTTAATGATCTATTTTTCTATTGCTTATGTTTATAAAAAAAAAGCACAAAATTTTGATAAACAGAATAACATATGTTATTTATTAATTGTCATTAAAACATTGAAAAAGTATAATTATTTGATATTATTACATAGCATTTAATTTATGCTATTGCTTTCTGTTTTTAAAAACTAAGAAACTAGAACTAATAAACTAGTGTAGAATCCAGAATACACAATTTTTCAAAAGGATATGATATGTTTTTTATGGGAAGCTGTTGGAGTCCCAAAGCAGGGCTTAGCACTGTATCGTAGAGAATTGTAGTGTGTGTATGTTTGAATTTTTTTCTATAAACTTGCAGGTTTTCAGGTTCATCAAGTGCTTTCCTCATTGAAAAAAATTTCTTGTGGTTTCTAATCATTCCTCTAGCTAAAAATAGAATGTTGCTTAATGGTAATCTCAATTTTTGAGTAGAAAGGACCTAAGGCAAAGCAATGATGTAACTAAATCCTGTTCAAAATGAAACTTTTTTTGAAACTGAAATTTTTTGCACTATAGAAAAAGTACAGAGCCAAGTGTGTGATCACAAGAATCATACTTAAAAGCTAAATTAAATATGTGAAAACAAGTCAAAGGAAAAATTAATAAATGGCAATGAAAGTATTATATTTTTGTAGTTGTTAAATATATTTTATTCCACCAAATCATTTAATTATGATCAGATTTATCTTGAAAGCACTTTTATGTCATTTACTACACCTCAACTGGTGTCAGTTCTTTTTTACTTTTAAAATTAAAATTTGTTTTGTATAAGAATGATAAAATTTGTTAGTTATAGATTTTGTACTGCATTGTGATTTTTTTATAGGGATATATTTTTTAAAGTTGTTAGTTTTTTCTAATTTAAAGAAAAAATAATAATGAACTCAACTGTTTTTTATCCTCTTTAAACATGCAGATTGCAAATTAGGAATTTATTTGAAAATGTGACATTTTATTACAACAACCAAGGAAAAGAACCAGAAACTAATACAAATTTCATTCAAATAGACATATCACATTATGTGACTACAATCAATTATTTCAAACTGAAACTGTGTTTGATACTCTCTGTATCAAAATCTCTTCAGAACCGATGCAAGAAAATACATAAATATATAAACAATTTATTTTACTTATAAAATTTGATTCATAAATCAGAAATGTGAGTTAGAGATGTATTGACTGAAGTTTAGATGTTATTTTCTTCTGTTCTGTGTACTTAAAAAGTTCATAGTAAGTAAAAGTCTTGACTCAAAAAACTACAAAATTAGTGAAACATAGGCATACATGAATACAGACAATATTTTTAACTGTTATCCTGTTCTCGTTTATTGATAGAAACTTCCTTATGAGTTGATACAGAATATTTTTTATTATAATAAATGTTGTACTGTTACGGGTTTTTAAGTAAACTGTTACAAAATGACTAAAATAGCCTCTTATGAATTCTTTCTCTCCAGTGATAGTGTTTGTTTTATTTCATTACCGGTATTAATTTCCAGGGACCCGGACGAGTTGTTTAAGAGTTGTAGGGACAGATACTTCAACGATCTGTACTCTTTCAGGGAAAATTTTATAGGTTTCTTTTTCCTGTTTAGCCTCCGGCAACTACTGCTTAGATAATTCTTCAGAGGATGAATGAGGATGATATGTATGAGTGTAAATGAAGTGTAGTCTTGTACATTCTCAGTTCGACCATTCCTGAGATGTGTGGTTAATTGAAACCCAACCACCAAAGAACACCGGTATCCACGATTTAGTATTCAAATCCACGTAAAAATATCTGGCTTTACTAGGACTTGAACGCTGTATAACTCTCGACTTCCAAATCAACTGATTTGGGAAGACGCGTTAATCACTAGACCAACCCGGTGGGTTACTCGCCCGACTGCTGGTAAGTTTTAAGCGGTGTTGTGGAGAGGATAGGGAAAGTTTGGTGAACGATCACCTTATCTGAGTGAAGCCAGGAAACTCATGTATTTTATTTATGATACGGAACGATTGAAGGAATGTCGGGTAAATAAGAGCAGCCCATGTTAGTATTTCACTGTAGCTAAACTATAAAGTTTAAAGACTGAGCAGAATAATCTGTGGAAAATCGTGAAAGAATTCTATATCTATTTGTGTATGCCTGATAGAAATCTTGTTATTTTTCTAATTAATCCAGTCAGTTTTTTTATCTCTCTGCCTCACCCCAACATATTAAATCGTATTATATTATTTTAGAAATCACTATTTATTTATTATCCCTTATTTACGTTAGCAGATTTTAATTCGAAGTCTGGCTTTATTTGATTCAAACTTTTGCTTATCATGCAAAAGCCCTCACAGATAACATCAATGCATCAGCTCTGTACAGGTTCCAGTGACTTTTGCACAGCGACCTATCTGGATCAGACCTACACCCGCAGAGTCAATAAAGGGAAGAAAGGATCAAAGATGAGAAAAAGGAGTCTGTTTTGAGAGCAGATGATCTTCCCTCAGATAAATTACAGTATGAGATGACTCCGTCTACAGAAACTCGAGTGGCTTTAATATATGCTGAAACTAAAATCATCTTTGCGTAAAATGTTTTCCTTTACCCAGATTGTGTAGTATATGGAAATATCTGACTAGAATGTAGAATGTTCGGCTAGAACCCTGGTAGAGGTAATCTGATATCCTGATATTACATTTATTATTTTCTGTCATAAAATTTTCTGTATTTATTTGTCATAGGGGATAGTATGACGACTCATTTTTTAGGTAGGTTGACTTAAGTTTAAAAGTGAATATGTTATAAACGGCTCAATAGAATCTTTAACATTTTAAAAGGCTGTAAAATTTTCAAAAACATTACTATGTTAAATGTTGCTGATGGAAAAATGTTAATAGCATAAAATAATAATTTACCAGCACAAATGGAAAAGTGAAGTACTTTTTCGATTGTACATTATTTTATTCACCCAATACTTTTTAAATATCACTATAGAATATTATATTTTTCAAAATGATAAAACACATATTTTTTTTTTTAACAGTAGTAATTATTTTTATGGAAGTGTAATTGTAATAGAGTTTAAATTATTTTTCTCAACAATTATTATTTCAATTTTAAGAAAAAATTATTTATAATGGAATACATTTCGATTTATCATTTTACTACTATAATTAGCATTACGGTAAAAAGCAAAATGTTTGACATCAGGCAATATCAAACTTTGAAGCTCATTCGCCATAGTGTTGTCACCTCTTCTGACCTTAATACCTCTTATGTTACATTTAATTTTTTTTTTTTTTTTCAGAAATAATGCCAATTTTTATTAATTTTTTTTTTATGTAGTTAAGAAAGTATGACTTTTTTCAGTTCTGTGTTCAAGAAGTCTCCATACATGTATTGGAAGGAAATCATATCACATTATTAGAAAATGAAAGAATTGGAAATATTCTTAGCGATATAACCGGGATTAGACAATCTTCAACTGAAATTTTTGTTTACTGAGTTCCTTGTGATATCTAAGTCTTTTTTTTAGGTGTCCAATGACTTATTTATTTCATCTTTATTTTCATTGTTTTTTTAATTATAGAAACTAAATGTCAAGTACAATGTCGATTCACAGATGTAATTTTTCTCTTTACTGAATAAAAATACTAATTCTTAAATTGTTTTTATTTTTGTGTTTTTTTTTTGCATTTCAAAAGTGTAAATTTATTTTATTAAATATATTTTTAAACATAAATGTTATACGTTAATAAATTATTTGTTTATTGGCATTGAACATTTTTTTTTTTTGTTTTATTAGCAATCATTTACAGGTCGGTTCAGTCCTCCATTCATTTTATTCTGTACTGATCCTACACCCTAATACCCACAATTACTTTTTTATATATGTTATGGTAAATTTGATTAATCCGGTGCTTCTGCATAAGTACCGGATAATATGTATAACCGCCTCCAGTGTTGGAGAATTTAGTAAATATATAACAATTTATTAAATATACCGGTCATTTTATATATTTTCCATATTAAAATAACTCTACTCTAAGCGGTAATTATTGAATTTATTATTTAAATAATCAAAACATTACTGTTAGTCGTGGTTAGCGAGCGAAGCGAGTGCAGGTTATGTTTGGTTAGATTATGTTGATTCCGTGTGCTGACGGATTCGTCTGTACACGGAATACGTGTATTGTGTATACGGCTACGTATACGAGTATCAACATAACCTACGCTCGCTTCACTCGCTAACCTTGTTTAATTAACGTTAAATACACAAATGATGTATTTTACAGTCAAATATATGTATATTAACCGGTAATTATTCATAATCGCCGGATTAATCAAATTTACCGTAACGTATCCTAATTGTTTATATTCCCGTAAAATGTTTTACCGGTTACACTCGCTATTAGTCGAGAATTACCTGATTATAAACGACTTAAAAAACGGCTCACAGACCTAGTTTTATTTTTTATTTTTTGTGTGTCTTGAAAATCTTACTTGTTACCGAATGGAATGATTTTGATGATTCCTTTTCGTTTATTGAAAAATTTCTCTGATGGACCTTTTATTTTGAAAACTTAAACGACCAATTTTTTGAACAAAAAATTAAATTATCTTCTTAGACGATTTTAGTTTTTTCTGGTTTTTTTGTGATCATCATTTAATACCGTATCAAATAGATTGACATTTAACCGACATCGTTTTGATATCTGACACGTTTTTGTGGAAAGATTGCACTCAAAAATTAATTTCAAGCAAACTATTTGTAAAAGTTAAAGTAAAAAAAAGAATACTAAGTTGTTTTGTTGGGCCGTAGATTTCTTGCTCTTGATTCTCTTTTTCCTTATTTATATTCCGATTTATGCTTACTTCAAAGTTTTCAACAATACGAGTGAAATTTCAACAATAAGAGTGCTATTTCTTCAGACGTTTTGGATATAGCGAAAGCTTCAGGTTTTGACGGATTCGGTTTACAGCCTTACCCGAGTCCCGTGGTGATATTTATAAGTTATGTGATTATAATTATAGTAGGAATTAGTGAGGTTCGGTGGGAAGAGGAAGGCGACTTTTGGTCGGGTGACTTTAGAGTAATTAACTCAGCGTCAAATAATGGGCAGGCAGGAGTAGGTTTCGTGATGGAACAAGAAGATATGGAGGAGAGTGGAGTATTTCAAGACGCATAGCGATAGAGTCATTGTAATAAGGGTAAAATCAAAACCTAAACCGACAACGATTGTTAACGTCTATATGCCTACAAGCGCCCATGATGATGATGAGGTAGAATGTGTATACGAAGAGATTGATGAAGCAATTAAACACGTAAAAGGGGATGAAAATTTAATAATAGTTGGAGATTGGAATGCAAGCATTGGAAAAGGCAAGGAAGGAAATATAGTGGGTGAATACGGGCTGGGCAAAAGGAATGAAAGAGGGGACCAACTTATAAAGTTTTGCACGAAGTATAATTTAGTAATTGCCAACATCCAAGTTAAAAATCATAATAGAAGAATATACACTTGGAAAAAGCCAGGCGATACTGCAAGGTATCAGATAGATTATATCATGGTTAAGCAAAGATTTAGAAATCAACTCGTTGACTGCAAAACTTACCCTGGAGCAAACATTGATAGCGACCATAATTTGGTGATAATGAAATGTAGATTGGGGTTTAAAAACCTGACGAAAAGGTGTCAGATGAATCGGTGGAATTTAGAGAAGCTTGAGGAAGAGGAGGTAAAGAAGATTTTTGAGGAGGACATTGCAAGAGGTCTGAGTAAAAAAGATAAGGTAAAAAATGTAGAAGAAGAATGGGAGAATGTTAAAAAGGAAATTCTTAAATTAGCAGAAGCAAACTTAGGCGGAATAAAGAGAACTGGTAGAAAACCTTAGGTTTCAGACGATATATTGCAACTGATGGATGAACGTAGAAAATATAAGAATGCTAGTGATGAAGAAAGTAAAAGGAACTATCGGCAATTAAGAAATGCTATAAACAGGAAGTGCAAACTGGCGAAAGAAGAGTGGATTAAAGAAAAGTGTTCAGAAGTGGAAAGAGAAATGAACATTGGTATAATAGACGGAGCATACAGGAAAGTTAAGGACAATTTTGGGGTACATAAATTAAAATCTAATAATGTGTTAAACAAAGATGGTACACCAATATATAATACGAAAGGTCAAGTCGATAGATGGGTGGAATATATTGAAGAGTTATACGGAGGAAATGAATTAGAAAATGGTGTTATAGAGGAAGTTGAGGAGGATGAAATGGGAGAAACTATACTGAGATCTGAATTTAAGAGAGCATTAAACGATTTAAATGGCAGAAAAGCTCCTGGAATAGACGGAATACCTGTAGAATTACTGCGCTGTGCAGGTGAGGAAGCGATTGATAGATTATACAAACTGGTGTGTAATATTTATGAAAAAGGGGAATTTCCGTCAGACTTCAAAAAAAGTGTTATAGTAATGATACCAAAGAAAGCAGGGGCAGATAAATGTGAAGAATACAGAACAATTAGTTTAACTAGTCGTGCATCAAAAATCTTAACTAGAATTCTATACAGAAGAATTGAGAGGAGAGTGGAGGAAGTGTTAGGAGAAGACCAATTTGGTTTCAGGAAAAGTATAGGGACAAGGGAAGCAATTTTAGGCCTCAGATTAATAGTAGAAGGAAGATTAAAGAAAAACAAACCAACATACTTGGCGTTTATAGACCTAGAAAAGGCATTCGATAACGTAGACTGTAATAAAATGTTCAGCATTTTAAAAAAATTGGGTTCAAATACAGAGATAGAAGAACAACTGCTAACATGTACAGGAACCAAACAGCAACAGTAACAACTGAAGAACATAAGAAAGAAGCCGTAATAAGAAAGGGAGTCCGACAAGGATGTTCCCTATCTCCGTTACTTTTTAATCTTTACATGGAACTAGCAGTTAATGATGTTAAAGAACAATTTAGATTCGAAGTAACAGTACAAGGTGAAAAGATAAAGATGCTACGATTTTCTGATGATATAGTAATTCTAGCCGAGAGTAAAAAGGATTTAGAAGAAACAATGAACGGCATAGATGAAGTCCTACGCAAGAACTATTGCATGAAAATAAACAAGAACAAAACAAAAGTAATGAAATGTAGTAGAAATAACAAAGATGGACCGCTGAATGTGAAAATAGGAGGAGAAAAGATTATGGAGGTAGAAGAATTTTGTTATTTGGGAAGTAGAATTACTAAAGATGGACGAAGCAGGAGCGATATAAAATGCCGAATAGCACAAGCTAAACGAGCCTTCAGTAAGAAATATAATTTGTTTACATCAAAAATTAATTTAAATGACAGGAAAAGATTTTTGAAAGTGTATGTTTGGAGTGTCGCTTTATATGGAAGTGAAACTTGGACGATCGGAGTATCTGAGAAGAAAAGATTAGAAGCTTTTGAAATGTGGTGCTATAGGAGAATGTTAAAAATCAGATGGGTGGATAAAGTGGCAAATGAAGAGGAATTGCGGCAAATAGATGAAGAAAGAAGCATTTGGAAAAATATAGTTAAAAGAAGAGACAGACTTATAGGCCATATACTAAGGCAACCTGGAATAGTCGCTTTAATATTGGAAGGACAGGTAGAAGGGAAAAATTGTGTAGGCAGGCCACGTTTGGAATATGTAAAACAAATTGTTAGGGATGTAGGATGTAGAGGGTATTCTGAAATGAAACGACTAGCACTAGGTAGGGAATCTTGGAGAGCTGCATCAAACCAGTCAAATGACTGAAGACAAAAAAAAGTCATTATAATTAAAACTAGCGGCGTATCAAAGTAAATTTCAAGTAAGGAGTGATAAGTTTTGAAGGGGAATTTATTAAAACGGCACATCTGTTTGATTCTTTATTGGGCATTTTATAAAGATAAATAAATATTTGATAGATTGTTCAAGACCGATCGTTCAAGAAATGTGTTAACATGGTCTGGTTACGGAGTGCAAGATAAAATGAGTATTTTATTCAGATCGGGGTCAGAAACAGGTGGATTAGTTACTCTATGGATAAAAAAAAGTGTAACTGCCCCGGTATTAGTCTGGATAAATTAAAAGAGACTGTGGTAAACATTTGTCAGAGCTATTTAAGAAGGTACAAAATTAACTATAAAAAAGAGGTACTGTTAAAATGCATATTATAAAATATATGAAATAAAAGTAAAGCGAATACGTCAAAGTAACAAAATTTTTAAAAATCAATAAAAAATAAAATAATTTTTTTATCGATTACGCTTTAAATTATTTTATTATTTACAATTTATTCATTTAAATAAATTCATATTTATTCACAGAAAATTTCGTTCGGTATTTTAAAATTAATATTATTTTTATATAAATTGTTCGAAACAGTCGTATTAGTTCGTAAAAGAAAAAAAATAATCTGATTTTAAATAAATCGGTAGTAAGAGTTTTTAATGGTTTCTGTAATTTATTAAAAGCGGCAACAGAAGTAAAGTAAGGACCTTTATCTCAAAGCAAAGTATATTGCCCTTTCATGAAAAAGGTTGTAAAACACTGTTTTTTACGAAAATACTGTCTTCTATGATTTGATGATTTTGTTTTAATATTCTGACTTGTCCCTAAGATGTAATAACATCATCCGTATAGATGTAATGTACTTTTAAAATAGAACTATACTTATAGATAATAAATATTTAATATAATGAAATGGATACATTTTTTTTTGTTTTTCCCCTTCGCATTTAAAACCAATGAGATAAGTTTTATTCTACTTTTTTAAAAATTAATGCATGGGTTATTCAAGAAGAAATGAACCGAGTTCATAACTTAATATTTTATTAAGGAAACATTATACAAAATTCTTATTAAATCACAAGCATTCTACTCATAATTAATTTTCATTTCCTGTTTTACAAGTGTTCAATGTGACACCAGAAGCTTCATGGACGACATCAAGGCGTTAAGAGAATTCCTCCCAGACCGCGTAGAAACATGTCATGATTCACTGAGTTGATTGCAATTGATATTCGATGTTTAAGGTCGTCAATGTTTGTGGGTAGCGGTGGGCGAAAACAAAATCTTTAACTTATACCTACAAGAAAAAGTCACTTACGGTTAAATCTGGAGATCTCGCAGGCCAAGCACAAAGAGCAGGATCTTGGGGACCGTTTCGACCGATTTATCATCAGGGCACTTTTTCATTCAAAAACGATTAGGTGCCGATGAAGCGATGCTCCATCTAATTGTAAAATGACGTCGTTTGAATCTGCTTGCAGTAACAGGAAAAATCAGTTTTCGAGCATATCGAGAAAGGTTTGTCCTGTAATGGTGTTTCCCGCAAAGAAAAAGGGACCGTAAACCTCGTCCTTACGCACTGCACAGAATACATTTACTTAGGAGAGTGTCTCTCGTGCTCGACTGTTACATGTGGAGGGCTCCGATTCCCAAATGTGAACGTTATGATAACTGACTTCTACTTAAGTAAAACGTCGCTTCATCGTGAAAATGAAACGCGAAATGAAGGTTTGTCTTCCGTTTTCTCCAGCATTGATTCGCAAAATTCCAATCGCTTCCTTTTATCATTGTTGGATAAAGAGCTGCAATTTGTACGGTTTCATATGTAGACGTCTTCTTAGCAGACGCAAAACAGTCGGTTGAGAAATTGCAAGCTGACGGCTAGCTCTATTTGTGGACTTAATGTGGGCTACTCTGAAAAACATGTACACATTCTCTCCCCTTGTTCCTCCGAAAACCGTGGTCGTCCTAGACCTTACAGAGACATCCAGTCTCCTCAAACTGTCGAATGTACTTCAGAGAGGGCGGATTAATGTAGAATCGCCTTCAAAAAGCACGCTGCACTGTGACTACCGAATTTGTTTTCGAGAACACAGAACGCCTTTCGTTGTTGACTCGCTATTTTGAGGACACTGTAACTAATGCGCTTGTGCGGTAGTTATTCAGAACTTAGAAAACTACTCTTTTAAATGATCTGTGACCCATTCTATAACGGTTCTATTGAATTGAAAAATTGCGGTCTTGAAATAGGTTTAATTTATCCGGTTATTCATTTAATCGGTATTATTTTTGAAAACCCCGTAGTTTTGGGTAGAATGTAAAGTTGATTTGAAGGTACTTCAAACCAAAAGAGTAGGGTTTAAAAAGAGATGCACAATTAATGATTTTAGAAGAAATAAATTGTTAATTCTTGCCTTAGCTGATGATATAAATTAAATTTCAATTAAAGTGTGTGGATACGATTTCACTCGCGGGCAGGTTTAACCATTACTGATTATCATTCTTTTCTCCCAGGAATGGAGGTTAAGAATACACCTAGGTGGACCTAATATTTTGTCAGGGTTAAAAGCCTCATTATAAGATATGTTACTAGAGAAGTTGAAAGCAAATGCTACTTTCCATTGTGTAACTTATCCGAGTTTCGGAATATGAACTCCATATTTAAACTTGTATAGAATATATTAAATACATAATATTATAAATACAGTTCTTAGACAAAATAATACGATTAACGTTTCTTTATGACGAACGTCAAACGTTTCTCTACTCCCAAAGAAGACCCCATAGGATTAAATAAGTCCTCTAACAACGCATTTGTAAAATAAATGATATGAAAATAAATGTAGTAAAAACATCTTGTTTATTAAATCTCGAGAAAAACCGGCAATTATTTATTGTCTGTGCTATTGTTAGCTCTGTAGAAAAAATTACATTCTGTTTCTTGCATATGGATGTTAATTTGTCACGATCTGCTTGCGGTAAGACTACGATTAATATATTGTTCGGTTTCTCTGTCAAAGCAATGTGTTTTCTTTGGCGGTCTTATTGGTTTTTAGATTACTTGCTGTTTAGAGATAAACTTACTTCTAATTACAGGGAAAAGAGTTGATGATTTATGAGAATTATTGTCTATTAAAATGTTAGATTTGAATTTAGATAAGCAGTTTCATAGTGTGTAATCGAACAAAAAGAAATTGAGAATAAGCTTAAGATATTGAGAGGATATCCTTTGATATTTAGTTTCTGCACTTTTGAAATCATCAACTGTGCTTCATCTTCTCTCTGAAATAAAATGCTGGCCAAAAATTCCGAAACGATTTAATTTTTCCTACGGATAGTTCTAGATGAAATAAAAGAAAGTTTTATATAAAAAATTTACCGCGATTTCTGGTGATGTGTTAAAAAATAATTTGCATCAGAGATATTTTTTAATTTTATTTTTTATAAGTATATAAAAATGAAATAAATTACAAAAATAGAGATCGTAACACATGAGGAGAATGTTTTGCACAAATGCACAAAAAAAGTATTTCCTTATTGTTTTTTTTTTTTTTTTTTTTTTTAATTTTATACTTTTGAATAAATTGTAATTAATGTCCGGTTTGTACGTAAACAACAGGAAATTAGAGAATTTACGTGTTTGTAGGCATTTTTGAAGTTATATATATAATATATATATTTTTTCAAATAATCAGTTTGAAGAAATATTATAAAGAGATAGAGTTTTTGCTTTTAAATCTAAAAATGTTGAAAGTATAAGTATTCCATCATTATTATTCTGATAACTATTGAATTCACTCAATTCTATGTTTTCATCCGGTAGCTCGTGTATCAGGGAGATAGTTTTAATTAAATTTTTGAAAATAATTTGATGAGAAAGAGGGAAGATATCGAGGGAATTCTATATTTTAAAGATATAAATTTAATTAAAATTTCATTTAAAAACTTTTTAACCGATTAAAAAATTGTACCGTCAAAATAATTTGAAAAAAATTTTCCACAAAACCCCCGAAAAATCTGATATTAATTTTTCCATCTTTTGACTGTTACAGCCGATCGATAAATCTTTTCTAACAAGGCATACCGTTCATTTCAGTTTTATTTCTATAAAACAAGGGATATATATTAAAAAACCCGACTGCCGAAAAAAAAAATTACTCATTTTGGATTTGGTTCCATCAGGATTTTGAATTATATTATAAAATACTCCGTTTGAATTCTGAAAATCAGACCATTATTTGCAGAGATATTATAAGAGAACCCCATTGCACCTCTTAAAACAGCGCCCCAGGGGTATCCCGTTTGTTACCAGTTGATGGTTATGATTGGTCTAGCCTCGCACGAGGTGTTTGCATCACCTTACCACTCTAGCCTCTCACTCAGTCCCCCATGGGAAGCCCATTATTATTAAACAGGATTTTTTTAAATTATTTAATATAGTTTATTTTATTTAACGTAAACTTAATTCTATTATTTTTGTAATATTATTCATTCGAATCATTCAGTTCAAACGTAGCTGATACAGTGTTAAAGGCTCACAGTTAATTAATTCAATTCATTATTCTCCTTTTTGGGCAGTCGTGTTATAATCAGGTCGGAAACTGTGTGTGTACAGTTACTGCAGGAATAGACGTCATACATTTTCACATCTAAATATTTTTAGTTTTAATTGTGTAAAATTTTCTTACGTTTGTCATATATTTCTTATGAAACGTATTTTTTTTCAAAAGGAATCTCTCTCGAGTTAGAAAGGAGCCGTTATCGATAAATAAAACTCTCATTGCTTAGGTTAAATTAAAATTGTTTAAAAGTAATTCTTTTTTTACGTAAATATTCCAAAATTTTATGACTTGTTACAATTTTAGTTACGTTTAGCGATGTCTTCGGTGTAGGGTTTGTGTAATTTTAATAACTTTTTACGACTAATAAATCGATCCGAAATATTTGTTAATTATTTGTCTTCAGATAAGAAAACGGGTAATTAAATAAATAATTATGTAACAGTAAAACATTTGTTAACGGGAGAAAAATCCAATTTAAAGATGTAAACGTTTTCGCTTCCTTTTGTTTACTGAAGTTATGTATACCTGTTGAAAAAATTAGACCTGTTTTTCTATTAAAATTATTATTTTATCTTTTCAGTGACAGTTTAATTTGTAGAATGCACGTGAAAAAAGGATGACGGTCGTTTATGTCCGTGAGTATAATATGACGCGTCATTTAGCCTACAACTATAATTGAAATTTCAACCCTCTTCAACAATTTTGTTGTGTTTTAATTATAGCGTGTTATTTTATTTTGATATAATTATTCGGTACTCGCAAATTTTTTCCTCACTTATATTGTTCAGCTGAAAATTTTCATGTAAACGTTATCGCTGAGAAACCACATTTGTACCTAATATTTTTTTATCTGAGAAGCCAGGTCATGTAGGTATACATGCAGGTGTACAAACACCTTTCAATTTTTTCCTTCAAACCCACAAAAAGTTTGTTTTGTAAATTTCACCGGGTGACCGTCAGCTTCTATCGATATGACGGCCGCACGCGTATAGTTCGTTCGAACGTTTGTGAGTTCAATCGTTCTGTAAACGTTTTGATATTATTTTATTTATTAATATAGTGAAGTAAGTACGGGCTGACATCCACAGTTACCGTACTTAGTGATAATAATGAGTAATTCATTTTGTGTCACTGATAAAATGCCTAATCCGACCAGAATCTGAACCCAGAACCTTTTGAATAAAAGGAAAAATCGCTTTCGCTTTATCGAGGTGGATAAAGCGACTGGATTTTTAGTTGCGACTTTGTGGAAAGTAAAGTCTATAAACATTTCACTCGCTTTCGAATGAAATACTAACCTTTAAAATTTCGATCGTAGTTCTTTATTTCGGTGACACAACGGTGATTTGGTAAAGGCAGCTGAACACGATGACACCTTTGAGACAATCGAATGCGTGGAAAAAGAGGGAATAAAGTTTTTGTGAAAGCTTTGGTGGCCGAGGAAACCAAGGTTATTCCAGAGGACCGGTAATAATTGTGGTATATAAAAAGAGTGACTCTTATGATTTTTTATATTTAAAGAAATATTTGACAGCGCCCTATGGACTAACTTATGGAAGGAAGGAATGTGCCAAAAAATGTAAAGTTTTCTTGATAGAACTAGAAATTGTTTGAGAAAGAGAAGTAAACTTTGAGATATGCAAAATCTGCAGAATTTATTTTTAGAGCAGAAGAGCAGGAATGCCAGTGAAAGATGTACTTCACTGCCGTTATGACACTATATGATAATGTCATCCAAGGATGACATTATTAAAGGATGTAAGGGGAAAATTAGAACGTTTCACTTTCGCTGCTTCACAATAATCCCAGTTAGATCGACGAATTTTGGGTTCGCAGAGGACGCTACTGACCTACTTTAGAAATAATTTGGAGCAAAGTTTAACTATGTGGAATACTGAATCGCCCAAATGAAGAATCGGTACTGATAGTAAAAGAAACATTACAACAAGCAAGGAAAGAAACATTACTACACAAGGAACCGGAAGGGAAAGCTATAGAATAAGTAAAGACCCCGGGTTGTTAACTAAGAATAATCGGACTCGATGAAGAATTACGTACAAGAGTACAGACAATGCGGGAAAGTTAGTCTTCGCCATCGATAGAAAATTTTTATCGCAGGAGAGTAAGGGGAAACAATAAGAAAAGCTGTATTAGAATCGATTTACCTTTCTCCGCCTATTTACTGTTCAGAAACAGGGAATATTATCAAAATGCGATACGGTTTACTACACACCGTAGAAGTAAGATCCTAAAGAAAATAAAAGGGAAACCAAGAGAAATAGAGCCGTGGAATTATCATCCGACAAAGTCCAATATATTTCCACTTCGAGAGTCGATCAAGGGCGATCGCACACAACGGTTCGGTCACATCGATCGAACGAAGACTCCTAAAGCGACTGCCGACAATAAGAACGAATCTTCCAAAATTTCATGAACGACTGAAATCGAGAGTTTAGATCGGACATTCTAGAAAGATCGTCAAATACGACCGAAATGAGACATGCGTCGATAGATAAAGAAATCGCGGACGACTGCGGACGACTCTGTGCCTCTTCACCCGCAGATGTATGAGATTCAAACAAGTAAGAACCGATTGGTCTTTGCCGAACATTATTTATCGAGTTAATAAGAAAGCAAAGGAGCGGAAAAACTCGCAGACGCTTGAAATCCGGTAGTATATACAACAACGGCTAGTGTGATTAAACATGGCGTGTGGAACAGAAAAAGATTACGGTATCGACCTGTCTGTTTTTGTGAAATTCTGAAAACGTAAACGAAAGTATTGGGAACAACAAGTTTTAAGGGCTTTCGGGTGGGAAATGCTGAGAGTTCCACAGGTACTGTAACGTGGTAGAGAACTAAGAGAAACAGTTTTTACTTCGAAACTAAAAACGAGAAAACGCGGCCGAGGTCCGATAAGGCGGATTTGGGCTTTACATCTTCCGTATATTTCTTTTTGAGTTTGAATAATTTTTTTTACGTTTATTTTAGTTTAAATTTAATATCGCGTAGCTTTAGTCTGTCGCTATCGTTTCAAGTATAGGTATCGGTTCGTTTTCGAACGAAATCGACGATAGCTGTCGGATTTTTCTGTTATTATAATCCTCTAAAAATCGGAAAGCTTGGTTCGATGGTGAAATAAATATAAATCATCAATTGTCATAATTAAAAAAAAAATATTTATATTACTGTTTTGTTAAAGTACATATAAATTAATATTATTTTAAATGCGGTAAGTTATTATTTAGTTTGCTCTCTCGGATGGATACAATCGATCGTACCTATATTCTCATTCGCTTTACGTAAACATAGCGTCTGTCGCATGAATATTTTAAGTGTAACATAATGAATAAGCACGCAAACTAATGAACATAAGAAAAACTTCCATAAAAAGAGAGGTGACCTCTTTTCAGGCTTCTCATTTTAACCGTAGTGTAAAATTAGTTTTGCAACTGTTGCACTCCGTCTGTACAACAATATTCAAGAAATATCATTTCGTAATTTACATTCAAACAGTATTTATTTATTTACAGAAGACTGTACAATATCCTAAACCGCATTTTGCACTACGAAAAGTATGAAATCTCGAACGGTTTTTTAAAATTAAAAGAAAAACCCGACAAACAACGAAACGGGATAAAATGAAAAAAATTCACGGTTTGATCTTTCGGAATTTATGAAATTACTTTTTTGTTTTTATTTTCAAAAAAATACATATACCTGAAAATATAAATAAATCTTTCGAGAAAAGTACACTAAACTCTAGTGAAAATTTTAAACTAAGATTTAGTCCGTTATCGAATTTGAATAAAGATAAATTCTATAAGCAAATCAAATTAAAATTAATTTTCCCGTTTTTAATTCGAGTAGATGAAAAAAATTCTAAACCTTATGTCTACATTGTAATTTACGCTCTAAAATACAAAAAGTTTTTTTTTTAGCGACTAAAATATGTTTGTAGTTTTTTAATCTACAATATATGATCGATAATCATGCTAATTATAGAAATAAAACGTAAAGAGAAAAATTATATTTTTAGTAAAAGGAAAGATATGAAAATGTAGGGTTAATTACCATCAGAATCGGTGTAATAAAAGTTCAATACGACAAGCGGGTTACTTAGAACGTCCGGTCGGAAAGCTAAGGAAATTGAATCTAAAATACGTGCACGATTTTCGCCTAATTGTTTTATAAAAAATCGTTTATCCATTTTTAATATTGTAACTGTTTATTAATTCGATTTGTAAATACGAAATGATTCAAAAACACATTCTACATTTGTTGTAAAAAGAATCAAACCGATCTCATGATTTTGAAACTCATATGCAGTAAATATACGATCTAAAAGCGCGGTTAGCCGATATTAGAAAATCAGTTTCCTTTACTTTTGTACCTCGGAACGGTCCTAATAGGTCTAGTCGGAAGAAATAACACCTTTTAATACCGCAGGTCGAGATAAACGATTAGATTCTCGGATTCCCATATGGTAACAGATTTAAAACAGGAAAAAAATTACTAATTACGGAATATTGTAAAACTCCGGTATCAGATTTCACCAGTTATGCCCTGTGACATGAAAACTACGTTAGCTTTAAATAATTTGATGGTAAAAGACGACAGACCTCGATTAATTATCAAAAAGTTGCAAGGAAACATACTCTAAATCCTAAATTATTTGTAATTAATTAAAGGGAACTTACTTTAAAATTTATATTTACGGAATTATACGACTCCTATCGCCGAACTGAGAGAATTCTTAAATAAATTATCGATTAAAACTAATCGATCGTAAACATTTTCAGAACGGGATGGATTCAGAGTTTCATTGTTCTACGGCTTAAATTAAATTCAAAAGGAGATTAAAACTTCCAAAACAAGACGGTTAAAAGCGTAAATAGTCGCAAAAGGTGGAAGTTATTTGACACGAGTCGGTTTAATAAATTTTCCGGATAAAAGCAGTTTAAAACTGAATAGAAAGAATTGGAAATGGTATTATCGGATAAGATTTCCTTACGGCAAACGATTATGAAAACATGCGAAAGATCCTTCGGGAAGTCCGAGTTGTTCTCAAACGGCTCTTAATTATCTAGAGGAAGATCAGTTTGTTGCACGATAGGTATGAACCGATTGTCTGTCTGTAATTTTGCTATTCCCCGAACTTAGTAAAGATATCCTTAGGCGGATCGCCTATTTTCACGTTCCCTTGCTTGTCATCGATCCCTTCCTTCGGGATGTATTTCGGGTGAACTTCCGATAGATCCGTACTCGAGATCCTTTAGAATTCCTGCCTCTTAGATAACAGGAAATAACTTTGACGGTCTACCGTGAAAAAAAATTATTATACGCGGTCGTTGTCTGCCGTAAACGCAAAGAATTTTTAGAACTATTTTAAACTAGGAAGAGCTAAAATGCCTATTTCCTAAAAGGTTCATACCTGATTTTTTTTACTAGTATTTTAATAATTTAATCGGCTATTAATGAACCGTTTGAAACTTTAATAACGTTTCTCATTCTTCCAAAGAAATTAATCCGACTTAAAAATTAATATAAAGATTAGCGAAATGAATTTTCATCTTTCGTCACCGGCACGTCATACGATTTCTTCTACGCGTATAAATTTGGAGGTTTTTTCAATATCAGATATTTCGCGTAAAATTCAAACCGGTCGTAAAATCTTCATTTAAAAAATCGTGTATGTAATTAGTTTTTAAAATTTACATAAAGAAATTATTCAGAGGCCGATATTTAAAACGCGGCAGAAAGATTGTAATTTATCTAAATATCGACTTCATTCGTTTTATATTTCTCGCATAGGCCGTGCGGTTTAGATCGACGAGTACGACGTTCAGTACTCCCGCTTGTATGCACGTATTCTCTGTTGCGATCGAAAACGAGAAATCATTATTTTTAGACATTTCTATCTAAAAGCCGGCCGTAACAGCGGAGTGAATCGTTGACCGACGGTGCGGGATGTTTGTACAGAACGGAAGTACGGTCGGGGGCCGAGATGTTACAATACGGCACGGGATCCCGCAGTCGAGTGCTACCGAGTCCGTCGTATGCCAAAAGCGGCTCGCTACCGCGCTGCCGGTCGTCAGTCAGTCCGCTCAGTTTTTAGTTAGCCTTCCGCGCCGTCTCTTTCTGTTTTCCCTTTCTTCTTTAGCGGAACCGGAGTGAATGTCCTGCTGTGCGATCGCAGTTTTAATACCTATTAAAACTTCATTTTCTTACCGGATATATCCTCGTAAATTTTCATAGGCGACTGAAGGACGATGGTGACAACTGTACTCGTATCTGCAACATTTTTAAGGTTAGTTTTATCGTACTCGCCGACCCGTACAAGCGTTCACGCAAGCATATATCTGTACCCGATGCTATAAATAACCGACTTAAATATCTTAGTTTAATTAAGGCGAATAATCCTTGTAAAATAGTTTTATTAAATCTATTTTGTTTAAATTTTACGATGATTAATCCGCTACCGATGTGTTTTTATTTTTTTGAAAGAATTATCTATCGCACGAATGTTTTCTTTTTTAATACTCTTCTACGGTAACCGGCCATCTTACTATTCAAATTTATACCAAAATTAGTTTCATCTTAAAACATCCACTCTTTCTAAAAGTAAAGAGATTTTTATACTATTAACAATAAAATATATTCATATTTATTTATAAAACGAATAATTTTAACAGTTTTAGTGTTCGTTACGTTCTACAGTCGATTATTTTTCTAATTTTAAAGTTCATAATACAGCAGAATATCGTAGCGAGCACGATTATACATATTAAATAAAATATAGGCCAGTATGTCAAGTATAACTGCGCTAATCCACTTAGCCCGTTTATATACCGTCTATGTGTACAAGTTTTGTGCGTGTGGGAATATGCGTGAACGTTTAAAATTATATATTTATTTATTTTGCAGTAAAACAAATTAAAATATATAGGAGTTAAGTGACAAATAGACTGTTAATATATTTGTTTATTATTATTAACAACATAGTTTAAGTTATTCCGTTTAGTTAGAAATAATAAAATGTAGCGTTACAGATTTATAGCATCCTTAGCGTATTATTTGTATTATCGCACAAAATTATATCTCTTTATTGAAATCTTAAAATGCGAATATTCTAAATGTGAATGTATTTGGTCACCGAAACTTACAGAACTTATCGAGTACGTTTTCGGCATTCTTTGTAAAGTAAGTTATGTTTTGTAATTTAGCGTCGACCGACCTATAACTAGTATATTGATTTTACCGTCGACCGTAAGATAAGCGGAACGTTTGTACGATCATCTTTTGTAAGTAGGTGAGAAAGGTAAAAAAATGCTTGTATATTAGGTCGTAAAAATTCTTAAGAGGAGCGCAAGAAGATCGAAGGAAACTACCGGGATTGCAATTGTGGAAAGATGTTACATCTTATTACGAAGACGTAATATTATTACTTATATTACTGGGTCCGTTTCGTCGCTGCATTTCTACGAGGATAGGAATCTGTAGAACGGAATTTGTAGTGGAATAACATTTCTATTGTGATCTTTTATCGTGTTTTAGTTTATTTTCATTATTTAGTTACCTTTTTATTAATTTAGTTCCCGTATAACGACGGTTTCCTTAAAAATAGCTTTATTATAGAAAATGGTAACAAGTTTTACATAAGTTTCGTTCGTGTACACAAACATGTAGATCTACTCGTATCTATACATTTAATGATATAAAATACTGGATGTATATTGTAATATCTTGTTTTATATTTGGCACAGATTTAATGGAATTAATTATTTTTTTTTTTTATTTAAAAAAAGTTTTAAATTAGAAAACATTTACTTGAGATTTAAAACAGTTTTATAACCGTAGATCTGACAAATCTATCGCTAAACATCTAACAATTCTATCACTGGATCAGACGGCTGAAACAGTACACTAGATGGTATTTTATTACATTACAATAATATTAATGATGTCTCGTGATAGATATTTTTCGATGATATATTACTGTATTGATTTTACAATAAAATTGACGTACTGTTATGGAGACAGGAGTCGACATTTCGAACAATTCTTTCAACGAAATCCCTGCGATTTCCATTCATTGTCTTTAATGATTCCTCGGTAATAATGAAAAGACCCTTTTCCATTAATAAGCGTTTAAAAATTGTTACTTTTAATTTAATAATAATAATAAAATAATTGTTTTAATAACTGCAAAAGGGAGAGTACTTCAAATCACCTTCTTGAAGAGTCTAATAAGTCGTTTATACAAAGTCGTAATTATAACAGAAATATACTGAAATGGGTGCAAAAATATTTATCGACTACATAAATAATCTACAGGTGGATTCGAAACTCTAAATTTAAAAAAAGTAAAAGAGTTTATAAATTCTCTTTTAATATAAAATTAATGCGTGTGTGCACGTACGTCGGACGCCAGAACGGAACGGTTTCAAATGACTTATATTCAAATGGTATACCCGTTATCAGGAGCACAGAATATCCCGTGACAGGATTACTTAATGGTAAAAACGAAGAGGTCGATTACCTTATCCTTTGTTAAGCTTACTTTTGCACGCCGATCCCGCCGAAATGCCGGTGATATTCGGCTCCCCACCTGAAACCCGTATTTCTGTTCATCATAAGAATTGGTGTATAACGAACATAAGCACTTTCGGAGAGAATAATACCGATTAGTGTCGTTATACACGCGTCAAAGTCGTAAAGATAGATCGGAAGAATTAGTGTAAAGCAACCAGTTAATGTTTTCCACTCGATGAGAAACATTCCGTCATATATACGTCTCAACTCAATAGGGAAAATAAAACTTAAATAATTCTCTTTAGTTATTTATTTAAAAAAATATATTTTATTTTATTTTTTCTTATTTTAGTTTAATCTGTTTTTAAAATTTTTAATTGATAGTGTAAATTAAGCCAACATTCGATAAGATAACGGAAAACAGATTATATCGTGCGAAGTGTCGACGCGCTGCATCTCCGCGGAAACTTATTTATCCTCAAGCATGTAGTATAAAATTTATAGATATTTTAGTCGTGCAGGTTATGCAGTATTGAACCAGAACGGTTATGATAAGACAGTTTTGGGAAAATCTTATATTTATTTAAATTAAGACATGTATGGTAATATTTATTTAACATTTTTACCCATTTGTTTTTTTAAGCATATTCATAAAACAGTTACAGAAAGATAATATAACCTTCATAAAGCTAATCGCTGATGTAAATGAAGGAATATGATGATAAAAGTTAATAAGTAATTCTGTATGAAACTTTAGTCTTTTGCCTATTTTATTATTATTTAAAAGGTTTGTTTACAGCCGGTAAGGCCTAGTTATAAGTAGATGTAACAGTAACAGGGACGAAATATAGTTTGAAAATATTTAGCTCAGGGTATAACAATTGGACGATTCTCCATTTTGGAATTAAAAAAATTACTATGTTTTTCCTTACCTGTTGTAAGCGAACACCTTTTATTAACAAACAGTTCAGTTGTCGCGCGGGTCTGCACATTGTTTTAACGGATATTTAATTAATCAGGATATTTTTCCAATCGAAGGTGAAAAATATGTGTTGAATTTTCTATGAATCCTGGCCCCATTCGGTTTCACCTTTAGGAAAAAGGTATACACAGTTAGGGATTCGCCTCCAATTTTGATGAAATTTGGAATATACCTTATTTAGGATCTAAGTTAATCGTTACAATCGAAATTATTCGTCGGAAACGCCTTTCACCCGAGTTATATCCCTCGTAAGTTACACAGTACGGTACTGTTATCAAAAATTTTGTAATTCATCACTGTACAAGATGTAATATACATTATATTTTTTATTAAATAATCGGTTATTGTATATAATTATGGATTCAACCTAACAATTGTCCAATTTAATATGTAAGGCCAATTAGACGAGGTTAGCGTGCGTTAGTAATGTTTGGTTAGGTTATGTTGATATCGTACGAAGTTCAGTACACGGAATCGTTAGTCGCCTAACCTAACATAAACTTGCCTGTTTCCTGTTTACCCTCTGGAAATTACCGTCAGGTATTACTTCAGAGAATTAATATGAATGATATGTAAGTGAAGTGTAGTCTTGTATAGTTTCAGTCGACCATTTCTGAGATGTGTGGTTAATTGAAACCCAACCATCAAAGAACACCGGTATCCACGATCTAGTGTTCAAATTCGTATAAAATAACTGCCTTTACTAGGATCTGAACGCTGGAACTCTCGACTTCCAAATCAGCTGATTTGGGAAGACGCGTTCACCACTAGATCAACCCGGTTGGTTAACCTAATTTGCACCTAAGCTTAACTTAATTTAATTTAGTTTTAAGAGAACCTACTCTCATTCTTAACTTAATTAAGAAACTTAACCAAATTATTTAGTCCGAAAATAATGTATTGTACACTTGTACAATACTGAATTACGAAATATTTGGTGAGAGTACTCTGTAACTTACGAGGGACGTAACTCGAGTAAACAACGTTGCAGCCACATAATTTCAATCGTAACGAATAAGTCCTAAATAAGTTATATCCCAAATTTCAACAAAATCGGGGGATGAGTCCCTAATTGTATATAATTACCAGGAAAAATATCGTAAATCTCAAAAATGTTAATTGTTTTGTGTTTGCCAAAAGAAATTGTTGGCCGAACTGCAAACTTTTCTTTCCGATCGAGGTTATTTTATTAAAGCATATAGGTCAGAATCGTAATTAAGCTAAATAGAACTATACGTAAATAATAGTTTAATCATACAAGAAATAATTAATAAAATATAAGAAGTGATATACTCAAACTTTAACATGCGTTGGATGACAAAGACGCAATGCCTATCAGGTTACTCGATAAGAAGTTTATTGTGCGATTTTTACACAGAAATGGTACAAGGAGAAGATAATAAAACTATGATTCCTGTATTGCTTGTATCGGTGAATAGGGTTTGAGGATAATGAAAAATACCGGATGGTTAAAAAGTACGATCGATCTACAAGTGATCTCGATTCTGTACCGACACCTAAAAACCTGAAAAATAAACGTGTACTGAATTTCGTGCGTTACCGGATGTTTTTTCCTCCAGAAATAGGAGCCTACCGAGTTTAAACTTGCCTGAAGAATATACTGGCCCGTCTCTGGTACACTAACCTGCGGTCGTAGCTGAATAAATTACATAATTTGCTTACATGGCATCCGTCTCATCGAACCCCCTTAAAACAAAACGGTGAACGCGCCACATTAAAACAGAAGATATCTTGTGACTTTGGATCCAGGAAAATATTCTTTCTCAATGAAAGTGAATGACCATCACTCAAGATTCATCACAGAGATATTTTTGAAAAGAAAAAGATTTAATTCATAAAAATGGCTGTGCATTGTACATAATTTTTTCGGGATATAAAATTTTATTATTTTATTTTTATCGGCCGAAATAAAGGGGATATCTATAGGAAATGCTTTCCGGAATTTAGTTGGAGTATCAGATATAATTAAATTTTTTTTTTTTAAGGAAATTTATTTTTCTGATACAATTAAGTAGACCTCAAAGGCAGATTATCTCAGAAGAGGTTTTCGATTAGAAGTTACCGAGGTAGCCTGAGTAATAGAACGATTAATAAATAACACAGCATAGATTGAAAAATGTGTAACGATAGTCTGAATTATTTCCCGTTTTATCTTTTATGACCGATACGTTTCCCGTGCGTTGCATGTAGCTTTTTTTATAGGTTCGATCGGGGCGAATAAAACATGTGTAATTTTAACGACTGTTTGTTTCTTTGTATTAAAATGAAATAACAAGGTTTCTACAGGATAATTAATAAATTACGGTTTAAATGTATAGGCTACACCAGTGGTTCCCAAACTTTTCCGAGTCGCGGCGCCCTTTTTCAATTAAACCTTCCATGGCGCCCTACCGTAAGCAAAAGTATGACTACTCGTAAGAGATAAAAAATAAATAAAACTCATGTATCTTCATTATTTTTTTACTTTATTAACATTAAGTTAATTATAAATGTGCGATATGTGCAATGGATTTTGCTAACGGTTTGTGTATGAAGATGCACAAAATTATCTGCACGATAGATTTTCCATTTTGTGGAGGATAAAATATCGGACGGGAACAGCGGCTGTAATCAACGATACGGCGTTTTCATCGGTTGTATTTCGTTTTGAATAAAAAAAAGGACAACAAAGGTTTCAAGTAACAGATTTATAGATTTCGATGCACAAAAACCATCGTTACATATATTTTAACGTTTACATTTATTTTTGATTTTACGGTTTGTTAAATGTTATACCGTCTTTTTGTTTCAATCATTGTACATTAAAGGAAGATAGAGGTCGTGGCAAATAATATGCGTCTAGAAATATTTTTGTACCTCCTTGTTTTCCATTGCTGTAAATTCATTTTGTTTTCATACCTTAGAAATAAGAAGTCTGAAGTATAATTTGTAACAAGTAAGTGTAACTAAATTTTAATATTTTTTATGAATTATTTAAAAAAAATTAACGTATTATTTGTGCAAATAATTTCTTTTTAATTTTCTAATGCTGGGAATATTATTCGATCGAACGGGTACAAAATATTAATCGGGGTACAGTTTTTTTTTTTTTTTTATAATTTGTAAACTATTTCAAATTTGTCTGTCAGTTTCGAGCCATTCTGAGAGTTCAATTCTAATTGAACGCACGGATACACGTTCGTGTAAATATACAAGCAGACATTGCGGACGCCTAATTGAAAACAGTCTATAAAACTAAAACAATTATTTTTCTTCTTCTAAAATAATTATTAATAAACTATTGAATCGTTTTAAAATTGTAGATTTCTTAATGTAGTATTTATGTTAATGGAAGTCATATGCTGTTGTAATGTATATGAAGTTTCACACAGATTTTTTCGTTCCGGTTCAACTAATTAAAATACGTTTAAGAAATTTGTCTGCTTAGGGTCTTATAATAAATACAG
This sequence comes from Lycorma delicatula, assembly GCF_047948215.1. NCBI lineage: Eukaryota > Metazoa > Arthropoda > Insecta > Hemiptera > Fulgoridae > Lycorma > Lycorma delicatula. Next base: position 66,228,025 of record NC_134458.1, read on the forward strand.
AACGAATGAAATATTGTCGGTTTAAATCATTCTCCCATTATGTGGGCATAACGTCCAATAAAAACAAGATAAATTGAAGTCTAATTATACCTAGTCGTAACTGTAGTTTATTTATTTTAGAATATGACACACCGATAATATTTGTATCATTAGATTGTTAAACCCACATTGCCTTATTTATCGATTAATTTTTGGCTCTTATCGAAATATTTTTAGGAGCATTTTACGTCCCGATTCGAATTTTTTTTTGAACGATAGGATTCCGATCATTTCTAACGCTATCTTCTTATGACCTGTAAAAATCAGAAAAATCTCCTTACCTGCCATAAAAACAGATCGTTTCCTGCTTTTCGGTCTATCCTTACTCTTTCTAGTAGGAGGTTCCAGATTCTTTTTGGCGTTCTGTTTGTGATCATTCTCGCCGTGTTCAAGCCAGCGTATTTTTTTTATTTTGATATGAGCCGAAGATAACATGACCTCTGCTAAATCTAAAAAATTAAGGAAAGTTTCCAAGCTATATCCTTATACTGCGTCAAAAATCGCTTTTCAGCGCCTCACTTAATAAGTCACTTGCAATAGTGACTTACATTTAAAGAAAAACATTTAGGTCGTTGTAATGTACTCTGTTACCGTTCTGTGTTATTCGAATCTATATGTCAGATGTTCGCATCTATGTTGTAAATTAGCTGACAGATTTTCTAGAAAATCGACTTCAGTTTTTTTATTTTTTTCTAATAGGAATTTTGAGAAGGCCGACTGAAAAAAATGAAAAAATGAAATAGTGAATACTATTTCATTTTTTGTTTTGTTTTATAGCTATACCTTGGGTAAGACAGATAGTTTCTATAATAGGTTGTTAGGTAACGCTTCATGCCGGGCACTTTTAAGAGCGTAACCTTTGAATTTTCTATCCGTAATGAAAGTTTACTCTTTCGGAATTCACGATGAATCAAACTGTGTGCCGATAAATTAAAAGCGCATCATCGTTATTCGATAAAAGTGGATTAAGTATCGCTAAAAATGATCCTAAACGTAAAATAAAAATTTGTAAGAGCGATGCGGTCTGGTATAAAAATTAAACTTTTTAAAAAATTCAAGTTTCTTCGTCTGCGTTTTAAAAATTAAAAATAAATTCCTATGTTACGGAGGAATATGTAATGAAAATTTGAATTAGTACAAAATAAAAATGCTAATTTTTACGTATTATTACATTTTAATAATCTGTAAATCGTCAAATTTTGTTTCTTCTTTATCGATTTTTACTTAATTATTTGTAATGTATGCATTTTTTTTTTGTATAGAATGTAGATTTTTATTTATTCTGATGAATTTTGTAAATTAATAACATTTTAACCCAAACCTTTTCACAGTAAAAACAATATCAGAATTAACTTTTTTAATTCGGAATTTTCCTAAATTTAACCACACTGACTGTGAGTCCTATTTTTCTCTAATTAATGAAGTTATATTCTATCATCTTAAAAAACCTATTATTTACTCTCATAAAACCTTTGTGTATAAGCGTAAACTGCTGCATGTATTTATATTCATTATCTCACCATCTTGCTTTTAAGCACCTAGGAAACGAAAGATTAAACTAAATTAATATTAAAACTATTTCTATAAAAAAATTTTATCGCATGCAGCTGTTAATAATTTCGTAAAAATTTTCGGAGAGAATATTTTTCCCATAAATTAATGCGATAACTGTGGAGAATCGGCTCGCGTCGTTGTGTCTTTTTTACGCATATATTCACTTCATAATAAATCCAAATAAATAATAAATTCGAAAAAAATATCGTTGTAGTCGGTACAGTCGCCGCCAAGTAACACCGAGCTTGAAGTGGCGACGATTACTACCCAACGTAAAAATATGTTCCTCGCTCTTAATAATCCCTCTTACCAAATAGTTGTTATATTTTTAACAAATGAATTTAACAATTTTGAAATGAAATGCAGTAGGCTAATTCTGTACTGTACATTGTAAAATGTAATAACGGATGACAAAATATTATCTATTTTATCTATTATTAATTATACGGTAAATATTATGATAGATGGTTATTGCTGTAACTTTAATTACTTACTGGAAAATTAATTATCCGCTTAATTCCTCAGCTAGAACGCTCTCCTCGCTGTCATCACTATCTTTAGTGTAATTGTTACTATTATCATTGTCACTGAAACAATGAAAGATTCTGTCAGAATCTATTAACGTTTCTTGCCTCCAATATTCACCTTCGATTTGTTAACCTTTTCACAGTAAGGTTTCCAGTTTTCGTCACTCATCCAATTCATTTTATCTTCACACAGTTTCTGCACTTCTGACATCTTAAATGTTGTGTTGTGGCTTGCAACATGTCGTTTTACCTCTGACCGTACCATTTCGACTGGATTTAAATCAGGATGGTAAGGTGAAGCCACAGAACTTGAAGCTCAATTCTTTTTCAACAATATGTCAAATCTGTATCATTTTCGGTTAGGTTAATTCACACAATTGTGGTTTAAGAATTTGACACGAAAGTAGAATTTGATGCTTCTGTAGCCAACGTCATGTCTTGTTTCTTGTTTAACGACACTGAAAGTTTTTCAAAAAGGTTATTACGATACGGAGCATTGTCGGTAACTACTCAGGAGGAAGGTTAGGAACTAATTTCTGTTCAGCTCATTTCAAATAATTTTTATTATTCATGCTATTATGATAATCGCCACTTTTGATTTGGCTCTCTAAGTTAAGATGCAAATATGAAATCCTTTTCCGCCTCATATCATGTTCCTCAACTAAACGTTTTCCTTTCGTTTTCTGTTTTACGCCACGTAAAACCTGATTCTTTCAAAATTCTTCTTAAAGTAGTTTCACTGCCGTTAAAATTAATTTTAATTTTCAATTCTTTACAGTTTAACTGTTGGCAGCAGCCCCTCGCCTATCTTTGAGTGAAATACATTCACAGCTCACCTAACACACCTTTGTCAAAATCATCTAATCCGGTACTGGTTTAGAACGTATCTTTTTCTTCTTTTTCGGGATGATGAACAAACGCCCCTCGGATTGAAGAAGAGATTCTATTTTTTCTTTTCTTAGACTTTGAACCTGAGTCCTGGAAATGCTACAGACAGCTGCAGTTCTCTCTTTACACTTCTGTATAATAATTAGATGCTTGTCATTTTTCAATTTTCCTGGAGCTAAAAATTCTTTCTTCATGAAATCATACACGTTGTTTACAATTTCGTGCGCCTGTCTTCGAAGTTTCTTACCTTTCTAACCAGGTTTGGATTCAGCCATAACTATTGCACGTGAACGAACTACTTTAAAAAGTTTGAACTGTAGATCACAAAAAAAGTTTTACAAAATATCGTATCGTACATTAATTGACTCCGTAACAAAATACACAACACGTGCCAAAAAGAAAACCGTACTGAGAGGCAGAACCATAAAACTGAACTTTATATACATGGAAAAGCAAAACAGAAACAAAAATAAAAATAATTGTTTTGTATTTGAAACATGATGTCAGTTTCTTAATAATGTAAACGCACAAAAATAAATTGCTTCGTAAACAAAAGTTGTGTCACGTTTAACCTACTAAGAAATGACTAATCATTTTGTGCGAATGTTCCAGAGAACAAAAGTATAGCAGTGACGTACGGGCTAATCATCCAAGCTCGCCGTTACGTGGCGGCTACTTTACTTTCTTGCATTCCTAACTCCGCTCGTCATAAATCATAAAATTTGATCGGAAACTGTACCCCTAATAATGAATTTTTGAGTTTATTTTTACTTTTTAATTTTATATATCACTAAAAACTTGAGGCCAATTAAAAAAAAATTATGCGTTTTGGTCGACGAGCGAAATTTGATAAAATAAAATTTTGGAACAATTTAATTATTATGAACTTTTTTTCTAAAACAGATGCCGATAATGTTTTACAAAACCTTGTAATTTGATCCTATCCTTCGGTGATGCGGTGGTTTTATATACTGTTTTGATTTTTGGAAGATTGCTGAAAACGTAACCTGTTTCATGTCTGAAAAGTTATACGGTTTTTTATTTCCTTATTCTAAATTTTATGTTTCTTATTATTGAAGATCAGTAATATAAATTTTTTTTTATATTTATCTAATCATTTGGATTATTTAGAGCTGCTTAAAATTTATTAAGCAGTTTAATCTTTTAAAATCAAAGCTTATCGGCAAGCATGCTGCTTGTTTGTGATAAGATAGTGAGTTTCTAACAGTATCATACTTTAGATTTGCAAAGCCAGATCGATTTAATGATGAACCGACAAATAAGCACTTGTTAAAATTTAGCTTTTCGATACGGCTAAGTCTCGATTTTACAATCTTTAACGGGTAAACCTACGCGGTTAAGCCCGAGGTTATCCCGAATACATACACGACTCTGATCGCATGGTTTTCCCGGCTCCAAAGTAGCAATATATTCTTTATCCGGAATTATCAGAAACATATTTTTTGCTTAAATGAAAATGTGAGCGTTAGATGAAATAGGACATTACCGTTGTGATTTTTTTCCCATCTAAACTTACATATGGAAATCCGGAATTCAAGATGATTTGTAACTCTCAGTTACAAAAGGTTTACTTTCAGGTTTAAAAGTTTTATTCTGAGGATTTCCACGGAGTTACAACAACATAAAAGTTCGGTAATCGCTAGACAAACGAGATATTAAACGAATGATTTTGTTGTGTTCGTTACAGTTATGATCGATGAGTTACAACCTACGATCAGTAGCCGAGTAAGAAATAATAACACGCTTTGAACCGCTTCTATTTATGAGACAGCAAAAATCGGAAAATAATCATAATTAGTCCTACATTTTATTACTTTGGTAAAGTTATCTAGAAAACCAATTCAAAATATAATATTTTGGAATATTTTGAAACTGTAAATACTACCCGAGTAAATCTTTTTGAAAAAAATCAAAAATCGATTAAGGTACTGAATTTTAAATGGGGAAATTTTTTTTAGTTTTGGGTAAATCGAACTCGAATAAATTAAGTAACCTTTTATTACCAACCTCGTTTGATAACGCACATCTTTAAAGGTCTTTATTCAGATCTATAGTCATAAAATACTAGCAAAATACAGCCGTTGTTTATTTGAACTAAAGATTTGAAGTTAAACCCGGAAAATGTCAATAGAGACCATGTATCGCATTGGTTTGTTTAACTGTAATCTTGAACGACAAGAAGACTTCCTTATCCAAAGAGTATAGTTGAAGTCGTTATGTACAATTAGTTTTGAACTTATGTTTATTTTGTTGCTTGTAGTCGTTTGATTTTTATCACTTGAATAATAAACAACGCCGCGCGAGAATGTTAGCAGAAAGACATGTAACTAAAACTGATCGAATTAAATCAAAGGAGAAATTTTTTTGTCATTTGGCCATTTGATTTTTTCTTCGGTAGGTAGTTTGAATGTTCCTTTAGACCGAGTTGATATTTATTTTTTAGTCACCGGTCTGGGAAGCTTTCGTATTCATTTTGTTATTTTTTATTGTATTATGGTACTTTTTCATTACTTTAACGTCGTTTATTACATCGGTTGACCCCTATACGGTTACTAAGTATGCGATACGCTTTTTATCATTGTTTGTGTACCGGTTTTTTTTCCACCCCTAGTCCACTGGGCCGAATAAACAGTGAAGTATTACTCAGCCCAGGAGAGTGTCCTTTTAACTCTAAGGGGCCACCCCACCCACCGGCAGTAAGTCCGGCATGGCAGGTCTGGCTCTCTGTTCAACGGACCGGGTTGCCTTTATCTTTAACTACTTACAGTGTGTGAGCTAGTCTTTGTAATCTACACAGAAATAATCTCTCTTAACGATCTAAATTTCTTTAAAATTGCGTAATCCCATTGGTAATCCCATTCGATTCGTTCAGGTTTCGTGGGGTCGACATATGTTACTTTGGAATTCGTTGACAGCTAACGAATTGTCGTTTAAAACTACTTAAAATTGATCCCCGAATATTAACAACTTAACTAGGTTTCGATCAGAATAACGGAATTTAGATAACAGAATACAATATTGTCCGAATCGACAAAAAATGTTAAGCGGCCAATATTTTCTTATCACCAATTTTCTGGCGATTTTATCGGACATTTTCATCAGTAATCTGAACAGTTTGACCCACATCTCTTACATTTTCTATTCTGTGTAAATTTTTTAACCTCGATTATTATTTTTTTTTTGTATTGGGTCCCAAAACATGCCGCATTCTTATTCTAACGAGGAATTTGAGACAGTTAAAAATTACAATAAAATGTTCAGCATTTTAAAAAAATTAGGGTTCAAATACAGAGATAGAAGAACAATTGCTAACATGTACAGGAACCAAACAGCAACAATAACAATTGAAGAACATAAGAAAGAAGCCCTAATAAGAAAGGGAGTCCGACAAGGATGTTCCCTATCTCCGTTACTTTTTAATCTTTACATGGAACTAGCAGTTAATGATGTTAAAGAACAATTTAGATTCGGAGTAACAGTACAAGGTGAAAAGATAAAGATGCTACGATTTGCTGATGATATAGTAATTCTAGCCGAGAGTAAAAAGGATTTAGAAGAAACAATGAACGGCATAGATGAAGTCCTACGCAAGAACTATCGCATGAAAATAAACAAGAACAAAACAAAAGTAATGAAATGTAGTAGAAATAACAAAGATGGACCACTGAATGTGAAAATAGGAGGAGAAAAGATTATGGAGGTAGAAGAATTTTGTTATTTGGGAAGTAAAATTACTAAAGATGGACGAAGCAGGAGCGATATAAAATGCCGAATAGCACAAGCTAAACGAGCCTTCAGTAAGAAATATAATTTGTTTACATCAAAAATTAATTTAAATCTCAGGAAAAGATTTTTGAAAGTGTATGTTTGGAGTGTCGCTTTATATGGAAGTGAAACTTGGACAATCGGAGTATCTGAGAAGAAAAGATTAGAAGCTTTTGAAATGTGGTGCTATAGGAGAATGTTAAAAATCAGATGGGTGGATAAAGTGACAAATGAAGAGGTATTGCGGCAAATAGATGAAGAAAGAAGTATTTGGAAGAATATAGTTAAAAGAAGAGACAGACTTATAGGCCACATACTAAGGCATCCTGGAATAGTCGCTTTAATATTGGAAGGACAGGTAGAAGGGAAAAATTGTGTAGGCAGGCCACGTTTGGAGTATGTAAAACAAATTGTTGGGGATGTAGGATGTAGAGGGTATACTGAAATGAAACGACTAGCACTAGATAGGGAATCTTGGAGAGCTGCATCAAACCAGTCAAATGACTGAAGACAAAAAAAAAAAAAATTACAAGCAGAAATGCCAGACCCTTGCCGGGAACTGAAACCTCAATATTATCTACTTCGCCTGGCCAGTCGATGTATTCCATATTACTATATTCCAAATATTTTTTATATTTATAATCATATTCTTAATTTTACGACCGCTTTCATTACCGAATTATCTAACTCGGATATTCCCTTTTTTTTACAAGATTCTACCACAATCTTCACTTTTCATAAATCAGTTTGAAGTATTTTAATTTCCAACTTTAGAGTATACGCGTTTTTCAACAGCGATCTGTAACTCGCATTTCCAAATCTTCCATTTTTTTCAAGTTCGATAGATCGAACGCTTCACTTCAAATAAATATTAACTAAAATTTTTTTTAATTACCAGAATCGTTGCGGGTACTATCACATTTTTTCGGCATACAAATCTTTCTAAATTTTTCCGGTTTTGTTTTGATATTTTCCATACTTCGTTTGTTCTTTGCGATTCTAGAGTACAAAATTACTTAATATTTTAATGCCTGACTTGTTGTCTTCTGCGATATTGTTGTTTCAATTATTATCATATTTCTTTTGTAACCGTATTTTATTCCCTTTATTATTATCTTTTTCAAATAGAATTTCATTTCTGTGAGTGAATCCTAACCGCTTACTGCATTAAATTCAATCTGTTTCGACCAAAAGAACAGTATTATTAGTTGTTTATTTTAGATGACGGGCATCGACTGCTTTGGTCATTTTGCCCTGTGAGAATGGAAGTTGATAGCCTATGAAAAATGTCATGCCTGACCGGGACCTCCGGATGAAAGGCTGAGACGCTACCACTCTGCCACAGAGATGGACACTCGGAGATCGGTTATGTTATTACTCAGCCTACGAATTTTCGATTATCTTTCCTTTACAAATTAAAATGCAACGGGAATAGGTTTCATTCTTGTTTCACTTCTTTCTGTTTAATGGGACACCTCATCTTATATTCTTCTCTTATTGTGTGTATAAAGGGTTTTTGATATCTTATTAACTCCATTCCGATATCTTACCTTTCAGACATATATAAACGCCAGTCGGTAATATAGATTTTCTATAGTTTACTTTTAAAATTATGTTTAAGAAGTGTAAAAGTCTGTTTTAAATTTATTAATAATTTTTTTCAAGGACGCCTTACGTATCTTTATTTATTGTAGATGAAGTTGTGCAAGCGACTATAAAATTATATTTTTAAAAAAGACAGAGCGTTATTATAGAACGCTGTCGAATATAGTGACTACGTAGTATACGGTACTGAGAAAATCTATTTTTTAACTCGTCAGAATAAGTTAAACATCGCTGTTCGTGATCACTCACAGACCTTAAATCAGGGACGTAAAATGATGTAGATGCGCATCCATCACGTGTGGACACTAACTTTCCATGTTTACGCGCTCGGTGTCATCTTTTTTATACTATTTGAAAACATCGATAATCACCGTATCATTTTTTTAAATTATAAAAGTTTAATCCGGCTTAACATTTATAATTTCCGTTCTTTCATTCGTTCCCACGGACTCGTTTGTGTATTAGTGTTATTTGCCCTAGCAGAATATTACTTTTAATCTCGTATTCTTACATTCTTCTACTTAATTTTATCAGATTTCTAAAGAATTTTTAGAAATCGCTGCTGCAATCGGCTCGATTTACTAAGGGGATTTTGGGTGGAAGGGAAACCAATTTTTTTACGTTTTGGAGTCTCTTCATCATGATTCTGCAATGTTTATATATAGATGTATGTATAATATTTTTTCTGCAAATCTTAACCGATTTTGAGGAAACTTAGTGGGGTGATGTAAACCTATTGGGAATAGAGCCCTATTGATTTTCAAACTAATCGGTTCACAGGAACCGGAATTAGAGCCAAAAAACGGGGTTTTTGGGTAGATTTTCAAAAGTTTTGATTCTGATGGGCGCAGTTTTTTACCGATTTTGATGAAACTTGGTAGGATGATGTAAACCTAATTTAAATAGAATCCTATTGATTTTCAAGTGAATCGGTATATAGGAACCGGAGTTAGAGGGGGGGGAAATGGATCTTTGGGTACGTTTTCAAGGTTTTCATGTTTTAACTTGAAGAATAAATGATAGAAAGCCAAAATTAGATTTTTGCGAGCACCACCAGATACGAGTAGGTTTTGAAATGATTGAAATTTAAATATCATGTTTGAAGCCAAAATAAGATTTTTTGTAAGCATGGCCAGGTGCGAGCTAATTTCGCTGTAGTACTTTAGTTTCGCAGTAATCCAAAATGTGATCTAGTATGAAAGAAAGGGGTGGTATCCAAAAAAAAAAACAGTTTTGAAGTTTTAATCGTTTCAGATTATTTGAAAGTTTTATTTTTTGTGAGCACGACTCCAAAACCAGACTAAAAATCGGGATTAGTATTAAATTTAGCAGTGTTAAGCAATTGCTGCAATCACAACTCAACAACCATGTGAAAAGAAAGAAGAGAAAAACACAAATATTCAAGTATACTGTATTTATTGGAACAATACGAAGAAGTACCTGGCAGTGTTATAAAAGAACACTTGATACTAACGTAAAATGAAATACAAAATCATTAAAAAGATCAGCTAAAACACCGAGAGCAAAATTATTTAAAAAAATCATTAAAGCTGTGGAACATCCTTTCTTCCAAAACTAAATTCGGAAATCTGCCCTTACGATGCACTTACTGCGGCATAGTATATTTATTTTAGTTTTATTTTACATGTGACCAGAAAGAAGATGAGTTACAGATGGAGTAGGTTTGTCTTACAAACAATATACATATCTCGCTACGTAATGACAGATTAAAAATAAAAACACAAAAACAAGTACGATATAATAGATAACGAAGGTTGAAAAAATGATACGACGAACTTACTTTCTTCCGATGCAGAAAAAACAAAAATTAATTTTTAAGGATAGATTTTAGTATTAAAATGGTACTGATTCGCTAGTATAAAGTTTTGCCTTTCCTTTCCTTACAAAAATTTTATAAAAATCTCATTACATTCTGTCTGTTGAAAATCGACAAGTATAAAACAAGAATCAAATAATATCTTAAATAAAATTATAAAAAATAAATTTAAAAAAATCACTTTCTTTCAGAAAACTTATAACGAAAGAACTGTATGAAAAAAATAAAAAAAAGGTCCTCACTTAACAACAAAAAGATTGTTCTTTTTAAAATACCCGTGACAAAATACTATTAACAGTACATCTTACAAAAAAATGACGATCGAATAGTTTTAAAGTGGCAGCGATAAAATAATAAAGATTGTGCATTTGTTCTTTTGCTGTAAAAAGTAATAATTTTGCTAAATCATTAGGATAATAATTCTTCTCTTTTTTGCCTCCGGGATCACCGTTAGATATTGTTTCAGAGGATGAGATAAAATGGCAATTTTGTAGCGTCTGAAAACGCCATGCCAAACCGAGATTTGAACTCAGGACTTCTGGATGTAAGGCCGAGACGAAACCACTCGCGCCACGAAGGCGGGCAGGATAGTAGTTACTTAAAGATTTCTGTCTGCTTATTTTATAAAAAAATTGGAGTAAATTATACATAGCGTAATAACGTAGTTTACATATTTCATTAAAATTAACGATATACATTTGTTGAAATATATTCTTAGACGCCAATCATAAGTCGATTTTATCCGGTTAATAACACTCGATACGTTAAATTTTATCATTAACCCTCTTTAAAAAAAGTAACTTATCGAAACAAAGGAAACTTGTTTTTAGACGTGTTTAATAATTGTATTAGCCGGTTAATTGCAGCCTTAAAAATAACAAATTTCAACACCGATCGAATCCCTCTCCGAACGCACCGTATAATTAGGTGTATTAGAAGGCCGGAAAGCCAGAGACGTAGAATATTTAGACTGAATAATTTCCGGTCGAAATACCCTAATATCCAAAGTTCACAGCTAAAGAGCGACAGTGAACGGACCAAACTTTCAAGTAGATTTAGTTTTTATGGGCATGAACGCGACTTAAGAGTTAATACAGATTTTCCTTGCCTTATTAATACCTGCGTATTAATAAAAAAAATTAAGGACATATTTGTCATCGAAACGGCTGCTATTTGCAAAGTGGTCGATGACCGAAAATTTCGGCTCAAAAACGCCAGAATCGGATGAATAAAATCTTTGTTTACATTAATACGATTGTAAATTCAAGTAAAGTTAAATAGCCGTATAAAAAGGATACTTTTTTATTCGATTCTCTTTTCTTGTTTTTAGAAACAATTCCATTAACGGAATTAAATCACGTTGATTCAATATTTTAATTATAAGAAAATCAGGGAATAAAATAAAATCTTCAAAGATTCTTTACCGTAATGATTTAGCTACTTATTAAACTTCAAACTTATCGACAAAGACGTACTGCGACGAACGTTGAACCCCCTGAACGTTTTCACATATACCTTTCGATCGCACGTACGATTGCCGGTATATACGCTATTTTCATAACTGTATTTTATTTTGTACATTTTTATCGACGGGCTACAAGTTACGATAACGTACTGTATAATCGGTTGGATTAAAGGAGGGGAAAAATAATAAGGCTCCTAGGGTAGATTGCATCCCGTATGAATTTAAAAAAAATGCTCCCGATATCTTTCTGGAAAACATTTTAGATGTTTTTTTAATAACATATACAGACTAAGGAGAGCTCCAAAAAGTTTTAAATTTTCAATAGTTTTTTCCACTTTATAAGAAAGGGAAGTTGATATAATCCAAAATTTAAGAGGTATTTCCTTTATGGATAACTCGTAACTGTTACACTTTTACAGGGTTGTTTTTAAAAAGGATTAATAACTGGGCTTAAGAAAACAGTATTTTAAATGAGTTCCAGGCTGGGGATATTCTGCGGTTGACAATATTTTTGTTTTGTCGTCAATCGTTGAATTAAATGTCTCAAAGAAGAAAGGCAAGGCTTTTAGTTTTTTGTAGATTTTTCCGCCACATTCTATTCAATCCATAGAAATGCCCTTTTTTTTATAAATTATTGTGTTTAGAATTGTCAACTAAAATAATAAATATTTTACAAAGTTTGAATAACGGAACATCAGGTAGTGTTGTGTAAAGATGAGCTATCGAAGAAATATTTTTATAGTCCCTTCAATGGGGCTGTGACAGGAGTGCTTACTCAGTCCACTACTATATATGTACTCTCTTTCTAAATGATTTACGTAAGGGGTTAGGGGGGGGGGGAGGTTTACTGGTGGGTGGAAAAAGAAGAATGAAATTATTATACGCGAATAACATAGTTCTGTTAGCAGATACCCCTGTAGGGTTTTCAGTATATGATTAATAACTCGGCGAATTATTATGAACGATGGAATTTAAGGGTCAAAATAGTGATTTTCAGAAACAGGGGAAGACTGAAAGGTTGTTTTCAGAGGGTAGATAAATAGAATACGTCAACAAATATAAGCATTTAGATATAATTTTAACATTCATAGAAAAACTGCGAAATTAGGGCTAAATTTAGGATGATGTATTGCATTACCAAATAAAAATATAAATCTAGCAGCTAAAAAAACGCTATTTAAAGCTTGCTGTAGGGCTGCTGTCTGTTATGCTGCTCAGATCTGGTGTTTTAAGAGTTACGACTATCTAGAGAAGTCGCAGTGCTTTTTTATAGAGTTTTTATATTTCCTAATAATACCCCTAATTATATGCTTCTTTTAGAGACGGGGGATTCTTTTTTACAAGAATATACGTTGAAACTTCATTTTGATTGCATACTTAAAGAGCTAAACATGACTGGAGAATACGTTACCAAAATTTATTGCATTAGAAATAATAAAAAAACAATAGCTTCTGGTTTAAAGATTGGTTGGTGTTAGTTTTAAAGTTTAATGTCCATGTAAATTTAGCGCCAGATAAATATCAAATTGGAGATGCGAGAGGGAGAGACGTTTGGGAAAAATGTGAGACAAATACAGAGGGAATTTTATTTTGAAAGCGGGGGTTTGATTGTAATATACTAAATATGAATCCTGGGGTAAATAGTTGTCTTACGTAGGCAAATAAATTATCGTTAATTAAATGGGTTATGAAAGCATGTAGACTAATCGATCTTAATTGTAAGTCGTGGGTCAGAGATGTAAATTTGCACTGTTTCTTATGCACTGTTTCTAATTTGATAAATATCAAATTGGAGATGCGAGAGGGAGAGACGTTTGGGAAAAATGTGAGACAAATACAGAGGGAATTTTATTTTGAAAGCGGGGGTTTGATTGTAATATACTAAATATGAATCCTGGGGTAAATAGTTGTCTTACGTAGGCAAATAAATTATCGTTAATTAAATGGGTTATGAAAGCATGTAGACTAATCGATCTTAATTGTAAGTCGTGGGTCAGAGATGTAAATTTGCACTGTTTCTTATGTAATACATAAGAAGAAGAACACAGTATTTTTCACTTTGTTTCTCGATGCCCTGTCTTTTCCGAGTGAAGTCGCTGGCTAGGATCAATTGAGCTAACCCACCGGGTTGGTCTAGTGGTGAACGCGTCTTCGCAAATCAGCTGATTTCGAAGTGGAGAGTTCCAACGTTCAGATCCTAGTAAAGGCAGTTACTTTTATACGGATTTGAATACTAGATCGTGGATATCGGTGTTCTTTGGTGGTTGGGTTTCAATTAACCTCACATCTCAGAAATGGTCGACCTGAGACTACACTTCATTTACACTCATACATATCATCCTCATTAATCCTCTGAAGTAATACCTAACGGTGATTCCGGGAGGCTAAACTCAAAAAAGGATCAATCGAGCTGTCACGTAATGTATTTATAAATGTTTTGAATGGAAAGGACTGAGATAAGCCGGCAGCCTATTTTAGAGATGCGTGGCTTTATAGATAGGAACTATTTTGGGAGTTCAATGATTAACTGTTTAGGATTTCTACTGAAAATAATTTTAAGTTTATGTACGGCGGTGTAGCAGAGTTTCATATTTTTATTTTCAATATTAATGTCGATGTTTCACGTTGCTTTCTACTTGAGTTCCAGTTGTTTTAAATTAAAGTGGATGAACTTGAATTTACTAAAGATATATATTATCTTTTAACGATTAAAAAGGAAATATAATTGGTATACTATAAATGAAAAGTAAAAGTAAATGTAGTTTCCCCAAGAAAAAATTTATCCCAATTTTAAAATTGTCTATAAAAAATTAAAAGATCCAAATAGTATACGATTCTTTAACCTTGCTTTAAAGAATTGAAATTTAAAAAAAAAAACGTAATCATTTTGATATAAATATGGAAATTGATGAATTTATAGAAAAGATGGAATTGTTATATGAAAAATCTTTCAATAGGTTGAATATTTCAACACCAAAAGTACAAGACGAGTAAATTATTGTTTCATTTTATTTTTATTTTTTTATATTTTAGAATGTCTATTAAAATTGATTTAGCAATTGAATTGCACAAACCAGCTAAACGTAATTATCCTACTAGAAAGACGGAATTAAAGGGTCTAGACAACCTAGTACAAGCAAATATAGTTGAAATGATTCCTTATTCGCGATCGCATAAAGGTTATAAATATTTATTGACCATCATCGATTGTTTTACTAAATTTTCATACGGTGTGCCGTTAAAGAACAAGACCGATAAAGAGGTCGCGTTTGCTTTGGAACCGATATTGAAAAGACATAAAATGAAACATTTTCAAACAGATCAGGGAAAGGAATTTTACAATCCACATGTGAAGGCCTTGTTGAAAAATTTCAACATAAATCATTATTCCACCCATTCAGATAAAAAGGCCGCCATTATTGAACGTTTCAATAGAACGTTGAAAACAAAAATGTGGACTAAATTTACAGAATACGGCAACTATAAATGGATTGATATTTTGCAAACACTTTTAGACGAATACAATAATTCTATACATTCGGCTACATTATTTAAACCTAAAGATGTAAACAAGACGAACGAAGCGCAAGTTTTGGCAAATTTAAATAAAAAATACGATAGAAAAAAGTTGTAAAAATTAAATTTAGTGTAGGCGACAGTGTTCGTATAAGTAAATATAAAAAAGTATTTGAAAAGGGCTATCTACCGAATTGGACGAATGAAATATTTAAAATACACACTGTTCATATTGAATCCAATCCTGTTACCTATGAATTTTACCTTCATTTTGTATCATTTTCAAATTTTTTGGATCTTTTTCCCTCATAAACATATTTTTTGAAATATTCGTATTTATTACATAAATCAACGAGAAACTTTTCAACTACCTTATCATCATCTGTAGTGGCTCTGTATAATTTTGATTCGACAATACAACGGTTTTCGTCAATAATAACATAGCAATATCCAGATGGTTTATGGGTATGTGTTTTTGTAGTATTACTAATACCCGGTTCGGGGTTTGCAATATGGTTTGGAATTATAAACGATTCGAAATCTGCATATATAGCAAACGACACGGGTAATGTTGAAGAATAGTCTTTAAACGATACTACATTTCCTCGTCTACGATTCTCTCCTACACCAATCCATTCCTTTGGCATTGTAATTCTCTGAACCTTTCCTTGTTTACAATCTTAATATTTTATTCATAACCCATCCACTTCCCATTTGAATAAATCTTTCAAAAGATTCGTTAATTTTTTCATAGGCTTCTAAATACTGTTCATTCAAGTCTGTTGGATTTTCACATACATTTAAAGCAAATCGAGTGCTGCTATGTAAATTAACTTTACAAAAATCACATTTATCACCCATACATTTTTCCAACTCTAAAAACGACTATATAATGTTTAATAGTGTCTCCTTTATATTTTTCAACATGTAATCTTATAGCGTTAAATACCATATCTTTCTTAACCATTAAAAATTCATAAATATCTACAAAATTGTCTTCACTAACATTCCACGAGTGTTTTAGTAAAGAACCATCTAATGCTTTGTTTTTTGTAACTGGTATTTGAATATGCAACCTTAATTCAGAAACAGATATTTCTTTATTTAGTTTGTGTTTCAATTCAAAATATTGTTCAAATAAATCACCAAAAGCGCTTTCAATAGACAACTTATTTTCCACGAAAAAGTTTACTTTTTCCAATTTGATTGATTTATAAAGATTTTTTCCATATGAAGTAAATAAATCTTTATTATATTCACACATTAATTGCATAGTAAATGGATTAGAAGTATATTTTTTATATAATTGTTCAATATCACCATTTATATTGTGTAAAAATATAATTAAATCATACTTGTTGGACAGATTTTTGTCAAAAAATCAACAAAATACTAATTTACGGCATTGTCAATTCGTTCAAAATTCGTAGTCTTATTATAATGAAAATAATTTTAATAATGATGTGTTATTGTTGTTATGCTGGCACTATCCCACTTTCGCTGAAAGTAGTGATGTCCGATTTTAAAAATCTTAAATTTTTTAAAACTGTTTTTAAAACTGTTAAATGAGCACATTTTCATTTTATTTCAGCACCAATTTCAAAAAATGTTGTGAAAAGAGCGTAACTCGAGAACGGGTGGACTTGGGTGGATGAAACTACCGGAAATCGATTCAAAAAACTGGAAAGTACCTTTTAAGCCTTTCAGAATCTCGTTAAAAATGGGCTAGTACGCACCGTTTTCGAGATACGCCCTTTTTTAAAATTTGACAGAATCCTTAAAGATACTTTATACTTAATAATTTACTGATATACTGGATCAATCTTCTTTAATGTATTTAAATAAGTTACATACATACTGGACCAATTTATTGAAATCGATTTATCGAAGAAGAACAGAGTCGTGTTTTGGTGTGCTTTTTGTGTAGATAGATGCTTGCGTGGTGAGAATTTAACTGAAAAGTGGCGGTGCTCTCCGTGAAAAGAGACCTTACATACGGGGTCAATATTCTTTAATGTATTTGAATAAGTTACGCACATTCACGGCCAGGGGGACTCGACGCAGCACTAGTTCGAACTGGCCGTGAATGTGCGGTTTCTATACTACTGCTATCGAGGATTTTCTTAGCGAAACCAGGGTGGTTCGGCAACTGGGTAGGAAGGAGGTTCCAAAATGTCAGTGGGTTTTGGAGACCTCGCCAAAGATCTGGCAGGTCTTGGTGGCCGGTGGTCGTTTTTTTTGGGGTGGATCTCATATAGGGTAGTCGACAATGTAGAAGCCCCCGATGCTTTATGTGTCAGGGTTTTGGTCACACCTCTCTCCGCTTCACAGAACAGTCGGAGATGTGTGGTTACTGTGCCATTCCTAGGAACAGGGAAGCCAATTGCCATGCCAAGACTGCGCCTGTAAAGTGCGCCGCCTGTGCCTTGGTGAAAGGCTTCGATGCTGGACACCGGGTCAGTGCATGAAATTGCTCGGGAGAGGGCTGTAAAAAATATAGCATATGACGACGCGTGAATTGGGAGAAGCTTTTTTAGGACAGTCGCCATATGTCGAACGCTTTCGTCTGGGACAGTTAAACCTGCATCATTCCCGTGCGGCCACCAATGAAGCCATGAGGCCCCTTGAGCAGTACAACCTGGAGGTTCTCTTGGTCCAGGAGCCGTACACGGTCAGAGATAGGGTGGTCAGCTTCCACGGGGTGAATGTTATTCATTCTCATGGGGTACGACCGCTCTCTGCGATCTTGGTCGTTTCAGACTCGTTGGGTGTCTTCTGGATGCCCATTGGTCTGATGAGCAATTCACCGTCATGCGAATCAGGAGGGGTACCCTCGATTTCGTACTGGTCTGGGAATACTTCCAGCTTGGATGGAGTATCGATGACTTGCTGGCGAAGATGGGTAATATTCTGGACGGTCTTTCGGACACCAGAGTGCTGATTGCTCTTGACGCTAACGCTAAGTCTTCCGGCTGAGGATCACTATTCATTGACCCCCAAAGGCGCTGGTCTCAAATAGCTCGTGGAAGCCAGAAACCTCTACTTGATTAACGAGGCAGAAACCGCCGACTTTCTCTTGCGATCTGGGGGAAAGTTACGTCGACGTCACCTCGGTGACGGGCGATCTGTTTAGGAGTACAAGTAGTTGGACTGTCTGACCCGAGACCAGTGTGAGCGATCATAGGCTTATAACCTAGAAGGTTGCTTATGGAGGAGGTCTAAGTGCTCCAGATTCGGGTTACTGTAACCTAGGGGACTGGAACAGGCCAAGCTGCGGCGCGAGCCTGCAGCTGCACATTACAGGAGTTGGAATGACGCATGGAACACAGGAAGAAGGTGGAATTGTGGCTGAAAAATTCGGCCGGGCCATCAAGACTGGTTGCGGCAGGGTCCTACGGCTGCCTAGGCCAATGAACGGATCTCTGTTCGGTGACCAGTCCGCTGATCTACGAGTGCCCGGAGCCGTCATGACCTCCGCTTCCGAAGGACGGTTTGTTAGTTGTAGGCGGAAACTCCGGAAAAAGTAGTGGTCCTCTGACCTTAGTGTGCTGCACGCAAGAGTTAGATCCGCGAGGAAGTAGTATCAGCGTCGCCCCTTAACATGCGCGAGTTGCAGCGCAATCCCTGGCAGCTGGCGAAGTCATGTTACCGGCCAAAGCCATTGTACGTACTATCCATTGTTCGAAGCGGGTTTGGTGGTCGAGAGTACACTTTAACATCTGTGGCGAATTACCGGGTGTTTCTGGATACTCTGTTTCTAGGCGTGGCAGGGAATTCCTGTCTTTTGACAATATAAGTTTTATATTTATTGACAAGTATATTTTAATATAGATGGGTTGCGCCTACACAATTTTAGTTAATAGGGTGATTCAAAAAAACGGGAAATTTAAAAAATTAAATAACGTTAATGAAAATTTTTTTTAGAAAATGAATTTTATTTCATGTAATTGTACAATGTTGCCATTTTAGGATAGATACATTTTAGTTTATTTTTTAAAGATGACATCTTGCAGACCTCCTGTTCTACGTAAACACTCACGAAGTCTCTTAGTTAAATTGTTCATGGTTTGACGTAACATCTCAACTGGAATTTCCGCAATTGCTTCTCGGATATTTGCCTTCAGTTCTTCCGTTGTAGCAGGTCTACTGTGGAACGCTTTGCTTTTAAGGTGACCCCACAAAAAGTAATCGCAAGCTTAGAGATCAGGCGATCTGGGAGGCCATCTAATGTCACCATTTCGTGAAATGACACGTTGTCCAAACAATCGGCGCGTACAGCTGCCATCGATATTTGTGCAGTATGTGACGTTGCTCCGTCTTGTTGAAACCAGGCTGTGTTAAGAATCGGTGGAAATCTCTTTTGTTGTTCCACAACAAAGGTTTCAAGCACGGATACTTAATGAGCCGACGTCACTGTAATCGCAAGACTGTTGTCATCCTCAAAAAAATAAGGGCCTATAACACCGTAAGATGACATAGCACACCACACGGTCACTTTCTGGCTGTGCAACGGACGCTGGTGTAGCTGCGTAGGATTAACTTGTGTCCGGTATTTGAAATTTTGCTTGATAACAAATCCACTGAGGTGGAAATGCGCTTCGTCTGACATCCACAGTTCGTGAACAAACTCTTCGTTATCATTTATCTTCTGAAGCATTACATTACAGAATTGTATTTGCACAACTGCATCGTTCGGTTTCAGTTCCTGGACGATCTGCCACTTGTATGGATGGTATTGCAAGTCCTTCACTAACATTCTTCGAACACTTAAACTATGCAATTGTAAAGATGCTGAGAGACGACGGATTGACCGATGTGGACTTCGTGTGACAGCATCTTGTAAAGCTTGAACATTCTGTGGTGTACGGACGGTTTGCTTACTGCCTGGAGGTTTCTTTTTCATTGCCGAACCAGTTTCCTCAAAATTAGATATCCATGTTTTAATTGCATGTGCTGATGGAACACGGTTGTGCCGTCCCAGATTAAAATGACGGCGAAATTCTCTAAGCGCTCCCTCCACACTGTCATTGTTTTTGTAAAACGCTTTGATAGCAAATGCATGTTGCGCACCACTCCAAGGATCCATGACAACTAAATGGCAGGTTAGGTTAGAGAGGCTGGCGCCACTTATCAAGTGGTACCAATGGCCCACGGCTACCAACACAATTTAAAAAAATTCCCGTTTCTTTGAATCACCTATATATGACAAGTGAACGGTAGGACACAAAAGCGAGCGGTGTATTGCATCACACTTATTCCTTTCATGCTGTTAGGTTCGCTCTAGGAGCTGGATAGAAGACTGGTCGCTTAAACTGTTCGAGGCTCTGTAGCCGTTCGTGGCACAAACATTTGGTCTTATGCTTTAAGGCGACCGAATGGGGTGGAGGCAGAAGTAATACTAGTAAACTAACGTACCAAATAGTTAAATAAACGATAAAAAAATTACAATTGCCCGTTTTAGCATACCTTTTAAATTTAATGTATTTTGCTGCAATAACTTCACTCAATTAATTTAAAATTGGATACCGTAATATCACTGTTTAACCATCACTGTTAGAGAATTAACTGTGAATTAAATTTTCCTGGACCAGTTTTTTATCAAAATTTATCAAATTTCATTGAATGAAATTAATTTCACTCAAATTTGTCCTTTTGATTAAGATGTCTCGGTTTTTTCCAAAACTTCTTTCCAGACTTTTTTTTGCGCGTGACCGATTTCCATTGTCATTATAGGTTACATATACGTAAACATTTTATCGGTGTGGACAATGGATCGAGATTCTTTCCTTGAATTATTAAAAAAAATATAAAAAAACTACGCGGTGTTCTGCTAGGAGAGATTGTTTTGTTTATGGTTTATTCTAACTACATCTAATCGCTTTTAAATCTTTGTCTTGCAGTTTCTGTTTCCTAAAATAGTCCTTTGTATTAAATTCGTTTTTTTGTGAATTGGAAATCAAAATTTGGATTTATAAAGTTGAGATAAATATTTCTAGTAGCTGCCGCATTAAAATTATTTAAACCGATTACGTTTATACGCGTTAATAATTTTTATAGTGAAATAAAAGAAGCTGAATTTTTTTCTTTTCTCGTCTAAAGTCATAATACTTTTCAAACCGTTAACGAATAATTTCGTAGCTTCGGAAGCTCCTTCCAATTTTCTTTTGATCGATTAAAAATACCCGTCTCCGTGCTTCCTCGTCCGTAAAGATTATAAACTTTATAATATTTCCTTATATCACCCTCAGCTATTTTATTCTTTTCAGTTCGAACGTAGTTAAAACACTAGATTTTTAATATGAAATGTAGTAAAGTTCATAAATTAAAACGATTACACATATCACCTTAAAAAGTTTAGACTGAATCGGTGATGGGAGCAGATTATGGATTTAGTATCACTTATTAACACATTGTATACTATTTAAGAGTAAAATAGAACTACTAATCTATTAACCAATATTTTAGTAAAACTTGATCTTTAGTATTCAACAAATATACGGTACATTATTTTGTATTACGAAAAACTTCAGTCGTAAAACAAAGGGATAGATCGACTTAGAAATAGTAAAATAAAATAACTAGCATAACGATGAGTACGTTAACAATTTTATGTTTTTAATTGTATCATTTGGCTTTATCTAAACACGAATTTTTTTTAATATTTTTGTAATTTGTGCTGTTGAATGTTGATTTATCGTGCTTGTACGATGTAACAGATTTTATGTGACAGGTTATTTCGTGTCAAAAAACAGATATCTCTTTGTCAGTAAGGGTCGAAGAGCGGAGTTTCGAAACCAAGGAGTAGCACAACTTACAAGTGTGTAACGGCCTGTATATGGAATTTATTTTAGCGCAGTTCTCTCTCAAATTTACTCGATCGCAAGGGTACATTACTTTTGCCCGATTCGTTGGCAAATTTAGTGGACAAAACCGTCTCTTATATTTCATTTATAACTGCGCAGATTAATTTTTAATCTAAAATAACATTGAAAAATCTTATTCGATATAATCAAACTGTTTGATTACATCAATCTGTAGAACATCATGTTAATCTACATGTTTTTTAATAAATTAAAAATTCTTACTTTTCCTTCCGTTTATATTTACGAATGATAATTTTATTTTACTAATTCAATAAAATGATTGACCTTCTACAGATCTTCTAACAAATTTATTTGAAATTAAATAAGATTTCCTATTTTAAAAACAAAATATTACTCTACCGATAAGTTTTCAAATAATACTGATTAAATAATCCGAAATTTTCTGCATCTCGTTTACGCGTATAAATTGTACGTATTTATATCCTTTTCAATTAACACTTTTCAAATTTTTATCTTATTCTGCGGTAATTATACAGAGTAATCTATAATCTCTACAGGGCAAACATGTGTGTGTACATTTATGTTATCTAGCTAGACAACGAATTTATTATTATTTGATGTGGAAAAAAGTGTTTTTGTTTTTTTTTTATAATTTTTTACGAAATAGTTACCTTATCGAGCACTTTTTTCTGTATAAAAAATCAATGAAATTAAATCGCAGTAAGTTGAGGTAACGTAAGCGTTGACGTTTGCCCCCGCTAAGTTTTAATAATTTCATTGTAATTGCTATCGATAATTACTTTTTACGAGTTCACTTTTTACATTCATCCTTTGTGAAAAAACATCAAACATTATTTTTCAACGATGTGAGTCAGAACTGTTAAAATTAAGTAAAAATAATTATAAAAAATATTAAAATTCTAAGATCGTTGTAGACTAATGTTTATAAATTATAACATGTTTTCTGCTATTCTGTAATTTTTTCTCTGAAACCCAGTCTGACTAAAAGAAAAAAATAAATACGAAAATAGTATTTCCTATGGGAAGAGTGGAGTACAGGAGAAAATAGACTGAGACATACTTCAGTGCTGCATCCAGGTAAGGATAATAATAAAACAGATATTTTGTTAAAGCCTTTTTGATTTGAGATCGAATAAACCGACAGACGGACGGATTATTAAATATCCTAAAACTAATTAAAATTACGTATGCCATATGTTATCACAATCTTCGGTGTTGCGTTGTATTACGAAAAAAATGATGACCGGTGATGTTTATTACCGGCCACTATTCCTTTCATGGACTGCGATCGAGCGAAAGCTATAGCACTGAATTTTGATTTTATAGCACCGTATAATTACCAAAGCCTAATTTCTTCTCACGAACGTATTTTTCATATTTTCTCAAATAGTGACTTCCAAGAAAACTTTTTATGAGAGTTTTATTAGCATTTTTATAGATTTATGTATATTAGATTCTAATAATTATTTACGGATCGGGTTAAAAATCAATTTATATACTCGTGGACACGAAAATATATTTCCAGTCCTATGAATAATGAAATCCGTTAAAGAGAGGAAAGCGGAATGAAAAATTTACATACGGTGTTCTAGTTTTTTGTGTCTAAGGGACATCAGCTTACAAAATATATTTGCTGGCCCGACGTTGTTAGACGTTCGATAAAGGGTTAAAAATATTCTATAATAATCGGAGCCGTTTTGTTATATTTTACGAAATAATTTACGTTAACTTTAAGTCTACTACATTTATTCTTAAAACAAAACCGTGTAGTTAAATTTCGATCGATATAATAAAGGATTTAAAACCGATTAGGTCGATTTTTCAGATGCGAAAGTTATTTACTTTTATTAGAGTTTCAATTCTTACGCGATCGCTTAGTTACACAAGATATTATAAACGACATCTACCGGGAGCTCATAAAGTCAATATTTCAGACGAGTCAGCTGATTATGAGCTCCGTTGACGCGGAACTTTTTGCGTTCCGAAGTAATTTGGGTGTAAAAAAGTTATTTATCCTTTATAAAAGATTTTCAATTTTTTCAGAGAAGCAGAATAAGTAGGCTTTTGTTAAGCTTTTCTTTCATCTGTCTATCTAATTTTTATCCTATAGGTAGACCTATTTCAAAGACTTCCGGATTATCACATCACTCATTCGCTCGCTCGAATTTTCTTTATAAAGGAAAAAAAAATGTTTAACGCAAAAATTTTCCTTGTAAACTTTCCGAATTATTTATGCGTTTTATTATCCCTGGAATCGGCTTCAAGCGAAAAACTATAGCGTACCAGAACTTAAACAATTTTTTTTGTGTTAAATCGAGTTTTAATCGTTATTGTAGTACAATTTTAATTCAAAACATAACTTGAATAGTAAATTTAATTCTGTAAACACATCTTCATCGGTGTGTTTACTTCGCCACATAATCATGCAGGCTCTCGCATCGTAATAATATTTCACTAACTACTGTATCTAATCAAAGCGGCCGGCCGTATCCTAATATTACTGGCGTAATGGGACGGTTGCGTTCTGTTAATTAACGGGTGCAGATCCCATCCCCGCATCGATAAATTCAGTCGGCTAGCTACAAGCGATGCAGGAAATATTTTGTCGGTCGCTCAAATACTTAAATATTTTTATATACTGATACATTCGTACATTAGAAAGTTAAAATTAATATTTTCTTATATTATTTTTTTGTTTGTTTTACGTTATAAAAATTAATTTTAGAAAATTCAAGAGTTAACGGAAACGTAAATTCACGTTATCGATGGAGGATTAAAAGTATTTTGTCAGAAAGGGCTACGAGCTAGGTCACGAGA
This sequence comes from Lycorma delicatula, assembly GCF_047948215.1. Classification (NCBI taxonomy): domain Eukaryota; kingdom Metazoa; phylum Arthropoda; class Insecta; order Hemiptera; family Fulgoridae; genus Lycorma; species Lycorma delicatula. The sequence goes on from NC_134458.1 coordinate 66,252,904, forward strand.
AACTTTTCCCAAAGTTCAGATTTTTCCGAATTTTAAAATTTTCTTCGATGTAATCCCGTTTTCGATGGATTTTTTTTGAAGAATTGTATAAAAGAACTATTATTTTTTACAAACAAATTTTTTTACATTCGTATCGGATTCCGAGTTTCAGCCCTGTGACTCGACCCCTTTCCTTAACAAAATTCTCGTTTGTTCGGAACGGTAGTATTTTATAATTGTATTACGCATAACAATTTAAAAATTTTAAGTTTAGAATTGTGATCGGAAATGGAGAAGGATATCTTAAAAAAATACAAATTGCAATGAGCGTATGCGATATAATATTATTAAATAAATTAAGATTTGATCATCTTTTACGTTTTCTTATTTGTACATAAAAATGTAGGCAAATTTAAAACATTTCTTTAACACTGTCAGATCTAAAATGATCGCGAGTTTGAACGGAGATTCATAACTGCTGTCATAATTTTTTATTGTTATATATTTTTTAGAAGTTCGGTCGTAATTCTTTTATTGAATCTGAATGTGACTTAATTTATGAAGATCCTTATCTATTTTCATCGGCGCTGTTTGTCTTTAAACAAAAATTGTCCACTTAATTCGCTTTCGATTGAGTATGTTGCCTTCAGATGCCGATAGACGTGAACATATATGACAAAAAAACTACATTAAACTCAATTTTTAAATGTATCATATAAAGTAAGACATATACCTCGAAAAACTAAAATATTTACCGATCACGAGTTCAGAAAAAGAAGTAACAAACAATTTATTTACCCGGATGAGCAGCGATCGAACCTAAGCTCAACTCGCTTGATTTAGTAACCGGAAACATATAAAAGAAATCCCTTTCGGCATGCCGGTAGGCGGAAGTAGATTTCACCGGTGCTAAGTAGGGGATAAAAAAGATTTGCACCTTAAGAAAAACTTCAAATTTACTCGATACGGCAACGGTTGCATGTGAAAAATGTTTCACATGATTAGCATACAAGCCCCATCTTACAATTCCAGCAATATTGTGGTCATCCCTTGCCGTAAGGGTTGGTCATATCAAAAATTATTTCAGACAAAGGTTTTAGGTGATGAGGACTAACGACTACTTTAAACCGATTCGATACTGTGCCTATTGAGGGAGGTATAATTCTTTTTTGTTTCGAAACCCCATTTTTTCAACCCCCTGAGCCAATGGTTGGTGATATAAAAAAAATCTGCGTAGATAAGTTTTAGGTCCTTATCCAAAGAATAATAGGAACTTTAAACTAATTCGATACTTTACTTAATAAGAAAGTTATAGCGATTTCTTTTTCGAAAAAGCCCCATTTCCACCCCCATAGTTTGATTTTGGACTTTAACAAACTCGACCAAGATTTTGGGAGGAGTGATTTTTAAGAAACAATTGAAAAGTGACTGGCGCAAAATTACGGCAGTTATCATGTCCACAAGAAAGTGAAATTTATATAATGTTTATATACACTTTTGAGATGACGGTGGTTTTGGGGTCTGGGGGATGTGAAACGCGAAGATATATCGAAATTTTTCAGAAGTCGAATCATGATACTCATTACAATAGGTAGCTTTTTCTTGAAATCTGCCTAAAAATATCTCTAAATCGTCTACCCACTCTCCGAATTAAAAATAATAATGTCACCCTAAACTTTTATTCCAGTGTGTAAGGATAGACGGATAATAAAATCGTGTTTAAAAAAAACAACGTGATGCTAATGTTAGATTATTTGATACGGATCGAAACGAAATTTATTTTAAATGTTTGAAGGCGTCAAAATATCTTAATTTATTTTTTCGGACGTAAGTCGATTCCTCCCTTTCCGGATACCGAAAAAGCGAACTAGATTTTAATCGATTTAAATTATTGATTTATTTTAAACTTATCGTTTTACCGGCGGGGAAATAGTTCTAAATAGTAATTACATCGTCCGGTTCCAGATTACGTCGTTCGATTCTTACGCGACCTTAAACGTAATAGCGAAACCGTTATTGTTTGTCCTTACAAAAGTGTATTCACGACTGCAATTCCCGAGAAATGTATCTCAGAAGTAAAAACACGCAGACAGTCCTGAGGTAAGCGTCTTTCTCGGTGTAAAATCTAGTTTAACTTCAAAAAAGCATAGTACTGGTAAAAATAGAATGAGTATTTCTTCTTTGAGATCTTTACGCCGTTTGGAATTCTTGCATCGACTCAGCTTCCGTATATCCGTATCAGGTATTTTAAATATCAACCGTTATTATGATTTTAATAATTACTAGTAAACGGTTCGTATAAATATAAAAAAGCAGTTGTATATTATTATTTAATATTCTTTGGTTATCGTCTAGTGCTAAAAACATTATTCATAAAAGCAAAAATCATATACTTGAATTAATTTATTATCTGTAGTTCGATTACGTTTCGGTATTTCTTTTTAAGATTAGCGAGAAAGTACAGCAATAAATCGGCAGTAATTTAATCGGTAAACGGTAAGCTAGAAACGACACGTAGGCTAGCGATAAAATCTCTACTTCTTTTTGACGTAACGGTACACTTTCTTCTAGCTTTAAAAAACATTTTAATTTAGAACAGGCTTTGGCTCTCGGTTTAACAATGCCGTATTTAAAATGAATCATTTAATATACTTTTGTTAGAACTAGCCAGCCGTTTTTCTTTAAAAAATTACTTAAGGGCCTCTTAACGGCTAAAATTACCCTCCATCGGGAATCTGACCTTACCACGTACGGTGTAGTTCAGTTGGACTCTTCCATGCGCTACACAAATCCGTGAACGAGCAGCGGTTTTGCTTAAAACTGACAAGCCCGAGTCTCACACTAGGTGGTTATTTGATATCCATCAGGAAAACTTTTGAAAACGAGTGATCGCAGGAGAGAAGGTGATTCTTAATCACTATTGTTAGAATCATGAATCGAAGAAAGACAAATCGCATCTGTTTGACCATCCCTAAACTTTTCGTGTATATCCTGAAGCTACGTTTTAGAGGAAAAAAGGTAGCTTTTGTAAGTTTTTCTAAATTTTAGTAGTAAAACACAATTTTCAGTGGTATTTATATCTTTGATAAAAAAAATCACAAAAAATTATATTTTCAACAAAGTCTAATTTCTTTCAAAATAGAGCACCCTCTCCCTATCCCATCATTCGAATTAAAAAAAAAAATCTCCATAATATATCGGTTGCTACTGGAAACTTCACAATCAGGTTAAATCGTCGCTGTAATTTAATAGAGGTACAAAACATGAACGCATACTTGCGGTCGCATCCCAGTGACGCCGATAAATAAATAATTAGAGAAGGGGGTTCGTTTTATTTCAATAACAGGTCTTTTTCTCTGTTATATATGGTAACAGTGGAAAAAGAAAATAATATTAGCAAATTATTACATTTTCTGTGATCGTCAAGAATGGCCTTGACAACAGACACATATAAAAACGCACATATTTGTCACATAAATTTAAAAAAGGGCGATGTTTTCAGAAAACTAAAATTTAGGTTGTTAACCTATAGAAAATAAAACCACTCGACATTTTGCCCAGAGTAAAATAGAAATCAGGAAAACCCAGCTTTCTTTTTGTCGCATATAATCGATGAATTTTAAATTATTAGCCCATTTTTAAAAAAAAATAATAAGGTGTTAATCGTAACAACTTCTAACCCTTATATAACTTAGGTAATGGATTATAAAGTATAGTATAGCAAGTATTCGTAATATACAAGGTAACAATTACGAGATATCACGACCGTCTCCTCGAGGGTGTACACCGGTATGAGCGGTCGATTAACCGAAAAATAGATCGACTCTTCAAAATTAAAACGACCTCATTCACATTCGCGGTTTCTACTGTCAGCATAATGATCTCCCATTTATGTTTTAAAGTTGTTATCGTCGATATGCTCGTAATCGGACTTTATGAACCCTTATCTTCTAAAACCTTTTACTTATTTTGAACGGTCTCAGTATTTGAGAACGGTTATGATAATCTTCTCGGTCTGCTGATATTTTTAAAGCCGAATGTGATTTCCGATTACAAAAAATATCAGTTTGGCATAAATATTCTGTTTATTCGACAGCTCACTGTTATCGTTAAGCGAATTAAATGTGTTTCCGTAAAGAAGCGATCCGCATTTTACGTAGGCTAGATCGGATCTGGCGCATGTACAATATCGGTAGGGGTGTTGACGTCACGGTACAGTCAGTGTCTTGTTTCTATTCTCGTCTAGGCTAACGGTTTTTTTATTTACTCCTTTTCTTTTAGTTAACCTAATACATTTATGAATCTACGTGTTTATATGTACCGCTTTAATGACAGTTACTTCAAAACGTCCATTTTTTTATTCGTATTTATCGATTACGCTCGTAACAACGAATTCGGATCTGTCCTCTTAAGAAATATAATGACGTTATACGCAGTAGGACACGGTTCACCCGTTCCCGTTCACGGTTTTTGCCGGATTCCATGTTTTACGGGCTGCCGTTTACGTCTTTATAACGGTATAATATTATTTATCGTTGAAAAATATAATGAATTCGCCGAGTGTTTAATTTTTATAACGACTTTATTTGCATTATAACATCATGATCGAAATTTATTTGACCTCATTTAGAGGATCTAATGTTGTTTAAAATGTAAGTAGCCGTTCGTCGTAACGAGATGAGACTCCTGATAACACATGACCTCAAACCGAAACAAAAATAGGATATGCTTTCAGCAAGTTTTTAAATTCTATGCTCTCATAACAGCGATATTCATTAAAATATCGGTAAGCTATTTATTTTAGGGTCTTGTTCGTATATCCTTCTCAACGAACTCTGCCTTCAACTATTTACTCGTTCGCATACTTTCAGTACTAACATCGTTCGAATTTCTTTAGGAATTCTTTTTGTAGCGCTTTCCTGGTTAGAATCTTTTCCTATTACAATATAAATACGAGTGATATACGTTTATGGATCTCCGTTAATCTAATCTTCGGAATGTCGACACTAAGCGATTTTTTTTTATTATTAAGATATGGCCTTACTTCCTTTACCTCGCCGATATGTTTGAATAGCGGTCCTCGGAAAAATTTGAAAAAACTTATTTTATATTACATTTTTAATCGTCCTAAATTATAGGAAAATACTTCTAGTTTTAAGGCGTGAAACAGTCGGCTCTGCGTATTTGATTATATCGGCCCTCCGAAGAGAATTTCGATTTATTTGTAGAACGAAACATCTCGATTGTTTTCTAACAGAGAACGGCGCAAACGTATAACGATTTTCTAGTTAAACCTATAAAGTATAAATATATAAAAAATTAAATTGTCGGCGAACGTTCCTTTGTAATCAAGTTTAGTTTTCGATAATCTTAATAGTTCTTAATTTATTTGGCTTGATTTACCTTACTTTATTGAATTTGTTTATTTTTAATTTCGAGGTATAGTTTTACCAACATTGAAGGTTTTTTGTTACTACCTGAGCCGTTCTAAAGGGCCTTCACGATTCAGAGAACAATGACTAGTTTTACGGTCGCCGGAAGACTAAAGAGAGAATCTCTTCACCGCCACGATTCGACCGCCGATCGGTCTGTTTTCAAGCCGGAATCGGATGTATCGCTCGGTATCACGGGAATACTTCTTTCGGTAACCGGTCTGAAGAAGCTTAGATGATTCTGCCGACAACCCTTTATTTCATAGAAACTACTTTTTTACGTCCTCTTATCGCATCGTATATCCGGTTGCAGCAGTAGTTTTGAAGTCGCTGATAAAGATCCGTTACGTGTAATACTTAGACTGTTTTTCGAACTTAAGAGAAAAGTCGTACAGAAAAAAATACGACTAATAATAAGTACAATTTCTTTCGGGAGAAAGAAATCTTTCTTGTCGAGAATTTGGTGTCGATGATCGGGCGATATCGTCGGTATGAGAAAACGATATTTAAAAGTCTCAATAATGTTTGCTTTTCGTAGCGGTATAATTAAACAGATAGTTACGCATCGTAAAAATAAGATTATTACACGGGTTGTTCGACATTTCTTACCTAGGGTAGCGCCGTTTTAGGTTATAGATTTTTCAATAATCTGTTAAAAAAATTTGTCGTTCTACAATCAATTCGATCCGACTTAAAAAAAATATTTACTTATTACCAGAGAGTTTTCCTGAAAACGTTTTTCGCTTTATTGTAGTCAGTAATTTAAAATGATAATAAAAGAGAGCTTAACAGACAACATCCGAGATACCAAAGGTATCTCCAGTGAATTTACACCTTATACGACCTCTTTGTATTTTATTATTCAAACAGCTGTTACTACGCGGTTTACAGATTTTTTGTCTGCCATTAAAACAATGTTATTTTAATGAACGGTTTAGGCCGAATATAATCCGCTTATTTCCTTTCAACAGTCTTAGTTTTTTATTTTATTTTTTTGGACTTACGTACTCCCCTTATTTTTTATTTAAAGTAAGAGAAAATAAATGGCAAGCGCATACAAATCTCAATCTTATTGTTTTTTTAAAGAACAAGATTTTTTAAGCCGCCCTATCGAATGGAACTGTAGGCTACGGAGACACCTTGTGAGTTGCGGAACGCAATCCACAATTCCGTTCGTAAACAAAAATAAATATATAACCGACATTAAGCAAACAAATACACGCAAAATAATAAGAAATATCCAGCAGCAAGGGACTGTTGTCCAGGTTCTGCGATTAATAGGAGGAGATTTATCCCCCCTTATCGTTATATTCCGCTCAGAGTCGTGAACCTGTGGGTTTCTCGAAATTATCCAGTCCATTACGATTTGGAATAAGTTTTATTTATAATAACACTTTGTAATTTCTTTATCGTAAAAAAATTTCACAGGGCTATCATCTGTAAATTTGACGGTGTACGAATCTTGCTTCACATCGGTCGATCAGATGATACATCGTATCTTAAGTGCCGGATACATTAAGAAATAAAACAGTTGTCTTTATAGGATAGATAGTTGCTTATTTACTTAGATTATATTTTATATTAATTATCGATGATCACACAATAATTTAGATTTGTTTATATGAATATTCGCATAATTTATAATAATTACTTATATATTTACATACTTTGATTTATAGCTCAAAATTTACTTATTAAGATTTATAAAAAAATAATAAAATTGTGCAATGTATTCTTAGATAATTAATATTGTAAAACAGAAGTATCTATGGGCGTTACAAAAGTAATTAGATAAAATAAGAAATTAGTATGATAATAATCGAACATACTGCCCGCCAAAAAATCAAATGAATGTTTATTAATATAATAATAAATAATAGTAATAGTTGAACACATGTACACAAGTAATTTTTTAGCAGTAACTTCTGTATTAATAAAGCATTTAATAAATAAATCTTGAACTGGATAAATGCTTAGAATAATTTTAAATTAATTTTATCTTGAATTAATCGGGTGTGTATAATAAGTAAATCTTGAATGAACATCCATCAATAATATTGACATATTGTAATAATAAACGTAATTTGTATATTGTCCTACTTCTCATTTTTACATCTACGACACACGTACTAAATCGTTTGATCCTATTAATAATGTTTTTACTATCAACTGGTGTTTCCACTGTAAGGGAGTGTTTTCATCTGATATTAAAACTAAATCTTCACATATATTTCTCTTACAATTTTGCCATTTATTTACGTTGTTGTAACCGATTTAAATAACGTTTAGACCTTTTATTCGAAGTAACTTATGTAAATTTTTTTATTAGTTGACGTCGGCCTAAATGATTAATAGAAGTTTCAGTGATATAGGTCAGTAATCGTAGTGAGAGCAGATCCGATAAGAAAGTGTCCGGGGGTCATTGGTTGTGGATTTTTCGAATCAAAGTACAGTCTGTAATGGGCGTGAGATTTTGAACGGCTTTAATCTGTGCGAGTACGGTATATAATGCCTCAAAGTTAAGAACAGTTTGTCCCACGACCCGACGAAGATGATATTTAACACTATTTATGCCGCTTTACCATAGTCCACCGAAGTGTGGGGGTGAATAACCAATCTATTTATTCCTTGAGAAATGGTAAAATTCTGAACATCGTTTTGGAATTCCCTTGACTAAAGTATTGAAAATAATTCACGTTGAATATCGGTTGCGGCTTTAAAGTTTGTTCCATTATCAGAAACATTTGTTTCAGTATACCCCTACGTGAAATAAATCGCCTCAGTGCGGCGATGAATTCTTCCGAAGTTAAATTACAAAAAGGTTTAAATGTATAAGCTTAGATGAAAGGCGTACAGATAAATATATATATATAAGTTTCTGATATGGTCCTTGATGTCTGCCCCCCCATGCCGAATTATTAATGGAGTGATTCGAACAGCTAGTTATCGATCAATAGTTTAACCTTTTAGCAATAAAGCGAAAGCGTTTAATACATTTTTGAATAATGGATCGTATAGTGATTTTCCCATTGACGATCTGTTATTTTTTACGTAGAGAATTGTGAACCGATTAAACGCTTCCGTGTAGAAGACGTAAATGTTCGATTATTAATATCATCAACTGTATGTTAGGATTCAGAATAAATCTATGTTTATTATTAAACGATAACTTGGAATTCTGAAGGCGAAGCATGCCAGATGAATCTATAAATGGATCGAGAGGAAACAATTTACTTTTTTTATTAATTTGACGCTCACTTTTTATGTCATTAATTTCTATCCTAAAATATCTCGATTGCGATAGTCGTATTATTATATTAAAAGTACTGTTTAATTCCTTAATTATTAACGTACGAATTGTTTTTCAGAAGAGCTTGATTTAGCATAACGAATAAAACAATAGCTAAAAAGTCGAATAAATATAGAAAATGATGAAAGGTTTTCAGCAATATCTTTACGTAATGTAGTAAACACATTAGTAGTAAACGAGAGTTGACTTTCTTTACATTTTTCAATATCCCTTTCAGGTGAAGGAATAAATTCATTAGACAAGACATTATTATTATTAGTACAAAATACTGGATCTTGTAATAACCAAAGGGATCCATGCCACCATAGATTACGATTTTGAAGCCTTTCAGGAAAACAACCTCGAAACAAAATATCAACAGGATTGTCAGATGGATTAATATGATGCCATTTCACATTATAATTAAACCGTTTTATTTCTGAAATTCGATTATCAATAAATAATTTCCAGTTTGGTGATTCATCATAAACCCAATAAAGTGCTTACATAAAATCGGCATATAAATGAATTTCATCTAACTGAGTATTTAAAAACATAACTATTTGATTAGTCAAACGGGTTAGTAGCAAACACGCACATACTTCCAATCTTGTTAGTTAATTCTGTTTGAGTGGTGATAACCTAGACTTTGAACAAAGTAGGTCGGATGAAATTTCTTCATTATAATAAGCTATTCTTCGTAATATATATATATATATTGGTTATGTATATAGGTTGTGTATATATATATATATATATATATATACACACAACCCGCATAACCCTTTAGTGATCCATCTTTGGACATATGAATTAGAAAAGATTTTATAGAATTATTTTTTAATTGCTCTGTTAATAGTAATGTTGTTAATTGGACTCAAATGAATGTATAGATCTCTCTCCATTGGGACAAAAAATTATCAAGTAAGATGTCATCCCAAGGACATTTAATTTGCCGCAATTGTTCCATAAAGTGTTTGCATAAAAATACTACGAGCCCAAATAAGCCTGAAGGATTATACATATCGGAAATGATAGACAGTTCTACGATTACTGTTCTTAGTGCATAATGTCTTAATTCCTTGTCTCCGGAATCTCGCCGTAGAACCTTTTATAGATTGCTATCTTCTGGTGTGACCAAAATTTATCTATAAATTTTCTCTATGTCAGCTGTAAGAACATAGTTATATAATTTAAATCAAAGGGATTATTGAAAAGAGATTTTGCTGAACAATAGGACTTGCTAGTAATGTGTCATCGAGAGATGTTGTTTGAGAATTTAGCGGAGCCATCAAAAAGAACTTGTAATTTGTTCGTTAACCTTGACTCATTAATTACAGAATGATGTAAGTAAAATACAGTTTAATCTGAAATTAATCGATCATGTAAGTTGAGCTCAGACATATGACCTTGCTCCATCGGGTTGGTTTAGTCGTGAACACATCTTCGCAAATCAGCTGATTTCGAAGCCGAGAGTTCTAAGGTTCAAGTCCTAGTGAAAGGCAGTTACTTTTATACGGCTTTGAATACTAGATCGTGGATACCGGTGTTCTTGGTGGTTGGGTTTCAATTAACCACACATCTCAGAAATGGTCGACCTGAAACCGTACAAGATTACACTTCACTTACATATCATCCTCATTCACCCTCAAAGTAATCCTGACAGAGGTTCCGGAGGATAAACAGAAGAAGAAAAAGACATATGACCTAGTTTCAAATATTCGATGGATGAAATCAGTGTGACTCCCTTTGAGAGAAGGGTTACAGTTAAGCTTGCTTTCTAAATTTGAAAATCTTTGTTTCGCAGTGTTTACGGAATTAACCAAATTTGTTTTCATTGTGTAGATCGTCTTGATTTTCCGTTGTTGTTACTTTAAAGTTTCGCAAGTTGTCGGATGATGAATGAGACGTAGGTTTGAAATCTGATTTAATAAATACGTTTTCCAACAATTGTCTTCATTCTTAACGAATTCGTCTAAATTTTGAAATTTAGGAAATCGAATAAAGGTCAATTTTTCCTTCCGTAACCTAGATGTAGTAGGATCTAATTTAGAAGCAAGATATTGTGTTACAATAAATTCAAATGTATAGATACCTCCTTGGAGATAATTTTAAACTGCCTATTGTAACATATTTGCAAATAGTTAATTCGTACTATTCCTCCGTTATAGGAGTATTCTTAACGATTTCAAATGCGTCGAATTCGGTCAATCAATTCTGCCGTTTTCGACAGTACTTATAACTATCATTAATTATTGTGAAACCTGCTGTAAATTTCAGTTCATTGAAAAACACTGAATATCAAAGAACCCTACCGAACTAAAAGGTTTTCATCAACTGAGAATTTTAACTTAGTTTCTAAAAAGGAGCTAGAACGAAAACTGTCACGAAACACCCAACTTTATTGACTTGTGTCTTTTTAACTGCTATAAAAAGACAACTACTAGTGTCTTTTTAATCTTTTCTCTTCCTATTTTTATATTCAGTGGTCTATCTACATTATTTCTACTGCATTTTATTACTTTCGTTTTGTTCTTGTTTATTTCCATACGGTAGTTTTTGCGTAGGACTTCATCCATGCCATTCATTGTTTCTCCTAAGCCTTTATTACTCTCAGCTAGAATTACTATATCATCAGCAAATCGTAACATCCTTTTCTTTTCACCTTGCACTGTTACTCCCGATCTAAATTGTTCTTTAACATCATTAACTGTTAGTTCTCTGTAAAAATAATAAAAAAGTAGCGAGGGTAGGGAACGTCCTTGTCGGTCTCCCTTTTTACTTCCTTGTACGAAGTAAAGGAAGTATTATGATCGCGAAAAATGTCGGTTTTCAGATTTCAACGGAAATATCCATTTTGACCATCCCTGAATCCATTTTCACTAGTTTCGGTGTGACGTCTGTACATTCGTAAGTATGTATCTCGCATAACTCAAAAACGATTAGCCGTAGGATGTTGACATTTTGGATTTAGAACTTTTGTAACATCTAGTTGTGCACCTTCCAATTTGAATGCAATCGAATTAACTAAAAGTGTCCAAAAAAGCCCAAAATCCAAAAAACTTTGGATCTTGGACTTTTTCTTATTGAGAGCTTTTCAATGATGTATCATAACTGGTATTTATTTTCATTGGTTCCAGAGTTATAGCCAAATAAAATTGTAATTAATGAAATATTTGGATCTTACAAGGGGAAGGGCACATCGGTTCGATTCCGATTCCTCTCTTTTTTATTTTTATTTATTTTTTTAAAATTTAAATATACTGATTTATTAAAAATAAAAAAATACGAAAAAATATCAGAATTTATTAATGAAATAAAATTTTATGTACTTTTCGTTTAAAAAAAAAAAAGTGTATGTGTAATTTAATAGGCGTACAAGGAAGTCATGTAGTGTCCACATCAGATTTTTTATTACGACTTCTTTCTTCTGTTCTTCAATTATTACTATTGCAGTTTGCTTCCTGTAAATGTTAGCAATTGTTCTATCTCTATACTTTTACTCTACATTTTTTAAAATGCTGAACATTTTATTCGAGTCTACGTTATCAAATGTCTTTTCTGTCTATAAACGCTATGTATATTGACTTTTTTTTCTTTAATCTTCCTTCTACTATTAATCTGAGCGTTTAAATGGCTTCCCTTGTCCCTATAGTTTTCCTGAAACCAAATTGGTCTTCTCCTAACACTTCTTCCACTCTCCTCTTAATTCTTCTGTACAGAATTCTAGTTAAGATGTTTGATGCGTGAGTATTTCAGATAATTGTTCTCTATCCTTCACATTTATCCATTCCTAATTTCTTTGGTATCATGACAATAATAAATTGTTGTTAAATTTGTTATCTATTGCTTCCTCACCTGCACTGCGCAGTAATTCTGCAGGTATCCCGTCTATCCCAGGAGCTTTTTTGCCATTCAAATCTTTTAATGCTCTGCAAAATTCACATCTCAGTATTGTATCTCCCTTTTTATACTCTTCGAGTTTCTCTTATTCCTTTATAACACCAGTTTCTAATTCATTTCCTCCGTATAACTTTTCACTATATTCCACCCACTTATCGACCTTTCTTTTCGTATTATAAATTGGTGTACCATCTTTATTTAACATATTATTAGATTTTCATTTATGTGCCACAAAAGTTTCCTTAACTTTCCTGTATGCTCCGTCTATTTTACCATCATCATTTTTCTTTCCACTTCTGAACATTTTTCTTTAATCTACTCTTCTTTCGCTAATTTGCACTTCCTGTTTATAGTATTTCTTAACTGTCGATAGTTCCTTTTACCTTCTTCATCATTGCATTCTTAAAATTTCTACTTCTCCCATTCTTCTTTTATATTTTCTACCTTATCGATTTTACTCAGACCTCTTGCGATGTCCTCCTCAAAAATCTTCTTTACCTCCTCTTCCTCAAGCTTCTCTAAATTCCACCGATTCATCTGACACCTTTTCTTCAGGTTTTTAAACGCCAGTCTACATTTCATTATCAGTAAATTATGGTCGCTATCAATGTCTGCTCCAGGATATGCTTTGCAGTCGAGGATTTCTAATTCTTTGTTTAACCATGATATAATCTATCTGATCAAACCGAAAACAGTGGTTCTCTTCATTCAATCTTTTTAGCTTTACAATTATGCAATCAGAAACTACTGACGATACAGTTCTTGGGGCCATTTTTAAATAATATTTCAGGTCAATTATCACGTTAAGGTCTTAAATTAGTTCCATAATTCGTCTCCCAACGTTTTAGTTGAGCGTTAATTTACCTTCGGAACAGAAATCAAGGTAACATTTTTGTACTTGGGAAAAAGCTTATTTTATTTTAAATTTTTGCTTCAAACGACTTCTCGTTCACGCACGCGCGCGCGCGCGCACACACACACATACACACACAACGCAGTTTGCTCTCGAACTCACGTATTATGGGCATTTGAAATCCTCGATTCAATAACGTTCATTAAATCACTTTTTTTTAATGAATTTCAAAAGGAGCTTGTAAAAGCACCATCAGTCAGCCGTTTTCTTTTTTAAGTCATGCGCCTGGCGACACTTGAGCAGTTTAAAAAAGTAATTCAATACCTAATCTAATTAATATTAATTCCACCGTTTTATAGTTACTGTGGGATAAACGTACCACTCGTAAGAAAGAAAGACATGCATCATCTTCTTGGCAAAGCAGTTAAAAAATATTTTTTCTGACAAAAGAATTTTATTTTATTTTATATTCTCGGATAGTTTAACAAGCTCCATTATAAACTTAATTTTTAACTCTGAATACTATAAAATTATGATAATTTGTATCGCCTATAATGCTGGTTCATTCATTTTGTTAATTTCTTTTCGGGTCTCTAAGACTTTACAGTATATTTTTATGTGGTTGATGCAGTCATTCCTATCAAACAGGTATACAATAGTCATCTAATTGTTATACTGTTACAACGGCCGAACCGTTGTTAACTTAAATACGAGTAATAATAGAATTAAAATATATTATTTATAATGCGATTGGTCAAGCTCTATGTACTTAAGCTATTTGCTTCGGAAGGGATCGCGATAATTGTAATTAAACCAAAAAAATATAAATACAATAAATTAATACAATCATATGGAATTTCGGGCCAAACGGCGGTTCTTACAACGGTGTTAAGTCGAAGATATTCACGATGTGTGTTCTTTCTTTTTAGTGAAAACTGGTATTTTATTTTATATCTATGCTATTGTTTTATTGAAAAAATTACAATCTAAAAAATGATCACTGTAAAAAAAAAACTAGATGAAGCTTCCTTAATATATAACACTTCAATAAAAAAGAAATCGGAAAAATCAGAAAAAAAATTAAATAAATAATATGAAATGATCCATGTGATATAAACAAACACTGTTGTTATGTACATGAACGTAATATTTAATTTAAGAACCGGGACTGTAGAGATTACAGTACATAAATTAGTAACTGACAAATCTGATATCTTTTGATAAAAAGCGGTAAAAATAAATTATAATAAAATAAACAAAAATTATGTTTAATCAGATGCTGAATTACACAGCAAGTGTGAATACGTAATACGAACCTAACTTCGGGGGAAACTCAACCACAGAGTAATGATATTTTCCAGGAGGATGTTTTTTAAACCGGGATAACTTTTTTCAAGATTTTAAAACCGAATGTTCATCCTCGAGGAGGAGCGGAAGTTTATAATAGGAAAGCAATCCGAGCTAAAGCGGTGCATTTTCAGACACTGATGTTCTACGTTTAGGATATGATGATCGGTTTCGACGCCGTTTGTTATATTGACAAAATCGAGATATCACACTATTTCGGTATATAATTTTTATCTCGTGTTCAGTTTTTAAAATATAAACGGGCGGCAAGTTTGGAATCATTGATTAACTGATGTTAGTTTTACGTCGCTCCACGTTTGAGGTATCGGATTATCTTCCATATCTTCCTTTAAATCTTAAAAATGTTGTCAGCACAAAATTATTTCATAAGTAATTATGGAATGTATATACGCGTAGTAGTATACGATAACATTAATTATGTATATGAGCTCGAAATAATAGAAGATGAGGAATTTGAATATATGAACGGCTATCTCTCATACGTAATATACACTCGGGACTAAACCGTTTACTTTAAACCGATTTTCTGTCTGAAATAACCGTTTTCTTTTATCGACTGAGCGACGGTCACTTTATATCCATCTCGATAGTGATTCAGATCTCCTTGAACGTCCGTTTCATCGGTAAACGATCTTCTTATTAATAAATGAACCGAAGCGGAACGATCGCTAATATACACCGGAAATAAAAATGAGCCTATTATGGATACATGAGAGTCGCCATCAGTAATTCCTTCGGACAAGCTACTAAAGGTTTTGGGGTGAAAAACCACCCTCTGTTTACTTCTGTACATATGATTTTAACCGCTTTTATAACGCGTCTTTAATGCCAAAAATATCAAGCGATCTTAATTCAGGGTTTACGCAATCCATTGACAAATCATAAAGATAAAATACCATTATGAGACCTCTGTCTGAGGCTTCTGCTATATAGTTTAAAAAATTCATCGACAACACAAACAGTAGTTTAATACTATTCAAAACCAAATCGGTGCCGATTCAGTAACTCATCGTTAAAACAGATACCGATTTACTAGAACCGAAATATGTATAGTAGTTACTAAAATTTTCAAGACAAATTAATTTCTCAAACATGGTACCGCTGATATGTTAAATAAATAATTAATATAATCCACCTTACCGGCACGTTGATACGTTCTCTAGATCTTTCGGATCGGGACAGTCATGACTGTTTATAAATTTTAACTATGATTTTTAAACTTTGACTTAAATACATTAATTTTCACTCTTGATGATGACTTCCAAGTTAGCCGAAAGATCTAGAGAACGTATCAACGTGCCGGTAAGATGGATTATATTAATTAATTTATTTATTTTAAGAAAAACTTTCTCAAAAATTCAAACAAAATTACGGTGTTTTAAACAGTCAAAGAATGTACTATTTTTAAAAGATAAGCTAAAAATGAACGCTTTTTCGAATTGCAGTGACGTTTTAATACGAATGGTGAACTTTAAAGAGGGTTTTACTGTTTTACGGTTCGTTTTAAAATTCACCAATCGAAGGGATACCGATAGACTCAGAAGGTTCTGGTTTTCTGAGGTGTTTCATCGCCACATTTCTATCAAATATTCTTTTAAGATTTTAGCATACTTTTTAAAAATATGATCGAATGAACGTAGAAAATTATTTACCGATATATTTCAGATAAGTACTATAGAATCTCCGTTTCTTCTAAGAGAATTTTAGATTTCTATTTCATAATATTTCAAAAAGTTTAAATCTTACTTCTAGAAATAAATTTGTTTTTCATTGAAAATTAATATTGCTCGTTTGATAACCTAGTAATAAAAACCTTTTATAAACTTGACCGTATTCTTTAAAAAATTCATTCGCTGATGACTTAGACTACCGATGAATTTTTTTGTTCACACAAGGTATTTTGATTTCAACTGTGACCACTCTCTATTGGCCTGAACACTTTAGACTATCATTGACTTTAGACTATCAATGTGATCTTTAGAGGCTGTATTTAAGACTATCTTATTTCTATCGTAACATTTTGGCCCGTATGGAAAACTCGAAATTCATACATCACAGTTTTTATATTACAAAATAAAAAAACATTAAAAGTAAACAAATTTCGTATATTTATAAATTAGCCTGAATACGTTTGTGCCCTGTTATAATATTCGTACAATCGTTTCCATTAATGTAACGGTAGCATAATTTCATCGGTTATTATCATGGTATCATTGTATCAGTGTTTATGACATTTCATGTCATAAACACTGATACAATCCCCGGATTACGTACCGATCCGAAATATAAAGCGTGCACTCAATTGTTTCGTTACATTTATTTTGATTAAACTATCCGCAAGTGAATGAAACGAAAACCTTTTTCATTAATCGCATGGTTTATAACACAATCAAATGTTTTGTAATTTATTTACATATAATGTTAACTTATAAGAATTAAAATGAACATAACTACATATTATAAATAAAAATAACAGGTATAAGTAAATGGAAATAAATAAATATATATATATATATATATATTTTGTTTGGTTATCTTTTAACATAGTTGTAGTTGTGTTACTACCTCTTCAGGGTTTTTATAAAATGGTGAGCTGGTTATACTTTTTCGGATTCTACTTGTAAAACTAAACAAAAAATATCTTTCGGTAAAATGGCAATTTCTCCTTCGTTCTTCCAGTAGTCTGTTCCATTTGTTATTATTATATAAAAATTTATATCTCCAGTTCGGATTGAGGAATCACATTAACATTTGATAATCCTCTTGGTAATAATGTTTTAAAATTAGCAAAAAATCAGGACTTAAATACCTTCTCAAATTACAAAATGGCGGCCATGTTTATTTTTCAATCTGTTATTTTCTAAAATATTAAGCCTTTTATTTTGAACGAAATGGAAATTTATTATTTTTAAACCGGTTAAAAAATAGCCGAATTATGGCAGAAAACTGATCTTGTAATTCTGTGTCAATTTTCATGTCCTACACTTTATGTTCAATTCGATTAAATATTAATTATTTTTATTTATTGTTAATTCTAGTATTGTAAATTAGTATCAAATTAGGTAATAATCTTTTCACAATAATAGACCTAGCATTAAAAAAAAATAAAACAACTACGTGTGATAAGTTTACTTTAATTGTTGTAGAACATTAGGTGTACTTTCATTTTTAAATAAACAGTTAACAATTGTTAAAAGTTATAAGAGATGTTCAAAGTGTCCACCGTTAGAAATTACACAAGTCTCCGGTCTTTTTCTGAGAGATTGTCTTAACCGTTCAAAATTTCCGGGAATATTCCTAATTTCTTGAAATCCATTTTGGATCCTTTGTTGAAGATCCTCAGTGTCGAGTATTGGAGTTGAATAAACAATATGTTTCAAATGGCCTCAGAGATAGAAGGCAAGAAGGTTTAAGTCAGATAATCGGGCACTGGCCCTTTGCGGCCTATCCTTTTTTCATGGAAAGTTTCACGCAGGAAATCTGATACCGACCGACTGCAATGTGCTGGACCTCCATCGTGGTGAAACCACATATTTCCTCTTAATTTCTAAATAGGTCTTCCAAAAAATGTAGAAGATTTTCGGTCAAATGAGCAAGATAATTTTCTTCATTTAAATAACTTGGTAGAATGAAGGGCCCAAACGATTAAAAATACCTGCCAATATGTTCAAGGAAAATCCTTGTTGATGGCTACTTTGGAAGGTACCTTGAGGATTCTCGTCGTTCCAGATACGCTGGTTGTGATAGTTTTGAACACCATTCCTGTTGAAAGAACTTTCATTTTTACATTAACATGATCAGAAGTAGTAGTCGCTGTGTAAAATTATTCGAAAGTGAAAAATTAATATCAATTGTTTTATTATTATTTAATATTCTATTGTGAGAAAAAATGTTTTATTTGTAATTTTATTGTGAGAAAATTATTACTTATTTTGATACTAATTTACTACTACATTAACAATAAATAAAAACAAATAATATTTAATCGAATTGAACGAAAAATGGAGGACATGTAAACAGACACAAAGTTACAACAATTTTCTGTCATAACTCGGATATTTATTAACCGATTTTAAAAAATAAAATGTCATTTCGTCCAAAATAAAAGGCTTAATATTTTAGAAAATAAGATAAATTTTGATAAAACTTATATTTAAGAAAAAATATCTAATTGAAAAATGAAAATGGCCACCATTTTTTTAATTTGCGAAGGTATTTAATTCCTGATTTTTTTATAATTATAAAACTTTGTTACAAAGACGCTTAACAAATATTAATGTGATTCATCTATCCGAACTTGAGATTTATAAATTTATGAGATTCATTTTGAGATTTTATACATTTTTATATAAAGATAACAAACTAGACGCAAGGGGGAGAACGAAGGAGAAATTGCCGTTTTTCCTAAGGTTGTCTTTTGTTTAGTTTTACTAGTAGAATCCGAAAAAGTATAGACAGCTCACCGTTTTGGAAACACTGTATATTTGTTTATTTACTAGCGGGATCTTTACGACGGGCAAATAAAGAGCATAAAACATTTTAAATATTTGAAATGTTTAATTTTCTTTTTTCTACATCGAATGCTAATTTCAATGATTGTTTTTTTTGTTTTCAGTACGATATAATGCCTTTTTTATTAAAGCGCATTATTATTCGTAGAATTAAAACTTAAAGAGTCGGTTTATATAATAAGACAATTTTTTAATGTACCGTTTGCCAGTAGATATACTAGCTGATACTCAATAGTCTTTGATTCGATTCTTGGTACATGTTTGAAGCCTTTTTCCGTCATTTACTACGTGTATTTCTCGATGAATTCATAGCACAGGAAAAATAGACGAAAATTTGCTGTGTACTTTTGAACCAATCTTGAAAGTAGAGGTTAAATAGGACTAAAATATTTTATTTGAAAACATCTAAAAATAAGTATCGACTACAGAGAAAAGGCGTCAAAAGACTTCTTTAAGCTTAATTATCTTCAAAGGTAATTATGTAAGATTTTTTGCCTGTGGTGATAAAAATTAACCGAAATGGAATTTTTTTATCCTTTATAAAAGTTAAATTTTAATCTTTTATTGAGAAAGTCTTTTTTTTCACCCGTATTTTTTTTTTGGAAACGAAGAATTATACTTAAACAAATTCATAAAAATCTAAAGATTATTCAATTTCCTACAATTTAGGCGTATAAACAGTATATCGTATTCAATTCTCTAAAATTAAAAAAAAAATTGCTATCTTGAAATGCTAATAGAATATGTTTGCAAGCATACTAAAAAAATACTAACTTGTAGGATAACTTATCTAAGGTTATGTACTCGAAGGTATTGCACCATTGGTAGTGTTATATATATTTTCAACGGACAACAGTTTGTTTTGAATCCAATATATGTGTGAACATTTTTTGTGTCGAATTTTGATTTTGATTTCGGGATTTAGATTAAGAATCGTTAGAGGATTAAAAAAATAAACGAATGGCCGCGATTGACCATTCACCTCAAAATGGCCGCCAAAATTAAAATTTTGATTTAATCATTACGCAATAACGATATAAGCTATCAACTTGGTTCAAATGCACTGATGTGTTTATTAAATACAAAAAACATATAAATATCAATTTTTTAAATAAAAATTTACCACCATTATTTTTCCCCTGAACCGAAAATATTTTCCGCCATTTTAGGAAAAATTGCGGAAAAATAACTTTTAATAATTAAAAAAAATATATATTTATATATGGTATATATATATATATATATATATATGGCGGCTTTTTGGTGTACACATATATATATACGTATATATACCACAAAACCGCCAAAACACGAGATAAATAAATTATATTAGATTATGTTATGACCCCAGTAGAAATTTATTAAAACCATAACAAACTCATTTGCGTCACCTACAGATTTAAAGAAAACGTTCTTTTAATTAAAATTAGAAAAAAAATGTGTAAATTTTTAATCGCTACAAATACTGAAAAGGCACCAACGTCAAATAACACTATAAATTATGTTTAACATAATATGCGAGTACTGACGTGATCGGCCACCAAATAACGGTCACGTGACCTAAGGTAACTTTAAAACATAATTCATCCATATTAAATTTATAAATAGCAATTGCATTAAATCGATCAGTAATACTCAAATATATTATACAAGCATGTTATATGTAATAAACTGAGTTAAGTAGAAGCTAGAGATAACAACTTTGTTATAAAGTAAATTAAATTAAATTAATAATTGAGGGAACAGTAATAATAACAAGAATGTTCGTTCGAGAAAGTCTTAGTAGACTTTTCATCGATAACCCAGCGGGTTGGTGTAACGGTTAAACTCATCATCGCAAATCAGCTGATTTTTGTAGTCGAGAGTTCTAAGGTTCAAATCCTAGTAAAGTTGGGTTGAGTTTCAATTAACCACACATCTCAGGAGTGGTCGACCTGAGATTATGCAAGACTACATTCTTCTGAAGTAATACCTTACGGTGGTTCCGGAGGCTAAGCAGAAAAAGACTTCATTGATAACCGGTTTAAATTTTAAATTACCTGGTTTTTGCTGTTATTAGAAACCTTTTTACGCATGGTACTTAAAATGGCTGTACATATAGTTTAACTATGATAAACGGGTACAACATATTTCATTTAAAAAAATTTAATTGTCTGTATAAATGTTGATATATAATAGGATGCTTTAATACATGTAACAAAAAATGTTATATTTTTTTTTTCTCATTGAACAAATCTGTTTTAGGGTTTAAAATTATCCATTCATAAGACGAATATATCCCTTTTTATTTGTCTCTCAAAAACCCCAGAAAAAGTCCCGTATACTCTTTTCGTAACGTTCATTTTTCACTTTTCAAACGATTACATTAATTTTTTAACTGACGGTATATTTTTTTAAATTTTGGCTTTTAATTGCGGCATTTTTTTCTTATAGAAAAAAAATTGTATGAAACTGAAATAAGCTTTAAATTTTATGTGACTTATTTTTATGTACACACTTAGCTTCTAAATAAAATCGAAAAAAAAAACGCTGTAAAAATGGTTATAATAGGTTATACCGAAGACTATTTTCAGTGAAATCTTCAGCAAAAATATTTATAAAATTTCAAGCTAATTTTATCTTATTGCCGTATTATAATAATAATAATAATAATAATAATAATAATAATAATAATAATATTATTATTATTATTATTATAATTCGAATTCATTACTGGAAAAGATCAACGATAGAAATTTGTGGTTAAACTATTTGTCTTTTTAGATGATATCTGAATAAATAATTCACTTCTTAAGCTAATTATTTAAATATCAATATTAATTCTCAAAATGAAACAGACTATAGAAATTAATGGATGTTTAAAATTCTTTTGTGAAAGGTTTTACAGTTGTTAATTATTTATAAAATTGAATTATAAAATTAATGGTAATACAAATTATTACTAAGAGCGGACAATTATATAAAGAAATTATTATTATTAGGCTATTATTTTAATAGATATTAAAAATTTAAAGATCGAAGATTCAATCGACTTTTTTTTCTTTTATACCTGTCTGATTTTCAAGGTTAGTCGGTCCGTCGGATAAACGATCGATTTTTAATTAAACAGTAATCTAAATTTGCTTTTTTAAACGGTTGGTTTAAATATTCTCATTAATATTACCTGCATTTTAAATTGTAATGAATTGAAATTATCGTTTCGTTGTCGCTGGTGGTACAAATAATAACGCGCTACACCGGCTTGACATGAGGGAAGTTATAGCGGTAGAGATCTACCGAAGGGTTTAACAAAATTCAGCTTTTGGTGGCGGTAACCGTGGAATTCGCATTCGTCCGATCGCTCGAGAGAACGCCACGTGGAACCGGACGTGAAGTTCTGATCGAGCCGAGTCGATTACACTAAAGATATAAGATTCGGTAGTCGGTTACGATGAGTTCGGAAATAGAACGGTTAGGACTCCCCCTGAAGTAAACTATTCCGGAGGCTCTCTGCGGACGATCTCGACATCAAACTCTAGAAATAAAAACTGTTGTCCCCCACTTTATACCCCGTGAAGTAAAACATTTTACGCATGCGTAGAAAGCAGCTGTATCCTTATAGCTCTTCTAATCGCTCTCTCTCTCTTAATGTTCGATTGAAGCGTTGCACTTACAGAAGGTTGTGATTTCATTCGTTGTTTGCCACGAGACTGACGGGTAAAACAATTAAAAACGCAATTCTTAATCGTTTTGTTTATGCGGTTTTTTTACATTGTAGATGATCCCGGTGTACTTGAAGATTCAGTTCGATGAATCTTAGCGTTTTACTTGATTTATATATATTACTATTCTTATATAATATCGGTTTGCTAGTTGTCAAACGAAACGCCGTTTACTTCAAACGTTGCTGACCGTTTAGGCTTTTTCTGCCGCTGTCTATTTAAGACTTGCTGTCTGTCTGTACGATTTTTTCCACGTTTTGTAATTACGGCACCCGCTATAATTTTACATTCGTTTTCGATACGTTTTATAAAATTTTCTTTTTCTTACCGTCTGTTTAAATCTGGCCTCTTGAAAAAACATTTAACTTATTTAACGAAACTTTTGAGATACGAGTAGTCTATTTCGACACCGATCGGACATTACTTTGATAATTTTCTAAGAGTTTTGAAAATTTCTAAAACCTTTTTGTTAAAATTATCGAGATGATAATTTTTTTGAATCGCAAAGACCCACATCTTACCGTGTCACCCGCTTTCCGCTTACACTGTCTTCGAGATACGTGATTTTGATTAAATTCTAAAAGGAAACTTATTACACGTATTACTTGTAACAGCGAGTAGTAGTATTATATTAATTCCTGTCGCTTGTGAAATGAGATGTCTTCATTTATCTCGCCGTCGTAATTCCTCACTGGGTTCGACAGACGATTTTTTTTTTTACGATTCTTTCACTAAATCTCGCAAGAAATTATGTAGCATCAGTCGAGTTCCCCATTGTAGAATTTTTCACCCGAAATCATCACGGTCCTTGCCATTGCTCACGATGGATGGGGTACGATGTACCGTGCTGATTAAAGCGACGGATCTGAATGAAGGCGACGACCGCTTCGAAATTGGTATAGAGGATATCGATGAAGACGATTACGTAACCTAATAAAGAATTACATTTTGAAAGTTTTAATATAATCATAGGGGTTCTCCATGAAGCGGTCGGGGGAATTTTTTTCGCAATTCCCCCCCCCCCCAAAAAAAAACCACTTAATTTTTTAAACAATCAGTCAAAAATCGATGTATTTTTAATATCCAATAAGAATTAGGCGGAATATGCATGATTCAAAATAGTAGGAAATATTGATATTAACAATAACCAGGTTGGAAATATAACCCAATAACCCGAAAAGACACTAACATGCTCTTTTATACTGCTCTTTTATACTACATTCTCCATATTAATATATTTTACATATTAAAAACTAACTAAACAAACTGCACTCGCTTCGCTCGCTAGCCTCGACTAATTAGCAGTAATGTTTTGATTGTTTAAATAATAAATAATTGCAATAATTACTGAATTTCTTATTTAAATATTCGAAACATTACTGTTAATTAGTAAGGTTGAGTGTAGGTTAAATTTCGTTAGATTATGTTTATAAAATAAATAAATATAAATGGTTATATCTCGTTATTGGGTTATTTTTCCAACCTGGTTATTGTTAATATCAATATTTCTTGCTATTTTCAGTTATCTTCAGGTGAAAAACTAGCAAACTTTTATGTGAGGGGGAGAAACGAAAAAGTATCAATTTTAATTTTTTATTTTGAAACATGCTTATTTTCACTTAATTGTTATTGGATATTAAAAATACATAGATTTTTGGCCGATTGGTTAAAAAATTAAGTATGCTTTTGGGGGGGGGGGGAATTCCGAAAAAGATCCCTGTCGGATATGGATAATTCTGAAAACGGTTTAACTTCAATTTATTTCTTATTCTAAAACTTTTTTATGCTATTCGGAAAGACGGTGGTGGGTACACCTCATATTAATTATGGTTAAAATAATTCTGTAATTAGTATAATTAATAATAATATTTTGGCCGATCCAAACCTACATCGAGTTCTCTTCGCAGTTCATAAATGTATGTTGTTTTTTTTTTTGCATTATGCAGATTAACGTTTCATAAATAGTTTTTATATTTTTTGTTTGTTGAATATGTTAATTTAAGAACTCATTCTTATACTGATACTAAGTCTTTCATCAATATTTTTTTAAATAGAAGCAGTATTAAAAAAGCATTTTAAACGGAGTAAGATTTTTTAAATAATAAAAAACAACGAGCAATTATAAGGCAAGTGCAAAAATTTGGTTTTCCACCGACTCAGAAATGATTGGTTTGATGCTATTTTCCCTTCTATACTGTGCTGACATTTTAACTTAAACATTTTTACTAGATCCTACAAATATATATTTCAATCTTTGCCCTTCTCTACATTTTTTACCTTGTACACGTTCCTCTATATCCAAATTAACTGAACTCATAATATACGGGCCACCAAGCTAGTTCATTTATTTACAAAAATTTCTCTGTTCTTCTGTTCGTCCTCTTCATTTCGAATTTTATCAACCCACCCGATAGTTATCGATGTTCTCCTTAAACAGTGTATTTCAAAGTCCTCTATTATTTTTCTTTTCGCTTCCTCCGCGTCACACTACCACAAAGTGATACGGTCCAAACAAATATTATTAAAGAAACTTTCTATTCTTAGATCGATATTTGATAGCAGATTTCTTTCTACATGAATTCTCGCCTTGTTTGTACCGATTTGCTTTTGATATTTGTATCGCTTAGTCCATTCTTTGTAATTTTACAGCCTACCTAAAAAACCTCTGCCACTTTTAGTATATCGTGTTGCCCTATCTTAATATTTAGTTTCTCAATGTTCTTCTTTCTGCCGTATTTGATTACCTTTGTTTTAAAGTACTCTTCTAGAAATAATTGCTTGTTCAGTATTTCTCCTAACGCATCTTTGGCTCCTGCCAAAAGAAGAATGTCATCGGTAAACATCAGTATCTTTACTACTTCTCAGGCAGTTACTAAATTGTTTTCCGATTCCTGTATCGCTAGATTTATGTACGAATTGAAAAGCGACAACGGAGGAAAAAACTGCATCCTAGTCTCACTCCTTTCCGAATCAGAGCTTTTTTTCTTCATCTATTCTTATAACTGCTACCAGATTCTTGAAATTATAAATAACTGTTCTCTCTACGTGTAAGCCCGAATTTTTTTAAAACCTGTAACATTTTATTCCGTTCTACGTTAGTCGATGCTTTTTTTATATTTACAAATATCATACGTAGGTGACTTCGTTATCCTTAATCCTTCTTGTAAAATTAATCAGAGGGGCAGAGGGTCCTCTCTTGTAGTTATGCGCTTTCTAAAATCGAAATAAGAAGTATCAGTCTTAATATAAAAGGTACCGCATATTTTAGTCCCCTGAAAACTATCCTAGTAAATATTTTCAGTGCGGGAGACATTTGAATGACGGTGCGATAGTTCTGAAATTTATTTTCTCCTGCTTTCTTCGGTAAGGAACGATTATATTCTTTTTAAATTTAAGGGTGTACTCCAGTCGAATAATTTTTGCACACTAATGCGTATTGACTCCTACTGCTCTAATACGACATAGCGATTCAGACGATAAACTACTCTTTAAAGGTTTATTCTTGTTTAAATCTTCTCTGCTAAAAGATAAATAATTTAAAATCGTACGAATCATTTTACAGAAATTCAGATGTGAATGTTTGTAAAATAATTTTAGTGTTTGTTAATTTGTTTCATTTGGGTTAGAATTATTAATATATATATAAATCCGCTATCCGGTAGTGTAACCGTTTAGGGTGAGAAACTGACGCCATTTTGCTCTAGGACATCTCGCTTGTTCTCCTTAGGCTTTGAATAAAGGTTGAATATATTACCGGTATCGATTAACTAGAATTTAACTCAAACTTGTTACGCATTTGTACAATCTGATGATATCTTCGTTAATAGCCTATCGGAGAAAGTATGCAACGAGTAAATTAGTAATTCTATCCGACCTATAATTGTTTGACTGAAATGTAAGAACTACGTAATAAATAAGGTGCAGTTATAATTTAAATAGACGCCGGTTATAATATTTTATCGCGGCGCAGCAGAAATAATTTGTCGGAAAAACGTTATATCTAC
Source organism: Lycorma delicatula (assembly GCF_047948215.1). Lineage (NCBI taxonomy): Eukaryota > Metazoa > Arthropoda > Insecta > Hemiptera > Fulgoridae > Lycorma > Lycorma delicatula. The sequence goes on from NC_134458.1 coordinate 66,279,944, forward strand.
TGCATAAGTACTATAGTTCAACACCCAGCGCGAGTGAGGGAGGTTGTGTCTATATAGGCTCCGTTAAATCGTTCATAAATTGCGTTATTTTTAGCTAATTATAGTTTCTTTTTGATTGTTACGGTTTGGATTTCTTTATTCTTGTTGCGTTAATAAGGGCTTTTGCTTGAATATTATTAATCATATTAATATATATAGTTGCGTAGGTAGCCTAACTGGCTATCTAGGCTAGATTGGTAGCGGTTTTATTTATTTATACCGCTTTCAAAAGGGGGTGGATTACAATTTCTTTATTATTTTTGTCGTTAGTTATATTGTTCTGTAGTTGTACAGTCTCTGGCATTTATAATTATCGTTTTCATTATATTGTGAGTTTATTTTAGTTGGTGTTGCCATCAGCAACCATCTTGTTTATACTATGCGGCTTGCTATTGGCCGGTCGCTTTGTCAACGGTGTTGCTATTGGCTGGTTTTTGTTTACATACGTTTGTAAACAGACTATTACCTTATTTTTATTTTCATTTGGTTAAGATTTAGTGAAAAATAATGTCAGACACTGAGGGGAAAAGGTTGGGCAGGTCCAAGTGAGGTAAGACTCCACAGGCTATTACTAAGGCTAGACTTGACTCCTCTACCTCCTCAAGGGAGGAGAAGGTCACACCGAAGACCTGGGGTGACGCATCGTCCGGTTTGAAAATGATTGATGAATTTAATAAAACGGTTGGACAGGTTTGCGGTACGATTCCTTTAATGAAAGCGTTTGACGAAAAGTTTGATTCTCTTATAGAATTTCTTGTTAACACGAAGAGTAGTGGACCCGAATATTCGAACACGAAGTTCGAATATTCGGGTAAGGCTACTCCTAAGGTAAGGGAGTTAAGACCATTTTTTGATGCCCTAGTTTTGAGAGGTTGGCCGCTAAGCCACCTCAGGTTAGAGATGTGGTGGTGCGGGACACGGTTCCCGCCTCTCTTCCAGTTCTACAGTCAGCAGTGCCTCAGCGTAAAGGTACGCTGAGGTATTAAAAGAAAACCGAGAGGCTACTTTGTCTAAAAAACAGCCTGAGGTTAGTTCCTTAATCTGTGAGAGGGGACAGCTATTAAGACTACAAAAGACATGAAGGACGAGTTTCGTGTCGTCCTTAAACAAAAGAGGTGGAGCCTGAAAATTCAAAATATAAAAGAAACAAATAAGGGGTTAGTTGTCATTGCTGACGACAAAGAGACAGTAGAGGTCATCTCAGATTCGCTCAAGGTCGGTAGTTCCGAAATGAAAGTCGACCTTAAACATAAGAGGCGCCCAAGGATTATTGTGTATGACATAAATCGACGATTATCTGAGGAAGAGTTAATGACTCTTATCCGAGAACAAAACACTCAGATGACTGAGGATACTTTCAAGTCCAAATGTCGACTATTGATCAAATCGGGTAGGTGCAAGGCTGAGCGCTACCACGGAATTTTCGAGGTTAATCCGACTCTTTTTCACAGCTTCATCGACAAGGGCAGATTATTTGTGGTTTTTTCTTCGTGTAAAGTCAAGGAATTTTTGGATGTCCAGCGGTGCTTCAAATGCTGCAGGTATGGTCACAGGGCTAAGTTCTGTAATCATCCTGCAGTCTGTGCTCATTTGGGTGACAAGGGTCACCAGTGTGACGAGTGTCTCCAGCGTAACGAGTGTCCGAAGAAGTCCGAGGGTCCGATTTGTGCTAATTGCAAGCGTGTTTGGAAGGAGTCCAAGCACTCTGTGAATAGCAGGGAATGTGGTTTTTATCAGAGGGCTGTCACTATGTACTTGAATTCTTTAGCGTTAAATGATTAACTCCGAGCAGTTAAATGCACATGGTGCTTACATTGATTAGATTGAGCTCGGTGAAGTCGCTTTTCGTAGAGGGTTGGATGTTGTTTTATTGCAACATCCATATGTTTTGTCCGGAGAACTGGCCAGGTTTTTCTTCTTGGAAGCGATTCGATTGTGGTTCTAATAGCATGTCCGCTGTTGTGTGTAGAAGGGAAATGGATTGTGTCTTCATTCGACAGCTTTCTAATAATCATTTAATAATCAATAATAATCATTTTCTGGTACTAGCCCATTCCTAATCGGTGCGGATGTGAACGCTAAGTCACTACCGCGGCATAGCGGCTTCACTGATGATGGCAGTGAATTAAGATGACGGCCCTTGACGTTACTACCGGTTATAGGAAGGTCTTTGAAAAGGTTCTGTCCCTTCGCATAAATGAGAGGTTCACCTTGCGTGGCTTATTGATGGAGAACCAGTACGGGTTTCGTCCCGGAACAGGTACTGAGGATACCATACTCCGCGTGATGAGTGTGGTGATGACCACACATCACGATGGAATATATTCTAGGAATTTCCCTAGACATTTCGGGGTTGTTTAACAATCTGTGGTGGCCCTCGGCCATTTACCAACTGCAAAAAAGATAATGCACCATGAGTGAATTGCAGGTAATGTAAAGTTACTTCAGTAACTTGGGATGTGCTGCTCCGCAAGGGCAGGCATGAGGTAGGCAAGACGCTTTCCAAGGGGTGTCTCCAGGGCAGCGTGTTGGGTCCTTTGTCGTGGGTAGTTGAATTCGATTTTCTTCTGCGGCTGAGTTTGCTCAGCAGGTGTTGATGATGGGCTCCTGCTGTTCGAAGGATGCTCGCGAAGGGAGATTGAGATCCGAGCCACTCAGGTTTGGAGGCTACTTGAGCTGTGGGGTCATCACCATAAGCTGACTTTCAGCCCAAAGAAGACCACTGTGATGCTCCTCAAATGCCGTTTGGCAGTGAGGCAGCAGATTCTTGTTTCGATGGCAGGCCAGCACGTAAAATACGTTCCGGCTCAAAAGTACCTCGGGGGGTTTCTCGAAGAGAAAATGCAATTCAAGAAGCACCTTCAATACGTCGCGGAGAAGGCCTGTAGTCTCATCTTTGGTATTTGGCGTGTGGTCAATCCTGATTGGGGTCTTAATTTTAAGACCATGAATATCCTGTATAATGGCGTCTGTGAGGCAATTATGCTATATGCGGCGCATGTTTGGGCGGATAGGCTAAAGTTTAAAAGCTGTCGGGAAATATCGTTGAGGGCTCAAGGCCTTATACTTTTAACGGTAGCGGGTGGCTACCGTACCATTTCACAGAATTTTGGTGATTGCGGGCGTGAAACCGATAGATTTGATTGCGTCTGAGCGGCAACAGCGTTATGTCGTCAAGAAGTTAGGCGAGTTAATTTCAGACAAAGTTTGGAAATTGAACAGCATGGTAATGCTATGTGGCAGGCCAGGTGGAATGAGGCAGAGGACGGACGTTATACGCATAGTCTATTTCCTGATGTTGCTATTTTGTAGGACGCCTCTTGGGTGCACCCGAATAAGTACGTGACGTAATATCTTTCTTGGTATGGCGCTTTCCGGGACAGGCTGCAGAGGTTCGGCCTGATACACTCAGGAATGTGTCGGCAATGCGGACAATTAGACGATGTACATCATGTTCTGTATGTTTGTTCAAAGTATGAGTTGATACGCGCGGAGACTGTCTGTCGGCTCGATATTATCGGGTCGGCGCTGGATCTCCGTATCAATTGACGAAATCAGGCCGAATGGATAATAGGTGAAAATTTCATAACTGTTTGGCAAAAGAAAGAATTTCCAAGGGTATTTAGGGTGCTGCCTGGAATTTTCCGCGTTCTTCTTTTGTTTGTTTTATAATCGGTAAGATATTTGTTGGTTTGTTTTATTGTTATTGCGTGTTGAATTCACTTCTTTACCTTCGGGTAGGTAGTGGATTTCTGTTCCTTTACGTATTTTGTTCACTCAGTCTTGTTTGAGACTAACGTAAGATGTGTTTTGTTGTTTTTGTGGGATAGCAGTACACCGATGGGAATGTCACACGTGGCATTCGCATAGGTGGCATCCTGACTGAGGCAAAAACAAGGCTGAGAGATGCCTTTTGCCGAGGTTTTGGGGATGACCTCCGGTAAAGCCCATAAGGTACGGAGGGGATGGGATGGCGACCGTAACTGTCACATGGTAGATGTCTTCCCCTACGGGGTCAGGATGTATAAGTATTATGAAATTTTACTTTACCTGATAAACCTTTGATCGTCATGCTGAGGTTTTCTTTTAATCACCAGCTCAGATAAATAAATAATTACGAAATAAATCTAAAATCATTGTCGTCCAACAAATGAATATGTGTGTACATAATAATAATAACTATTTTATAACCGCTATTTTTAAATCAAGAATTTCTGCTGAACTGCTGATATTAAAAGGCAGTCGCCTAAGTTGTATATGTGGCTTGGAGTAGGATAAGGACATTTTTCATTTTATAGAGAAGTTTTACTTTAAAGGAAATGTTAAAAGCAATTAACACTGTAATTTACCACCGGCAAAGTAAACGTGTTTTTTTTTTTTTTTTTTTTTAATAAAGTTACATGTTTTTTGGATGGGAAATTTAAACTGATTTTATGTTTATTTATGTAACGGGAGGCTACTAAATGTAAGGGAGAGCCTTAGTAGAGAAAGTAATAATTACACTGGTCAACAAAATTTAATTTTTTGTTTGTTAAATGAGTGTGAATGGTTGATTCTTATAGTATTTTTTATGGTGATTTCATGTATGTTAATATATTTTTTCTATCGGGCTCAGTTTTTGAAATTGAAATTTCTTTTGAAATAGGAAATCTGTAGTGAATATGGCAATATATTAAATGCATTTTGTACTCGCTTAAAATTTATTTCTTTTGGATTTTCTGCTGTAATTTGTAGTAGGTAGAACCATCTTTAGATTCCAGCAGTAGTTGGCTAACATTTTTGGGTTCTATTTTCCCTGGTATTGTGTTTCCATTGTAAATATCGCCTGATGAAAGCGTTGTCCATGTTCACCGCTGATAGCGCCGAGATTGTTAGGGAAAAATCCAAATGTGAATGTAAGAAATGGATTTTGAATGACATATTACACCCAAGTTCTTTGTAGTTTTGAAAAAGTTTACTCACAATTTCTATGTATTTACTCGCCTTATGGCTTCCAAGGAAGTTGTTTACCACAATTTGAAATGATCTCCATGCAGCAACCTCCAAATCATTCAAACGCCAGATCACTTATTAGCTTTCTTACTTTTGGTCCAACAAATATACCTTCCTTAATTTTAGCATCGCTTATATTTGAGAATTTGTTTTTTAGAAATTGAAACTCTGCAGCATTATGATCCATTGCTTAAAAAATTTTTTTAATAAACCTAGCTTAATGTGTAGCGGCAGAAGAAAAACATTTTCTGGTTTTTACTAATGCTTAACAACATTCTTCTCTCCTAGAGTCAGTACCTCTCTCTTTGGCCACTGCAATGGTTTTATGCAAAAATTTTATGCAATGGTTTTTCCTATCCCTGCTGTCCCAATTGTATAAAAAGCAACAAAACTAAGTGCATCCAAGTTGAAGTCCAAAAGCGCTGTTACTTTCAGATCTCCATAAATATTTTTTAAACTGAATCCTGCTCAATACAAGTTTCATATTTTTATAAGACTTCTTCATGTGAACAGCGTATGCTAATGATATTGATGGGTATTTATTTCCAATGTGAAGTAACCTTTCAAGCTAAGCTTTGATGAACCAATAAAAAGTCGCCATTCGTCAGGATGGTACATATGTCCCAAAGCTTCCAGTCAAAAGTCCATATCATTAGATACAGTGTAGTAAGTTTTCGTTCTGACAGAAGAAATGTTCCAATTCTGACTGTCTGTCACGGAAGGCACTTATTTTAGAGTTTGGTTATAACAGATGCCATCCTTTCAGTCTTGATGCAGTCTTGATGCCAGTATTTCTTTGATAAATTTAGATCGCGTACCAGATCATTTAATTGTGACTGATTAATTAAATGGGGTTCAGTATATCTACTTTCTAAAAAGTTTAGATCTTTTTCATCACCTTCTAACCTAGCACAAGATTCAAACATTTTAATCTTCATCTAAGTTCCATACGGCATTTTTATCAGTGAAGTTATATTTCTTTTCTGAGACTTCAGCGTTACCTCACCACATGTGTAACAGAAATTGTTTGGATGATTAATGCAACTTTGAGGCATTGTTAATATATTACTCTAACTAATATAGTTTAAAAATTAACATTTTATGAACAAACTAATTTAATAAATATACACTTCCTTTTTTAGTGAACAATATATACCCGCAAATCCAAAAGCCAGCTAGATAACTGAATATTTTACACACGAGAACTCGCACTTGAATGAGAATTAAAAATATTTCTCCAGTCTGCACTATAATTTATAAGTAAATATAACAACGCAGAAATAACTAATGAATGGATGATATGTTTATAGTAAGATGAAAATAGGAAGAATGAACCACATTCTTTTTCATTTTAATTACTGTGTAAATAATAAACTTGATGACTAATGTCTAATAGATCAATATGACAACAATTAAGGTACTGTAATAAATAAACAAAAGCTATTTAGTTGATAAACAATGTAATAAAATATGTTCACAAAATGCTATGCTTTGAAATTCATGCATGATACTACTTGAAAATAAGAATGGTACTTACAAAAAAAACTAAGATGGATAGAAAAATAATTTTAGGTATAAGGTACATCCGACATCCTTTTTCTCCAGATCACTGGAAAATTCTGTATAAGTCACTGATTTTTCTGCCGACTTAACTATCGCATTTAGATGTTTGACTTAATCGAACGGATCAAAAAGTATTTTTACGATACAATTTAAGTGTTTTTAGGAATTACGTCAAAGATTCTGAACTAAAAAAAATGTAAATATTGCATTTTTTGAATCGGTAATTAAATTCGCTTTGTAAGCTAAAGAATGAACGATCCAGCGCTTGTAAAAATTATAGAGTATAACAGACATCGACACACCGAAAGAATCTCTGATCGCCCTCTCCCTATCCCTCGGTCTCTGTTGATTTCAGTGAAGCGTAACGTCGTAAGGTGATGGCATTTTACACGCACAGCGAGAGATACCCGTTCCTACCTGTTTACCCTTAAGCTCGCATTACTGCAAACGGACTCTCGCTTACCCGACCGAGCATACATACAATCCCTTCGTGCGATGTAGTTTTTCTACTCTACCGTTATTATATATCGAGACAGAGAATTCTATATATTATAAATAATTCCTTTTAAATTTACAATCTCTTTCTAACGTAACTGTACTATTTTTTTTTCAATTACATCATCGATTTCCTAACTTTTAAAACGATTTAACTCTATAATGTTTATCCTCACGATCGAAAATTATTCCAAAAAGATCACCGATTTAATACCGATGATTTTTCTATTATTTCAAGAATAACATTCGTCTAAGCGGAAAAAAACAAAAAAAAAAAACGGGTAATCCTTATATTTATTAATATATTATTTTGAACGCGCATGTCAATCATGAATAGCATTTACTTTTTGGGTTATTAAATTCTTGGTCGTATCCGATAACGAGTACGACCAGGAGGAAAACAAAATAAAAAAGGTTTTTAGAAGTAGGCTGTTAATGATATATATATATACACAAAAAAACCAATTACATTTGAAAGAAAAGACATAAGACATATCTTAAACAACACCCACCTGATTTATTTTTGACTTTGAGTTAAAAGATCTTGAAAATAATTAATCAAACATCAAAAACCGGATTAAACCTTCTTTACACACAAAAAAGCTTTATACGAAAAAATAGTTATGAAAATGGAAGAGAATCTTCAAAATAATATTATTCTGAAGGCAGTAAACCTCTGTGTCCTGTGCATATAACAATGTTTAAAAAATTATTCTTTACATTTTAATAGAGAATCGACTCTACTGAAAAGAAATATTTTATTTGAATGCAGAATTCGTGTGTGAGCACTCATCGATGAAACAAAAAGAACATGAAATTCCGGTTACAAAAATTTTTAATCGAATTTAAATTAATTGGATTATTGAAAAGTCTTTTACGATGATATGATTTTCTTCGATTTATAAAGATTGTGAGTTTTGACGATTGGAAATTTGCAGACTATGTACTCAGCATAGAAGAGGGGGTCACAGATAGCCGCGGTAAAAGACGGCTTAAAGGTAGTCTAAATTTGCATTTAGACAGCACCAACTATATGTTGTTGCAATTTAACGCTCTATCAGTTTCGTTTCATTAATATTATACTAAGTAGGCAAATTTAATTTAAGCTTGAGACAAGATGAGCCGATTAAAACGAAGGCCACCGTGTTATCCGGCGACAGCCTATTCGAATTTTACAGCTAGTGATTTTTCTTATATTGCGATTACTTTGCTGGATAGTTTATTATTTATTATATATATATAATTTAATAAATATTATATATACAGTATGTCTGAAATGCTCCCGAACTAAATATCTGTAGTCGATACAAGTATCTCCTTGGTTATCTCTTGGATAACCAAGGAACTATGTAGTACGATGGCTGACGAGTGTGTACAAAATTTCGTCACGTTTCGTCACTCCAGTCTAGAATTATATTCGGGCGCGTACGTCGTGTTCAAGTGACCTTGTGCGAGCTCATGACATAGAACAGAGAAGCCCGATAAAATTTTGTGTTCGACTTCAAAAATCTTTCATTGAAACTTATTCTATGATACAGCAAGCATTAGGTGATGAAACCGCATCTCGTACTACAACATACACGTGGTGGAAGCGGTTTAAAGACGGAAGAGAGTCGTTGGGTGACGACGAACGAAGCGGGAGACCGTCAACAGCTGTTCACGAGGAAAACGTTGTGAAAGTGTGCGCGCAACTGGTCAAACTATCCCAATTGGTCAAGCCAATAGAATTATTATAATTTAAATTCTAAATTCTATTTGGAAGTGACGAAACGCTTGATGCGTCGCATTCGTCGAATCCGGCCCGAGTACCGGGATCCGGGCAGTTGGACTCTCTTGCACGATAATGCCTTGGCCCATATGTTAACAGTTTTAACATGATATTATGCCGCAAATCAAATCACCGTCTTATCTCATTCGCCCTATGTACCCGACTTGGCTCCAGCAGAATATTTTTTGTTCCCGAAACTCAAGTTAAAGATGAAAGGTCGTTTTTTCAACGGCATTCCAGCCATCCAAAGAGCTTGCACCGAGCAGTTGAAGGCGATCCCACAAAGTGATTTCTCCAGAGCGTTTGACGGCTCTACCGGCGCTGCAACGAGTGTATAACTAGAGAAGGGTTCTATGTAGAGGGCTGATGTGAGTAAATTCGTTTATCTTTAAATCTGTATTTTTATTTAATTTCGTTCGGAAACTTTTCAGACATACTGTATATATATATATATATACAGAGTGTTTCACGAAGAAATGGATAAAACTTCAAGACATGATCAACCGTTGAAAATAATGAAAAAGGTTCATATAAACATAGGTCTGGAAACGCTTTGTTTTCGAGTTACGGCTAACGAAAGATTTCGCCCGGATTTCAGCTCTTCTAATAAAAAGAAGCCCTACTGTAATTTTTGGGACCCGATTAAGTGAATTACTGATGAAAATTAATTTTCACCAGTAAAACATGTCCTGAAAGTTTCTCCGTTACTTTGTGGGACACTCTATATACATATATATATATTTTCATTTGCTTTTAATTCCAATCTTGTAACAAGATACTGGAAAATAACGTACTATCAATGTTCTTCTGCTGCAAAATCGCAACGGATGTTTTAATCGCTTTAAGGTTTGTAAAACGGACTAGTGTAACTTGAGTCCGTTAGAATCACTCTTTTCAGAAGGTTAAGTTCAAATTTAATTTCCTGTGTCAGACGTTTATGAATGGAGAAATCTTTTTAAATTTTACCGGGAAATACGTTAATAAATACCGTGTACTCGAGAAATATAATTTGATATAATTTAAAAATCAATAGGTTGTTTTATACAATTTAATTATTCAGTAATTATGTAAAATTACTATGAATCTTACGATGGTCAAAAAAAATAAATAAATAAAAAGTAGAATTTTGTTTTATGATTTTAAAACCTCTTTATTTTAATTTTTCCTGTCGGATTTAAGAATTAATAAAAAACCGCATTAAGCACTTAAAAAAAAAAACAGATAAATTTTATTAAGTAATAAAAGATTGGTGGTCAGGAGAACAGCAAAGAGAAATTCTCAAAGAAAGATGACAGAAGAATTTTTGTTAGACGGTAATCTATGTAAAAACATGAATAGTTTCAACATATCTCTATGGAACGAGAAGGAAACGGGATGTAACATTCATTCCGAAATTTTTCAATATTTCCACCTCTCGCTTAACAAATTCGTTCATCTGTATGGAGGCTTTTTGTTTTGATTTACCTGGTCGTTCACTTTCTGATTTATAGAATTAAAATAAAATTTGACAATCGACTTTAAATAAACTTAGTTTGTAAATAAACATTTTCCTAATGATATTATTGCGACTGTCAATTTATTTGTACCGATGTGAAATATTGAAACCGGAGAGTCATTTTCAACATTGTTTTTGATGCCCAAACAAGATATCTTATCGGTTTAATTTGTATCTCGCATTAATTTTATTACGTTACAGCAGGTCGTTGATATATTAGCATAAATACGCTTCGTTCAGAATTTTTACATAGTCTTTATTTCGGTTGCTGAAAACCGGCTACTGAAATCGGGCATCCGTATTTAGTAGTAAGTAAATAAATGTTATCCTATATCTATATACCGCGTGTTAAAAAAATAATAATTTTACGTAATCATCTTCCCGTTCAGTCCGTTACATTCATTTACTAGGTTGATCTTCCAAAATTTAAAGTATTAGTTAAATAGAAGCAGGAATAATATTGCCATCTTTAGATGTAAATATAAAATTTAATTTGCAGAAATAAACGCAGATGAGATGGTTAATGATAAATGCATTACATCTGTAAAATCATCAAGAATTTTGCCAAAATAATACAGATTTGTTAACAGTCTACTTTTTATAATAAAAAGAGAAAGTCGATATCCTAAAACAAAAGAAGTGGAAGACTAAAAGAATAATTAAAAAATGGTGTAAAGCCTCGTTTGTAGCTCTATATTTTATCACGTTGATCTACCCATGATTTGGAAAAGCAGAGAGTACTCTTTAAATTCCTATTCCGGAGAATTCTCGACATTTATAACTCCATTAGTTACTAAATCTCGCTTCCGTTTTGAAAACTATTCTCTCATTTAAAAGTAAATATAAGGAAACCTTTTTAGTTTTTTAATTAAGTTTGAAAGTATTCAAAACATACTGACATCACGAGGCTGAATTATCGAAAAATTAATTTTGGCAGAAGTCTGAATTTCTTTTTTATTTTGCCCTTAAATTAATTAATTTTTGGAAACATAATAGTTATTTATTTGTAATTTTGTGAAAGTATGATGTATTTTATCGACATAAAATTTAGTTTTGTCGCGTGGTGTAACCTTTTATGTAAAAAAAATATAATAAATACTAAATAAATAAGTACGGTTAAATAAATATCATCGCTCTTAGATCTTTGGAATACGAGACAAGACCAGTGATACAAAATCGTGAAATAATCGTTAATTTTATTCTAAGTTCATTTGTTTCGTACTCTGTTAAATTTATTTTAGCGTTTTTATTTGATAGTGCATTCGTAATGGTTTTAACTCATTCTTTTCCAGCGAAAAAAATAAAGCTAATATTTTAATCTTCTTGAACCAAGAAAAAGATTAACGTACAAGAACCTTTATACCAAAAAATTAATAGGGAGTCCTAGTAATGGACAAAAGAAACCATATATATTTTTACTTTTTGCAATTATATAGATTTTTTCATACATCTATAACGTTTTTATCATCCCTTTATGCGATTCGGAAGACTGAAATATTTAATTAGTAAACTTATTATTTTAACCTATATTATAAAAAAATTACTTAGACATATTTTACTTTATCCCGGTTTTTCCCCTAAACAGTGTCGGCACGTGCAGCCGTCCTTCAGTATTTTTCTGTCTATAACCTCTTTCAGGTTTAATCCTAAACGCATTTCGGATCACTGTATTTCTTGCGTATCGTACAACTTTACATGCATAACACCACCTGTCTTATCTACTCGTACTCAACTTTCGTTTTAATACGTATTTTCACGTAACGTTTCGATAAAAATCTCTGAATAGCGAAGTAATTTACTTGTACAAAGATATCCAAGCTAAAGAAATTAAATAAATGATTTCCAGTCGTTTTAACATTTATCAGTAACACAAGATTTATGATAGTCATCCGCTGCCCGCATCAAACATAAAATGTGTTATCCGGTTGACTGAACGTCTGTGAATATCGCGTGTTAGGGAGAATATAATATATTTGTTTCCTCTGTTTGTGAGGTAAAAATACATTCGATTTATTATAAAATAATCGAATACATCTATAACAGATGACAAACATTTAATGAAAAAATTTTTTTCTTAGAGTTGGGAAAACGTAAAAAACCTTTTATCGCAGATCGTAATTGTTATGGAACAAATGGAATGTAGTTTTTCGAAACGATTGTATAAAAGCACAATTTATGGCAACTCTTATAATTTATCGAGGTTCTTACTCCCGCTCCTCCTCCCCCAGGTAAAAGACTAATGGACTATTGAAAAAAGGATTTTTTTCCTGACAAAGTATTATCCTTGTTACTTTTAAAACATTAGTGGTGCTTTATTCGGCACGGGTTTTCTCAATAAGTTTTTTCACCTTAAAATCCTTACGTTTAAGACCGATACGATTTATCGAATCTCATGAGAAAATTACTTCACAGTACTACTACTACTACTACTACTACTACTACTACTACTACTACTACGACTATTACACACACAAAAGACGCGCGCGCTTGTGTGATATGAGAGTGTTTTTTATATTCTTTGAAGAGGTTAACACATCTTGTTGTGGTCAGTTAAAGGGATGGGTTTTCATCAGAGTCGTCTCCCCTTCTTTTCAATTTCTTCTCTCTTCATCCTACTGTGTATCATTTTCTTTATACCCATTTAATTCAGCTTCCATCTTATCATACTTGTAATTTTCTGTAGAACATTTATAATAATTCCTCGTCTCGTTTACGGACGACCGTTCTACTCGACTCGGGATTCTATTGTTTCTGTGATATTCTATTTTCCACGAGCGTGCTTCCCGCTTATAGATTACTTACTCGTTGTGTCGACGTGTTTCAGCTTTTATTACTGTAAGCCCTGGTTTTCCTTACCCGGCTAGTTTTGTAGTACATTCCTTTAATCGAAACTTATTTACATGCGCACCGCTTTTGGAGCGGGGACAGATGATATCTTGTATATTTTTTAGATCCTTTTACTCACTACAAATCGCTATCAATCTATCTATTAAGAAAAGGCAACAAAAAAATTAAAAGGATTATCTCAGAGCGGAATAACAATGAAAGAAAATTAAAATAATTGTATTAATATTAGATATTTTTACGTCATTCTTTTAACTGATACTAAAATTGGATTAGAAGGAAAAGTGAACGGCATCGGATCAATTTTAGGAAAAAATCAATTTGAAATTAAAGAAGAATAAAATAATAGTTATGAATTTGGACAGAAATGTTAGATAATAGTGGATAATTACACTGATATACAAAATAAAACTTTTTTAATGTTTCTTTAAATGTAATACCTTTCTATGCGTTGTGTTTGCGTAGATTACATATGTGTAAATAGAATCTTTCTATCACACTCAATTTAATAGAAATGATAATTAAAGTTCTATAAAAAGGTAATGCAACTAATTTCATGGATGTAATATACCTATATTAAAACTTTTTAGCAGATGTTTTTCTTTTGTAAGTAGCCTCAAGTACATCTCGAATTTAAGTCCAACGGTAATCAACTAGCATGTTGCACTCCATTTGCCTTTCTAACGGTTGTCCGTTGCAAAATTTAATCAAGTTGTAAACTTTTAGCGGCGTATTACATTCCACAGCTCTGTATGAATTTATCGGTTTGTCTACATCCTGATAATTTTTTGATTTATGGACACCCAGAAAGATTTTTCAAGTGCCTTTAAACGTTGTCTAAGCAGTGAGTTCAACATCGATCTACAGCGAACCGGTCAGAGATGATCGGTTCCCTTATTAGTAGGTCGAAAAAATCCTTTCTTTTAATTTTTTCTTCGCTTTGAGGAATTTCTGCCTTATGTACAAGAATCTTTCACTGTCCATAGTTTTTAGAAAATTTTTTATTGATCCCAGTTTGATACGAACGGGATAAAAATATTTATTTTTGGTTTAACTAGAGGCTCATAAATAATGTTTTTTTTTAACTAGAAGTTGAGTTCTTGCATTTCTTCCACTGCTTTACTACATAATTCTGATCCCTAGCTCGGCTATCCCGTTCACAAATAAAACAACAGTATTTTGTGCGTGCCTAACAAAAGATCTATTGCTTTTAAATCTTCACACACATTTCAACTATGCTTTTTATCATAACATCATACGTTGCTTTCGTATTAATTCCATAACAGATCGAAATACAAAGAGATATTTAAGATAAAGATCGAAATAACAGATGGATATTTATTACTATCGTGAAGCAGAACTGTTTTTAAGGTATACTTGGGGGAATCAATGAAAAGTAGCCACTCCTCAAGTTCATGAACTCCTCCTAATTGTAACATAAGCTCACCAATATTTGTATAGTAAACCAAGTAATTTTCTTCAGTAAAATATTGAGAAAAATCTTTCTGTCGGTTTCAGTACCCCGAGATTTTTTGAAGTAAATTCCATTCTTTAGCCAAAAGTTCAGCTTCATTTTTTGATAAGTTTAAATCTCTTACAGTCACTTAACTCACTTTATGATATAAGTTCTGGCTCGCTGGATCGTAAATCAAATTTTAAATCACGATTGTATTCTTCCTAAATGTCGGCTTCTTCATCACAAAACAAATTTTCAGGAACTTCGGAAATCGGAATGGATTCATTGTGAGGTGCAGGTCTGAATTCAGATGGCAATCAGGTGTTTTTAGACTTCATGAGATTACAAACTCGTTAGTTAAACGAAATAGCAATCGGTTAAATGATCTTTTAGTTTACGCCAAATCAAAGGAACACCGATACCTTTTAGCCATCTTTAAATCAACCGCTCAGTTAATACTTACTACATGAGGAGTCACGTCTTAACCTGATCACAGATTTTACAAAGTATAACTTATACGTTTTTTTAATCAAAGATGTAGTGTTTTTCGTGATTTTACGTGAACTCACCACACACGTAACAAAAACTGTATGAATCATTTAAACACGAGGCATTGTGAGACTTAAACTTCATACATTTATCACACCGACTAAACAGATTGTACTATTAAAAGCAGTGGGTCTGACAAAGCCAACAAGCTTTGTATTGTTTTGAATTGTACAGACTCGGTGAATCCTAGTTCATACCACGCTTCAATAGAGAGGTATGATGTCATGATATTTGATGTTTGTGTTATGACAAGTTATCATTTCACGGTACCAACCGATTAATAAGTTAAAATTACATATGAGTAATCAATCATATAAATTAAAATAAAAAAAACTTAAGTGAATAATCATGCCTTATATTATACCAATTTTGAAAATATAAATTTTGAAACTTTTCAGAAATGTAGGGTAGTTGAAAAGTGATGACTCAGATACGTTTACAGCATTAGAAAACATATCGGATTCATTAATCACACGTTAGAAAAAAAAATTGTGTTTATCAATGTTATTAAGGAAAGAAAACATAATATAATGGACGTATAATTTTTACTTTTCCGGTTATTATATTATATAACGGAAGGAAAAATTTTGAAAATGTGACCCTCTTTGTTTCCGTATTTCAAAACTTCGGAGCTCCCTTAAAAATTGTAACCTCTTCATAAAAAAATTTGATTTGTAGTTAGATTTAGCTTTGCATCTATTTTACTTTATATGTAAAGACCGTTTTAAATTAACAATCGTGAAATTCAGTGTGAAAATATCTATGCTAAGGGTATATATATGTTTGATTATATTTCTGAAAGAATCAGACATCCATGTCGTTTCGTTTATCCAAAAATAATTCCTTAAGAATACGATTAGAAGTAATACTCTTAACATAGTTTTGAAAAAGATTCCAACAAGAAATAAATATTAAAATTAAAAAACACGATTGCCAAAAAAATATTGCTGTTTAATATAGCATAATTAAAGAGCGTGCGAGTGACAATTTTGTATATAGTTTTGTATATACGAGTAGTATAATTTTTTTTTTTAATTTTTTAAATTTATTTAAACTTATATACAAATATGTGCATATTTATATAACCTATGATACTCCCGGTAACGTAAGGATTCCAACGCAGAATGATACATCTAAATCAGCTATAGTACAGGCAATTTGTCATCAAAATAGGCTGTATTTGAAAATCCTTACCTACCGATTGATCTTTTGTCCATGCGTTAGGGGTGGTGAGGGAAGCTTAACTCCAGATTTTTAACATCCCCCTCCCATAGATTTTTGAAAAACTCGAAATACTCAAAAGGTTTTTTAAATACGTTTTTCTCTGAATCTATGCATTTTAGAGAAAAGTTTTTCAAACAAAAAATGTAGAGAACATTCTCCTCTACAATTAATGTGTTGAAGTTATACCGTATAATTTGAAATTGAAATACTAGGTGGCGCTGAAAAACTTGTTTGAAAAACTTTTCTCTAAAATGCATAGATTCAGAGAAAAACGCATTTCAAAAATTTTTTGTGTTTTTCAAAAATCTAAGGGAGGGGATGTTAACAATCTGGAGTTAAGCTTCCCTCATCACCCCTAACATATGGAAAAAACATCAATCGGTAGGTAAGGATTTTCAAATAAAAATACAAATTAAGTGTGCTACTAAGCGGTTGAGCTGTTACGGTGGAATAAATATACATACATACACCCTAAATACGTTACACTCCTTGGACAAAAAAAAAAATTCAACAGAACTATACAATTCATTTTAAGTGAGTTTTTTATTTACTTAAAAACGTCAGTGAAAACGTAGATTTCTACTTTTATTAAAGAATAAATTTCAGTGTGAGAATGAATGTAGACTCTATTACATGGGAAATGAACGTATTTGCTTAAAATGTGGCAATAAGTGAACTGTATAGGCTGGAAAGTATGATCGGTCTTATTTAAATGAACAGTTTTGGTTGAGTTCTTGCTGCACTCTAAACATCACTAGCTTTAGGGGTTATCAAGAAAACGACAGGTATCTTTCGGTTACAGTTGTTTTTTGGTCATTTTACTTTTTATGAATTAACATCAGAACTGGAGAGAAATGTTAATTCAGATCGTGGAATTTTTATAGCATTTTTTATGTAAAAGTAAATTGTTTCGATTTTTTAATTAAAATGAAGGAAAACTACTTATTATTATTAATAATTCAAAGATTTATATTTTATGATTATGAGTTTTATATTTGTAACAATTTCTATTAATAAGAACTACCGTATGACACAATCGAAGAACATCATTTAAATCGGTATAAATATAATTATTATTATATTTTCTGAATTACGTCTTTTTTGTCGTCATTAAATCTATGAATATAGTTTTATCTAAAAATATGTTTTCACATTAATTTCTGTTGATTGATGTAGCTTGTAAAACGAGTACATTGGAATGCTATGCAGCGTTAGATAAGGTCCATTTCTGAGTATAAAAGTTAATTTTTGTTCTGGTTTGATTCCATCGTGATTTTATAATATACTAACAATACCCTCTTTGAATTTTGAAAATCGGAAGGTTGGTTGCGAAGTAAAGGAAGTATTGTGATCGCGAAAGTTTTTGTTTTTTTTAGATTTCAACGGAAATATCCATTTTGACCATTCTTGAATCCATTTTCACTAGTGTGGGAGTGACGTATGTGTCTCGCATAACTCAAAAAAGATTAGCCGTAGGATGTTGAAATTTTGTATGTAGGATTGTTGTGACATCTGGTTGTGCACCTTCCCTTTTGAGTGCAATCGACTGGACCAAAATTGTCCAAGAAAGCCCAAAATCCAATTTTTTTTTTTGATTTTGGACTTTTTCTTAACTGCAGTAATAAGCATTCCTTATTCAGAGATTTCCAACGATATATCATAAGCGGTACTTATTTTCAATGGTTCCTGAGTTATAGCCAAATAAAAGTTTAATTAATGAAGTATCTGGATTTAGCAAGGGGAAGGCACATCGGTTGTAATCCCACTTCATCTCCTTTTTTTTACTTACGTATATGGATTTATCAATTATTAACCTCTGATTGTAAAAAAAATTACAATAAATAATAATTCAATAACAAAAAAAAAATATTGTACATGTAATTAAATAGGCGTACACGGAAGTCATGTGGTGTCCATATCAATTGTTTTTATTATTCATGCAACGAAAATTAATCGTTAGTTTTATTTAAAGAAAAAAAAGTTTTATTTCAGAAAAATTATTTCAAACACTCTCAGAGAAAACTTTATTTTATTTAGTTTGAGATTTATTTTGCCGACGATCAAATACGTTGCCTAAATATAAATATTTACTTAGGATTTTTAAAATTATTTTGATCTAGTTCACTCTCTAAAAAAAAAATAACAAAAAAATTAATTTACTGAAGAATAATTCAAAGTAAAGTACGGTTTTTCTTTATCGTCTAAACATTTGTTATTCAACAAACGTATCCTTATGCCTATTCATTAATAAAACTTCTTTTACGCTTACAAAGGATTGAGAAGCCCAAAACTTTCCTTAACGATCGTTTAACTCTACCGTACCTGCTACTGGAGATAAAGGGTTTAATAATTAAACTTTACAGTTATTACTTTACAGTTTTCGGATTAAAATTATAAAAAAAAAATTAATCGCTAATCCGAGAGCCAAATAATCGGGTGACTTTAGCGCTAGTACGAGGATAAAATTTTATATTAGGAATGATAACGTTTGACACCGGATAATAACTTCCAAAAAAATACTATTTTTAAAAGTTCCTGAAAATCTTACTATTTAACATTTTATTCTTTGTAAGATTTTGGTGATAAGTTTCCTTAGCGAGAAACTCATACGATCTACCTTTAGAAATTGTATACGGTTCCATTTAAAATCGCTAAAACAACCTTCGCTACGTAAATTTGAAAGTCTATTTTTGTTTTAATTTTACGATCGAAGTTTTTTTATTCTGTTGAAATATTTCGGTTTATTATTTTTTTGAAATTATTTTTATTTAAACATATATTTTTTATCTAGAGGTAATTGATCTGCACTAGTTTTCAAAGAACTCGTCTCAATTTCATGAGGTTTGATCGACGCTTTATTTATTTGTATCGCTTCCCGTTTGAAAGAAGAAATGAGTTGAGTTTGTATACTATAATTAATCATTTTAAAACAGATACGAGATCATTAATCTATCTATCACTATTTATTCTACTTTACCCTTTGGCTGTAGCACAATTAAATCATCGGAGGTAAAATCGATACCGGACAGATTTCCTTCCAATAAGAGTACAAAGTTCGCTATAAGAATATTCCTTCGACTATTACTACTCGGTAAATCGATAAAAATGACGCTATTACTATACCAAGTGCCTTAAATTTCGGAAAAATTGGAATAAACTTTCTTCTCGCTCGCTTGAGTAAGCGCAGACCTGAGATAAGCGTTCTTGAGAATAATCCTGTCCCTTTCTCGGGAACGATCAGCATCTTGAGGCCGGTCGTCTACAAATTTTTGGTTGCGGCACCGAACAGATAACTTCGTATCACGAACGAATGACCAATGTACTGGCAATACCAGTTTATCGTTTAAGAGTGTGATCCTCCTTGAACGTCTTCGTTTAAGATTTCTTCAATATTTCAATCCGTATTAAAATTTATTTAATCCAAAACTTCAATTAAAAGTTTGGCCGTTGTCGCAAGATCCCCGAACAGATACGATTCGAAGTAGTATGTTCGCTTCATTTTTATACGAAACACAAAAGAAACCGTACAGAATTATTTTGAGCAATTTAGGAATGTTATAGAATACGAGCGAAATAATATAGTAGTTTTGACAAAAGTCGGTTCGGAACTTGAATTTATGGATACAGAAGTCGAAATTTTCTTTAAAAAAGAAAAAACTGGTATCACATTTTATCGCCTAGACACTCTTCAAACGTGTACAGCGAAATCTAAAATTCAATTTTCACAGGTCGCAGACGATGTAGACGCACTTTGATAAAAGTAAATAAAATCCATGAAAATGAATGTATTATTTTCAACCAACGATGAATTCAATATGAATTTGTGTATGTTACCGTGAAAGACCGATATCTGGTAAATGTCGATATTCTACGGTAAATGCCAAACTGTATAAGCCAAACATAACTTACGCTCGCTAACCTCGTCTAATTAACGTTAAATATACAAATTATATATGTTATTCTCCAACGTTGGAGGCGATTAATCAAATTTTCAGCGTTTTATAAATTGAAAGGGGCAATCAGGATATAGAAAATATGTTAACTACATGGATGAACGATAACGATACAAATAAATGATCAGATGGTTTGCCCTTTGTTCAATTTTTTTATGAAAATATTTTTATTCGGCTTTAACCATCAGTGCGTGTTGAATTCGATTAATCGCTTCCAATGTTGAAGAATAACATATATAATTTGTATATTTAACGTTAATCAGAAGAGTTTAGCAACCGTATGTTTGGGTTAAATTTAAACTTCCTTTTTTTTACGAGGGTTTCTTTTACCTTAGAGATTGGTTTCGGGTGATTTTTTTCTTAATTTCTAGTTATCTTTTCGACCCCCATCAGAGCTTATGTGAGTTTGTCGTCATACATCGGCGAAGGACCGAAAAAGCAAATATTTCGGTCTTTCACCGATTTATTTGGTTTGTGTCGACATTCACCGGAGAATATTGACTCTTTAATTTCGGTCATTCACGGTAACGTATATACTGTATGCTTGAACATATTTTCTGTCGGATTTTGGATTCGGATTAAGAGGATTACAGAAATACACGAATGGTCGCGATTGGCCGTCGGGTTCATCTCAAAATGGCCACCAAAATTAAAATGTAATAATCATTACGAAATAACGGTGTAAGCTATCAAGTTGGTTCAAAAGCGCTAATATAAGGTTTACTAAAATGCATAAAATATATAAATATCAATTTTGTAAATCAAGTGTAAGATCCCAAAATGGTGGAAAATTAACTTTTTAAGAATTGAAAAAATTCCATAAAACTGCCAAAACAGGAAATAGATTAATTATATTCAATTAGCGTAAGTAGAAGTTAGAGATAATTTTTTTTTTTATAAAATTGATTAATGATTGAGAGAACAGTAATAATAATAATAATAATAATAATAATAATAATAATAATAATAAAAATATTCGTTCGGAAAAGTTTTACTAGCTTTTCGCTGATAACATTTTTTTTTTAATATTCTTCCCATTTTCTTTTTTAACTACGTAAATTTGACATAATAATGCGAAAAATTCATAATGAAATGAAGACAGAACATAGCCCACATATATCTATTAACTCATGCTTTCTATCTGAGATGCTGACCGATCGGTTTGATATTATGTAACGCTGACTTTCAACACGGTTTCAAACACATCTTTTGAATGTAGTTTTTATTGTTATACGTGTCAAGAATAGCTCTGGAAAGGAAAAAATATTTTTAAAAGTATGAATTTAGTAATTTTATGCCGATATTTAAACGCTCTTATGTCGTAGAAGCCGTACTAGTTTATAAATTGTTAACGTAGCTTGCATTCGACACGGTTTCGGATTCGATACTAAAATTAAAAATTCGATAAACACATGCCGTATTTATAGATCTCTAAGGATGTAGAATAAAACAAGGTTATTCGATCATCATAACATTTTAAATTAATCGTATTAATTGTTTTTCTTGTTTCAGGTACTAATCGATATCACAAGACTCTAGAGCCAAGTGAGTAATCCAATATAATATTTTATTAACAAGTTAAAAATTAATTAATACGAATCTTTTGGGTTTCCGTTACCGTACGTCAAACCTTTTATGGAATTTATCGCTTCTGAATTTTGGTAGGCGATATTATTTTTCATATGAATCTATATTTGTGTACTATAAATATTTGGATTACGATAGACTTTCTATATACTTATTACATTTAGTAGCTTTCACATGTTTTTTTATTTAACAATCTGGAAATATCGTACACCGTATAGCTTTGAGTTACGTTTGACGTATTCTGAAATCCTTTATATCATTATTATAAAAACGTGTTGTTAGCAGAACTCACAGGTCAAAGTTATTTGACATGTAGCTGTGTTTTTTTTTACCGCTCAGACGTCACCGACTCTATGAATTAATATTATACTTTGATCGATAACCATCACGGTAAAAAAGCTCTCGGTCGATTTCCCTTTGAGCTTTGTTGTCGATAGTATAGAATAATACAAACGTTGTCGATCGAGGCTAGGAGCGAACGTTTAACGGTATATTTAATATTTGAACTTTTCAATCAATCGAAACAACATATCAAATTATTCCTCTCCGTTTATATTGTTCACCCGTACCTACTTTTATAATCACGTCAAAGTTTCCGTTACTAACCTTACAAAAAGGTATGGAATTTTTCATACGCTACAAAATTCCATCTCCATATTCCATACACAAGCTTCAAGCTTATGCGGTGATATCATTGAGCCAAACAAAATAACACCATTATAAGAACTAAATAAAAAATGAAAAATAACGTAAAATTTGGGTGACATTCTATAACAGTGATTTAACTCCATCAGTTAGTCGATTTATGGTAAATATTATTACATTTATTATATAATATATATATAATAATATGTATTAAAAATATATATATATGTTATAACATTATATATATATATATAAACAATATAAAATAATAACTAAACTCTATTCTTTGGTTAGACAAATATAAAAAAACTAAATAAGTTAGAAAATTATCCAAATTAATAGAAAATTTTCTAATCCAATTCATCAGGTCAACAACCAAACAAACAAAAGCAGAAAACCTCGACGTTTCGTCCAAGATGTAGGACTTTATCAAGACAAACCACAAATGACAAAAAACAACACCAGCAAACACTTATAAACCCCTCACCACCCAATCTAAAAAAAAACCAAAACCCCCACTACCAAAAATGTGGTTGTTTTTGTTATTTTGTTTGTCTAACTTATTTAGTTTATATATATATATATATATATATATATATATATATATATATATATATATAACTATAATAAGTTTTATATATATATATATAAAATGTATCACAAAGTACTCCTGGGACTTTCGTAACTTATTCTACTTGTGTAAATAATGGAAAATGTTCATACAAACATATGTCCTAAAGTGTTTCGTTTGCCAGTTTCTGCTATTTATAGATTTTGTTCGGATTTTAGCTACCCCAGTGAAATGAGGTGGTATTGAAATTTGTAGGACGTTAATTAAGTAAAAGAATTAGTGATTTCTTATATTTTTTGACATGAAAAATCTAATAAAATGGGTCCTAGAACCGTATCTGCAGGAGCTTTTGAAAAATCTAAGGTGAAACCAATAAATTGGGGTAAAAAATCCTGTTTTTTTGTATTTGACGTACAATAACTTTGTTAAATGGGTAAAACACGTAAAAGTTTTAAAAGAAACGTGTAGAGAATTTAATTCTAAATAAATTGAATAAAATAAATAGAAAAAGTCCGATTTTATTTAGAAACAGTGCATTACTACATTTGTCGAAAAAGTACTTATTTAATTTTAAAAAAAATAAATAACATTTTTTTTGAAGTGAAAAATTTGTAAAAAACAAAATTTACTGTCAAAAATGAAAAAAAAAAACTGGAAATTACACAATAATTGTAAAATAAATATAAATAAGTAAAAATTACTTAGATAATAATTTTTTTATTAATGACAAAAATACAATTAATTATTTGAAAAATTGTTATTTGATTAATGCGCAATCAGCGTAGATGGGCAGAAGTAAATAAATCCTCATCAAACCGTGGAAGGTAATTTTCAACACTGATTTAGCGTCAGTGGTATGGTCCTTTTTCATAATACCTGGCCGCTTAAATGATGAGGTCTATTTACACTTTTTTCAAGCAGAATTGCCACATCTGCTTGAAGATGTTCCTCTAGCACTAAGACGCAAAGTACATTTACAGCACGATGGCGTACCTCCCCACTTCACTTGTGCCGTTTCCACTCACTTAAATTATCATTTCCATGAGAAATGGATCGGTCGTGGAGGTCCACACATTTCTGGCCATCAAAGTCACCTGATCTAACCCCTTTACATTTTTTCGCCTGGGGATGGATAAAAAATATTTTATACAAAACAAAAGTACATTCTCGTAAGGAATTAATTGCCCGTATTATGGATACGGCTGAGCAGGTTAAGGACAGCCATGAAAAACTAAAAAGAATAACAAAAACAATACAGAAGCCTGTTAAGAAATGTGTTGAAAATGGCGGGCTCATTTTTGAACATTTATTATAAACTGGTATGTATAATGCACTTTGGTTAGTGTATTGTTTCTAAATGAAATTCGAATTTTTCTAACTTTTCTTTGTTTTATTCAATTTATCTTACACCATTTTGTTCAAAACTTAATTATGTACAAGTTTTTTTATTAGTTTTACGTGTTTATTTCCCATTTAAGAAAGTATTGTACGTCAAACATAAAAAGCAAGGTTTATGTTTGAAACCCAACAAATGTTTGAAATGTTGGGAATTCTCCCAATTCATTGGTTTACACTCGATTTCTCAAAAAATTACTGCAGTTACAGTCCTGGGATCTATTTTATTCAATTTTTAGATCAAAGACCATAAGAAATCACTAATTATTTAACGTCCGAAAAATTTTAGTACGACCTCATTTCACCGGGGTAGCTGAAATCCGGGCAAAATCTTTCACTGCACGTAACTCGCAAACAAAGCATTTTAGGCCATATATTTATTTAAACTTTTGCACTATTTTCACGAGTAGAGTAGGTTATGAAATTTTCAGGAGAACCTTGTGATACACTCTGTGTACATATATATATATTTGTTTTATCTGTATTGTTGCTCAATAACTTTAATGTTCATCGATAAATCCGACTGTAAGGGTAAAAATAGTAAGTCGAGGAACCCGATCGTTATACCGATCTAATCTTCATTAAACAAATCGAAACTTGTTTTCTGTTATGTAAGTTATTTACAAAACTGTTTTAAATTTTTTCATTTTCTAGCGATTATCTTCGTTGTATCTCTAGTATTACATAGGGTATATCAATACTCTTCTCCATATGGATATTCAATATTTTCGTCCAATCGCTATATGGACGAGGGATCTATTATTAATTTACGACCGGAAAATTGTTTGTACTTAAATTCTATAATTGTTTAGGTCCCTTAGGTATAACGATAAAAATTACCGATTTCTAGGAGCGATTCAGTTTGATATATCAAAGGAACAAGAAACGATCTGACTTTTAGCACACGCATCTCTGCCGCACATACTTTTAGGAGCGGTTCTCTTGAATTTAAGACTGCCGTACAAATGTCCTGCATTATAAAACATTTCTTACGCTCAATAGAAATTACTTAAGCTTTGTTAACCGTAAATCCACCGGGTTGGTCTAGTGGTGAACACGTCTTCCCAAATCAGCTGATTTGGAAGTCGAGAGTTCCAGCGTTCAAGTCCTTGTAAAGGCAGTTACTTTTATACGGATTTGAATACCAGATCGTGGATACCGGTGTTCTTTGGTGGTTGGGTTTCAATTAACCACACATCGAAGGAACGGTCGAACTGAGTGTGTACAAGACTACACTTCATTTGCACTCATACATATCATCCTCATTCATCTTCTGAGTAATACCCGGACGACGGTAATTCCCACAGACTAAACAGAAAAAAAGCTTTGTTAACAGAGTCGAGAAAATTTATACTTCAAGAAATTTCCAAACGACTTAACTCTTAAACCTCGCGCCTGAAGATAACTCGTTCATTGTAGTAGTCCTGTCACAAACAGGAATCCCTATTCAGTTGCATCCGTATTTCGATCGAAGTTATTTGTGACCTGTAACACCTTTCGATGGCTCCCATCAGACCGGACGCTCAGTATAATGATCGATGCCCTTTACACCAACTGTAATAGTTAACAGCATTTTTTTAAAACGGTGTTTAATTTTTTTACTAAAATTTCATTTAGATTTATGTAATATTCTAGTTTCAATCATTTCTGCGTAAAAAGGAGGTTATATAACAAATAAAACCGTCTTTTATTAACCGTTTCTTTTATTATTTTAATTTTCATTGCAGTGGAAAGGGTGAAAATTACGATTTTTATTACATTTACTTGAAAATTTCAATTTTAAACACCTATTAAAACGAAAACGTTTAGACTTAAAAATTTTATTTATTTTTTTATCATAGCCGTTTTGCATCATATTTAATATACATAGAAAAAACGAAATCGTTTGATTCTTTCGTACGACATGAATTTGAATATGGTATTTCAAAAATATATTAAAATTATGGAGGGTTGTAAAGGAGTCTTGAAAGAAAAACAAATTGACATGAATAAATAGTAAACACTTTTTAAACACATTAGTAAAATGTGTTTACTAACGTGAATTCATTAGTAATTCGATCGTTAAATATTATCCAACAATTCTCACAAAAATGTGTCTTTTATTAGAAACGTTTCCCTTAATATTATTACATTTAACGAAATAAAAAATAAAAATTTTAATTAATTTTAGTTATCGTTATAATAGAAATTATAGTAGGAAACAAATAAAATTGCTGAATATGATTGAAGTCATACCTGTTTATTTCGGATACTTTTTTACATCGGTAAACAAATGCTTGCAGGTAAAATAAAGAAATATCGATTCGGTTTTATATGAGTTATTTATTTATTTTGGACAGATCACTTTAAATCGCTTCAGAAAGTTGAAAAAAAGAAGATTTTACCTAACGTGCTCTCAAATAAATACACGCAGGTTTGTAGTACACTGAAATAAATCCGGCTGCTGACTGTTTAAACATAATTTATTGAGATTATCAATTCCAGAATATTATTTAATCGTTGGATGAAACCATATTTGATGAAAATCCATCACAACAAAATAAAATA
Source organism: Lycorma delicatula (assembly GCF_047948215.1). Lineage (NCBI taxonomy): Eukaryota > Metazoa > Arthropoda > Insecta > Hemiptera > Fulgoridae > Lycorma > Lycorma delicatula. The sequence goes on from NC_134458.1 coordinate 66,307,067, forward strand.
AATAAAATATGTTATTAGATTTTCACAAAATTTATTTACAAAACCACAACATCTGTTTCGGTACACAGTATCATTTATTCGTGATTTATCGCTTATCTTTTTTGTTACATGTACTTTTAGGTTTAGTATTCTATTCGTAATACCTGAGTAGACACTGTGTACCGTAACAGCTGTTGTGATTTTTTAAATAAACTTTTGATAATCTAATAACATTTTTGTTTATGGTCTTTTAAAAATATTATTTGATTTTCATTTATTCTTAGCTTCTTATTTTTTCTACAAATTTATTTTCACAGAGTAGTTTTCAAACTGTTGCAACCGATACCGAAATAAAGAAATATCGATTCGGTTTTATATGAGTTATTTATTTATTTTGGACAGATCACTTTAAATCGCTTCAGAAAGTTGAAAAAAAGAAGATTTTACCTAACGTGCTCTCAAATAAATACACGCAGGATTGTAGTACACTGAAATAAATCCGGCTGCTGACTGTTTAAACATAATTTATTGAGATTATCAATTCCAGAATATTATTTAATCGTTGGATGAAACCATATTTGATGAAAATCCATCACAACAAAATAAAATAAATAAAATATGTTATTAGATTTTCACAAAATTTATTTACAAAACCACAACATCTGTTTCGGTACACAGTATCATTTATTCGTGATTTATCGCTTATCTTTTTTGTTACATGTACTTTTAGGTTTAGTATTCTATTCGTAATACCTGAGTAGACACTGTGTACCGTAACAGCTGTTGTGATTTTTTAAATAAACTTTTGATAATCTAATAACATTTTTGTTTATGGTCTTTTAAAAATATTATTTGATTTTCATTTATTCTTAGCTTCTTATTTTTTCTACAAATTTATTTTCACAGAGTAGTTTTCAAACTGTTGCAACCGATACCGATTGCTTAAAATAATAATACTACTTATAAAAATCAATCGGATAAAGGGAAACCATTGCAAATCATCATTTAAATTGTAAGACTGCGCGATAATTTACCGATAACTTAAATCTTACAATCTAACCGGGGATTCATTTAAGTCACAAATTAAGCGGAAACCGAAAACTTATACTGACTGAGATAACGGTTTGTAAAAATTCTTGTAAGTATTATACTGCTGCTATGGCTGTCAACACAGCAGGGCGGGCATAATTAACAAAAAATTAGTGTTTTATTGTCGGTTTCCTTAGTCTTTTACATGATGTTCACTGTTAAAAAATACCTTTTAATCGAAATATTTTAATTCAAATATAAAATATGACTACGTAAAAGACGATACCGTGCAGCAAAACCATATTCTATACCTACACAGAACCGAAATATAGACTGTCGATTTGCGTAAAATAGTTACTTATTTTTATTTCTACAGAATTATAAAGGAAATAGATAGAGAATACAAAACCCAAAAGCTAAGATTTGACGTTTTTTCCGAATGTCCGGAACGAATTTTATCACATCGCTTATTAAAAATGAAAAAAATTCCTTAAAATTCTACTAGTTAAATGCATTTTTTAAATCTCTTAGTATATTTTCCAGGTATATAGTATGTTTTAAAAGTTTTAATGGTAGAAGTAAAATATGTGCTCTTACCTCAGGAGGCTAAAGATCACCGGCTATCTCATGAAATAATTTCCTTCAGCTCTTACTTGAAAAACAAAAACAAAAAAATAAATATAAATTATGAATTTTAAATTCGATTCTATTTATTACAATTCTAATTAAATTTTTATGGTGTTTTATCGAAAGAGATATAAAGTAAAATAGGAATTATAGCCGGCTTACAATCGACTATAAGATTTATTTCACTGTTTAAAAACTGATTAATTTGGTTGCAATTTTTATTGAATGACCGAATTTCATCCGATTTTGTATAACTATTTCATACTTACCGAATTTATTTAAAATATTAGGTGCTAATGAGACTTTATATTAGTGTGGATGTTAGAAAAAAATCAAAAAATAATCGGTAATATAAGTAATACTACATAATAGGACCACAAATAATATCAGAGGAAGTATTCAACGTGATATCTGATACTAAACCGCATGCGTTTTTCGTGTTTATTTGGATATTAGGTATTTTACTCTGAAAAAAGAATATTGTTGCCCAAAACAATGAGATATTTAAATAAATAAAATTTTAAAAATTGTTACTAATAACGATGTTCTTAAATTTCAGTCGACGTTTTCAAAATTATAGGCGAAGTAAAATTATTTTAAGACAAATGTTGTATTTTTCATGAAATAAAACACCCAAAAACTTGCATGTTTCAATAAAAAAACAAAAATAAAGAAAAAATATTTTTCTTCTTGAAAAGTTCTAACAAATTGAATGAACCCGTTCATTCTTCTATCCCCTTTCCGATAAAACAGTTTTTATCACAAACACCTTGTGTTTTCAAAAACATGCCTGTGTAATGTTAAAACGGAAACGCCTCATCGAGGAGGAAACTTAAAATAAGTAATCTCTACGTGAGTGTAATGTGATAATTAAATAAATAAAATACGCGTTTTAAAAGTAAATAAAAGCCCATAATAAAAAAAAATACTTTATATTTGTTACTTTCTTAGAGCGAAATAACCACTACACGTTATTTCGAATGGCATTAATTTTAACTACGTATATTTCTGAAAAAAGTAACGGCTTTTGTTTTGGTTTTTTTTTTTTTTAAGAGTTATTTGGAACGAATTCGTGTGATATGTTCATAGTCACACGACTATGAAACATAGTCGTATCGACTATGTTTCTATGAAAGAAAGGTTTCTTTCAAAGTCGATTCTCTGCTTATGAATTTTACCGACAGGGCATATTAACTATTCGTACAGTGTTTTTAGAATCCCTGATCTCACTTCTTATTTATTTTTAATATTTTTAGTTTATTATTATTATATTCTTTGAAAATTTACCTAAGAATGTTTTAAATTGATTCGTATAAACTGCCAGCGATTCGTCATCAAACGTACAATTCTTACGAACGAAAATAAATGCGAATCTTTGCGCCGATAATAAAACACCGTTATTGTTTTCAGTATTATATTTTTTACCGAAACGGTTTGAAAATACATTTCCGACGATAGCGGTTTCATCCCTGTACTCATCGTCTGCATTCCGTTCCAAAAACGAAATCGGCAAAAGAATTTTGAATGCAGGGGTTATCCATGACAACCGTCAAGTATTTTCTTTGATGGCAGCCGATTCGATTAACTAAACGAATTGATTTTCAAGAAATTTCTAGAATCGAATCAGTACATATTCTTTGCCGTGTAGTAAAAAAAAAAATACTCGTAAGTCGCGGGGTCGGCTCGGCAAACGATCCGGTTTGTAATAAGTTCGAGTGCGTTACAAAACGTAAACTACTCGAATGTACTTCGAGAGGTATTTATCTTAAGACGAAGCCTTGTTTTACTCCCTTTATACTAAAGATCTTTGCGAATAGATCGGCGTGGTGCCGTTTACTTCCATCGATCATCAAAAGAGTTTTGATTTCGGAGCGTAAAAGAATCAGGAGGTCAAAAAATTATTTGTTCGATTATGAATTTTAGGTCGGAGTTTGAAATCTGTCTTTTCTTCCAAAACTAAACAACGAATTCGTATCTAAACAAAATATTAGAATAAAATTTTTACAAAGTACTTTAATCGGGTAAAAGATAGAAGATGATAAGAGAGAATTTTATTATCTTTATCCGGCTGTCATAATATCGACCGATGCGATAAGACGAGTTGGTCGACTGGAAATATTCAGTCGAAGAAAATTATCCTAATGAAGGATTCGTATAAAATCGGAGTTAAAATTTTTATAGTTCACTTTATATAGCGTTCATGTGTTTCGATGGCGTTAGCGAGTGTTGCAAACTTTAACGATAACAGATAATAACATAAAATTTTAGCTGAAGACATCTTTGTAAGTGTTATAATTGCGGTTTTATTTTGTTTATTAATTTATTAATCGTATTTAATTTTGTCAATTTATTATTTTAAATATGATGATTTATGAAAAAATGTTGCTTACCCACTTAACCGCTTAACCGCGGTAAATTATATGTTAAAACTATTTCTCGTTTATAATCAACGGTATTCGGTTTTATTTGAGTGTGTATTTTAGGATGAGACTACGTGCGATTTAGGATGAAAAAAATAATAGTGCCGTGCAGTAGTAAAAAGGTTTTTCATTTATTAAATTAATGTGATCTTCTATCACACAAAGAGTTTGATATGAAATATCTGTTAATGATAGTAAAAATTAAATCGACAAATACTGGAAATCTTATCGACCGGATAAATGATATTATTAAATAACTTGTGAACTCGACCGGAATATCTGTAATCTATCGACGAAAAGTAAATTATAGACCTCATTACATTTCGCCGAACATAATATCTTTTTATTATTTTTCACATAGATATAAATAAATAAGCTTATATATTCGATATAATCGAATATAAATATTCGATTTTGTAGTTTCTCTTCTGCATCGATCTATTTTTATTTAAATCGGAACATTCATGTGTACTTCTGCTTTTGTATACGCTCCGGCGTTCGCTTAAAACTTAAGAACGGTTGGGCCGATCAGAATGTTTATTTTAACGATATTTTGATTAAATTTATCCGAACGACAACATTATCGGGTAAAGCTTAAACAAAGAGCGTGTTGTATTTTTTACTTTCATTACTTCTGAGGTAATATTTTGAGTCGCTGACTAAATCATTTTCTGTAAGAAATGGTCGTACGGTTCCACTAGTAAAATTAGAAAATTTCTGAATTTAATTTTGGCATTTTTTTTAACAACAACGGGTAAATTATTCTCGAGATATCTATCTACCTATTTAATAGACATTTTAATGGAATCAGATTTTCATAGATAGGCTATTGACAAAGTTTTTCGTATCGAGTATACCGTATACCTATATATATATATATATATATATATATATATATTAACACATTATGCTAGATAACTATGCGGTATTTTCTGTAAATTATTAAAATGAGCTGTATTTTAATTTTATCTCCGAGTTCCATATGAAACTGAAGCGAAAAGACTAGCTTCTATAACTTTCTTTTTAGAAACTTGCTCCTATTATGTTAATTTCCTTCCGTTTTCCTGTTTATCCAGGGTTACACTTGAACTTCATAATCTGTTCTAATGAGTATTGTGGAAGGCACTTATTTTAACCGGACAGCTACTAAAACGATTGAAATCGTAGCATCCTCGATCAAAATATTTACCACTAGGCGGCACCGTTGTTACGAAACTAAAACTTTTTCACTATGAAAAATATATTCGCTTTGAAAAGTATATTCGCTAATGCCAAAAATACATTAGCATTTACCGGCTCAGTTATAAAAAATAGTAGGAAAACTAATTAAGATTTCTCTATCGAAATAGGATACGTTTTAATTCTCATACTCAGAATGCATTTTTTAAAACATTTTTACGGATAAAAAATCTAAACGATTTTCCCAAGAATGTCTCTTTTTATTTCGATGGAGGTAAAGTGTTCCGCCTTTTTAACGGCAGACGTTTTTTTATGATTTATTTGTTACGGATGCATTTTAACGTAAACTTTTAGCTGATGAACTGTAAAACTAATAAAACTATCAATAAATTTTATGAAATTTTAAACAAATATCGTTTTCTCCACGTTGCGGGAACAGACTTTAGATTTGTTTGCTAGGGATGAATTTTAGTAAAAAACTTCAAGGAATAAGAATTAAAATATTTGTTAGACTATTCTTTGAAATTTTAAATAAGGGTCCCGATTCGGGTAATAAATAAGATCCTATATCTAAAAGACCACCCGGTAGATCGGTTCTTCTGTGTTATATGTATAGATGTAAAAAATAAATGAATTTGTATATATATATATATGAGTAATTATAGAACGGACTGAAGTTTTGTCTCTTTACGCGGCCTGCGTTTATCAGAATTTCCACTCTTCATGTTATAATACATTTATATTTTAAATATACTTGGGGATCTTTCATTTTCTAAGTACAATAGCGACGTATTAACAACTTATTAACTATTTAATCGAGGTAAGTTTATAAAAATAGTGTGTATTCGTAATTATTTTTACGATACTTGATAGAGCAAAATCTATAAACTAAAAAAACAAAACCTATAAAGTTTACGACCTCAGTAGAAAAAGTTTTCTTAAATTTTAGACCGGTTCTCCGATATCGTGCAACGAAGTATTTTTTACACGACTGCCCAAAATGGAGTGTAATGTATTTTGGGCGTATGTAAGTTTGTTCCACCGCAGCAGCTCAACGGTCGAATAGATTTAGACGTGTGACCCCCGCGTTGAAATCTTTTCGTTACCGGGAGTGTCATAAGCTATAAATATGTGTGTGTGCATATATATACACACACATATATATATATATATAATAGTGGAGATTGCCTGTTGAAACACAAACTATAATGAATTGAATTAATGAACTGTGAACTGTGAGCCTCTAACACTGTGTTACCTGGGTTTGTACTGAATGATTCAAATCAATCGAATGAATAATATGACAAAATGAACAGAATTAAATTTACGTTAAATAAAATAAAATAATAAATAAATTTCTGTTTAATAATAATGGGATTCCCTTGGGGACTGCGTGTGAGGCTAGAGTGTTGCGGTGATGCGATCATCTCGTGGGAGGCTAGAACGATCATTACCATCAACCGGTAACAAACGGGGTGCCCCAGTGAGGCGCTGTTTTAGAGATGCAATGAGGTGATTTTATAACATATCTGCCAACAGTCGTTCGATTTTCAAAATTCAAACGGGGTATTTATTAGTAGGTTGAAGGCTAAATTTAGCATGCATGAGATACACTCTCGATCTAACAGATCACTGTTATTCGAAAATGTTGTTATGCCTTCGCAACTGATCTTCCGATTTTCGAAATTCAAACGGGGTATTTGCTAGTATAACACAAAATCACGATGGAACCAAACCAGAACAAAAATTAACTGATATACTCAGAAAAATCGAGCGGCCTGCGCTACGCCGAGACCACCTTGAGCCCGGCGAGCTCCAACAAATGGTCTTTGGAGATTTTGATGACAGTACGATTGGAGGTAATGCTGTCGGCATCATATTGGGGATCGAACTCACTATTATCGAATTTTATGCTTTAGGGGGAGAGGGCAAAGCGGAAAGGCGTAAGCTGCTACTAATATTGTGCTGGGGTTTGACATTGCATAAACTACGAGGGACTACCCTAGATAGAGCTGTCGTAGATCTGTGCCAAGGGCCAGGCGTACGTAGCACTGAGGCGCGTGAGGAAGTCGGAGAGTTTAGCCATTATTTGTTTGGATTCCAGAAAATTGCTGTATGATCCGCACATAAAAGGTTTCTGGAGGAACTCAATCGCTTGAGAAACCTGTAAGTTTAGATTGGTATACGCCAATTAAATAAATAAATTGAAACGTTTGCAGTTTCTTAATTGGCTCAGTACGTTAAATGCGATATATCCGTAAGTTTTCGAATCATGCATTTTTCTCTATGATCACTAAATATATTAAATAATAAAAACAATTTAAAAAATTAAAAATCTGAACTGCCAAAAAAAAAAAATAAAATAAATAAATTGAACTAAAAAAAGAAAACAAGGTATGGAAATTAAAGGAATGAACATCGTTATGCAGTCTTTAATTAAATAAAATAATGGGGTGACCAATCAATTTTCAGATTGATTCGAGATACAACTTTTGAATCGTTCAACCATTTCGAATGTCTTTTAAAAGTGAATTTTATACTATTTTTGTTTCCAAAGTTTACTCGAAAACAAAGTTTCCTACAAAAAACCACTCTGTTAAAGTCAACAGCTTTTAAAGCCGGCTTCCATCCCTTTGTTATGATCAAAAATGAAAGTTTCTCTCTCGACTAAAGTTTCCTCGATAAAAATTTTCCTTCTTGAATAGTCTTCCGAATAAAGAGGCAGAACGTACGTACAAACTTTTATAAATAACTGCACGATTATATCTTTATATCAGATTTTTGGGACATAGGCCTGAAGCTGCTCGGCCTAATCGGTGAGAAATAGAGGGAATCGGCCGATTATTTTCTGCACGGAACCGGAATAAACTGTGTGTTAGAGATGTGTGAATCGGTTCTCCTATTCTTACCCCAAAATTGTAATTATCGTCCGAACGATTAAAGGAAATAACCTCGTACTTCTATTCGTATGCAGTTCAGTTTATCTTCTTTAAATATATAAAGAACCGTTAAAAAAAAAAATATATATATATATATATATATTAAAATCTGTCGCGTATCTCTTTAAGGTTTAATGCGATTCTATCGAAGTTTAGATTCATAAAACCGCTAAACCGGAGAGAAAAAACTAGTAATGAACGTGAAAAAATCTTACAAAATTCTGAAATTAAATTCAAACTGTGACGATAGTAAAAGAAAATTGAAAAACTATTGACAATATCTGATAACCAGGTCGATAACTTTCAATTAAAGATTACTGGCATGTAGTTCAGAAGAGATAATTTGTTTTATCCTCTGATTTCGTCAGTCATTAATGAAAGGATTAAGAACTGCTAGCATACGGCATATCTTCCGGTCTGCGTTAAGGGTACTAATACTTTAACCGGTAAAAGATTTAGATCATAGTCCTTGATAACGGCTCACAAGAGTCGATGTTCTTATAATATTTCTGGAAAGTCGGGGTAATTTAGTGTACAGTGCGGGTTTTTTCTGTTCGTAAGCCAAAGATTCGAAGGAGAATAAGAGTTTTTAAAATTTGTAAACTCCGAAATTAAGTGGTTCTACTTTTTTTGTGTAGGATGAGGGAAACCAGTCGCCCAACAGCTCGTACTACTGGGTATGTGGGGTTTCCTGCCCAAGATAGGGACCCACTAAAAACCCTCCCCTCACACCACGCAGTGATGAAAATCGCCCATGAGGCATAACACCATCACCGCGCGTGGTTAACGGGTTCTCTTTTGTCGTCCTCAAGCAGCGGCTTCCAGCGTCCTCCGGTGGCTCCCGGCAGCGACGATCCTGTTGAACCCCCGCTACCTACCCACGAGGGCTGGCCTTCCACCCCCGTTCTCGAACTAAATACCACCCTACTGTCTTTCTTCCTCTATCATCTTCGTAGAAAGTACACTCTGAAACCACTGAGCACAGAGGCTCCAGCCATCACTGGATCCTAGCATCAAACCCATTATCTCTTCAGGAGAGGTGTCGTCCTGAAGGGCCTGTTCGGCGTCCACCTAGGGCATCGCAGGAAGGTGTGTTCCGCGTCGTCTTCCAGACCACAATACTGACACCCCCGTTACGCTCTTCTCCCATTAGCACATGGATATGAGTTATATGCCCATGTCCGGATAACCATTGTACTACCCAGAAATCAATTTTTCCGGACTTCCTATTAATCCAACTCCTTATACAGCGTATTAGCCTGTAGGTCCAGCGCCTCACTGAGGCCCTCTTCTATCTCTCCTGCCCACGTACCATCAATGCTTCCCTGGCTACAGATCTTTCCATGCCCTGGTACCTCTCAGTTCTTTCTACAGCTAGAAGGTCAATGGGCGGCATCCCAGTAATCACCTGCACTGCCTCAAGCGAGACAGTGTGGTACGCTTTTGCCACCCTCAACGCCAACCTGCTATAAATACTATTGACCCTCCTTATGTTTGTAGCTATCCGTAAGGACGCATACCATACCGGGGCCGCGTAAAGATGGTTAATGTAACCGTCGCCGCTATTGTGCGCCTTTTACAGGCCCTCGGTCCCCTGGCGTTCCCCATCAACTTAGTGTCAGCCGAGGTCACCCTACCAATCTTCATAATTGTTTCCTCTATATGGCTCGTAAACTTCCTTGACCTGTCCGGCCAAACGCCGAGGTATTTGGTCTTCCTCGAGGATTTCACCTCAGTATCTTCTAGCCGAACCAGGAATCTTGGTATCGTCATCAGTACTATTTCTGTCTTATTTAGAGACAGAAAGGCCTCTGCCTGCCAGCATTTGCTCGATACTTTCCATCGCTGTATTTGCCCGCAGGATCACATCTTGCGTATTTCTCGTCTACATGACCACAGTGAGATCATCAGCATACGGCAACAAGTGGTTCTACCTGCCCGTTGTAAATTATACCTGTACGGCCTTCAGTAGAGGGCCATTACTCATCGATAACGGTGATATTTTTAGTTTTCGATCGACTACTAATAAAGCCGGAAACACATCCGCGGACTTTTTAGTTATGGAAGGGGAAAACGAGGAGCTACTTTTTGGTTCGGCCGACAGTGCCCTATCGTAAAATAATTCATATTGTAAAAAATTAAATATATTTCATTCGTATGTATCGAAACTATTCGGCGTTAGTTTTAAGGGCAAGACTAATAAAGTCTATAACGTGTTTTTAGCGTAAAAAAAGAAAACGAAATAAAAGCGAACTCAAACGTTTCAATGAGCCATATCGGCTCTAAAACAAAATTTCAGCTGAAGTCGGTTCGTTATCTTAAAGATGAAAAGAATGTCTCATCTTCCGGTATCGTGTACATGGTTTGAACTCCTTCGGTCCCGTTATTCGTGTCGAGTTGAGAGCGAAAGGATTGTTTCATCGTACGCTAAATCAGAGTATGGACTCCTGTTTCACTCTTCGAACTTCTTAAATTAAATCTACAGATTAATTAATCTGTTGATATGCTTACATTTTATCTGATTTGGCCAGCGCACGATTCAAAACTGTTTGTTTTATTATTTTTATAAATGCAAGACCGCATAAAAATAAAAATAAAAACTACTCTGATAAGATTCAATTACAGTCGGCTTGTTCGATGTCGTTTTATTAATATTATGCTGTACATAAAAATAAAAAAAATTGACTGAAATTACGATAAACGTATATATTTAAATTTTTAACGCCACCGAGTTCGAGTAAAAACATTTGTCGAGGGATTAAAAGATTTTATTTTATCCATACCATTCCTTTTGATATTATGAGCGCTAAATTATAACCGCATAACTACACTGCAGGACAGTCAATAGCCGATGTTTAACCGACTCTCCTAAGCGTAACGAAGCTTTAAATCGTATAAATTTATCTGTTCGAATTTAAAAAAAACTATTAAAAACTTGCTTCATACTTTAATCAAATTATTATCGTAGATTGCATGAGTTTAATTAGTAGGTTAATTTGGATTTCAAAAGATAACATCATATAATGACTTTCTAATATATTTATAAAATATCAAACAAATTTTCAATCGAAGATTTACTATACAAAGTGACGAAATAGTGAAGTTTTTTATTGTTGAAATACAATTTTAAATTAACAAAACTTAATTTTAACCCTTAATTTACAGCCGTAGGGGGGATATTTGCAAAAGTAATGGTGAAATATTGTATTGTCACTCGATCTTAGTAACTGTGCAAAATTTCATCAACAGGCAAAGTATAAAGTATGTTAAATTAAGGATGCAAGATTTGAGGTCAAACATGAAAAAAAATGAAAAATGAAAAAAACATTGTGAATTAAAATAAAGCAAGTAAAAAAAAAAAATGGTGTAAAAAAAATTGTCTGGTGTTAAATCAGTTTTATTCGAAAATAAACGTTCGCCCTTACCGGAATATTTAACGATACTGACGAGAAGCTCCCCTTCTTCTGCACCCACGTTCCATCGGTTCGTCCCGGCAAGGCTAATAAAATAAATAAAGGTTTTTACCGAATACTCTTACGAATTTTGAAATGACAAATTTTGTTGATAAATTATCGATGACGGAATTGTCGATTTTTTTTATAGTAATAATAATTATAATTATTTCCGCTTATTGAGGATGGACTCTAGAGAAAAATAACGGAAAAGCTGGAAAAAAAATTAATGTAATTCAATATGGGTTTTCGTAATTTTTTTTCGTACAAACTAAAATTCAAAAATTAAATTTTTAGTAAAGGATAAGTATTTACAGATCATTTATTAATATTAATCGATACTTTCTTTGTCGCAGTGAATTGATTTTAATGATACATTCGGATCGATTTATTTTAAATTTCATTTGAGATCTTATGTTCGTCTGGGCTGAAAATATTTATACGTTCCCAGGCGAAAAATAGTTTTGGATATTTATTCGTCCTGTACACATTCGAAAAAAATGGGACGACAAATAAAGCGTATACGATTTGAAACGAGCTTTGAAGGAAAAGAGATTTTTGAAATTTAAACGGGATGCTGTTTTTCCGAACACTGAAAACAGCCGTTTTGAATTTTGAAAATTTAATGTAATTCCAGCAAAACATTTATAGCGAATAATTAAAGCTTATAAAATTTTAAACGACTTTCAGGGTTATTTTTTGGTTAAAATAACCAAAACGCAAGTTCTACACCTTCTCGGCAGAAATAATTGTTTTTCTTGTCTCCTTGCTCGAGATACATTTTAGCAATAAACTTCGGGGTGAAAAAGATTAACTATGTCGAAGACATTTGTCCAAGTTTTAAGTGAGAGATATGGTAATAGAAAAACATTGATAACTGTAATTTATGGACTGGACTCCAGATAGTAAAGTAAATTTCCTATATTATTATTATTGTTATTTTCTGGAGTAGAACGTTTTTATAATTTCACTTTTTGTGTTATTTATCTGAAGTAATACGCATAGGTTTTTTGTTTTGTTGCAAAACGAACTTAAAATTACCAGAGCGCGAAGAAATTTCTATATATTTCTTTCAGGTTTTTTATCATAGTTTAAATCTTAATTTGTTTAGGCAAGTTTAAATGAAAAAGTCTATAAAATTAATTTTTATAATAAAATAATCAAGTCGAGTCGAGTGAGTTAATGAAAAAGTAAAATCACCGCGTAACATAATCTTTGAAGGGATAAGACCCGCTATTTGAATGTCTGTAACGAATTAGCAGTACTAATGATTTTAAAAGAGAGGGCATAAACAAAAAACACGAATTTAAAATATTTATATCGCTTAATAAGATTTAATTAATTATAATACAGTATATATTTAGCCGAGTCAACAGTAACTCAAAAAGGCCTTAACCTCGAAAAAATTCACGACAGCAAATAAATTATTGGAAAGGGTTCGATAAAATATGTAGAATAAAAATGTACCCTAGCGTACACGAGCGAATACCCAATTTGTTTAACAAATTAAGGAAAATGTTTTAATTTTTCTCCATTAGCGGCTTTATTTTTAATCGAATGTAAATATAAAAAACATCAATAGATAGTTGAAAAAACCTTACGACTACTTTTTTCTACGAGGAGAACTAAGGGCACTAGCGAATTTTACAACACAAATCGCGCTACGGTAGAGTAGTTTGAAAACTAGGTACTTAAATGGATAAATTATTAATTTATCCATTATTTTTTTAATTTTTGCTCATTGAAAAAAGTGTTCATGAGATTTTTTATGCATAATTGTCTTGGTTTTCTACTGATTGTATTTATCTTTTCATAAGTAAAAAATAAACAGAATATTAACAAAAAACTAGATATTTTTTCAAAAAATCACTTTTTTCCACAAACAGCAAAATTTTTAAAATCAACAAATGTAAGGATAAATATTGATAAGCGACGTATTTTTACATAAATCAAAGTTGCATAAAAATATCTGTTTTCATTAAGTTTTTATAACAATTTATTTATAGCCTCTTTTTCATGAGTTTACGAAATATACTAAAATTTACTTCCTAAAACTCATTGAAAAATTAAGTTTTTGAAAAACAATCTATGCCATCTTAAAGTAAATGTTTTTATCTTACAAATAAAAATTAAAATATTTTCATATTTGAAAAACCGGATTAATAATGATAGGTTTTGAACGTTAGCCAAGGTACCAAAACAAGCTTTTTCTAAAAACTGTAATTTTCAAATTTTGATAAATAATTAAATAAGATATAGAGATATCCCTTATGGAATGAGTTGGTTTTAAGCTCAAGAACAGAATGCTATATTGACTTTTTCATTTTTTGCAACTTGTTTATTGTTATAGGCGTTTATCAACAACTTGCAAATTTTCAGAGTAGATCCGGATTAACGGGCGATCAGAAATTAAAAATAATTCGAAAATTTGACTCTTTATAGCCTTAGGTCTCATAAATTTCTACCTTTTTGAATTTGTTAATTATCTTTAATAGGAACAGAGTTATGGAAGTTTATTTATTGCGCGACCTCGAGTTTTGCGAGGCATGTATGATAGATAAAATGCGATTTTGGTGCTTATTGTAAAATTTGTTAGCGCCCGATAGTTTTGCTCGTAGAAAAAGTTACTCTGGTGGTTTTTTATCCGAAATTTCCTCCACTATATATTGGTGCTTTTTATTTTTACATGTGATTAAAAATAAAGCCGCTATTGGCGAAAAACTAAAAAATCTTTCTTAATTTGTTAATCAACAAGTTAGTTATTCGCTTATGTCCGCAAGGGTACACTCTTATTCTACGTATTTTTCCGAACCCATTCCAATAATTTATTTGCTGTAGTAAATTTTTTCGAAGTTAAAAGCTCTATTGACTCTGCTAATTAAAGTTTTCTACAGATCGTTAAGGTCGAATAAAAAACCTGCAGCGGCTGTCCATCAGTATTTGTAGTATACAATCGTATAATATCCCTCACCATAACTGAAAACTTATTCATTTGTAAAATAAAATTACAACATGTGAAAATTCGATACAAGAAACCGAACTGAAGGCAAATTAAAGCGTGAAAAGAATAGGAAAAGTAATTATTTTATAAGGAAAACTTTAAATTAAATATCCAATTGAAAAAATAAAAAGTAAGCGAGCGTTCGGCCGGCTTGTCGATTAAGAATAGATTATCTCATTCTTTTACTTATCTGCTGTTTCCTGAACCGGCTTGACCTTGTTCGCCGGGTTTGTTTTGTTCGCTTTTATTATAAAATTTGCGAATAACAATAAATGAAATAGGTTAAATAATCGTTTAGTTTATGATGTTGGTAAACAAAATACAAGATAAAACTAAACAGTGAATCGCAATAAGTAAAAATATGTAAATAAATCGAACAAAATTTCCGAAAAACATTAATTAAAAAGTCTATGCTCCGAGTTAATAAATTAAATCGCTGGAAACCGTAAAATAAGTTTTAACAAAATTATAAGGTATAAAATGGTCACGATGTCGTTGAATTGTTCCTCCATTTAGATGGAAAACCACGAGTACGAAAATATTTTTATTTACATGACGATTGTTATTTTCTTATATGAATAAAAGCAATAAAAAAATTTGGATTAGCAGTTCGTTAATTTTATCGTGGGATTCGCGCAGCTCTAATTTATGCCTAAATCGGTTCCCCGATCGGGTATTTCAGAGCATCACAAATGATAAAGTAATAAATCTTTGCAAAAAAATTAATTGAAACATTTTTAATCTAACTTGTACTTCTGCAATAGTTTTAAGTCGTTTCTGCCCTGATAAAAACTTATTTAGAAAGATATGTCACGAAAACGATATATCGATGTCGAAGGGGAGAAATAAAAAAACCTGCAAAAAAACAGAACAGCAATTTTTAAAGGCAGGATGTTTATTACTTCTAACCCGGTAATGACAGTAATAAACTCTTTTCACCCTGACAACTAGTCGATTAGGATAAAAATTATTTAAAAAAATTCAAGTCTACGAATTTAAATGTTTAAACATTAATATACTAATTCAATTTTAACTGCGGGGATGCATCGCTATAATATTTTTTTTTCTCTGATAACGCTTGGTTAGAAGAAAAATAATTAAATCACAACCACCAAAAACACACTTTCACTGTAAAAGTGTCAGTGAATCACCTCCTCTCCAAAAAACCGCCTTTCCAAAAAAAAATTTTAGTTGACAAGAGCCTCAAAAAACAGTTTTTTGTCGTGAAAAAAAAACAGAATTATATAAAAAATAGAATGGTGAATAATAGAGACCCCCGACAGACACTTACAGTATGAAGGTGTCTCTCAATAAACAGTTGTTTGCCTCGAATCCGATAAAAAATGATACACAAAGAAATTTAATACTATTCGTTACTCTCAAACATCTCTAAAACACAATTTTTTGCTTCAAATGCAGAGAAAAAATATTTAATAAATTGCAAAATTTCACTTGCCGCGGGCAGTTTCAATTACAAAATAATAGATAGTGAAATAATGTTACTCTAAGTAGATGTTGCTCTTAACGATTATTTAACATTATAAAAATAAAATTTATATTTAAAACTGTAAAAATATAATCCGAAAAAAAAAAAAAATAATATATAATTTATTATATATTAATAATAGTAACTTTTAATGCTGTACTCGTATTAATCTTTTATATTTATGTTTCAAAATGAATATCGGAGTTTTAAAGTTATTTAATATTTATTAAGTTTTACTTACATTGATAAATTATACATGAAATGAAAGAACAACTCAAATAGTTTTACCTGTAAGTTCAATGTAAGTACCATTCGTTACACATCCCAACCCCGTAGGGGAAAACACCCGCCTTGTGACGCTTCCGGTCGCCAACCCCCTCCGTTCCTAACCCTGATGGGCTTTAACGGGAATCGTCTTTCATACTCTAAATTTTTACATCTCACAGTAATAACCAGGCCTCGTTGGAATGCCACCGATGTAAATGCCTCGGTAGACACTTACATCGGTGATTCTTTAACTCAGCTTTTGCCTTCGCTGTAGGCCTCGTTCGGACATCTTGAATGTCTTACACCATTCATCACACAGCACGCATCCAACCGATAGGAGAGTTCATCCCGTACTTTAATCAGCAAGTCTGGAGTAATTGAAACGACAATCCTGTCAGGGTAGCTGGTAGGTGGTAACGGTGGCAGATACACTTGATCCTTTATAAATTTCCAAAGAAAAAAAAATATATATATGCCAGTGAGGAGCCGCACCATCTTATTGCCAAATAAAGTTCTGCGATTCATATTGCAGTTGAGGAAAAAACCGGCGCAAAACACATTCAGTTTTGGGAAGTCTCGTTCACACTGTAACATTTCGTGAGAATTTTCTGATCCCCAGATAAGCACATTATGAGTGTTTACTTTTCCATTAACATGAAATGTTGATTCGTCACTGAATACGACACGATAAAGAAAGTCTTCATCGTCACAGTGCATCTTTTCACTTGCGAAGCTAGCACGCAAACCGTAATCTGTAGGCTTTAGAGCTTGTAACAGCTGTAAACGATATGGACGCAGTTGTAAGCCTTAGAACCCTCCACACAGACGTCACTGGAATTGCTGATTCGCGGCTAGCCTTCCTAACGGATTTCATAGGAGTACGTACAAAAGACTCTCTTACACGTTCAACATTGTCTTCTGACACATTCGGTCTTCCTGTACTCTTCCCCCCTTTACAAATACAGCCAGCAATTTCAAATTGTTTATACCATCTACGAATGTTATTGTCACTCGGAGGATCGCAACGGAACGCACGTTGAACGGTAATTACAAATTTACACTTTGCAAACCGGAAAACACAAAACGCTTTCTGTGGGGTGGGGGATTGCCATCTCTGCTACTAGCGCTTTCAAGCGGAAGGTACAGGAAACAGTTTATGAGGTTGCACACACCTAAAACTGTTTCAGTGACTCTCTTATTTTACGTACAATTAATCAGTTTACATGAAAGTTGAGAAATATCGCATAGCTTTAAAACCCCGATATTATTTCTGAAACAAACTATATATTTTATAAATTAAATCTTCAATATTAAAACACTAACGATCAGATCAACACATTCCTCAACGACCGGTAAATTATCTTCACATCAGGAAATTATTTGTTTGTAAATTTTACTCGATTAACTAAATTATTTTAAGTTACATTATCCAGATTTCAGACAGAAGGTAACTTTATTGGATAAAAGTTCACTTTTTTTATCTTGCCAAGGCGTTCGATATTTTCCCCTACTTAAAAAAAAGTTCCTTTTCTGTCGTCGATATAAAACGTTTTTCTTAACTAACGTACCGATTATCCTTTTTTCCGGTTCGCATTCTTTCTTTTTAAAGAAACTAATTTTTGTAGGTTGTGATTCGTATTCATGCATAATCGTCGATATATTATTTATACAAACACCCGTTTTTTCTAGTTTCAGAATTAATAAAAGTGATCGATGATCGGTTAACTGGAATTTTTCTCGCTACCCCTCCTATAAACCATCTAACAATGTAGTTCCTTTCGGAGCCTGTTCTTAGAAACCGTTACTAATCATCATAATATTAGCGAGTATTTATTTCTATTGAAATTAAGGCTACGTTGCGATATAAAATATATCATGAGGCCTACCGTCGGCCAACCTCATTTCGATCAATTTCTTAAATTAGTCCCCTTAGTTATAAATTAAGGTAACCTATTAAATTAAAAATAAATCGGTGATGAACCCCTTGGTCAGGCATCGAAACTACCTAGCTGTATAATAATTTACGTCGGTTAGTTTACGTTCACCTTTACGGTCGTCCGAATAAATAATGACGGTGATCGAATTCATTTTCACAGAACTGAGTTTTTCAGGCGTTATCGAAGATAAACGAACTAAGCGTTCCTATCGATGAACTCCAACGGGCGATCCGGTCGCAAAGCCTCGCGGTTAATGAGAGGCTAGTTTTTTCACGATCTTGTTGTTCCAGGACGGTAGGTCGCGCTAGCTCTCCCGAAAGAAGAACGGTCAAACGTTATTTTTTTGTATAAAGCCATAGGCGTACCGCTTTTAGTGTTATATATATATATGACCGGTAAAATTATTTTATCTTTTTATACTCCTTTTAATATTGGTGGATTGAAACGATGATTTTTTTTGTAACGGTAAGTGGAAATATGTTTTCTTTTAATCCTGATATTTTAAGAAAAATTAACGCTATAAATATTTTTAGCGATGAATGATATAGAAATAGCTTTCTTTTTATATTAGGAAAAAAGTTAATAGTTTTTATTTTTTGAAAAAGTATTTTCCGAGAGAAGAAAGAGATTTACAAGAAAAACTGCGATGAATGCTTAACATCTAATAAAATGAGGAATTATTTTTCTCATCTTACTTCCTTAGAACTGCAATTTCCTTCACCGTTTGTGAAATAAATTAATCTCCGTCTAACAATTGTAGTAATCGGTTCGTCTCTCCTTCATTATTAAATGTTGTTTGTGCTTCGTGTATGTATACGCAACAAAGGTGTAAATGGATTTTACTAATTATTCGGTAATCTTATAATCGGTTTAGGCCTGTTGAAATCAAATATTTGTACTAAATAAACGCGTAATTAGAACGTGTTATTTTTA
This sequence comes from Lycorma delicatula, assembly GCF_047948215.1. Taxonomy (NCBI): domain Eukaryota; kingdom Metazoa; phylum Arthropoda; class Insecta; order Hemiptera; family Fulgoridae; genus Lycorma; species Lycorma delicatula. Next base: position 66,326,316 of record NC_134458.1, read on the forward strand.
TTGGCGTATTAATTCATACGGCTATCGAACCGCGGAACTCGTCGGTATGAAATTATAAAAAATTAAATAAGAAACAGCCTCGTTTTCTTTATCTATTTGGCTGTAGATAAGGTTTGCAAAATCTATTTTAGCGCAATCTGTTATCGTTAATAAAGAAAAAAATAATCAATTTTTGAGTAGGTTGACATGAAAAACGTTTACCGTGATTAATTTTCGTAATAAAAAGTGTCCTTCAAACAACATCAAACGCATCGAATACGTTTTGAGTACGTCGGCACAGCTTCAGCCTTTTTGCGGAAGGGAATTTAAAAAGAATTTACTTCTGTTTCAAAATTTAGAGAAATATTACGAACACTGCCACACTGCTATTAATAAGAGAGTAAAAGAAATCTAGAAGAAATGTTAACGTGCGTAAGAGGTCTCCATAATCGAATGAAAGAAAGACGCAAATAAAAAGGTTTTAGGCGCGCCGGTTCATAAATAAATTCACCGAGCGTCTATTTTTAATACCTTCCACTTGAAGTCTGAAACTTTGCTGAAATACTAAATAATATAAGAAAATAACTACTCTGAAGGAAGTATTGCGCATTAAAACTTGCCCTCACTACACTACCTATGAAATTCTGTTTAAAAAGTGAAATAAACATGGGACACTTTAGACTTTATTAATGTCTTCAGAGATCTCAAAACAACTATAAAGAAAATCTTTAAATTATAAAAAACTATTAAAAAAAAAACCTTTATCGTAGCAATTATTACTACCTTCTACCTTCATAGTTTTAAAGCCGTCCGTTTTCGTTATACGGATAATCAAATTGCTCGGCATGGTTTTTATTTATCACGAGGGGGAACTCCGGTCTTAATACAAAAATATGTTTCCTATGAAAGGTTTTTAAATTTTATTTTAATTCGCTTGAATTTTTTTCTAAAATGCGTCCTCAGAATGTAGATAACAGCACTAAATAAGTTCTTCTTGGGCTGTTTATTTATGCGTACTTTGTCTATAGGTTAATAGTGTTTTTTGAGTCATTTGGTGTATAGTTTTTAATGTGAAGATTATAACTGTGTTTTTAAATGTAAAGAGTAGCGAGATCAGAGGAAAAATAATTCTTAAAGGTGAAAATGATAAGTAATGATTATTTTTCTAAAAACTTTATCGTAGCATTTTTCTAACCTTTCCTTTTTAGACACACGAATTCTTCTCTATAGTCTATCTTTTTAAAATAAATTTTACGTCATTTTTATCTTCCAATATGTACGGGAACCGCTTTATTAAACGCGACATTTATTCCTTTACACCTTTCGTTATACGGATTCCTACTCCCCAAAACGTTCTGGATTTTTCGGAACCAGCAGGTCAATGAGGAGAACCTCAGCGCCTCATTCCATTCTCCAGCACCAAGTAATTCATTCTTTCATGAATCTATGACTTTATTCGTAGTAAATAAAAGAGACCTCTTTTTATTTTTAAAATTATTTTATAAAGAGCGACTAAAAAATGTCATGTTTCGTAATACGAAAAGAAATATTAAATGTTATCTATGAAAAGAGTTGTCTATCGAAATTACAGCTTAAATAAAAATTTTAAAAAGCGTTATCTAAATTATATTTATCTCGTCTATGTCACATTCCTCTAAACGCTCTTTTAGTTAATCCGGAATTTTCTGGAAAGTAAGCGGATTTTGGCTTTCAATTTTTCTTGGGATACTGTACATTCAAGCGGTTATCGATGCTACAGACTCGTTGTTAACCCTGTACGTTAAATATTCACGGTAGAAAAATTCATCGGCGTCTCTTGACTCTAACTTCTTGGAAGTCGGTTTTTTCATATCTTCCCGAAATTTCTTTTGCTGAAATTTGAAAGGTAAAAATATCCATAATTTTGCGTTCATTTATCCCTTGCCGGAAGTTCGATCAAAATGGACCGTATTCACCGTTAGCTAACGTCAAGGTGAGCGATAAAAAAAAACGATTTTCTGATTTCATAAGCCGATAACCCGGCTTCTCTGGACTCCTTAATAGGTGTTGAAACAAGTCCAAAAGCGAAACTTTGGTTTATTTATGCGACTGTTAACGTAAAAATATATCTCGCGTTCGGATCGACTACATTATTTAAAGTGCATCTATTGCGGTACAGGAAACGTACACAATACGCTTAAATAATAATCTGCGCACACTACGAGTATCTGACGGCACCATGTAGGCAACTTGTGTAAAACATTGCAGAAGAGGCGGTATTATTCGTTCTGCAGGGGCCTTTAGTAAATATAAATCCTACAGGTTATAGCGGTGACAGTTTAAATTCTCTCGTTATACGAATCTTATCTTTATACCGCCCTGAGTCTATAACTTAATAATAATAATCTTTTTCTTTATTGCCTTCCCTTATAGCCAAACGCACCACCATGAATATACCTAATCTTTAAACGGGGAATGGGGGAAAGCTTAGTTAAAAGTAAGAGGAAGGATAGCAGAACAATAAATGAAAAAAAAAAAAAACGTAATGTGCTTCATTATTCTATCTGGAATTTAGGAACTAAAATCGACTAGCTTCCTCAGTGTTTAAAACAAATCAGTCGTTCATAAATAGAAAGAGTTAAATCAAACAGTAAATGGAAAATGTGCCTAATCTAAATTAAATATAAAATCAAAAAGTATAGGAAATCCTAGTTAAATTTAATCGTAAAATAACTATTTCCCGAAATAGATGAAATACTAATGTAAACTACGATAATAAATAATTCAGAACAAAAATAGTTAATTGCATTACATAACAGTTAAATAAATAAAATAGGTAAATAAATAAATGTCAAGTCTGTGTAAGCAAAAAAGAAAGATAATTATGAAAAATTCAAAAATCAGCAGTCAACCAAAAATATCTTTCTAATTTTCATTTTAAACGAAATTCGATTTTCATGAAACACATTTATTTAGTTATAGTTAACAAAAATCAAGGCTTTCAAAAAATCTAGTCTTAGATAACTAGTTTAAATTTTCAGTTTAAATTTCTAAATAAGTTATGTTCTCTATTATTCGTGTACGGAACCCTGATCACTGTACCCGAGATGTCAGTGGATAAGTCCACGAATTGCCTAAATACAGTACATAACAACTTACATTTTCCTCCTTGATTCCAAAGACCGGTTTACGATATTCCGCTATACATGAACTTCGGTACGTAATCAACTCTCGCTGTCGTAAATTCATAAGGAATTTTCTTTGCACAGCTTCAATCATTAGATTAGTGAACTGTATATTATAGTTCCAAATCACTATCAATATTATAATACTGCCCTAACAATAGTTTGATAAATATGAAAAATGGTATTTAGTTGCTGAAAGTAACGACTTACCCACAAAATCAGCTAGACATTCCTTCGCGATTTAGATGTTATGCTCTCTACATTTCGCGTAAACAAAAGTTTAGAATCGAAGATACTTTCTGTCACATTTTTTCAACCCGAAGTATTTCTTCAGTAGCTATTTTATTATGGTATTTTACTATTAGTGTAATTTTAGTACAGGTCATAATAACAGTTTTATCGATATTCAGAGGGAACGCGTTATCAATCGGCCACTTATGAATCTTATTTATAATCCATATTTGTACGGTCCTATTCGTCTCAGGGCCAAGAAGGGTTGTCTGGATCGTCCTGACTCAGGTGGAAACTAGGTGACGGCCGTCAGGCCAGGATAAGAGGACTCGTCCCGAAGTAATATGTCCGGGCCGAGACCTGGTAGAAAGGGGAGTGGTTTTAACCGGTAGTCTGTTGATGGTTTGGTAAGATCACTAGCCCGTCACTCCGTGCGTAAATTGCATTTCTACCTTCCCCCCAAAAAAAGATTATTATTATTATTACTAAACGAATCTTTTAATTTGATTTTCTGATGAATAAATAATAATCCATTATATGGATCACGACAGAAACAGATTATTATGTATTTTACAGATTATTACCAACCTAAATCAGGTACGCCTGACTTATAACGGATAATAAATGTTGCAGAAGAAAAAATGAAAAGTCATGAACATTTTTAATCGTTAAAACATTTAACGAATCATTATTTTTGTTATCTTTTGATAGCTTATTAAAACTATTGCAAATACAGAAACGATGACTGGTTTTATTAAAAAAATTCAGTAGATTTTATTAAAAAAATTGTAGTCGATAAACTCGTAACGGTATTTCAGCGAATCCGTTAACGCGTACTACAGCGGATTAAATGATATATGGATTATACAAATTCTCTGGAACGTACAAGATTTTTCATTACACAATAAGATATAAATATAAAAATTATTTTATTTTTGAAATGAGAGCAAGCCGGTGGAAATTTAATAAATACACCTAAATATTTATTAAAATATAATATATCAGCTAATCTCTTGGGATAAATTTTATTCGCTTTGATCGATTACACACGTTGAAACGTGTCAAATACATTCTCCTATATAATGTTTCTCTCGCACAATATATTTTATAAACGTTCATCGATGCTCTCATTTGTAATTTACCTTGCGTTCGGAATAATCGATGCATATACATTAACTTATAAACTCCGCACATCCTATTACTAAACAAAACAATTTTAATTAATTTTTATGAAAAACTGTCAGATCAGAAACAGATCGCACAGTTTTTTATTTTTATTTTAAAGAAAACTCAAACTATGCATCTATATTATTTTAACTGCTTTTGTATTTTTAATTATTTTTCTAACTATTAACCTATTTTGTCTTTAAAAGAAACGCTGGTAAGTGAGTTATAATACATCTTGTACCTTTGATGCTGATCGATGGAACAGGTTAATGGAGAAATACGGTTGGAACCGGCAGGTTTTATGTTTAGACGGAACACTCTTACCGTCGTCGTGGATATACAAACAGTGTGATTACTAACTTAATCGATGTTGTGAACGCACGACACGGGCCATGTTTTTAGAACGCGTGCATTTTACAGCTAAAAATTTTATTTTATTTTAGATTTCTTATGCGGGTCGCTGTTGTACATCAGTTTTTAAAGGCGGTGGAAAGGCCGTTACTAATTATCACTGAAAGTCGATCTTTTGAAGCTTCTTTATGAGGTCATAAGCGGTCTATCGAGAACACAAAATTATAAATAGGCGATCGGTTGTAGAGCCACCAGCTATTCATACGCCTTAAAAAAAGTTGCGGGTTGTTTTACTAGAACACTATGTATCTTTTGAAAAATAAAACGATGAAAATAAACAGAAAAAATTAAATTCCCTATTCCCTTATCGTAAACCTTTTTATTACATTTACCATCCAGGATGTATGTTAGTAAAAAAAAATTGTAAGCGATGAAATTAAGACAAATATAATCGTATACGACTTTCACAGGAACGTTTTTAACAAACGCGGGGTTTTCCCCCGTTTCCCCGTTACACGCTGCGGATGAATTTTACTATTTTTTCGATAATTTTATGTAAAAGATTTCTAGATAAGAGATAAATATTAAAAATTAAAAAACACGCCTGTTAAAGAAATATTGCTGACAAACATTATCCTACATTAAACAACAATGTTTGTCATGTTTAAAGGCGTGAAGAGCGGGTGACAATTTTGTATAACGGTATAATATTTGTCAAACCTTTTAAAATTATTTAAACATATATATTGCCTCTGACACTCCCGGTAACGTACGGATTTCAACACGGGATCATACATCTAAATCGGTTCAACCATTGATATGCTACGGTAGAACACACAAACATACATACATACACCCTAAATACATTACACCCCTCTTTTCCAGTCGTGTAATAATTATTAATAATAATAATTTTGAGAGCTATATTTTATGGATATGAGTTTTGTATTTGTAAGAATTTCTATTAATAAGAACTACCTTGCAACACGATCGAAGAACATCATTTAAATCTGTATAATTACTATACTTTAAATTACCATTTGTTTGTCGTTAGGGTCCAAATTACCACTCGACTTTTCTGAGTGTATCAATTAATTTCTCTTCTGGTTTGGTTCCATCGTGATTTTGTGTTATACTAGTAAATACCCGGTTTGAATTTTGAAAATCGGAAGATCGGTTGCGAAGATATAACAACATATCCGAATAACCGTGATCTGTTAGATCCAGAGTGTACCGGATGAATGCAAAAAGTTAGCCTTCAACCTACCCACTATGAATTTTCAAAAAAGGACGATTATTTGCAGAAATATTATAAGAGAACCCTCCTCAACCTCCCAAAATAGCGCTTCAGGGCCACTCCGTTTGTTACCAGTTGATGGTGATGATCGGTCTAGACTCGTACGAGGTGCTCGCATCACTTCGCCACTCTAGCCTCACACGCAGTCCCCACGGGAAGCCCATTATTATTAAACAGACAAACATTTTTTTTAAATTTATTTAATGTCGTTTTATTTTACTTAACGTAAATTTAATTTTATTATTTTTGTAATATTCGTATTATTCATTCGATTGATTTGCATCGTTCAGTTCAAACCTGGTAATACAGTGATAGAGGCTTGCAGTTCACAGTTCGTTAATTCAGTTCATTAAAGTTTGCGCTTCATCCAGTAAATCCCCAGTGCTACATTTATTTATATATCCTATGACACTCCCGGTAACGTAAGGATTCCGACGTGGGTTCATACATCTAAATCGGTTCAGCCATTGAGGTGCTACGGTGAGAGAAACATAAATACATACACCTTAAATACATTACACTCCTTTTTGGGCAGTCGTTTAACAAGGATAAAATAGCAATAGTAAAAGCCATTTAATTTTAAAAGGTTCTTATAAATCACCGAAGAAAAAAATACAAAAAAAAGGAAAAACATGTATGTATAAATTTTACAAATTTTTTTTGTAATAATTAAAATTACTTGATGCAGATGTTTAAAACTAATTTATTTATATTGAATAATTTCTATATGAAAGATTATACTTGCTGTAAACAAGTTATAAAAGAAAATTATTCAATTTAAAGGTTCTACAACTACACTAGCAGCTGTCCTGAAAGATTTGGGCTTTGTGGTATAAAACTGATTACAATAGGAAACTTTTGATTAACAAAGAAGACATCCGGTGTAAGAGGATAGAATATTTAAGAAAATTAACCGATTGCAGAAAAGAAAATTCTTCAATTGTTTATTTGGGCAAACCATATATTTTAACGACCATTCGACGACAAAATCGTGGTTGGATGACCGTGGTGCAGGAGTAAAAGTGTTGGTTAATAAAGGTATTTGCTGGAGGAGAAATAGGGTTCATTCCGAACGCCTTGGAAAACGACTTCAAAAAGCGGTGACTGTTACGACAGCGTCAACAACAGCAATTTTATGAAGTGAGCATTTGAAAAATTAATTCCTGGTCTTCCCCTACAGGCACCGGTTGTTACCGGTAATGCGCCATACCAAAATTTACTTTTAGAGAAGCCTCCGAATTCAAATGATCGGAAAAGTGACTGATTAATTGGTTAGAAAAGAACAATATTCCGTTTAATAAAGCAGTGTTAAAACTACAATTGTATCACATAATTAAATCACATAGAAATTCAAAAATAAAGTACCGTTTTGATGAACTATTAAAAAAAACACGGGCATCAGTTTCTGCGACTTCACCTTACCATCCCGATTAAATCCTATCGAAATGGTATGGTCGGCTGTGAAAAGATATGTTGGTAGTAATAACACAACATTTTTAATGACAGATATTAAAAAATTAGCTGAGGAAAATTGAATACCATATTACTATTCAGAGCCCCGCGACTGCATTTAAATATTTTCTTTGAAGGTGAAAATTTTCTTATTGATGTAGACCTGGTATGAACACAATCATTAGACAATCTTAAATGCATGCTATTTTTACAACATGAAAAATATATTTAAACAAATTAAAACTCTCGGAAAGATGGGTCACCCATTATTTTATTTTATTAACCATGTTTAATCCTTTATTTCCATAACTTATTTTCTTTTTTTACTTCAATTTATTGTTGTTTTTTTTTTTTAGTTTAATTAATTTCTTTTTCTATTTTTTGATTACCGTAATTTTTAATTTTTATAATTGATTTTATTATTTAATATTTTTGGTGATCATCGAGAAAAATTCACGATTCGAAAACTTATGGATATTACGTATTTAACGTACTGAGTCAAATGAGGAAACTGTAAACATTTCAATTTATTTATTTATTATATACTAATCTAAACTTATAGATTTCTCATGCGATCGAGTTCCTCGAGAGACTTTTATCGTACGGATCGTACAGCAATTTTCTGGGATCCAAAGAACTAATGGCTAAATTCTCCAATTGTCTCAGCGCTACGTAGGCCTAGCCCTTGTCAAATCTAGCCTCAGATAAATCTGCCTCAGATCTACGATAGCTCTGTCTAGGGTAGTCCCTTGTAGTTTATGTACCGTCAAAGCTATGCACAATATTAGTGGCAGCATACGCCGTTCCACTTTGCCCTGTCCCCTTAAAGCATCAAATTCGACAATTTGGGCTCGAAACTCAATCCGATGCCGACAGCATTACCCCTAATCCTACTGTTATCAAATTCTTCAAAGACCGTTTGTTGGAGCTCGCCGGGCTCAAGCTGGTGTCGGTGTAGCGCAGACCGCTCATTTTTTCTGAGCATAATAGTTAGTTTTGTTCCAGTTTGGTTCCGTAGTGACTTTGCATTATACTAGCAAATACCCCGTTTGAATTTTGAAAATCGGAAGATCGGTTGCGAAGATATAACTACATTTACAAATAACCGTGATCTGTTAGATCGAGAGTGTACCTGATGCATGTAAAAGTTAGCCTTTAACCTACAAAAAAATACCCGTTTGAATGTTGAAAATCAGACGACAGTTTGAAGAGATATTATAAGATCACCTCATTGCATCTCCTAAAACAGCGCGCCAGGGGCACCTCGTTTGTTACCAATTGACGCTGATGATTGGTGTAGCCTCGCACGAGATGTCTGAATTACTTCACCACTGCCTTACACGCAGCCCCCACGGGAAGCCCATTATTATTTAATAGAAAGTTTTATTTAACAGGTATTTTTTAAATTTACTTAATATTATTTTATTTAACGTAAATTTAATTCTATTATTTTTGTAATACTATTCATTCGATCGATTTCAATCATTAACTTCAAACCAGGTAACACAGTGATAGAGGCTCGCAGTTCACAATTCATTAAAGTTTGTGCTTCATCCAGAAAATCCCCACTGCTACATTTATATATATAGCCTATGATACTCTCGATAACGTAAGGATTCCGACGCGGTGTCATTGATCTAAATCGGTTCGGTCGCTGAGCTGCTACAGTGGAACAAACATACATTCATATACCCTAAATACATTACACTCCTTTTTGGGCAGTCGTGTAATAAAAGACTTAAAACGAATTGGATTTAAATTAATTTTTGTACTAAGGATGATTTTCTCCAGGACCATTTACCGCAAATAAACAAGAACTAACCGGTGCACCAGGGTAAACCGGTTAGTAGATATAATTTGTTAAACGATTTCGACATCCGTAGGTTTTAAACGATATCGGGAATTCAGTGAGATGCTCAGATCGTTTTATAGTTTACCCGGGGTAAGAATAGCATAAGAATAGAATAAGACAAAGAATAAACGATATCGTGTTAGGCACCGGAAAGCTATCCAGTTCACGAACTGCTAACCGCGTATGTTAAACATTTTTTTCTGTAAGACTTGCTACCTTGTTATAATGTTGTTTATTTAATTATTTATTCTTTTGGAAAAAAGTATATACATTATGTAATCCACTCGAGTATCGGGGCGTTTCATATGCCTATGATAAATTCTTAGCGAAACAAGTTCGCTAAGAACATGTTACATTAAATTTTCGTTAGTTCGATTTAGACCGAGTTTCCGTATCGATTATTTTTAATATCTGTGTAACAAAACGTATGCGATTTTGAAAAAAATTGAATTCTTTGAACGCATATTTCTGGGATTGATTCTTTGTGCTTATTAGTTCTCACGCGTTTATTTTTCCAGACTGAAAGTCGAAATAGTGTCGCGTTTGTCAGGATGCGAGGAGTCAACCGCACAGCAGTTCGGTCCGACAACAACGTTTATCCATTAGGGGGTTCTGCTGAAATTGGCCGACTCACTCTCTCGATAACCCCCTCCATCACTGTCTGCTCAGCGTCGCATCACGCTTTATATATAATTAAGAATTCGATTTACTGTATGCATTGTACTACCAGTAAAACAAGATATAATTATTGCGACAAAGCCTTTTCTTACAGATCGACCTTTCAGTTACGTTAAAATATTTGTATCGAAACACAGTGCGATACTGTAGTTATATAAATATAATCGCTTTGTGCGTCAGGATAAAGTCGATCCGATATATAAAATAAATCATTAATTTTTGTACAAATCTATTCGGTTTTGTCGTGTCACACGAAGCGATTATATGACGAAAATTTTGCGTCGCCTCGCAATCTCATTTTTACATAAAGATTTTGAACACGATCGAGTAGGAATTTGAGTCTGAAAAGAAATTAATGCGACGAGGAAATTGTATTTTGCTTTACCGATGTTGCGTTACCTTTTAGTATTTAATATCGATACAAAACCGGCGCAAAGGGAAGTACGTTAAAAAAAATAATATTTTGATACAGAAGAAACCGTAGGAAAATATGGCAATGAGCGATAATTAATGGTGAGCGAAGTTTTAAAAATTATCTACGCTGAATATAAGTACTAGTTTACAACTTCGTAGACCAACTCCATTTTGTATTAAAATTTAGAATACTTGTTTTAAAGAAAATGCTCATGTACTTTTTTTTACATCCGTCAGTGTACCGCATTTTATATATCACATGCTTTTTAAAAAGATGAACTTTTTAATTTTACTATATACATTAGCTTTTAATATGTCGGTTTACATAATAGTTAAATGGAGATAGCATTATTTTTTTCCTTAAAGAATTTCTTTTTTTTTAATTTTAGTTTACTAATTGTTTTATTGTAGCTCGTCTAGCTCGGAGTAGTTACATATGCATCAATCTTTTAGTATATAGGTTTATTTTGAAAACATATTTCTCTGCGCATAGTTCACTATTAATACGTTTTTTTTCATAAAATGTTTATTTACACCTCGCCACACACCGTAAATATAACTATGTGCAATCGTTACGAAGAGAGTAGTGCCAAAAAACTGTAATAACAACTCCCTTGAGAATATCAAGGATTTACTTGATTTGAACACAGCTTAAATACGCACATACAAAGAAATTTTTTTATAAATGTAAACATATATTTTTATAAATATTGATATAGAAATAACCTGTGCGTATTCACGAATTAGTTCTTTATTGTATTGTTTTTTTTTTTTTTAGGTATATTAACACAAAACTTTCTAAATATCAATAAATTGTATGAATTTGTGACATATAGACTGATTATATGTTGATGTTTCACGCAGAAGCGATAGTAACGCCGTCTGTGTAAAAAGACGATATATCTTTTTTATTTTCATGAGTTGTAAGGTGAGGTATCGAAGAATAGGTTCTTCATTAATCGCATTTTTACATTTAACCTCCAACTCCTATTAAATATCGGTTATTTTAAATCACTACACATATTTTCCGATTTATCCCATGAAAATTATAGTAAAGAACAGTTTGACGTTCAAAAATTATCGTTTCGGACCGGAGGAGTCGTCATTTGAAAAACGACTGGTTATCTGGTGGACGTTGTCCACAAAAGGTCGATTTGGAAAATAAGAAATAATAGTTTCTTTCATAGTTTTAATGTTAAATACTTATTCTGAAGGAGGTTTATTCGTGTTATGTTAGAGATATATCTTTTTAACGATAATAAGTTATCATAGGGTTTTTTCTCGTTTTGGGGACGATATTGTAATAGCGTAAAAAAAATCTTACAAAATTACGTGAAAGTGATGGGGGAAACAAAATATCATACTCGAATTATCATATTTGAAACGAGTCGTTCAGGTTCAAACTTATCGGCAATTGAGTGAAATATTTAACATAATTTTAACTGTAATACGCGTTTATAACCGTTAAAATAAAACTAAATTGTTTCGTAATTATAGATAGCCCATAATTTCTATAAACTCCCTCTGAAAAAATAAAATAACTGAAACATTTGTAATAATTAAAAATATTTTTTAATTATTTCAATTTTAAAAATTATTAATATCCGTATAAAACGGTTTCTTTCTTAATCTTAAATTTCTATTTATCTCGTTATACCTCACTTTTAGACCTTCATTTAAAATACGTAAAAATATTACAATTATGTAAATTTAAAACAAGTAATAAAACCAACTTAAAATTGCATCAATAAAATATAATAATTTTTCTATTCTTATATAAATTTCAAATTCTAGACGTCGGGAGCCAAATTTTAAAACAGCTGACGACTTACTGACCCTTAGTTTCGCGTCGATTTCAAAACGTCAGAATTCTTTTAAAAATTGAAAAAGTATTATTTTTATTGCAGATTTAAAAAATTTCCATTATTATTTTTTTAAATCTTAGTTTTACTTTCATTTTAAAATATGTCCGTGCGTACAGGACGCGCTGCCCGTATGTAATAAGAACTTTTACAACAAATACAAAGCCAAGAAAACTGAGACATAATGAAAAAAAAGAAGAAAGTACGAATAGAACGATACAAATAGTATGAGCTAAGGCTTTCTGGAACGAGGATGTTCATAATTTGTTTACCCAAAACTTTCCCGCTCATTTTTTTCCCCAAAAAATACTTTTTACATCGGAATGAAATCAGCCTATATATATTATTACCGATATATATATATCAATATATATATTTATTTATTATAAAAAATAGAAAAAAATATTTCATATAATTTTTCGTTTAAAATTTTTAGGTTTTATTAAAAAAACTCCGATAAAAGGGATTCTTTCTGCATAAAAAACAAAAAAAGATCATCAAAATCGGGAAGTTTTATTAAGAGTAAGTCTCGAAGTACTTAAAGATATAAAAAAAATAGACACGTTTTGAATCCAGAGCTATTCCTTAATTCCTAAAATAGATCGATTTTCTACTAACCCAAATCTAGAAAAGGAAATAACACATATATTTATTGGATAAACGTAAACTCTTTTTTTTTAACGATAACTTCTACATCTCATCATGCTTATTTCATACAGAATCGTACGTAAAATCCCTCGCATGGCTGTACAAACAATTAATGAAGCAAAAATAGAGTTTCATATTATATTCGGTTAACAAGAATTTTTTTTTAAAGTGGGTCCCAGAACTGGATTTTCAGTCGTTTTCGAAAAAAATTGTTGTAAAACAGAAAACTAGAGTCTAATAACACGTTTTTTTTTAGTCGTAGTGGAAATTAACTCGGTTGAATCTGAATAAATATACAAAACAGCGACAAATTTTTTCGATAATTAATTTCTCAGAAAATCTGTATAAAGAAAATTAATTTAAAAATTTCGACTTTTAACAAAACGAGTAAAAAAAGGCAGAAAATGTTTTGATTTTAAACTGAACAAAAAATTAATATTACAAAGAATTTCCATCAATTTACGTTATAGTTAATGTTTAAAATGATTTTACTTGTTAAAAATTTCTAGTGTACTTTATACGGAAATCATAATTGAAATAATAGAGCGATGAAGAAACCCGTTTATATTCACGATGTACAATAATATTAACATAATATAAAAACCGTAACGACTACCTGTTGTGCCGGGTAGATATCTATTCTTAATTTACAATTACCTTCTCTTTTAACTCTACTTATACGTTTAACTCCTCTTTCTTTTTAAGTTCAAATTTTCTCAGCTATTAAACAAAAAAATTATAAAACGAAATGAGTATATGGAAATTTAAATAAAATATTAGCTTAATTTAAACCGGATTTCTGTAAATTAGAAAATAAACTGGAAAGACTATTTTACAGGAAGTTATGTATAGATATAAAGCGCATAAAAAAAATGTATATAAATTAATTTAATTTGTATTATATGGTTATTTGTGCCTTTTAAATTTGTGCTTACAAATGTATTTATAAATAGGTTACACATTCATACCTTTTATTAAGTTTTATACTCCGTACTCCTTTTATAAATAGATTCTACTCGTTTCCTATGATCTCATTTCCAAGTTTATTCGGACAAGAAATTAAACATATTAAAATGCACATTTATTAATATAATGACTCGATTACACAAGTTATAAATAATTTTTATTATTAATCTTGTTCACTTATTTTCTGATTTACTGAAATCCAGTGTACATCAAGCCAAAAATTTCATTCAAGATTCTCTATATTCACTTCACCATGAGATGCCGGTTAAAACCCACGTAGCGAAGTTATTTTGTAAATTATTTTGCGCAAAACTAACGAATGAATGGGCAAGCGAACGGGTCTTTCCACATATAAACCGATACAGAGTGATTCCAAATTGCACGGCATTCTCTCGGAAGATGAATCTATAGCCAAAAATAAGAAAAAAATTTCATATAAACATACGTCAGAAAACAGGTCCCGAGATTCGGCTTGCGAAACATTAGCCCTGCTTTCGCTCTCTCTGAAATTAAACCGTACTTAAATTTTTGGGGTACAAATCGAGGGGTAAATTTGGTGCTACCTTATGGTTTTCGATCTAAGAAATTGAATAAAAGTGGTCCCAGACTTCTATCTCATTTATGTTTTAAGAAAAACGGGATAAAACACGAAAAACATTTTGTCGGAAAATACACTCGATTTTGAATAAAATAATTTGTTAATTAATAAATAAATAAATTAATAATTATTAATAATATTAATATCTACTATTAATTAACTACTATACTAACTAACTTTAATTAACTACTTTACTATTAATTATCTACTATTAAGTTAATTAATAATAAATTAATAAATAAATAAAGATTTCTAGTTAACTTTGTAGAGAATTTAATTCTGAGAAAATTGATATAAATAGTCTATTATACACTAATTCTGTGTCCAGATTGTTTATAAAAACCGTTTTTAGAATTCAGGAAATGGTTATCCATATCCGACTAAAGAAAAAAAATTTATATCAACTTATGTCCGAAAACGCTTTAAATTAAGCGTTATCCGCCATTTTGCATTTTTAACATAAAAATCTGTCTGTTAGAATGGTTAATTGTATCAACCTGAATTTTCGTATGCTACTAAGAACCTAGAGGTTTAATTGTATAAAAATAATGAACCTGATCTCTCCATCCATTCCAAAATGGCGGCTATGTAATTGTTTTATTTGTTAATAACTTTGCAAACTTTGGTTTATTTAAACGTGTTGTGTGTTATCATAAAAAATGTTAAGCATTTACGACAAAGAAAATGAACCTTATTTATTTAAATCCGTTCATAAATAACAAAGATAGTAAAAATTCTTGAAGTGAGTCGCTTTAGATTAAAAAACAAGTTTTAATTTTCTCTGGAATAAAAATAAACAACTTCAAACGATCTCAAATGGAATAATTTTATTAATGTTATCAACTAATGAATTATAATAAGTTAATTACATGGAAAAGATTACGATAAAAATAAAATTGAAATCACAAAATGAATTGTTTGCCTTAAATTTGTTGTTAATGAACGGATTTGAATAAGGCGTCATTTTCTTTATTAAACATATAGAAAATAAGCTACTACTCTAGTTTCCTTCAAATTTATATAAATTTCACGTATTCAAATTGTTTCATGTTGTATTTGAATAACAAAATTTAATAAAGTTTTTTAAAAACTACACAGCAATTTTGTTAATAAAAAATTGTATTAGTTTATTACATATGGAATAGTAACCGCTGAACCTCCTGCAAAAGCAAAATTACTTAATTTGTTATAAAGACGCATTTTCATAACAATTATTTACGTTCGATGGACGCTGCTTTCTGACGATTCTTAAAATTACTTGTACTTTGTATTTTCTTGTAATTCACGTATATGTATCGTGTACAAAACTATTTTATTGTTTATTTAATTTCCAAAGCTTGCAAGTAATTCTAATATTCTTTACTCAAGTAACACATGCTTTATTGGTTTATCTTTTAGATGGTCAAAATTTTAGAAACTTTTTCGTTCTTAAAAACTGCCTACGTATTTAAAAAACTTAACTAAGGGAGCCAACCATAATTTCGTACATGTATGTGAGAGAATACGTTTACGAGTGCGTCACGTAGTAATCAATGAAAAGTAATATGACTTCTTTTATTTTTTCCGTTTATCCAAAAAGGGAAATTATAGTGTGTTATCTTAATAAAACTTTATTAAATGTTATCCTGTGTCAGCTTTCTTACCATTTGCTCACAACCTGTGGGCTCCGGTAATCGTAAAATTGTAAATATGCCGACAATCCAGAGCGTAAAACATGAATATTGCAAGTTCATTCACCTCCGATTACGTTTTTGCGATAAATTTCCGTTTCGGGTAAACGACAGAAACTGAGTAAGGCCATATACCGGTAGGATTTTTATGATTCACTAAAGGAAGAAAGGGACAAGTTCATTTTGTAAACGATAAATAAAAAATATATATTCCATTCCACTGAACCCTAATTTTTAGATACTTCTGAGGGCTAAAAGGAAAAATAGAAATTCCAATCAAAAAAGCCTATGTAATTAATAAAATCGCTTTTAACTAGAGAACCAAAAAAAAAAACAAAAAAAAAACCGGTATACGTTAACTTATCGCCTACCATAAAGTATCTTTTCTTCCTCGTAAATTCGAAAATTTACAAAATTATTATTTATGTATTTCTTCCACAAAATACCAAAGATTTACCATTTTAGTGATAAAAGCAATTTTATTATCTTAATTTAAAAAAAATATTTAATTGTAACAGAATAGACCTCGCTAAAAAAGCAAAAACCTTATTAAGCTCTAGCATAGAGCTCAAAAATATGTTTTTAATTTAACTTAACATAGAAAATAACATAAAATTAGCAAATGTAAGCAGAAGAATAAAATAAAATAAAACAATAGAAATAATTACATCATTTAAATTCTAACACACTAGATTTAGCTTAACATTTTTGTTTTACTTAACATAAAAAATAATAATAAAATAATTATACATAGAATAATATCGATTCATTTGTTAAATTAAAGTAGTACTGTATGCTAGAAGTTACAGTCGGTTATTTTATAATTGTGGATTACGATGAACGTTTTAATATTTTCATCTTTTATTTCGGGAAACGTAATACGATAACTGTCATGATAAATCCGTATTGTTGTTGGACGAAACGTTCTGTACTTTGCATAGGTATGCGCGAAAGCCCTTTTAACTGATAAAAAACGAGGTTTTGCGGTGGTTTGGGATATGGTGTTAACAGCGTACAATACCGCGACCCTCAAGGGGGTTATCTATTATGGTCGGTGAAAATGTTATACCTGGCGACCGGTCAGAATTATTCACTGTTTTTATCAGTTAAAAATGGAGAATTGGGATCGGTGGGATCAGTGAATTCTATTCGGTAAGTTCCTTTCCGTACTGTGATCGGTGGTAAATATTATGTTTTCCGATCGGTCAAAAGTTTCCATTCTTGTGATCGGTTAAAAAGACGCTGAATTCTGATCCGATGGAAATTGCTGAAATCGGTATGATTTTCCTGAACGTTTCTGTATCGTATTATTCAGAAGAGTTCCGAGTCGAAATGACGGGAGGTGGAATCTGTGATGTGCTAGGGTAACCGTGTATTATTCGTCGATTAATGTTTATCGGTTTCAATTATTGAGGATTAGGGTAATTTGTCGTAGTCGGGTCAAATTTAATTCTGTTTACGCACTAACGCGCTCGCTGTTGTAAAGAAACTTTTTCAATCAAATATTCAAAACAGTGGTTGTCGGTACCTTTACTTATTCATAGTTATTTGTTGTGCTTCACAGACGTATATTTTTAACTACACAATTCGTGCGAAAGAAAAATAAAGCTAACACGATGTAGAGTTTGTAAATGGAAATTCTATGAACTAACAGTTCTATTGTAAAAACGTTGCCTATGTGTCAATTAAGAAAAGTAATAATGTATAATCAAATCCAAACCTGAATGCACATCCGCAGATTCTTTTATTTGTAATCTTGTGTTAATTCAGGAACCTTCGCGCTAATCTAACTGGTTCTTTTACAAAATTGTTATTCAAATTGGCTGAATGTATGTAGCTCTCTCACTATCTCTCTTTCTTTATATATATATATATATATATATATATATAGGAGGTGCGACAATAAAGTAAGGAGACTGATTTTTCTTTGCAAGATGTGGCAACCCTGCAGCTTGCGTAGGCACACCATCTTTGACCTTGGTCTATAAGCTACTTATAGTGAACACGTGTTTGTGTCTCGTCACAGAAATGAAACCGCAAAATATTGCGCAACGGTATGCCATTTCTTTTTGCGTTAAATTGGGTGAAAACGCGACGACAACTTAAGGTAAGCTTCAGAAGGCTTTTGGGGAGGAGGTTATGTCAAGAGCTCAAGTTTTTCGGTGGCATAAAATTTTTAGTGAAGGCAGAATGAATGTTGAAGATGAAGACCGCAGTGGACGACCATCAACCTCACGAACAGATGTCAACTTGACCAGGGTGGGTGAAATCGTACGATCTGATCGAAGATTATCCGTGAAAATGATTGCAGAAGAACTCAACATCGATCGAGAAACGGTTCGTCTAATATTAACTGAAGATCTTGGTATGAGAAAGATTTGTGCAAAAATGGTCTCAAAAAATCTCACACAACAGCGACAGACACGGGAAAATGTGGCAGCCGATCTGTTAGAGCAAACGGAAATCAATCCAGTTTTGTTGAGCCGTGTTATCACTGGTGATGAAGGTTGGTTTTTTTCAATACGATCCAGAGACAAAACGCCAAAGTTCGCAATGGTGCTCAAAGGGATCACCCAGACCAAAAAAAGCCAAAGTCAAAGTCAAAGTCAAAGTCATGTCAAAGTCAAAAGTGAAATGCATGCTTGTGTGCTTCTTCGATCCCAAGGGAATTGTTCATAATGAGTGGGTGCCTCCTGGACAAACAGTTAACCAATATTTCTACAAAGAAATTTTAGAAAGACTTCGTAAACGAGTTCCTCGTGTCCGTGCCAACATTGCTGATAACTGGATTCTGCATCACGATAATGCGCTATCCCATACTGCTCTGTCAGTACAGCAATTTTTAACCTCAAAACAAGTTTCAATACTACCACAGCCACCTTATTCACCAGATATCGCTCCGTGCGACTTTTTTCTATTTCCAAGAGTCAAAATGGCGGTCAAGGGACACCATTTTCAAACAACACAAGATGTCCAAAAAGCTGTGACGAGGGTCTTGGAGGATATTACAGAAGATGAGTTCCAGAAATGTTACCATCAATGGCAGAAGCGCTGGAATAAGTGCGTGCAATCAGAGGGGAACTACTTTGAAGGAGACAACACTAAACATGACTAAAACGGTAAGCAACATTTTTTTCCACATCAGTCACATTACTTTATTGTCGCACCTCGTATATATATATATGTGTATTTAGATTTCAAAAAGAAAACACGCGTTTACTTGACAATATTTATTTTATGAGCAAAAAATTGATTAGCTTACACTTTCTTTAATAAACCCCCTAAGGGTGTATAAGTTACTACTTTATCCAACTAAGGTGCAATTTAGTAGTGTCAATAAAAGTATGATACCTTTAAATAAATAATGGAATTTTATGCATTTTTATTTCTAATTCTACTTATTCTTCGTGATTTGGATGTACAAACAAGTAACGTTGTTTAATGTACATAGAAACATCTTAAACATCATCGGTCGTTTACGAATAAAGAAAATTAACTCACTAATTGCTAATTTCAATTAAGGCAGAATAATGCGAAGGGATTTTCCCAGAATTTTCTCGGAAGGATTGACACAAACAACTATAATATTTTGTTTGCATATTTTTTTTATTCTCGGGAGCAGGACTTTTGATGAGATTTTCCATTTTTTTTCTACTTTTCTCTTAACATATTTGCTACGTTCCACATCTTCAATCTTGTATTTTCTGATGAATTTCTGTCGAGCGGTCTGACCTCAGAAATCTGATCGGGAAGCCGTAACGATCCTAAAAAACTTTACCCGGGTGACTCTACCGGTTTTTTAAAGTAAAGGAATGATGTAAACGTTTCCTCAAAAATTATACCTGTATTTTCCCACCGATTTTATTCGTGCAGTTTTCGAAAAATAAAGAAAAGTATGTAGACCTTAATTTTATGTTTTTCAAACCTTTTTGATCGTTAACGGGCGGTGCCTTCCATGGTACGTAAAGACATGCTTCCCGTTTAGGGAGAAATTTTTAATCCGGCTTCTTTATCTATACTCGATCGTTATGGTAGTGCTTGATGGATCTCATTTTCAGAGACATGCAAGCGGCCTCACCGATTACTAGATCTCATAATTTTAGTTGGATTAAGGCAGATTAACTGAAGTGAAAAATATCGAATAAATTACTGTATAGATCCGAATAAAAGATTATTACTCTTAAATATGAAGTATAAATTTATTACAGGCAGTTACATTAACTGTACGCGGTTAAAATTTGCTGTTACTAGTGGTTTTCCTGAGAACAAAAGATACGATATTATCTAGGAAATTAAAATGACGAATCGTAAAAGATTTGTCGAAAGAAAAATGTAGAATTAAGTTTACAGTGCACGGTTTCGTGGCGATTGAACTCTCTGAATAACAAAATCTTTACTCAACTTTTTGCAATCTTTCTACTGGTATTTCGAAATATTACTTATTATTCTACGTTCGGAAAAAAAAGACATTACGCGTCTCAAATGATGTTTATCTCATAAGTTTCTCACAACTTGTCGTTATTTAGTCGATTTGATCTAATATTCGAGAGCGTTTCATGACAATTCGCCTTCAAGATTAACTGAATTTGTATTCATTAAAAATTTTATTTAAATTTGCGATATATTCGTGTAATAGTTTATTAAATTTTTTTCTGAAACAAGAATCGCATACCCGTTCAGTAAAAAGTCATAAAAAATATATACTAACTTTATTATCATATTCTTTTCTAGATAGATTTATTCGTATTCGATATTCATAGAACAAATTATCAGGAAAAGTTTTACACGTTAATAAAAGGAAAAAAAATAGAATACCCGATTTTTTGTCGGTTTTGAAGCGGGTCGTTTTTGATATCGAATTGTACACACGGTTTTAAACGTAAATAATTTTTTTTTTCAAAGTATTAGGAGGGAATAGTAGTTAGTGGAACTAGAAAGTAACATAAGGTAATGGGGAAGTCCGTGTTCGGGTAATAGATTAAATAAGGATACAGAAGTGTAAGATGAGCTTAAAGATGGGCGGATAATTTTGCGGATGAATGAAAGGTTAATCGGTTAAGAAAAGTAGGAGATAAAGTGTATTGAGAGAAAAGTGTGAGCGGATGGAATGGAAACTAGTGAACTCAAATCAACATACGTTTGATCACCGTAAATGATAAAAACTCTCTCAGGAGAAGTTCAACATATTTTTACATAACGTTTTGTTTTATTGTAGCAAGGACAGAACTTTTTTTTAAATTATGACATTATTTTGTAAGTAATTATGTATTTTTTTGTTGGTAATTATTATTGTAAAATGTATAAAAAGGCCCTATTATTATTATTAACTTTCCTTATGTGAAAAAAGTTTTAGTTTGTTAACGCAGAGTTGGAACTATATATGTAGTATAATATTTATTTTCCTTTCAGAGATATTTAGGTAGGTAGATCGAATGTTCTTCTTTTAGTAACAGACGAACAAATATTTTAACGCAAATTAAATGAACACGAAAATTTTTCCCTAACGATTTGTAAAATAATTTGAAAAGCCATACGTAATACGAATTCGTTTAGGATATTCAATTGTATTATCGCTGATAAGTTTACAAATTTTTACACGACTTCGCAAAAAGAAATTATTTTCATCATTCATAAAAAAATTAAGGAATGAAAACAAAATCTACTGCAATATTAACCGATACTGTAATTTCTTTATGCCATGTATGATCCGATCAAAATTTACAGCGTTCTGTAAATGTATTCCGAACCGATGAGATGTAGTCGCACTTAAGTTTTCTTTTAATCGATTACGTGAGAGCGTACATCCGAACTGTTTCTTTCTCAAATTTTCACTTCCTAATTGATATCAACGTAAGTATTCGAGCATTTTTTTTAATTTCTCAGGAACAAAAATTAACTTTTTTTTTAAATCGCTGTTATCTTTTAAACCTTCTTGCTTAATGTTTAAACTTCCCTCAAAAACATACGTGGGATATCTTCGAAGGGAATATTTTACCCGTAACTGAACATTCTAAAGTCTTAATGACTTGAAACACGTACTAAACAGGGTATTTTTTAACTGTGTAAAAACATGAATATAAAATAGACGCTAATAAATTAATCGAGAAAATAATTAGCTTTAAAATTAGTTATTTCATCTATGAGCTCATCGGTTCTAAAATCAATCCTTCATCTGAGATATAAAAATATTCTGCGTTAAACATAATATCGTTTACTGCGGGTTCGTCTTATCTATTCGGGTAGTAGAGTTAATGAATCGATTATTCAGACCTAATGAGAATAGAGAATACGAAACTTCTACCCGACAAAGTAATGAATAAGAGTAAATAAGAAACAAACTGGAACAAACAAAAACAGAAACAAGGAATAAACGATCTGAACGCGAGAGTGTATTTGTTTCGTTCACCTCAACGTCCATTTTGAATCCGTCATGATATCATCGACTTTTGATTTTTCTTCTTCTTTTAAATTTATTCGGCTATTTTAAATAATACGATTAAGAATTTATTGAGAATAGATATGCAAAATATAAGGAGAAAATAGTTTAAAAAAATTTGTGACTAAAAATAATTTTTATAAATTTATTATAGGTTAGAATATTAATAGGAACAGCAGTGAAAATGAAAATAGGCTTATTAAATACAAAATTATTGGTATATCTGTAAAAATTCTTTTATGTTTTACGAAAATCATTAATATTACAACGTATCGACAAAGATATAACTTAAACGATCGTTAAACTGAATTATTTTGATTTTTAATTGAAATTCGAACGAATGTTTGAATCTTAAGAAAAGAAAAAAATATATAATTTTAAAAAAATGACTTCCTTTTGTTTGTACATTTGATATAATTTAAGTTGTAGTTTTAGTTGGGTAGAAAATCGAAGTAAGATCTTTTTCGATCCTTGTTATTAAACATTTTTAAACGAAAATAAAATAAATAATAAACGAATTCATATCATAGCGGGTTTCGTAGATAAGTACGACCGCTTATAATTCATATTTTTTTGCCTTATACGGTTATCGTTTCATATATAGACCTTATCCGTACCGATACTACTGTTTGTTATATAAAGCATAACTCTGCCGTGGAGATGTATTAACCGTGAAGTGGCGGGGTAATGTAGTTCGTTTTTCAGAACGGAAGGCGTGATGACGGCCACGACCGATTCTTCATCCTGATAAAAGGTTTATAATCGAGTAAAATTTCTTCACCTTGCACGACTATAAATTCTCCGTTCATAACAAGCGGAGGGAGATGATGTCGTCGGTTCGCGGTAGTATTAAGTTCAAAAGGGTGTAGATGCAGAATAGTAAAAGGCGTTAAGAATGATTTTTCTAATTACTTTCGTTATTATTTATTATAAAGTAAGATCGAAAAGCCTAGATTAGACCCGTTTTTTGTTTTTTTTTTTTTGTATTTTGGTTCGATTCAAAACGACTTAATCGCTGTATTTTTTGTCAGATCACTATATACGATTTCGGACGGGTCGTGTTATCGATCTTTTGAAATCGAGGGGTAAAGGTTTTACTATTTCAAATTCAGATCGTTCCTTAAATCGAACGCGGTAGTCGTAAGACCTTTTGACACGAGGATCGGTTAAAGAGTAAAAGGTGATTTTAGGTAAGAAACGCGGGCAGGATACGATGATCGATCACAGAGGCCTAGGGTAGTCGTTCGTTTAGGTATACGGGCGGGAGATGGCGTCGGCACGGATGCGCATGCTCCGGCGGTACGTCGCACGCCGGACACCCTGAGAGCGGCACAGGCGTTACAGAACACGATAGAGCTTGCACTCATGTCACGGCTTTCGAACGGCTATGTCCGACGGCTGGGTGTGTCCAGTCGCTGTTCAGCGACGATGATCTTCAACTTTAATCGTTTAAAATGTTGATAGTCGATTATAAAATTAAATAATTTACTGCGACCGATCGACGGGTATTGTTAACGCGATCGTCGTCGGAATTATTTTAACTATGGAGACACCGATGAGCACTCCAGGTACGTTCTCCCTTATATACTGACTTCTCACCGATTGTTATCGTTTCCCTACCGCGCGATAATAAACACAGTAAACGATCCGCGGGTAAATATAATTAATAAGCGGACGAAAAAAAAAACAATCCGTTCGTTTTAATGAATTAAATTGCCGGATCGTAAAAGCTCGTAAACGATAATGAACTTTTTGACGACTGATATATTATCGCGGCCGTAAAAAAGTTCATCATCGCGTCCGATAAATGATAATCGATAATATTTTTTTCGTTTACATAAAATTCGGTGTTTTGTTTATGACATCGAGTAAACACTAAAAACCGAAACGCAGTACGAACCGCGCATGCATTATCGAATCCGAAGGAAAATGAAGGATACAGATTTAAATCGCACGCTACATTAAAATGCATTTATAATAAAATACTTTTTACCGAAAATATTTAATTGATTTTGAAACGACATCGATTTAAAAGATAAATAAATATTTTCATCGTACGACAATTAATAATTTACGTGCAATAAATTATTATTAGTTATACAAGATGGAAAATCTGAAAGTAGGACCGAAGATTTTTTTTTTATTAAATTTTTATTTACGTTTTGTTGTATTACAGATTTTAAGAAATACATAAATAGAAGAAAAATAAATAAGAAATCTGACTATCCTCTTGTCAATTTTAATTAAATTATAACATTAAAAGAGCATTATTTAAAAAAATCTAAATTAATAAATATCGCTGCTATAAGTCATATGCTGATGTACTGCGTTAAAAAATGAATTTAGGTTAGCTATACTAATAATTTTAATTACAATAAAATAATAATAATAAATAATTTTTATTACAAACAAAACGTATACAAAAATTTAATAATATTACATTTATTATAATTTAATAATTTATGATAGAGTAGCCTCAATAAAGATTTTTATTTAGGCTGCTTTTCATTAACTGCACGTTTTAAATATAATAAAAAATTCAGTAGCCATTAGAGTAAATCAAATTAGTAATACTCCTAGTTACGTTACCTCATAGTCATTAACATTCATTCTTAAAATAATATTTGTTGTAGTTATGAATAAAGCACGGACATACATGCTCGTGTGCGTCTGGAAGGTTTAATTAATGAAATTTTATATTTCAGTAATTTTTTTTTTAATTTTTACTACCTTTCTACTACATTGTGTATGGCTTAAAATATCTTTAACGTCATTTCTATTTCTGATGCTACCTGAAATATTACTCGCTATTTTACGGTTGCTGGATATAATGATGATATTATGATGAACATAATGAAATTACGTTAAAATTTAGTAACGTAACACGGAATAAACCACAAATAGTACGCCTTTGAGATTTGATAGTTTATAGTTTACTCTGAATTGTATAATGTTTTAATGAATTCGTGTGTACGCGTGTACTGATCGATTTGTATTCTGACTATACGGATGCAAAACACCGCACGCTTGCACAAGCATAAAACAAATACGCATAAAATGCAACCGCATCTCAAAACCGATAAATTTTATTTTTTAGTTGAATTTTCACCGTTGTCATCAAATATATATTTTTGTTTTTTTTTATGTTGTGTATCGCTAGTATTTAAAATGCAGTAATGAACCTCAGTTTATTATTACTTATTTCCTATACCCGTCAACGTGGATTCTGTAAATTTCAATAAACTTGGTTTAAAATCGTTTACCGTTAATTACAACGGATAATTTTTTCTTTTTAAATATTTAGGCCTTTGTAATTTAATAGCTCTTAATCGCCATAAAAAATATTTCATTAGTTCTTTTTTTAAATTTTCATTTATTTGTGTCGCACGGACGTTTAAGAATTATCTGTTTGTTTACAAAACGTGCTGAGTCGGTTTAACACTACACGATCCGATCGAACTGCTCGTATTTATTTTATTTTTTACGTTTGAATTTTTATTTTTTACGAACTTATTAAGATTACATTTTTTTTATTTTTACGATTATATTCTTTCTATTAATTAATGAAATATTTTTATTTAATTAATAACAAATATTTCACACTCTTATTTATTACACTCTTATCGTAAATTAAAAGTAGACGGTAATAATAATAATAATAATAATAATATTTATTTATTTTTCATTTATCGATGATAAATAATTAATATCATTTCAGGGACGATCAGAATCCTCAAAGCCGATAAATGTTATCTAAACGTAAACGGTGAAAATAGCTTTAGATCGTCCCGAGCCGCCGTTTGAAATTACAAAATCCTCCTACAAAATTTTATTTTTACGATAAACAGACTTTTCAAAAGACATTTAACAAGGGGTTTATGAGCGGTGGTTTTTTTTTTTTATTCGGCACGCTCAGGTATCTATGTATGTTAAGCATCACCTCGATTTTTTACGCTAACTCTTATTCTATTCGACACCGATATAACACTAATTGTTAAAGACATTGTTTGCGTGCAAACAATAGTTTTCCGTTACCTAATTTATACGTTTAACTTACAGCTATTTACCGTCGACCCTTTTTCTTTTCACAGTAGTTACGATATAAACGATTCTACTACTATTCTTACTATTATTTTTGTTACTATTGTTACTTTTAAGTACTACTATCGATGCCTCACTTACCAGCAAACGGTGTAGACGTATCTCACTGATTTGATTCATACCACGGATCGTTGTTTTTAAGCGAAATTGAAACTACAGCATACTCGTGAAAAATTTTAGGTACCGAATCCGTTTCCCTTCATAATAAAGTTTTTATTCCGTTACGGTTTGAGATAATGTTTATCGGATAATTATACCGGTAGATAATTTTTATGTAAATTACTTTTTCTACGAAAATAGTGAATTAGATCTGTTTCTTCAGATGAATCACCATGACGGGTATAAAAGCCTTAAGACGAATTTTTTTAACTTTTTTTTTATCGTCTGAAGGAAAATTCTAATTAAGTATTCTGAAATGTTTCAGTAATTAATGTTTAATTAGTAATTAATCAGTAATTATCTTTGTTTAGATATATTTTTACCGATTGATAATTCGGTACTAATATACCCTTATATTTCAAGTTGTCATATGGTTTTTATCTCTACCCCCTAACTTACTTGTGATATCAGTCGAACAATTGATTATTTATTATTATCGTATTATAATAAATATATATTGAATAATATAATTATTAAATATACTATGCAATTATATCAGTATTGTAATTTTTATTAAATTATTGTTAAGTTACTTGTTCTAATAATAAATATAAAATTACAAAAACACATACACAGTAAATTATAGAACAGACTGCTATTATTTAGGTGCGATTGTATATATGTGTGTGGTGTGTGTGTGTGTGTGTGTGTGTGTGTGTGTGTGTGTGTGTGTGTGTGTGTGTGTATATGTGTGTGTGTGTTTTATGACGTAGGTAATTACATAAAAACATTCGTTTTATATATATATTTATAAACTCTATAAACGCTTAAATACTTAATGACAAACTTTTAAAATTGTTGAAATTAATCTAAAAAGAGATTTGTGTTGCAACAAGATACTTCAGTATTATTTCATTAAAATCGAGAAAAATTTATTCCCTTTTCAGACGTTTGAGAATATCGTTTAGAAAATAATATGGAGGCCCGTGTAACTCATGAAGGTCTGTGTAACTTATATGTTTGCTTAGAACACAGGACCGTCAATGTATAAACACGGGCCGACCGGTCTAATTTCTTAATGTACATATATTAATATTAACATTAATAATGAGATGTTAAAAATAGTTTTAACTTACTGTTGACATCGATAAATATTTAACTAATACGTTTTATTATTTATGCGCGCTCGTACGTACGAGTCATATTTACACACAATCACAGGCACGAACTGTAAAGGTTAATTATACAAATATTTCGAATTTATTAATAAATTATGAATTAAATATTTAGGATTTTTATTTTAATTTAAAATAGAATAGGCGTTATTTTAATTTTTTTATTTTTGTATAAAATATTTAGAAGTAGTAGTTAGAAGCTTCTCGAACCGGCCGGTTCGTGTTTTATTTTTTATCGAACGAAACGGTTTATTAAATGAAATATTAGTCAGTTTATTTTAATTTTTGCATCCAAAACCCTCTCATCAAATGAACGTTTAGTAAATATATTTACGTAGATAGATTTTTATTTTATTTTAATGATTTTTTTATCGGTTAACAAAGGGGAAAACTATCTCATGAAATTTTTCAGAAGGAGAAAGAAATCTAGTATGATGATAACAGAGATGTAGTCTGTCCTCGTCACATATTGATCACAATCTATTAAGTAGCTAGCTATTTGTTAAGAAAGGTTAAAATGTTTAGATTTGGTGATACCATCGCTATTTTGTCGTAAACCAGAATAAGATATTCTGAACGGAACGGAGTTATCGTTAGGAGAAATGTGAAATTTTTATTTTACTTCCTAGTGTAACGGAATATGACAAAAATAAATGTTATAAGGAATAAAGATTAAGATAATTAAACACAACGTACCAGAAGCGGGAAAATTTTGTTACACCTGTAGTGAGAAAAATTACAACAAATCTATAAACTGTAGCGGGAGACGATTGTCAGATAAATAAACAGACAACCGAGGATGTAGTGTCGAGGTTAATAGATCTGCTGAGAACAGAAAGGAATGGAGAATAACATGAAACCATTCGAATGAGCGATGACTCATAAAAAGTGTAAATCAGCCATTCGACCGGTAGATGTGATTCTCTATTCGTTTATTATATCACACCCGTATACCTCCACTTATCTTTTTAATACCGATCTGCTTACGAATTGCTAACCGTTGTATTTTAACCTTTATCTTCACTTAGGTTTCTATACGCTAACATTTCTTATTCGATTTCTTATAAGATCCCTTTTCGTTTACAAAACCTTTCTACTCGCATAACTTATAGAAACTTTCTATAAATCCGACTTTAGAAGAACTCAATTTATTTTCTGGTTTCAGCATCGACCTTGTTTCTTTGACGGGCAATGGCACTCTCCTTAAGCTATTATTAAAAAAATTTTTTTTTTTCCATAAATATGAGTTTATATAACGGAACTTTTTTTCTCAATGAAACTTATTTTCGGTGTGCATTTCATAACTTCTTTATTAACCGTTTTTGTAATTTTGTGTCTTTAAACAAGATACAAATAATTTCAACACGCGTGACATCAGAAAAGCCAGTCGATGTATTAAACTTTAATAACGAGATGTTAAAAATAGTTTCAACTTATGTTGACATCGATAAATATTGAACTCATACGCAAACATAATTCGCTTAATTTTTAAAAACGCGTCATTATTACGCTGTAAAAATACGCGCGCCATATTCGAAATATTCAAATAAAAAATATTCAGGTGATCTAATCTCACAGTACGTAGCTGTGAAAAAATTGTTTACTTTCAGACCGGTCGGTTTTGGAAATAAGTCAGAGGGTAGAGAACGAAGGAGTGCTTTGCGTGATGCGTACCGGTCGCCGGAGATCTCGAGTATAAAAGCACACGTCGTAACGGGCGAGTCAGACGCTGCGGGTGAGAAACGTTTATCGGTATTTAACGGGTATGTTAGGGTGGTCCCGATAGAAAAAGGAAATATTCTTAGATATTCTTAAAAAATCTTCTCCTTTCAAAAATACAAATTCCTTATTTTTTTTTGTGCATAAAGAATATTAACGTTAGGTAGTATAACTTTATCGATCGTAAATAAGGAATTTTAAACGACCTACATCTCATCTGTGATAACGATATCTTTTTAAGTAGTATTTTTTAATTCTTTTCAATTCTGTTTATATAAATTGCAGTTGGTAAAATTTTTTTAGAACATAAATTAGCAATTATTCGACTTCATCTGAGTAAATTAAATGTATTAGCGTGACTTGAGTTTTCAATCGTGTCTTTCATATTAGCACCCCCAAATTTATTTGGTCAGTTATACATTTTTTCTCTCTCTCTCTCTCTGTGTGTGTGTGTGTGTGTGTGTGTGTGTGTGTGTGTGTGTAATATTAATTTTTTTAGCTCACAATAGCTGTACTACTAAGAAAAAAGGATTTGCCCTAAATTTGCAACACACGACCGATGACGCACAGATTATAGAGTTATATATGGTGCGCTAAATGTTAATATGTTCACAAATTACGTCCTGAAATAACGTTTGATGTCCGTGTTACCTGTAAAGTTCATGATCTCTTACTTTCAGAATTTATTCTTTGAAATAACTAATTGCATCTGATAAAACATGGGATAATTCATTTTATAATGTTTAACACTTATTAAACGTTTTAACAGTTTATTGAATAACTAAAACACCTAAAATTATATATATAAAGAAACCGTTACTCCATGAAACTATTTAATTTATTCCTACGCGATAGTATAAATACATAAATGAATGTCCCTGGACCGAACCGTAACAGATTAAATTCGGCGGTTTATCGTGATCTAGGTTTTCTTTTGCGTACATTATCGTTTCCTTATCTACACTATATATTGCTATAAATTTTAGTTGAAACCGTAGAGAGGATAAAAATTCCAACCTCAAAGCTGAAAAAGATGTTCGTAACTGTAATACGAGAAATAAGGATAGAATTCGTATCAAACAGAATAATCTTATGTTATTTTAAAAGAACCCATCATTTACATCTCTGGATTACCTTAAAACCTTCAGTTATCCTGAAACGTTGTAAAAACAAAAATCTACAGTAGTGTTTGTTTAGAAAACAATTATTTCATAATCCACTTGATATTAGGATGAACTTCTTTATCGATATAATTTAGCTCATATTAAGATAGGTTATTGTTAGGTTGTTACTGTTTCATGCTATTTTTAAGTTTCTCGATTGTTTATTTTGATTTTTTGATATCTGGAAGATTCGCTTACAAATAAAAACCAACGTTTTCATTTAACACTGACGTTAGACTAAAATCTGAGCCAGGTTTATCTGAGATCGTTGTCAGTAAAGAACATTTTCGAAATTTAAAATAATCTATTACAATTATAGAATGAAATAATTAATAAAATCACGAACTGCGTATTACATCTACTACAGATTAATAGCGCGAAGCCGAATGTTTTAGAGAAAAATTAAAAGCACACAAAAACTTATGTAGAAAAGTTGACAGGAAATTACAGGCGACTGTGTCGTCTATAATAATTTTATTGTATTAAACTTATTTGAATGTTATATAACGATACCGATAATCGGTACAGATTATTTGAATAAATATTCCTGCTGGAGGATATATCCTTAATATTTTGTATGTTTTTAAAACAAATATTTAATATAAGAACTGTAGTAGGAATCATCGCGTAAAATCAAGTCAATAAATGTTGTTATACTGTGCGATAACAAATTATACATTTGACACCGTCATGAGCTTGTGATAATACGCAACTCATTATAGAATCCATTAATAGCGATAAAATGTAAGTGAACCGTATACAATTTTTAAAATTTTCCTGTAATAGCATGTATTCAAAATTCATTACTTCCTTTGTTATTCCTTTCTGTCATTCTTGTTATTCAAAAGTTTGTCACGATATAATTCACATAAATATTTTTTTAGATTTTTAGAATATATTCCTATTTTAGATTTATATATATATATATTTGTATGTGTGCTTACCTCAAAACTGTATTATTATTATTATTATTATTATTATTATTACTTTTATTATACTTTTTATTAAATAGTGTTTTGTAAATTTTATTAATTTTAATCTTTAATAAAGCTTTGCTAAAATGAATAGTCATTTATCCTTAAAAAAATGACAACATGCAATTCTACTAAACCTGACAACAGAGCTGTTTTCATGTAACTCCAACACAATACTTTGGTTTATTATGTTTCCGTTGACATTTTTAATAAATTACTGAATCATTTAAAAAACTTTCCTCCCTTTTATTTCAGACACAATTAAAAGATTTTTTTTTTTATAGAAACAATTTTATTCTGTCGTTAAATTTTTAAATAACGCTAATTTAAAAAGTTAAAAAAAATGGATTTTCTACATCCCGTTCAACTGTTCTAAATGTTTTAGAATATCCCGTTGAGCACATATTTACGTACGTATAATATGTGCTCAAATAATTTTCGCTACAGCCTTCTGAATCGTAAAATATTTTACGTACATAGTATCTACAGATATACTTCACATGTATGAACAAATATATAGCATTTTCATGTAATTATTTGATATTATTTCATGTATTTACATCTAAATAATTAATATGAATTCTAATCGCTTCTATATTTTACTTTGTAATTAATTGTGTATTTTGTGATGGTGCTCTAACCAGACTTTTATGTCGGTTTCCCTTATACATCCAGGGAATGCCTGGGCAGTTTCTGTGTTTACCCGTGAAGTAATATTCCTATTCGTTCCTACCGGGAACTATATAATGTATTATTTTGTACGGATCAAAATAAAATAACTATTTTTAATCGTATGATTTTTGTTGTATAAATCATCGTATTGTATTTTACCCTTAAGCAAGTCCCTCGCACCATGTCCGTCTCCATTTTCTTATATTTCCAGTTGAACTTTTAAGTCCTTTTTATGATGCATTATATGCAATTGATATTTATTTTAAAACTTAATTTCAGGAATAGAAATTTATTTAAAATTAAATTTATGTAAAAAAAAAATCATGATTTTTGTTATTAAATCTTTTGATGATCTCCGCATCACTCTTTATAACCATTCCCAATCATCCATAAAAAGTTAAATTCTGGGAAGGTGGAATCTTCTAGACAGGTAGACGTGCAATAGAACAGTGTAAACTTTAATTCATAACACAAAAATATTAAGAATATGTACAAAATATGGAAAATCATTCGTTAAATTATAAAATAATATCTGTGTGTAATAATAAGAATAATGTTGAGCTAAGACCTTGGCCAAATTATTGAAACAAGCCGCAATAATTATACTATGGATTTACTCATAATCGATAGATTTACTTATTGATGCGATTACCATCACCAACAATATCCACAGAATCTGGAAGATAAAACATTAATTTTCTCTAACTACCTAGCCAAAGGAACTAATGAAGCCGGTTGTTGCATAAAACGGAAAAAGACGATTCTTTCTGTATTAATATAAAGCACCTGAAAACCGATATCGGTTATATCAGTGAGAAGACTTCCTTTGAGTAGGAAATATAAAATCTTTAAATAATCGCCGATCACTCAGGAAACTAAGACCCCAGAAAATGGACTGATTTTATAATCAGGACGCTTCAACAAAATCTCTTTTTGTGGAAAATGAAAAAAAAAAGTTTCTGAATAGTTTAAATTAAATGAGTAGTCTTTATTATAATTCCATATCGAGGGTCAGTATTCAATCACTTCTAACTGTTGTCTTAAACAGATCGATCGAAAATTTTGAAACAAGCGACAGACCCGTAAAAGCAGTCCTTACTTTGGATACTTTCCTTGCTTTGGGTACTGTTGGGGAAACATATTCATTAAACAAACAAAGCATCCAAGTCTATAACTGCTTTTTCTGTACTTATTCTACATTGTCCATCCTCATAAAAATATTTAACTTTCAATGTCTTTCCACTTAGGCATCTTTCTATTTTCCGCGTTACGCGTATTTTCTTCATTAGGGGAGAGCAGACAGTTACAAATTCCCTTGTTTATTCGGCCAGGTTGCGATCAAGGAATATGGTAGTTGTGTTACAAGCAAATTTTAAGGCTTATAAAATATTTTTTACACACGCCGCATCGAGCATTTTCAATTAATTGCTCCTGCACATTGAAGGTTTAAATAATTTGAAAGAATTTTTGAAGGTGCTTAAAAGATTTATGCGGTAAGTACATTATGTGGTGGTCAGGAACTGAATTTTTTAATAAATTATGGAGTAACTTATCACTTTATTATTGATTTCTTTTTGTATTTTTTTTTACCCGCCATCTACCTGCTCTTTGAATTGTTCTGCAGGTGCCTCAACACAATTTTCTTAATTCTTGAAGTACCTAGCCGCTATTTTTTACTGTGTGCATGACTTAAAGTTCTTTTTTTGTATTTAAATTGTAAATTTTTAGCATTATATTGTATATTCTTATTTATGAATACTAGTTGTTATAGAATAATGTACAATAAATGTACATATGAATTTTAGTGGAAATAAAGAATTTTAATTTAAATTTGAATATCCTTAACTGTAGTAGTAGGGTTAAACTTGACAGGGACAAATAAGGCTTTCCTTTTAGTGAATGAAGGTTTTTGGCTTTTACCAAATGAAGGTTTTTATCATCGCTACCCATTAAGATATTTTTTTTTAAATTTTTTTATTAATCTTCTTTTCTTTCCAAGTCTTACTGAAAAATTTAACTGTTCTTTGTCGTTCACCTCTTCATTATGCTTCGCTCCTTCCTACTATAAATATAATAGGAGAAACCAGTATATTTTCTTCGTTCATTGAGAACATGTTCTTTCTTCAATGTATCGACTCTACGGACCTGCCAGATAATCGAAAAACTCTGATTGACCTCACAACCTACCTCGACCGGTAAAAATGTTGAAGGGAGCCTACTATATGGAAAAAGTGGTAGTAATTAGTACTGATGACTTATAACAATAATAAAAACAACAACGATAATAATAATAATAATAATAATAATATGACAAGGTAAAAGCAATAATGTAATGTAAAAACATTATAAAAAATTTAAAAGGACTGTTTGAAAATAAACTAACAACCCAGATATCAATAATATGAAATATGAAATGCATATAATGAAGAATGTCAGTTGCAAATACAAAGGTTAATTAATTTTATAAAAACGTTATCGACAGCATTATATAAAGCTTGTGAAAACAGTAAACCAGATTTATTTTATACATAAATATATATACTCGTGTATATATATAGATATATACTCGTATATGTTCATTCATGCAAAAATATAGGAAAATACATGTTTCATTAAATGTGGAAATTATTTTATATTAAAAAATAGAAATATATATGAAATTATTATTCAACTGCAAGTTTAAATAATAATAAATTTTACTATTTTTATTATTTAATAAATAAATTTAACATGTGGAACAGCTCGAGTAAACCGTTTTTTTTACAAATTAAATAAATTTTAATGATTTTTTTGTTAGATGTGTAACCAGATAAGTTGTAAAATATATTAAAAATTATTTTAATGACTACTGGCCCCTTGCTGTTCCGCAGCGTTATTATTACAAAGTAACGTTATATATTTAAAAATACCAGCTAAAAACCTATTTCATTTACAACACGTCTCATCCCAAACCCCCTTGTTTTTCTCTTTCCTTTCCTATCACAGATAAAATACGTGCTTAACATTTATTTCCAGTCCGCATGGACGTTCTACTGAGCGAATCAGGCTGACTTTTTTTTCTGCTCGGAATGGCTCGAAGATATGTCATCAAGCATCGACGGACCTTCAAAGTAATTTTCCTGTAAGTAATAACCTCGGAAATTTCTTGAGTTAAGGAATAAATAAGGATTTTTTTAATATTTCTCAAAAAAGTCTAATTATGGGAATCGTTCCAATCAGAAAAAAAATCAGCCCGATCCGTCCAGTAGAACGCCGATGCGGACTGGAAATAGGTTTCAAGCCAATTTTTTAAATACATATATGTAAGATTTAAAAAAAATTAGTAGTGTACAAAAAGTGACGCAACCTTATGGAAGAATGTTTCCTTCTTTTTTTTGCATGTTTAATTGAGAAAAAATGGGTTACACAATGCAACAGAAAATATTCATTGTCTCCTCGTAAATTAGATGTGCCAGTTATGCTCAGACCCAGAATGCCTTCATAGAAAAGTACGGTGTGGATGCACCAAACAATTCCTCCATCAAGCGGCTGTACGACATTCCAAGAGACAGAGAGTGTGGTGGCAGGTGCGATCAAAAGTGATAAACCGAAAGGGTGCTTGCACCAGAAAAGTTGATCGACATGCAAGATGCATATTCTGTTAGTCCCAAGAAGTCTGTGCGACGCCTATTTAGCCAGTTTGATCTCTCCGTCGGTAGTGCCCGCACGGCATCGCGCAGTTGTTTAAAGACGCATCCGTACAGAATTCGTGTTCTTCACAAGTTGTTACAGGCAGACACTGGAAAACGTGTAGCTTTCTGTCAGTAGTTCGTGTCGTCTGTAACACCAGATCGGGATGAACTCTGTGATTGGTTTCGGTCTGACGAGGCACGGTTCCACCTTGTTCGATACGAGAATGCACAGAATTTACGCATTTGGTGTACGGAAAATCCACATCAGCTGCACGAACAAAAAGTGGGTATTTGGTACACAATGTCACGTAGGCGAATCTTCATGACATTATTTCACGGTACAATGAACAGCGAGTGCTACAAACAGATGGTACAACAATCTGTAAATATTATACCTGCAGACAGGGTAGAGTGGTTTCAGTAGGACAATGCTACGGCTCATACAGCCTACAACATTATGACGTTTTTGGATCAGAGTTTTCACGGATAAGTGATTTCTAAGGGGTTGTAGCCCTCTTGATTTATCCCCTTCTGACCTCTTCTTGTGGGAATACCTTAAGGATGCAGCTTACAAAACTCATCCTCATACCGTTCCCGAACCGCAGAGCGAATTGAACGATGTGTCGCTGCAATTCCTTAAAAAACGTTATAACATGTGTTTAAAAGGGTGCACGTCGTATTCAATTATGTGAATCGCAAAATGGAGGTCACTTTACACTACTATTGTAATTTACTAATTTTCCCATAAGGTTGCGTCAATTTTTGAACACTATTTTAATATGCATTAATTAAGAAACGATAATTCAGCATGAAATTTCTGCTAAATAAATACTACATATGTATTATTTGTAATTTTTCTCGATTTCGCTTCCATGTTTTTATAGCGTTTACATGAAAACATCACGCAGTAAAGATCACGTTCTTATCTAATTTATATTTACCAGGAGACAGTGCTTACCGGTCGTAGTGTGAACATAATTTCATTAAATAAAAAGTGTTTAGAGATAATATTTTTCCAGTATAATAGTTAATAGACAAGAAATTTAATTGAAGGTTAGTAGAGAAATATTGGTAGAGTTACACACACACACACACACACAGAGAGAGAGAGAGGCACACACATTTCTGTTATTGAGAAGTGAGAATCTCTTCCAAGGAATTCTTCTAACTGCCTTAACCAAAAGCTTTTTCAGTTTAACACAAACTTATAATCTCTTAAAGTTGAAGACGGTGTGATATTTTTTGTAACTGCTGGGAAAAAGGACTGTTTTTTAAGTTTATACTTAAAAAACAGTCCTGTATTATTAACAGTACTATATTATTTAAACATCTGAACAAGGTGACTATGTGTCTGTTAATTAATGTTTTATTATTTTATTTTATTATAATTGTATCAGGGAAAGGAAGAAGTGTAATTTTTCGTCGGATTATTAAATTACGCCATAATCGAGTTCGATCGATTCAACTCTTGTTTAATATTTTTTTATTTCCAACAGAATTATTATTTATATTACACACAACGTCGGTAAAGTCTGTACTTTACTATTATAATTTCCATAACTAATCGTTTTATTTAAAAATTATTTTACTGCAAAAAAATTTTCGATATTGCGAAGGGCAATTTTACAAATAAAAAGTAGATTGAGTTTTTTTGTTATGGATTTACCTACTCGAATTTGAATTTATTAACACGTATAAAATGATCTTTTCATTTCATTTGTCGTGTATTTGTTTCTACAACAGAAAGTAACTAAACTTCCGACAGATATCGAGAAAATTTTTGTATTTGTCATATTCGGAACGATATTTTTTAAAATATCGATATCCTGATAATAAGACTGGTAGAAACGAAATTGTAAATCCATCAAGGTGAAACTATCAGCTAGGGTGTTTGATACGATGAATAGCATTATCGTAGAACGGAAAGTGAAGTTTCATTTCCTGAGGAAACTTCAGTGTCGGTACGGAGATAAACTTACCGTAGGACTATTTTCTGTACATGTCATTCACTCGACCCCGCTCTACGTCACGTATTGTAGAAACGTGAGCTTGATAGTAACTGTCTATAAAATTCAGTGATGCCATTTTACAGTAATTAGACGTCATCGGGGTCGTAACACTCATTACATCGCAAAAATGTATATTATGCGATAAATAAAAATTCACGAAATATTTAAAAACTTTCGTTTTTAGTCTGAATGCTCGAAAAAACAGTGCTCATGCGTTCTAGAACTTTTGCTTAAGTTTTTTTTTCCATCTGCTCACGTCTTCTTGGCCCCGAAGAGAATTGTCTAAAAACAAAAACTATTTCGTTTTTTCGAGCGAATTTAGATAGATTCTAAAATAAGTTCGTATCGCTCGAACGTTTAATTCTAAATGCAAAAGACTTTATAGACGTTAAATTTTGACCTTGTTACAGTATAAAGTATCATAATTCTTTTACTCATTTAAGGCGGATCGATCAAATAAAACGATTTATTTTAGAAGTAGACATACGTCTAGAATGCGCTATGACTATAACATACACTGTACAATAGTATCGAGATTAGTTTGCCTTATAACGAGAGCTTGATTCTTTTGCGTTGTTCGGTTATAATATATATATATATATATATATATATATATATATATGCACATATATATATATATATATATATATATATATATATATATGCACATATAGATATTATCATCTTTAATTAATTCCCGGTTACTAGAGTACACGGTAGTACAGGAATCAAATCAAACTAGAATTTATTATATTTTAACCGGAACTTAAGATACTCATAAAAAAACAGCCAGCAGTAACGGTGATGCTGAACACACATAAATCTCTTATAGATATAATAAAATTCTGTCCATCGATTAAAACTTAAATTTTAATTCTTTTAAAAAAGATAATTTAAAAATAATGCGATGTGAACGTTATGTGGTGAATGATAGAAAACAATAATTGTAATTCGTGTAACGTTGTTGCATTATCTTAAAATCAGGTGATTTTGTTTCTCTCGTAAAAAAGAATTTTAATTTAATTACAGCTAAAACTTATACGTTTATTTACCGCAGACAACAGAAAACAACTGTTATTTTATTTAAATAAATATTGAGGGTATCCGGGATGAAACCAGCATCAATTAGCTTCCGTTTACAAGTATAAAGTACGAATGGATATCTACCGTCGTTCAAGAGATTATCTGAAAAAATTATTAATCGCCCGACTGTATACTTCATTTAATTTCCCACACACGCGATAGGATGTTGTATAAAATAGACTTAAATCTTATTTTCTTCGCAGCTATGTATGGCCTATTTAATATTAATGTACGCTATATGTTTCTATTATGTGGCTGCACGATAACAATTAAGTCGATTTATCGGGTAGCTTGCCAAGAAGGCAAGATCTAGAAGAACTAGATCGCCTGGTCTCGGGTTCGATTCTCAGCAAAGGAACAAAGTTTTTCTCCTATAATTTCTTCCGCTTCATCTTCCTCATTAAAATAAGACTAGTAAATCGGAAATTGTATAATAAAAATAAAATAATATATTAAAGAGTTACTGAAACCATTTTTATCTTTAAACAAACTACCTTTGCTCTAGAGCTTTTTTTTAAAAGTCTCGTGCAATTAATCGTAACAAAATCAGTGATAATATAATAGTTTCTATTATGATGCAAAAAAATTGATGAGTACAGGACACTAATTTCTCCCCAAAAAATTAGAAAATTTGGAAATTAAAAAACACGGTTTCATTTTCTCCTTATTTTTTGAAGATCTTTCTTTATTTTACAGCGATATTTATACGGTAATTTGTAAGTTCCACACAGTAACTGAAGAACGGTCGATAGGCTTGAACTAAAACTTAGTCCGGGCTCGATTACGGAGTGCTTTTCGTGCTTCTGAAATTTCAATTTTCGCAGATCACTCCTTGTTGACGGCTGCGATATAGAAACCTTAGTGATTTTCATCAGTCTGACCGAGAATTATCAAAAAAACAAACGAGACTACGGTTCCAAAACGGTATTGAACGTTGAACTCGTGCGCATACGTGATCGTCTCGAAGCCTTCAAGGTCGTTTTTTAAGAATAAATATAAAAACAAATTTATTAATAGTCTTAACCTTGGACCGGAAAAAGAAGGAATACTTAATATTTTTAAAACGTTATATCCAAATCTTTTCTCGTTCCATCTTAAAATTTTCGCTCTCTTCAGGACGTGTACTGACGCAAAGCCGCTCAAAACTTGGTGATATTAGCATTCTGACCGTGAGTTGCAGAAAAAGCACGATTACAACCTTCGAACGCTTTATCCTATGCGAGCTACAGCTTATTAAAATAAGAACGGCTGGTAATCGTTTACGAAAAATTGAAAATACTGATTTAGGCTCTGAAATTTCAGCCAGATTAATAAGAAATTTAAAAATGAAATCAACAAAATGTTTATACGAAATCTTAGTTTTATAAAATAAAAGAATAGAATATTCATAATAATAGTAAATCCATAAGGTGGATAGTGAATTAGAAGAATTTTTATAAACAAGAAGAATCAATCTTCAATAAAACAGTTGGAAATAGACTTAGCTAGTTTCATAAATTTACTTCACCACCGCTTCTGATTGGAAACTGGGAAATTTCGCTATTTCCACCCACTTGTTTACTAAAATTAATTCCCTTTTTTTATCGTTCGAAAATTTTTCTTTAATTTATTTAGCCGATAATCTTTTTATTTACTTAACTTTTTTACGTCACTTAATCGCAAATTATTCATCACATTCATAAAATAAACTCAATTAAAAACGAGAAAATTATTACTTTTTGGGTTGAAATACTTTATGCTAAAATAAGACTGGATGTTTTAATATTTATTTAAAATTAGTATCGATCGGTTTCAGAAATATGAATATAAATTTAATATAATATCCTCCGCTAATCTTTATAACGTTTTGTCAGCGTGAGATAAATTAATCGACCCACAGATCTTTAACGGTTTAACACTGAATTGTATTTTATTACCTTCGACGTAATTTTAACCTGAGCTACGTTCTGTTCATTTTTAGATTAATATCAACTTATTGAACCCGTTATGTTTTTGTTTTTATTGAAATTCGAGTAAACGTTTGTTCCTAAATACGATTATCATGATCTTAACGTTTCCCGTTTTAGTTTTAAACGACTGGAAAAAGTTTATAAATACAAGGGTTGGAGAGTTAGAAAAAAATTTCTCTAGGCGTTACAGAAGAAAATTTGCATTGTTTTTGTAAATTGTGGAATGTGTACCGGTATTGTAATCGTGTTTTGAAAATTGTATAAAATAATATGCGATAACGTTGAAATTTAAGTAAACAATTTTAGTAGAATATCTTTAGCTGAATTCGTTTGTTCATTACCCGTTCGTTCGGTTAACCGTTTGTAAATTAAAATTATAGTTTCGGTTCTTAGATTTTAACCGCTAAATTTTTTTTTTTTAACTGAAATCAGATAGTTTAGTCGTAATTATACAAATTCGTTTGTAAAATTCTGCTTTGAATGTTTCTACGCCCGTTTCACGTCAAATATGTTCATTTCATAATCGATCTTTCCAAATAATTTTTAAACTCCGTGCTAGTATTAACTATCCAAACCGTATTTTAGAAGGCTTCTTTCTTTATTTTATTATTTTTTAATATAAAATACTATTTTCTGCTCTCATCGGAAGCTTTTTTAAATTATGAATTTGATTAAATTGCGGATTGTTTTTAATTTAATTTAGATGTAACCTATCGCTTAATTCACTTATATTATTAAAATATCGTATATTTTGATGAACTACGGATCAATTTATTTTAAATGTGATAAGGAGCACATTTAAATTAAAATTTTATGAATGAAAATAGATATATAAAAAACTACCGAAAGCCCTAAGTTTTTACACCGCCAAAACGAACATTTTTAATAACGTATCATTGTTTTTTTGTTTTTTTTTGTATTATGATATTGTAAGTTCTGCTGCGTACGCCCTGGTTTTTTTTTCACAGACTTAATTTCCGAATCCAGCAGTAATCGATTCTATAATGAAGTTTTATTTGTTGTTTTCTAAACGGACGAGTGTGTATTTCCTTAATCTTGCGGTGACTCGACCCTAGCCACTCGTTAGCCTCATCGATAAACTTTTATCCCCACACTCTATTCGGTGCCGACGTT
Organism: Lycorma delicatula; assembly: GCF_047948215.1. NCBI lineage: Eukaryota > Metazoa > Arthropoda > Insecta > Hemiptera > Fulgoridae > Lycorma > Lycorma delicatula. The sequence continues at coordinate 66,368,830 of NC_134458.1, forward strand.
TCATCTGTTCTTATTATATTAAGGTTTCGATCGCTTCGGTTACTCGGTTTTGCCTTCGGCCTGGGTGATATTTGCTATTTACTTTTCCCTATTTTTAATGTATGCTCCCTACTGTTAGCAGCTAGTAGTCCTTGTCATTAAACTTCCGTTCATTTTATGAAAATATACGGTTATCTGAACGGTCAGTACGCGCTTATTTATGTGTGCATCATTCATTCACTTTAAGATATAAATACCATCTTGCAGGCGCATCGGTAATAGTTTCGTCCACATTAGTGGTGGGAATAAATAAAAAAATTAATAATCTGTATTCTTATAGATCAACCTTACGCTCGGGTATTTAAGAAATCCTGACTTTTTATTTAGCCAAGTTTAATTTTTATCGATCTTCGGTCATTTGATTTACGATTAAAATCGATTCGGGTTTTATTTACGTACGAAAATATGAAACTCATAACGTTTGGAAGTTAATCGCATCCGGTTAAAATCATATATTAAAAATAAAATCTTATGTTGTTTTAGCTTTTAGTTTTCTCTTTTAAAAGAAAGTGCTATAGCTGTAGCCTTCCTAATGTGTTTCGTAGAGTAAAACGGTTTTGTAACGCAATTTATTTCATTACATTTAGGATAAAAATAATAATAATAATAAACTTTCACTATCCAGTTTAAAAAGCGGTCTAGTTTTTATATTTCGTCTTTTCTACACTTAGCAATTTCGGGAGTAAAACGACTTCGATATCCGTAAACTAGACAATTTCGTTAATTTTATTTATCTATTCGCACTACTAGACGAAAACTGATCCGGCTGCTACAAAACTTAAAATTATACGTTTATAATTGAGGATATTTCTATAGGAATGCCTTCTTATAAGCCGCTAAATTTACGGAATGACGGTGAATTGAATTTCCTTATGCACGATGTCTATTTCATAACACCTGAAACACCCAAGGGAGGAGGTATGCGAAATAATGGTAAATGACGATATTCTAAGCTATGTTTAACGATGTGACCGTAGATGACCGAAAAAACATAACGCCTGCTAAGTTTTATTCTTAAATCGGTATACGTTCACGACTGGTTATTTTTACAAATAAACGTTTTAGTCGATCTTAAAAAAAAAGTCGACAACGATTTTTATGAAGATTAAATTTTATTTCCTAAAATCTTTGAAGTTATTCGTATTGACATTTTTATAAAATTAATTTTAATATAAAAAATATACTTAGCGATCAAAAGAAAACTAAAAAAAAAGTAAGAGTGGTTTGTTAAAGAAATATTATAAAAATTTAGTACAAATAACAATTCTGTGCTAAGCTACTTTCTTTCAAGGTAACGTTGTTTCGAACAGTTCGATTATTTTATTTATGTTACTGTTAGTATTTTATGATCGAATATCATAAAATACTGATTTTGTACAGAAGTTTTTTTTTTTTAATATTCATAAATATCTCCTTTTTTGTGTCATTTAAAAAAAATTTCCGTCAGTATTTAGAATTTACGATTAAAAAAAGTACGTTTCTTATGCGGAGAGGAGTTATCCGATTCGTAAAATGCCGATTATTCGCACGCATCGATGAAAACTCACGCTCGGAGATAGTTAAGCAAGAGGATAAAATTCTTAGGCCTTTCGGTCGACTCGTATTTAAATCGAAAAACATATATTTTAAAATCGAGGAAGGAATTATCGATTTGCCGAAATGTATCTTATAAAATAAGATGAAATCGTAATCCATATTTATTGCGCAACACATGTAACGCTTTAGTACTGTATCGCCCTCGATACGGAATAATATCTCAGCGAGTGCATTTAAATACAATCTTTTAGTATCGAATCGATACAAGAAAGATCTTAGGATCGTAGACGCCTAAAGGACAATCACGTGGTCGTTAAAATTAAAAAATAAATCCCGAACATGTTATTCCTATTTGTATGTTTTCAAGGAATCAAAATATATTTTTTTTCGATAAACTAATTTTAAATAATATAACGAGTATAAAATAATTTAACCTATATAATACAAGAAGTACAGAATCGGGCCTAGCGCTTCTCTCATCGGAGCACAGATACAGAATACTCTATACTCTTTATAATATCTTTTATATACACGGGTTCGAAAATATTTAATATCTTAAAAATACCGAAATTATACCTATCGAGAGAATTTATGTTAGGAAGACGGGGGACATATGTTCGAAGTAGAAAACATCACCGATTATTTATAAGTCCGTAGCGAACTACGGAATTACTTCGCATCGTCTATTTATTAACTTACGTAGATCGTGTCATGACTCGCTCGAGTCAAATAGGTGTATTAGAAATTACATGCGATGTTCTGTTCGTTAATTTAAGTCGTTTAATCTTTTCTATATCGGTGTAACACGGCGAACAAACCGATACGAAAAAATATAAATTTATCGATAGTGTATTGTAGTTAGCTTGCTTAAGGTAATGCACGTTAAGTATATTTCAGTAAATAAGTTTTTAAAAATATACAAAAAGACAAACAGTTTTCATAAACTAAGTTACTTATCATTTAATTACTATTATGTTTCACAAAAACATTAAATGATTCTTTAATGCCGATAATGCATCCTGTAACAAACTTCCTGTTCTACAAGATATATAGGAATAAAATCAATGTAGTCTAAAGTTGTACCATCATTATTTAAATATGCGATGAAACTAATGTGAAACATTTTTAAGAAAAAAATTTTATAATAATTTTTTTCCGTAATTTTACGGAATATAAAAAATATAAAATTAATTAAAAACACATTATTATAATTCTTGTGGGTGTATGTGTGTGTGTGTGTGTGTGTGTGTGTGTGTGTGTGTGTGTGTGTGTGTGTGTGCGACCAAAAATCCACACGTGCACACACAGAGCTTGTATTATTAACAGATAGCAGTGATAACAATTACATAATGAGTGTAATAATATGCTGACAAAAGAAAAAAGAGAGAAAAATGAACGATTAGAAATCCATGAAAACGGTGGGTCGGCTTGATTTGCCGCTAGAAATTCATGTTCTAGTTTCAAGTAAAAAATCATACTTCTGTGATGAGGTGTTGCATATTCACCCTGATTATCCTACCCCCAAGAATGAGGTAATTAAAGGTAACGATGGGCACAATCTCAAACGGCCTGTAAAATGCCATCGTCTTAGCGGGTTGCCCAAAACGAAGGGATATTCTAATAAATGCGGGATCGGATCGCTTTCTTGTCATTCATTTCTCAAAACTCCAGACCACAGTTAGGATCTTCTTCTGTTGTACTCATATATTTATGACTTTTTTTCGGTAAATGGCGGTTTTTATAACTTTTAAAGGTAGGAATCAAAATTTCCGATCGTTTACCAGCATCGTTGCTGTTTCTTGTGATGAAGAGAAGTGATCATCCGACGGCTTAAACATTTTAACTGTCTGTTTATTATTATTATTATTATTATGACCCGGTATGTGTTACGCGTATTTTAACGAACAAGATGAGGCGGATGTAATAGTAGAGGAAAAAATGCCACGTCCTTACTGGGAATCGAACCCACGACAGGCCGATGTAGAAGCCGAATTCAGTTGTTTCGATTTTTTTGTAGTTCTGGTTAACCGGTTTAAACCATAAATATTTTTTTATCTTATGACAGAACCGGTACAAAATAATCAGTGAATTCCTGGGGATCGTTACGTGGTATGTTTAAACTCCCTTTATTGTTTCACATTAATTAGCATTACGAAATCTCTCGGTTTATAAGAATAAGTTAGTTTTACTCCGGTTAATTATTGTTCTCTGTAACAAATAAAATCAAGAAAATTCTTGTTAATTACAACAGTGTGAAATAGTTACCATGAAAACACGAATAATGCTTTCTGCATTTCAAGCTAACGGCTACGGAAATTTGTGAAGTTCTTATAAGTGAATTTGCAAACGCAAAACATAGTAAAGTAAAAAAAAAAAATTTTTATTAATTCTTCCTTTGCCAAAAATACACACGTGTTTTTAATTTGTGTTCAAAGTGATTTAATTTATCGACTTATTTACGCACGAGCGCAGAAAACTTCGATTGCGTAATATAATTTCATTAAATTTCAGCTGTTAAGCCGAATTCGCAACAATGAAATCAATCTTGTCGAAGCTCAAGACGTTTTTCAATTTTATACCTGTAAATACTTAATGTTTCTTGTGAAAATTCTATAACGATGATATTTTTTTATCCTATAATAGTTTCGCCAACAATTTTTCTCCTCCGATATATTTATAACACGAAAGGTTTCTATTTAAAAAAATCATACACTGTTTTGCAAGTATACTCCCTCTCTCACTCTTTCTCTCTCTCTCTGTCTCAATCTCTCTATCACCCTCTCTCTGTTTCTCTTATGGCTATCAACCTAAATAATATAAAAACAATAATAGGAATTAAAATAACAAAAATTTTTTAAAATAATATTCAAAACAGGAGTTAATTACATTCGGTCTACATCTTTATTTTTATAACAAGCGATAGTCAGTCAAATGGTGCTTGAAAAATATGACATCGCAGGACAAGAAAACAGTGTTACACAAAACCTTTCCTATTGTTACTTTCCACACCATTTGACATCAAAGATTACGTCTTTATATATTGTCCGATGCCAATAACAATTTTCATTTTTTATTTCTCGACTTATATAGCTTACCGTTTTAGTTATTGAAGGCTTTAAGCCGTAAGCCATTAAAAAAATAATTATGAAAAGATTAATATTAAAGAGACTCCTCGACCTTGCAACGTCAAAAAATAAATTCGTAATTTATAAATAGATATGCGCTTCCTAATTATTTATTTAGTATTTGAGATCGATTAAAATTTGCAATAATTTACAGTCACGAATATTTCGTCAAATATTTACAACCATTTAGGAATACGGGTGACCAACGATCTTAACATAAAAGATTACTTCTAATAAACCCGTTAGACGGATGGTTTATTTGCCGTTTACTGTATGATCGTTAAATTGGCGTGGAAAAAATTGCTAAATATAAATTTAAATCGCCGGCCGGTGCGATAACTATAAAAACGAAATATATTTCAGAAAAAACAAATAAAATTAGTTAAAACAAATAAATGAATTCGGTAATGAAACGCGAGAACGCATGATGCAAGTGGTGTATCGCATCAATACGACATAAATTCGGTATCAGTGTACCTTTTAATACAATTTATTATATAAATCGATTATTAATTGTCTATAAATGATACTTTATGATCTCGGGTGTAACAATTTTATCGCAGATTAGATTATTATTAAAGTAATGATCGCTTCAAAAGGAATTTTCCTTAACGGATGTATATTAACAGTTAGTCTTTCTTTAAAGACTGTATACGTCTCGCCAAACAATTCGTTGCGATACTCAAAAGCTTGCTAAAAAAAAAAGCATGTGCAGACCTTACGGTATTTTTTACGCTTTTTTGGATCGAGAAAAACTGTTCGACAGAGCGAAGTAACTTTTACGATACTCTTTACTAATTTTATAGTCGCGTTATTTCGTCTCTGATTCGACTGAAGTTTCATAATCGCTTCTTAATATTGGAAAAAATCGAAGGTTGTTTTATTTTACTCCCCGATGTATTTTCTCTAATTTAACGCAACTTCATTTAATTACAGTAATTTCTTTCGATAAACAAATAAAAATATTCTCTTTTGAGTAATTTTTAATCCAATACGACTTTTCGCCCGAGCGAAATACGCATAAAACGTTCTAATGTATCTTCTTCACACTAACTCTAATCTTTCATCGTTGTTCTTACTCGTTTCGGATTTCCAGTTACCGATTGTTTTCCTGCTATAGTTATTTCAGTCGGAAATTGTTTTAAAAAAAATTATAACATGATAAAATTTTTTAATTTTTATATAACGGCTGCAGAAAGGGAATACTGTAACGACTAACGTTGTATACATGATCTTTATCATTCTTGCGAAATAAGGGTCCAAGACGCTTTCATAAGATGTCATCTAATCATTTTATCCGAAAAGTCTACTGTACATCGTCCTTACCAGCGTGTGACATTTTTAATCATATTTGTTATTTACAAACATCAAATCATCCATGAAGTAATTATATATATATATATATATATATATATTTTATTACCCGGCTTATCAAAACAGAGAAAAAAGTATTTTACATTTTTATATAATAATCATTCCGGAATGACCTGATAGCTATTATTCGGGTAGCAGTCGATATCCGTCTTATTGAATACTTCCTATCCGTGCAAAATCGGGAGAAGATTAGTTAATAGGATTTATTTAAAGAATTTTTGTTTTTACGTTTCACACGGACAAATACCAGCGTCAGGTTAAAAAATAGTAGAAAATGTAATTTTCATTAATCTTAAAGTAAGCTTCAAACACACCGACGAAAATGTGAAGCAATTAAAATAATACATAAAAATATTCGTCGGACAGTATGTTCACTCACACGTCTGTGCGCACACAAATTTATTTACTTGTATGCGAAATACGCGACAAAATGTTTGTGTATGTGTTACGTTGTGCATATATAACCGTGAATAGAAAATTGATACGATGGCGTTTATTTAACTAATTATTTCAAAGACATGATAACTTTTTTCTAGTATATAGTGTTTTACTTAAAAATGGAAAGAAAAATACACCGGAAATAATATTTGAACCGAACAGAGCAGGAAACTTGATTTATAGATTCTTTAATTTTGTTTTTTTAAAGAGGAGGAATGCCTCCCTCTATCGGTCGATATTGAAATATCCCAAATTTTATCTAACAGTACGTCGTTTAATTTGTACGCTTAATCACTCGAGATTTTCATTAATAAAAGTTGACCTCTTTCGTTTTTTATCGATACATAAAAATATGTACAAAAACTTATTCTTAGTTATAAGTAGGCAAAAGTTAAATTTTGTACTTGGAAAAAACTGTTTACTCAATTATAAGTTTACCATACCGTTCAAAAATTCACTTTTTCCGAAGAGCAGAACACTATTTTAATCGATCTTAATTCTTGTTTCATACTGTACAATAATTACACTATTGTAGGAAGATATCGCCCGAAAAAGGTTTCTGGTCCTATACGTTCTCAAGCCGTTTACCTATTTTTGATGTCTTTAGCAGATACCTTCCAGTTTAAAAAAAAAATGTAATAATTTAAAACGTGTATGTAATTTTATATATATATATATATATATATATATATATATATATATATATATATATATATTAAATTATATATATATTTAATATATATGTATATATATATATATATATATATATATATATATTAAATATTTAATATAATATTATATATTACTAGCAGACCCGGCAATACTTCGCTATTGCTACATTAGATTATATATGTAGATTAAATGAACAGAATTGAAAGCTTGATTAAACATTAACAATATGAACATTACGGAATTTCACAAAATTTAACCTTTCTCTTTTCCCCCTTTCCTTCCCCCCTTTTCCCATTTTCCATTTTACCACATTCCCTTTTTATTTCCTTCCCCCATTTATCTTTCCTTTATTTTCCTTTTCCCTTCTTCTACCCCCTTTTCTTTTTTTCCTTCCCCTTCCCGTTTCCTTTCCCGTTTTTCCTTTTCCCCGTTTTTCCCTTAGATATCTTAGGTATATAAATAGTAGGTATATAAAAACACGCGCGTATTCGAATGCAACGTTGTGTCAACGTTGTGTCAAAGTTATTTCAAAGCAATCGGTGAAGAACTTTCGGAGATTTAAGATTTTGAACAAACGAACATTTAGATTTTTTTATATATATATTTAGAGAGAGTGAGAGAGAGAAATCAGAATTAAGAAGATGGTATACATTTATGTATCTTTTGTAAATTGTTTCGTAGGATTTTTCCTAAGCCGAGAAATTATAAGTATTTATTTTCTAATTAATTGTTAGTGAATATTTTTAAAGTACAAGACATGATAAAAACAAAGTAAACTTATCGTGTAATCGATGTTAAAACATTCAAACGCTATAATAACCTAATTTTTTAAGGTAAACTTCTATACGATTAGGTCACGTAAATATTACGACAAAGAAATTTGGCAGCAACACTCCCCGCCGTTGTCGATATGCATATGCAACGCCTCACAATAATTTGTGATCACCTCGTCCCGAACTAAAGATTACAGTTTTCTTGATCTTACTGTCCTCTGTCTGAATCGTTGAAAATAGAATTAACACGCACCCGATTAAAGATTTATCATAAACTATAACTATAACCTTTATTAGGTAATTAAAACCGGCCGACCTCCGTGGTGAGAGTGGTAGCGTCTCGGCCTTTCATCCGGGGGTCCCGAGTTCGAATCCCGGTCAGGCATGGCATTTTCACACACGCTACAAATCATTCATATCATCCTCTGAAATAATACTTAACGGTGGTCCCAGAGGTTAAACAAAAAAAAAACAAAAAACAAAAAAAAATGTAATTAAAATTATCGTCAACCCAAAAGTTTTGTCTTTAAATGTGTTAATGTGCGTGTTAGTTTTGACCGCGGGTCGAGGCCGCTACATTTCTAGAGCCGTTTCGTTTACACTTCTTAATCGATGAGCTATGAAAGACGTAGGCTTTACACAGACTACGATTTAACGGAAACGATTTTCTGGAAAACGGCTTCGATGACTCGAATGGAAAATAGTAAAAGTCATTACTCTAATCATTGTGAGAGATTTTTTGAAGAACAAGAAACTGATCATATCGTACGTAGATTTAGGAATTAAGACTAAAGCCTAAATACCGATGCGGGAAGTGTTGTGATTCCGGTAGCAAATTGTGAGCGAGATGAAAAAGGAAGAAAACAATAGAATTTTGAAATATGGCGGAGTGAAGAATTTGAAAGGTAGATGAATCGATTAAATTTGAAATGAAGAGATAAAGATGGATCGTACAAGAAAAGATTCAGAAAAAATCAGATCGGTGGACCGTATGATTATACATTTTCTACTAAATGATTCGGTTGTAGAATATAAAACTGTCGGGAAAGAATTAGAATTCGTTAAGCGGTTAATTGAGAACGTAGGATACAATTAATATCGTATAATTAAAATAAAGGAACGCGGAAGGCCACGAAACCAGTCGATTTATTGTAGACTTTAAAAAATAATTTTAAATATGCAGTCGGTTGTACATGCGGGAAAATTGTCGTACCTCCACTCTCCCTGTGGAAAATTATTTTCATTTGATGCTGAATATAGATAATAGAAAAAAAACGTTCAGTAGGTAAATTAAATCACACAATATTACTTTTTAAAAAGGTTTTACAAGAGTTTACAGATATGTTAATTCCGAAACATCACTAACATAGATTTATAAAAATGAAAAAAATATATATATAAAACATGTCGTGAGATTCATAATCAACGCCCAGCAAAAACTACTGAAGATAAATTTATGAAAATTTGTATACACGTTCTCCTTACGATGTAAGTGCACAATAGGAAAGGATTTTTTGAAATCCCCAATTTAAAGGGTTAAAATGGAGTAACAATGAGATTTACTATTTTTTTAATTTCTCGGTAACAAATCAAAAGATATCAAATTGATTTTTGCTGTGTGTTATATTCATGTGAATATATAAAAACCTATTTCTAGATTTTGCGAAATTCAACCTTGAAAAAGGGGTGAAGAAAGATAAAACAATTTTGAAAAATGATTACAGATTTTCCCCATTTCCGACTTTTCTAAACGAGATATTTACTTAGAGTTGGTTTTACAAATACTCTTTAGATAAATTTCTAAAACAATTTATGATTTTTTTTTTAATTCCAATTTTTTTAAGGGGTGCAACGGCTAACGGCGTTAGGTATACGGCGTATACGGTATACGGCGGCTCAACCAACACAGTCACTACCACTGTTACTGTATGTATCACGCAAGTGCCTCGGTGTGTGTGGCTACACCTGTCTCCGGTTACTTGATTAAAAAGCACAAAATAAAATTGACCGAGTCGAGAAACGCAAGTAAGCATATAGTGCTGGCGAAGCCGCGACGGGAATACTAGTATATATATATATATAAAACATGGGTTGCTGATTTTTTTTTAATAGCTGAATTCCATTCAAAAATTCAGGAAACGATCACGTATAGTTTTGTTATCCGACAGGTAAAATTATTTTTGAAAATATATTTAATATAGAGATTTACTGACCGGAATCACTATCCTCGTTGGTTCGGTAAAAAAAAAAAAAATGTTGTAAATGAACCGATTACTTAAACACTATTATTAGAAAGCATAGATCATAAGCGTTTAACGATAATTGTTTATTTTGTAGTTTGCATTCGTTATCAAAAATTACTTATTAATATAAATTATCGATTAAATTCTTGTACTTGAATCGTTACAGAAGCGACTTTTACGATAAAATTAATTAAATCAGTCGGTTTTCCAAGAGGAAGTTCTCTTCGATCGGTGTGTAAAATTATTGACAACGTCTATTTTTAATTATCGTTTTCAGTAAATCTGAAGTAATTTCAATTGATTAATCGTTTCCTATATATTTTACCTTTTCCGAGTCTGAGAACATTTAAATAAATAAATATCGGATTTCGTTTGTTTTTATTGACGTTGTTATTCTTCAACCTCTCTTATCAGCGGTAATGATTTGTTGAAAAGTTTTAATTAATTTCTCAGCAGAATTGATGTCGCAGCAGATGAAAATTAATTTTATGTCTTTTATATTGGAATTTTATTAATCTATTATTATTTCTTTCGTTTTATTTTTTTAGCCTGTAAAAAGTACAAGCCTAAAGCTATATGAATATTTTTCCCGGTTTTATCAATTTTTCGGACATTTTTCGTTATGGAAATTGTTACAGTATGAAATATTCATAACAGAATTGCCGATTCTGTTATGAATTTAAAAAAAAATAATTCTTTATAGTCTTTTCGTTTGCGAAAGGTGAAAAATTTGTCTAAAAAAATCTACTGAAACTTTACTGTTACAGAATTTCACATTTCATTGTCATCGGTATCATCGAAAGATTAAGTACAAAAGTAAGGAGTTTAGACATCAGCCTACCAGACACATCGGGTACACTAATGGGAGGAACGAGAAACTTGATCTTTTTTTATGTAATATTTATGCTTGGTAGATGTGGAATGATCGTAATGAGTTACGTCACCTGAACACTGTATAGCCAGTCCATCTCATCGGATCCTTCAGCCAGAGCTGATCTGAACTTCGGTAGTTTTTTCTTATAATAATAATAATAATAATAATAATACAGTTTTTTTTTACTCGAGTGAGGTTGTCTCCTTCACTATAATTTTTAAAAGTGCTGAATGGCTAAACCAAAAATGTAATTAAATTAGACGTATTTAATTAATTAGAATACTGTGTTTTATGAACGGTCACCGCATAATTAAAATTAATATTTTTAAACAAAGGGAAATATAAATGGTTTTTTATTTTATCTGAGGATCAGTCAGTTTGTTTCTGTAAACTTCGATAGTCTATTATCGATTATAATTGAATGCAAGCGAAAAAACTCTTAAAACTACAACTTATGTAGTGTGAGAATCGAACGATCAGAAACTACTACGAATCGTCGGTGTTTTAGCGACTCGGCCAGAAACGATGTGAGTTTTGGGTAAAGGTTACGTTACAGAAAAAATATAGTTCCCCTCGATAAAAAAAACGCAACCCAGCGTTTTTAGCCTTTTTAACGATTAAAATAATGAAATTTGAAGTTCCGACAACTCATAAGCTTTTTAGCATCGCTAAATCCTGATGAAGGATACAGCCGGTTGCGATAAGCTGCAACGACTGCTCGGCGGACTGATTGATGATTCCATCGTGGCCCGAAAATTCTTATGAGACAAAATATTTTCCGTTTGTATTCCGTACCGATCTCCGGACCTTTCTTCTTTTAATTTTTGTATAACGGTTTTGAAAAAATCTGTTTTAATCGAATAAACCCCGTGAATTTGATAAATTGCAAATAAATATTGCAAACTCCATTGTTACCGTTTGCTAAAACGAAACTCTTGCCTATTCTCGGAACCGAACGGCTTGAGATTTTATTTAACCGAACTACGAGCTGCTCCTCCTTAATCCCTTTGTAACTTTAAACATAAATTTTTTGTTATTAAATTAGAGATTTTAGAAAAAGCAGGCCATGCAAATAATCAGTTCCTTTTTAATATAAATAACTAGTTACTAACCGCGGTAGTCCGGATCGCCAGATTTATCGAGCGCTGCATTATTACGGTACAGCCGGTTTTATTTATTTAACTTCTTTCTACAGAAGATATGTTTAAGGTGAAATTTGTAAATGTAATATGAAAAATTTTACTTCTGTTTTTGAAAGTCCTTTTTTTCTGTTAGTAATAATTAATTATTCGATATTGAAATCTATATTTTCTCTTGTCGGTGATGTTCAGTAGATCGATAAAATATCTTTTTATTTTTCATTGAACGGAGAGTTTTGTGAAATCGATTGGATGGAATCACGAAATAAAAAAAAAAAAAGACTGTAATTCATGTCATGAGTGGACATTAAAATTTTAGTGACCGTAGTGAACTCTTAACTAACAAATATAAATCTTTTTCTGAAGAAAATATAACGACCGAACAAAAATATTTCTTTAAATAATTGTCATTCTAACTCACCGTAAAACTACCTTTTAAATTAAATATTTTTCAAAGAAATTAATTAAATCAGTTCAGAAGCAAAGTTTACCCGGGATAGTAAGAAATTTAAAACGAATTAAAAAATTTAAAGAAAGGTATAACTGCGGTAATGGAGAAAGTATCTCGCGTCCCCTCGTGAATTTTGGGTAAAGAAACCGTTACGTAAATCTGATTAACCGTTTAGACAACAGGTGGGTTATATGTTCAGTCCTTCTTCTCTCTTAGAAATAACAAACGGAACGCATCCGAGTTTCTGTTTTATTCCGTGACGCAATTTATTTGCTTCACTAAAAAGGCAAAATTCTTCTGATAATCTTTTTCGGAAGAGCACTGAGGATTACCGAAGCGTTTTATTGTGCTATCGGTTAATTTAATATAATATTCACTCTTCTCTTCGGAATACTTACTGTTTATTTACAGCCAAAGGATTTATCAATACGTCGATCTGTGCGAAAGATAAATGTTTTTTGTGCTTTAAACGCTTCGCTATTTCGGCGAAGTAGATGTACCGTAATTCGGATAATTACAGTAACATAGGACGCAAAGAATACGAGTCCACATCCGATTTACATTCACTCATTTAAGCGTACGTATACAAAGTGTATCACGAAGTTCTCCCGGGACTTTCGTAACCTATTCTACTCCTGAAAATAGTGGAAAAAGTTCATGCAAATATGTGTCCTGAAATGCTTCGTTTGCGAGTTACGGCTAGTAAAAGATTTCAGCTACGCCGGTGAAATGAAGTCGTACTGGAATTTTTAGAACGTTAATTAAGGGACAGAATTAGTGATATCTTGTGGTTTTTGACCTAAAATTTGAATAAAATAGGTCCCAGAATCGCATATGCAGTAGTTTTTCAGAAATCTAGGGTAAATTCAATAAATTGGGGTAAAATAAATCTGTTTTTTTATGTTTGACGTACTATTACTTTGTTAAATGGGTGATAAACACACAAAACGTTTAAACGAAGCATGTAGAAAATTTAATTTTGAACATAATGTTGTAAGATAAGTTGAATAAAACAAAGAAAACCTAGAATAATTCGAATTTTATTTAGATACAGTACAGTACTACATTTGTCAGAAAACTACTTATTTAATGTAAACAAAGACCAAATTCTTTTTTAGTGGTGTGAAAAATTTGTAAACCATAATTTATTGTTAAAAATTGCCGTTAAAACAAATTTAATAAACTGGAAATTACACAACGATTGTAAAATAAAAATAAATAAAGAAAATTTACTTACATAATAATTTTTTTTTTTAATGGCAGAAATACAATAAATTATTTGAAAAATATTATTTCTAAGTTGACAATAAAATAACAGCTGTTCCATAATGCGCAATACTGTATTACTGTTTGAATCACTCTGTAAGATATATTAATTATATCGGGTACTGTGAATTGTGCTGTCGCTAGCGAAGCTTTACTATGAAATTTAATTTGAACGTGATCGGTTTGTCATTGATGTAATGCTTTACTTATTTACAACAGAGGAATACGCTGATATGGTATTCATTTTGACTGAGTGTAATGGTAAAGCAGCAGCTGTTACAGTAGAATAACAAATAGCGAATCGCAACATTCCAGATCCTAAAACAATTAGCGGGACGTTTTACAGTCTTTGGGAAACAGATTCACTACTTAGTACTCGTATGAGCTACGAACGATCTGTCCAATACGATGCTGATATTGATAAAATTATTATCGGTGCTATTCAGCGCAGTCCAGGCGTCAGTAGACGACGTATTTCTAAGTGGATCGGAGTTTCACGTTCAATGGTTGCGAGGACATTTAAAAAAAAAAAATTTTTTATCCCTACCATAAACAGTCAGTTAAACATCTACACCTAGGAGACTGTCCGCTTCGCTTTGAGTTCTGTAACTGGTAGAATACAAATCGACAACTCTACAAGCATTTTTTGTTTACCGATGAGGCAAATATCACTCGAGATGCCGTCAACAACTTAAAGCAGTTAGCATACATAGGCAGAAGTAAATCCTCATGAAACGGTGGAAAGCATTTTCTGGTGGAAACGTCCATATTTCTGGCCACCAATATCGCCTGATGTAACAACTTTAAGTTTTTGGGTTTAAGGATTGATGAAAAATATTTTTTTCAAAACAAAAATACATCTCTTGAGGAATTAATTGTTGCGCATTATGGATTTGGCTGAGCAACAAGGATAGCCCTGAAGAACTAAAAAGAGCAACAAAAGCAGAACAGAAATGTGTCAACAACTGTGCTGAAACGGCGATTAATTTTTGAACATTCATTATAAACGAGTACGCTAATGCACTTCGGTCTAGTATACTGTTTCTAAATAAAATTCGAATTTTTCTAAATTTATTTGTTTTATTCAACTTATCTTACACCATTTTGTTCAGAATTAAATTATCTACAAATTATTTTTATAAAAATTTACGCATTTAACAAAGTTACTTTACATCAAACAAAAAATACGGAATTTACCCCAATTTATTGGTTTTCATCACAGATTTATCGAAAACGACTCCGTGTACAGTTCTGGAACCTACTTTATTAAATTTTTCAGGTGAAAACCCGTAATAACTTAAAAATTATCTCCCTTAATTAATGTCCTAAAAATATCAGTGCGATCTCATTTCACCGGGTAGCTGAAATCCGAGCGAAACCTTTCACTAGCCGTAACTCGCAATCGAAGCATTTTAGGATATATGAACTTTTTCTATTATTTTCACGAGTAGAATACGCTACGAAAGTTCCGGTAGAACTTCGTAATATACTCCGTATATTACGATATGAAAGACTTTGAAATAAGTTTTTACTTCGAGAAAGTTATTTTATGCTTTACTTTCGTGTAAGAAATAGTTTTATCTATTGATTATCCTGATAAGCAGTTGTATTTTTGAAACTTTGTGTCGTTAAACGATATACATTTGTATACATACAAATATGATTTTTTTTTAATTATCACACCGAATTTTAAAAAATTCTATTACCCCTAAAAAAAATAATTGTTAATTAACTCTATAGATTCTGTTTAAATTTTTTACGCGTATTCAAAGATGTTACCCCTCAACATCGCATCAGTTTTTTCTTCTGCTCCAAAATATACGCCTGCAACCAATTTTATAAAAAGAAAAAAAATTCCCTTTAAAATACTGCGCAATTTTTCAATTAAAAATCTAAGTAAAAGTAGTAAACAGTGTGAAATAAAACAATTTTATTTAATTTAATAATAAATTAATAAATAAAAATTAATTTAAATAGTTTTAATACACAAATTGTAAGAATAGTTCAAGGTGATCCAACGCTGTTGGGTGAGGCGCGGCATGTGTGAACCGCCTGTGCGAGGCTTGATGAAGCAAGGCGAGCACCCAGTGCGAGTCTAGACCAATTTAGTGAGCGAGCGTGCTAATTTAATTTTTTCTATTAATTTCATTTTATTTTTAATTTAAAAAAGTGAACATCATTTATAAAGATAAGCTAATTGTAGGATTACTACTTCAATTCGCTTAAAAAATTTATTCGATTAAACTTCGAATTTTTGTCAAAGTAAAGAAATTTCTTTCCGATGCGTATGCATAATAATATGTCTGGGAAAGTTTGTCGGTATCCCAAGCCCTGACTCGGATAAAATGTATCATTTCAGTTTCCAAACTGATGATTTGATATTTTTTCAACTAAATATGAGAGCTTTTGTAAATGTATGAAATAAGTTTTTTCTCAAGAATGGTAGAAAAAAAAATTTTTTTACGTTTTTTTGTAACTAAGTTGTTAAAAATATATTTTGACTTGTTGATACTTTTCTAACTTTTTTCCATTATTTATTACGATATTATTTTATCAATGAATTTTTAAATAGTTGTAATTAAAAAATCGTTTGGAAATATAAATTCTTTATCACCTTTGTACACCATGTATGTGATTATAAGTTAAATCATTTTCAATAACACCTTTGAGTCTAAATATATATTTATATAAAATATAAATATATATTTTATATATTTATAATCTTCGTGTATTTACTTTAACATTATTTCATGTATTTATATTTAAATAATTAATATAGTCTCAACAAATTAACAAATTAATTAAAACCTGTTCAAGAGTTTAACACAGTTTTTTCTTGATCCATTCAGGGCAGTTCCTTTTTTATCTAGCGTAGCATAACTACATGTTACTGATGCGATCTAAATAAATAATTTTTTTATATTGATCTGTTCATAAAAATCGTTGCATAAATCACTTCATTATGTAATAAATTATAAATATAAAAACATAAATTATAACATAAAATGTAGATTTGATTAAAGTCCCAACTAATTATTTACCATTTAAAGTTAAGGTAAATACATTAATTGTAAAAAAGTTACTAAAATATAATTCATAATTAAGAAAGCTATTGAGAATTATTTTGAGCATACATTTCTATTTATGTACACGTTAAACTGGATGGAAAAAATTAATTTTTTTAAACATTCTTTTAATTAGTATTATTTAAACATTCATGTACAGAGTAATATTGTTTCTGTGAAAGAAAATTTTTTAATTGTATTTAAAATAAATTGGGAGAGGAAAGATTTTTCAAATAATTTGGTAATTTATTAAAAATTGCAATGGAAGTAAAAGGCTCTTTCTCGTATGCCGAAGTATTGTATCGAGTTATAAGAAAACAAGTGCGCTGTCCGGTTTGGTACGCGTGAATCTTATTGTTTTTTTAAAAATATGTTATTATGCTTTGTAGAAAAAATTTATATATTTACAATTACAAATAGATGGCTAAAAAAATTTAATTTTGTAAACGTAGTTCTATATGATTTATAATTACGGGCTTTAGAAAATGGATCTTACAGTCCATTGTTTTATCTTAAAACTCGTTCTGATTTTTTGAGGAAGCCCCAAGAGATGACATTAAACTTTAAATCGGAGTATATACATTATCATAACAGATATTTAATAATGATTACAAAGATTATGCAGGATTTGGCCAGACATTCTATTTTCGCAGGGTAAATAATGAAGCAAACTAAAGTCTAACGTTTCGGCATCACTTCAGCATTACATAATTTTGTGCTTGTGTGTAGAACACTTACACACTTTTCAAGTGATTTCAATGAAATTTTCCTAGATGATTCCTTAAATCTTGGAGGGAAAGTACGAATATTATTGCAAGGAAAAATTACGGCCTTGGCCCTTCATTTTCTTTATTATTTAATTAGTGACCAAAGACAGTTTTTCCAGTTCGGTTATAAAATAGTATGTTAGAATTAACAATGATAACGTCACTGCTGTTTTTGGCCTATCTCAAAGGTTTTTTTTTCAGTGCCTTCCTCATCATTTATTTTTCAGTGAAAATGATCGGCGAGTTACAGAATCGTAGATACGAGTAAAATATTTTTATATAAATTAAAATAAAAAATTAATCCTTCGGCAATATTGCCTGATGACAATCTGTTGAAATCTTGCGACTTAACAGTTAAAATATAGTTCTGTTCTTAGAAGCTTTTTTTTGTACACGGTGAAGAAAACAGCTGTTTTATAGCAATTTAATCGAAGAAATGAATTACAATCGTAATTGATATAATTGATGTTACTACAGATAAATTTTTAATAACCGATGATTTGTCGATGCGCCTCGGTTTTTAAATTTCATATATAAAATACGACCTCGTAGCAGGAGGTAATTTGTAAGTCGTTGAACGAGCATTAAACCGTAGCTTTTACATCGACATCGTTTTCGTTTTGTGTATTTATGTCCGCATTACAAAACAACATACATCATCTCTACCGTTAATACGTCAATAAATGTGGTTTATAAAGGTACTGAGAGAAATTACGTCAGCGCTCGTAAAATATACTATAAATGCAATTTTATTAATTGATTATTCTGCATTTCAACGTTTCCTCTTTTTAATTTGCTAAATATAATCGAAATGAATATAGTATATGGTTTTAATGGAAATAAACGATAACGATATTAGTATGTATGAAAACCGATCTCGTTCTAGATACTTCAGTAAAAGACCGGTTGTAATTCCATTACAATAATTATCTTTGTGAAAATTTTAGCTGATCTAATTGTTGCATTATTACGTATTTTGTGTGGATACTTCCTGGCTGTCAGCGTACGTCACACGAACGTGCGCTTGGATCTATCCTATTTAAAAACTGTTATCCACTGAAGGGTGTTAGGTAACGATCGTGAGTAAAACTAGACCTACTCTGTACGAACGAAAACTAGTACCCGCAAATTTACGAACAATTTGGAGGAGGTTTTCCTTTTTAGGAAAAACTTTTTGAACGTTAAGAGTATCGACCTTTTGTGGGGTGCCACCTCTGGCATCCTCGAATATTTTTTGCACGATAGATATGCCGTCTTCCTTTTAGTAGAGTTCCCTTCAATATCGTTCAGCAACTTGCCGTTAATTTTTGTGCAATGAATGATGGAATAGTTTCTAAATGTTTTTAATAATATTTTTCCTCATAAACTGTATAAATCAAACGATTTTTATGGAAAATAATTCTTTATTTTATAGAAATATTATGATCAAATCGCTTCCGTATACAGACTTGAGCACTAGTAAAGTCCTAATTATCGAAATTGACCCCGAGTTCAGTAGTACATACTATTATCACTTATCGGTAAAATTTAGTGATAAAATCGGAACTACTTTTTAGAAAACTTTAAAAAGTCCGTATTCGACCCCTTCTATTCATTTTCTAAATTGTTCTGGAAGTTTTTGTAAGTTAATAATTAGATGTTTTTAAAGATACATTAACCCGTACTTTGCTCTCCTCGATTAGCTTCTACATGGTCATAGCACGGAAATACTCTGAAAGGGATGCTTGAAGAGTTATCGCGGTCAACACGCACGTTTGTGATTTCCGATCAGGCCAAACAAATGATCTTTACATATAGGTTTAGCATCGACTCGATAAAATCAGTTTCTTTACAAATTTCATTATATCGGTAGTCGTTCCGTGTGATATCTTGTGTTTGGAAATGAGATGCTTTTTTCTTTAAAAATTTTTATTTACTCATTTTTTTGTAACCGGCAGTGAAGAGAAATTTGTGTTCGAGTAGAATTTATGAATAAAATAACTCAATATTTAATTAAAATTAAAATATCAGTTTAATAAAATTTAATATTGAATTAAATAAAAAAAATTATTTATTGTTTTTTTTTTGTTTTTTTTATTAATCATTTCTAAGTAACCAGTGTCCCATTTAAAACGCAACCAATAGGCCTTCTATAACATTTGAATTGACTACCCAACTCCCCTACGTATTACTGGAATGGTCCAACAAGTGCCATCGCACCGAACAAGTGAACATCGCGCCGACGCGGTAGGCTGCTACTGATAGCCGTAACAAGCGATCGTAACGCTCAGTTCGTTGTTAGAGAGAAGGTGGTGTTTTTGCAAGAAGAACGTGTTTTTATTCTCGAGTCGTACTTTGGCACACGATCAGTAGTTGCACCACAAGAATCTTTTTGTCGTAAGTACCGTGATAAATCAGCACCTAACAAGATATCAGTTTTGAGGTTAGTGGCTAAATTTAGAGAGACAGGTTCTGTTAATAAGAAGGAACACAAAAGATCGATGACAGTGTTGAATGCAGACAAGTCGCTGAAATCAAAGACCGATTAACTGTCTCGCCAAAAAATCACATTCGACTATAACGAATTCAAACAGTTCATCGACTTCTTGATCCAAACAAAGAAACGGGCTAGAATATTGTAACTGGTTTTGTCGATTCATGCGTGAGGGTATTCATGTTATGGACTCCATTTTTTCTCACAGACGAGGGGTGGTTTCATCTGGTCGGCTACGTAAACAGCCGTAACAGTAGAATTTGGAGTGCTGAAGATCCCCGCGCGTATCATGAAGAACAACTCCACCTGCAGAAGATGGGCGTGTGGTGTGTATTATCACGAAAAAAATTAGTGATTCTCTTTTCTTCGAGTACACCATTATTTCAGAACGATATCAGAATATTTTATTGCAATTCATTGCACTCTTAGAAGAGAAAGATCGAGATTGGAGTTTATCATAATTTCATCTTCGATTTCTTTGTTATGTATACATTTTTTTCGGAACAGACACCGTTCCGTAGTATTTATTTTAATCCGATGTAAGATTTTCACTGGTATGTCCATAAACGAGAGAATATATTGCAAAATTTAGCAGATCTCTGGACTTTAATTCGTTGAGCATAATCAACCTTCGGTACGAAATTATCTTTCTTTTAAAGTTATAGAGATTTAACAAAGTATAAGCGAATATACTCGTACATAGAAGCAATTTTTGATTTATATAGTCTGTTCTTTTTCTCTTCTTTTCTTTTAAATCCATCGAATGCGATGGTCAATAGCTAGGAAGTAGCTACACGGAACAAACGTTGGGAAAATACACTAAGAATTTTAATTGTTTTAAGGAACCGGTTTGTTGTCCGTTCCTTCAGCTAACAGCATTTTTTTTTTATTTCATACCCCTCGGTTTCCACTAGGAACTTACGATAACGGTATCATACGATAAAACCGTACGATATCGAAAGGATGCAGTTAGTTTTTAAAAAATGTGTCGATACAAAGAGCATACGGATTTCGGTTAAAGAATAAAAGTTGAAAATTTTGTTAATCCGGGCTGAAAATCTCGTTTTCCGATCGGAAATTTCTATTTCTAAGCGGTAAGAATTTTTCGGTTGAGTTAAGTGTCGTCTGTTTACAGTTTAAAAAAATTAATTAAGAAAACTTTCGGGATCACTCGGCTGGATCTCTAATAATTCCGGTAAGTCCCTGTGAACGGTCTTGTAACGTGCTGGGCGATCGGTTCTCTTGCGACATGTCTTTTTTGATACGAATCAGGGTTCACTCCTTCTTCCGTAACTACTGTTAAATCGGTCCCTGCACAGCTATTAACTTATTTTACTGCCAGTTGTCATGATAATTAAAGTCTACGTTTTTACTACATGCATTTCTAAAGTTTCTGTTTCGGTTTATTACCTTGTTAAGTCCTGTTTTCAAACTCCCTGAAGATCATTTCGGTCTTTGATATCGGTAATCGTCTTATCAGTGGTGTTTCAGAGTTAAATAATCGATGTGTAAATAACAATTTAAAAATAATCACAATATAATTTATAATCGTAAAAATTATAATTTTAATAAAAATAAAGCGAAACACTTCCCTTGTTAAAATAAAATTGAAATTTTTTATACCGAAAAAAGATTAATGAAATAAATCGTTTTTAATTTACAAGAAAACTATATATATAATTTCTCCGCGTTTTTAAAAATGTTTTATCTATTTCTGTGCGATTTTTTTCTTATATAAATTATTTAATACGCTATTAATAAACTGCTTGTTACTTATCAAAGGACCACTTCAGATAAATAAAATTATTGTTAACTTATCGATTGGATAATTTTTTCCAGAATATCTTCTCCTTCTTTCGATCCAGACGTCTAATCTAGCTGTTAGTCAATTTAACAAGAAAAAGTAGCGACAAGGAAAATGCTGAGATATTTCTACAGAAAAAAACGAGTGAAACATTCATTTTTTAACCGTCAGTATAGATTCGCTACAGTTTGATCACTGGCCTACGAATATGCGACATGTGGAAGTGTGGTAAGAAAATGTGTTACGCGGAAATGTTTTTTAGAAATTTTACTCGATGGGAACCGCCAATATTGATCTACACGTTAAGGTTTTTCGTATACTCTACAATGAAGGATATACTACAGAGAATTCTTGTCTCGACGAATACGGTTTTTATATATATACCGTGTGTGTTTTGGTTGGTGCGGGGGGGGGGGACCGCGCGCAGAAACATTGAAATACCACAGAAAGCTATCATAACTTGTATTCGGTCCAGTACTAATGCAGTCTCTTATTTGTGGAAAGCATACAGTGATGTTTCCCGAAATGACAGTGAATCCCAGTCAACGCTTCGTAAATCTGATTACTAGGGAGCGTACACAAAACGAAGTCGCTGTACGGATCTGTTAAACGATGAAACGAATGCGAAAACAAAATAAGCCACGCACTAGATGTTCGATTTGTACTTTTGGGAAATCATTCGTAGACATCGGCAAAATGCAGAACTGCTAAAAAAAAAAAAAATTCTTTAAAAAATTAATAACTGTTTATTACTTATATCATATTGAGAAAAAACACAGATTTTCATCCGTCTATAAAATATATATAGCGATATTACAGTGCAAGTCGATTTTATGTATTTCGACGATTTATATCAGAAAATGCCACGGTTATAAATATATCATTTGATACTTGCTCTTACTTACACGAATTATTTTATTTCGGCATACTAGTTTGTTCCTTCCCTGTCGATTCCAATAGATAATTATCTTCCCTAGTAAGGAATGAGACAGTGAAATAAAATAATTAGTACGTTCAAAATCGAGTATCAGTTGTATTTTTAAGTGCGCGAAAACCGTATATAAATACACTATTAATAAATAAACATATATGTTTTTAACTTTATAGATCTACTTTAAACGTAGACGTTTAATAATTTGTTATTTTTTATATGGAGATCTACATCGGATGCTAAAAAGATTCTGTATGAAAAGCCAAATAGGAATATTATTTTTCGTTAAATGTGGTAACAAAGCTTGCGAAAACGGGTTTGGGATCGATATAACGGTATAACGGGTTGAATTATGTATCAGAACGAATATCGTACTTTGCAGACATCCGTCCGTAGGGTCATAATTGTTAATGAGAGCTCTTTAGTTGATCTGGAGTCGTAAAAGAATTGGGACGAAGAGTTCCATCGAAAGTTTTGAAATTAATTATCGATATGAACACATAAGAGTGTACGAATCCTCTTATGAAACATACGACTTCACAGTAAAAATCAGTTTCCTGTTACAAGATATTTAGTATAATTTATAGTGTAATAGAGATTACATGTAATTTAAGGTCGATTACCTTACGTAATAATATAACACGGGTAATAATATAGATTATTACCCTAAAAAAAGATAATTTTTTCCTTTTTATCGATCACCAGTTTTTCTGTCGAACCTCCTTCTTCGGGAATATCGTTACTTAAAAAATATAATAACACCAAAAATATAATAACACCAAAAATATAATAAAAAAAGTATCTAAAGATTATGTACCGACAAATTTTATTGTACGATTTCGCTCTTCCTAGTCTGATAGTTTTGTAATATTATTCGTAAACTTGATTCGCCGACTATTTTTTTTTTTTTACAACAACCGGAATCGTCGTCTTTTTCGTTTTTTTTTGTTGTAAAATATCAAACGGCTTAGTTATTTTTCGTACAAAGAATATCAAACGTATCGAAAACTGATATTGTCATCTTTTTTTAAAAAAAAAATTGGAAACCGATGATTTCACCGTTCATTTTGAAGATAAATGGGACTGTTCTTTATAAAAATAGGTTAACCGGTAATTTGATTTTGGTTTTGAGTCGATGCCAAGCATTACGTTTTCTGGGATCCATTAGGCCGGTGACAGAAGGGGGTGGAACATCGCATTGTGCTTAGTGTAATCTACATTTCACCTCCCTCTATCGCAGTTCACAGTAGAAATAGAAAAAGAGGAGGGGTTTCTGTTTTCGTTTTACGCAGTAATACGCTAAAGATATCATTTCTAATTAAAAGAAAAAACTTTTTAAACGTAATTTCTTGTTATTAAAAACTTTGAATAATTTTCAATTTTTTTAAATCTGTTAATTGATGGTATTTTTTCTTCGGTGCCTTTACTGCCGTTTTTTGAGCGCAAATTGCAAAGCGACGGAGATAAATTACACCCTATTCGCGTTTTTTTCTTGTATCGGAGGTTTTCGTTCTTTGTATTATTTTACTTTAAATAACTAAGTGTTCTTTATCTTTATTTCATATCGATTTTCCTTTGAAATTAATTTTTTTCTACGCCTTGTTATAAAGTGGTTCCTCACACTTACAGATACTGTCATTCATTTTTTTAAACTATTTTTATTCATGGTCTGGAAGCTTCTGACGGAAAAGAAGATTGTATGTAATTTTTTAAGGTCATGAAAAACGTCACACTCTACTAGAATTTGAATTTAGACCCAGAACTAACCGAATGTACATCGGAGACGATATCGATTAGTATTACAGATTACTATCGATCTTTGCTAAAAAGAATACTCGATTAATTTTAACAAATAAAAATAACCATCTTTATCGATACGGATGACAGAGCTGTTTTCATATAACTCAATACAATACCTTGGCATATGAGAAAGGGTCTTATTACGCTTCCGTTGCCGTTTTTAATAGATTACGGAACCGTTTAAAAAAGTCATCCCATCGATATATTTAAAATAAAATCAAAATTCTTCTTTTACAGAAAAAATATTTTTCTGTCGATAAATTTTTAAATAACAGTAGTAGTTAACGGTTCAGTAGCAAGATGTCGAGCAAAATGTACGCTACTAAAGTATAAGGAAGGAGAGTCGATTACAATCGACTAAAAGTAATTTGCCTTTAAAAACCTTTGGCTTCTGATAAGGAATCAAATAAAAGTTGTCGGCTGAACTCAAAAGATCTTAATTTTCTTCTACCATTTAAATCTGAATAACCCGCTGGCAACTAGTAGAAGATTTGTAATTAAGCCTAATCGTGATTTTAATTGGCATAATCGGCATAATCCTGCCTGCAAGATGAGGAAGGGACAAGTTAAGGGAGCCAAAGGAAAAGTGTACGGGAATTATCGCTTATACATTTTATTATTATTTGTAAGAGACTTATCGGACGAAACCGGCAACTTATCTATTTCGGGAATATTTTTTTGACAACGGAAAAGAAATTAAAGATCGAGATATATATTTAGATTCGAGATACGGGTTAATTCCAAAGCGAAAACTTTCTGATTTTGAAAAAGTGTACGGTTTTACATCCGGATATTGTTGCTTTACAAGCCTTATTCGGTCGCATAAATAAAAGGATGTTCTCTTGTCATTCAGGTAATTTATAAAAAGTTTTCTTTTACGTTAGATCGTTACTGTTTCCGTGCCGATTTTTTGTTATGGAATCACACGTATATACATTTACGGCTTATTTAACGCAGGACATTAAACAATTATAACAAAAAATGCAATAAAAGGTCACCTAGGTTTAATTTCCGATAAAGATGTTTGATTCCGTGGTATTTTATTTGTAAAACAAAATTTGATCTACTAATTCTTTATTAAACTAAAATATAACACCGAATTCACAACGTGAATTACGGACAAATAGAACACAGATTTAATTAAAAAAATGGAAAAAGATATACTCTGTAATCGATTATATTTATTAAATTTACATAACATCATATTTTTCTAAAATATTTCCAAGAACATCCTAATGAGAAAATAAAGTGCTACTACGAACAAAATGAATTTCAATACGAGGAATCAGAAAAGGTTTTAGTTTGTATAAATACGTTTGAATTTAGAGAAATAACTAAATTATCGGCCCAGCAAAGATCTACGTTTCTACCGAACCGTTCGTTACGTACACCGTTTTTTCTAAATAATTCTATTCTTTCGGTTATAATTAAGCGGTTTCCTTTACTGTTACGTATACGGTCGTACTGATACAACAAATATGAAAAAAAGTCAAATATAATACATATTTAAGTGAAAATTTCTTAATATTTTTACCAAACCTCGGTCTGTTTCTTCTACTAATAACGTTTTCAAAAATATTTTCAAGATTAAAAAAGAAGTGAAGGAAATCGTTGCAATGCGTTTCGTTAGAACAATGCGATGTTCGTTAGAACTTCGCCGGTTAGAGTCCGCAGAATCGGACGGCACTGTGAAATCAACGAATTATGTTTACAGTTCTAAACATGACCTGACCTAAAAGTGAATTGAAAATGAGAAAAAAATAAGCATGAAACATTATATTTAAGTGCAATTAGATTTGTAATAAAGAATATTTTCAAAAAATACCTCGAATTTTGTTAGAGGTATGTATATATACATTTGATGAACCGCGGGACTGGAGTATGTCACTTTTACTTCAAAAAGGTGGGTTTCCGAATCGCGCCGCTAGGTAGCAGTACTTGATAGTACTAGGTAGCATACAAAAACTTGATAATGTACTTGAAATAATAAAATTTGAAATAAAATATACTACAACTTGTTTTAATAGTAAATGATCGTATGTAAATGAAAGTACTGAAGATGAAACAATTTTTTTAATTCCCATCACTTCATTAAAAAAAAAAAAAAAGTTTTAGTTTACAAGAGATTATAGCTGCTAATAAAACACAATAAACACAAACAGTAGGAAAGTGTTACAAATGTAGCAATAAAGATTTGTTACATAAGACAGAAATAAATTCGATTGGTAAATTTTTTACTCTACAATTAAAACTATTTGAACTTCTTGATAGAGAAATAAAAAAAAAAGTTAATTTAATAACACAAAAAGTTTGTCCACGGACACGATAACAATCGAGGATTACACTTACAAAGTAATAAGTGCAATATTACATCACGGATCTTCGATTCGTGAAGGTCATTATACTAGTTTTATTAAAAAAGGAAAAGTATGGTATGAAGTGAATGAAATGTCTATCAACAAAAAAATTGGCTGAGAAATTAAAAAAATTTATATTTTTTTGTTCAAGAAAGGCAATAGATTTTAATAATAAATCTATAAGACAACAATCAGTAATTCATAAAAAAAAATAAAAGAATAATCTTACAAAACGCAGTGATATCCAAAAAAATTACAATGAAATTGTAAACCGTACGGTAAGAGTTTCGGAGGTATCATTTCTTCCGTTCAAAAAACAAACATTTCTGTAATATAAATAAAACTGTTTTTAACAAAATGACACTGAATAACACCGAAATAGTTTTGTAACAACTTTTTCTATTTTTTGCTTATTATATGAAACGCTTAAACATTGTTTATTATCTATTATTGTATATCTATTGTCTATTACATATATTTAACGTGTATTTTTTAATTCTAAATTAATAACAGATTTTGATAATAGAAATGTAGTGTCTTACCTTTTTTGATATCAGTATCATTTTGTTAAAAACAGTTTTATTTATATTACAGAAATATTTGTTTTTTGAGCGGAAGAAATGATATCTGCGAGACTCTTAACTTACGGTTTATAATTTCATTGTAATTTTTTTGGATCAATGAACTACAGCGTGG
Source organism: Lycorma delicatula (assembly GCF_047948215.1). NCBI lineage: Eukaryota > Metazoa > Arthropoda > Insecta > Hemiptera > Fulgoridae > Lycorma > Lycorma delicatula. The sequence continues at coordinate 66,396,653 of NC_134458.1, forward strand.
TCAATTAAAGAGCCGACCTGTGAATAGAGATATGAATATTAAAACCAATATGAATATCTAATAATATCAACACGTTTATTAAACCGACCTGTTTTTGTAACGAGTATTTTTCCTCTATTTTTCGAATAATAAAATACTAATTTGAAAATTTATTGAATATTAAAGAGTAAAAAATAAAAAATAAAAAAGTTTAGATGGTGAAATAATGAAATAGTTTGTTAATATTATTATTTTACTTTTGTTTAAATTTTAGGTAACATATTCAAATAATATTTAATAAGAAATCAAGGTTAAACGTTGGATACAAACAAATCATTGAAAGGAAAACTTCTGAGAAGGAACTTGAGGGCGTATCATGGAAGAAAAGGAATTTCTTAAGCAAGCTAAAAACATCAAATTAAGTTAACACATAGGCAAAAAAACGGAATAACCTGTTGCGGCTGGAAAATAATTGCCCTAAAGTGATTGTATTTTATTTTACTTCAAATTAACTAGCTTGGTACATATGTTAAACACTAAATCGATTTTTTAAGTTCCACAGTTATAAGAGAAAGCGTTTTCAGTGTCTACTATTTTAGTACAAGAAAATTATTTAAACATAAGATTGACGGTTCAGGTTTACCATTTTCTAATGAAACGAAATAAGGCCGGTCGATTAAACTTTCACTGGAGTTTTTAGTTAGTAGAATCAGAATTATGGTTTAACGTTGGATCCACAAGATATTTCATAACATGAGTTCTTCTTCTTCCTTTTTATTTTAACTACGCAACTGTTTGCTGCATATCAATAAAATATTTTTTTCTTTTAGTTTTTCGTGTATTTTATATATATATATATATATATATATATATATATATATATATATATATAGTGAACCTAAAATGGTGGGCTGGCTATATATTTTTGAATTCTACGTGTCAAAATAAACAAGTGTCCTACGAAAAGGTCGATTTCCCCTTCATTTTCATTCTGTCAGCCATTTTCTGTTTATTAATGAAAATGTATATATATATATATATATATATATACAAACATACACAAATGTTCAGTTATGTAGATAGAAATTATTTGATTTTGAAGCTACCGCAGGAGGATCTCGTCTCCAAACGAGCTCCATTGGGATTTTATCACTAAAGTTTTTCAAAGATTTGAACCGACGTTTACAAAGTTCCATTTTTGCCTTTATTTGATGGAGTTGTACCCGACCTCCATCTTAGGATTTCATTTCCATATCTTGTGTGCTTCTTCGTTTAGAACTGTCATTCGAATCCATACTGCACCAACAGTTGCACCCTCGAATACCTCAAGTTCACGAATTTATTTATTAATCAGTGGTCGGTTTTATCGCTACTCAAGCTATTAATTAGAAGTTGATTTACTATGCTTTTCTATCTACAGCAAAGAAAGCTTTTTGAAACCTGGTGTTAAAGAAGAACATAGAAAAAATCTTCCTCTTTAGCCGTCAAAGATTAGAATCGGGTAACCCAGTTAGTTAGACTTCAAAAACCAATCGGCAGCGATGAACGCAACGCATCGTTTCTCGACAGGCGGAGTACATTAATTTATCGTTTTAACCATATGCGTCGGTATTTCTTAAGTTGTTACGCGTCATCTGACATACAAGAGCGATCAGTGATAATAGTTTTTTCTGAGAGTACTGATCTTCATTTTACAACCAATTTCTACGGAGAACGGAGCGGTAGTATCACCTTTATAGCGATTTGGTGGGCTCTGCATGTCGATAAGGGACTGTATATTCAGTTCAGTGAAGAAGGCGGCAGGAAACTCCTTCGTTGTTCCTCGTTTTACTCGATGAACCCGGCACAGGACCTCGTTACTTCTCTATATATCCGTTCTATCTCCCTATCTACGAGTAGATAGAAAATAAAATCGATTGTCCACATGATCGATCAGCAACTTTGTGTCTGAGTCCTTTCTAACGGCCACATTTGTGATAAATTTTTTCTCCGTGTTTCAAACTACACAGGAACTTCCACCGACCGGACATGTTATTCATCTGTCTGTAATAGTTCAAGTGTTTTAATTCCATTAAAGTATTAATAGTAATAAATATGTATAAGTATCTCTATCCGAAATATTTCACGGCCTAAGCGTTTCTTGGCTTGCTCCGATATCTTAGCTTTCGACAGATCTTATCTTATGGAGTACTTATCTTTAAAAGTAATCATTTTTATTTAAAAAGGAAAAATTCTCAAAGTAAATTTTTTAATGACAATTGAACTCCGTTAAAAGGCACGTTTTAGCCGGTCAAAATGTAAAGAATTTTTAAACATAAAATTTGTTCATCAATCTTCTCGACAACATTTTAATACGATCAGAGTACGTTTATAGTTTACGTAGTAATTAAATACGGATTCGAACACAAATAGTTCTTGAGTCGCTGCTTTTAAAAAAAAATATTTGTTACAAATTGATATACAGTGGCTTTAACGTTACCCAATCGTCCATGGTGACTCCACCTGTCCTAATATATTGTTATGGCAAAATTTAATGCGCCTCTCCTAAATGCTCCTATTTGCAACTTTCTCTCTAAATTATTATTTTTTTAGATAGACCTCATTCATGTTATGCTTTTCGGCTCGATAAAATAATTACGTATGAACAAAATACTTACGTACGTTTTGAAATGAACAATCGGTCAATGAAGTGAAAGGGACTACTTTATTCGGACAAATCTTATAGTTCTTTCAAGAACTATTCCGGGTGGACCACAAACGGTAGGATTTCGTATGACCAGCCGAATCATAAGAGCTTTTCGCCTTCGGACACTTAATAACAGAACTTATCTCACCGAATGTAATGGAATCCAGTTACAGATTATCACTTTTTACCGGGTAGTTGTAATCCGAATCTCGATAACGATATTACTTAGGCGTATGTTATTATTATTATAATTATTGTTCTATTACATTTTTCTTTGGAGTTACGGATATCGACTGCTATGATCATCAGCCCTTTTCCCAAACAAAAAAGAAAACTGTTCTTCTGTCTGAGAAAATAACTAATGACCTAGTCATAAGACTAGTCATCCAGTCTTGTCAGTCAGATCATTCAGAAATAGACTTATCATAGATCATTAAAACCCGAAAAGATTACAAAATGAAAAGGGCTTTTGTCAATTTGTAAACATACATCCATTTCTAAAGAAACGTTGTCATATCTATCAAAAAGGAGTATAAATATCCCGCAATTCTTAAAGGTATCCTTAAATCAGTCAAAAAATGTTAGAAATACTTGTTTGCTTAAAATCTATTGCCTAGGTTTTCCTTATGCCATCCTTTTTACTGTATTTTTTCATCCTCCTGACAGCCTCTATCTCTAGCAAAAAAAGGACAGCCACATATTAAAGTAGAAGAGCCAATTTTTTTTGCAGTGAAGAGAATAACAACTACCATGAGTGGTGATTAATGTACAAAGAAAGTATCTTAATTTATCGTTATCAAACAACACAATAAAAATACGAATCGATGAAACTGGGGAAAATGTAGAGTATATTACTTGAATTAGTGCGATCAAGAGAATAGCACTGTATCATTGAAACTGGAAGAAAGCACTGAGATTTCAAATAGTGCGAATCTGTTATGCTTTGTTTAATTCTTAAAAAAAACTGCGACTTTAACTCTTCCGAGCTACGTCTAGGAAACTGGCTTCTATTCTCGGAGATAAAACTGAACCTGTCGAAAGAGCGGGAATGTATAAATTGATTTGAAAGGTTAATAAATGCGATAAACTTTATTTTGGGAGAACAAAAATGGATTTTAACCGGAATAATGGACCGTTTTATAATGAGACCGTAGTAATATATCGCCTGGAACTAATCGTTAAATTAATTTATTTGAAACAAGCGACTAACTTATTTTTAATGACGGTGGAGATATATCATCGGTGATTAAATTAGCAAAATTTAGAATTTTATACTTTTGTGAAATTTTCTATCGTAAGAACATTAAACTATCATTTCTTCCCGTAATTGTTTTTATAGTGGAAGGGCTTTTTTATCTTAAGATTAATGGTGTTTTTTTTTCTTGAGTTAATTTTTATATTACCCTACCCCATAGAAAGGGCATGTGCGAGGCCGTAGTGGGTATGTTTTAGTAGCTGAAATTGTTTTTAAGCTGACGAAGGTTTTCGGTTCGAATTGTTAACGACGGTAGCTCGTAATTCTTAGTCGACTGTTCTTTTCAATAAACACAGATTATTGTTGCACATTTCGATGTATTATTTAGTTGTTTTTATTAATTTTATTCTTCGTTATCATTTTTTTAAGTACTTAGTTATTTATTTCATACTAATTTTTCCCTATATGCTAATGATTAAACGACCATCGAGTTTTTTAGGTTATAATATATGAATTGTTTGACCAAAGCAAATGGGATGTTACACGTACATATCTCTTAATATTTTTTTCCCGTGTTTCTTATTAATTAGATGCACGTAAACCAACTGAAGTGTAAAGTCATCCGTTCGAGTCGCATTCCTAAGAGTATTGTTTTTTCAAAATAGGTTTCCTACGGGGAATCTAGTAAAAATGACGACAAGTCTGAATGAAGCCAGAATTTCAGTGTGCTTGGCATTTTGTCGCGTAAAGTGCAATCTCGTTAAAAATGGCGATAAAAACATTACTTTAGATTGAGTTCAACATGGCATGATTTTTTTTTTCTTCAGGAAGGCCGTTTACAAGTATTAATTGTGTCTCATATCATTAAAGTCTGAAACCGTCTAGTACCCGTCAAACTGATCGCTTGTACTTTCGGGCAAACAGTTAATATTTAAACCTTTCAGAGCACACTACACAGAAGTTTGGAGACCTGTTTTTGAAACTCGTGCATGAAAATTTTTTTTTTTATCTTTGGTACTCGTTTCTGGACGGAGGACAGCCCGGTCGGTTTATTTCAAAGTAGTAGAAAGTGGCAGTTTTTTTATGGTGAAAACGAACACAAGAAATCTACGTCTACAAATTTTATCTCGTCGCAAAATTCCTTTTTTCAGACCTTACCGCGTATTGTTTACGCGTCTTCGCACTTCCAATTATCTATTCTTTGTGACACTACTTAAAAATTCTGATGTGGACACCACATGACTTCCTTCTGCGCCTATTAAATTACATATACACATTTTTTTTAAATGAAAAGTACATTAAATTTTATTTCATTAATAACTTCTGTTATTTTTTTTTATTGTTATTATTGAATTATTATTTATTATATTTTTTTTTATAATCAGAGGTTAGTAATTATTAATAAATCAACATATTTAAATTAAAAAAAGTTAACAAAAAAAAAGGAGGAGATGAGGTCAGATTTGAACCGATGCCTTCCCCTTGTAAGATCCAAAAATTTCATTTGGCTATAACTCAGGAACCAATGAATATAAGAACCACTTATTACATCGTTGAAAAGCTCTCAATGAGGGCTTATTACGGCAGTTAAGAAAAAGTTCATAATCGAAAAAAATTAGATTTTGGTCTTTTTTGAAACTTTTGGTCCAGTCGATTGCAATCAAAAGGAAAGGTGCACAACTAGATGTTACAACAGTCCTAAATCCAAAATTTCAACATCCTAAGAGTAATCATTTTTGAGTTGCATACGTACAGAGATACATACGTACTTGTACGTACAGACATCAGGCCGAAACTAGTCAAAATGGATTCAGAAATGGTTAAAATGGATATTTCCGTTGAAATCTGTAAACCGAAATGTTTCACGATCACAATACTTCATTTACTTCGTGCATGGAAGTAAAGGTAATGAAATTCTTCTTATTTTAACTGATGTACGATAACTTCAGAAAATCCATAATTTAGTTCCGTTTTCTCTCGCATTTTATTATTATTATTATTATTTTACGTTAAAATTACCTATTGAAATTAGAACAAAGAGACGTTTTCTGATTAATGTTCTTGTTTAATTTAATATAGTCCTATATTATTGCTTAGAGTAGACTTCGGTTCGTGATGTAGACAATATATTTATAAATAGCTATTCAATTTAAACAAAAAAATATTTTCAGGAGAGTATTGCTTATTTGTTTATTTCTCGACGCATAATTATAAGGTAATTCTATTATTTGCTAACATTTTATTGTTACGTACGGAGATTAAAAATATTCATTGAAGATAATCATGTTCCCGTAATATAAGAAATATTACGAGAACCGTAGAACGTACGGGACCAACGTTTTAAAATAATCGTATTTATCTCTTAATCGGATGAATCTTTGCTCGATAAAAGAGTAAATTAACTTTATTTCTATAAGTTGAACTTGTTGCTTTAATTTTATTTTAACGTAGCGATCGTGAAAGACGTTTCCTAGTACTCTTTAATATTTATGTTCCTATCGTCGATGATAATTTTGTGAATGGTAAGATTGACAGTAGAGCATCCTTAATTTTCTTAATTGACTGAATTCCTTCAGCCAAAAGGAAGTTCGTTGAGGAAAAGCGAAGGGAAGAAGGAAGCCCCTATCTCCGGGTCGAGCGCTCTCGAACCAAACAGCTATCGTTAGCCCCTCGACCTTCTCTCCACGCATTCATCGATCGGATATTAAAGAAATTGTTTTACACACTATTACCGTAAAAATAATAAAATGCATTTGTATAAACGGGTGTGGGGTATTTACAAAAAAATTAACGTCACCAATTCGTTCCGCATCGTTACGGCACATGGTCTTAACAATTCTTATTACATTAAATTAAATTAAACTTTATACCTCAATGTTGATATGTAACCAAAATCGTATCGATATTAATTTAACATATCGATAATTAATATTACGACTAACCATATAATAGCGTCATATATATCTTTTATAATGTAAAGTTAATTACATCCGTCCGCAACGGAAATGACAAGTCTCCATCTTCCGCAAAATATTTCAGGCGAGCAGCCCTCCGTCCAGACACGGGTAATAATAGGTGATACAATCAGAATAGGTGATACAAACAGAATACTAAGCTAAAAGTACCTCACGTTAAAAGAGCTAAACAATAAAACCAAAAGAGATAAGATGCACAAATATAAAAAATAGAATAGCGAGTGTACACGTGTATTGCATACACTCGAACACATATTTCATAGTATTAGGTGATTCAAAAAGAACTTCATAAATTTAAAAGCATATCAAAATTTATTATGATAACTTAAAAATTTGGTTAAGGTCTATTTTTATAGTAAACCCCCATCAAATCTTGATTCACCTATTTCATTATTACCGAATTTGGTTACTAGCGCTGTCACCAGTGTTGTTAAAAATAGATACATTGAATAGTGCGGGACGTGCTCTCTGTGTGTTTGGTTTCACGATTTACAGTTAGCAGTTGCAGTTCAATCAAATCGAAAATTTCGAAAAATTTCAAATCGAAAAAAAATTAAACAAAAGAAAACAATTTCATAACTAAAGAAAATTGACAGACATGTTATTTGATTTTCACAAAACTATCTAGAAAAATCACAAAAGCTGTTTCGGTACACAATACCATCCTCAGGTGATACAAACAGAATACTAAAGCAAAACGTACATGCAGTGAAAAAGGTAAATACAAAAACTAAAACAGAAAGAATGCCCAAAGATAAAGAGCGACAGCAGGGAGCGTACACATAGATATACCGGGTGATTCATAAGACTTTACAACTTTATTTTATTTTATTTTGTTTTACAATTTACAATTAAACAATTTATTGTAATAAGAATTGTTAAGACCATGTGTCGCGAGCGGAACGAATTGGTGACGTTAATTTTTTGTTTTTAAATACCCCACACCGGTTTATACAAATGCATTTTATTATTTATACGGTAATAGTGTGTAAATGGTAAATTGTGAATAGTGTGTTTTTTTGTAAATTGTATGCTTACTAGGGTAAGCATACAATTTACTCTTGGTTCCAAACCTACGTTGAGAAAGGTAGTTTCAGACAGAATGCACCCGTTCTTCTTCCAGGAGACAACCGTAAACGGTATCGTTTACCTGGACATACTTCAAAATTTTCTAACTTCTCAGTTAGACGATGATGACCAGAATGGACGCCATTACTATCAGCAAGACGTGGAACCATCTCAATACCGCATAGAAGTCTGAGATTTTCTTGATTCCCAGATCAGTGGATCGGTCGTGAAGGTCCAATTCCATGGCCACTTTGCTCCCCAGATTTACCCCGCTAGATTTTTTTGTGGGGTTTCATTAAAGATCGGATTTATTTACCGCCTTTACCTGCTGTTCTTTTGTAGAGCTAATACTTCGAATTAACGCCGCAGCTGCAATACTTCGAATTAACGCCGGACTTGCTGGCTACGGTTTGGAAAGAAATCGACTTCGGGTGGGATGTATGTCATATTACAAATGGAAGCCATATCGAAGCGAACTGAATGTTGGGTGTCAAACTTGATGTGTTTTTCTATGAAATGAGATCTCAAATAAATCTTTAAGTTATTTCAATAAATTTTTATATACTTTTAATGTTGTAAAGTCTTATGAATCACCCAGTATATCTATGTGTACCCTCCCTACTGTTGCTCTTTATCTTTGGGCATTCTTTCTCTTTTATTTTTTGTATGTACCTTTTTCATTGTATATACATTTTGCTTGAGTATTCTTCTTCTATCACCTGAGGATGGTATTGCGAATCGAAACAGCTTTTGTGATTTTTCTAAATAGTTTTGTGAAAATCAAATAACATATCTGTCAATTATCTTTAGTTATGATGGATTTTCATCAAGTAACGGTTTCATCCATCCATTAATTTATGAAATGTAAATTAGATTATCTAATCTCTCAATTTCGAACACAGATCACGCTATGAAATAGTCACGAACAAGAACACGTGAAATAACGAGTAATATCGATCGGTTCAATTTTATCATAGCATATGCTTTTCAAAATTTTGTGAGATAAATATTTATAATTAAACGGGTTGCATAGATATTTCCAGAGTAGGAGTTTTGTATATTACGAGACGCTTTATTTTCTTTTTCCCGTAAAGAAAAACTGTTCAAACCATTCTGTTTTTGTCCCTACCTGACAAATTATTGTTTTTCATGCTGATCAGTTATCGTAATAAACAATAAGAAAAATTAATCTTTATCTAAATTCGGTGCCTGTATCCTGAATATTGGATAGCGTAACGTCTTGCTACTTCGCAGTACTAATTATAATCGTTGATTTTATAAATTCTTCCGTTCGTTACATTTTATCATAGCCTATCGTTTCTTTAAATATCAATTAATTTTATTTAAAGAAATATTTGTGTTTAGGACATAAGGAAGTATGTAGATAGTCGCGAATACTAGATCGTGGATACGGGTGTTCTTTGGTGGTTGGGTTTCCTCAACTAACCACACACCTCGGGAACGGTCGACCTGAGACTGTACAAGACTGCACTTCATTTACATTCCTACATATCATCCTCATTCATTCTATGTAGTAATACCTTACAATGGTTCCGAAGACTAAACAGAAAAAGAAAGATGTTGGAATTTTGTATAACAAAATTTTTTCCATATAAACTCCTGAAAAAAATTTTCAACTATTTTTTTTATTTGTTTCGTTCTGGTATATTTCATATCGAATAAATACCAGATGTTATTTAGGAATAAAACATTTAAGAAATCAAAATCAAGATTTTGAACACCGATCCTCGATTCTGAACGTAGGATTAAGGTTACTGTAATCTCATATTATGTCACAATTCACGAATGATAATTTCTGAAAAGTTAATCGGTTCATTTAATTTTATTACAGCCTATCATTTTCTATTAATTTTTTATGTTATTATTTTATTTTTGAGAAATAATATAGATGTAAGCGATCTCTTTGTAGTTACGGTGATTTAACTTTCCTTATTAAAATATATATATTTTTCGTTTTCCTGTTTAATCGCTGAAGATATCGAAAGGACTTTTGTAATCTTTTGCGACCTACCCTATCAAAAATATGTACTAGTACGGTTTGAAATTCAAATAAAAAATTAAAAAACCAATTTTAAATCGATGTATCTAATCTCTTGTTGCCGAACGGGGGGCGGACTCTTATACTGGTCTTATATTAAATCATAATTTTTGTGTGATAATTTCTTAAAATTCTACTTTTCAGTTAAACTTTTACGAACCCTATCGTTTTGTACAAAATTTTACGGAGTAGTAGTTTCCTCATTGCGATCGGAGAAAGGTATGTGTAAATATATCTAGTATGGGATGGTTATAAAATTACTTCTGACTAAACTAATAAAAGGTTTTTTAAAAACTTTGACTTCTTGCATTTCACTTTTTTCTGTAATTAAATTGCTCTCTCATTCGAATCGAATTTAAATTTAAATATGATGATAAAAAATTGAAATCGAGATATCTAGCTCTCCTTCTCGTCACCGATCGGCATAAAATTCATACTAAGTCTAAATTATTCGTAAGTTTTAATTTTAACATTCATCTCGTTTGTAATGTCTATTCTTTTCGAAAATTATATCGTATAGAAATTTTTTGCTTACGTCCTTCCTCGATGCGTGATTCTTAAAAGGTACGGTTTCCCCTAGAGGAAGGCGGAATACATTCAGTTCAGGACTGAAACCGTCCCATCAGCGTAAAAGGAAAGCTTACTTTCCTAATTACATCAATGAATTAATCTTCCGCTAATATCTGATGGATCCAGCACCTATAGGGATTCTTTAATCGGTGTAATTGTACAAAATATATTTACCGAGTAAACAGACGTAACCGATCATTCCAGGACATTCCACATACTTATCGAAGTTTAGTTCTTGTCTACGGATCGTTTTCATAGTACAGAGAATTTAAAGAAATCCTGAATTCTTTTTTACGTCAAGCATTAATTAAAGCAACAGAAAGCTAATATAGTAATTCTGAATTTAATTGTAGAAGAGATATCGTTGATAATGTATTCTTACTCCTTAGATGATTATTCATCATCTAAAACATATAATTTTTATTAAAACATTAAAAAGAGATATAAATTTTTGAATATATTCTGTACGAAAGTACAGAATATATCCGGATATAGCGGATATTATTTTTATCCGGTATACGAAAAAATAATCGTACGCTTTTCTGTATCTACAGTCTATAAGATATCAACGCGCGATACAGAGAGCTGTTTGAGCATAGAACCCGGAAGTATTACGAATTAAAATGTACGCTTTCGGTTATATTGCCGTGCAATAAAGTAATAAATGTGATTGTGCGTTTTCGGCAGTAATACGGTGTAGACACAAACATTAGCAGTCTAAACGAAAAAAAAAATATCGTTCTCATTAAATTATGTTATTTCTTAATACGTACAAAAGAGCCCAAATATTGAAAAGAAACACAATGTACAGCTTATGCGCTGAATATAAAAATAATCGATGAACTAAAATAATATTCGTTGAGATTATCAAATAAGTAGTTTGTCTACGATTTATTGTCGATGATAATAATCTATTTCTTTTAAGACGGAGTAAATCTTTATTCCCGTACGAACGACGTAATAGGCATTTTGAAAGTAGTTGATTTCTTATAACCTTATACCTTCAAAAACCTTTGTATTTTCCTAAATAATAAACATAATTTTTGAAAATTAATTTTGTAGATTTAAGAAAGTTAAAAAGGCAAGGAGCGAAGACGAACATATAGGGAATTATTATCATTTGTAGCGCCATTCAATACGTAGTGGAAATAGGCTCTTTCGGTTACTCCTGCTAATCACTCTCTCTGACAAGTCCATCTCCATGCCTCTCTGACTGGAGCCCTGCGCTTCCAGTTGATTTCGGCAGTCCCTATGATTTCTTTATTCCCATCGATCTCCGGGTCTTCCTCTTGGCCGAGTCAGATATCTCGGAGACCAGTCAAGCACCAAAGCCGTCCAGCAGGCATCCTCTCTCTTTGCAACGTGCTCTGTCCACTGTTATTGTTATTTTTGTAATAGATCTAATAGTGACTGTTGTCTTTCTATCTAGTCTAGTCAGTCCAAGCATACGGCTTTCCATTCCTCGTTGTGCTGATATTATTTTCTCTTTATTGCATCGCTTAATGTCTACATTTGACAGACATAAGTAAGTACCGGCGCGACACATTGATCAAATACTTGTATCTTTAAAGTCAGAGGCACTCTGGACTTGAACCCCGTTTAGTTGTGTCTACTTGCTCTCCATCCCAGTTTTACACGCTGTAGGATCTCTGCAAGTAGTAGGTTATTCATATTAATGTGTTGTCCCTATTAGGTATAATCTTCAACGCTTTCCAATTCTTTGTCCCCCACCGTAATTTTTTCACGCGTTACTCATTGATTACACATCATCTTTGTTTTTAAAGAGTTAATCTGGAGGCTAACCTCTTCACAGGCTACAAAATCATTCATGAGCATTTGGAAATCAGCACAAAGTCATCGGAGAATATTAGATTCGTTAGTTGTTCTCCATTAATTTTTATCTATATACGCATCTCATCCTAATTGAATTTTTTAAATGCCATTTCTAGGACCGCTGTAAATGTCTTTGGGGATATTGAATCATGTTCTTTCACCCCTCTTTCAATTTTAACCTCGTCAGTATTTTCTCCAATATTAACTAGTGTGCTGACAAATTTTTGTAGATATTAATCGGTATTTCAACGTGGTCCGTGTCTATTCCCAAGGTTAGTAGGGTGCATAACTGCTGAATGATTGTCAGTGTCGATTGCTCTGTTTAGATCATTCGTTCTCAACCCACCGGGTTGGTCTAGTGGTGAACGCGTCTTCCCAAATCAGCTGATTTGGAAGTCGAGAGTTCCAGCGTTCAAGTCCTAGTAAAGCCAGTTATTTTTACACGGACTTGAATACTAGATCGTGGATACCGGTGTTCTTTGGTGGTTGGGTTTTAATTAACCACACATCTCAGGTATGGTCGAACTGAGAATGTACAAGACTACACTTCATTCACACTCATACATATCATCCTCACTCATCCTCTGAAGTATTATCTAAACGGTAGTTACCGGAAGCTAAACAGAAAAAAAAAAAAGATCATTCGTTCTCAAAGTGGGCGATAACGCCCCCTTGTGGGCGCTGGTGGTCTATAGGGGGGGGGGGGGTGAGAAGGCCTACCAAAAATTGGAGGTGCGGCGACTTACGGTTGTTTTTAAGTAAATTCGAGCCTGATATTAACAAACTCGTTAGAGCACATCAGATTCATCCTTCAAATTAATATAAGTGTAATTTTTCAGTTAAAAGCTTTGTTTCTGAATTATTTTATCGTTACAATGAATGTGCTATTACTACTGTTAGAAAACTATATAAATACAATTGTAATTTTTTTGAAAGCAATTTTAATAAAAATACTTCCAAATATGATTAAATATGCGTTATAACTGTTCTCATTTAAAATGTAAGTTTTAAATCAGAAATAGGATATGTAACGTTTAAAAACAATAATTGCAATTGTTTTTAAGAGTGCATCTAAAAAACAGCAATTGCAATTATTATTTTTAACAGATGGTAAGTTTACAAATTTTGGGGGCGCTAGAAAATTTTTGATTCTAAATGTGGGCAGTGGGCGAATAAGTTTGACAATTAATGGTCTAGATATTATAACTTAATTATAATAATTAATGAAGTTTTAAATTTCTGCAACCAAATTTAATTATCGTGCAGATATTGTTTTGATACTGGAATTATAAATTTTAAATTTTTTAAAAGAGGGACGCAACTTCGTGAAATCAAAGTAAAGAAAAAAATCCATATTTTTGTCACCCGTTAACAACATATTTTTTTTGGAATTGTGTTTTATCGAAATTACGGAGCTTGACGATCGGCACATACAAAAAATAGAGCGAATAAATCTTATTTTTCTGTTTTTTTTGTTGTTTTTTTTATATATGTAATATAAACGAGCTGTATAAAATTAATGAATAAATAAATAAAATAAATTAATAGGTTCTTATTAATTAATAAAAGAAAAAAAGGAATTTTAATTAGGTATGTAAAGTGTTTTATTTTGAATGGTTTTACTTTTTACAAAATTATAACGGCCAAAATTCAGGTATTTCCTTTTGTTAGCCAAAATTCAATCGTCAAACACTGGGGGATAATATAAAGAGAAAATGTAATCATTAATGAAACTCAAAGAAGAATTTGTCAGCATATACCGTGAATTTTTTAAGGCACTGGAAACGGTGCTAAATAAAAACAAAAAATTGTTTATTTTAAATATTTTCAATGTAGGAAGTGAACAAAAGTTTGTTAAGTATTTAATTGATCGCAAAAATTATATGACCCGACGCTGGAGTTGGTAAACTCCACTAGAAAAAATAAACACTGTTTTTATACTTTTTAGTTTTAAATTACAGTTTTTAGTTAATTTATTAGTGAGCCGGTTGCGGTGGAAAATAATAATTTAAAAATAGTAATAATAAAAAAAACTCCAGATTTTTAAAAAATTATTAGGATATGGAGTGGTGCAAAAATGTCGCTTGTCTTTCAGCAAACTATAAACAACGTAAACAAATTACTGACCTGTTTTATTTATGCTTTTCGTTTACAAAGAGTAATAATTTTATCGATGTTTTCTCTTGTATGAATATATTAAAACAGTGTATATGTAAGTGCAAACCTTGGTAATGGAACTCTCTGTTTATAAACACCCCTCTATTATAGGGAACTTCGTATCACTTCGATATGAAATTTATTATTTTGCTTCACGGTAATGCTTAGCGAAAGCTCAATCGGAATGCACAATTAAGCTTTATCTTCGGGACTTAATTTGTGTTTCTGTATTCATTCGCGTGTTAATTTTATATTATCGACTTTGCCCCTAAATCTCAGTGAATTCGTATTATATTTATTATAACAACGCATATATATTTACCTAAAACGCTAACTTTTCGATAGTAAAAAATAATTATCTATTTACTCGTATGAAAAAGATTTACACAAAACTCTCGTAACCGAACGGGTTATATACACCTCGAGAGTTGTACAAAGCATTAAACAAAACCAAAAACAGAAAATTAAAAACCTTAAAATAGGTGCTAGTTCACCCGCCCCCAACTCCATAAATCTGAAAGATGAATCGGTTTTGACCCGAGCGGCTGTAGCAATAAAAATTTTGGATTTTACAAAGCGGTTTTCTTACATTTTTGTTTAAAATTCTTTTGTCTACCTTAAAATATATTATTTGCTTTAAAGTTATTACGATATTATATTTTATGTTGCGTAATAAAATTTTCAAAAATTCTTCTGTTTGCCGACCGTCTGTCGTAAATTATTGTCGACTCCGATAGTATTTGTTGCTTTACATGGCTACGTGACATAGTTTCAGTCGTTCGTACAGCTAACTCTCGGATACAAAACATAAAAAATATATATTTTCATTTTCCTGTAATATCTCTCAAAATCTCATCATCGAATGAAATGCGGTCGACCTGGTGTTTTTTTACAGTAAGGTTGTTAACCTTAACCTTATCTCGCAATCAATTTGATCTTTTTTGAAAATTCGAGTACGAACTTCGCGTATGCAAGATTATTTTTAATGCGGTCTGTTTTGATCCCCTAGAAAATTTAATTTCAAATGAAATTTATTTATAATGAATATCTGAAAGCATAACGTGAAGTCAGTTATGAATTAGGATGCGGTCGATGACCTGTTTTAGCTTCGTGGCTCATCATCCCTTAGAATACTAAACTGCCTTAATGCATAGCTTTAGTTTTTCAATTACTTTTAAATTAAAGGAGATAAATTTAATACAATACCGATATCTAATATAATGGTTTAAAATCAACAAAACTCTTACGAGAAAAACTTGAGGATAACGAGAAAAATTCAAAATGTTAAATTATTTTTAATTAAACTTATTTTCCGCTAAATTAGATAAAATTCTCTTAATTTTTAGTTTCTGAAATCGAACATTTTTTCGTGAATCGTGAAAATAAAAATCCTGCAAAACCATCAAAGCAAAATAGAAATTTTAAAGTATCATTTGCTTTAGACGGTAGAATTGTCATTTTATTTATTTAATATTTTTTCTTTATCGGATAAAATTTTTCTGAAATATTGAAATCATGGATGACAGGAATAAACGAACAATTGACCTGAATTATCGGAAAAAGCTTTTGCTCTTCGCTCTTTTGGTTCATTTGCTCGTGTTTTTTTAACTTTTACACTTCTCCCGATATACTCTTATTACCTGAAATAAGCTTACAGATCTATTATGAACCGATAGGTATTTCTGCGAGAATGTTAGTACAGGATCGCCTATGTTATTCGGTAGTTCAATTATACTTACAGTATGAATGATGCTGCGCAACGCAGCTTTTAATTATAAAATAGTTTACTGCCGACTGTAGATGTCATTCAAATTGTTCTTTATTTTGCCGCTTTTGAATTAAATTAGTCTATTATCATTTAAAATAGATACTCAAAACTTGATGCAAGGACCCTTGCAATCCTTGTACCCGAAATGCTTCGTCTTTATTGGTCTCTGTCGAAGATTTTATGAAGACAAAACAAAATCTCATAAATGCTTTTCGTTTCTAGTATTATTATACTACGAGGGATATTAAATTAATCTCTGTAAACTATGAAAACCGCATTACATGAGTAATATAAAATTACTGGATAAAATAAAATTCAACCTTTTTTCTGAAGTTTAATAAGCCTTCAACTGTTACCGGTAATGTTGTTTTACGAAAAAAATCACGATCGATTTCAGCATATCGAATTTTATTTTTTTAACGATCCGCACGCTGACAATTCTGACCGTTCATATTTACCGTATCATTCCTAAGTGATTTTAAAATTCACAAAATAAGAGTCCTGAAATTGATCCAACGAACCCTAATTCGACATCATCTACTCGAAGCAAAAGGACATTTTATCTGTTGTTTAATCCTTAGTATGCCGCGTTGGATTCTTCACAGAAAGCTCGGTAACGCGGTATCTCTATACGAGCTCGTTACAGTTAAAATCAGACCGTATCAACTTTCAATGGACACTTCTTTCATATTTTTTATTATTTAATAGTAGTTTCCTTGATTACTATAACCTTATCAGATTTTGCTGCTTGTGTAGAAAATGATTTTAATAAAATTATTACTTTTTCTACTTTAAGACGATTAGGATTTATATTTTTTTGTGTTTTCTTTTGGTTCTTTAATAGCCATGTCGTTTTAGAAGGATCAGTCGGCTAAGCAACTTATAATCGGACGTCGCTGTTTAAGCGACGTGCTCCAAGATACAGAAGGCTTCTGTTTTGGGCGCGAGGTAACAAGTAATCGCTGCGACATGAAATGCTCCTCCTCCGCTCTTATTCATTAATTACATCGATCGTAATATTATGATCGATTAAGAACAAAATCATAATCCAATCGTAAAACTAAAAGTGAGGAAATAGCAATCTCATGATTCAAAATTTAGACAGGTTTACAAAAAAAATTTAAAAAAATTACGGCAGAAACTGTCAACTTAACTAATCTGATGAAGCTGTCTTCTGATGAAGCGTACGGTTTGCGAACCAGCGTCTCAGATTATTCTTACCTGTACGTACGAAACCAGCGATTGTTAAGCAAAATGCACTGTTTCCAAATAATTACCGGTAACATTAATTTTTTTCTTATTTAATGTGATCGCATTCGATTTGATTTTTGTATGCATATAAATATATCATTTTAATCAGCGACTAGTTATTTACTGTAACGACGCTGTTATATTGTATTTTAACTTAAGAGTCGTTATATCCTGTTCAATAATCATTCCCATATATATATATATATATATATATATGTGTGTGTGTGTGTGTGTGTGTGTGTGTGTGTGTGTGTGTGTGTGTGTGTGTGTGTGTGTGTGTGTGTGAGGTCGGCCGAAGTAAAGTTGACTTCTTCACGCCTAAACTTCGATCTCATTTTGCCAAAATGATATTCCGTTGATGAAATTTCATCACTGGTAAACCGTTATGGGATGTATAAATTTTAATTCATAATAAATGTACGTTTATATTTTCCCATTTCGTACTTAAAATAACTATTTATTTTAACGGCAAACGAGAATAAGGTTTTGAAATGCAAACGTTTAAAAATATAACCTAGTGAAGATTTTCCAAGACTAAATTTTCTTTCTACGTTCTACATAAGAGGTATTAATATGGACATAAGATATGTTTCCATAAAATTGGAAAGAACCAAATAGTAGTTATTTAGATTAGATTAAGATAAAAGAGAAACTCGGCCTCAGTCTAAAAACCTTTTTGTTTATTTCCTTCGATTCTAAGGTTACAACCTCAGCTCTTCGTGTATAAATAGGTACGATTCTGGCTAACCAGTTTATATTCTACAAACGGAAGAAGGGAAGCTCTATAAATTAAATTTCTTTTGTATTGTAGGGTTCCTCACATTCTAGAAAAAAATGCTTGACGGTCTCATCGGTCTATCAGCGTAACTTCATTGAAGGTCTCCTTTAGAGTCCCTAATTTTTAAATAAAACCTGAGAGTTTTCCCTCCTGTAAACAGATTGTTTTCAATCCTTTGAAGATCCTTTCAGATTGGTTTCATCCTTAAGAGAGACCGAATACGATACAGAGTAGAGTCTGTGCAAAGCGTAGATACAGTACGTATAGTTAAACCTTTATAATATTTCCGTTTTGTGGACCAATGTTTAATGAAAACCACTTTGCGGAAAACAAGAAATGCCAAGTTGAATATTGTAGTCTCGCCATTGTTATATAGACTTTTTATATAAATGCAGTCTGCCAGACTCAATACAACGGTTGGAACAAGTGTAATCTGCCTTCGAGCCATCCTGCATGCACATATACAAACATACGTTTACGAATATGCATACTGGAGTTTAATTAAATAAAATGATCGACAATTTTTTAAATTAATGCGCTATAGAATAGTTGATAATTTGATGCGTACGAGATTGAAGGATTTCATTAAAATCTAACTGTTTCGTTACGACCTAAAATGTTGGGAGTTCATTTGCGCACGGAAACGACAACTTCCGCAAAATCACTGTCGCTCATTGATCGAGTTGTATCCCCGTTATAGAGAATCATTTGTCTAGGGACGAGTTATGGACTGCCGGTACGAAGGCAGAGGGCGGGTTGGCGGTCTGTCGAACGCGGGTAACCGCTAGCTGCCGTAACTACCCTCTACCTACGCTTTTTCATCGGTCACCCGATTAACGGCTCGACCGGTACCTGCAGACGGTCGTGTGTAGATTAATTCTTTTTTTTCGTTACATCGTTTATAGATTTTTTTTTGAAAGCCTTGTCCTCCCTATCGCCGGTACGAACGAGTGCGATTATAAGCCATCGACTTCACCGGACCGTATAAAATATTTTTTTATTAACGCGATGAAATTCCTTTAATTTATTTTTGTTTATTTACGTTTAAATTTTTACATTATTTGTTATTTCCTAAATCAATGATATTAAATAAAAAATACTCACCGATTGTGTATTAAAGGATCTCCTTCTATGATCGTTACGTGCATGACTAAAGCGATTTTTTCCTCAGAAATTGTTCGTATGGACGTGGAGAAATAAGATATCACAACTCGAACTTATAAACACTAAAATTTCCTTTTTGTCCAACTTTCCAACAATTTCCGATCGATTACTGAGTTGAATTGTATATTTCTGCTATGTACTCTATTACTATTAATTTTAATGGGTACAAAATATGTATATATTACATTATTATGTGAGTCATTTTGCTGAACCACTTGGACCGAATATTTTGAAAAACCATAGGGTTTCTTTTGCGAATATGTTAGTTCCGGAAAAAAACATATTAATATTATGTTAATCCCTATCATCTGACCGGTTTAATGCTATTCTCTGTGTCTTTATTTACTGTACCGACCTTTTGAAGTCGACATAGTCACTTCATTCTCAGTTATCGGCTTCACATATTCCATTCTTTGCCTTTTTCAATGTTTGAATTAAAAAGTCTTAATGTAGGACCGACGGACCTAGTTTGTGTTTTATGGATATTCTGCCTTACACATTTCTACTCTTCATTTTATATTTTATTGACATGACTAATTTACAAATCATTCGGTAGCAGACCGTTATCAAGGTCTCCTTTCTTTTCCCTTCTGCTTTCCCTACTCTCCGCGTTTCGCTAACATAGAGCGCTGCAGCATTCTACACAAACACATTTAAGAATATCTTTCTAATTCTAAAAAAATATTTTTTTTAGATTTAAGTATCTATCGTTTGTACTTTGTTTTTAATACATGTAAAAACGATAAAATGTATTGTACGATGATCAAAAATAGATCGAACTGTTAAAAGGTTCATAACGTCTCCGGTACTTTTCTGTTATATGCTGGCCAGTGTGTTTCCTGTGTTTTATCTACAAAAACAGCAGCTTTCGCTAACAAGTCACATTGTTCGTCCGTTATAACAATTTTTTTCGATTAATTTACTGTGAATTCGTAATCGTAGAGTAGATTATGTTAACTTTAGAAGAAGCTAGCTTTTACGTTGCGATCGGTCATATTGTGTCGTAGACTCAAACAGAACTGTTCTTCCTGGTGGTACTTTCGACCTGCGCATTTACGTTACGATAAAAATAATGCGCAAAGATTTTTTTCATCATTACCGTATTTTACAACAAAATAAGCGACACAGCCACGGTTATTATATTACTGTCTGTTACATAACATACAGAACTCCCACTGAAAGTCTGCTCAAATTTGGTCGAACGAAAAAAGTGGAATAAGTCAGCAAAACGAAAATATATTTCCTGATTGCCGTATCTGACCGCAGCCGCTAGTAATTAGTGTCACTTATTTTTAAATATATACCATCGGGAACCGCAAATCAGTCGGACGAGTGGGTAGTTTGTAATAGTGTATAGATATTTTAATCATGTCTCTGTAAATCATCAGGATAATATTTTAGATATCATTTCCTGTTCGCGCACTTAAAACACTGAATGGTGTCGGATATCCGGTAAAGTTTGGCACAAATAAAATAACAGCACTATTGCTTTCAAGCCGTACAGCTGCTCGCGAGATTTCACCATCTGGAATCAAATGTTAGCGTTCAATACAATATTAAATGTCATTTTCACTCATCGCCCTCCAACGAAATACAGATTAATATAAAAATCTAAATTGAATATTTATTGACTAATCGATAGTGCAGTGCAATACGATAAAATAATGTAGGCGCACAAAAAACGCGCGCGCGCACAGAGAGAGAGAGAGGGGGGACAGAGAGAGAGAGTTAGTGATGGGAAGATGGAGAGGGGGGATATGATTTTTGCCTATTTTTACTTGCTTTTTTTTAACTGTTTTTTTTTCATGTTTGTCCTCAAATCCTGCATCCTTAATTTAACATACTTCTTGACATTGCATATTGATGAAATTTTGCACAGTTACTAAGGTCGGGTGACAATACAATATTCCACCATTACTTTTGCAAACATCCTCTGTATGGAGGTAAATTAAGGTTCGGGTGTAAACAGTTGAAAAATCTGCAAAACGGATGCTATCTTTTGAAATTCAAATTAACCTACTAATTAAACTCATCACTGTAAAATAATAATTTGATTAAAGCATGACTAAAAAGTATAAAGCAGGTTTTTACAAATTTTGAAAAAGTTTTGTAATATTATTTGTCGGCTTTGTTTCAATAAAAAACTTATTTAAAAAATTTTTTACTTACTCTTTATTGGCTGTATTTACATTAATTTTCTTAGAATTAAATTCTCTATTAGTTTCGTTACTTTTAAATCTTCCGCATTTATTAGTCATTTAACAAAGCTACTGTAATGAAAACCTAAAAAAAATGGGTTTTCGACACCGAATTTTGTGTTTTACGTTGGATATCTTAAAAACTTCTGGAGTTCCAGTTATGGGACCTGTTTTATCCTACTTCCCAGCTCAAATTACATAAGAAACTACCAACTTTACTCCTTAATTTGAGTCCTAAAAATTGAAGTAGTACTTCTTTCATTTATTTCAGTAGAGTGAAATATTTCGCTAGCCGTAATTCGAAAACAACACGTTTCCAAACCTATGTTTATATGAACTTTTTTCATTATTTTTACCAGTAGAATATCTCCAGAAAGTTTTTTCGTGGGACATCCTGTATGTATATATATTCGAATGCCTTTTGAGAAAAATAAATGTGCGTAACATGAAACGTGTCATGTACTTTCGAGAGAAGTAGCCCGTGTTAAAGAAAGAATTAACATATTCGATTGTCTAAACTAAAAAGCTATTAACTTATAAAGAAAATTCGTATTTACGTTAACGTATTATTATTTGAATGTTTATTAATTTGCAGTGGAACCGTTTTGTTTTATTTAAGAAATAGTAGTAACATAGATCTATTAAAGATGATCCTAGAGTCAGATTGAACAAAAACGTTTTAAATGCGAAAACGAACGTTATGTCTACATTTCAGGAGTATGATTACCAAATTAGCTATGCTTCAATATTTCCTAATATGAGTAAATAAAAGTAGCGTTTCTTATAATTAATTTTTTTTTAACGTTTTTATTTTCTATCATCAGATAGTTACTCCATTTTCAAATTTATACTTCGATTCCTGTATCGCTTCATCCCCATTTCAGTTTAAAAACGA
The DNA here is from genome assembly GCF_047948215.1 of Lycorma delicatula. Classification (NCBI taxonomy): domain Eukaryota; kingdom Metazoa; phylum Arthropoda; class Insecta; order Hemiptera; family Fulgoridae; genus Lycorma; species Lycorma delicatula. Next base: position 66,419,229 of record NC_134458.1, read on the forward strand.
CCGGGACAGACAGCACTTATTTTATATATTACAAATGAAGTACAGAAGCGAATACGAACATCCCTGTCGATTTTATGCTCGTTAATATTTTGTAAATAGAATGAAAATTGTTATTTTTTTTTGTTTTCCAATTCGACAATTCAAACCCGCTATTTATCTCGAGACCGAGAAAACTGTTTATTGTTTCCTAAATTTTAATCGCGAACGAAATACATGTACTTCGTTAAATTATATTAAAAGAAACGCACTCATTTAAGAATTAATTTCTCATTCGACCGAAAAGGTTTGTTTAAAAATGTAAATAAAAATCTGTAAAGGTCTGATATTTTAAACAGTAATCACAAAGAAATTATTTTCTGAATAAGCTGTAAGTTCTTAATCCTGTTTTTTTGTGATCGTCCGATCACAGTCTGAATAAGTTAGGCTATAACTTATACGTTTCATACTATTATTTTATTAATTTATTTATCTTTGGTAAATAAAATTCTAGAGAAGCATAAGAAAATTCATAAAGCGTAAATATATTAAACCTAATAATCCAATTATAATATAATCCATATTTAATGAAAAAAGGAATCCATTTATTTGAGTATTTGAACTTTAACCTTACGAGGCAAACCTACACTTCCTCTCCTTCTATTTCTCTCATAAGATCGAGAAACTGAGATATCGCGTCACAAAATGATAGCGTGACGTCGTCTGCTTATGTCAATAGAAGGGAGGCGTTGTCTGCGGATTTGTTCACCGCCAAAACACTCAGTTTACGAGTACATTTCTAGTTCTATTTCCAGGGTAAAATATATTGAACGTATGTAGAGAACCAATGATTTATGTCGTTCAGGCAGCCCTATTTATATTCTGATGTAAATCATATAAAGTAGAACGTCATTATTATACAAACCAACCAACCAACAAACACACAAAAGAATCATAACAATATTTTTTAATTAATTTTATTTTTCTTATATTCTATATATATATATATATATATATATATATGTATTTTTTTTTCATCATAGCTTTACGCATAAGTTTCATTGAATATTTAAATAATGTTTGCACATCTGTACGGTACAGAATAAATAAAATTTTATTCCTTTTATTCTTGTAGAATAGGGAAGTGTCTTAGTGTCTTAAAGGATGCGTTATCATCAGTAAAGAATCATTTCGGGTTTTTGTGAAACCCAATAGTAATTAAATAATTAATTGAGGTAACGAAAATTGTTGTCTTTTTACACGACTGCACGAGGAGTGTAATGTATTTAAAGTGTATGTATGTATGTTTGTTCCACCGGAGCAACTCAACAGCTGAACCGATTTATATATATATATATTTATTTTAATGAAATGTGAACTATGAGACTATCACTGTGTGAGCTGGGTTTGAACGCAATGATTCGAATTAACGGAATGAATAATATTACCAAAAAAAAGTAATATAATTAAATCTACTTTATAAAATAATATTAAATAAATTTTAAAAAAATTCTGTTTAATAAAAAAATTTATTTAATAATAATTGGCTTCCCGTGGGGACTGTGTGTGAGGCTAAAATGGTAAGGTGATGCGAGCACCGGGTGCGAGGTTGGACTGATCATCACCATCAACTGGTAACGAGGTGCCCCTGGGGCGCTGCTTTGGAAGTGCTCTTACAATATTTCTGTAAACAATCGTCCGATTTTCAAAATTCAAAAGAGGTATTTGTTAGCAGATTGAAGGCTAACTTTTGCATGCATCAGGTACACTCTCGATCTAACAGATCACGGTTATCCGGAACTGTTGTTATATCTTCGTAACCGATCTTCCGATTTTCGAAATTCAAACCGGGTATTACTTCATATAACACATAATCACGACAGAAACAAACCAGAACAACAATTAACTGATATGCTCAGAAAAATCGAGTGGCCTGCTCTACACTGAGACCAATTTGAGCCCGCCGAGCTCCCACAAACGGTCTTTGAAGAGTTTGATGACACTACGATTAGAGGTAAAGCTGTCGTCATCGGATTGAGGATCGAACTCAGTATTGTCGAATCTGATGCTTTAGGAGGACAGGGCAAAGTGGAACGGCGTATGCTGTCATTAATATTGCGCTGGACTATGACGTGCATAAACTTCAAGGGACTATCCTAGATAGAGCTGTCGTACATCTGAGCCCTCACATTTTTTGCCAAGAGCCAGGCCTACGTAGCACTGAATGACGTGAGAAAATTTGATAGTTTAGCCATTAGCTGGTTGGATCCCAGAAAATTGCTGTACGATCCGCACGATAAAAGTCTCTCGAGGAACTCATTCGCTTGAGAAATCTGTAAGTTTAGATTGGTATACGCAAATTAAATAAATAATTTAAAATTTTTATTTTCCTCATTTCACTGTGAATAGTAATCGTTCTATGTCAAAGAGCCCCCGACTGCATTTAAATGTTTTCGTTGAAGGTCAAAGTTTTCTTATCGATATAAGACTGGTGAGAACTCGGTCATTAGAGAAGCTTAAATGTCTACTACTTCTACAACATGAAAAATATATTTAAACACATTAAACTGTCTGAAAGTTGATTGGTCACCCATTATTTTAGTTAATTAAATACTGCATAACCGTATTTAGTCTTTTATTTCCATACCTTGTTTTGTTTTCTTTAGTTCTATTTATTCTTTTTTTTAGATAGATGTCATACTTATTGTAATGGGTACCATGATTCGACTTCCAGAAAATTTTAACATATCTTCGCGTTTCTAATTCCCCAGACCCCAAAACCACCGCCAGTTCAAAAGTTTATATATGCATTTATATATATATTTCACTTTCTTGTGGACACGATAACTGCAGTCATTTTGTGTCAATCACTTTCAAATTTATACATAAAATGTAACGACCCAAAATCTCGGTCGAGTTCGTTAATGGGCAAAATTGGACCATGGGGATTGAAATGGGGGGCCTTTTTCGAAAAAAAAAACAAAATATCGTTATAACTTTCTTATTCAGTAAAATATCGAATTCGTTTAAAGTTCCTACTATTCTTTGGATAAGGGCCTAAAACATATCTAAGTAAAGTTTTTTGATATTACCAACCGTTGGCCCAGAGGGAGGAAAAAATTGGGTTTCGAAGGAAAAAAATCATACCTCCCTTAATAGGCACTGTATCGAATCGGTTTAAAGTGATCGTTAGTCCTCTAAAAATTACCTAAAACATTTGTCTGTAACAATTTTTGATATGACCAACCCTACGGTAAGGAATGACCAAGATTTTGCTGGAATTGTAAGATGGGGCTTGTCCGTATGCTAAACACGTGAAACTTTTTTCACATGCAGACATTGTCGCATTGAGTAAATTTGAAGTTTTTCTTTACTTAAAGGTGAAAATCTTTTCTATCCCCTAGTTAGGACCGGTGAAATCTATCTCCGCCTTCCGGCATGCCAAAAGGGCTTTTTTTTTCTGGCATTCGTGTTATTTAAATGTTATAATTGTTTTGTATTATTGTATTTTTTTTAAGGTTTATTAAACGTACATTACCGTAAGCGAATAAACTATAATGCAGTGTATCCGATAAATTTATATTTTGTCGTATCGGTTTGTTTGCCGTATTATACCGATAAAGGAAAGATTAAAGTAATTAGATTAACGAATAAAACATTGCGTGTAATTTCAAAGTACACCTATTCGACTCGAGCGGGTCGTGACACGATCTACATAATAAATAGACGATGAGAAGTAATTTATTAATTATAATAGCGTCGCTGCAACCTTACAAATAATCGGTGGTGTTTTGTAAGTCGGACATAATTTCCCCAATCTTCCTGACATAAATTCTCTCGATAGATATGATTTCAGTATTTTTGTTTAAGATATATAATATTTTCGAATCCTGTATATAAAAGGTAGTATAATGAGGTCTCTGTGCGCCGATGAGAAAAGCGGTAGGCCCCATTCCGTATTTCTTGTATTATATACGTTAAATTATTTTATACTCGTTACGTTATCGAAAAAAAAAAATATTTTTTTGCCTCGAAAACATATGAATCTATCAGAAATAACATTTTCGTGATAGGTATTTAATTTTGAGCACCGGGCGATCATCCTTTTGGAGTCTACGATCGTAAGATCTTTCTTGTGCCGATTCGATACCGATAAGATCGTGATAAATTGTATTCGCTGAGATATTATTCCGTATCGAGGGCGATGCGGAACTAAAGCGTTGCATGTGTTGCACAATACGTACGGGTTACGATTACATCTTATTTTATAAGATTTGTCTCCGCAAATCAGTAATTACTTTCTCAATTTTAAAATAAGTGTTTTTCAATTTAAATACGAGTCGACAGAAAGGCCTAAATATTTTTCGGTATCGGCTTGTATAACTGTCTCTCGCGAGCGTGCGTTTTCATCGATGCGTGCAGATATACAGCATTTTACGAATCGGGTAACTCCTTTCTGTGTAAGATATTAACGGAGCGTGATTTTTCTGTATTTAATATTAAACCGGAGGCTAAGTAACTCCCGGTTTTGCCAAATTTTTTCATATACCTCCTACCCCATTATGTAAAACCAATGTCATCTACAAACAAAAGCAAAACCTCCTACCAGTGAAGAGGATACCCTTGCATTTGGAACGAGAGACCCCCAAACTGTTGTTGACGAGCCATTCATTCATAATTTCTAAGGTAATATTCCCCTTGTCCTCCACTTCATCTAAGGTACTGGCCTCCACTAGCAGCGAGATGTCGTCCGCGTATCCTACGACATTCACCCCCGGCGGGAATTGAAGTCGGAAAATTTTATCATAGAAGATGTTCCAAAGTAGGGGTCCGAGTACAGACCTCCGCAGGACTCCACCGAAGATCTGATGACTTACGACACCATCCACCGTATTGATTTTAGTTCGTCTCTCGGATAGATAGCTGGCTACATGCGTCACTATGTACTCGCTTATATTTTTTTCTTTAAAGTGCCCTCAATATAGCTGGCCAAGGTACTGAACCGAAAGCCTTCCTTATATCCAGGAGTATCATTAGCGGGATACGCCTGGTTCTCCAAGTCCCAGCCCTCACCGCAGCAGGCCATGAAACTACTTTGTTGATGGTGTTAATAGTTGACCGCCCCCGCCTAAAGCCAAACTGATTCTTATGGAGGAGGTTGTTTTCCAGCTCCTCAATTAGTCTATTAGCGATGAGCCTCTCCACGACTTTGCCCATTTTATTAATGAGACTTATAGGGCGATATTCGAGAGCCCCTGGAACTGACTGTTGTTTGGGCAAGAAAACAATTCTTGACGCTTTCCAGCAAGCAGGAAAAAAGCAATGCTGGACCCCATAACTCGCAATATCTGTCATCTCCCACGGGATGATGGACATCAGACCCTTTATGACTGCAGCTGGCACACCATCGGCTCCTGGACTCTTTTTATTTTTTAGACTTTTAACCGCAGTCGCCACTTCATCCTGGGTGAACCTGCCGCGTTCACCAGGTATTAGCTCCGTGACGCCCGTATCAACCCGCGGGAAAAGCGCTTCCATGTGTCGTGTAGCTTCTATCTTATTAAGGAGGGGGAACGGTCTTCCCAGTCTCTTCATGACTACCTGGTACGCCCGTCCCCAGGGGTCAGCATCTAGTTCACTGCATAGCTCCCTCCACTTCTGCCTTTTTGCATGCTTAATCATGAAGTTTAACTGTTTTCTTGCTGCTCAGTATTGTGTAATCGCCGTGTTCAGGTCTCGATCAGCTCCGTATGCTCTCGTTTTAAGTCTCTGCACGCGCCTCTTCATGGATTGTAGAACCCTGCGTTGATCCGCAATATCGGAAGACCACCAATAGACAGGGCGATGTCTAGTAGCTCTTTAGGGGAGCCTGGCCAGCTCAGTAATCATGATCTGCTGCAATGTATCTGGCGTGACCGGTCTGCCATCCGTTATTTTTGTAGCAACTTTGCGAACAATGGTCTCTACCTGACGTTCCGAAAGTCTAAAGCATAGATGTTGATTTCTAATATGAGTCTCAGTATCAAGGATTTCAACAGAAAAAGCCAAATGATCACTTGCAGTCTCGACTTGCAAAACCTGCATGCTCACCATGTCTGGTGGAAATCTACCGTCGATCAATACCAGATCCAGGATAGAGGAATGCCCGCGAGCATAGAAAGTGGGCGACCCATCATTGATGCACACAAGCCCAGTAGTTCCTAGTAGTTCTTCTAGCGCTAGTCCTCTGTTGTTCGAGGAACCAGCCGCAGCCGCTAAGGTACGGCAATTGAAATCACCCACAACAATTGTCCTCTTTGGGGCGTTCATGACCATCCTCTGTAGTCCGAGCAGTCTGGCTTCGTACTCCGCGAGCGTCACATTCGGGCTTATATAGACCCCAAACAATATATAGTTACAGAGTTCTATCGCAACGACTCCATCAGTCCTCAAATATAATCTATAGTCCCAGTTTTCAGTAATTTTCTTGATAGCCACATCCCCAGCGGTATCTGGCACCCATCGAAACCGAGCCGCAGAGTATACGTTAGGGTCAGTGACAACAAAGTTGTACTCTACAGTCACTTAACTCTCTGCTACTTTCCTTCTTTTAAATCAGAATAAGTAGAAATTTCTTTAACATTTAGGAAGTAAAACAAAACAAAAATGTTTATTTATCGTAGATGTAATAATCTATAAATAAAAGACAATCTTCGTTTTGTGTGTGCCCTAATAAATCAAAAGCTACTTAACCGATTTTTCTGAAAATTTCACAGTTTATTATTATTATTAATCCGGGAGTGTTTACATGTTATTAGTACCATAATATTATTTTACATATTTAAATAACAATGCGTCCAAATCGACAAAATATTGGTCGCATAATAACTGTCTGACGAAGTTGATATTGACATACACAATAATCGATGTAGACAGTGACTGTCGATATAGACATCTCTCGACATAAACAACTATATTAAATTTAGTAACAGAAGTTTTAGGTTATTATTTGTTTTTTTTTGTGATTTATATAGTAGTAAGATTGGTGAGGTTTAAACTGTGGCAAACACTTCAGGGGTCATAATAAGAAAGAAAGAAAATTAATAGTGAATTAATATTGTACAATTTATTGTTTTCGTAATACTGTCCGTTTCATTGTTTTCGTAAGTTACAAAAATGTAAAAATATGTAAATAATAATATTAATGTTTATATAACCGATAAAACGTTTATAATTTAAAAATAAAAATGCGTCCAAAACGACAAAGTATTGGTCGACACACAATTCGAGCCAAGAGAATGAGAGAATACAGAAGAAATGAAACAGCGGAAGAAGCAGGACAACGAAATGAACGAATTTCCTATGTCAAATGTAATACAAAATTTATTTAATCGGTACACTCAAATTTAGCGATAGCAAATTATTGGCGGGTCCACTAGTCTATGACATAATCCTGGATTTTCGTTTAAAAAACGGTACAGTTGTATAATCTTGACCTCTAGACCTTTAGTTTTTTTATAAAAGAAATAACATCAAATAATTCCTGGCTAGCCGGTTCTAAAAAAAAATCACATTTAGATTTTATTTTATTATAATTAATATATTTATGTTCGTAAGCTTTTGTTATTGTTTTTTTTTCTGAGCGTGTTTATTCGTACGGGTGTATCGATTTTCGCTTAAAACTCAAGAACCGCTAAGCCAATCGGATCCGAAAAATTATTTAACCGATGTTTATATAGATTTCAGAATGGTTTCCTTTCTACAATTTACTCAGATTATAAGGTAACCTCTAAAACGCTTAAACCACTTTTTTTGTCGTGCCATTTTTTTCGGATAGCAATATTTGAATCGAACGAGTAGCTACACGGTTCCCGAAAAATAAATCTAAATAATAGACTAAATTTGTGTTTTTTTCTACTTCGTCCATTAAAATCGGGTAAGCTGTCTTCTAGTCGTCAGCGATTTAATAAAAATATTATAGATAAACGCATTTGTAGACGGGCGAAAATATCATTTTTCTTAATGAATCGTACATTATATGAAATCGATCTTTTTATACTTGACAGAAGTTCTTTTAACGAGATTTTATTAGGAAACCTATTATCATAGGTTTACGAGCGGCATAATTTTTCGTTGCTGTCTCTATACCGATGTAACTTCAGTTGCCGTTATGCTTATTCTTATTTCTTTTCTATCGAAACAACAAAATTAATTTGTACGACTTCCTTATACAAAAGATACCTTATTTTATAATTTATTACATTAAAAAATATTACAAAACGTTTTTAATTTTATTTTTATTGTCGTTTTTTTTATTTTAAATGTACCATGCAGTCTAAGCTCTTCAATGTTAAGGTCTTACAAACCACTCGTCTCCCGTATACAATTATTTTTTAAACAGTAACGTCTCGGTTGGGAATTTAATTATTTTTGCTATGAAATGTATGCTATAAAGGTAGAAATGAAAGGTAAACATTAAAGCGCGTACGATAGACTGACCTCGGTCGTATTCATCAACGGCTGAGAAATATTATTCGTAGTTTATAACATGCAAGTGGACTGATTAAATCTTTTTTACATTATTCTGCATGGAGCAGTAATATTTAACCCGATGACTAAAGTTTCGAAAAAGAGTAATAAATGTTCTCTGTTTTCGTCTCTTCTCGGCTCGATGCCAGTAAACCCACGTTTCATACATCAGTACGACAAAGCCGTCTGTATATATTCCTACTGAGAAAATTTATAAGTATAAAATTTCACGGCCATCCGTGTTTTAGAAGTAATAAATTGCGGTAGCGTTGATAGACTACTATATCGTACGTATAGCCAGTCGAAACCGTGTTACGGAGACGATATCGATTTTATATTTTTGCTACAGTAGCTGAATTACCCGGCGTTCCTACCGTTACCGGTCGCTGTCTGTATATATAACCCGACGGGAACTTCCGGTAAAAATTATAAAACGTTCTATGAACGAATGCCTTTTCGACTATTGTTTTATTTAATTTATGCGTATTATTTATTTCTTTATTAATTGTCGAAATCCATCACGAGTTACTAAATACCAAATAAACAAAACACTTTGCGGAGACGTAACACGCTAAATTACAATCTTAAACGTATTTCGTGCAAAAATTTGTAAACCTACCTTTTCAATTCATTCTTCTCTCTCAATCAACAAAATTCTTTCGCCATAAAGAAGATCAAATACTTAAAAGTTTCAAAAAATATTTTTACGGTCAACAAAAATTATAACAATCCTTAATTTTTGTAGGACTTTTTTTGTTCCGGAAATTAAATTCTGGAAAAAAAATTATCGAAAGAAGATCAGGGTTTCTCCATGAATATTTTAAAGTAAACCCTACACCATTACATCATTAACGATTTTCATAAATTGCTCTGAAATCTTTTTACGATGTATAAGAACTTTTTGTGTAATAGCCATCATGCGGAAGAAAATACTGTAACAACATTTTCAGTTTCAAACGAACCTCGAACATACCGTGAAAAAAATTAAAGTATTCTGGATAGTTTAAAGAAAAAGTGTTTGATTTCGTATACGTATAGATCGCTTAGAAGAAGGATCTGTGAAAATCACTGCAAATTTTAAATGAAAATTAAGTTGACTTTAGCGGCGGTACTGCGCTGGTAGCGTTACGGATGCACTTACATGTAGCGTTTTAAATAAGCGACATTTTTTCGAATCAATCTGTGGAATTAAAATAAAAAATTCTCACGAAAAAATGATGTTTTTTGGAACTTAAATTACCGAGCGCTTTGTATCTTTCACGATGAGGACACGAGAATCAAAATGAACGAGACGAACTAACATTGAATAAACACAAAATCATACATTCGACTAATATCGATCGCATTACAGCGTATGTGTAATCTTTCCATTATATCCATTAGTTTATCACTTATTAAGCGTAATAAACATCAATAATATGGGTAGTTAATTGTGTATGACATTTAATGTGTCAACGTGTAATTGCTGTGTAACTTATACAAATAACCTATATTACTATGGGTTATAATAAATGGGTATAATAAACAAATATGTATATATTGTATAGTTATGACTATATTCTTTTATTTAATAACAGTCAGTCTCCTTCCATTAAAAGGTGTAAATTGAAGGATTTAAAATAAATAATTAGCTTATAGCTCGTTCGCCTTTGATCAGAGTAACATTAATGAAATTTTAAATTAAAGCCTGTTCTTATCGCGTCACCCGATCTGCTCGTTATCGCTTACATTACGGTGCGTAATAACTCTGTGGAGACCATTATTCATTATCATCCAGTTTTGTCGTGCGGTAGAGTGACGCAAACGGTTAACCGTTCCCTTCCCCTTCGGAAGGTCGACAGTTTGAGATCCGACCGAACCGGTTATATTTTAATGCTTGCAATAACATTCTTTCCTATATATCATCGCGTGACTTATCTTCGCTCTTCATTTCCATTACCTAATACCAGGATTTTTTTGACTCCTATCTACCTCTCCTCAGTATACCGAATGACGTATTCAAATTAAATTCTAAGTAATAAAGTTCTTACCCAGGACGTGTTGATTATCGTGTGAAATATATTTTTTTTATTAGGGTTTTAAGATGGAGAAGAGATGAATTTATTATAATTTTTTTTGAATACATGTACTACATTGTGTATTGTTATACAAAAGATTTGAATCCTTTGTATAACAGACATTTTTGTTTAATTGTCGTCATCGGCTATAGAAACACAACATTTTGCTTTCAGATTTTTAGGTCGACGGTGTAGAAAATAGATGCAATTTTTGTCTCTAGTAGCCTAGAAATTAAAATAAATAAGTAATGGACGATATTATATTTGCGACTTGCTGAACGAGATATTTATTTGACACCGGATTCGATGACTGAAAAATTACCCCGTTTAACAATGATTTTGCTGCACTCAATCAATCTTATGTAAAATTTAAATTTCCTGAGCGTTATGTATTTTTGGGCGCTTATTCCGAATATAAAGTCAGAATTTAACTATCGGCTTCCGATTTTTTTGTAATTGCCTTGCCTATTTTTCAGCAATGTACATGTAACATTATCAGTGCGAGTAAAATATATTTATTTATTTTGTTTATTACAGCGGTTAAGTTGCTAAATAAAGTATGATTTATTTTAGTCGATAAATAGCCATGAAAAATAAGTATTATTGTTATTTATACAGAAATTAAAGCGATTACAAATGATACATATATGATTCATGTCATATTTTTTTCTAAATGTAATTACGCTACCCTCTAGTCACACACTGCGCATATGAATTTTTTTTGATGACCGGCGCTGGATGTACTACTGTAAACAACAAACAATGTATCATGCTGGCTAAGAAAAATCTCATCTACATCAGTCAAGTGTAAGCTCGCGTGTTTTTAACATTTAGATACAGCTACTTTTCCTACCGATTTGTGATTTTATTTTTCCCTGTAAAGTGGGTGTATATACTACGTTAATGTGTGTGTAAATATTTAAAAATTTTTAATACGTGTTTGTGAGCGTATTGCAGTGAACTTTTCAATAAAAATATCACGCAATTGTTTTAACCATCCAGATAGTTTCTGCTACAATTGCGGTGAGGTAACATTAAAGTCTCAGAGGAGAAATATAATTCCACTGATAAAAGATCATATGAACTATATTTTGGATGTAAAGTAGCTGATCATTACAAGTTCTGGGCTCCTCACATTTGCTTCATTCATTTGTGTTGACCGGTCTGTTGAATGGATCTCATCGTATGATATTTGCAATTCCAATGGTTTGGGAAAAATCGGAGGATCATTTCACGTACTGCTATTTTGTACAACGAAAATATCAGGGATAACAGCTAAGACTAGACGTACTGCTAAATATCCTGATATTCTCTCTGCTATAAGATCGGTGCCTCACAGTCCGTCCAGTTTCTAATTCCAGCACCAAAAACATGGAAATTAGTGAAAGATGAAGCTGTTGATCTTGAAGGTGATGCAAATTCATCAGATAATGAACAAAGGAGAGACCCAGACGTTTTAGAAAATACAACTACTGAACCACACTTAATTAATCATTTAGAATTAAATTAAATTATTTATGTAATAGTTTCCGCTTACCAACGATATTTAATAGTAATTTTCCAGCGCTATCGGATAATTAATCTATTCGCAGGAAGAATGATATGTTATACATTATAATTATTTACTTCACGTATCATTAATTATACTAAATTGAATTTTATAAAATTATAAATATAACAATTGATCGTCAAAAGGTAAAATAAAGTTAACGTTATCCGTCATGTCAGTTTGAAGGTCTTTAAATTAAAATTATTGTTTAATATTTGTTTGAATAATGTGGGTTGTAATTATGATTACTCTCTAAGATATTTGTAGCAAAATTGGATCGTTCTTTATTTCCTTTATTTATACAAATAATGTGTTCATTAATTCTAATCGAAAAAGATCGGTTAGTCATCCCGATATATTTCAGATCGCAATTTGCGCATTTCAAACTACATACTCCCTGTTTATATAAATTTAGTTTATTGTAATGTTTTATTATTCTAATAGGATATCTGTTATTTATATAGTTAATTATTTTTTTATTCGTTATGTATGCAGTTTTTAATTCAAAATATTTAATTGTTTTATTGAATTTTTTGTAATTTATAATAGTGACAATACTTACGTTCTTATACTAGAAACTTATGTTCCTGATTAATTGCATTACCGTGAATTTTATCCTTATTATATTTTATATTTTCACTCAAGAGTCTATTAAATTTCTTATTCATATTAGAATATTTAGTATTCCTTAATTTGTTAATATTACAATCACTTGTATTATACAGTTCACAAAATATCACATAAACCAAATCAAAGATCAAATCCGCGTGTAGAATGTTTAGTTGCGTATTTAAGTTTGTAGGATCACCACTTTCAGCTATTTTAGCTAACATTTTCACGAATGAATTGGAGAACGATAATCTATATCGTATATTTAGTAAACATAAAATTTTAATATATAAAAGATATGTGGATGACATATTGATCATATGTGATCGGCAATTTAAAGATGAAGAAGATAAAATAATTGAAAAAATGAACTCATTAAATACACCTTAGGTCGAGAAAACAGAATGGTATAAATTTTTTGGATATAAAAATTATAATAATAATAAACTTTATATCGACATATATAGGAAACCCACTAAACAAGACACCATAATTCATTATAATGTGTTTCATCCTAGGAATCAAAAAATGTCGACGTTTAATTCATTAATATACAGAGCTATAAATTATTTAAAACATTGAAAATAAAAAATTAAACATTAAAAATATAGAATTAAACATTGAATTAAATAATATCAAACTTATAAATGGATACAATGAAAACTTAATAAATAAATTATATATTAATATAAAAGATAATATAAAACTAACAAATAATAATAACGGTTACAAATATACTAAAACCGAATACAACATAAATTTAAAAAAATCAATAAAATATTTAAATCTTTTGAATTAAAAACTGCATACAGAACGAATAACAAAATAATTATGTACATAAATAACAGAGATCCTACACTCTTTTTCCTGTTTAGCCACCGGTAACTACCGTTTAGATAATTCTTCAGAGGATGAATGAGGATGATATGTATGAGTGTAAATGAAATGTAGTCTTGTACATTCTCAGTTCGACCATTCCTGAGATGTGTGGTTAATTGAAACCTAACCACCAAAGAACACCGGTTTCCACGATCTAGTATTCAAATCCATGTAAAAATATCTGGCTTTACTAGGACTTGAACGCTGTAACTCTCGACTTCCAAATCAGCTGATTTGGGAAGACGCGTTCACCACTAGACCAACCCGGTGGGTTAACAGAGATCCTACTAGAATAATAAAACATAACAATAAATTTAATTTATATAAACAAGGAGTACGTAGTAGAAATGCGCAAATTGCAATGTGGACTATATCGGGATGACTAACCGATCTTTGCCGATTAGAATTAATGAACAGATTAATTGTATAAATAAAGGAAATAAAGAACGATCCAATTTTACTACACATATCTTAGAAAGTAATCATAATTACAACCTAGATAATTTTATTAATATTCCAGTAACTTTCATAAAACTGATATTATAGAAAAATATTATATATATTTAAATAATAAACGTTTGATAAATGAACAAACGAAATTTGAAAATGATGTATTATTCAAACAAATGTAAACATTAATTTTGATTCTTTGTTTGGTAGTAACGCTTCATATTAATAAACATAACAATTGAGATCTTCATATTGACATGACGGATAACTTAACTTTGTTTTTTACCTTTTGACGATCAATTGTTCTATTTATATTTTTATAAAATTCAATTTAGTATAATTAATGATATGTGAAGTAAATAATTATAATGTATAACATATCATCTTCCTGAGGATGGAAGAATGATATGTAGTAATGTTCCAGCGCTTTCGGATAATTAATGAAATTATCCGAAAGCGCTGGAACATTGCTACTAAATATTTTTGGTAAGTGGAAACTACTTCATAAATAATTTATTTATTAACATCAACGGGCCATGCTTAATAAAATTAATTAGAATTAAATTATCTCATTCGTGCTAAATTTATCCAAGTATCAAGCAGATATTGCCACATCACGACTAAAAGGATGAATTATTTTTCAACACAATATTAGAATAATTGATTTCTGTGACAACTAGTCTAAATTTGAACGTTTCTTCTTCCAGCAAGACAACTTGGTTTACTGTAATGATGTGAACTCTTTAATAGAGACTTTGGGACTTATGCAATATCTTGATGAATGGCATCATTTTATAGACTCTTCAAAACAATCTTTAGTTTAAAAGCAATCCTTCATCATATTGGAAAAAATATTCCATCAATCCCTTGAACTTATGCGTATGAAGGAATCATATGAATATATGAAACTTGTGGTTGGATATGATTCAGTATAAGAATCATTTGTGGAGACCTGAAAGTGATACCGCTTTTTATTGGTTTACAACTTGGGTGTACTAAATTTTGTTGCTTCTTGTGTGAATGAGACAGCAGAGACAGAAAGAATCATTACGTTAAAAAGAACGGCTAAAAGAAAATAATCATTGTCTGTACAAGAGAAGAACATTGTGAGTCTAGCACTAGTAAAACCTGATAATTTTTACCTTTCGCCGTACATATTAAATAAGGTTTAATGAAACATTTTGTTAAAACTATGGATTGTGATGGGACCGGATTTCACTTTCTAAAAAAGTTACTTAAGTAGATAAGGTTACTGTAGATAAGTTACACTTATATTACAGGTGATGCTAAGATAAAGGAATGCGTATTTGTTGGACCGCAAATAAGAAAACTAATGAACGATATTGAATTTGAAGACAGTTTGTGTCCAAAACTTCTCAAGACAGGCACTGTGGGGTTGATGCGGGGAAATCTTTTAAAAAGGTTGTAAACAACTTTTTTGGAAATTATAAGGCAAATAACTACAAAAACTTATAAATGAGCTTCTTAAAATCTACAAATCGCTTGGATGTAATATGTCACTAAAGATCCACTTTTTAGATTCTCATCTCGATTTTTTCTCTACAACTCTTGAAGCTGTGAGTGACGAACATGGAGAACGCTTTCACCAGGAAATATCTACCATGGAAACAGGCTACCAGGAAAAATGGAACCTAAGAATGCTGACTGACTACTACTGGAATTTCAAGACTGATACCAACAGCAACTGCACGAGAAAATACGAAAGAAGCAGATTTTAGTCGCGTAGAAATTGCACGTATAATACAGTTATACCACTATCACAATGCTTTTTTCTGAAAACAAAATGGTAATTACAAAAACCTATTCCTGACAGAAAGAAACCTCTTACATATTTGAAATCAGCGTCAAAATATATTCCAAGATAATATTAACATTCTTGTAACAAACAAAAAATATGAAATTTTGTTGTCCAGTGTTATTATTAACAACTTCGTTTAGAAAATTGCATACTTTTTATTTTTTAAATCGACAGATAAAATATTAATATTATTTCCATACCCCATTACTTCCTCTTCAACAGTCGAGTTGACAAAACCGAGATAACGCTTCCCTAAACTGATATAGAAAAATCGCTAATGTTTTTCTAAGCGTGATACCTTTCTATGTTGTTTTTTTTTTGTTGAGTAGATTACAGTTCTGTAAATAGAATCTTTCTACCACCCTCAGTTTAATGGAAATGGCACATTAAAGGTCTGTTAAAGATGATATAACTTAGAAGATGCTTTCCTTTTGTAGGTAGCCTCAGATACTTATTTCTTCATAGCTTTTAGAAAATTTTTTATCGATCCCAGTTTAGTATGAAGGGACGGTTAGAATATTTATTTTTGGTTTAACTTGAGCCTCATGAATAATGTTTTTTCACTAGGAGTTAAATTCTCACGTTTCTTCCACTGTTTTACTACATAATGCTTATATCTAGTTCGGTTGTCCCATTCACAAAAAAATAACGGTATTTTGTATACTACATGACTAACAAAAAGCTATTACTTTTAAATCTCCATACACGTTCGAAGTATGCTTTTTATAATTTACGTTTACAATAGGGGATTTTATAACATTATATGTTTCTTTCCATAACAGATCGGTTCAGAAGGATATTTAATACTTTTGTGAAGCATATCTGCTTTTAAGATGCACTTGGAGGAATCAATGAAATAGCCCGAGAATTTTGTATTTTTTTAAAAGTAAATTCCAACCTAGCAATCATTAGCCAAAAGTTCAGCTTGATTTTTTGATAAGTTTAAATCTCTTATAGAGTCATTTAACTCGCCTAGTGATACAAGTTCTGGCTCGCTGGATTATAATTCAAAATCTAAATTATGATTATCTTCTTCCGAAATGTTCGCTTCTTCATCACTGTTTTCACGAAACAAGATTTCAAGAAACTCGGAAATCGAAATGGATTCACTGTCAGGTACAGGTCTGAGTGCAGATGGCAATGAAGGATAGAGTACAGCGTGTTTAGACTTATCATAAATTTCAGACGCGTTAGTTAGAAATAAAATCGGTTAGGTGATCTTTTGGTTCATGTCAAACCGAAGGGTTACCGAGTGGCAAGGCCTTTCGTGTTCCTTTTAGCCATGCTCTCAAGTTGACTGCACAGTTAAGTCATATTATATGAGAAGATCATGCCCTGATTACCGATTTTACAGTCAAAGTACACTTTATAAGATTTTTTAATTAAAGGTGTAATGTTTTTCTTATGTGATTTTTCAGTGAACTTCCCACACACGTAACAAAAACTGTCCGAATCATTTACACACTTACAAGACATTATGAGACTTCATGTTCAGGTACTTAACACAATTATCACACGGGCCGAATAAATTATATTATTAAAAGCAGCAGGCTAAAAAAGCCAACAAGCTGGACGCTTCAATGGATAGGTATGATGTCACATGATGAGGTTTGTGTTATGATTTACGTTATTGGTTCACGGCAGCTGATTAATAAAATTAAAAATATGTACTGATAATATAAATATAAGTAATTATATAAAATAAAAAACGTAGGTGTAAAATCATGCATCATATAATATCAATTTTCAAAATATAAATTTTGGAATTTTTCAAAAATGAAAAGCGATGAAAGAATTCTGACTTCAGATAAGTTTTCACATTAAAAAACAAATTGGTGTCACGTATCACATCAAGAAATTAAAATTATGTTTATGAATTTCATTAGCCTTTGTTACCGCCATGGATTGCCAGAGTAGAATGTGTTGTTAATTAGAACCCGATAACTCTGAACCGACATTGGAATCTTCCAAAAATATAAAAAATACACGTTTTAAAAAAAATATTTTTTTAATAATTTTTTACTTCTTAGTAATAATAATAATAATAATAATAAAGTTAAACTACACAATATGTGATCGTCTGCTATCTAGGAACAGATCAGCAAATCTTATTACAGTTGTTAAAAAAAAGAAATCAAACCTTTAGAAAGAAAAAAATTAGAAGCTGGTTAATAGTTACAGATTCGAATGAAATTTTATCGACCGTGATCGATTATTAGGAATAAAATCTGTATGCAGTCGCGATTAGTAGGTCAACAAGAAATTCAGCTACAGTTTCATTTAATATTCAGATCGGCTTTTTAATTATTGTTATCATTAATTTTTTTAACCTTCTATTTCAGCTAATCAAACCCAAACACGCAATTTTTTTCAAAAAACAACTTTTCGGATTGAAATAACTTTTCGGCAGCTAAATTTTTAAAAACGGCTGCTAACTGGAAAATCGTGGGTCCGGTATCGCCCAAATCATGAGCGAAAATAAGGAAAGATTAATTGTTCCGCAGGTGAATAACCTTTTTGTTTTTTTAAAATGTTTTTCCGGGTTTCTTGAGGCCCTAAAACTGAGTCGGTAGAAAATGGATACTGCTTAAATTTTACTATTTTTTTTTTTCAGAAAGAGAAGTTATTATTAAATAAAATTACGCAGGTTAACAGAAAACTGATCATAAAATAAAGTGAGACTACCTGCAATTTCTTTTTGCCATTAATATTTGATTAAATAAAGTCATTAGTAAACATTTAATTAAAGTTGAAAGCTCTATTGTGGTCTGTTAATTTAAAGCAATTACGATGTATCATCACTGTCGGATGAACATCAACTGGTCTTTACAGCCACTAAATTAGTTAGAGTCGCATAAATATTGTGCGATGTAGAGTTTTGTGAATTTGGGTAGTGAGTAATAGTATGCATGTTGTCATCGAGAATTAGTGCATTTGTTAAAACATCTGTAGTTGTATTTTGTAGTACTGTTACTACTACGTAAAGATACTTTTAACTTGTGTAGTAGATATGGTATATAGTAATTGCCGTGTTCACCCCGTCTACTCAATTAGCGCTGTCGACCAGATTCACGGAGCTGATCGTCAGACATTGGATACACTATTTCCGTTTTTATATAACGATATTTACGTCCGTGTGAGAATTGTTTTTAATTCTATCAAAAGACAAATAAATCAATCTGACCGATGTTTTTATACTTGCTTGATAATTAATAAAAAAGGAAGCCACAAAATAGTTTATCGATGTATTTTAGTATTATCGATACAGTAGGCATTTTTTTATGTTAATGTAAATAAAATCCTTCACGATTGAGTATTTTTGTCTTTTACGCATAAGTTTACGTTAAAATCGTAAAATATGGAATGCTCCTTTATATTTCCTCAATAATTATGATGTTATTGTTCTCTTGCTTCGAGAAGCTAAATTAGAGACTTTATATAATTTAGTATCATCTGTTTCAAGTACAAAGTATGTGAAACAGAAGACGAATTAAACTTTTTTAGGTATCGCAATCCAGTATCATTTTCATTATTTAATACCTGATACCGATAACATTTCCGTACTTCTCTTCAAATTTCTTTCGGTTACGAAGTTAATCATCTTCTCTGATGATTCTTTCTTAATCATTTATTCCGAGCTATGAGCGTATTTCCATATACTTTTTAATGAATTCTATATCTACAATAACAAGTTTCATTAATGCTTTTAAAATTATACTTTAATTAGAAAGAGATGAACAATCTTTTGGCCGAAAATGACCGACCGATTTAGTATTTGGTATTTAATTCCGTTTTATTTTCAGTAATGTTTTTTTTTTAGGTATTTGTCTCTGTCCTTAATTTTTTCCTGCTCCTATGTCAGTATAAAAACCGACTAGCTATCTGTATATATTAGCATCGATTCTTTCGTTAGAATTTCTATGCAGGAAAGCGGTCGTTAATACTGCGCTGTGATCGATACCTTTGTTTCCCACTTTTTAAAAATATTTTTAAAAAACGCTAATATTTTTATCGATTGTAGTCAACATGAATTTCTTTTCTGTTTTCAGGTTACGGAAGCGGGCCAGAGCATGAGAACACCAAACCGCTGTCCTCGGCGTGGCAGACAGCTCTCAGCGCGACAGCGATGAGTGTAGCAGCCGGTGCTGCGGCCGCTAACAACAACAAGCAGGCACCGAAGCGGCCGGTGAGGCGAGGTGGAAAACCGCCTCCAGATAGACCTCAAAGGGCACTTTTTTGCCTCACGTTAAAAAATCCCGTACGCAAACTATGTATAGACGTCGTAGAATGGAAGTATCCTTTTTCTTACGCGATTTTCTACATTCTTTTGTGTGTATGTCAGTAGAACGTTTTTATGTATATTATCTATAAACATAGCCTCTATAATATTGTGACATTAAGTATAATCCTTATATATAAATGTTTCAGAAAATAAGTTTTATATATACATATACATGTATGCGTTTACATCATTATCATCATCGTCATTCGTCCGTATAAGAAATCGTTTCTGAAATTTCTTTTTTAATATCGATAAAGTAATCGATTAAAGGGAAGTAAAAACCTGTTTACTTTATAACTTATTTATTTAATTGTTTATAATTTTTTTTTTAATATCGTTTGAATGGAATTTAGCAATACATAGGAATCGAGCAAACAATAGAATTTAACGGTTTACGAAGGTTAGTAAAATAATCGATCTGACCTGGTTAAGCTTATTTCAGTAGGGTTCAAGTAACATCGTTAGGACGTTCTTATACTCGTATATTACAGTTTAGACTATAATTAATATTATTGTTCTAAAATTCGCGGTAGCTATGATAAAACAAATTAATAAATTTGAAGGAAAATTAAATTTTCTACGACACGCTTGTTATAACTTTAGTAGATATTTCCAACCGATGATTACGTTTGTCGGTCGCATTCAAATTACGATGCCAAGTGCACTTCACAGTTAGTGAGTCTTTAATTTTATTTACTCTAATGTACGCGGAATAAAAATTTATTTTAACCGTAATGATTATCTTAACCGAGTATTTTTTCCAATAAAAAAAAACATTATTACCGTATTTAAGTCATTCGTTATAAGTTAATTCATCGATTAACTGCGTCGGTTAATTCGCTTCAGTTTTATTAAATTAATTTCCTATATAGATGTAATTTTTATATGCTGCGATAAACCGATTGAATTTAATCGGAAATTATTACGTTTTTTAACTTCATTCGAGCAATAATTTTTATCAGTAGTTACGAGTTGGGATTTCCCCCCAGAACCTCTAATGGTAGAATAGTAACAGTAAATTGAATTACTACGGAAGATTATAATTAAATTCAGCGCTTCTTTATGATCAAATACTTTCCATTAAAACTTAACTGAAGATTCGATCGTGATTTTGTTAAAAGCCTTGCGAACAAGGATTTAAAAACGCTAATTGTCGGTTGAGTAGATGTTTTTTTAAACCGACGCCTTAGCTCAACATGTTACTCCGACGAGCTCAGAAATAACTTAACCCTATATATATTATATCTTTGTAATTCCTAATTATTATTTATTACACTTGGATACGTGTTCCGGGGCTGATGGGAGGCATACATTTCTGAAATAAGAAAGTAAAACCGTGTTCTGTAATTTACGGTTACAGTTTATTTATAAAATCGTTTAAACTTTAACGACCGCCAGACAGAAAGAACTAAACGACTTTTTTTGGTATATTCTATTTCTCCCCCGCAGTGATTCTTTGGACCAGAATATTTCCAAATCGGTGGATATTTTGAGGTATTTACCGAGAAATTATAAATATAATCTAACCAAATTTAGCGTACCCTCGTTAACACTGACTAATAATTACTAGTTATTCACAGATCAATAACTAGACACAGACTGATTATATTATATTGGTGTGTTGTCGGATTATATTACATTGGTGATTATATAAACATTGGTGTCACTGCCTAGCGACACCAATGTTTAGAAACATTGTGTAGTGTTGTACTAAGTATCCAGACATGTTTAAACATGACCAATTAGTGTCAACATGTTTATGCATGAGCAATTACTAATACATAATACGTAACGCAAAAAAAAAACCATTGTGGGGGAATACAGAAAAGGCCCCAATATTTTTATCGCACTTGAGTAGTTTGAAAAAATAATAAAAAAATATTTTAAAATAAAAAAGAAAAGTACGATATTACTTTTGGTCGCTTGGTAGGAGTGGAGGGCGAAAATGAATTTTCTCTAAGTTTTGAGGTAGGCGGAGTACGAAAATACCATTAGCCTTAATTGTGGTTTCCTTATATATTTATTCATATATATATCTATTTACTTATAGACCTATGTATAAAATATTTTGGCTCGAAAATCTTCAAAACTACTAAATCAATTTAATTGAAATTTAGATATGTTGTAGTAGTATTTCTGAAGTTGTGCTTGTGAAAATTCGATGAAGATTGGTCGAGTCGTTCTTCTGTTACGCTCAATTTAATGTCGAAAAAATTTGAGCGGGGCAAGTTAGAAGCGTGGTTCGTTATGATCTTGCAAGTTGCAACGTCGACGTTTCTTTATCTGCGGTCTTTCTATTATTAGGAATAATGTTCGGCGTATTCAAGTAGGGTTACCTAATTTGAGCGTCATGATGACTAAGTGTGTGTTTTAGCGGGACAAAAGAAAGAAACTAAAATAGCGAAAACTCGGTCTAGCGTAAGAATGTTTTTCTAGTAGATACAAACTTTATTTATGTAAATTTATTATTTAAACCGTTTACATACGTGAATTTTGTAAGAAGAAACAGCGTGAATTTTGCAGATTTCAGGGCCGACAATGAAGGAAGTACAGATGATTGGTTATAGTATTTCTGGCTTCCTCAACAAGATAAGAACAAATAACCGAAAATGCGTTAGGGGTTTGAAGTCTATGGGTAAAGGACTTTAATTTAATACCGCGTTCGACAGTCTTTTAAAAAAAATACATGCTTTCAGATCGGCCGTTAACTTATATTTATTTTAAAACCGTAATTTTTATAAACGCACACTTTTACTATATGCGCGTTAGGTTTTTACTTCTCTTTAATCGAATACTTTCTTTTGTTCAACAGTAATACGTTTATGTAATACATTAGCACGTATATGGCGCACTTATAAAATGATTAAAAATATTAGAATTTTAACCTTTTCTTGTGTAAATATATCTAAACCTACAATTTATAAGGAAAATAATGTATTATTATTTTAAATATTCGTACTATCGTCAAATGAATTAATTTTTTGAGTAAATACATAAGAACTCGATAAAATAATATCCTATTTTTTTAAATTATGTTCGCAGTTAGTAATAGCAAATATATAAAAGCTTTAAAACGATAAAATTGATCGCTTATTAAACATTTGGAAGGCTATAATGTAAACGATAAATAGAGCGGATCAAAGCTGTATTCTTTTGCACTAGCGTAACAAAAAAATAAATTTCTAGGTCAGACTCCTGAATTTAGACTCCAGACCTTCTCCTAACTAATCTTTATCGTTTGCGCCCCTGTGTTTTTTACGGACCGGACATGCCATCTTTTAATGTAATATTTTTAAGCGGTAAACTCTTTTTCGAACTTAATACTTCAACGAATAGTAGTAGTTCAACTAAATAGTCATATTAAAATATTACACTGTTGATAGCTGTCATTATATAGATTAAAAGCGATTTAAATCGATGGTATTTAAGCTATTAACACAAAGTTTACGTTTAAGATTTGTTTATCGTTAAGTATAATTTTAAATCTGCGATATTTTAATTAATAAGAAATTAATTAATAAATTCATTCATTCAAATAAATTAATAATGAATAAATATATATTTTTTTAAATTATTATTATCGTTTCGTCAAAAAAGGTTTCAGTAATTTATCGTTTAAAAGATTAAAATTATCTAGCGTATCACATCAGTTTTTTTCTGATAAATGAAAATAATAAAATTTCTTCAGTATGTTTTTATCCGTACTATCTGAATGTACCACACGATTCACGTAGCCTAAAACAGCACAAAACTGTTGGTCACATGTTTACTGAAAATTCTCTTAATAAAAAACGAATAATGCTAGATTAGAGAAATAATTTTTCGGAGTTGCATGGTGCATGCTGTAAATTTACCCGCCAGTAATCGACCAGTATGCAGGTTGCTACGGCCTTGGGAGTTGTAACTCACTGTCCTATACCAGAGGTATACGTTTCTTTTGAGTCTTTCAAATAATTAACAAATAGAATTCTGTGCTTTTAAACCGTCAATTTTTTCCTTTATGTAATAACTTTTAGCGGCCATAGTTATTAAAAACCCACCTAAAACTCTTCATTTAATCGTTTGATATTTCAAAATTTATTTTATTTTAAATAAATGCTATTTTTACGGAAAACATTTCCGATAGTTCAGGTTAAATAGGATTCATTTAATCGTTTGATATTTCAAAATTTATTTTATTTTAAATAAATGCTATTTTTACGGAAAACATTTCCGATAGTTCAGGTTAAATAGGGTTTTAAGCTTGGCGTAACAGCTGAAGATTGCGTTCTTATCGATTTATTAATCGTTGTAGTGCTTAGGCATATATATATGTATATAATACGTTCGGAAAGTCACTGTGCAGTGTGCTTTAGAATTATGTGGTGCATTCTTTTCTTTCGATAGGTTGGTTACCCTGTTGGTTCGTTGAGTATTACTCAGTAGTAAACTAAGACGTCAGTTTTTGAGTTGTGATTGAACATGCTTCGTTTCGTTTCGTTTACGAAATCAATAGTTGCGAGAAACTTAATGGTTCTTTCCGTGGAGGAACGCATTTTTCTCGTTGAACTCGTCTTTCGTGAATGAGACAAGTATACTGATTCAGTGAAGTACAAGTTTTCTGATAACTTTCCAAATAGTGATTACTCACGGCAATTCAGTCGAAATTTTATCGAAAAATTTCGGGTAACAGGCTCTGTTGAAGACACTAATCGAAGTGGAAGACCACCTAAATTAAACGAATATAAACTATTTGTTATTTCGGGTGCTATGGCTGAAAGTCCATCAAAGGCGATGCGTAAGTTAGCACAGCAGCAAGATATCGGATTTACTACCGCACATAAAGCTGTAAGAAAAGAACTGAGACTGTTCCCGTAAAAATTCATTTGTGTTTAAGAACTGAAACCTACAGATCATGCCGAAAGACTAAATTATTGTCTACGGTTTAAACGTTTTGTTGATCAAACTTTCGTACGTATCCTCGAAATTACGTTTTTTTACAGATGAAGGATGGTTTCATCTGGGAGGGTATATTAATTCACAAAATACACGACTATGGTCGACAACTAACTTCCATGAATTACATTAACAATATTTACACAAAGCGAAAATTTGAGTCTGGGTTGGTGTGAGTAGAACGAGCATTGTTGGTCCAGTCTTTTTTTGAAAATACAGTTAATAGTGATCGCTATTATGCTTTCAAAAAACTTCATTAGTCAGTTAACAGAAGTGGAAATCAATCACGGTTGGTTCCAGCAGGATGGCGTCACAGCGCACAGCTAACAGGTCAATGACGTTTTTACGAAATATCTTTGGTGAAAGAATCATTTCGAAGGGTTTTTGGCCTGTACGATCCCCCGATATGACTCCCGTAGATTACTTTCTACGGGGGGCAGTGAATCGAGCAGTGCGTCGCAACAGATCGTTCGCGATTGACAAACTAAAAACGGCATTAACGGCACAAATACGAGACATTCCATCACATCAGCTGGTTAAAGTGCTTCAAACAAATTGATACGTGTGAAGTGTTGTATTTGTGTTGGCGAAGGTCATTTTCAACACCTTTTATAAACTCTTCTAGTTACTGTAATACCTGTTTCTATAAAACAATAAAATAGAAATACAAAACAATAATTAAGAAAGTTTCATCATTACACTTTCATAATTCCTTTGCAAAGCAACTTCAACATGTATATCATTTTTCTACAGACACATCCCTTGTCAATGCACTTGGTCCAGCGGTCCACAAGCTTGCGTATCCCTTCCAAGAAAGTTTTCGGTTGGTTTCCACGTTTGAACCGCTTCCTGCACGTCTAAGTCTGTGGAAAATCGCCGACCTCACAGAGCATCCTTCAGCGGCTCCAACAGCTGAAAATCGGAGAGAACAAGATGTGGGTTTTAGGAAAGGTGTTCAAGTACCTCCATATTCAACTTGTTGAATTTTGAACGGTGTGGCGAGCCGTGTGCGAGCGAGCGTTATCATGCAACAATACTTTCTTCGACAATAAAATTTACGGAAGCCGAGCTCGTCGTGGATCATCTGATGGGCAGAAACACGACTGATGTTCAAAGAAGACGCTACCTCATCGATGGTAACTAGCGTATTCGCCAGAACCATTTCTCCAGCTTGCTGAATCTTGTCGTCCTTCATGAAGGTTGACGGTGTCCTGCTCTTTCTTGGTACGTCACACTCGTACAGCCACTTTTAAACTTCTCGATCCATGAAAAAATACTTTAACGTAATAAAGCACTGTCACCGTATTGTGATGAATGTTACTGTGAATTTTCTGCCTCTCCGACCAGATAAATCGTATCACTGCTCGGTGTTCCTTCTTTGGTGTAAACTGCTAGCGGAGGAGATAAGTTTACACTGCAACAGCCGTAGTGCAAATAAAGCGATCGGGATCAAATTTCGTAAACATGATTGCAGTCGTACCAACTCTAAGCACGCATGCGCGGAAGTCACCCTTAAAGCGAATAAATATCTTATTATTTGGTACACTAGTGAAAGTTATAGAAAGTATAGCCAGCATTAACCTTTCTAAATCTTGCTTTTAGTAAACTTGTGATAACATTATTAAACTTATAGTTTTAATTAGAAGAAATTTGAATTTATATACCGTTTTTATTGAAGACTTTCTACTTAAAGGAAACTGTTCAGCTTCATAAATAGTCACACAATAATAATCACACAATATAAATTCGCATTCCTTATATTAGTGGTTTTAGAAACAGTTAATGAAATGATACCTGTGTTGCTTACAATTTTTGAGGTTTTTTTTTCATAGGGTTTCAAAATCTATGACTGAAATTCTTACAAATTTCGTAGCCAATATCGATTTAACGGCCGATTTGTATATTGGCAGCAGCTGAAGTATCACATTTTGTTACAAATACGCAGCGATGAAATCGTTGTGATACGGCGTAAAATTAATTAATCGAATAATATCAGGTTCTCTTTAAAATACATACAGAATGACGACTCACATATGCGATGACGATAGATAAAATTTAATAATTTTTTTTAAACAATTTTCTTAAAACGAATTTTATTAATTTCTCTATTTAATACGGTATTTTCATCCGTCAACATTTGTTAATAATCTTTATTTGAGGTCGATTCGGTGAGGGTTTTAAAAATTAAGGAAAGGAATTGAAAAATTATGTTTAAACAAAATTAAATCTACCTAACTATTTTTATAGTACGATTAATTAAAAAATAAATAAGTGAAGGTTTTACAAGTATTTTTTTTTTAATTAATGCACTGTGTACGATGGGTAAGTGTACCGACTCGCCTTACCCAGCTTTTTCTGAATTTACGGAAATTTGTTACTTTCTGAAAGAATTTGTTACTTTTATATAATCGTGTGAATATATTTTTCACTCACGAGTTGCACAATGTTAATGCTCTGCTGCGGGTATATTATTATCAGATGCGATCTCAGGTCTTTACATTTACTGTCATATCTAAGATTGTCGGTGTCAAGTATCAGTTATTGCACTGAATTGTATAACGCCAAACTCCGAAATATTATATAAAAATTCGTTCTACGATTCATTAAAATTAAAAAAATACATCCTTTAAATTATGTTCGGAACGAGTTTATAAAAATATTAGATTTTACTAAATCTTATTGGATCGGAAATTTGTCGCTAATTTTAATTTTAGTCAACGAAATGTGTGTCCGTGTATGTGTGTGTGTGTGTGTGTGTGTGCGCGCGCGCGCGCGCATGTATATATATATATATATGTATGTATTTGTTAGAGTTTAATTTAGTTTTACAATCGATTACTGAAGTTTTAATAGAAAATGAACTTTACTAAACAGTAACTATTGTTCGGTATAATATTGTAGTCGGAGTGATTAATGAGAGGGTACGGAATACAAATATTTCAAATGACAGACGACAATTAAGCTCTGAATTGCCAGTCTACCGATTTTACAACCGTTTTGGAAGTTGGTATTTGTTGTTACATTTGGTGGTAGTCTTTCTTAACCGTTGAATCTTGGAGGATAGGTTACTGAAGAGGGTAGCAAAAGCGATGTTTCGTAAGTTTAAAAGCACTTTTTTACGGTTAAAATGATCAAACTTTTCACAAATACTATGTTAAAGGAATCGGTCTACGGTTTAAAATACCCGATTCCTATGACGACTATTTCATTCGAACTGCTATTTCGTTAGAAAAAAGATAGAATATAAATAATAAGTAGAATTTAAATGCAGACTATTTTCTAATAAATGTCTTTTTTAAACGCTGTTAGCCGCCTTTACAAAACGATCAAAATTAATATTACTAGTCAAAGTTTAAAGAGTAAACATATTGATATACATTAGTTCTTCTTGTGGTTTGCGTGCCAATAGTTGTGAAATGAAGAGGATAGTGTACCGCCATGTCAGGACATCGTAGCTTACAAGAAACTAATTGCCGGTTCGGCTATATATCCCCACCCTGCGCCATCGACTGAGCTTTCTATAAGAAAGCTCAGTCGTTGTTGACGAGTTACTACTCATAGCCTCGACTCGATGGGTTTTTTGCGATCTCTCGGCCGAAAATAATCTAGGAAGTTTAAACGATAATTCAAAAACCGGCTTTTTTATTTTAACCGAATTCAATTACATCTTTTTTTTTAAAAGAAAAGGGAACATTTACCGTTCGAAGTGATTTTGTTTTAGGGCAAAGATATATCGGTCCTTTTAAAAGTTGTCTACTTTAGAATCGTTTCTAAATATGACTAACACCGCTTCTTGATTTTTTTAATTTCCATATATTCAAGTCGCGCTACATGAAAAACGTATAGTGTAAGTATACTAAAAATCGTAACGTGACGAATATACGCCCTCCTCTACAGCGATCTGCGTATTGCTGTGCACATAGGCTGACGGCTGCCTTACCGCGTTATTAACAATCCTGAAAAAATCCTACTAACTCTGACAATGTACTGCGTACTGTGTAAGAATACGGAGTTATACGAGATGTTTTCGTAAAGGAATGACTATCTACCTGTTCCACCCGTTCTATCCTTCTATCTCTCTCTCTCTCACGCAATGTGCACAGCTACACGCCGCCAATTATAAACGTGACTCGCATAGTACTACTTTGACCATTCAAAGGGTACATATTAATTATATGATTGTAAATTAAAATTTTAGATAGATATATTTGTAAGTAACACTTTTTTAAAATTATTTTACGGAGGTGTAGTAAATTCTAACGTATTGATCCTTATAATTTTCATGGCATTTATGGAGGTTTGAATAATATATCGTATAAAATGTAATTTTTAAACTGTTTTATCTTTTTCACCGATCGATTTTTATTTTTTTTAGCTTTTTTTAATTAAAAATTTAGTATTTTTATACTCGTCTTCGATATCGGTTAAAGTTTTGTTTACGAATAATAACGAGATAAATATAGTTCTAGTTCTCGCTTCATCTAAGTTTTAATTAATTCATTTTTTAGGTTTTTTTCTTTAATGAACTAAAGTTTTTGAACGTAACATATGTTACAAAACGTAACATAATAAATTATGTTTATTCGTTAAGATAACGTTCTGATATCGAATAAATTACCCCGTTAAAGTATGGATAGGCTTACTGTTAAAATTGAATTCATACGAATTCAACTTTTTTATTTTTTAAGAAGGCTGATGTTGAAGCCGCTTTCTTAAAAACTCGTTTTGGAATCTTTGTTATTATGTTTGTATTTGGGCGGAGATTAATTTAAATTTGACCGTCCTTTCAAATTTTAAGTGCAGCTGGACAATTTACAAACACTTTCTAGCTTCCACTTAACGCTGCTTTCTGGGAAAATTTGCTTTTCATTTTTTTTTGGTTTTATTTAATTAAAAAGAAAAAAGAAAACTTGTAATATGTGTGTAAAGCGAACAAAATTTTAATTTTATTTGACGTGTCTGGGATTTATTTAATATGTGTATTCAAATTTTAACTCGATATTTCAGAAGAAAGACGTATTATTACGGTTTCTGTACCCTTTTAATTCCTCTATCTTTTAACTATGGAATCTAATAAAAAAGAAGATTGGTAGTAAATTCTTGTTACTTTCTTGAAAATTGAGTTCCCGTTCATAAAATATGTACGATGCTCTACCTTGGAACGATAACTACAGACAATACTGTTAAACCGCAGAATGAAGCTTTGCGTTTACGGCCGACACTGTCACCGGTCTGCAGCGATAGCACATTTAATAGTAACGTTATACTTTATAGATTGCAATCTACCTGCTGTTCTGAGGAAATGAATTTTAATAAAGTACATTTGCGTATAACAGCGTGATTGGATTCTGAACGGACGATTCTATTCTTTTCAAACGAATTGAGACACATTTAAAACTATAGAATTATTATACTCGGGAGACCGACTGACTCCATCGACATCGCACGTATCCGTCTACATCCAATAGCTTCTCTTAAATGTCTGAGATCACTCACCAGGAAATATCTGAAAAATCGTTAATTCTTGTAAAATACTTAACTCGGAATGATAGATTATCGAAAATGATGAAAAAAGTGATAAAAATTAATTAAGAAGAACCTAATTTATTCACACTTCTTCAAAAATTTAACATTTTTAGCCATTAAAGGTCCTATTGTACGACACATAAAGGCCATTGTTGTTGGTTGTGTGTGTACTTCTTAAGTAATATAATTTTATACCTCAGTAACAGCTTAGTTACGACATTGAACTATGAAGCGTTACCTCTGTGTATTACGGAGAAGTAAATCTCATCGTTCTGAAATCTATATAAAATCTTTTTGTTAGTTAATCAGTATCAGTATTTAGTTTTATCGGTCTAGATAAAAATTGGGTTTGTAATGTAAAATTATAAACGTAGAAAAAATCTACCCTGATTTCGCATGAACCGGAATACCATTTACTTTATTTGCGTTAGAAAATCCATAAATTTAGCTAAAGCTGTTCAGGTAAGTATCTGAACCATTTAAGTAAATCTTACTTTTCATTAAAAAAAAACATCTTCAAACGACAAACTGAAATCATTTTCTTCAAAAGATTTATCACATATATGGAATAAACTGCGTTACAATCATCGTCTGCTATCTTCCACTGTGACCTATTATTTAATAAGTAAAGAATACACTCTAATAGATGAACATACTTTCAGCTAACCGTTCCGTTTTAAATCTGGCCGCTGTCATTTTATGACAGCGGCCAGATTTAATAATCAGCTGATAGGAACGGTGGCGGCGGTTTATGCTATCGAAAACCTTTTCAAAACGAGCACAATACTTCAACGGGTCATGGTACTATAGTTGCACAATATATATTTATCTCTCAAATATCCGCTTTTTAAAATCTAGACTTTTTCATAGTATTTTATAGATTTTACGATGCGTTTAAGATTTATTTTTTCTCTTTGTGTTGGATAATTAAATAATTGATGGCAATAAATTGGGATAGATTATTTATATCTAATCATAAGAACGTTTGAGTATGGAACGGTTTACGATCTGAGATGCGGTCAAGATGTGATGTACTCTGGTCAAAACTATTATGAATTTAGTGCCCGTGAATAAAATAAATTATCAATTTAAATTTACCTATTTAAATTATTTTATCTACGGATCACTCAACTCGTCCGATTCTGTGAGTCAAGTAGTTTTTTTTAAAGGAGAGTCGTAAAATAAAATCTCAATAAAAAAAAAATTCAGGGTATTTCGTGTATTACGGTTTCAAACCACAGATGCTGGTTCTCAGTCGGCTTCTTCTTAGTTCGTCTCGTCGATACGGGTTTAATTATTCCCACATGTCACCTGCTCACAAGCTTTAAAGATTTGGTGAAATTCAGAGAAATGAAATAAAGATGTCTTCAAGCTAATAAAGATGTAATCATAAAGCGTACTACTGTAGCTGGGAGGATGTATTCTTATAGTTTCGGTGAGACTGAAAAAGAGTTCTTATGTTAAATTAAGATTGCTGGCACCATCTAAGCCGATTAAGATTTAGACTCCGGAGAAAGCGGTGGCTTTTAACGCTCGGTTAAACAGAAAGTTTCGAACTCGAGGTGGGCTGTCGTCTAGCCTCGTAGTTTCGTATCTCAACGTGACTCTTTGGTCACGCCGCCATCAGGCGAAAATGCGGATTTTCACGGAGTAAAGTTAATGATTTCAAGGTGGTTGTCCGTCTTTCATCGACCGCTTTCAGTCCGGCACCATCGTATTCGCACTCCCCTTAAGCCGCTTTGCTGAGTGGTTGCGGTATATTAATTTCCATCGGAATATCAGTACCGAACAGCAGTTAATCATCTTCTTAGATCACGATAAATGCTGTTAACGGAAGGACGGTGGCAAAGGAATGACTGACGCCGCAAGCGTCTGGTTCGATACAACAACGTTTTGTAGCGATTGCACTTTACGAAAAGCAGTTGATTATCCGATTAAACGTACCCTGAGATCGATCGTCGTTGTTTATCACACTGTCTACCGTCTCTAAAACGTTAGTTTAAGAGACGTTTTCAGATAAGTAGTTACATTTTTACGAATTGAGCTGGTCTAAATGCTTTTGATATACTGTTAAAATTTCCTACCTCTTTTTCTTAAGTATGAATAAAAACTATAAAAACAAACGTAAAACTTTTATCTAAGACCAACTCGTATTCTGTATTCCGGTTAACTTTATAAATCGGTATATGTTGTTTCCTTATAAAGCCCAAAACTTGTATACTTCAATTATACAGAAGATCATTTCTACCGAGAGCGATGCATTAGATGTCGCTCTCCGTCTAATTTTGGCACGGAATTCGGAGGGAACATTTTCTTGTCTACCGCCGCTGCTACAATTCCATTGTTTATTGTATATGAAATTCAAAACAAGTCGTTGTCGAAACTATATTTTAAGGCTATTAAAATTTATTACTCATAAATTTTACAACATCGTCTGGAGACCGCAAAATAAATTGTTTAGTGTTTTGGCCGCATCGATCTACAAAATTTTCGGAGTTATGAAATATTTTGATACTTAACGTTTCGAATATATATATATATATATATTTATATTTCTTATCTGAAATACATTGCGCGTTATTCGTTTGACAAAAATAACAAATTTTACGTTAAATTTTCCACGTCATCGCCGATGATTTTGAAGTTCTACAAGTCTGTTCACAATAATAGCAAATATTTCAAACTGTCTTATTTTTATTTTGAGTTCAAATAGTTAAGGAATAAGTAAATGAAACATATTCTCATCTATTTTTTTTTTAATGACTCGGTTTTATTCTATTAGAAATACGCAAAACATGTTAACTTTTAATTTCCAAATAATTTTTCATTGTCCTATAGCAAACTCGGGCCTTTTGGAGTTTTTCTAGTTCGTCGGGAATTACCTAAGCAGTAGCCATTTCAATCGAAAATGATTATTATTAGTAGTTAAAATAATTAGTACATTCGGTTTTATACGCTGAATAAAAAACCTTTGTGTAACCGTAACAAAAATTAACGATTATTACGACGGTATTGTATATATATTTGAAAACTATTTAAAATAACTGTTATGGAGAGGAAAAAGTATTGTAACTATTACGTAAAATAGATTATTGTTAAGATACATCTATTCTTAAGGTAATGGGCCGGCTTCTTATTTCCTTACTTGTGTTTTGTACATTGCCCGCACTCGCCTGAAATATTTAACCGCATTTTTATTTATAAAAATTAATCGATCGGCAACATAATACGGTTTTATTTTTAATTAAAAAAATAACTAGTTCTATCTGAAACAGCTATTACTTGTAAAATGACTGATAACTAGGAAAACTGATCGTTTAATAACTTTAGATTTCAATAACGACAATGAGAAAAAATCTATTATTTGGTACTTAATAAGGAATTATTTTTAGATGAATTTTTTTACGCGTTTCACACGGGCGTTATTTCAAGTCAGGTTAGAAAGTAATCGTAGAAGAGCGCTTTTCATTAGTTTTATTTAGTTTTCTGACGAAAAATCTGTGTTATCAATTGAAATCACATAAGTTAAAAACAATCGAGAAATAAAGCAAATGTTCGTTTAATTTTTTTTACAGTTAATTTGAAGCGAAATTCATTCACACTTGTCAGCAAAGATATTACTCGAATAATAGGGAACGTCTTTTTTTCGATTTTTTTTTATTTACTCATCTGTTACTCGTTATTTACTCATTTTATTATTCATTACTCATCCCATTTGTGTTTCAGCGATTTCATTATAACTACTTATCACAAATCTTGGATTTGTAGACCTGATTTTAATATACTCGGCTCATATCTTTTCGCATTTTTTGAATTACGATCGTTCAATAAATTAACCCATGAGGTATTATTTATAAACTATAATAAAAATGAAAATAAATAAATAAATAAAGCGTAATATTGTTCAGTTTCATTCAGTTTTCTTTTTGCATCGTGACAATTTATTGAATATAATAACAAAAGATCCAAGATTTATGTTGTAACATTACCAAAGCGTATTTTATGATTTGCCCTGCTTCTACGAGTCACATCTTTTCGTTTCATTATATTGTTATGTACATGTTGATTTTCAACGATTAAAATTATTTCCAAATTTACGTTTATTTTTTACTTTATATTTAATTATTATTACATTTATTTTATTTTAATGAAAAATTAATAAGCACTTCGGTAAAGGTCTCTTTTAAACAAATGAAGCACTCATAAAGTAGGTATTTTATTGTAAAAGAATTATCTATTCTCTTTCTGTAAATAGGAGCAGGTTACAGAAATAATTTGTTTGCTTCCATTTACAAACCGTTCTTTGAAGGACAAAATGTAGTCCGAACCTTTGCTACACTGAATAAATCTACTCGTACAATCGTTCGTTCGAATAAGTTATACGATTACTTACATATTAATACCAAGAAAGAAGATGTTAAAAATCAAATTAGGTGGAGAGTTCAAACCGAAATTTCTCTATGATCATAGAAACCATCGCTTCTTACATAGGTGGAAGCGGTGTAATCGGTTGGAAATTTGAATAGACTGAAAAGTTCATTCTGGGTTACAAGAGACAACAGAAAATTTTACTTTGCATCGAGAATTTTTCTTAATATTAAAAAATTATCATCCGATGTGAAGTACTCGAACGGTAGAGTGGTAAGTGTTAACTACCGGGTTGGTCTAGTGGTGAACGCGTCTTCCCAAATCAGCTGATTTGGAAGTCGAGAGTTCCAGCGTTTAAGTCCTTGTAAAGCCAGTTATTTTTACACGGACTTGAATACTAGATCGTGGATACCGGTGTTCTTTGGTGGTTGGGTTTCAAATAACCACACATCTCAGGAATGGTCGAACTGAGAATGTACAAGACTACACTTCATTCACACTCACACATATCATCCTCATTCATCCTCTGAAGTATTATCTAAACGGTAGTTACCGGAGGCTAAACAGGAAAAAGAAAGAAAGAAAGAGTGGTAAGTGTTAAACTCGGCTGCAGTCGATCAGTAAACGTTAACTATTCGTTCTTTTTCTACTAGCATATATATTTACAAGAATTATCGAACTTAAGCGTTTGTAAAATTAATAAAACGATTATATACGCTATTTATTTACTTTACTTTTACACAGATAGTAATCTTACGTCTTAATTCATTTTCAAACCATTATTTTACCCGTATCTCAAATCAGAAGATAAAAATAATATTTAGCCGTGCAAAGTTGAGGACGTTTGCTCTTTGAACACGCATCGGAAGACAAAAAAAAATTATATATATTTCTAGTTAAAAAGTGCTATTAAAAGCCGAATAAATATCGTTTAAAATTAAAGCGACATATGGTTTTAATTGCTAGATCTGTGAGCTTATTTCAACCCTACGAAACGAGTTACTTACCGTTTAACTTCCATTAAGAACCTGTATACTCATAAACATCGATTAAAACTAGCGATGAAATTTTGTTTATCGGTGCGATCTGACTCCGATGGTGGTCTCGGCTAAATGTTTTAGACCGAAAAACATTCATTTCGCTTCGCAATAGATTTAAATGTATTGAGTGTAAATTTTAAAAAAAGATCATTTAAATAAATAGGACCCGTCGAACGGATTCTATAATTAGTCACTCCGGACGTATATCTTTATTATTAATGCTTACGCATCGCATAGTATACCCGATAAGAATAATATTGTACATTATAGCGAATAGAAAATACCGGCGAATTAAAAATATCATTTTTCCTTAGAATATGATTATTTTTCGTTATATTTAGTGTTTTAAAACCTGAAAAGTTTGAGACACCTCTCAATACCTTAGAAACAAATAAACGTAAAAATGAAATTATGTCTGGGTATTTGTTAGAATATATTTTTTTGTTATATAAAAATAATAAATAAAGCGATTATATCCTGATTTGTTTTTTCCACCTATTTAAAGGCTAAACTTCTTATCGTTAATGTTTATTATGCGTTGCACGACAGTTGGTGAATATCTTAAAATGATTTACTTAGAATAATTTTAGTATAAAATAATAATCTAAAATAGAAGTAATCTTCTTTTCCATTATATTAATGTTTGGATTCGTATTTTGACAACAAATAGCGACCGATATATAATCAGTGGACGCTGGATCACAAGTCTAATTGTAGGAATGATTTATAATATACACTGCTATCTGAATTACCTGTTTTTCTCAAGAGTAAATACGGAAACTTTACGCCTAGGATCCCATTTTAACATCTTGGAGACTGCTAGCGACCTAATTTTTATTCAATTTTCCTAAAGACCTCTCTCGGGAATACCTACATCAAATTTCAATTTCTTATCCGACAAACGAAAGTCAGTATCGACTCGTCGACGAATTCTTTTCTGTGTAAATATACAGATAGATCGATTTGCACCTGTTTTCATTCCTCTTAGGGGTGAATAAAAATTCCTTTCTTAGTGGTAGCTTACTCCCAACGGGAAATACAATTGACCCCTTAGGGCTTGTAATCAAAGCAATCCCTTACTACTTCTCCTAGTAAGTCCTTTCGGAAATATCTTTACTGAATTTAGTTCTCTAGCTTCCCGTGAAACGGGAAAATTTGAAACGAGCGAGCCGGTTATAATATTTTTATATAACTTAATGTAAAGCCATTCGCTTTAGAAATTAAGCCGTAAAACATTAAACATCTTTTCGTTCTCGTCGCAGTCGATTTATAATAAACGTAAAAATTAAAAAAATCCGAGAAATTCCTCGGTTAAAAATTCCCGGCAGATATATCGATGGTCATAATGGTTAAGAAAGATCCTGAGATTACTAAAATATTTTGAAAGTTTTACGTTTTCATTTCGTTTCGATCAGCATCTTTTGCTTTTTTAAAACTGTGTACTTCTTGCATATCAGTAAATCATCGCTAGTTTTTTTTTTTTTTATTCCGGTACGAAAAAAATTTGCTTGTTCGTTTGGTAAGGTCTTTATCCGAGAGTATCAAAACATCGCTTTTTTTAAATAGTTCGTTTAACATACTCTAGATAGTAATTCTGATAATATCTATCTACTAAAACGTGCCCGTCGTATTTAAAATCGAAGCGCTATTTGTAAATATACGATTCTGTTTTAAAAAAATTATATGTAAAGTAGTATGTCTGCTACGGTGATGGACGTTTAAAAAGTTAAACGATTCCTAACGCTGACAAAAGGATACTAAAGTCGATTCAAATTTCTTAAATATTGCTGCGATGTTAGGA
This sequence comes from Lycorma delicatula, assembly GCF_047948215.1. NCBI lineage: Eukaryota > Metazoa > Arthropoda > Insecta > Hemiptera > Fulgoridae > Lycorma > Lycorma delicatula. Next base: position 66,457,028 of record NC_134458.1, read on the forward strand.
CTGATTATTTACGTAGTGTTTTTTTTAGATCTTTAACGTAACGCTACCTAAAGATTTTATTTAGGGCATAAATACCAGTAAGGATAAGTTTATAAAATGTTGTTGTCGTTCGACATAACCTATGATTCGTAATATAATTTACTAAAACGATAAAGTTGTACAGTCTCTCTACTTATATTTTTGAAAATTAAATTACTACCGTTCAGTCGTTCTAGCCTGATGGAGTACAGTCTTCACAACTTTATATTTTCTTTCAGCAAACTTTCAACATATGGAAATAAAAAGTAGCTTACGTGTTAATTCAGAACTCGTTTAATTCGCGATTTTTGACCCGTTTAGCCCTGTAGGTATAATGAAATTAAGAATCTAGAAAAAAACAAGCTGTGAGATACTCACGATTTTAAATTATACGATTTTTTAATACTTTTATATATTATGTAAACTTTATATATATGTAATTTATGTAATAATTAAACTTATATATTATATTTATGTAATATATTTTATATATAACACCGAAAGTTATCTGTTTGTTTGCCTTTCTGTCCGTTTGTTTGTCTGTTCTCGCATTATCAGAGAACCAATCGACCGATTGCTTTCAAATTTGCGGGATACATTCATGTTATCCCAGGGAAGGCTTTAGGTCATAGACTGAGAACCTAGTCCCCTCCGGGATAAAGCTGTGAATTAAAGATAGCCATTAAAAAAAAAAAAAAACGGAATTAATCCTTTTACTTCATTATTATATATTCGTCACCGCGGCAGCAGAAGTAAATTTTGAATTTTACCTCGCCAAAGGTGTGTGTACTTTAGTTACCGTAGTTACTACTGTTTGTCTTTTTTAATTTAGTTACTTTTCCAGGTTTCTTTAAAGCCTAATACCGTAATTGTTATTTATCAGTATTATTCTCACCACCATGAGGGTAACGAAGACTGCAGGATCCAGGGGGGCGTAGCCCTCTGTCTAGACGGAATGGCTACTGAAGCGAGCTCCGCAGCCCTGGGATAAGCCCCGTGGTCCGGGAGCCCCTAGATCGGCTCCGGGATTCACCTGGCCGACCTTGGTCCTCTGGTCCATGGGGTGGAGCCCCGACCGGCTAGTATTATTTAAAATTTATATTTCCGTCCGAGTTATAATAATATTTCTTGGGGGTCATTCAGTAAAATAATTATAATAATATCTCTTCGGGGTCATTTAATAAAATCAAAAAGAGTTTCCAGAATATAAAAATCGGCATAATATCATTAGCGCTTATAAATATGAATCTTGTTGCCCGATATATATAAAAGAAAAATTAAGAAATTTGAACTTTTCAAACGTAAAGTATGAACTTCCATAAGTTTGTATTTTTACTAATGTGCTAATTTGAGCAAAAAAATAGTCACTAAAAAAATGTCGGTACACTTATATCAAACCAGATAATAAAACCGTTTTCATGTAATTCGTGTATGATATTATGGCTAACAAAAAAGGGTAAAACTTATTTCAATTTTAAGAAATTTTCTTTTTGTAGAAGAAATAGTTGAGGTGTTAATAAAAGAAAAAATGTCGCACGAGACTATTAACATTTTCCCAAATATTCCCATTAATATTTCTACGTAAATTGTTACTATGTATATTATTATTTCGTATTTTTATAATTTGTCTCTATTAATATGGAACACGTCCACTTATTTACGCCTAAAAACTAATTCTGAATTTTGTGATTACGGATTCCCGTTATCCGATCGAGGAACTGTTGGGGCAGTTTGGTTTTCATCCGTGGGTTAACACACCTACCCGTTTCTGACGCGATCTATTTAACGTAAACTGCGTACGATACAAATAAAGTGGTATTTATATAGAGAAGATATCTATGTAAATCATTCATGTACGTAAAATCTCTTGCCGTTGAAAAAAAGGAAGATCCGTGGTGTATTATACGCAAAATGTTCGGTTTATAGAACTTTTATTATTAACCGATCGATAAACCGGTATGTAAATATGCATGATGGCTATCGAGGGGGTTATTATTTTGTGAGTCGAGTCACATAAGAGCGTGTGTGAGTAAACGAAATGTTCATTGTCAGAGTATTTCGATTTGTTGATAAATAAAGTAGGATATGTTGATATGAATAAACAATAGTAAATATTTAAAAGGATTAATGGGAATATTTAGGCAAATATTATTAGTTTCATGCAAGATCTTTTTTCTTTATTTTTAACGCTCCAACAAAGTAATATTGCTTCTATAAAAAAAAATATCTTAACAACACTGTTTGAATTAAGTTTCGCCCTTTCTTGTAAATATTGTGTAGGAATAGGTTCGCCTTTTCGCTAAATAAATAAAAAAAGTATAAAATTAAATAAATAGAATTTAATAGAATTATATTTTATCTCTTAGTGTTTGTATAAAATTAGAAAATTCTTAATTTGTTATTTTTTGAATATTCAACTCCCGTAAATTTTTAAATTGTCATTTAAGAATCGTGTCTTAAAATATCATTTAAGATTCAGTTGTTATTATTATTATTATTATATTTTTTGCATTCCGTTGTTATTAATTTATTATCGTACATTTAATTTTACAAAAAAAAAAGAGAAGATAATGAGACTAAGTTTATTACAAGCTGAAATTTTTTCCGTACATAGAAGCGATTCCATCTCCTTCATTTAATGTCGTTTATTTCTATTAGTTATATACGTGTTTAACAAAAGTTGGAATCTCGCAACTATGTCGCGTTCATATTCCGACATATCTTACTGAATAATAATATTAAAATGAAAATATCCAGAATTTTATTATTACTTTTATATTTTGTATGTCGCCGCTCCGAGAATATCGTTACGTTTTCCTTTAATATTACTGTTAAAAAATTTCATATAATACAGTATGCGTCTATTTTTTTCTCTTTTTCGCTGCATTAAATTCAGTAGATCGACCGTTGAATAAAAGTCGATCCCGGTAGCGATTCTTTAAAAAACTGTTTTTTTTTTTTTACTCTCCAGAAAATATTACGACAAAATTACTACGTTTTAAAACATATCGAACGGTATCGAAAAGATCTTTTCGAGACTCCTAAAACAGTTTTCATTCCGTCACATATTTAAATGAAAACTTTTAATCGTCAGTGTAAATTCTCTTAAAAAATTTGTTTCGGTGTAAACCTGCGAAAAACGATCGAGTTCCGATTTCACTTCTAAGATATTTTTTACAGACGTACAACGCGAGCCGAGTCGAAGACATCTATATTTGCTAATTAATTAATGCGGTAATAAATGTATATTTCCGAAATGAAAACGAAGTACCCGAAACTTTTTATACTAAAAGTTACAGCCATGTGATCGCGTGTTTTTTTTTTTAATCTAAACGACTGACTCGAAGGAAAACTGTTATAACTGACTAAAATAGATTTTCCTTTTCTCTATGACATTTCGCTGATCGGTTTCATTTTATCTAGCGGTTACATCCTTCTTTATAGGTGATGATGATACGACATTGTATTCCGGTCACAGTCTGTTTTTAAAACTGTAATTAAATACATGTCCTTGCTCAGTGACTCGATGAGGAAACGGAACCGCGTAAATATTGACGTTACTGGAGTAAGGAACAAAGCTCCTTGATTTTATTAAGTTGTATCGTATGTGTCAAAACACATAAAATTTTAGAAAGAAACGTATAGTAACCACCAGTTAATGGTTACTATACGACTTGGAATTTTAACCACCTACACGGGATCTCCAACGTGTAGGACAGCGAAATGACATTTCTCAGATAGTGTTGTAAGGGAAGACGCATTCAGAAACGAACGTATAGGAGCGGAGCATTACCTATTCGCGGACGAGTATTTATTTTTAAGAAGAGATTTAGACATCACGAGCTGTGCGCGTCTGCAAAACAGATACCTCAAAGACCGATGTAGTACCTTCCCTTCGGGAAATAAGATTATTGAAAAAAAGAGGATGTGATGGTACATCCGGAACAAGTCATCGATCTAACCCTGAACGAATCGAAGAGGGGTGAGAAGATATATGCCAGTGATTTCTCGAGTTCATATAAAATCGACAGATAATCGAAGAGTCAAAGAAAAATCTTTTACCAATATCCCAATAAACTGTTAATTATTTTTAATAAAATAATCGATCGAAGTTTTTCACGAAATTATAAATTCTCCGAGTTTCATGCCAAAATAAAAAAATTATCTTGTCTCTTAAAACAGATCTTTGGATACAAAACTGAAACGTTTGGGAAAATTTGGATTATGATAGAAATTATGAAGTTAATTAATTTTTTTTATTGTTAATGTTTCGATTATGAATGTGAATATACGGTTTTGATTCTGAGTTCATAGAGGATTCAAAGTTTTGGTGTATCGCAGTATTTCCGTTTTTTTTTTTTTTAAATGTAGGATTTACTATAATAAAAGTATAAAATCATAGAAGTAATTTAAATACGTGGTCGTTACAAGATTCGTATCAAACGATGCTCCGGATCAGGATCAAACAACAGGATCTGTTTGATCCAGTTAAATTTTTCTCATCCATAGAAATACATTAACATCGTGGTATATGTTAATTAAAGGTGACTCAAGGGCTCGAGACGGCTTCAAAACCATTGTTATTAGTTACTATCTAAATTAGAATGCTTTACGATAAAAAATGCTTTAAGATCTTAAAATCTCACCTTTTCCTCGTTAGTCGGAGGGTTCGCTGGAAAGTTAAGGCCTGGATTCTCTCAGATAGTTATCTTTCTCCGGCTGCGTTCCGAAACTGTTTTCTAGCGGTGCCTAAGCAATATATTACGGTTATCGAGAATATCAGGTATATTGAAAAGTAACAGGAGGTACGAACTAATGGATAATCCATCGCTATTTGCTAAGTCCGAATAAATATTTTAAAAGCTCTTGAAGGTTCCTGACTTTTCACGGATACAGTTACTGGATTATTTATAATTTCATGAAACATTTAAAATAATTCTTAAAAATATTACGATTATTTTAACAAAGTTATTTAGAAACAGATTCTAAATTATATTAAATTAAAATAAATGTAAACTTTCCGAGTGCTTTTTACGTACCTCACAGACGTTCGAAATGAACATAATTTGAAAACGAAGAAAATATCTAGTGGGGTACTCCGTTTCGTCCTATATGAATGCGAGATCACAACGGTCGATCGGTGTTTCGGCAACAGCGGTTTACAGCGTCCATCGGAATCTGCGCATATTATCTGACGTTAGCGGCAAATTTTCATCGGGGAAGTGTAGCACTTTGTTAAAATAGTAGCAGTCGTCTTATCAGTAAATATAATCATTCCTGTCACGATTAAACTGCGGTATAGGGCCGGCTAGTTTTCCAACATTTCCAAATATTTTATCCCTGTGACTGTAGAATCGACGAAGAAATGTAGACCGTATACCTTCACTTTTTTTTAAGTAAAAATCTCTTCCAGCTACGGCAAGTTTGTGTATATTCAATGAAAGGTATATCGGTGCGAGGACTTTCGGTTTTTTTATTCGTAAAGTTTAGCGGCTCACATTCTCATGCGCATGAAAAGGTGCTTCATCACTAAAGATTACCGGGTCAACAAAAACTTTAACTTCAAATTCGTCCGGCAATTTGATTTAGAACCAAAGACGCACTTCTTTATCGTCACCTGTATCGGCCGAAGTAAGTTTTAATTTTTAGTCGTTTACAAATAATTCACGGTCAGTTGCAAGATAACGAATCGTAAGCTCGCAGGAGTATTGGATTTGCAGGGCGTAACCCATCTTCTAATGCGATATATAGGCTTTGTATTCTGGACGTCCTGATCGATAATCCGGATCCTTCTGGAATACTATTCCAAATCTTTGCTGAACTGTCAAAATTCGTAGTTATTGCATATTCTTCCATATCCGTTGCCGAAATGAAAAAAAGTTCCATCGCTGCCTTACGAGAAACCATGACAAATACTTAGCGTGATTTTTCTAAAAATAATTTTAAGAGTTTACGTTTAATTTGATATTATACAATTTAGTATATGTTTATAATTTATGAAATGCAACTATTTAAAGTGTTTCACGGACACCCGATTTACAAACATGTGTCTGTCGGGCGAAAGTCTGGTCGTAATATGTAAAACGTATATATATATATATATATAGAGGCATAATTCGTGTGCACATGTATTTACATGTGAGTGTATTTGCGTTTGTTAACTACTTTGCAACCGTGTAAATGTATTAAATGACGTAACGTGGACATTTTTCTAGCGGTTGGTGATTCCAGTTTTAGAAAAATAATTAGTACATTGTACTAATACATAGATTACGTTGTAGGCGTGTTAAAATTATTTTATAAAAAATATTTTTGAATTTTATAGTGTGCTGGGAGATCTTGTAAAACGTGTGCCGAACGTAATAAGAAATTCATACTTTTCATTTAATTTGCGACAAAATATTATTTTAATGTTTTTTTTAGCCTATTATTGTTCCACAACTAAAGGAAAGGAATTACCTTTCTTAGGTAGCCTACTTTAACGGAAGCTATTTTTAGAGCTCTATCCACGAGCACATACAAGTGGCAGGAACAAGCGAGAGTTAAAGTAACACAGATACACTGTAATTATTTTTACGTTATTATAACACTTACCTCGATAGTCTTTTTTTTAACTTTTTTTAGAGAACGCAATTTCATACATTTTAAGGTGTAATTGTGATAAATTACGTTATCAATATAAATTTCTACGAAGTAGAACAGTTTATATTTTAAGGTGTGGATGGAAGAAACACAATTATTATTAACTCTTAAGGAATTTTCATAACAATGTTAGCGTTTCGGTAATAAAATAGCATTTATTTACAATAAGCGGTCTTTATTATTAGTTTTTAATTTTATATTATAAGCGGGCTTTTTTCAGCTTTTCATCCGGAAGTCCTATTCGAGTCCCAATCAGGCACGGCATATTTAATAAACTACAAAACTTCCGTTCCGTATTTCAACGCGCAGTCTTTGAGCTTATGCAGTGAATCGATCATCCACCAAAACAATAAATAAATAAAAATGAAAAGAAAATATTACGTATTTTTTAAACCGTCTAAAAACAAATTGAAGAAATCCGAGTTATTTATCATTATTTATCGTGATAACAGAAATTGCAATCAATATTATCGAGCCGATGATTATGACTACAGGTAAGGTAAGCTTCCTTGCTTTGTTGAGCGAGATCGAAAAAAGCTCATCAAACTTATAGAATATTATAACAGAAGACCGTACATGGAAAAAAAAACGGTTAAAATAAATTTCATATTTAAATGCAAATAAAACGTGATTTTTTTTTTCCAAAGTTAAATAAAAACGATAAAATATACTTAAGAACCCGATTCGAGATGAAACTTAGTTTTCAAAACAAGTTAAAGCTTAAAAAGGCGATTATCCAAGGTAAAATCGGTACGATTTTTCTTAAAAAATAAGTGAAATTTCATAGAAAACAGAAAGCAAAGTTACCTTATACATTAAATAAGGATAAAACTGAAGTTCTGAATTATAAGGCGGCACGTGCTATGGAAGTTTAAATATTTCTAAAATTTATAAATTTTAATTAAGCTTTAGGGACAAAATATTTTCGGTTCAAGTATAACAACGGTTAAAATAACAAAATCGGTGTATATATATATATATATAAATATATATCGATTATCGAGGTTGTAACTTTTTATTTTATAAGCATTCATCAGCGATTGAAACATATAACGGCAGTATCTGTGTCTGTGTGTTATTTGTTTCGATTGAATTTTATGTTTTAATAAAATTAATATACGTTGCCAAAGACCAACATTTATTCAGGATTTTCATTTGCACCGCATAATTGGAACCTCATCCGCCACGTGCTACTGAATATTAATAATCACGGAATCCGCACTCGCTTTGCATTTTTAACTAATATCTACTTTTCTGTTAGTATATTTACGTATAAAATTAAAATACACTCTACACTTTTCTCAGAATACTGTTTCTATATATCTATAAAAAAAATTAGGGAAACGACTCGATTTGAGTTTTGTTTTTACATTTCTGGATAACTTCCGCCGATTTTGTTCGAAAATCGCATGTTGATTTTGTTATAATCCTCATTAAAATATGAACTATCTCAGACTGCTCCAGCGAGACCGGTATACCTCCTGAAGAAAAACAAAGAGATTTAATTTGTTGATATGTGTTTAGAAAGAATCATACTAATAATAATAAGGAAAACCTTAACCCAGTAAAGTCTATAACCACTTTTTTTTACTTTAAAATGACTAAACCAGCTCTATTTTGAAAGGAACGGTTTCGGAGATTTGCATACTCGAGGTGCACGATTCCTTTTTAACAGAAAATATTTCTATTCTTTGTTGTAAAAGCTTCCGTGGATGAAAATTTAGGCGTGTAATATTTTTAGCAAATTTTTATTAATTCAAACGAGATTCCGTACCTCCCTTAAATTTCTTCGCCTCTTCTCTTTTATTTTAATAATTCGAGTCGCTTACCAAAAATAAAAAAAGCTTTAACTAACAAAATTTATTGTGAAACATGTTTAGACATTTTTTCGGGGTTCTGTAATAACTTGCATCGTCTCTGGTAATCGGATTGACGCCAGAGCTTTAGCTACTAATTAAAAATTAAATAAAAAATATTTCTCCGTATATACTTTTTAACAACATATAACTTTTTCTGAATCAGTGTCTGTTACAAATAGCGACTTCCGTTTGGCGCGAGTTGCTGATGTATCGCGCCGAACTTTGATCTCCTGTGGGATTGTGGCGAATTTGAATGCTCGCTACTTGAAGTGAGCCTCAAATTTATTATTTAAGAAGGTTTATTCGTCGTGTTTTTCGTTCCCTCTGAGATCGTACTTTTCTTTCTCGCCGTTAATCCCTTCTGGTAAACTCTATTCCTGCATTCCTGTGAATGTTTGTTGGTTTCTAGTTACCTCTTTTCAGACAATAGTCGGTGAAGAAGAAGAATAGGAATGAATATCCTAACTGATGTAGATTACTTTGGAAATTTTACTTTTTCGGACATTTTACTGGTCAGTAACTTGTATCAGAACTAATACGTCTAATTTTGACAATTTTCCTATGTCCATTAAGTCACATTTGAGGTATTATTATTCGATAGGGTAATTATATTTAAACTGTTTAAGTTTCCCTCTCAAAATCAATAATCGTGGTGAGGGGAGGTATATTTATACGTTAAAATGTGTTGTTGTTTTTTTTTTAACTGTATCGTTAAAGAAATCTTACTTTTTCTTTTTATAAGTTATCGAACTGTTTTTTTAACGGTTCCAAAACCATTTTTTCGGAACGTTTTCCGAAAAGTAAAGTTTTTTCGGAAAAACTAATATTAGAATAATATTCTTACCTGGATTATGCGGTACAGAATTCAGTTTTAAAATTTACGGGTTTTAATTTTTCCAGTTTTTTTATAATTATAAAATCTCGTATTTGTTTCTTTATAGGCATTTACGTTTCTTCTGTCTGACGAATGTAAATACCATATATGTCGTTAAACTGCTAGAATGATTCCTTCAGTTTTTTACGCGTAATTTAGGATTCAGTGAACGGGTTTTATTATCTTCTCTGAATGTTTGCTTTTGAAAACTTACATTTTTTCTTCCAAAATGTGATAGCTTTAACTGGAAACCGCACCGACCACTTCGACCGAACTCTATACATCTAAATTCAAAAAGATCTTTTTGCATAACCTTCTTAAGAGGAGGTAAATTTTAAACGATTCGCGGAGACCAGTCCTTGTTTTGCCAAAAACTATTTTGTTTAACAGTTTTCAAAACCGAAATGTTAATTTTTACGTGGAAGTTAATAACAAATGTTTATAGATAGCTAAAATGTGCACTGTAAAGTGCAATTTTTTATTGTAGGTTAATAATTTTTATATTTTAAAAATTTAAATCTACAAAATCTGCTACGTGCACCTGCATTGCTTGTCCTCTCGTCGAGTAAAATTAATATATTATTATTTAACATAGTATTATTTCATTGCTCGTTGTAAAAGCAACTTAGTTTATCGTCCTGTTCATTATTATGAAATGTTTTTAAACTTATTTTAAACGATGTTTTAAATATTATTCATCGATTAACCAATAAATATTTGTAAATTAGGTACTTAAATTATCAAATAAACTGTTTTAATAGTAAATTTTAAAATGTTACTCAGATGAATTGTATTTTGAAGTTTCGCCGGTTCGTATATTTGTTTTTAACGTTGACGATCTGTTTGTATAATGTGAAAATTCAACTGGTGAGTAGCGATAATACATTAAATTTAATTAAACGAAAAGAAGCGTTTAATTTCATTATTTTTGAGAATATTAACATTTGGATTAAATACCTCTATCGTATTCAAGAAATAAATTCGCTTGTGCGTCCACATGCACATATGGCAACGATAGAGAGACAAATAAAATAAATAAGCATCGTAGTTGACTTTAAAACTGCATATATTTCGCCATTTTGTTTTTTATTAAGTCGCCGGCTACTCGGTTAAAACTAAAAACTAAAATAAAGAGATGCAAGAGTACTGAAAGAATGCTATATTAAAACGATACTGAGATTCTTAGCCGAGATTGTATCGTACAACACTAATGATCACGAGTCCAGGGCGGGCGAGTTAAGCAGCCCTTCAACATGCCCTTCTTCTGTCTCAAATACGCTGTCGCCCTCTATATTTTTTCCCTTCTTGTTTAAATAATAAAGGCCTGAAAACATTTTTTTTTTCATTTTTCATTACTTTCATAATAATTAGCTTTTCAAGAAAGGATGCTTTTATAAATAGTAAACTCCTTTAAGACGAAAGAAATCGTAAATTATGAAACATCATGAAATAAAGATTTTGGCAAACATATGCATATATATATATATATATATATATATATATATATATATGAACATGTATGTATTTTTGGTCGTGTAATTGTGTGTGTGTGTGTGTGTGTGCGCGCGCGCGCGCACACGTGTTTGTGTATGTGTAAGTTTGAAAGAAACATTTCACGGTCAACGTTTGCTAATTATAAATTTCTGTAGCACTATTTCTTTCTATTAGTAATAAAAAGAAATCGGATGAATTTTTTTTCAAATTCTCCAGGTGAAGGATTTAGAAGAATAAGAAGGAATGAATTATTATTGCAAACTGAAAATAGCAAATTAACATCATAGCAAGAAGTATATTAGTGATTTGCAGATCAATACCTCCCATCTAACATCTCGCTAAAAAAATTAAAATTAAGAAAGTAATAATAGTTAACAATAATAACAACAAAAAAAACACCGATTATGTTTTGGAGTATAATTTTATAAGTCTAAAAAAATCACTATTCTTTACAAATACTTTGATGTAAACAAGAGATAAATATTAAAAATTAAAAAAACAACTGCCAAAAAAAAAAACTGCTGACAAATATTGCTATTTAATATAGGATAATTAAAGAGCGTGCAACTGACAATTTTGTGTATAGTATATTTTTTCTTCAGGTTTTTTAATTTACTTAAACATATATATATATATGTGTGTGTGTGTGTGAATATTTATATAGCCTATGACACTCCCGGTAACATAAGGATTCAACGCGGGGTCATACATCTAATTCAGAACCGTTCAGATGTTCAGCCGTTCAGATGGCTGAACGGCTGAACCGAACAATTAGACATACATATATATATATATATATATATATACATATACCCTAAATACATTACACCCCTTTTTAGGCAGTCTTGTAAAAAGAAGAACTGATCCCCAGAATGTAGAGGAATGCTCTAACCTAGATCATAAATAAATATATAAACCTGCCTTTGGAATTTAAGGTTTTTCAATTTTCTGTCGAAAATTTTCCCTTTAAAATTACTAAATTAACGTAATAAGGTCGGACAATAAATTTTCTCCCCGATTTCATTTTTATACGGGTTAGTCTACTCCGTTTAACTAAACTAAACATGCACCTGACAAATAGGATCGTAATTTATATGTTCTTTAAAAAGCCCCTAATAAATCCGTAGAGGTTTTTTCTTTAACTAATTCTGGAATTAGGTTAATAAATTACTTACTTCATTTAAGGATTACGGCGTATCGATTTTTATATACCTGTGTTATGTAATTTTTATATGCATAAGTTTTTTAATTCGGTTCTTTTGGACGAATGACAATCTACGAATAATTTAATAACATAATAACTAGAATTTTAATAACATAATATTATGATTCTATGATGTACTGCTAATTGTCAAAACTGAATAGTTTCACGGTCAAGAATCAATTAAATATCTTAAAGGGAGATTTTTCAAAATCTTCTGCTTCTGCCATACAGTATATTCCAGGTGTAGAAATGTATATTTGTATCGATTTATGAGCCAGAACTGAGGATCTTTATTATTTTCGATTATTTTAAAAGTAAACAAGTAAAATTCATCATAAAATAAACTAGTCAAAAATCTATAATTTATAATTTCTTGGACTAGGTTTTCGATAAACGTTTTGTGTAAAATGACGAATACTGTCTTTTTTCGTAATCAAATCGATTAAATAATGTTACACAATATTGTTAACTTACTTACGGTCATCTCTGTTTACTATATCGTCCTATTTAATCTTACGGAGATATCATATATGTATTGATAAACATCCGGATGCTATTTGGCGTATGGTTTCCGACGGTTGGTGATATTACTTCTGTTACTCGGTCTGCCCTATGGCAATAAATTTCCGGTAATTTGTTATAATCGTAATTTGATTATTATCGTGAGATTCTAGTTGTATTACCGAGGACAGGGTAACCGTTATTACGGTTATTTGTTCTCATCTATTATCCCTTAAGCCGCACGATTTTGAAAAGGAACAAAAGAAATATTCCCGGCATATTTTTTCGTTTATCGTATCTACCGATTGTAAAAATTTCTTGTTCGTTAAATGCGTTCTGAGGGAGGAAATCTCAAGAATATGGTAAGATGAGAGCTAAACTTTTTTCGCAGTAATAATGTTTAAATATTTCGTACGAACTTTAAACAATTTCATTTATTTATTTTTATCTTTATCTCTCGAATATTTTCCGTGGGAGACCTTTGAAAAAAAAGGAATGCCCTTCGATGATTTAAAAATAATTTTCTTTGAAAGTCGTTTTAGATTTGATCTCTTAAAATATTTTCCTTTAGTTTTTTGTAAATAAATCCCGAAAGGATAAACTTTTTATCCGGTAACTTTTTTCCGATAGGTTAGGCTCGTTGTATCGAGCCTCGAACCGTTAAAATATTTTAGGACATTATCCTAAACGTTTCCAGAATTAATGTTAGTTTCTTGCCACCAAAATTGTGGCAAGAAACTAACATTTTCTTGCCACAATTTTGGTGAAATCGGTTAGGCCATTTTGGGCGATGTCAAATCGAAATAAAAACAGAAATCGATAGGATATTGAACCCGAAAGTTCTCTACTGTGACAAAATGTAAATATTACTTATACAGAAGGCCTTTATGCATTACCCTCGACATCTTTTGAAAGAGACTTTCTACGATGAACCGAGGGTGAACGCGCTTAAAACAATTTTTGCTGTAAACTTACTATCATCCACAAATCGATTTCGACCTAAAGCGTTAAGGCGGGTGCGTTTTAAGCGGGTTTATTATGCTTTTGCATCGATCGTAACCGGTAAATAGAGCTTTTAAAGTGTTCTTAATACTTAATTTCAATACTTGTTACTCGCTCGTGTCAGCAACAGAATTACATCCGCGCTATGCATCTAGCATCGCATTCAAATTTAATACATTTCACGCGCTAACAAGATTCAAACTTTAAAGATCTGCTCACCTTTCCCCTATATATAGATGACGTTCATTGTTACTTCGACAAACTATACTCGTTAGAGGGTAGGGTACCGAAACGGTCTGCTACCCGATTATAATTCTGTATATTAATGCAGATCGTTTGCCTTAATGCAAACCCGTATTTGAATACAAGAACATAAAAACCGGTTGTGCGCTGTATTAATTCTTTAATGAAAATATTTTATTTATGAAAAATAAGTTAATGAATCGCGATTAATTATTTTAGGCGAGAAACAAATCCGAAGTCGGAGATGAAGTTTTAAAATATTACTTTTTAGCCTTATTATCGATATGAAAAAGGTAAAATACGTTTAGTAACTATCTTCAACGATCTAAAATTCAAAACATTTTAAAAACCTGTAAAATTCGAGCAGATTGTCTTTCGAATTCCCATAAAGTCGCATTTCTACGAATGTAATGTGTAAGGCACCCGCAAACGCCAAGTGAATATCCATTGGTAATTAATAAATAAGTAGAATGTTTTAATAAATAAACGCAAAGAAATTCATTCGTCAAAACAGTGACAAGAACTCGTTGTTGATAATACTTCATCTGTTTCTCCATCAGAATTAATAGAAGTAAAACTTTTGTGAAAGATTAATCGAATCTCATATTTTGTGGCTGAAAATTACACTATCGAAAAATATTTAAAACGTGTTTTTTACTTTTTGAAAATTTAATTTTTATAAATTTTTTATTTTAGTACCGTGTAAGATCATAAATTATAATGTGTGAACTTAACAGCTTCGGGAGTCGGTAGGAACAGAAATTAAAGCCGCATAATTTTAATAATGTTAAATGACTTCATGGAATCTTGGATGCAGCTATCCTTAGCGTAGTTGATTCTTTAAAAAGAATTTCTACCCAAAATTTTCTATAAAATGGGTCGTATAAAAATGAAAATGAAAGTTTAAATATTAATTTTATTATAGCAATTGCAGTAATATCTGGAAAATCATGATAAATTAGTGGAAAATACACTCAGTCGACTCAGTAAATTTAATCGAAATTTTAATTCGCATTTAAAATACAGAAAACTGAAAAGAGTACGAACTGCTGATAAAGCATAAATTCGGTTGTAATGTAAAATAAGGCATAAATAAAATAAAAATAAGGGAGGTTAAATTTTTTGGCTTTTTTAGCTTGATATTTTTTTGCAGTTAACCGGCTATCGTATAATCGATTAACTTGAAACATGCTTTTATTGAAAGGATGAGAATATATGTGGGATATTTTCATCCGTGTATTAACATAGCTCGTACGAAAATTGTTAAATGAAAGAATGCTCTCGCATAAATATTTCATGTTAAAAATAGAATACAACTCGATTCTTTATGATTAACTTCTCATTGAAATTATTATAAAATCGGTACTACTACTCGGTTAACCCAGTAAAAAAATTAATCGACATTGACGATATAAAATATATATAATAATGGATTTTTTTTGATCAGGATATTTTTAAATACTAAAATATGTAAAGACCACTTCGATGTTAATGCGGTACAGAAATCTAATTTTATAAGAATAAATCTCAAATTATTAATTTCCCTGGAATTGTTTTATGCTAATTGGGAGGTCCACTGGTTTTAATTAATTTTTCTCCGCTCGTAAAACGGAAGTTTTGAGAAGGAATGATTAAAATAATAATTTTTTTTTTTTTTCATAATCTGATAGCGGCAAATAATTTTAATTTAATAAAGTCACAGGTCGGTAAGGAGTCCGTGACCTCTGACATCATTGAGATTTTATGAAAATCTTATGAAGTATTTTATGAAAATATGAAACTTGTACTGGGCAGGATTCAGTATGGAAAATAATTGTGGCATATATGTGGATATCTGGAAGTAATAGCGCTTTTACTTGGACTGCAGCTTGGATACACTAAGTTCTGTTGCTTTTTGTGCGGGTGGGACAGCAGGGATAGGAAAAACTATTACGTAAAAGAGCATTAATAAAACTAGAAAAGGTTTATCTTCCACCACTACACATTAAGATATCGATCAATTAAGAAATAAATTAGACGGTTTTCAGCTGAAATTAATTTGCCAAAATCAACCGTCTAAACGGCGACAAAAAAATTAAACTTACGACCATGTCGAATTCAAATAGTTCATCAACTTCTTGATCCAGACAAAGAAAAACGGCTAGAATGTTGTCATTGGTTTCGTCGATTCGTACGTGAGGGTATTCATGTTATGAACTCGACGTTTTTTACAGACATTGTCAGGACTTGGAGTGCTGAAATCCATTCGGGTATCATGAAAAACAATTCCGATATCACGAAAAAAAATTGTTGGTCCTCTTCTCTTCGAGTACTGCAGAACGATATCAGAATATTTTATTGTACTGCTGGTTACAACATAACGGTGCAACATCATATAATACACATTCTTCTGATTTCATTAACGAATTCTTTGGTGATCGCATTATTTCTCGTAGCTTTTGGCCGCCAAAATCTCCAGATTTGACTACACCCGGTTTTTTCTTTGGGGTTACCACAAAGAAAAAGCCTACAGCAACAGACCACGAATACTTGAGCAACTGAAGGTCAATATCGAACAATCGGTTTTAAATATCGACACATAAACTCTGAAAACAGTTACAAGAAACGCAGTAAAAAGGGTGGAAGCGTGTATACATGAAGATGGCGGCCACTTCCAGCGTTACTCTAGAATTTTTGGTATTGAAAATTTTGGAAATAAAATATTTAATTTAATAACTCAAAAGTGTTATTTTTATTTAAATATACCTACTGACATAGGTGGGTCTCGTTTTATATGGGACACTTTAAACATTTACTTTAAATATGACGATTATACGCTTAATATAAGAAAAAGAATCTCATCTATAAAACTCGATCGTCAAAGATTACTTACATTTATTATGAATACAAGATAAGAACTTTTATGATGATAGCTAACGTCTGATCTAGCCTAGGCTAGACGTCAAACGCTCGCTCAGATATTTCATTTCACTATCACTCCTACATTACTCCCATATACTCGTAGAACCATTTAACCTTCATCCGTCAATTAAACCGATTAATTTCCGCGCTTCATAAACCACGACTCAGTATCCTTTTAAAACGAAAATATCGCCGGAATTAGTCTGTAGTAAATTAGAATAATCCACTGAATAACACAAAAATATTTCAGAACATTCTTTTTAATATCTTTAAAAGCCTACTTTAATCATTTTGCGCCATTGAAGCGATATCCGGAAAGACTTTTTTTTTAATTAAATAAAAAGACAGAACTTTTCCGTAGTGGGTAGTTTTGTTTCTAAGGCTCATTAAGGAGGTATGTCGTTGTAAATAACGTCGACTAGGAATATACTTAATAATATGTAAAACCTAATATTTTATTCACCGGTTGTTGAGGTTCAGCCTTCCTTCCTCCTTCGTCGATTGCTTGTCAGATTCTTACTGGAACCCTGTCAATAGTAATTGTTTATTATATCTTTCCACATTATATCTTTAAGCCACCCTTTAGGAAGATTACTCTGCAGTTTTCCGAGCTAACTCGGTAAAATTAATTTCTTTCTTTAATTCGGGTTCGCATCCGGACCGTCTTGATCGCATTCTCTATAAACTTTCCTTTCTGAAGAGTTTCTATAAACTCTCTCTCATCCGAAACCGATTTCACACACATTAGATCACATTTGCTAGGTAGATCTCTGAGGTTAAAAAACCTCATTTCGATGCGGTAGCAACCTGCTTTCCTGTAGACACCGACCAACGTTTAGGCATCTTCCACTACGTCTCGCAGCCGTTTTGTTTTTAAATACAGCTGAAAGTCGTAGATAGGAAAGTTTGGTCGTACATTTAATTTCTTCTTACGAAAAAGCTAATTATACATAATTTAACCGAATGCCTTGCCACTAGACAACAGGCAATTTCATCCATCACTCCTAGTATTTATCCCGGGTAATCAAAACTTACGCGTTAAATTTTTAAGAATATTTTTTATTTAGTGTAATTTTTTTTGACGCTATAAATAATTTTCCACCTTTCTCTTCCGAGACGTTTTTTAAATTCCTCTAGCAAGGTGGGTTAGATCCTATCACCGTATTCTTAATCTTTAGTCATTTATCTATTTTTTGCTATTTATACACCTGACAGCATTCATCATTTGAATAGGAAGCGAGATGCTTCAATAAAGTTTCCTTCTAAACAATTTTTTTAATTCGTCAGACCACAATGAAGTTCTCTTCAAAACATTTCCGTTCTGGGATTTTTACGAATTTTTGCGGTGCTTTTGAAATTAACATATTTAAATTTATTCTGACTAACTTTCAGAGATCCATTCTTAAAAACTCCTGAATTAATCTCACTTTAAATAATCATCTAATTATTCTTCCTTTTTTGCTCATTATATTACACATTATGAACACTTTTACCCTGCTTAACTTTGAAAGAGCTGTTTTGATTGTATAAGATGAACGTACATATGAGAGGATCTCTAGGGGAAACTCTAACGTTTGATATTTGTATTAGCAATTACTGAAATGTGGGCTACCTCACCCCATCACATTTACTTTAAACCGTTTTTTCACCGCGATAATCGATGCCTTCCACCAATCCTGTAGGGCTACTCTCTATCCAGTATCAGATTTCCGTGTGCCATCAGCTTTATTTGTAATATATTTTTAAAAAATCATCGTCGAGAATTCTATGCGCTCCTCTTCGGAAGGAATAAAAGAGTTAATACACGGCTCTTTATTCCAAAATATCCACCTTCTGTTTATTTTTTTTAATGGAATAACAGTCGGATTTCAGGATATGTTACAATCTTATCACGACCAGAATTTACGACTTGGAGGCATCTGCATCTACTTTAAATATGAAGCAGGGATAAAATTTTCTGGTGTTTGTGTGAGAAAATAACGAATGATGTTGTGTGTAATTAAATAAAACCCTTTGGCTACGATTTGACTTCACCCTTTTTTGTTAGTTTAGGGGTCCGGTTTTCTAACCATCATCAGAATTGTGTAATAAAACGGTTTTGTAAATTGATACCTTTAAAATAATTTTCAGGCTTGTTGTGGGTGATGGTTTCTATTTAACGATATAAAGATAAACCGATGGGAAGAATTAATAAGTACGGATTGTGTGGAAATTTTGTGTCTACCAACATTTCTATTTTTATGTAAAGTGCCAAATGTTAAAGTACCGTGCGGGGCGTGCACGATCATTTAGAAAAGGTTGTGGTTCCTCCGGCTCCATTCTCCGTGCACTCAAACTTTGTTGAAACACAATTTTGCTGAGTAATAGTTTCTGAGATTTTGATGATTAAAAAATTAATACTACTGCAGTTTTGAATCATCAAAACGTATAATTTTGATGGACTGAATTTCACTAAAATGGTGATCTTTGTTTCTTGAAAGTCCATGATTCTGTTTGCGTAATAAAGATCTTTTAAATCGTTCATCGCTGATAATTTTAAGAACTTTTTGCTTTGTTCTTAACATGTACGACTGTGATTTAGAAAACTGATAACTTTTAGATAGATTTCATGAGAAAGTTACCTATAGTAATGGGTACTATGATTCAACTTCCGGGAAATTTTGACATATTTTTGCGTTTCACATCCCCCAGACCCCAAAACCACCGTTAGTTCAAATGTTTATATATATATTTCATTTTCTTGTGAACACGATAACTGCCGTAATTTTGCGCCAATCACTTTCAAATTGATAAATAAAATATAACAACCCAAAATCTCGGTCGAGTTCGTAAATGGGAAAAATTGGACCATGGAGGTGGAAATGGGGGCTTTTTCGAAAAAAAATCGTTATAACTTTCTTATTAAGTAAAATATCGAATTTTTTTGAAGTTCCCACTACTCTTTGGATAAAGATTTATCTAAGTAAAGTTTTTTTATATCACCAACCATTGGCCCAGAGGGTGGAAAAATGGGGTTTGAAGACAAAAAAAATCATACCTTCTTTAATAGGCGCAGTGTCGAATCGGTTTAAAGTGGTCGTTAGTCCTCTAAACATTACCTAAAACTTTTGTCTGAAACAATTTTTGATATGACCAACCCTAACGGCAAGGGATGACCAAAATGTTACTGGAATTGTAAGATGGGGCTTGTCGTATGCTAAACATGTGAAACTTTTTTCAAATGCAACCATTGTCGTATTGAGTAAATTTGAAATTTTTCTTAACTTTATAGTGGAAATATTTTTTTATCCCCTGCTTAGTACCGGCGAAATCTACCTCCGCCTTCCGGCGTACCGAATGGGATTTTTTTGTAATTGTTTTATGTCGATGCGGTCCGTTCTTAAAAAAAAAATTTAAACATCTAAATTGTTTCTAAGAGATCTATTGCTCACTGAAACTATGTTAATTATTCGCTAATTTACTTATTTTCATAAAATTTACCTAAAATAATTTATAATCGCGTAAAATAAAATTGTTTTTAGTCTGTGAAGAAGTTTCTTGTAGCGGCTTTATTTCATGAAAGTAAAGAAATCTACTCCTAAGTACTCGGATTCTATTCCGGAGACTTAAAACTTTTCTTAAGTCTTACCGATCCTCTAGAATCCCGCTGTAATAGTCGTTCGAATTACTTATTCGGTATCCCCTCAAAATTGTTCTCTACAAATTATTCTCTTTTCGTATTTTTTACCGGTTTAACTCAACGTGTAATAAAGTACATCCTTTCGTAATACCTTTATTTCCTATAAACAACATTTTTTTAACTGAGTAAAACGTGGTAGTCGCCGTGCAATTTTTCGTAATGAATTTCCCGATTTATACATTTATATTAATTTTTACCATTAAATCAGCCGATTATAAATATAGATCACAAACGAATTTTATTATTGTATCGTTGAAATTAAAAATTAAATCGCCTAAATTTGTTGATAATTATTTTTATTAGTAAGACCGATAAAAAACTTATATAACAGATCCATTAGATACGACGGCTTAATTTTAATTATTATAATTTGCATGGAATTTCTACATTTATATTTCAGCATACAAATTCAGTATTGTAAGTTTTAACTCTTTTATTACAGTTTTATATTTTTTTACTTCTTTGGATTCTGTATGCTTTGACCGATTACTCTGTAATTATACTATAGCTAAATTATTACAACGGTTTGAACAAAAAGGCTGTAATTAAGAAGATAAATATGCGGCAATTTGATGGTCTTGATTTGTGTCTAAGCTATTGAGCACTTGATCTATTTAATGAGTTTAAAAAGCTCCAAAAAATTTTAGAATATCCAGTATTATTTCTTGTGTTGTAAATTTCGTAGAAAAATGTTTAAAAAAAATTGAAGACCTCAATAGAACTTGAAATTTTATTAAACTGAAAGAGTGACGCCGTTCAATAAATACAATAGTAAAAGAGATAACTATTTTAATTAGCTATACGATGCTGAATTCATAGAACTAGAAACCGAAATAATTTGTAAGGAAAGTAATAAACTGAAGGAAAGACTTCCTGAAATGACATTACTGGTGAATTTCGCTCTTGCAATCGCGTTTTTGCCGACTGTCTCGACTCTTGTAATCTCTGTAAGTACTGTTCAACGGGTTATGCCTTTTTTATTTTTTTTTATTTACGCCTAAATATTTCTCAGAATAATCTAAGTAGATTCTTTTTCATATAATACTTAACAGAAGACTCTTTTCCAGTTCTCTTTATATCACGTTGAATCAACTTCGATAAATTATGATTTTTAAAAATTTAATATGCACATATATATATAATACAAGTACATATCGATATACAGTGATCAAAAATTTTGGCTAAAAGGTAGCAAATTAGGAAAAACTTGATGAACTTCTTTTTAATTTCTCCTCCAACAAAAGTGGAAAATAAAAAATATTTCATAATAATAATAATCATCTAGAACAAAATCTGAATTGATGTGTAATATGGAACAATTTCAACTCTGCGAAAAATGTAACCCCCTATTTCAAAGCGGAATTCAAAGAAATAAAGCTTAATTTTATTTTTTGATAATCATAAATATTGACTCGATATTTAGTAGCGTTTATCACTAAAAATATGAAGTAACTAGCAAAGTCATCGACACAATATGCCATTCCTCCCTATCAGGCAAGCGACCACAGACGGCGACTTTCCACAACTAACTTGAGCGGAAACAACGGTTTATAATCACAAAAGTTCTGAATAATTTACAAATCTCATGTACTAAAATTGAAAATATAATTTAAAAATACTAATAAATAAAAACCTAACATATATTTAAAGCTGCAACATTTTTTATGGCTATTATCTGATAAACGTCCTCAAAAATTCCAGTAAACATCCGACTAAATGGAAGTTAAATTTGCTTTTTTCCTGAAAGAATTTGACACCCCCTTGAATTTATCTTCCTGGGCTCAAACCCTTGTAGCCTATACCAAAATCTTGGCTTTGCAAATACCACTGAACCGATTACAATTTATTTGCTTAATTATGAGCTATCATGCTCTCACGATTTATTATTAAGTCGCGTGTAAATTTAATTATTTACAAATATTTCTTAGTATTTTATTTTTACTACTTCGGATAGAAGAAGATGAGATCGCGTAACGATCGTTGAAAGGCTGTCAGACCTGTCGAGAGTCGAAACCGGGGCCAACCAATTTAGAACCAAGCATACTAGCCACTATTGACACAAGTAAAATATCATAAAATAATTTTATTTATAGTGCTTCCATTATTTACGAAGCGATAATCAAATGTTCAACTTACAGTGTATGAGATCTGTTTCTTCCTCAAAAAAAAGGAAATATAAGGGGATCGTTGGATGGTCAACAAACAAACTGCTAAAAAATGTACCATTTCTTATCAAATTCCTACTATTACTATTCTGTTTTTACCATCGTCATTGTTTGTCATCTTTCAAAATTTAGAGACGATGAATTAGAAAAAAGGGAAAATTGCAGGGAAGGGACACCGTAAGAACGGTTATTATTTTATCAAGATTCATTCTGAAAATCTCGATTTCCCCAAAAAATTAAATTTTAAAACATTTTCTCGGTTTAAAAAGATTATGTTTTAGCTGATCCGGAAAGATTTTCAGCATTCTTTTAGAAGTATGTATGAATCGATGTAATATCAATTTTGCTTGAACGATCCAGAATTATTTAGATCGTTAAAAAAATTATTTTTTTTAATCGACTGAAGTCAAACTTGAAAAATTTTGAATCGACAGCGGATTAAATTAAAAATTTTGAAAACACATAATATGAAGTCACTCCAGTGAAAAACGTTGTTTTTTTATTTAACTGTATCCAATGTGTATACTTTAATTTGATGTTCAGGGATCTTATTTTGTCTCTTATTGCCTATAAACTGAGTATCATTTCATACTGTTTACCTTTAGTATAGTGCGGACTGAAATGTTTCATTTGACACTGTACGAAATTTTTTCTTACAAAAAGTTACCGACAAGTAGATACGAATGCGAAATTAAAAATTTTTAATTTGAGTTGTTGCCGACAGAACACGCGAATATAAAGAAGCACAAACACACATTATTACGAGGAATTAACATCTTTTATTAATACAAACTTATGAATCACAAAAATATAAAAAAAATATTTCATATAAGGCTATTTATCTTCTTTTTTTTTAACTAGATTTATTTATTTTTATATTTTTATTTAATATGGTAAATGTAAGAATATACGGGAAAAAATCTTTTAGTAAGTTTTACTTTGAATATGTCAAATAATGGACCGTTGATGTGGTAAGTAATTTGTAGAATTACGGTATAAAATAGCCAATTCAGAGAGCAAATCGGATAGATTTAGGAAATAGACTTATAAAACAACGGGTAGTATAAAATTTTCGACACCCTTCTGTGAATTAAATTATATTCATAACTAGAGATCTTTATAAAATCGGAAATTTTACATCTAGTAAACACAAAAATTATAAAAACGATGACACGGTCTCCATCCTTGATTTTCTAATCTGATATTTGGATTTATCTTAATTTCCTCGTTCGTCAAGCATTGGTAACTTTATTATATCCCTTTTATTATCTAGGGTTAAAATCTATATATATATATATATATATATATATATATATACCCGTGTTTTAAAATGAATATCGGGGTTTTAAAGCTAAATAATATTTCTCAAATTTCACGTACATTAATTAATTATACATGAAATGTAAGAGCAACTCAAACGGTTTTAGCTGTGCGCAGGCTCGTTAACTGTTTCCTGTACCTTCCGTTTGAAAACAATACTAGCAAAGATGGAGACCTACCAACACAAGGTGTTCTGTGTTTTGCAGTTTGAAAACTGTGAATTTGTAATTACCGATCAACATGCGTTTCGTTTGAACTTCCTTTGTGATCGTCCGAGTGACAATAACAGTCGTAGATGGTACAAATAATCTGAAAAACCACCGGGTGTATTTGTAAAGGGAAGAGTACAGGACGATCAAGTGTGACAATGTTGAACGTGTAAGAGAGTCTTTTGTTCGTTGTCCTAGGAAACCCGTTAGGAAAGCTAGCCGCGAATTAGTAATACAAGTGAGATCTGTGTGGAGGGTTTTAAGGTTTACAACTGCGTCCATATCGTTTACAATTGTTACAAGCTCTAAAGCCTACAAATTACGTTTTGCGTGCTAACTTCGGAAATGAAATGATGCATCGTGACGATGGAGACTTTCTTTATCGTGTCGTTTTCAGTGACGAATCAACATTTCATGTTAATTGAAAAGTAAACACTCATAATGCGAGTATCTGCGGATCCGAAAATCCTCACGAAATGTTACAGTATGAACGAGACTCCCCAAGACTGAATGATTTTGTGCCGTATCCCTACGGAAAGTAAGCAAGTGTGTCTGGAATGAACGTTCTTGATATGCTAAAACTATGGTTCTTTCCTCGACTCCAATACGAACCACAGAACTTTATTTGGCAACAAGATGGTGCGCCTCCTCATTGGCATTACGCTGTACGTGATCGATTGAATGAAATTCTTCCCGACCGCTTGACTGGTCGCCGAAATCAGATTTGTTTGCCATGGCCTCCACGTTCGCCCAATCTGACCCCATGCGATTTTTCGCATCAATTACTCTAGACTTGCTGATTAAAGTGTGGGATGTACTTCCCTATCAGCTGGATGTGTGCAGCGTGACAAATAACGCTTATATTGAACACTTACAGGAAAAACTGTTTGAATTGCTTTTTAATTTCTTGTAGAATTTATCTACGTAAGTAAAATTTAATAAGTTTTAATTACATAACTTTTAAATCCAATATTAATTTACAGTCACGAATATAAATATATATAAAACAATATGTCGTGATCGATTCATAATCAACGCCCAACAAAACTACTGAAGATAAATTGTTGAAAATTTGTATACACCTTCTTCTTATGGCGTAAATGCACACTAAGGTAGGATTTTCTGAAATGCCGAGTTTAAAGAGTTAAAATGGAGCAATAATGAAATTTACTATCTTTGGAATTTCTTGGCAACAAATTAAGATATCGATTGGATTTTTGATGTGTAATCTTCACGTGATTATCTAAAAACCTATTTCTAGATTTTTTTAAATTCAATTCTACCTTGAAAGGGGTGAAGAAAGATTAAAATATTTTGAACAATGGTTGCAAATTTTCCCCATTTTCGGCTACTCTAAACGAGATATTCACTAAAAGCGAAAACTATTTTCGGGTTTTTTTTTAAATTTAATTTAATGATGTGAAGATATATCCCGCAGTGGTTCAACCAACACAGCCACTGCCACTGATACTATACGTACAACCCACTGGCTGCACCTGCCTCCGATTATTTGGCTAAAAAACATAAAATAAAAAAAAAAGATTTAAAAAAAGAGAAATGGCGTACGGTCACCTCCTACTGGTGTTTATCGGTTAATGCTAAGAACCGGGAAAAATGCATTTTTACCCGTACAAAGGACGGGTAACCAACTATAGCTACTATTTTTAAGATGAAGGTCGACTACTTTGAAATCTGTATTCTTCAGATCACTCAATGTTTCGGGTTGCTCTGAAGAAATTACGCTACGCTGATAGTTTTTATAAATTTAACAGGATTATTTTTATTATCATTATTATTCTCACAAACATGAGTTTAATGAAGAAAACTAACGCGTAAGTATTTTTCATGAAGCTACTTTTTATTCCGCCGCCATTTTGCGTATAAACATCGTACCAACTTTTTATTTATACAGTTTTTCCTCTCTTAAAGAGACCTTAAAAATGAGTATCACACAACCGGTGTTACCTTCAAAAATATTTGAGTTACAAATCCTGGCCTACCCTGCAAGAAGGGGTTGAAATTCTATTTTTCGTCAAAAGGTAAAATACTTTACCGATACCTTATACTGGATGTTACAGTATTCTACCTGGAACGATTTTAAATTTGTTGAGAGGTTTACATACTTTTGACTCGCTCTGTATATTTAGACAATACTACGTGTTTGAATGTTTTTAATAAATTACCAATTCCAGTAATTTTATTTTTTGCTTAAACGACCGGTAATTATTGTTTATTCGCTCAGTAGAGAAACAAAGTGGAAGGACAGGATTTCTTACAAAAATAAAAATTAAAACGTTATATCTTATCTGTACATTTTGCTAGCTTTTCAGGTTTTTTCCGGAAGTTTGCTCTAATACCTAATCCCAGTAAGAAAAGATCAAAGATCCATTTTTCACCGAAAGAAGGATGTATACGGCTGCATTTTGAAATATCTAGGATTAAATTCGGGTTAAAATTAATGGGCGCTACGACTTTCATTGAAATCGGTATAATGAAGAGTTTCATCGAATCGGTGTGTAGGCGAAAACAGACGAATATTCTAAAAATAAACTTTTAAAAAATAAATTCGAAGGCGATTTTATCGCCTTTTAAGAGTAAAATAATAATATTTTAGCTTTTCAATTACATTTCAACTTTTAGAAGTAGGCGTCGAATTAAAGATTGTCGACTACTTACCGATCGGTAAGTTCGTCTCTGACTTTAAGAAGTTTAATATATTTTTACATTTTATGTGGTGGTTTTTTCAAGTCGATTTTATTATTCTATTCTAAGAAAGTTATTTAATTTACTTTTTATAGTTTCATTATTTTAAAATTGGTTGCATCTATAAAAACGATAGCTTTATGAAAAATACTTATGCGTATTTAACTTACTTACTTTGCATTTCGTGAAACGCAAAGGAATGTAAAGGAACCAGATAGAGCGCAAGCTAAGGGCCTTTGGTATGAGACAGCCATTTCCTCGGGTTACTTAAAAATATCTACCATCAGAGGAATTTCCTCTAAAAAAGAAATCTTCAAAACAGTTTATTTACTTAAAAATAGCCCAGAAAAGCCGATAATGGTTTGAGGAATAATCTATTTTTGAAGTCTGTTAAAAATAAATGAAATAATTTGTAATCACCATAAATTCTTTAATCTTGTAAAACGTTCATAGCTGCGTAAATGATTGGTTTAATGGAAAAGGTACATTTTTTAACAGAGTTAAGTTATTTATTGCAATTATTTTTCACAAAATAGATGGACATCATCTGGCTTATAAATATAAATTTTATGAACTTTTTTTTTAAATTCTGCCAAATATTAAAATTCAACTGTTTGCCGAAGAAAAATTTCCACATTAGCCTGCCGCTTGGGAAGAAAATTAATATATGTTTTATGTACATTTATATATATATAAAATATATGCGCGTGCGCGTGCGTGCGTGTTTAAATGAATGTTACTCTTTTCTGAAAGTGTATTGCGATACTGGTGTTCGCTTTTATCATGCAAAGAATATTAACATAACAGATTCTACTAATGATTGAAAAGACATCGCTAAGTTTAGCACGATCTACAGGTGTCTTTTTAAACATTTATCTGTTTTCTTTGATAAAAATTGTTATTCGAAAAGTCGTGCCGTATTTATCTTAAAAACTAAAATTATTTATTATTATTGTACACGATATGTTTAAAAGAAAAACCGTTTGTAAATTTAAAAACTCCTTATACTTTTTTTATTTACTCGTATTAATTGAAGGATCCCGTTGAAGGATCGCTAATTCGGTAATCATACTCGTGAAACGTAGACATAACGTTCGTTTCCCGTATTTAAAACATTTTTGTTCTATTTGAATCTAGGAACCATCTCTAATCAATCTATGTTACAATTTCTTAGATGAAACAAAACGGTTCCAATCGAAATTAATAAACGTTCAAAATAATAATACGTTAACGTAAATACGAATTTTCTTTATGAGTTAATAGCTTTTTAGTTTAGACAATCTAATATGTTAATTCTTTCATTAACACGAGCCGCTTTTCTCGAATGTACACGACACGTTTCATGTTACGCACATTTATTTTCCTCAAAAGACATTCAAATATATGTACATACAGAATCATCCATGAAAAAACTTTTAGGACATATTCTACTGGTAAAAATAATGAAAAAAGTTCATATAAACGTAGATCTTGAAACGTGGGACTTAAATTAAGGAGTAAAGTCTGTGGTTTCTTGTGTAATTTAAACTGGGAAATAGGAAAAAACAGGTCCCAGTACTGAAGATAAGATAAAAAACGAACACGTTGGAAATTACCCTTTCGTTCGTAAATGCTGAAACACCGATAAATGTTTAAAAACAATGTTTAAAAGAATGTTAGTTATGTGCAAAATAATATGATTTTCTGTCTATTTTTCGTCTGTTTTGGTTCAATAAAAAACCGATTTTTAAAAGTTTTGTATACTTTTATTGGCTGTATTAACAATAATTTTCTCAGAATTAAATTCTCTACTAGTTTTATTTTTTTTATTAAATCTTCCGAATTTATTAGTAATTTCACAAAGCTATTGAACAACAGACCTATAAAAAACTTGTTTTTCGATACCAAATTTGTGCTTAACGTCGGATATCTTAAAACCCTACTGGGGTTCCAGGTTCTGGGATCTGTTTTATCCGATTTCCCAGTTCAAATTACATAAGAAACCACTAACTTTACTCCTTAATGTAAGTCCCAAAGATTACAGTAGGGCTTCTTTTTATTAGAAGAGCTGAAATCCGGGCGAAATATTTCGCTAGCCGTAACTCGAAAACAAAGCTTTTCCAGACCTATGTTTATAGAAACTTTTTTTATTATTTTCACCTGTAGGTTTCCATGTTCTGTAAGTTTCTCCGTTTCTTCGACGGGCACTCTATGTCCCTGGAAGAAACACACGCGCGCACACATACATTAAATATATATATGTAACATATATAACATATATAACATTTTGCGTTATTATTACATTCTACGTTCTTGATATTATTTTATAAATTGCGACGAATGATAAGAATGTATATAAACAGACATATGTACATATATATACGCGAATGCCTTTTGGGAAAAATTAATGTGTGGAACATGAAACGTGTTGCACATTATATATATATATATGTGTGCATATATATGTGTGTGTATATATATATATATACACACACATAGAAAGTAGGTATCAGCAAGGATCAGTTAAATTAACTGAAATGGAATCAGTTTGTTGCAGCACTACTCAAATGCAACAGAGTGTTGCTCACCCAATCCCCATTTGGGTGAATGATTAGATAATAAAATTCGTGTATGTGTGTGTGTGTGTGTGTGTGTGTATATATATATATATATATATATATACACGAATATATTAAAAAAAAGACTTCTCTGTCAAATACCGCACCGGCTTATTATCCGACGTAACGAAAAATTCTCGATATTTTTTCCAAAATTTATAATAAATAGATAGACCTTCGTGTAAAATTAATTCGCTATCGTAGCATTTACTACTTTATAAATAATTGAGTGGCGATTAATCGTTCGGCATCTATTCAAAAACAAACACGCCGTTGTTCAAAATAACCTTTCTTTAATCGTTTGTAAACAAATACGAAATCATATTTGTATACTTTCAATTTATTACTTTTATTGTCGGGCTAATTTAATTTTTCTTTTTTATGTTGCAGGCTTCTTTGTTTTTTTTTGCTTTTGTCTTTCATTAAGTCGGGATATTTATTTATTTATCGATACATAGTGTTTTTCGGGATTATTATTATTTTTCTAGAGAATCATAAACGACCCGCAGTATAACTTCTTGAATATTGGCTGCGAGTTCGGTTTATTTAAAATTCAATTATTTTATGAAAATAAACTTATTTCTATAATATTTTTTTTATCTCTATCGGCGGATAATTATAGACAGATAAATTGTAGAAGAAAAAATAACCTTTACAAAAATTAAAATTAATAAAATTTACAAACAAATTTATTAAAGTAAGACAAATAAAAATAAATATTTTCCTTTATCTAGTTAACTAAATTGATCTAAACAGATCCTAATTAATTATTGTAATTGGCTAATTTAAAAAGATAAATAAATAATAGAAATATAAAATAAGAAACATAATAAAAACCTTAGTTATAATATCAAAATTATTTAAAAATACATATTTATTCGTAACGAAAAATGTTACCGCGATCTAATATTTTATAACGGTGATAACTTTCCAAACAATAATATCGATTTTTTTCAACTTACCGGTAACTTACTTATCGGTAAACTTACCGATTCTGTTCACTGCCGATCGAATTGAAAACCCACGGACAACATTAAAGATTTTCATCAAGTAAAAGATCACTTTTTTTATATTGTTGTGGTATTCTTGCTTAGGAATAAATGAGTCATTAAATTAAATAACATTTTTATTATATATTAAACAAAAAAGATTTGGCTTATAAGATTTTAAGTTGGGTCATCTTTCATCGCAATTTATAAAATAGAGTCTAGAACGTAGAATGTAATAATAATCTTCACATAAAAAATTAACACAAAACTGAGAGCGATTGTGAATAGCATTAAAATTAAATAGCATACCAGTGTTACGACTCGAAAACAGAATATTAAATAGAGCATACTACAAAATATTTTTAGGCGATTGGACAAATTTTTTATTCTTGTGTCGTTAAAAACTATCTTCTCAGAAGTCAAAGGTAAACTACGAATATTAACTTAAAGTATTTTATCTAATTTTCTAACTTTCTCTTTTTGTTTGGCAAATTTAATTATTTTTTATCCGTTGTTAAAAAAGTGCTATGTTTTTTCTAGCGAGGTTACCTGCTGTTTATACAAAAACAAGGTTTTATAAGTCGAATCATTTACCTACTATTTAGAAAGAAACACTATGAAGAACCGAGATGAGACTTTCGATGGATTATATTTATCTTATTAGCCCAATTTGTGAAAAATTATATTTATTTTTTTTTTATCAATACGAGTTTATAAATTTATTTTATTTAGTCTGATGTAATGAAATAATTCCTTGTATTTGTTCTTAATCTGTAGATTTATTAAAACTGTTAAAAAACTAAAAAAATAAAAATAAAAAATTTTTTAATATGAAGCTAAACGGCAGAAAAGTATTTAAAAAAGCATTTTATTTAAGTAGACATTTTATCCGAAGATAAAACTGGTATGTTTTTTGTTCCGGAAGTGAAAATGGGCGAATCTAATGGCATTTTTTTACGCCGAATTCAAATATGGTTTCCGAATTAGTCTATCACTAAAGCAGTTTTAGGGAAAACTATTTTAATTTTACAACATTACGTATTTAAAATGCATTCTTAGTATAATATAATCTTATCTAAAATGTGCTAATGTTTGATTTTCCACGATAATTTGCGTCATAAACATTTCTCTTTAGGATCCAACAGTAGTCAGCTAACATGTTCGGACCCCACTTGCCGTGTTACCGCTTTTCCACATCCGAAACATCCTGATGGAACCGTTCATCATTTTCATCGCTGTCGCTGCTAGATTTTTTGGGAAGAAATCCAAGTGCGAGTCCAAAAAGTGAATCTGCAGTGACATGTTGCATCCCGTGATTTTATAAGATTTTAAAAGATCATTCATTACTTCTTTGTAATTTTCGGGTTTAAGGTTTCCTAAGAAATTCTGACAAATGCTTTTAAAAGACTTCCATGCACTTTTCTCCACCTAATCTAAAGTACTATTGAAGTTGTCATCTTTAAATAAATCTCTAATTTGAGGTCCGACAAAGATTCCTTCTTTGTTTTGCTTCACTGATCTTTGGAAACTTATTTTTTAAGTAAGCGAATCTAAGCTCGATTCGATCCATTGCTTTCACGAAAGTTTTTTATAAGCCCCCATCTGTATATGGAGTGGAGGTAAATAAACTTTTTTTGAATCAAAAAGCGATGCATTAGTAACATTATTCTTTCTTGGAGTTAATGCTGTTCGATTTGGTCACTCTTCTGTAAACAATGTTTTTTTTCGGTCCCTACTTTCCCACTTGCAAAGAAAACAACTGTTTGGTGAAAGCAAGTGTAAGACTTGGCAGCAGAGCACTTACTTTCAAATTACCACAGATATTCCATTGAAATTCCTCATACTTTATCTTACCTAGCAGATGTTTCATGTTCATGGAGCGTAAGTTTTAAGCTCCGTTGCGTAAGTTAGTGGCAATGATGGAAACTCAGTCAAATTGTTTAAAAATCAAATCACGTTGAATAGCGACTCCCAGTAGAGCTCTCATGGTTTCTAATTTGGCAACTGGACTGAAAGTCTAATTTGGTAAATAGTGGTTTTTTACTGAAATCTCTACCCGATATAAACTTTATACCGAATAGTTTTATTTTTTTGAATTCATTTTTATGGAAAAAAATGATCTATTATCAGTTAGTATCTAAAGATGGTAATTGATTAATTCCCACATCTTATTCTTGTACAATGAATTCATTTCATCGTCCACTGCAGTTTTTCAATATTTTTAACATCCTTTGATTTCATAGCCTCATCATAATCGTTATATTCCCTGATCAAAAAAAAGAAAGAAAGTTATACTAGATTATCTAAGTACTTCTTAAAGTTTTATTCTCTTTCATCAATTTAATATAATTTCTTCTTTGTATGTGATTATATGATGTTGCGCACACACAGAATACAAAGGTTTATTTGAAGTTTTCTGCTGTGGTAATTCAGTTCTCCCTTGTTTCTCGTGCTTCAGTCCTGATCAGAGTGGTAAGGATTCACTTTAGGTATAGAGGAAGTCAGAGAAAACCCCATTATTATTTATTTACTATTAATGTAAGAAAGTATTCATTTCTGTTAAAATTATTTTCTCAGATTTCCGCCATAACTCGTTTGTTTCTAGTCACAGTGAAAGAAATGTATGTTCATTTTCACCGTACAAATTATAATTTGATATAATTGATGTTTAAAGAAATATTAATATTTTAAAAATTACCGTGCCGGAAAATTTGAAACATAAGTTAATTTGTAAAGAATCCCTGTGATTTATTCTGTCGATAATAGATAATAACTTATAGTCGGAGGAACTGCTAATATTTCAACTATTTGAAAATATTTATTTACGAGAAACATATTATCTGAATACTAACAAAGAAATACGCTATGTTCAGACGAATAAGGTTGAAGAATTGTTAACATAAAATAAAAAACTAGAGCTTAATGCGCA
The DNA here is from genome assembly GCF_047948215.1 of Lycorma delicatula. Taxonomy (NCBI): domain Eukaryota; kingdom Metazoa; phylum Arthropoda; class Insecta; order Hemiptera; family Fulgoridae; genus Lycorma; species Lycorma delicatula. Next base: position 66,490,357 of record NC_134458.1, read on the forward strand.
TTTCCGTTAACAGAGAATAATCATCAGTAGCAATAACAAACAAATAAAAAACCTGTAATCAAAAACCACACAAATAAATCAATAAAAAAGAAAAACTATTTGCTCGAAATGGAAATTTTAGAGGTACAATTTGTTTGCAGGCTGACCTGTTTTCTTGTAGGACTGTTCGTGGCGTTTTTTTTGTTGTTTTTTTTTTTTAGTTTCCCGTTTTGTTTTGTTTTATATGCAAGCAATTATGATTTATGACAATGTCTTTATTAATTTCATCTTGTTTTGTTTTTGTATTTATATTTACTATTACTAATTCCTATATAATTATATTATATAATACTGATAATCTTGAGTTTAGCAACAAGGGCCAAAAAGTAAACTATAGTAAAAAAAAAATCAAAAAAACAAAAACAAAAAGTTTAACGAATATTAAAATGAGTAAAAAAATTTTTTTCTTAGCTTTTTATAACCTATTATATATTTTTGATTATTACATAACATTCGAAACGCACTTTATTATTATTTTTTTCTCACTAATACTTCATTTAAACGATTCCTACCTTATATATTTTAATCTGATAACCGTTTAGTATAGCTGATTCCGTATATTGGGCTAGCGTACCCCGCCGCGACTTCGCCCACAACATAGATATAGCTTCACTCGCAATGCTTTTTTAATAGCTCATTTATTTTTTATAAATAAACAATATTTAATCTACAATATTATATTTAGATTTTTATTAAATCCTGATAAAAGGGTAATAAAAATTTTTATGAAAAAAATACTGAATATACGATAAACAATGAATTGTTGCCCAAAACTTAAATAAAGGAAAACAAAAAAAGGAAGATAAGAAAATTGAATATTTGTTAGACCCATCCATTTTATGAATTAAAATAGTTCAATATAAAAGTCCAATAAAGATTAAAAAAAAAATTATTACAATCTCAAATCTAGCATCCTCATCGCAGCTTCACCCGTGCTCTATGGTTACTTGCGCTTCCCGTCACGATCAGAGGGTCATGGTTCGCTTCGCTCTCCCTTCCCGTATTCTCCCGTTTCCCTTTCCTTCTCCTGTTTCTCTTTCCCTTACATCCCTTTCACCTTCCTCTTCCCCCATTTCCCATTCCCTTCCTCTTTCCTCTTTTATCTTTCCATTTCCTTTTTTCGATTTTCCTTTTCCCCGTTTTCCTCTTTTTCTTTTATCCATTTTCCCCTTCTTCCCTTTTACCTTTTTCGATTTTTCCCTATTTTCCTTTTCCGATTTTTCCCTTTCTACCTTCTTCGCCGATTTTCGATGAATTTCGGTATAGGTTCATTTTGCCGCTAAGCAGAAATCACGGTAAAATTCTTTGTTATTCCTAATTTAAAAACAAATTTCCGGACACATGTTTATTATGAACTTTTTAAATTATTTTAAACAGAGAAATGCAGCTGTAAAATTTAACGGCATTCTTCTGGAGCACTCACACACTCATTCTGTCGCTCTGCGCGCGAACACGATGTATTAATATAACTTATTTGACAGATGTAATGAATTACTTCATTTCCATCCTTTACTACGCTTTTAATCTCAACCGATTTTTTTGCATCTGACATCTTCAATTACTTGTTGTACATATTCTAATTTTTTAATTCCATTTTAATTTAATTGTTTATTCATTTTAAATTTAATTTAATATTATTTTATTTAATTTTAAATTTATTTAATCCCTTTCTTCTTCCCCCATTTCCCTTTCACCCTTCTCCCTTCGCCATTCCCCTTTTACTTTTTTTCTCTTTTTTATTTCCATTTCCTTTTCCCTTTTTTCTTTTTTCCATTTTCCCCTTCTTCCCTTTTACCTTTTTAGATTTTTCCCGATTTCCTTTTTCCGATTTTTCCCTTTCTCCCTTCTTCCCCGTGCGTAAATCGGTCCAGTAGTTTTTTAGTCTACAGCGGACACACATATCGGAAACATTGCAATGGAATCGTAAAATATTTAGTATACCGTATATTGCTTTTACGTCCAACAGATAACTCTGTTAATACGAAATTTAGTTTTTTATCGATTTGAACCCCTTAAAATCAAAATTTCGCAAAATTCTTTCTTAGTGCACGCCTACTTAAAGATACGAAGGTACCCTGAAAATTTCAAGTCTCTACCTGTAACAGTTTTTGTTGTACGTTGATTATAAGTCAGTGAATCCGTCAGGACATTCTCTTTTATATAAGAGATTAATAGAAGATTACGGTCTGATAATAATTAAAGATATCATATTTAAATCTTTTTTCACACTACAAAAAATATAATCGCGTACAGTGATTAATAATATAATATAATATAATCTCACTGTAATAACAGCGGCCGTTGTAAGAGAACGTCAGTGCATTTCAGGTGTAGGTGTACGAGCTATTAATTAAGGCTGTTCTTAAAATTATTTTTCGTTGTTTTAAACAGATATTTAATATACTAGTAATCGCCGACGTCAACAATCGGTAATCTAATTTTTTAATTTCCCACTGCTGAATAAATTTATACCGTATTTACTTTTTTCTCTTTAATATTCGTTAAATTTTTGTTATTGTGTGTGTTTTTTTTTTAGTATGCTTACTCTTTGGCCGTTACAGAATACAAGTCGTCGCTTAACTTAAAATCCGACTCGTACGACGTCTTTAAGTTGTTATGTATATTATTATGTAAAATATACTTTGGCCAGTACTACGTCGGATTAGACGAAGAAAAAACATTTACAGAATCGTGTCAAATGGGGTTTATCAGCAAGCATAGCTTCAATTTACTTGATATTTATCGACCGGTACGTCATGTTTTTTGATTCGAATTGACATTTTATATCGTAATTTCAGCGATCAGGTGGTATGCGATCTTTGATTCGATTTAATCTCAGTCGTTATCTAAAGACCATGAAAGTTAATTATGGGTGTTACCGGTCTAGGACGCATTATTTCAGTATAAACTTTGCTTTAGTAGCGAAATTATAATACCTACGGGATATTATATCGTTACTGTTTCCCTAACTATTAGACTACAAAAGTCTAATATACATTAATTTGAGTGAGCATAGATATCGACCGAGTTACCTCTTTGCTTGTATTACGATTTTCACGGTGAATTACTTAACTTGAAAATAATTTTACCTATCTTTTTCGTCGTAATAAAAAACAATTACCATCGATTTATTTTATGCGAAGAATTTCAAAGTTCGTTTAAAAACTAAAGAGGAATTTAATTTTTACACCGGTTGTAACTGTGAATCACTCGGTCTCCATTTGATTATTGGTTATTTTTTACCGATATAAATATTTTCACAAACCGGTTTAAGATTATATGTCAATTTTAATGTAAGTAAACCATAATGATGCAAACTATAATAAAATCCCTTTCTATACATTGTAGTCGGATAAAAATTACATCCACAAAAAATAAAAGGCAATAAAATCTTCATGTCAAAAACCTACACGATATCTTAAAAAAGTCTCTTTTTTATCTTTCCAGAAGTTTTATTTTTTATTAATTTTCCGATCAAATTGACTTTCACTCAGTAAGTGCGTAAATACTTATCATTATCAAAATCAAGATACGACGTCTTAATCCTCTCAGTTACGTATAATTATTTATGTGCTACGAGACATTCGACTGGTTTGACCCGTTTCTCCATTACTTTTTATAGTACATTCGATCATTTTAACTACAATTTATTTATTGGATCGTACATTTTTATTCTATTTAACTCTTATAACAGTTTATTCCTTTTACCCTTCCATCCTTTTCCGCAGTAATCAATTACGGGTGCATAATATACGACTTACAGGTTCGAGTGAAAATATGCTTTAACCCCAATTTTTCTTTAAAAATTTTCCTATCGAATTTTTTATCTCGTGAAATAAATAAATTACAAAATCGATGATATTCTGTACCGATTTTGTGAAGAGTAGTCTCATTTGAATATTATGCGTATAAGTTCTGATTTATGTAAAGGATAAAAACAGATAGTATTTGAAATAAGTTATTCAAAATATTAAAGTGGCAGACGATGAATTTGTTTCTATAAACCGATCGATTTAAATGACCCGATAAATTAAAGCAAAATCGTTCAGCTTTTGTAAAATCCTTAAATAAAGTATTGTTAAACGTTATGTCTATCGAAATGATACCGGAATAAAATAAAATTTTCATTTCATTATATTAAATTTTCATTAATATTCTAATGAGAATTTTCTTTCACCTTCCAGTGGAAACATCTATTTTGTCCTCCATCGATCCGGACGATTCTGCTTATGTAAATTCGTATTACAGCTCCGTTAAAAAAACTCACCGCTGACGTTGTTAGTTATTTATTACATTTACGTAATAAATTTTCAATACGGTAGAGAATTTTAAATTCGATAAATTATAAACCGTGAACTTTTCTAGTCATTTCGCTAACCAACCGTGCATTTCTCTTCGCTCCCTGCGACTCCGTTTCGTCTCCGTTTTACCGGAAGACTTACCGCATATACACTTCTATTAAGATCTCTTGCGAGTTTCACTGAATTTTCCCAAAGAATAATTCTTTTCACTAAGGTCATCGACAGCAGATAGTTATATCAAGAGACTAAATTATCTTTACGTACAAAAATTATAAAAGCTGTAAAACTCTGAAACGATATAGTAAGTGTACAAATGTGGGTTGCCGACGAGCGTAAAAAATGATTAGATCATGATCGTGCATGTGTGTGTTGTGCCGAATTTATAAGTCCATAGGCGACCTAATATGAGACACAAGTCACTCAAAAACGTAATATCAGTTTCAAAAATAACAAACACCGTGTCGAACTCGCAAAATATGAGGAAGGAAGTAGTTTTTTTTTTAGTTACTTTCTTTGATGAGCTGAATATACCGTCGTCCGAAAAATACTAAACTCTCGGTAATTAAACTCATATCTACCGAAGTGTCTCATGTGTTTATGTATACAGAATCTTTCATTTTCCTCGAAAAAAGTGAAATTGCATTAAAACAAAATGTATGTGTAGTATTCATATGGTCTCCTCGGCTTTACTTGATATAGCCAAGTTTATCGATAAAATATTTCGTTATTCTTTGGCATAAATCAGTTTGAACTCCACTGATAACACGTCGAATATTTGATTTCATGTCATCAATCGTTCGTTGTTTGTTGCTATAGACATGTGACTTGAAATAATCCCAGAGAAAAACGTCTAGGTGAGTCAAATCGTATGATCTTTGTGGCCAATTGATATTGCCGTTTCATAAAATTATCGAATCACCAAACTTTTGACGCAATAACTGAATTGTTTTTGTAATTATATGGCATGTGGCACCATCCTGTTGAAACCAAATCTCATTTAAATGAAAATTTTCCAAATTTGCAAACAAAAAATTACGAATCATAACTCGATAGTGTTCACCATTTATTGTAACAGCAACTCTTTGCTCATTTTCGAAAAAAAGATTGGCCCAATGATTGCCATCAGCCCATAAACCACACCAAACAGTGATGTAATGGTCACTGTTAAAACATTTGTGAATTGGAATTATCCCAAAAACGACTATTTTTCTTGTTTACAAAAAACTATCAAGCCAAAAATGAGCCTCATCTGAAAAAATTGTTTGATGAAAATTTGGATCCACTTCGAGCTGCCCTACAATCCAATCAGCAAACGGTCGACGCAAATAATGCCCCGCGGTTTTAATTTTTGACTTAGTTGAATCTTTTATGAGTGTATAATAAAATATTTACATAAAATTAGCCATGTTGTTGCTGAAGAAAAGCCTAGTTCTTGTGAACGATGAGAAATTGATAATTTTATATTTTCATGAACACTTGCACTTACAGTAGTAATAATCTCTTAGACTCGTTGCATTTCTTTAGTGAATTGGTGTTTCAACATCAGTTAGAGTAAATTCTCTTCGAATTTTTTAACTAAACGATGAATTTTGCTTTTGTTTGGCCGATTATGCACACCATAAAAATCGCGAACTATACGATACGTACCTGTAATCGATTCCATATTTCGATATTAAATTTTTGTGATTTGTAAACGTTGTGAGGCGTGTAGATAAAATATATCTGTTTTGCGTAGATAAAAGAAGATTGCGTTAAACCGATAGTTACGAGACAATCTCTTATTTTATCGACTGTGTATTAAATAAATTTCACTTTACCGAAAATCAGGATTTTTGTTACGGTTCAGACGTTATACAAATTTTAACAAGATAAACCTTAGAAATTACTTCACGAATTCTATTCAAAAAACGGTGTTAGATTAATGGGTGAATAAATTATTGTTTTCCAAGTTTTGTCCTTAGGCACTGGTGTCTAAGGATCATATAATATAATAAGGTATTATTTCTTCATAAAAGAATAATAAGCTAAACATAATAAGCTTAGAGATCATAATTTAACTCAGAGAGAATCAAATTTAAGAACAATGGATTTGTAGAATCGTCGACGAATGAAACCTTAATCGCAAAACCAAACCTTTCAGAGTAAGCGCCCAGGATTTCACAATACCTGCGATTGCCTCGGCCGAGGAGTCATCTGATTTTATATTATAATGCGCTCTTACGCGTATAGATTGAAAATAATTATGTGGCTTACATTTATGTAAAAAAAATGTTGCTTTCGGAAAAAAAAGATTGTATAAATGTAACCGGATTGATAAAATTATTCGATGAAAAGCGAAGAGCTTTACTACGAAATTTTCTTCGTAACAATATTTTAAATGCTATTTTGTAATAAATGCTGTATATTAAAAAAAATATATAAATTTTGTGGACGGACTAATTAATTTTTTATTGACAATAGAAAATATTATTACGGGTACATATGCATAATATTTCATGATAAAAAGTAAATGGCTTTGATTTATTTCTGTATCCAACTTTCAGTTCCGATATATCGATTAAGATTTATTCTACATAACGTATGACGTTACAGCGCTGATCGATAGAGAAGAAAATTTAAAAGATTTGCTCTTTCTTACTGCAGGTCGAGTCAAATCAAAAACTTTTTGCCTGATATTAACATGTGAGATGTAAGCCGCATCTTAGTACCACATATTATAGTCGTGAGTTTTATAATAGACTTAAAGACTGTCTGAACAGAAATATTCTGAATATTTAAATAAAACGTCATAAAACTTATTTTATTTCTATTCCATTTTATTTAAAAAAAATTAAAACCTAATTATTCTACATATTCATATTTTATTATGAAAATGGAAAATTATCTTCGAGATTGAGTAATTGAATCCGATATTCGAAAGGATCAGGGTTGAGGGTTACGGTTTGTCGATAACTCATTTAGAATTTTGTTATTGCGGTCAATTATCGTTGTTTAATTAGATTATATTTTAAAACATATTAAGTTTTCTTAAAATTTAAATAATGATTCGGCATTCCTGAAGATTCTTTACAGGTCTTTCTATAATAATTGCTTATCGCTTTGTAAATTACTGCTCTCGTTATGATTATTCGCATGAAACTATATTATATACGATTCTAATTACTATCTTTTATCTAAAAATATAAATTATAAAAATCGTAGGTTTTTTATTCATATGAATAAATGTGATTATATTAAATCAATCAGGGTCATCCTGAGATAAATCGGTGGAGAAAAAATTCTTAAATAACTTTCACTTTATTGTGAATATATTCTACAGTATTCCTTAATTTATCTAATAATGTGAATTTTTTATACCGGGTGATTCAAATGGACTTCACAACTTTAAAAGCGTATAAAAATTTATTTAGATCAACTTGCAGATTCGGTTGAGGTCACATTTCATAGCAAAACACATCAAGTTTAAACTCGCGTAGTTCATTAGTACCGAATTCGGCCGCCAGCAGTGTCACCTGTATTGTTAAAAATAGATCATTTATTGGTGCGGAACGTGCTCGTTGTGTGTTTTGGTTTCACGATTTGCAGTCAGCAACTGCAGTTCAACGTAATTTTCGTAGAGAGTACGGTAGGGAGCCTCCTACTAGGCATACTATTTACTCTTAGTACCAAACCTTCGTTGAGACAGGTTGTTCTGTTAAACATACAAAATCACCAGGACCCTCACGCGTCCCTGAAGCTGCTGTGGAACAACTCGGAGAAGAACACGAAGTCCGAAGAAATCAACTCGATGCGCGACGTGTGTCACGTGAGACTGACATTCCACAAACGACAGTTTGGCTTGTATTACGTAAACGATTGCACTTGAAGCCATACAAACTAACCGTGGTTTAACACATTACAGTTGACGACAAAGTTGCTCGGCTGCAGAAATTTTTTGTGTGGAAATTATGGATAAAATTGGAGATTACGATACATTTTTAAACAATGTAATTTTTATTGATGAGTCAACGTTTCACATCAGTGGTAAGGTGAACTCCCATAACAGCCAAATATGGGGTAGCAAAAACCCTCATGAAACATTGCAGCAAATTCGTGATAGCCCTAAGGTCAATTTTTGTTTATCTAAGCAGGTAAAGAGTATACGGCCCTTTCTTCTTCCAGGAAGCTACCGTAAATGGTATCGTTCATGTGGACATACTAAAAAATTTTGTAATTCCGCAGTTAGACGATGATAACCAATATGGACGCCATTACTATCAGCAAGACGGGGCACACGTCACTACCGCCTAGAAATCTGAGACTTTTTTTTATACTCGATTCCCAGGTCGATGGATCGGTCGTGAAGGTCCAATCGCACGGCTACCTCGTTCCCCAGATTTTACCCCTCTGGACTTTTTCTTGTGGGGTTTCATTAAAGATCCGGTTTATGTACCGCCTTTGTCTGGTGATCTTGTTGAGCTAAGACTTCTAATTAACATCGCATCTGCAGAGGTAACGCCCGACTTGCTGGCTACAATCTGGAATGAAATCTTCTTCAGATGGGATGTATGTCGGATTACAAATGGAGGCCGTATCGAATAAAAGTGAATGTTGTATAACAAACTTGATGTGTTTTTCTATGAAATGAGACCTCAATCGAATCTGTAAGTTATCTCAATAAATTTTTATATACTTTTAAAGTTGTGAAGTTCTTTTTGAATCACACGGTATATATCACTAAATTTAAACTAAGTAAAATTTTTCCTGTTTTGATTTAAGTTTATTTATCCTTCATATAAGTTAACATAAGTAAGATCGATCTTTTTTAACCTATAGTTTGATTATCTCTTGCAGAAATAAAAAATTCTTTTTTTATAATTATAAAAATATTAACTTAATATATAAAAACAAATTATCGATTAGATAAGAACAGATATTAGGTAATGTTTGTTTTTCTTATTTTTCTAATATAAATATTGATTTATTTTAGAACTTAAATTCCATATCCTGTTTTGTAATAGAATAATGAACTACTCTAATCTAATCCGAGTAGTTAACGATAACATGAATGACGATGAAAATATAAGTGTACGTACGTAAATGAAATTTGTAGTGTATAATTATTATTATTTTAGACGGATGAATAGTTCAGTCTTTAGTAGATCCGACTGTATATTTCAAAATTATAATAATAATTATGATATTAATTCGTGTAATGCATTCATAAAAAACTTTTTCATAATATGTTTGTCACTGTGAGTTTTACTTATTTCATATGCTTAATAAATTTAATATTTAACAGATAAAAATCGTACCGTGAGTTAACATATATAATTCATTTTAAGGATAAATTATCCCAGTCGCCCGATTAAATTTACTCTGGAAAGGTAGAAGGTATCGTTATAAAAAGTTATCAATGCCAGTTTTAGTGAAGTACTAAAAAGTTTAATGATTTTTATTCAAGTTTTTATCAAAGGAAATTTGTACAATAAAAGGGTCGAATAGCAGTGAATATTTGATTTGCATATTTGAAGTTCTCCGCATACGGTGTTTATCCGCAGAATGTAAGTTGGAAGATCGCTACCTAAACAGTAGAATAACAGATATTCCTTGCGGTCTTAGTGAATATAAGTGTTAACGAACATTTTCATCTTCTGGTAGACTAGAAATGTTCAGCAAAATTCCAGTACGGGAGTTTTGCGGTTCCTTTTCTCTTATAAAGCGGTTTGAATTCAATAGATCTTATGTGACCTTTTTGAATTTGAATTTCTCGATACCCTACAATTATGTTTGTTACAGTTTTCAAAAACCGACCGCTCTGTTTACTGTAAAGTTTGTTTACTGATGAAACACTTAACAAGTATTAATGCACACGCAATTATACGTAAATGTTGCATAAATCTGCTGTACATAAAAAGTTTGAGAGAATTATATACTTTTCTATACATCGAACCGAACTTCCACTTAACGTATTTAATGTAATAACCTCCATCTACGTAATTATGTCATGTAGTTTTATACGTACTACACAAGAAAAGTCGTATCTGCTTTGAAGTTACTTGTAGGTCAAATTTATTTAAACTGTGACTGAATTCAGTACGGTGTCATGACGTTAAATTTTCTCAGGAGGTTCCATCCCTTTAAAAAGTGTTTAGAAAAATGTATGTAGGAAAAAAAAGATTTTGAGTTGAGTTTTTGAACTATTTTTTAAAAGTCTGAAATTCCGCCACCGAATCCGCTCCTTTACGGTAAAACTACGTTTGAGATTCGCTCGTTCGTGATATATTTTAGCAAAAATACTCGGTGCGGTTCAACCAAAGCTAACAGAGGAATATAACACGAGGTGGAAGGCGTATAAGATGAAGTCCAATTTCGGGTTCAGAAAAAGAGTAGATACAGGATGCGATTTTTATTTCGTAGGTTAAGTTTTATAGACAGGCTGAAGAAAAAACCATCCGCTTGGTTAGATCTAGATCTTGAAATGGTATTTGTTAATTTAGAAGGGCGGTGATGCCTATTACAAAATTTAAGATGTACGAAATTCAGATACATAATTAGAAAAAAGTACAATATGATGCATAAAAAATCAGGAACCTATCATTACAGAAGAAGATCTCTTTACGAAACTAAAGGTGTAAAAAGTAATGACTTGACATGCGGTCTATTTCCATTTTAACTTGTTTGTAGGAGAGGCGAAAAAATCTAAAAGTTCATTGGATCCAGTTTGATAAAACTAAACATTAAAAATGAGCTACAAATGGTGGTGAACGGTACGGCTCATTAACAGGAAATATCTTTAAAATGAAAGTAGATGATAGCGAATAAGGTCCTGAATATCTCAAAAAAAAAAAAAAAAAAAAAAATACGTTAACGGTGAGTTAAATATTAAATTAGTAAAATATAATTCGGAAGTATAAGACATTTGTTACTTAGGTGATTATATAACGATTGACGGATGATGTTAAGAAGATGTCAAAAGTCGATCGGCAAGAGAAAACAGAGCTTTTATGCAATAAAGAAATTTCCTAGTATCGTTCATAGATTTAAAAACTAGAAAATTTTTAAATGTACGTATGGTTAACAGCTTGATAGCAGCGAAAAAATGAAACACGTGAAACAAAGAACAGAAAGACTGGAAAGGAAAAGAATACAGGCTTTTGAAATGCGGTGTTATAAAAAGTGCAAAACGTCAGATGGGTGAGCAAATTTTGAAAGGAAGAGGATTAAAGACGAATCAGAGAAGAAAGGAGTATGACAAAATTTCATCAAAAAAAATTTACATCCATTATCAGGGCATAGTATTAGTTTCTTTAGCAGCGTAAGATTCTACAGAAGGGGGACAAAAGTTACAGCTTAAAAAGCAAATAATTAATGATCTAATGCGCTGAAATTGATAATCAGTTCAAAATAGAAAGGAATGCAAAGTAAATCGAAACATCAACCCATCGGTTACCTCTAAAAAATGTTAAGTAAATCCCCACATCTTATTCTTGTGTTAAATGAGATATTTTGAATAGTTATATGTAAAAGGTTCGCCTTTCCTACTAATATACAAATAATAATCGGTAAAGAAAATAAACGATCAAATTCGGTTAATGAATATAAAATCCAGAACATAAAAAAAAGTAACTTAAAAATGTCATGAATCAATAAATGAAGAAAACAAAGAATTAAATAACCAAAAGGAAGAACAAAAAATATAAATAATGCTTATAAGCAAGTTGACTGTTTTTGAGAAGCCGGTTTATATTATGCCTCACAGTCTATGTTATTAAAATATAAACATTATAACACATAAACGATCCTTTACATTCTCACCCTGTAGAGGAAGACACCCACATGTGACAGTTGCGGTCGCCACGCCAACCCCTCCGTACCTAGCCTTCATGGGCTTTACCGGAGGTCATCTTCAAAACCTCGCCAAAGGCATCTCTCACCCTTGTTCTTGCCTCTCAGTCAGGATGCCCCACTGATGCGAATGCCATATATGTGACATTCCCATCGGTGTCCGCTACTATCCCTAAAAAAAATCTTACGTTAGTCTCAAACAAGACTAAATAAGCAAAATCAAAGTATGGAAAGGAACTGAAATCCACTTCCGAAATCAAAAGAGTGAGTTCAAACATGAAATTATAACAAAACAGACCAACAGCAAAAACTTAAAACTTACCAATTATAAAGCAAACAAAAGAAGAAGGCCCAGGCGGCACCTAAATGTCCTCGGCAATCCTTTCTTTTGCCAAATAGTATATGAAATTCTCAACCATTATCCATTCGGCCTGATTTCGCCAATTGATACGGAGATCAAGCGTCGACCCAATAATATCGAGCCGATAGATAGTCTCCGTGCGTATCAACTCATACTTTAAACAGACATACAGATCATGATGTACATCGTCCAATTGTCCGCATTGAGGCACTTTCCTGACTCCACCAGGCCGAACCTGTTTAGCCTGTCCCGTAAAGCGCCATGCCCAGAAGGATATTGCGTCACGTACATATTCGGGCGTACCCAAGAGGCACCCTGCAAACTAATCATTTACACGACGTATTTTGCATTTTTATAAACCAATTAAAATTTTCCCGCCAAATTCTCCAAACTGTCATAACCTCTCCTGTGACGTCACGCATTACAAAACATTCAGATGTTTATTGCACTGTTTGAGGTGTTTCGAAAATTACTAAGTCTAAAATGAATTCCAAGTTTTACAAATACTAAGTAATGCCTCAGTGTCAAAGTACTACCCTTAAAACTCCAAACAAATTGTTTATTTAACTGTATACATGTTTAACAAACTGTGTACAATTTCGCATGAACTTTATGTTCCGGCCATATTTTACATTTGACTAAATATTTTATCATGACGCTTTAGCTGCACGTAGCACAGCATCATCTCTGTACGATGCTCTTGAGGACTTTAAATCAAATTTAACCATTATTATACCTATTGAATTATGAGTTACGTTTTTCTTCTGTCAACTAACCTCAAAAACAATACGGTCAAAATCCGTAATATGCCCACTTAATAGCCGTCCGCTTAAGAGCCCGTCGACCAATAATTAGTTAGTTAGTTAGTTCTTAGATGGCGCCACTGAAATGCTATATTGAAATAAGAAAATAAATAAATAAAATTATAAATATAATCTAACCAAACTTAATCTACGCTCACTAATCAAGGGTAGCGAGCGAAGCGAGCGTAGGCTAAGTTTGGTTAGATTATATTTATAGGTCAGTCATCGTACTATTACAGAAAATCGTATAAAACGCGAAAAAATTTGTTTTAGAGCACAAAATTAACAAACCACATACATCGCCGTAAACAACAATCTGACGTTTGCAAGAAATAACGTCATGCGCTCTGACTGGTGTTTTATGCCACGTGACCAACGGGCTTTAGTTTTACTTCTTTATTTCTTGAAAATATTGAATAATCTATATAAATAAAAATGTAAATGTTCGTTTGTTCAAAATCTTAAATCTCCGAAAGTTCTTCACGGATTGCTTTGAAATGTTGACACAACGTTGCATTCGAATACGCACGTGTTTTTATATACCTAATATTTCACACCTGTGACAGGTAAAAACATGCTTTTTTGAAAAACAGCGCTGTCTGTTGGACGTAAAAGTAACACACGCTATACTGAATATTTTACGATTCCATTTCAATGTTTCCAATATGTTTGTCCGCTATACACTAAAAAACTACTGGACTGACTTATGCGCGGGGATAAAGGGAGAAAGGGAAAAATCGGAAAAGGGAAACAGGAAAAATCGAAAAAGGTAAAAGGGAAGAAGGTAAAAAGAGAAGGGAAAATGGAAAAACGATAAAATGGGGAAAGAGGAAGGGGGAAATGGAAACAAGGAAAAAAGGAACGAGAGAAAGAAAGGAAAGGGGTGGAAAAGGGAAAGGTGAAATGGATGAAGGAAAAGGGGTGAATGAGGTAGAGGAAAAGGGAATATGGTAAAAATAAAAATGGGAAAAGGAAAATAGGGGAACCGCGGCCTCTTCACAGGGGTGCCGCGAATTATTGTAAAAGCTTCATAATTAATTGAACCAAGACATTTATAATTATTAATTTAATGTTAATAAAGTAAAAACATAATGAAGATACACAATTTTTATTTATTTTTATCCCTTACATACGAGTAGTTATACTTTTACTTAGGGTAGGGAGCCATGAAAAAATGTTAATTGAAAAAGGGCGCCGCGACTCGGAAAAGTTTGGATACTATTGATCTAGCCTATTGTCTTAGCTAAACAATAATTTTCTCGAAGTGAAAGGACACCGTAAATATGTAATATTTTTAAGAGACTGCATTGTTTTTTCTATTTCAAGAACAAAAATTCTTGGAAAATCTTTTTAAGGTATTTTTTTAAGATAAATAATATTTTATGGTGCCAGGAAAGTAAAACTTTCCTGGAATCATAGCTCGAGTGCTACGCTGCTTGAAGGAAAGTATGGTAATCAGTAAAAAAAAAAAAAAAAAAAATGGGGTAAGGGTTTTTTGATTTTCTCGACGTTTCTTGACTCAGGACTCAAAAAAACAAAAAATAGGGAAGGTTAATGTTCGTAAGTGCGTGTGCTGGTGTATTTGATGCTTAATAACTTTTGACTGGATTAACTGTCTTTGATGAAATTTTGTTCTTTTGTTCAATTTGTTGGAAATTTTCTTCAGTTTGTTGATAAAAATTTGGGGTCAATATCTCTCCAGGGATTGGGTGGGGTTGGTTTGGGGGTTAATTTTCTCAAAATTTTGCAAACGTAATCCCACTTTATATTAAGGCCAGTACATACGTGCATTCTAATCTTACCATTTAAAAATAAATGTGCGCTACGTTCCCCCTTCCCCAAAAATCGAAAAAGCTATCTTTTTATTACTGCATATTTTTTAATCGATTTTTTAAATTTTTTCCTAAGATATAGAAATAATCCAGGCGACAAAAAAAAAAAATACTTTGTGGTCAATATTGCCGGGGGGTGGGAGCCGATCAAATTTTAAAAATTAAATTTTATTTATTTTTTTTTTTTCCAAACTTTTTTGGGTTTATTGATAGTTTAAATAAGGACCCCTCACCAGCGAAAAAGAAATCTTAGTTAAATTTTTGTTGGTTGTACACTTTTTAGTGGTATGGCTTTTTTTTTAGTTTCTTCCATTTAACATGGTAAGCGTAGAAAAATAAAAAAAAAATCTTGGAATGTGATTTTGGGGATGGCAGTGTAGAAAGAATAAAAAAACTGATTTTTTGAATTAACAAAAATTATTGGGCTTATTTAAACATATAATGAAAGTTTTACAATAAAACTTCATCAAAAATTACCCTATCCAAAAAAGAAATTTTACGTAACTTTTTCAAGTACAATTATTTTTCCACTATATAAAAATAAATAACCAATGCCAGGAAAGTACTACAACTTTGTTGTCAGATATTTTTAATTTCATTTTTTTTTTTGTTTTTATAAATACTATGGATACTATACGCGAGTGCGCTGGAGCGTAGTAACGGAAAAACATAAAAAAAAAGGCTTTAACGAAAACGTTTGTACAGCCCTGCTATCAGAATGCTTTATAGAAATATTTCAATCCTTTTATTCTAACTTTATCTACAGCTGTAAGCGGATATCTCAACGTTATAAAATGTCCTCGCTGAGCCATTGTTTTATGTTAATTTGATTAAAAATTCGAAACGATTTATGCCGAAAAAGGTTATCTTAATGTCACTAATAACAACGAACAACACCGGCAAGCAATGCATAAAATAAGTTAACAGTCTATTTTTTAAGTTAGTTTGAAATATTGACTTCTTCAAAAGTAAATTTTTTGAAATAAATTTAAATTTAAATTTATTTCAAAAAATTCCATTTTAAAGATTATTTAAAGATTTTTCAGGGCAAATTGATAAAAAATTATTATTTTACTCCCGGTAGATTCATATTAATATATAAAATCTAACTTTTAAAAATCACTAAATCTATAGTAGCGTGAAAATTAATCCGAACGCAGATGTTATTTAATAAAAAGTAATTTTATTAAGAAAAAGAATCATACCTATACAATTTATCAATATCTAGTAATTAATATTCCTCCTTTATTCTTTATCACTTCTCGTTCACAATTTGGCATCGGTTCAACAAATGTATTAAGTATTCTTTTTGATTTCTTCATCATGAAACCGTACCGATATTATTGCTTTAATGAGGTCAATGTTTGTCCTACAATTTATTTTTGAAAGTGTTTTTTTACTATTGCTCAAATATTTTTAATTGGGTTTAAGTCTGGGGAGTTGCCGGGCTACGGAGCACTTTAATGTTTCATTCCTTGAAAACGTGTTCCACATTTTGGCAGTATGGCTTGTTAGAACATTGGGTTGCCTTGTGGGAATTTTTTTGAAGATTTATCACAAATCTTTTCTTCAGAATCTTGATATATTCATCGTTTATCAACATGCTATCTGTTGGAAGTAATTAACAACAGCCTTAAAATGTGAAACAACTCCGAAAATGTTTTTCCTGGGGATGTTTAACTGATTGTTGGTTATGACCCAATATTTATTTATATGGATGATGTATTTTCATCTGATGCTTTTCTAACTTATGGAACCCTTTGCCCCTGAACATAAAAATGTTACTCGTCGGAAAACGTAACATTTTTCTGGCCTTCTTTGGTCCAGTTAGCATGTGTTTTGGTCTACAGAAGTCGTTTTATACACATTGCTGGTGTTAAAAGCTGCTTTTTAGCTGGCCGACAAGCTTTCTGTTCAGGTGCAAGATGTCGGCGTTTAACAGTTGTCACGTGTAAATCTTCCATTGGCTGCTAATTATCTATTTAAGTTCACAGCAAATAATTTTTGATAAAATTTGCTTCTCACTAATAACCGATCCTGTGTTGGAGTAACTATTCTTTTGCCGGCAAAATTTGCCTAAAGAAACCAGTTTCTTTAGATTGTTTTAAAATAGCATTCACTATCGCTAGTCCCAACACCTTACTCAGAAGCTATTTGTTACGGGTTTGCTCAGAAAGAGAAAAAATTTTCCAACGATGTTTTGGAGTTATGTCCATTATTGTATACTCAGGACACAGAAAAAAAAAATACGAAAATATGATTTTTTAATAAAAATGAAATAAACTTTTACGAAACGCTCTTTATAAAATGAAAATTACTAAATAACCAAAGCACAATAACCTCATATTACACAGATAACTTAAAGAATGGGTGCGATCAAGCGTTGTAGCCAAAACATAGAATAAGCAAAACATTCCCTGTGTTCGGAATAATTTGCACGCTACTGTAGTTTAACCGTTTGTCGTTTAGAAAACTATAGACTTATAGAAAAGTCCCGATAGGTAAAGAGAGAAGTAAATTCCACTTAACGTTGAAGTATTACATTACCCAGATCGGTTTGCATTTTTCATCCGATTAGCGCTTCTCTGTCCTCGTTCACTGGCAAATAGGCAAACTGGACTCTGGAGAATTCCCGAGGAATAAATATCAACACTAGAAAACCAATAATTGCTCGTTAACGTTTACTAAATAATACCATTTTTTATTTCGTTAATAAAATAATAAATATATCGAGAAAATAATTTCTAATTCTTATTTTACCCAAACAGCGGATCTCTCAAATGTTTATATTGTCACAAACTCATCGATATCTGACCATTAAACTATACTGAAATTGCCTTGCACAAAAGACGGGCTCTGAGGCTTTAGGCGAAAACAATTCTCTGACTATTTTTGTTATCTCGGTACATCTTTGAACTCACCCGTTTGTTTTATCTATACTTCATATTCACGTGTTTATTTACGTAAGTAATAGAATAAGGAAAATACGTAGCGGTGATCGAAGTCACCCTATTAAGAGTTAAATGTAAACGATTTTATCTTTCATCGTTTCTAATTATAAATCCCTCACGTATGAATACTATTTGCAATCGAAAGCAAGAGAAAATTTTTCAAATTTACAGTTCACCGTAAGAAAAATATAAAAATAACAGAAATAACAATATTTTTTACGTACTCGTAATTTTGTCCGCGGCGTACTGAAAAATACAAAAAAAAATACAACCGTCAGATTATGTATATTTCATTAACCATAGCGTTTAACATTTACATGCTTTCAGAAAACGTAAATATTTGCGGTATTGATATTTTTCTTATCGGGACAAATACCTGCACTTATTCGCACTTCGGGGCATGTTCGCACTTCAAATTTCAAAGTTACAAGTAGAACATTCGGTTGCAAAATAAGTTTTGTTTTTTAAATTATCTACTCATGAGGCTTATTTGAAATTCACATAGATTCCGATTAAATACAAAAAATGAATAAAAATTTATTAAAGTTTTAATCAAAAAATAATATTCCGTTATCGAATAAAGAAACGAGCCTCAAATTATAAGAGAAGAAATTATTTAGTTAGTAGTTTGTTTCAAAAAACAGGAGATAATATATTTATTATGTGAAGTCGTTCGGAAACATATTTTGAAAAAGTAAAGAATAAAACAAATAAAATCTTCATGTTCTTTTATCCAGCTTCTTTGAATCCTAAGAAAGACCAAGCCATCGATTGATAAGTGGTCGCTTTAAAAATACCTTTCCCCTCTACTGATGTAGTCATCAAACACAGTGTTTTCTAGTACGCGCTACATTTTCAGTGGACATTTCCTGTATTTCAGTTTTCGGTATCAGTAAACCATCGGTATTTTATTCAATATGTTGTAGAACTGTCGTAAAATATTGTCCGTCTGAATATAGATGATTCCAAGTACTCTAAAGTATGTAAATACGACATTAAAATGGATTAACTGAATCCATTTACAATCGTTTATTACAAACAAATACTTACATATATTGCCGAAAAATACGTAAAAAATTTTTAAACTATAGTCTAGTCATCTATTGCGTATCACTATTTTAAATAAAATTATTATTATATCGGGGTCTTGTAATGTAAGCTTACGCCAATTACGAACAAAATATTACTTACGAATTATACTATGAAGAATAATAATACATATAAAGAAATAGAATAAAGAAATTTCTTCTGAAAATTATTTTTTCGTACCCTTTATATAATAATAAATTAAATATTATATAATTAAATTAAATTAAAATACATCGAATATTATAATTAAACAAACTTGGATATACTTCGTAACGAGGTGTGCATAAATATGTTAACAAAGGTATTTATTTGTGTAATCAGTCATTTCATCGGTTACATTCTCAGTTCCTTGTGTTCTGTGTTAATCTTTTAGCTTCAATAAAATTACGACATCCTATACTCGCAGTTATCTGCTTTACGTGTTGCGATCTTTGCGCTACGGGTACAGTCTTCACCCTCTATACATCCTTCTATTACCAAATTAACTTAACCTGGATGTTATAATACACGATCTACTCATCTAGTTCGTCTCTTTGTAAGATTTTGCTTCAAATTTCTCTCTTCTAGAATCTCTCTTAAGATCACTTCGTTTGGTATTTTATCGACCTACCTAATTTTCCACATATTCCTTTAATATCATATCTTAATGATATTTACGCATCTCCTTCTTTTCCTGTTCCCGACGTTTCGCTACCGTAAAGTAATACATTCGATACTGATAATTTTAAGAGTTTCTTTAGCTATATCAGATACTAGCGAACTTTCTTTTATAGCGGATACTTTTATAAGCTTTCCTACTTTGTTCCAATCCGTGTTTTATATCTACCTCGTTCCAACCATTCTTGTAATTTTATTGCCTAAATAACAAAGTTCTCTCCCGCTTTCAGAATATAATGTCCCCCGTCTTAATATTTAATTCATGATAATCCGCCTATTTTATTATCCGTTGCATAACAATTTTTTTACTGTTATTTATTTTCAAACTGAATCGCTCTGTAGGTAATTAATCCGTACACCGTTCATAATTTCTTCTTACTCCGTGTTTTATTTCTGTCTAAACGATGCTGTTATCAGCAAAATTCAGTTCGTACCTTTTTTATTAAATAATTAACCGTAAATTTCCCCCCCCCCTCAATTCTTGTATTATTTCTACATACAAACCGAACAAGGCTTCGTTCTACTTAACGATTATTCGAATATACACTATCGCTTATCGTTTAGGCTGAGAGACTCTAATTGGGGGTTATCTTCTACGTGTATATTTTTCTGACATCGATTCTTTCTCTGAATAAAAATTTCTCGCCGCAAGAAATTCTGAAAGAACTTTTTAACGAAGAAAAATACAGTAAAATCGCATAGAAAGATATATGTTGAACAGCTATATTTGAAAGTTAGAGCAATGATAAGGCAACGGCACTTGGTCTATCATTCCATGCGGCGAGCGAAACATTACGACGGTTCAAAAGGGGCCGTCATCTTGCGACCCTATCGCCCCGTCAATTATCATCGCTTTGGTTCTCCATTTATTTCAACGGGTGATGCTAGATAAGCTCTAGCAGGCCTGAGGGTCTCCGAAACCCCACTTATCATGACAGCCACCCTTAACATAGGAAACAGACGTTGACCAGAACGCCACTCAATACGAGTACAGACCCTGACTAGAACGTCACCCAATACGAGTATAGACGCGTCAGGATTTCATTCCGCGGGTAGATTTTATTTCCCACATACCGGCCTATCTGCTGCGGATTTCCCTATCCGCCACCTGGGGACGCGTCCGACGGGGTACAAGCAACCCCACATGGTTTATTATTATTATTATTATTATCAAAATTATTTCTGTTTGCGAATAAATAATTGTAAACGTGAAATCGAATAAGTCGAGCCGAGATGAGACACTGTTATAAGTATAGGTTTGCTCGTTGTAGTGACGAGTTTCCTGTGGAATTGTTTTTTCGATATTAACGCCTTATAGACAATTTTTTAATCTATTGAATCCGTAAATCTGTATTTACAAAGGAACAGTCCAAATTTATCGGAAAATATCGTCATTGAGTGATTAGGGTGAAAAACTCCGTAACGGTTCCTTCATTCTTAGTCGGGTTCCTAAAATAGATCTTTCACCGTACACGGTTTTCGTTTCCATAGAAAAATGTCGCGGACTGATGCCGACGAGCGAAATTAATGTGACAATCATTTTACATCGTTAGTGAGTGTTTAATCTTAATTACAACAGACTAAATTGTGTTCTTAAATGACTTGCGTTAATTCATACCGTTATTTGTTTTGCATAGATCACCATTAGAACGTTTATAGTGCGTGTTTCCAGAATTTAATTACGGGAACTATAATTAAACTGTTTTAAAGCCCACGGGCCCTGTACCTGGAGTAAACCAACTCTTACTTATAATAATTTTAGTATAAATAAAATAGTGTTTACGGATCAATCGAATGTGGAGAATGTAAAAATAGATTTAATCCGATGGGATTTACCTCCGGGTAACAATTAAAAATAATTAAAACAGGTAAATTATCTCCGTTATCACAAGTAAACAAGCAGATTTACGGACATAATGGCATACAGACATAATGTTAGTTTTAAACAGTCATACAAATAAAGTACAACGAGATTTACAGGAAGTATTATTAATCGTAAGAATTACATAATAACCGACGGAAGAACTAAAGAATGCAAGAGCAATGGCATGTAACGTAATACTGTAAGGTTAAAGTAATCGATGGCTTTTGAAAAATCAATTAATGATAAAAAATGTCAGAGAAAGAGAAGATATCAATTTTTTCACAGTTTTTTTAATATCATAACCTAAACGAACAGCCTGCTTTGTCAGAAGTAGATACACTGCTCTATAACCTTATACCTGAAAACAGACTTGGTAAATATATAGAATATATAAGCGTTCCGTTCAGGCCTGGCAATTTTCAGAAGCCAGAAAAATGTATATATTGTTTTCCTATGCATGAACTTTCATTCTTCACTGAATGCGATGAATCGAGCCGTTTATATTAAACAAAATGTTACCACTCTCAGTCCAATCCGTTTAATTAATTTTCCTAAAATATAGTTTCATAATTAAATAATTAACCGAACATCGAGATATGTACGTTACGAGTCGTCACTTTTAATATTCTCTCCTGTCGTTTTACATTATTCTGTGTTTGACCGACAATATCTTTAATACCTTCGTAATTTCTTCAACGGCGCTCCCGGTCGGTAGTCTCACAATCGGTGTTAGATTTGAATGAAGATGCGTCTTTCGAGTGGGTTTTCAAATTCCCATGATATTTTAATACTTAAACTAAGTTTGGAACGTCGGAATTTTTACGTATGGTTGTACTTATCCATTTTAAATGCAAATTCAGTCGCTTCGACTATTACACTTTTTGAATTATAGAGGTTTCGATAAATGAATGTAGAATTTAAGAGTTAAATATAACTCTTATTTACACGTAATATTATTTGTTTAAAATGTATTTATATAAATACAATATACTGATATATATATATATCAGTAATTTTCGTTTTTAAATTATTCATAGAGCCTATGTTTGCATGAGATATTTGTACTATTTAATGAAAACTTTTGTGATTGAAATAAACGTGTAAACGTTTGTTAACAGAACATACTATTAATTTTTAATACAAAAGTCTGAAATTGAATCGTATGAAAACACGCACGTAAGGTTTTATTAACAAAAAGTAGAGCATAAATTTTTAATTTTGAAAACAAAACTCTGAAATTCAGTCGTTATTAAATCATACACGAAATAAACTTTTATTTACAAAAAATAATATTTAATTTTGATGAAGTAAGATTTACATCTTTCGGAAATCATTAAATTTCTATATTCTTACAGCTCTCTTCGATAAAAATTTACAGCATATTTCAATCTCTCTAATTATACATCAAAATTTACAGTAGGAAGTACGAAATAGTTTGGCACCTGCTAATAAAACAACATTTAATTATTTAACCTTTTACATTTACGTGCGAGTCCAATTTTTTAAAAATATAAGTGTTGCAGAAATGTTAATTTACGTGTTGATAATAATAAGATATTCTCATTAGGACTGCGTATTACTAACATTTTAATATGATTCAGGATTCAGTGCATTTTAATTATCATAGTTTTTCTAATGCAGTGTGTTATTCAACAGGACTGGAAAATACAGCTTCCATAATCCGTAGTAGCGAAACCTTTTTCCATTGTTGCTCGACTGACCGACCGCGGAAAAGACGTTTACGTTTATGTCTAAAAACGATTTTCCTAATGAATTTTAATAAAGTCTTTTTTTTAATCCTAGGAAGAAGAAGTATTTTATAGGAAATAAAATTAAAATGGGTGTTAAAAACATATTCGAAAATGACCGAAATTTTCGATTACTTCTCTGAAGTATTTTTTCTTCAGGGATATAGTAGAATCAGAGAGACAAGAAAGAGCCGTTTGAAGTATTTTTTTTCCGGTTCGGTTAGTCCATGGCGTCAGATCAGTTTTTTTTTTGGCTTGATGATATCAATACATAACCTTGTACATAAAAGTTTTCATGAAAAATGTCATGCCTGACCGAGATTCAAACCCGAAACCCGATGAAAGGTCGAGACGCTACCATTCCACCACGGAAATCAGCGCAGCTGAATTTGTATACATTTATTCACATTTAAATTGACAGAAGTTTAAACGTTTACGAATTTTATCTAAAACATTTTGAAAGGGTTCATTTCTTTGGAGACTGTGTTTTATTTTCTCTTTTCGAAATACATCGAATAAAAAAGAATTTGAGCCAGTAAAATTTACAAGGATTTTGACGACATAATTTCTTGAAAGTTTTGCGTAGGATTCTGAAGAGTTTACGCCTCCTAGGTAAAGTATATTTTATAATTTCAATAAGAAATTTTAAAATGATATAAGTTAGACTAAATTTACTATTGTCTTGCCACCGGATTTTTTTAAATCATTTTGTTAGGAATTTTCCTTTCTCCATCGTTTTTCAGCAATTTTTCATTTCGGAATATTGGTAACCGATAAAGAATTATTGAATTTTTAAAATTGTTCTAGTCGAAATGCGACATTTTGTAAGAAGAAATATTTTATGACTGAGTAATCGGAAATCTATACGGTGCCAAAAATAGTTTTAAGATGCCATTTATCGAGTTATTATGCCGTTTCTGTTATGTATTTTTTAACCCGAGTTTTATTTTATCTTTGCCTAACCGTAGAAAAAAGGTATTATAAGATTTTTTTTTAATTGGCGGCCTACTATATAATATTTGCTAAATATTTTTGTGTTAAACCGAAGCGAGATTCAAATGTAGTATATTAAAATAGTTATTTTCAAACAGGACATCGGATAAACTTACATTGAAGTACTTATATGTGTCGATTAAATTCACCTTTGTCCAATATAGCGATCTTCAGTTAATTTGAATATAGTGCTCAGGGGCTAATGGAAGAAACCCGAGGGATGTTAGTACTGTCGAATGCTGGGACAGCAAGTGCAAACAAACGTGTATACGGCCAATGTTGTTAATTACAAACGTTTCTAGCGTGAGCTGATTGTGTTTACAGTATCTGATTTTGGTTCCCGTGAAAAATTCGACTTTGAAACGGTCACATATATTTGTATCATCTAATATGAAGAAAAAATAAATAAGTTATTATTATGTAGGTATAAATTAAGTGAGCTGCTAATATCGGTCTACTTCCATAAGTACAGATCAGATCTCACTCGAATTTCTACACGCACTAGCGTGTAACACGGTAAATGAAAATGTTATATTTCGAATAAAACAACTTAAGAGAATAATGTCTCGATACCGACATAAACGTTTTTGAACTTCGTGCTCGTTGTGTGTGTGTGTGTATTTCTACCGTGAAAACTTTCAATTTCAATGAGTTTTAGTAGGAATGTTAATTGTATCATAGAACAAAGTAAAATTGTCGGAGAGGAATACCGTCAACTGATTCCGTTATGTATATAAGCAATTGCCTAAAATTACCTTTATATTCTTTTGCCAGTACAAGTCCTCCCTGCGTGAACACGTTAAAGTATAAAGCAACAAGTCGAAGCGTAGACGGTAATATGATTAAAAAACACTCAGCCTCAATTGAAGTAGGATGTACAATAAAGCCTCTTAAATTACATACACCCTAGTTACCGGTTAAATTTTGAAATATCAAAGAAGAGCCAAATCTCGTAGAATTTATTAGCATCCCTGACGATACACGTTGTACCTATGCGCTGATGAATCCTTACAAGCGGGATGCTTATAAAAAGGAGTAAAGGATCCTACGCAATAAAGTTCTTGAATAGGAACAGATGCGCACATTGAAACCATCCGAACAAAAGTGAGTTCACATAGACCGCTAATCGTCTGTCGGGTCTTTAAAGTTGGAAAATTCATTTTCTCTGCTATCCTATCGGGCAAAGAATCCTCAAAATTTTCCTTTAATTTCCAACTATTCGGCCTAAGAACTTGTTCTCCACATTCTCAATCGTCTTACCCGTTTAGCCTTTATCTACATTCTGAGTTACGGAAGCGTGCTGTAAATAGCGTCGGATCAGTAAAGTGTATTTATAAAACTATGCGGTTTCTATTTTAAATTATCTGACTATCCGCTTTACCAAAATCCTCCTTGCTTTTGTTACAATAAAACCTACCTGCTACAAAAAACTAATCTCGGCGTGGTTGTTCATCGAGTAATACTCCCAAGTCTTTGAACCCTAATCTACATCGTGTTTAACCCTAATTGTCTTTACCCTAATTCCATATGTTCCAAATTCCTAGTTCCTAATTCCATGATGATACGTCCGCAAAATGTATAATTAATGCTGAACGGTTCATTTTTCTGGAATGAAAAATTAGGATTGTCTTTTCAACATTCAGAAGCAGACAATTTCTTTCAAACCGATCCTTAACTATCATTACATCGTTTCGCGTAAAAGATCTTCGTAACAAGAAACTTTATACCAAATTTTAATATCTTCCGCATAAATTACTACTTTACATTACAATTTTTTAGCAGTATACAAACTTAAGAACCTATGAGATATCCCTGAAAAGACCTCTGAAATGGACTCTAAATTACTTGTTACACGAAGTTTCAGAAGGCGCTACGTGACACAAATTCTTCTGAAAAGCTAAATTTTTAGTATTACAATTAATAAATTGTAAAGCCTTGTGAAGTCAAAATGCCTCGCCTTCGAATAAACGGACCGACATCTGACAGAAATTCATACTACTTAATCATTGTAGATTAGATTCTTCTGAATCTATACCATTCGATTGATAATAAAAAATCTTCATATGTCTTGGGAAGTCTGCATAATAGTAACAGTTTTGAAATCGTTAATTTGGTATTAAATTATATTCGGTGTTATGATTTCTTCCAAATATTTAAATTTTTGAACTCTGCTTATTTCTTTTCGTCGAAAATTTTAAGGGATTTGAGTTTTGTTTTCTTTGTCATTGGAAAACAAGTTAGTTTTTCATAAAAAATTTGAAGACCCATTTTGTTAGCTTATTCGCTTAGTTTTTGAATTTTAATTTTAGCCTTATTAGTCTCGTCTATATCTCTTGCAAAAATTGTAATATCGTCTGCGAAGGCCAGAATGTTTGTATTTATGAATTTATTTAGTTTGCAATTATTGTAGTAAATAATTATTTTATGAAAGTTCTATTTTGTGAAAATCTAATGACACATTTTGTTTGTTTTTTTTTTTTATGATGGATTTTCTTTAAGTAATGGCTTCATCCATCGATTATTTTTTAAGTCTTTTTACATCATCTCTTTATGCAGATAATTTAGCCGTAGTTAGTAGAAGTTGATCTATAATGAAGGAAGTGTATATGTGTGATCGAGATAGAAGCAAAAAAGTAGAACTTTGAACAAATCAGAAAATATGTATGAATAATATGAACAAAGGGAAAATATGTATCAGAAACGTTGCTCGGGTAAGGAGAGTTTTGCAGATTTTTAGTAGTCGAGTAAACGTGTTTCAGGGGATAAAAACTTTCAGCTATCTGAAAATCAAACTGATCTGTGAAAAAGGTATTTTGAAGCTTTTGAAAACAGGCCTCAGTCTAGAACGGCAAAAATTAAACTGTATGAAAGTCGGGGAGACTGGTTTTTACATAGATCCGTGTATTTTAAGTTCTTTTTATTTTTGTTGTGTTTTATACGTACAAAACAGTTTTTCAAATCTTACGGTAAAATGGGTCACTCGTTCTGCATATCGATCGTAGATGAAAACATAATCTGTGGTGTGCAAACTATCGTGGAGCTTATGACGATTATTTGTAAAAGATTACTATATTTATTCCTTTTTTTATGAACGAACAAGCGAAGCGCACTCGCCTGCTGCGATCGTTTCATACGATATCGATTTACATCAACAAACATTAATTAGATCGTCCGACACGTTTTCGCCGAAAAACCGGATAAATAATACTTTCTATCGTTCATAATTTTTTTACATTATATTTTTTTCTCGATGGAAATTAGTATAATTTATCGCTTTACGCTATTTTTCCCGTTCTTTATTACGGCTATAAAGCATATGTAAAGCGTCTGAGTATAAGCGGCACCGGTCAGAATGTTTTTTACCAGGAATAATGATGTTCGATCTACGGTCGATCCTTTCGATGAAACAAACTCTAAGGGCGAGTATGATCTGCGTTTCAGCGCTTTCGTTTTAGTGGTGTACGATATTATATTCGGCTCAGCGAAGAAGGAGACGGGACCACACTCCCAATTTTCTCTCTCGAGCCTGGCATGGAGTGTTTATTATTCTAAACGATGCCTATTCCGTGTCTGAAAACAATTCTTGTCTCGCGTCGGGTGTCCTAAAACTGTTCGGTTACAGCACTAGAAAGATAATAGTGTAATAAACAGCCTTTTATTTATTTTATAAGAAGTTGTAGTTTATTCTGTTACGGTTTCGCGGATGACTTGAGTTATGTCAAAATTTTCTTTTAGATTCAAATCGGCTATCCATCCTTGAATGATCTTGTAAAATAGAACAATCATTAATGATAAAATAGTAGTAAGATATAAATATAAACAAAGATTACAAAATACGAAGTATCACAAACAGTTATACAGATAATTAATTATCTTTGTAGTTAAACACTAATGATTTTGCTTAGAACGTCTGTTTCAGAGAACAACTAATTAAATATATCACAGGCGGAATTATATGATGTTGGTTGCCGCTCTGACTCTATCCGATTTCGCTTACGGGCGACGTAGTCGGGCGGAAGTTACTGATATTCAGGTTGACTTTGCCGATTTAAAAGAAATTTGTTATAATTCGTAACAAAATGTTTCCAGTAAATTTTTCATTATATTGTTTTAACTTTTCCAAAAATTAAATGGACAGACAAAAATACATACGAAAAACATACTTTCGCATATTCAAATAAAATGTGTGCATTATTTGTAAAGCGTACGATAAATCCTAAAGTTATGGCTAAAAAAAAATTAAATTTTCTTAACTGTGTGTAATTCTTTATCGTATGAGATATAATTATTTCATTCTACTGAATTCAACTACCGAGGATTGAGTCATTTAATTTTTTCGCTACAGAAAAGAGCAACTTAGTCGTTCGTTTAGCACAATTTCTCCAGTCATTTTTTTTTGTATGCAACGCAAATAAACCACCTATGATAGCACTTGTCAGAGTCATCGTTTTCTTTGAGAGCAACGATTTTCGCTGTAGGCCTATGCTCCTTTCGTAAACGGAGTGAACTTATCATTTGTGCAGACTCGTCCACTGATTCGGCATGCCGATAGAAGTATTTTTAATAGGTGAAAAATCTACTGGCCTATTAAACGCTTTTATAAAATTAAAGTTGAAATCGGTCCCTCGGTTTCCAGTTTAAAACAATATCCGCGTGCTGTTTTTAATGAAAAATTTTCCGATTCTTGAAAATTAATTATACAGATTCAAAGGTACTAATATTTGCGCGTAATTAATTTAAGTGAAGTTATCGGTGATTTGGAAATGAAGGGAAGAGTTAATTTCTTGTGTTATCCTAAAAGAAAGAAAACGTAGAAAGAGGCGGGACAAGGAAAATAAGAGTGTCGTGACCGATGAACACCATAAGAGGGTGTGCGTGATCGACGAACATAACTGTCATGTAATGATTTGTAACCTTCTGTAAATGTTGTACTATACCGCTCTCGGAAGCCACACCGATTTAGAATAAAATTAAAATACGGTAGGTAAAATATGGTAAGATTTATTAATTTTTAGTTGCTTAATAGGTGATTTATTTAAAGAACGCTTTCATAAATCGAAGAGATAATAGATTTGTCATCACTCTTAATGAAAGAAATGTTATGTATCATAGTCAGTTATTTTATTGTTCTGTTGTGATCGGATATTACTTTCTGTTCCGGGTTAGTCACAATCTACTCGCTACGTTATACCCGCTGAGTAATTCGTTCATAAATTCTAATTCTTTTATCTCCTTTCGCTTTCCTTATTTTGTAGTATTTCCCTGCATTTCCTTTCGTTTCATAGTCGGCTGTAATCCGTGTACCTTAAGATATAAACCTTTAACTTTTTTCTTGTTTTCATAAATTTTCAACAAAATTCAGTCCTCTCCGGTTTACCGTAAAAATTGACTCTCCTTACATCTAAAAGGTACTTTTTCTCTATCTCTGTGTTGTTATTTTTACCACGTTCTGCTACTTTTTTTGTTTAACCTCCAGGTCCGCAGTTAAACAATTATCGCAGAGGATGAGATGAATACTTTGTAGCGTGTGTGAAAAATGCCATGCCTGACCGGGATTCGAACCTAGGACCTCCGGTTGAAAGGCCAAGACGCTACCACTCGCGTCACGGAGATCGGCCATGTTCTGTTACTGCAAGGCGCCATACTTACGGTCAAAACATATCCCTTATTCCTAATAGGTATTCGGTATAATAAGATTAATTTTCTGATAAGAATTTAATTTTGTTCCCTGTAGTTTACACTTTCTACACGTTCTATGCTTATCTCAACTTATAACTTTACTGCTTACATTATGGGGTCGGTCAACCTTCGAATATAGTATGCTCCCATAAGCTAAATTTTTGTGAATTCCATTTACGGGAAATATTAGGTTTCACTTGAATTTATCTTCCAGTGATGAATCCGTAATATTTTGCGTTTTTTTACGGATCATCCTGTCGCGGAAAGATATTTGCATCAACGGTAAATCTTATCTACCTGGCAATTGTTGCAGTCGGATTTAATACTTATTGGCTTTTAATACCGGTTGGTTTTAATGTTTTATCACATAATATAAACTCCTGGCAAAATTTCTTCCCGGTTTTTGTTTTAAAACAAAAGTCTTTTTATCATTTATGCTAGACAAGATTAAAAATCAAGGCGGATGAATCACATCATCGCTTCACCCGTTTACTTACTAAAATTTGCATGCGTTAGTATTTTGCTCTTATTACAACCACAAATAAATAATTATTTTTTTAATTAATTAAGTTAGAAAAATAATTTTGGTCATATATAATATAAAGCGACCGAACTATACTTTTTATTTCTAGATGCAACCTAATACATTACGTTACGTCGACAAATAAACCGTTCTTGGATTCTTGTTTTCATTCTATTTATTTCATTACGTTTTCTTTTACTTATATGAACTTTTTAACCTTTTAAGATCGTCAGCTTTACAACAAAACAAATTTTAGTCTGAGCGTGTTACTCCGTGTTCAGATTTCAGACTTCAAAAAAGAAACTTTGAAATACTAGCTATTCGCCTCAGATCTTAAAACTCCCGTTCAAACGACAAAATATTTATCACCTCACTTATACATACATATGAATGTCCATGTATTTGTACGTCCCCATGTTCGCTTCAAATTCAAGAACCTCTTGACTTATCTTAATTACTGTTTTATCACTCTTTTTATTACACGGCTACCCAAAAATGAGTGTAATGTATTTAGGGTGTATATATGTATGTTTATTTGTTTGTTCCACCGTAGCAGCTGAACGACTGAACCGATTTAGATGTATGACCCCCGCGTTGGAATCCTTACGTTACCGGGAGTGTCATAGGCCATAAATATATATATTTATATGTATATGTGTGTGTGTGTGTTTAAATAAATTTTAAAAAATTGAAAGAAAAATTATCCTACGTAAATACAAAATTGTCACCCGCACGCTCTTTAATTACTCTATATTAAAGAGCAATGTTAGTTAACAACGATGGTTTTTGCAGTCGTTTTTTTTTTTCATTTTTAATATTTATTGATATTTTAATATTTATTGAACTTTGAGAATAGTATTGGAATAGATTTTTCCAGAATAACTCCGTTATTGAATGAGTGCTAAGGTGTAAACCGGGAGCGTGTTGTACGTTATGGAGTCGTTTTTGTTTTGTACCATTTTAAGTCTTCGACTAAGTCCCTTCTACACTAAACATATCGTCGGCACTTACGATAGGTTTTTAGCGAATCCACCCCTTTCATCGATTTGTCTGTGTATTTGTACGGCATCTCCCGCAATTAACGCTTTCTTTTTAAGAAAAAGGTCTATCTTGTAATTTATGCACTTGGGATGTAGTTTGGCAAAATATATTCTGACGGGTTAAAATAAATACGAAACGACTTTCTTAATCAATTTGCGAATTTTTTTAAAAAATGTTGTTAATTGGAGTGCAGGTAGTTCCACGACTTCTAACTTTTTTTTATGATTTTCTTGCGGGGAATGAATTTAATTAAAAAAGCTTCAAACGGCTGCAAATTAATGCGAATAGAATTTCAAACTACTTTCACGGGAGTCATTAATTTTTAAAGGGTGCCTACGTCCCTTTTTTGGAAACACTCTTTTTTTTAAATGGTATGGATTTATTTTAATAAAATTTAAAAATTGTGTTTCCTTTTGCTTAATGAATTAAAACTGGAAATCGATAGATACCAGTTAACTTAACTTTTTTTTTGTTTGTTGCTTATATCGGCGCTTGCTAATGATATTTTCCTATGCCTTTTCTAATGCGTTAATTTTGAGCGATTTCCTCCGATTTTCATACAGTTTGTTGGGTCGTTATCGTATAGTAATTTAAAGGGTGAATTCACACCCTGTTTGTAGCCGGATAGCTGGATGGATAATTTCTGGTCGATGTAATTGTTTTAACCGTTGCGGCTTATCGTTGCAATAATTATTTTATAAGTCTTTCTCCAATCAACATTTCGTTGATCTGAACGCTTAAATTTTGGTTTATTTCTTTCAGGATTCTAGTATATTTAATAAATTATATCAGTAATGATCCTGAAATTAATTTTTTTCGTTTGTAAAATAGTGTTAGAAATAATACGAACACAAATTAGATCGGATAAATTGAAAAAAGTACATATTTTTTTTTAAATCTGTATTTTTTTGTTCTTAGGAAGTCAGAAAAAAGTAGCTTTAAGGGTTCTAGTTCAAAAACTTACAAACGTTAAAAATGAGTGAAAAGATGAATGAGTTAAAAGATTTACATAAGTAGTTGTTTCTACACGACTGTACAAAAAGGAGTGTAATGTATTTAGGATGTTTGTATGTTTGTTCCACCGTAGCCGCTCAACAGCTGAACCGATTTAAATGTATGATCCCGCGTTGGAATCCCTATGTTAATTACAAAAGTAATTTTTTATAAAGTAAGTTTAATAAACTGAGTTCTTCATTAAAACTGAATTTATAAAAATGATAATTAAAATAAAATTGACTGACAATTCGTTCTTAATTTATTCTCGATCATAATTCATTGTGGAAGATTTATTCATGTATTTAACACACACACACACACACAGCTATATATATATATGTGTGTGTGTGTTAAAATAAATTTTAACAAATTGAAAAAATAATTATACTATATAAAGATAATATGTATAAAATTGTCACTTGCACGCTGTTTAATTATCCTACACTATTAATTACTCGTATCCTACATTAAAGGGCAATGTTTGTCAGGGGTTTTTTTTTGGCAGTCGGGGTTTTTAATATTTATCTCTTGTTATATTGCTTGGTCGAAAATTTCTTCCGGACAAATTTTAGTAATGTAGTGAAATATTATAACTTTCAAGAAAAGTGATCTGACAGTAAAATAAAATTACCCTCTATTTCTTTAAACATTATTATCAACCGTTAAACCTCGACCTCAACATGTACTCAATACTCAACCTCATAAACAGAAAGCACCAAGTAAAATTGTATCTTTACATTTTTCCTGCTGTAGTTAGCGGACTATAATTATTTGTTACAAATATAATTATTTATTTATAAGTCTATGATGAGGTTATAATTTTTTTTTTGCAATATTAACCGTAACTTATTATTTATAATAAATGATCATGACGTAGCTTTGACACAGTTCTATTGAAGCGACTGAATAGAAAGGAACGCGGGACAAGAAGGGAACTGTTATATTCCTGTCTACGATAATATTCGCGTCTTCATCGAAATGAAACCACAACTAGCATTTTAAGGGATATCGGAAGATATAAAACAGTTGTTTGCTAATTTAAGCTGATTTAAGTTGGTTGTTTCAATTATAATTATAATAAATAACTCGTTTACGAATATGTAAAGTAAAACTGCTGATAAGGGAAATTGATGCAAAATAATGAAAAGTTATGCACAGTCGTGTTGCAGAAGTACATTAGCGGCGCTGTTGCACTTGATGAAATTCTGCAATATTAACCAGTACGATAGCTTCACCGAACTGTTTGCAAACCTTGTCGCAAGAGGCCTGTTTGACTGAGTAAATAGAGATTTTAACCTCAAAAATATTTACTACAGCAAATAAATTATTGGAATGAATTCGAAAAAATATGCGGAAATACGGACTTTTAATACGTTTTCTAATGCCCTTTTAATACGTTTGTAATGAATAAAAAATTGTAATACGTCGTAAGTAGTTTTACGGGGAAAAAATTGTTTTCACAACTTTTTCTTATTTCAGTTAAAAAATGTTCAATACAAATCGCTTTTGAAGCAAATCGATTAAATTTTCATACGTCGAGGAACTTTCTACCTCGTTATCGGTGTCGTAAAAATGTTATCCTTAGATAAATTATAATGTAGTTTTTACACATCGGCCCTTCTTCTAGTTACCGTATTTTATATTTTAATAATACATTTATTTAACTGTTCCTTTTATGTAATTATCTTCTGAGCTCATTTTATTTTTGTGTAATCTTGCTTACTTAAATAGATTCGTGCGGTAAAGAAATTATTTTGGACTTTTGAAAAACAGTAACTGTGCAATTAAATCGTTTGATATCCACAGCTTAATGTTTTCTTCGATTGTTTGGAATTAACTGTTGAGTCTTATTCGTTAAATAAACCCACCTTAATGTAGATATTAAGTGACTTGTTGCGTTTGTATTGGCTACTGTATTCGATAATTTTTATCTTCTGTTTACAGAGTGATTCACGTAGTGTTATCTTACCGATACTTTTTGAGCTCATTCTGTTATTAGAAATAATGAAAAAAGTTCATTTAAGCACGAGTTTGGGAACGCTCCATTAGCGAGTTACGTCGAGCGAAAGATTTCGCCCTGATTCCAAAAAAAAGAGTGGGAATCATGAAAGGAAAAGAGTGGAATAAAACCACACTATAATTCTAGGAATCCAAATTAAGGAGTAAACTTGGTAGTTTTTGATCTGATAAATTGAATAAAACAGGTTTCAGAACTATATCTCCAGCAGTTTTCGTAATTCCGACATAAAACAGAACAATTTTCTGTTTAAAAACACGTTTTCTTACGTTTGTAATACAAAAACTTTGTAAAATGATTTAGAAATGCTTAGATTTTATATCAACACTTGTAGAAAATTTAATTCTAGAAAATCGATGCATATAAAAATATAGGTATAATATTTGTGCGATTCATTTTTTAAGAAATTTGTGATTTATATATAGTATAAATGTGTAAGAAATTTAAGCCTTCCAATGTCTGTCTTAAACCGACTATGGGATCTGATATTAAAGTGAATTCAGACGGATAAGATACAGTGCAAGGGAACAGCCTAAGGGCGGGTAACCGTATGAAGATGATGATGATGATTATGTAAATGACGATTATAATAACAAAGACAGTGGAAAAGGTGGGTTTCATTAATTTTTTTTTTAGTATTTTATAATTTAATTAAAAATTGTTTGATTAACTAAATAAATGTTGTATACGTCGTTTAATTCAGTGATAATATAATTTATTGTACGAATTAAAATTAAATAGTTGGTAATGGCCGCTTGCTGCTCCACAGCGTTATTCTTACAAAATAATGTTATATATTTTTTTTAAATCCGCTAAAAATTTATTTTATTTGCAACACATCTCATCTCCCAACCACCTTGTTTGTCTCTTTCCCTTCCTAGACAGGTGAAATGCGTGCTCAATACCTATTTCTAGTTTGTCCATACGTTCTAATTGACGGATCGAGCTGATTTGTTTTATTCTGCTCGGAATGGCTCGCAGATATGTTTTAAACCATCGACAGACCTTCAAAGTGATTTTTCTGTGAGTAATAACCTCGGAAAGTTCCTCAATTAAGTAATAAACTAGGATTTTTTAGGAATGTTCACAGGAAAATCACTTTGAAGGACCGTCGATTCTTGATGACATATCTGTGAGCCGTTCCGAGCAATATAAAAAAAAATCAGCCCGAACAGTCCAGTAGTACGCTCAGACGGACTGAAAATAGGTTTCCACCCCAATTTTTTTAATATATAAAGTTATTTTAATAATAAATAAATTTTATTTGTAAACAGTAGAACATTTTAAACTGTATTTAATTTAGTTCTAATTAAAATTAAAACTAATAGGATATATATATAAAAACAAAGTTTTTGTTCGGATTTGAATGCCGTACGTCCGACTGAAGAATTTGAATATTTTAAAAAGGATATTAAAAAGATATTTCCTTAACTGTATGTTCAACAGGCCCTTCGAATGGCTTATCCTGCTAACTATATTTGCGAACTGTGTGGCTCTGGCTGTGTACACTCCCTATCCTAACAGTGACTCGAATACAACCAACACGGTTTTGGTAAGTAGAGGGTTATAAGTATATTTTTAATATTTATTTAATATTAGTATATTTATGTTATATTTTTACTTCTTATGTGTTAAATATGTTTATATTAAATATGTTAAAAGATGACACGATTTAGAATATTTAATTTTATCTAGTGATAAAATTGGTGGACGTTTCAGAAGGACTAATTTGTTGTTACGACAGAAAAGGGTTCGGGAAGTGCACCGAAATTTACACCGTGCCATTTTTTTATTAGAACGGAGCAAATCGGTCGCGTATTATTTTATTCTCCTTGTGTGAAAATGAAAATCGACTCCCGTTTATTAAACCAGTGGTAGATATCATAATACTAACTTCAATAATAAGTATTACACAGAACTTTTTGTGTTATATGTACATAACAACAAATAACCATCGATTAATTCGTACATAAATAACAGGTTACATAATCTTTCAGTTTTTAACTAATTTTCCTTTAATCGATTAAAATACACATTAATATCACGACTTAAAATTGAGAGAGAAAAACATTAAAATAATAATTGCCGTTTGAGTTTCGGAATACTTTAATTTTTAATTCGGAGAGCCTGATGGACAAGAGGGCTCAAAATTTGTTTGATGCCTTTAACTTCTCTAAGTTAAAACACGGTTTAAAATATTATTTGAATATCGCAGTATTTATTTTCATATATTATGGAAGGGCCAGAAGGCTAGAAAGACTGGGATCGAGGTGATCCTAAACCTCTAGGAAGTCAATAAATTTCTGTTTCCGTGAAGGTCGAATTAATTTTTGAAAATTAAAATTTTGTATGTAACTATATTTTAGTTTTCTTTAATTTACGGGTTAGGAAGCAACTAGATTTGTTCATTTGAACTTCATTAAATTTGTCGCTTTTCCTCGAAAATAAAATACATTCTGAATAAAGTATTGTATTTCATTATGTACAAATAGATATGTTGTATAGAATGAGATACATTCTATTTAACTGTGACAGCCATAAGCACGGCCATCATATTTTCTTAATCTCTACGGGACTAGGTTATCTAAGGAATCAGTATCTTTTTTTCTTTTTTTTTTTTTGAGATGGATAAACTCCATTTATGGGCGCCTAGGCAGTGTCGGGCTCACTAACAGATTCCGTAAGGTGTTACTAAGTGCGTATGTATACCTGTGCACTACTAAACCTCCACCCCTGGCTCCCCATCATTCCTGGACAGCTTAAGAAAGCATTTCATCAAGAAATACGCACTCACACACCAATCATGCACGGAGCAAGAAAAACAAGAATTACACGTATCACGCTACAAGCACACCAAATAGTCGCACAGGTATGGGTATCCTGAGGTAAGGTATTTTTTTATCCCTGAAATCCTTCAGGTTCCAGAGGATACTTTCTTTGTTAAAAAGAATAATCTAAATTTAACCGCATTACTCTTTTTTAACTGATAATGGCCAGAGGGCTAGAGGATTCTGGGAACAAAATGGTTGATCCGCAAAACACTGTTCAGTATTCTGTTTTTCTAAAACGTAAAACACGTTTAGAAAAAAACGTTTCAATCATTTTAATTTTTACCGTTGTTAAAAAACCGATGACCTTTATAAAAACGTTGATGTATGGCTCTTGAATATATGAAAACGGTTTTAGCACGATTAGATTTTATTTTTACCACTTCAACCACTGTGATGAAATAAGGCAGGAAAGAGAGACAGGATAGGCGGTTGGCGTATTTCTATACGGCCAAGATCAAGAGAAGTAACATTGAAGCGGTCGATGAATTTTTCAGATCGGTTCTGTAGTTACTGATATCACTCTGGATAAATTAAAAATTAAAAACTTTTTCTGTTTTTATGTAGTATGATAGAATAGAATATATAGCCTTTTTCATGACCCGATTTAAAATATGGTATCTGTTTCCCTTAGGATATATCTATCATAATGGAAATCATGTTAATTATGATCGGTAAATTGTTATCCATTTTATTACTTATGTTTGTTGTAAAAAGACATTTTGATTAATTTGCAAATTTTTAAGATTCATTAAGAATTAATAAACTTTCTGAAAATTAAATCATAAAATATTTTCATATTTGATGCGGAAAATCATTTCACAGGTTACCACATCGAGCCAAATTTACAAAGCGTTTTTAAAAATGAAAAGAGTCAATTGGTACTACATATATGTAACAATAGAGATATTTTAATAGGTTTTTCTGTCAGTACTATTAAAATCGTGTATTTGTAGGCACGATTGTATTTAAATTCGAGAACGTTACAACCAAACGAACTGCACAAATAGTTATAGATTATTTACACTTACGTACCTAAAATTTTTAGCATTTAAAAGAATTAAGATTACCGCGATCGTAGTTCGTACACGGAATATGAAAGATCCATTCACATCAAACAACATAATTTAAAGTTGTTTCAAAAGAAACTTTGTAATCAATCCGTCATATCACATCCAAAACAACTGACTATTGTTTTTTAATACTGGAACTAAATACAAAATATCGTAATAAATTAAAAATATAAAATAAATTATATATATATTAAATATGAAATTTAAAACAATTTCTTTTTAAAAAGTGTAGGTCGATGAAAGGTAAAACGTTTACGTTTTTTTATTTTATCGATAAGGAATATACCTAAGTCTTAAATATCCAGCGACTTCTATAGGCGCTTAAATCATCTATTCATTCGTTCACGTGTCGTTGTCTCGCATCGCTATAAAACGTGTCTACGATTCTGTTGAATCGGAAAACTAACTTTATTTTTTGAGGGGATATGCAGAAAAGCCGTTAACTTTAAATGTGAGTTATTCCCCGTCGAGTCGTTAACATTTATTCATTTATCGCATGCTCATTCGATATATTATCACTTGTCGTATCCCTTTCGTCGTTCATCAACAATGTAGTTCATCGAGCCATAAAACTGCTTATTTTACTTTAATAATAAATATAATTTTATTTACTGTTTATAACGTAGAGTTCACATGGTATTCGTGAAATTTAATACCTTCTGTTTGATTCATCTTTATTTGGTAAATTTCATAAGAAAACTACCTATTGTTATGGGTACCATGATTCGACTTCCGGAAAATTTCAACATACTTCGCGTTTCGCATCCCCAGACCCTAAAATCACCGTCAATTCAATTATTTATATATATTTCAATTTCTTGTGGACACGATAACTGCTGTAATTTTGCGCCAATCACTTTGAAATTGATAAATAAAATATAACGACCCAATATCTATCGAGTTCGTTAATGGAAAAATCAGACCATGGAGGTAGAAAAGGGAGGGGGCTTTTTCAAAAACACAAAATATCGCTATAACTTTCTTATTAAGTAAAATATCGAATTCGTTTAAAGTTCCTATTATTCTTTGGATAAGGACCTAAACCGAATCTCAGTAAAGATTTTTGATATCACCAACCATTGGCCCAGAGGGTGGAAAAATGGGATTTTGAAGGCAAAAAAAAATCATACCTCCCTAAATAGGCCCAGTATCGAATCGGTTTAAAGTGGTCGTTAGTCCTCTAAACATTAACTAAATTTTTGTGTGAAAAACTTTTGTTATGACTAATCCTTACGGCAAGGGATGACCAAAATGTTGCTGGAATTGTAAGAAGATGGAGCTTGTCGTATGGTAAACGTGTGAAACTTTTTTCACATGCAGCCATTGTCGTATTGTGTAAATTTGAAATTTTTCTTAACTTTAAGGTGGAAATCTTTTTTATCCCCTACTTAGCACCGGTGAAATTTACCTCCGCCTTCCGGCGTGACGAAAAGATTTATATATATATATATATAATTACCATGCGGATAGACTTCGACTAAAGTATGAAACGTTTCTTTTCATAAATATCAGATCGAATATAAAATTAATATCGACTATAGCGATATCTTTTTAAAGCCCTGACTGATGAGCTTTACCTTATTAAAAAAAAACCTCACGTATCGTTAAAAAAAAAGCAAGATATATTACTTTGGATTCGTGAACTCTATAATTCATAGATAGTTTTCGTTTATCTGTTCTTAAAAATGCTGAAAAAACAAAATATTAAATTGTATTTCATTATTGTTATTTTATTTATTTTTTACTTTTTTTTATTAATTGCTCGTTTACCGTTCTATAATTTTTCTGAAATTTCCGTGTATAAATATAAGATAATAGAAATCATATTAAAAAGGATGAGGAAATCTCCGGTTTTAACGTCCTTAAAAATCATTCATCGGTCGCTTTATAACGAATTATATGGTCGACGAATGAGCGCAGCGCTCACTTTTTTTGTCGGTTGACTAAATATATATATATATATATGTAGTCAATATTTTTTTATGTATTTGAACTTATCTCTTCAATAAGCCGATTTGGAAAAAGAGATTAAAGTTGATGTTGATATTTTTACAGTTTCTGCGTCTTTCTTATCCCCGGAAGACGAATGACGAATTCTTCCGCCGTTTCCTTTTCTTCTGCAATGAAAGACAAGCATCCCATGACGTCACCTCATCATTTCCGAGGTAAATCTCGGTTAATTCAGTATTATTTCCATCAACTTCTTCATCGATAGAAACCGAACCGGTGCTGGTGGGGTCGCTGTTTTCAACTTGACCGTTACATGAATAGACCGAATTGTTAAATTCTGATGGTTAACAGTTATCGTTTGATTAACCATTCGTTTCCTATAGAGGTACTCGATTATTTATTATTCCTTAACGTTCGTCGTTAGACAGTACAATTACCGCGGTAAATTTTATGTACAGAAAAATGTTACGATATAATTTTGCTTATAAATAAAGTACACGTTAAACATTTTTTTACAAATTATTTAAAATCCATATTGTATCGATTAAAATAATTACGTAAAAAAAATTAATCGGAAGTAAAAAAAAAAAGTTGAAATTTTCTTTAAAAGTTTAATTAAGGTAAAAGCAATACGAAGCAAGATTAAAGTAACATCGACGGTCGCAGGTGAGCGCAGAGCTCCCTTCCAGAACGGTATATTCGAAACGAAGGTCTAACTCAAAATAAAAACGTCATAGTGCAATGCCTGACGTTTTCTTACTACACACTTCAAATGAGACCGTGTCAGTATCCGTGTTAACCAGAAGCAGTTCATCTGGTTTGAAACGCTAAATTCGATTTAAACATGAGCGCGGCGCTCACCTGTACCCGTTTAGGATTAAGGATTTTAATATTTTTATTTCGCAAATAAATTATTACGTTACATAATATGATAAAAATAATAAACATAAAAAATAATATTTAAAAATGTTTTAATATTTAAATATAAAAAAGCGGTTATAAAACTGCCAAAATCAATAAAATTATTTTTAATTTCGTTAATTAAATAATTGCTTTAATGATGTAAAGCTTCAGAAATTGAATAACTTCAACTTTTTTAATTTTTTGGTAGTTGTGTTTTTAATCTTTATAATCTTTATAATTGTTTTAATTATTTATTA
Source organism: Lycorma delicatula (assembly GCF_047948215.1). Taxonomy (NCBI): domain Eukaryota; kingdom Metazoa; phylum Arthropoda; class Insecta; order Hemiptera; family Fulgoridae; genus Lycorma; species Lycorma delicatula. The sequence goes on from NC_134458.1 coordinate 66,532,089, forward strand.
TTCTTTACCATTTATTTCTAAACAGAGGTAAATAAAGTCATACATAAATTTTAATATTATAGTAAAAAGAAATAATTCTATTATAGTAGACGTTAATGTTTTGGACACTGCACAACACTTAGGCCAACACTCCTCGAGAAATAACCTTTTCACCTGTTGTACTCAGCTTCGTCCAGATCTAAAGTCACTATAACAACAGCAAAATGTTTTAATGCAGTTTTTCTTACGATATTTCTCAAAGTTAACTGTCTTCGACGAGAATATGAATTAGGAAAGTTATTCGGAAAAAAAATGAAAACAAGCCGCAAAAACAGCAGTTTTATAGTGAAGACGATACTGTACAGAACAGAACATAGTACAGTGGACCGATCGAACGGGTTAATTACATCGAGATTAATGTAATGCCCAGTCCTGTACATACAGCTTTTGTTTGCACACAGGCCTCGGCCCACGAATGTGATATTAACCCCTTCACATTAAAAGAATAATTTTTTGATGATTTAAAAAAAAAATAGTACTTATTTCATAAATCGAAATATTATGCGTACTTTGTTTTCTGCATACTTTGTTGTAAGTCGTGCATTTAAATGTACGTACTCTAGTTTAACACTTTCAACATTTTTATTTTCGCTTGCATTGATTTCATTAATTTTACTTTATCTGTAAATATTTTTATTATTACTATTTTGTAATACCATTAATTTTATGTATTAATGCGGCCTTTGTTAAATATAATTTATGTATTTTATGTCGGTGTCACAGAGGCTTTTCTACGATTTTTCCTTATCTTATCGAGTAGAGCAATTTATTTATATTATATTTTAATTTATATTTGCCCGTGGTGTAGCCTACTTGCTCTTTCTCTGGTCTTTGATCTATGTATAAAAAATTGAAATATCATACGTTCCGAGTGCCAAAAAAAAATGCCACCGGAGAATCATAAAATTTTCCTAAAATAAAATTTAAACATACTTTTGTATAGAAAAAGGACGTTTTGTACTGTACGTATCTTCAATGCTTAATTTAACTTTTCAAATGTTATATATACTTACGCTTTATTCCTAGTGACTTATAATTGAAAGACGAAGAGTATTTGAAATAAAAAAGAAAGGAAAGAATTTTTGCAATGAAGATACGTACGAATACAACTGTACAGTTGAGTATTCAAATAATCTAGTTTATTATCTGACAATAATGTTTTGATCATATTTCTTCAGACATTAAACGAAACTGGGTCTAAATTTCACAGTTTTTCCTATTTTTAAATTAGAAAACGTAGTTTTGTTGGGTGTTTTGTGTGGTGTCGTAATCGTAATTTCCATTGTGAAAAAAATAGAAAACTGTGTAATTGCAGTTTTCAACAAATGGTCGGCGTCAGCCTTAAAAAATGATATTATTTTTACGAAATAATATGAAATGGATTTGAAACTGTGCTTCCATCGACCTTTACCGTACTTTACCGTTTTTAGAAGCAGTAACACTGTTCTTAGAGCAGCTGATTAACAAAAGCAGTGATATACGAGAGCGATTCAAAAATTATCTACACTTTTCGTTCTACAATTTTTTTACGTAGTGGTAGGGGTTCACCGTTTACATAATTTTTCTAAATAGTCATGTCCCTTGTCGATGCACTTAGTCCTGCGGTCCAAGCTTGCGTATTCCTTCCAAGAAGAAGGTTTTCGGTTGGTCGCGAAGCCGCTTTTGCATCGCTTCCTGCACATCTAAGTCTGTAGAAAATCGACGACCTCGCAAAGCATCCTTGAGCAACCCAAAAACATGAAAGTCGAACGGAACAAGATCTGAGGTGTAGGGAGGATGTTCCATTATCTCAAAATTCAACTTGTTGATGGTTTGAACGGTGTGTCAACACGTTTGAGCATATGTTCTGCTGTAAGCTGTCTTTGTACCCATCCCGAATAGACTTTACAGAAGCCGAGCTCGTCGCGGATGATTTTGTGGGTAGCACCATGACTGAATCTTGTCGTCCGTGATGAAAGTGCATTAAAATAGTATATTGCATAAAAAATAGTATAGTGCATTAAAATAATTTAGATATAAATAAAACTTTAACTGTTATTAAAAAACAATAAAGATTTAAATATACATAATATAAACCAATTAATTGACATGATATAATTATGTTGTGATTGTAGTTTTTTTACTTTTAATAACCAGTGCTATAAACAACCTTTTGGTTTAGCGATGGGCAATTATCGCCAATTATGACAGAAATATACCTAAAATGTTTAGAAAATACTTATATTAAAAAAATCCTAACCCAACATGATATTATGTTATACAGATTTTACGTTGATGACACCATAATCATGTATAATGAAAATATTCAAAATGAATCAGATACAATATTAAATAAATTTAATAAAATTGATAAACACTTAAATTTACTATGGAAATAGAAAATGACAATTTAAAAAATTTGATAGATACAAAAATATTTAACGATAAAACAAATAACAAAATAAAATTAGAAATACATCGTAAACCTTCTTCAAATGATACAATAATCAACTACGATTCATTTCTTCCATGGCCCAAAAGATGGCTGTTTTTAATGCACTTTTATATAGAGTCATACATTACCTTAAACGTGATAAATTTTCCATAAACAAAGAAATAGAAATGTTTAAAAATATTACTATTACTAATGGTTATAATATTAATACTATAAATAAATCATACAACGGAATAAATAATAAAATTAATACGACTAACAATCAGCGGAGGCTCGCGTATAGGGACCGTGGACTGCAGCACCCCTATTTGCACTTGATATTGTCGATAACATTTAATATATTGAGTCCTTTTTTCTTTAATTCTTTCTTTAAATTTGTACAATATAAAATTCCTTAAGCTTAATGTTAGTAGCCATCTCCCAGTTTATGAAAAGATACAATAATCTTTGTAGGGAACTGTGCGCTTCACAGTCCCAGCGGCGTGGTGATTGGCTTTTGTGCACATGCGTACATAGGAAGCCGCACGCGAGGCTGCGAGAGAGAGAGAGCACTGTCGGTTCCGCAATTCCGACCCTGGCGTGCTGGTGGAAGGTAATTTTTTTTTACTACGTGTGTGTTGTGTTTAAAAACAGTGTACAATATTCTTGAATGTGATAAAGTGTAGAGTTAGCTTATTATCCTGATTCCAGCTATTCTATTTGATTCTTTTTTTTTCAGTTCTTTTATTTTACAGAAAACTAACCTTATATACATGTTTGTTTCCTTTCACAAAATTTTAAAACAAAGGCTAAAAATTTTCTGAAGCAGTACCTTCGCTAATTTTAGCTACGAGCGGCCACTGCTAATAATAGTATAAAATTATCACTGGATAAAAACGAAACAATATATATAAAATTGAATACACTCCATTTAGTAAAAAAATTGGAAAACTGTATAAAAAAATTAACATAACACCTGCTTATATTACAAATAATAAATTAATTAAGTATATTAATAATAATTATATTAAGATATTATATAATAATTGTGCTAATTTTGATAAACAAGTGGTATATAATTGGGATTGTGAAGATTGTGACATGATATATATCGGTATGACTAATCTTAAATTCTCTATACGTGCAAAAGAACACATGGATAGTATTAAAAACAATAAACCAGAAAATTCTAACTTTGCTAAACATATATTAGATAATGCTCATACATGAAATCTACATACATTTATGAAAATTTGAGACATTTGTTAAAATTATTATAATACATCTAATTTAGAAAAATATCACATTTACAGTAATCATAAAAAGCTAATTATTGAGCAAAACGTTTTTAAAGATAATAAATTGTTTAAACATGCCCTGAATATAGATATAATGAGATAATTTAAATAAATAAAATATCCTTATTGTATCATAGTTCCTGTTAATTTCATTTTATTCCACCAGATTACACTTTACATTTCAATTCAGTATACTGATAACTAGCAAACACTCATGACTGCTTAATCATTTTAATTTTTTGACTTTATTTTACAATATTATTTTATTCTCCTGACGAAGTTCTAAGGACTGAATGATCTAGAGAAACACATTTAATTTGCTGGGAAGATGGATTTTCACTTTTTTAATAATTTTGTATCGATCTAAATAAAATATTTATCTATTTATTTAAATTTTTTTAACTGACTTTCTCTATATCATTTCATTACCGCATACCAAATAACCAAAGTCAATCGTAGTGTATATTTATTATTTATACATTTCTGTTTTCTTCGATAATACTGCATCTCCCTCAAATATTGTTTTATATTAAAAACGTTAATTGAAAAAAAAAGTTGTGTCGTTCTTTAGAGTTAATTATTTGTGGGGAAAAATTTGGAGTATAACGAATACTTAACCACGAAGTTAAGAAAAAAACATTGTTATTATTCTTAACTCACGAACGGAAAGTCAAATATTTTCCGTGAAATACCTTCTGCAAAGTATTATATATAAGGTAGAAATTTGTCTGTAAGCCGGGAATAAGATTTATTTTAAATAAAACTTATTTTTGGAAAGGACTTGCACGCCCAGCGACCTTGGAAAACTTTCATTTTTCGATCGATTACGTATCACCGACGATCGGTGAAATTAATGATGTTCTGGTGCGGCGGCGGTTTGTAGTGGTTAAAAACTCATTTCAGTATAAATAGTCTCCCATCCTACCAAGAAATATTCTAGTTCTGCTACTGACTCACCGCTAATTTTCCCTAATTCCTAGTCCGCCAGTTCACAACAAAGGAAATTAGCGGTTAGCAACGGCATGTACCGGTTTTAATTTTAACGTAAACCATCAGAGATTTTTAAAGCGATTTTCTCTTCCCGATAAAGTTTACTGCCTGTCAGAAAACTGTCTGCTTGTTATCACAATTTTTCTGATAGAGTAAAATAATCGATCTTCTTTATTAAACGAAGTAAACATATGCAAAATTAATTCGTAAATTTATATTCCGGGCACGCTTTATTCCTTCTGGATAAACACACGCTGAATTTGTAAAAAAAAGCTTTTTCCTGGCTAGGAATCTGCAAATGTAGACAGCGTTCAGATAAATCCAATTAGATGGATTTTTTCAGATGTCTACTGAACTTATTTCTTCTTGGATCCTGAGGAATGTCAGCCGGATATGGAAATTCTTATCAAGGAAATAATTGTCTTCCGATATAGACCTTTTATAGAATTTTCACATAAAATTACATCGGCCGTCTTAATTTTCGCTAAAAGAGTTGGACCAAACATTTTTCCAAAATCAAGAAAGTTTTAGTAAATCTTCGATTGAAATATGGAAAATAAAATATTTCTGGAGTTATATTTCTTTAAAATGTAATTAAATGTAGTAAATTTGTGTAAGTCAAAAGATTAGGATAAAAGAAAAGGAATGAACAGAATCAAACTTATCAGATCACTGATGACAACAAAAAATGTAGGCGTGCTGTTACCTTTGACAATCTTATTATAGGTATGAAATCGAATAAAATAGATCCTACGTATGACGTAGTCAGAAATACAAAATGATAAATATTCAGAATGTAATATATTAGATTAAAAAAGCTTTATACAGCAATTACGTTTTAATTCTGACCCTTTTAGCTACGTATACGTCACAGTTCGTAAATGCATTAGTCATGTTCCCTATGTGACAAGCGTTGCAAGCGATGTTTGACAAGTAATATCCATAGGCCAGGCGACGGTAACACTAAATAACTTTCCTACAATGTCACCTTATATTCGACCTCATTTCGTTTTGCTCTAAACGATTATCCGATACACGCAGTATATTTAACGCTTGATACACGTATTTATATCAATATTCAAGAATTCGTTGTTCAAGCGAATCTCTTTTCTACGATAGGTTAGTTTCGTATAAAATGTACAGTTAGTTGATGGAGATTTATTCCTTCGACGAAAGCCGAGGAAATCCATTGTGAACGAGTTTAGTTACGAGTGAAATTACGCAAATAAATGTATTACACATACGCGATCGGTAAGAAATTCTAATAACCATTATAGAATTAATTGATAAAGAAAGGTTTAAAGGTAAATAAAGAAAGTTGTGTACTGATTCAGAAAGAAGTAAAAAGGATGTAGCCACGTCGCTGTTGCATTTCAACCAGTACATAGAAAAATAAATTAAGAAACCGAAAGAAAAATTAGAGAATAAGATGACCACCGGAGGAAAAAAGTTAAGATTCGTCGATGACATCGTCCTTTCGGCAGAAACAAAAAATAAGTACAAGAAATTTTAAACGGTATGGATTTATTTCCAGGAGAAAATTTGTTTCCAAAAGAAATAGGAGTATTACAGCGGACAATAAAATATGACAAAGAGAAAAAAAAAGTAAAGCTTTATGGAAGCAAAATATGAACAATTAGAACAGAAAGGAAAGCATAGTAGCCTTAAAAATGTGGTATGTTGAAAATTAGGAGAAGCAGCTAGCTAGCAGAGTTTTGTAAAGACATGAACTAGATTTACAGAAATTTATAGACACCAAGGTTTAGTTAATTCGGTAATAGAGGTATGTGTAGAGAGAAAAATGTAGAGAAAGACTAACAGTAAACTTAAAACATATAGCCGAGACCGTAGGATGTCGTTATGTCACATACCAGAAAGAAACTTTGAATAGCGATGGGCTGGTCGGATGACATGAAAAAAAGCTTACCCTCTCCGTTTTCAGAAACCTTAAGATTTGCGTATCCTTACAAACGTTTTTTGAAGGCTATCTAGCTATCTTTGTTTCGTTTTAATTTATATACTTTTTATTTCATCGTCGATTAATTGTTTTGAAGCACTTTGTCTCTCCCATCGCTCAGAATAATCGTCCCGGCTTAATAATTTTACTGAGTCCTTTCTACTCATATAAAATTTCCTCACAAACTTCTTCTCGCTTACCCTTAAAGCATCTCGTTTCAAATTTAATCTTCTCTCTCATTTTTCCTGACACATTACAAGTCCCATTTACATTTTCCCCCTGGTTTCCCATTGTCCGTGACAAAAGAGGATTCAATCCATAAAAATATTTTAATAATCGCTCGCTTTTGTCTTAATATATTTTTTATATCAACATGAAACCCTACTCGCTTATGCCTGTCTTTTTTTAAACACTTTATTACGAATAAAGTTTCTCCCTCGGTAGCAGAAATATTTGGTCGTATGATCTCCTACCTTAATATTTAGCACTAATATGAAAAATATTAGAGACATTATGTAATGAAATAAAAAATTTAACGTGATATTTGATCTCTCTATAGTCTGAAATACTCTACCGATATCGGCACTCTTTTCCGACTCAGGCATCATAGAGACTAAGAATAAACTTTAATTCAGAAAATTACCGCACAAACTGGCACATATTTCTGATTCGCTCGAGTTGTCTTAAGAGAGCCTCGTTCGATCGACATAACATAGGTAGTGCAAAAGCATAGTTTACTGATCTCACAAATAGAGATTAATTAAGGACAATTCGTGTTTAATCCCGATACTGTATTCGCCTAACGATACCTAAGGGAAAAAATACGAGGAAGGAAATGGAGAAGGAACGTTGGTATTCATCGACTCAAAAAAGCATTCAATAGGATTTTAAAAGGTGAAATATGAGACCCGCCTCTTAAGTATCATAAAAGAAAAGTATAACCTATATTTTTAATATATGTATATTAAGCGAAAATAATTCATGTGTCGGATGTGGAGCGGGAACTTCCGAGGCGTTCCCAGTAAGAGTAGAAATAAATGAGGAATCTACTTTACTCCTTTAACGTGTTGCAACATGCTGTGCTTATTATCAGCGAGCGCGATGCTAGCCGGTAGATTTCAGGGAAATTTGCAATCCACCTACGAGCCTGTACACGTGTTCCTCCCCAACAAGCCAGCTGATCACCCAACATTCCCACCACAAGACAAAGCCTGACGACCACCGCTCGGGGAGAACCCCCTAGGGGGCATTTGAGAAAGACAACCGACGCCGGTCCGACACTGCGTGGCTCTGGGGGCTACCACTATAGCGGAAACCCAACTGCCCCTGAGGGAAAGCTTGACCCGATTCTAATGGACGACCCCAACTCCGCGACTACCATCCACTGGGCCGTGCCGATTTCGCCGGAGATCAGCTTCCGAACCTAACAGCCCTTCTCAGGGTTACATTATCAACACATAAACAGCCCTTTTCAGGACCAATACTCCAAAAACCTCAAATAGCCCTTTTCAGAGCTACCATAAGGTTCTAAGGTTCCCCATGCCGTCGAAGCCATTCGGTGACAACCGTTTGTGATATATGAACTTCAGAGTCGGTCGTGAGGATAGTTACCCCATGTTTGACGGCGATGTAGTTTTGTGTAGTACCATCAGAAATTAATTGAAAAAGCCACTAGACTACCGGGGAATAGAATGAAAGCCGATAAATGTAACCGCCCAGGTTTCCATGCGGGTCAACGAGGAGAGGCAAATTGAAAAATGCGAAAATTAGGGGATCATTAGAGGTAATTGAGATGAATAATGATTTAAGATAGGCTAAAATTTGATATTTCATTAGTTAGAGAAAAATAAAAATGGATTTGACGAGTAGAAAGACCAAAGAGGAGATAGATGAACTGCGAGAGTGAAAATATGAGAGAATTGAACCTGCAAGAGGATATCATTGGCAGAGAAGGTCGATAAGAACCAGAAATTTCCATGTAACTGAAAAAAAACGAAAACCAATAATTTTTTTTCCTGTTTAGCCTCCGAGAATCACCGTCAGGTATTACTTCGGAGGATGAATGATGATGATGATGATATGTATGAGTGTAAGTGAAGTATAGTCTTGTATAGTTTCAGGTCGACCATTTCTGAGATATGCGATTAATTGAAACCCAACCACCAAAGAACACCGGTATCCACGATGTAGTATTCAAATCCGAATAAAAGTAACTGTCTTTATTAGGATTTGAACATTGGAACTCTCGACTTCGAAATCAGTTGACTTGCGAAGACGCGTTCACCACTAGACCAACCCAATGGGTCGAAAACCAATAATTTAAAGCATAGTAACCAAACGAGTAATAAATAAACCGGTTCTATGAGGTACGAATCATTAAAACTGATGAAATTTTAAAAAAATAAAATGAAATCTTCTTTGTTGTATGCCAAGATAAGAGGTCGAAATGTGAAGACCATAGAAAAGCGAGACAATATCGAAGTATAAATGTAACCGATATTCAGAAACAAAATGGGAATTGTAAGTACTACAATATTTAGTGAAAAAAAATCAAATTTTCAAAAAAGCTCGTTACTGGACACACCTGGATGACAATACCATCTGCCTCATTACAATCGATTTATATTATTTTTTCTGGTAGATTTTCGAAATTTACTCTCAAATTGTCATCGAACCTTATATAGATGAAATATTATTGAATAATAAATATTTTTGTTCAGAATCACGTGTCTCGTTAGATTTTTGTTTTGCTGATAATATAACTGTTACTCAGAAAAATAGCGTATTTAGGCGACCTGTTGACTGTTGACGGTACAAAAACCAGACAGATACAGAGTTTCACTTAAGTATGGGTCGGACTTCGCGTGTTCACGGCCAGGTAGAGAGTCTGCTTCCACTCTACATCGATTTACGGCATCCTTTATAAAAATAACGGCAGAATGAAGTAGTCGCCTGCTTTTTACGAATGAATTCTTCAATCGGGATCAGCGCAGTGTACAATTATGAGCTTTTATTTGATAACCGTTAATTTCATGAAGTAAATCCTCTCTATAATTTATACAGAGCATTTAAATATTAAGAAAAATATATTGCTGAAAATAGATAAATCGGAGATAAGAATATTAATGTAAACGGTTTCGTCCCGATGTGATTTCTATTATTTTATCCTTCAATTATTTCTTTCTATTTTATTTTTCAACTTACATTTCATTATTACTGTTTCGTGTAAATACTGCACAAAACAATAAAAACCGATTTATTTTTTAAACTTAAAGATATTTTATTTTATTTTATCAAATTACATTCTATTGTACGTGATTAAGTGTAGGTAGAAACACATTTTACTTTAAAACATTTCTTGATAATGACAGTAACAAACAGAGAATGAAACTCAGTACAATAATAATGTTTTTATTATTACAAACGTTGCCATCTTTATTGGAAGCAGATGTTTGGCGCTAATAGATTTTTTCTTTTGGAAAGTATGTATTGCGTTGTTGGATATGAAAACAATGAGTTTCATTGACTAATCACTGAAAGTATTATACGCTTGGCCATTAATTCAATGAGGAATGAAAATTTTTAAGTATTACTAAAATGATTTTCATACTTTCGGATCATTATGCTTATATTATTACATAATTTGAAATTTAAGCATGAATTTAAACGTATTTACAAACTCGGATTTACATCGCTTTCACACCGGCTGTGTTTCAGACCTTAGTGTAGTCGAGTTCGAGTTATCTCCAAAAAAAATAATCGTATTCTGATTAGTGCCAAATTCACGGCAAAGGTTGTCGCCGATGTCTTCTCTCCTCCTAAGTGAGTCTGTATTTATTATTGCGACTGTGTCGATTAAATATCATTACAAATTATCGCTGTAATCCTTTTTTTTAAACATACCTCGAAACATCCTGAAAAAAAAAGATACTGGGTATTTTATTTTACCGAAAGAAGTGTTAAAAGGCTAATTACGAGTAATAATTTAATTTATTAGCGTAGCACTTTTCAATTCGACTCTTTTCTGAATTATATATTTTTTTTTACCTCCGAAGTTTTTCGTATCGCGTTGAAAATGCGCAAATAAAACACTAATTTTTACACTAAATGAGAAATAGACGTTAACCGAGAACTTATCTTTTGTACGGTTCCAAATAAGTTGATTTAATGTTTCGCGCACATTAGCTCTCAAAACGTTAAAAAGAATTCATGTATAGCACCATTCCGCTTATCGTTTTACCAGATTCCGAAATTTATCTTTTATCTACTACCGATGCCCTTTTTTACATCTGTAATGCTTTACGGTAGATAGTAAACGATACAAAACGGATTCAAGACAAGACAGTAAGCTACCCCTACGGATAGGTCATCTTTTTTCACCACCGTTCCTCTTTCCTTATCCTCGATTCTTTCTCCCCCGTTATCAATTTTTTGGCCGCAGGTCTGACTCTACAAAAGTTCTCCGTGCCAAAGATGTTGGATCTGAAAAAGTCAGTGCTTTCTCGCTACTCGGCGAGGGGGGTGTACAAACTCTTTCCCGTTTAGTAAGCTGCTCTGTAAGCTGAAGTGTCACCGAGTAAATCCAGGGCTTCTAATTAGCCATCCAGATAACTGATAATAACAATATCAGAACGTGGAATAAATTGCGACAGGTGTAATACAAGCGTTCAGGAAATAAAGTGACGTGATGTGTATTACTTTTATAACAGCTTTAATACGTTTCTTGGGTTCTGAAACGGTTTCCGAAAACACGAAATAATAATTAAATCAGTTTCTCTTTAATAAAACGGCATCTTGAATCAAGGAATGAATAAATTACTTATGGTAAATACGGTAAAAAATAATCAAATGACATCGGTAATTTTAATATGATCGGTTAAATACAAACCATATAAATTTCGGTAATTAACCACAGTCGTTAGCAACGACATAAACGGTAATTCCTTTCCGATCGGTTTAATTAATAATTAAATTTTTTTCTTTTTATTTGTATGACAAAGACTGAAATATATGTCGAATCGGCAATTAAAATATAGAGGAGTATTTTTGTTTATTCGGCGATATGAATATTAATTACGATTTTTATATTTTCTTTATTCCTCTGTATACAATAGGATCTGTTTTTACAGTTACGGTAATTTATAATGAGATTAAGATTAATAAGAACTTTTGTAGTTATGCGTAATTTTTTATTGACGTATTCTGTATCTAAACTCGTAACAATATGAATTACTAAGCCTCTCTCGCACCTAATTCTAATAACATAAATCCATTATATGATGACGTAGTAAAAGAAAAAGAAAGAGGAAGGGAGTGCGAGTATACATATATATATATATATATATATATATATATATATATATGTATGTGTGTGTGTGTGTGTGTTTCTGTTGTGAGAGAGAGAGAGTGTGAGAAGAGGCTGGCTTGGCCTGTGTCGCCAGCCCTATCGATCCTTTAGTCTCCCACGTCTCTATAGAAACCGTTCAAACACCGAAGATAAATAAATTTAGGAACTTGAAATAATAATTTAAATTAAGAATGACGGATAGTATACCTGATAAACTGTAAAACTTGCGTCGTGTATTTGTGTTCTTGGATAAATCAAAATTTGTAGCCGTTGTAAGGTAAAATATTTTTCCATACGCCCGTTTACCATAAACCCATCACTCTGTAAGAGTGTAAGAACTGGAAGTCGTTTATGTTCACGTGGGATAAGTAAAAACTGCGGCTTCATAGTCGCTTTATCCACGATGAACCACTCTGTATTTTAGAATTTGAATGATACCCGGTGTTATTTCATTTCTCGAATTCGGATCCCTTCACATCATATAATTAACTATTTTTAGCTACTTACTACATGAGTTCGATGTAACGTAATTTTTATGAATATATTTCGTATCGATCATTTCTCGATCGGTAATCTCAGTAAATGCAACGATAACAGTTTATTTATAAGATGTTTATACACATTCTAAATTTAAGTAGATGTCCGTTTATCGGCATTTCTCACGAGCTTGGATTTAGTTGTTCGATGAACTATAAAAAAGTTTTTTTTCTAATTTTATAAATTAATGAGTTAAATTATAATCATTTTACGGAACCGTATAAGGATTTTTGCCGACAGATGATTCTGTGGGACAGTGGTGCAGGAAATGTCAGTAAACAGTACTGTACAAAGGTATTGTTAAACGAAATTGTTAAATCTTTCTCGAATTAATTAATTGTTCTCTACATTCAGACGTAGTATATTCCCGGTATAAATAAGCCAGGTGTTTAAACGATTTCAAACGATGACATTTGTGTTATATATTTTTTTTTTTTTCGATAGGTGATGTGAGTACAATGGATATAATTTTATAAATTAATTTTTTTTCCATTTACTGCTCTTTTTTTACTTTCTTTTGTCGAGTACTTTCACAATGAAAATGGTAATTATTTAATAACAATACTATATATATACATATATATTTATAACAAAAACATATAACAATATAATCCTCAAATCCCTTCTAGACATCCCAGTCTCCATGAAAATACCTAATTTACTTAGGGAATAGGTTAACACCTAATGATGAAGAGAAGTCGTGCATCACGGTACCTATAATACGAATATTAGAGATTATCTAAAATTATCCATAAAATAAAATCGTACTCTAAATAGTATGAATTCAAAGAAAAGGTTCCATCAGCGTGCACTCGGATCAAGAAATAATATCTAATACTAATATATATCTTAATCTCACTTTAAATTACGTCGAATGTGAAAAAAATATTTTGACAAAACTTATCCGTACTGATTACTATAAAATATATATTCTACTTGGTAGAACCAAGAAGGGGATCGCTATCTAATAAAAGCATCCAAAAGTAGATATCTCCACTTATTCTTTTAAGAGATTTAAGCTTCTCATTAAACGCACCAACTCCCCTTTCATTAATAAAATTAAGGCTTTCAACATATGTGACCAGTGGCGATAGTTTACCTCGCTAACAATATTTAAATTAACTTACAGAATGCCAACATTAGAGACGTTAACATCAATGTATCAGACATGTTTATACACAAGGCACTGTCTTATATGTAAATATTATATCTTGTATTTTTCTCATTTTTTCGAAGGATGCACTGCTAAAAATATTACATTCCGCTCCGTACGATTTTGATGCAGTCCTCTTTGTCATAAATTCCAAAGGAAATTCTTCTGCACTGCTTTACTCTTCATATAGGTAATCTTTTTATTGTAGTATCAAATTACAAAACAGTAATCCATTACTGATCTAATCAGTGTTTGGCAGAGGTATCAAATAGTCATAATTCGCTTAAAACGCCTACTCGCCCAAAAAAAGTAACCCGTGATTCCTTCGTGCTTTGGATAGATTTTGTCGGCGAGAATTTTGTATTGGCAACCTTATGGTAGAAGAGTAGCAGACAATAGGCAAGCAATTTCCCTCCTTTTTGATGACAATGGTGATTAAGCTATGAGCGGACAAACATGCGTTCCTCCCAGGCTCAACGTGCGTTCATTGTTGAAAGCTACTTTAAATATTCATTCTTAAAATGTCAGGAAGACTTTAAGGTAGCTTTTCCTAAATTGTGGGTGAGTATTAAATCAACGATTTTAGGCGTAGTTGCTCGTTTCAGAGAAACGTTGTGGATGAATGTAAACGTTCCGGCCGACCTACGGTTTTAAGTGATGCGTCCTTGGAAAGTATCCGCTTATCCTTGCTGAGTTTCCTAAGAAAGTCAATACGAAAACTGCGTCAAAAAACCGGAATATCTTACGGGAGTGTTTGCAGAGCCACAAAGCCACAAAGAAGCGGTGAAGAGAGCCCATCACCGCATTCACGTTGTGTATGAACTTCGACAACCGGATAGGGATAAAGACCACATTACTCTTAATCGCTTTTGCGTTTTATTCCCAGCAGTGTTCGGATGTTAGGTTATGTTTTCTGCTGTGATGACGCATGGTTTCACCTAAGTGGCTACGTAAACAGCCAGAACGACAGATACTGGAGTTCAAAAAACCCTCACATTTTCCACGAGACCCCGTCACATTCACAGGAGGCTGGAGTTTGGTGTGCGATTTCGTGGAAAAGAATTATAGGCCCAATTTTTTTCACAGAAACGATAATAGATGAACGTTACCAGGATACCGTTATGCAATTTTTGGCACTGTTAAAGGCTGATGAACGAGAATACTAACTGCAGCAAGACGGTGCAACGACGCACTCAGCGTATAGCACAATGATAATGATGGGTGAGTTCTTTGAATAACAAATCATTTCTCGTGGACTGTGGCCGTTTAGTTCGTCAGATTTAACTCCCGCCGACTTTTTTCTTTCAAGACATCTGAAGGAAAATGTCTATAAGACCAATCCTCACACAATCAACCAATTTAAGCACAACATCGAAGACGAAATATTCCGCATAAGTGCAGCGACCATCCGAAAAGAAACAACTAACAAGAAGAAACATGTTGAGGCTGTGTAGCAGCAGATAAAGGATATTTCCAGCATCTATTTTGACAAAAATAAATAATTATAAATACTTTTTGTTCACCTACAAAACGCAATTAAGTATATTTTGATAATAACGATTTTTTAAGAATATTAATTATTGGGTTGACTATCTTTTGGCTTACTCTGTATAATATCTATGTTTTGTATAAACAATTGCCTACAAGCGCCCATGATGTTGATGATGAGGTAGAGTGTGTATACGAAGAGATTGATGAAGCAATTAAACACGTAAAAGGAGATGAAAATTTAATAATAGTTGGAGATTGGAATGCAAGCATTGGAAAAGGCAAGGAAGGAAATATAGTGGGTGAATACGGGCTGGGCAGAAGGAATGAAAGAGGGGACCGACTTATAGAGTTTTGCACGAAGTATAATTTAGTAATTGCCAACACCCAATTTAAAAATCATAATAGAAGAATATACACTTGGAAAAAGCCAGGCGATACTGCAAGGTATCAGATAGATTATATCATGGTTAAGCAAAGATTTAGAAATCAACTCGTTGACTGCAAAACTTACCCTGGAGCAGACATTGATAGCGACCATAATTTGGTGATAATGAAATGTAGATTGGGGTTTAAAAACCTGAAGAAAAGTTGTCAGATGAATCGGTGGAATTTAGAGAAGCTTGAGGAAGAGGAGGTAAAGAAGATTTTTGAGGAGGACATCGCAAGAGGTCTGAGTAAAAAAGATAAGGTAGAAAATGTAGAAGAAGAATGGGAGAATGTTAAAAAGAAATTCTTAAATCAGCAGAAGCAAACTTAGGGGGAATAAAGAGAACTGGTAGAAAACCTTGGGTTTCAGACGATATATTGCAGCTGATGGATGAACGTAGAAAATATAAGAATGCTAATGATGAAGAAAGTAAAAGGAACTATCGGCAATTAAGAAATGCTATAAATAGGAAGTGCAAACTGGCGAAAGAAGAGTGGATTAAAGAAAAGTGTTCAGAAGTGGAAAGAGAAATGAACATTGGTAAAATAGACGGAGCATACAGGAAAGCTAAGGAAAATTTTGGGGTACATAAATTAAAATCTAATAATGTGATAAACAAAGATGGTACACCAATATATAATACGAAAGGTAAAGTCGATAGATGGGTGGAATATATTGAAGAGTTATACGGAGGAAATGAATTAGAAAATGGTTTTATAGAGGAAGAAGAGGAAGTTGAGGAGGATGAAATGGGAGAAACAATACTGAGATCTGAATTTAAGAGAGCATTAAAAGATTTAAATGGCAGAGAGGATCCTGGAATAGACGGAATACCTGTAGAATTACTGCGCAGTGCAGGTGAGGAAGCGATTGATAGATTATACAAACTGGTGTGTAATATTTATGAAAAAGGGGAATTTCCGTCAGACTTCAAAAAAAGTGTTATAGTTATGATACCAAAGAAAGGAGGGGCAGATAAATGTGAAGAATATAGAACAATTAGTTTAACTAGTCATGCATCAAAAATCTTAACTAGAATTTTATACAGAAGAATTGAGAGGAGAGTGGAAGAAGTGTTAGGAGAAGACCAATTTGGTTTCAGGAAAAGTATAGGGACAAGGGAAGCAATTTTAGGCCTCAGATTAATAGTAGAAGGAAGATTAAAGAAAAACAAACCAACATACTTGGCGTTTATAGACCTAGAAAAGGCTTTCGATAACGTAGATTGGAATAAAATGTTCAGCATTTAAAAAAAAATTAGGGTTGAAATACAGAGATAGAAGAACAATTGCTAACATGTACAGGAACCAAACAGCAACAATAACAATCGAAGAACATAAGAAAGAAGCCCTAATAAGAAAGGGAGTCCGACAAGGATGTTCCCTATCTCCGTTACTTTTTAATCTTTACATGGAACTAGCAGTTAATGATGTTAAAGAACAATTTAGATTCGGAGTAACAGTACAAGGTGAAAAGATAAAGATGCTACGATTTGCTGATGATATAGTAATTCTAGCCGAGAGTAAAAAGAATTTAGAAGAAACAATGAACGGCATAGATGAAGTCCTACGCAAGAACTATCGCATGAAAATAAACAAGAACAAAACAAAAGTAATGAAATGTAGTAGAAATAACAAAGATGGACCACTGAATGTGAAAATAGGAGGAGAAAATATTATGGAGGTAGAAGAATTTTGTTATTTGGGAAGTAAAATTACTAAAGATGGACGAAGCAGGAGCGATATAAAATGCCGAATAGCACAAGCTAAACGAGCCTTCAGTAAGAAATATAATTTGTTTACATCAAAAATTAATTTAAATCTCAGGAAAAGATTTTTGAAAGTGTATGTTTGGAGTGTCGCTTTATATGGAAGTGAAACTTGGACAATCGGAGTATCTGAGAAGAAAAGATTAGAAGCTTTTGAAATGTGGTGCTATAGGAGAATGTTAAAAATCAGATGGGCGGATAAAGTGACAAATGAAGAGGTATTGCGGCAAATAGATGAAGAAAGAAGCATTTGGAAAAATATAGTTAAAAGAAGAGACAGACTTATAGGCCACATACTAAGGCATCCTGGAATAGTCGCTTTAATATTGGAAGGACAGGTAGAAGGGAAAAATTGTGTAGGCAGGCCACGTTTGGAGTATGTAAAACAAATTGTTGGGGATGTAGGATGTAGAGGGTATACTGAAATGAAACGACTAGCACTAGATATGGAATCTTGGAGAGCTGCATCAAACCAGTTAATTGACTGAAGACAAAAAAAAAAAGTATAAACAATAGATTAGCATCGAAGGTAACTCCTAAATCACAGATTAATGCTGCTCGCCGTATTTCTTGAATATCTATCACATGTTGGTATTTAACTTGTAGCGGTTTCCTAGTGTAGGTCATACTACAGTTTTAACTAAATTCAGAGGCATGTTAATCGACCGCTAATGAATCCTGTACATATCCCCTTTGAAGAACCAGAAATCTCTACATGAGTTAACTCTCTTTGTTGTTTTTAATCTATATTTTTAGACAGTCAAAGAAGTGGTTGTGTAAATACTCTCAAAAATTTTAGCCAGTACATTTAAAACTGAGTCGGTCTATAATTGGAAATTTCTTGCAGATTCCCTTTCTTAGGGATAGGTTGAACCAATACCTTCAAACAATCTGGAAAACACCAGAAAACAGACTAAATTAAAAAAAAAAACCATAATGGAAACGGCGAAATCAGCTCTATAATTCATTTAGTAATAAAAGGAGGAATACCGCGTTCTGAACGCCACAATACAATCCAAACATTTTTTCGATGACATCAGGAATGCCAATCACATCCTTAAAACCTCCAGCCTTCTGTCGTCTAAATTATGAGATATGCGTCTATTTCTGTTTACAAGTCAGTAGACTGATTGGAAGTACATTCAAAATTCTTTACTAAGTTCTTTAGAATTTTTAATAACTATCCTGAATTTCGCTGAATAAACTTCATTGAAATCCTTCAAAACGGATTTGGCATATTTAAACAGATATTCAGGTCTTATTTTTATTTCATTTTCAATTCTTCTGCTTCTCACCATGGTATATTTTTTTATACCATGATCTCAATCCAGATCATTAATTTTCTTCTTAAAAGAGTAAACTCATTATCATACACAGCCAACAGGGTTTTTTAAAGTTTCTATATGCTATTTTATTACATTTAAGGCGGGCTTTTATGAGATCTCTGGAAAACCAACAAGGAAAAACGCCTTTTTCTCCCTATAGATACTACATTTACTTATTGTCGATAAAATATTCAAAAAGGTGTTGACAACTTTTATAATATTTGAGGAAGTATAGACTTCACTCAAGCCTGTATTTTTAAAAGAATTATACTAACATGGGTGTAGTATACCTTCGAGAACTAGGTTACCTCTTGAATAGTTATAAATTTGCTAGTGGCAGTAGTTGTTATGCCTGCTTTACTCTGACATGCACTGCAAGAGCATCATCAGGGGCATCGAGATAAACCAAATGGTCAAATTTCATGCCACGATTACTTCGCCATTCGATAATATAAGGCCAAGTATTGAGGGATAGTTCCTCCAATGATAAAAATTACACTGATCTAGGCTGATAAAAATTGATATCTTATCTTGGCCGTTTCTAAACCACCACTCTATTAAAAATAGATTTTCGGAATTTACTCACTTGTAATTCACTTTCCAAGAAGAAGTGTTCAGAAAAATATTTACATGAACTGGCTCTATAGTGAAAACGTTTTCAACTTTACACGCTTTGAATATATTTTAGCAAAAGTTTTCAACGCACAAAAATAAGATTTGGAACATATTTCCTTCGTAATTTTCTTTTTCACTTTGAATTCAAGACGGAGGTTTCACCATCCTTTTGGAAAAATCTTTCAAAGGAATCTAAAGCGAATAGAAACGGCTTTCACGAAAACGTATTTGAATTCTCAAATGGGGGTCCTTTCCATTCTTGCAGGTACAGTTTTGTGTATTCAGTTTATAGAATGTTTTTAAACGTGTTTGAAACATGAAAAAATCTCGTTGAATCATCTTTTGAAATTTTGACGAGGTTTCATTTCCGGATATGAACTTGTATCCGGATACTTTTCAGGTAAGTTAAGTTTATTTGACCGGATATTAAGTAATACCTTCTTTACAATAAAATTTACATTGTTATTTGGAAACTATTTTCCCATTTTCCCCAAATCTGATAGATCTGTACTTAGGTAAGATTAATACGTTCAATTTATAGTTATTATTGTTACTATGAAGAACTAACACATATTTTTATGTAGCTTCAATTTTTTTCTATTTTTTAGATTAGGATTAATTTTTTTCTAACATGAATATTATCAAACACAAATACTAATATTAAGCCACTAGTATCACTCAATCCCCGAACAGATCTGTAGTGTCGCTCCTTATCAAACCCTACAAATACCGATTACATAGTAATTAAAAGAGTCCCCGCATCCTTAAAGTGAATCCGTCGGGTGTCTAACAAGAATCGTTACCTAACCGCCCGGATAAAAAGAATCTAGGATGAGGGAAAAGATAAACAGGTAGTTGTAAACTGTCGATCTACCCGCACGGCTCCATTCCTAATACTTCAGGCTTCCTTCATTCATGCTAATTTAAAAAAAAACCTTCCCCATCTCCGAAATCGTCCGGCTTGTGAAAGAATCCGACCGAACTTTTCAGACAGTTCAACCAGATCCCCACCGGAGATTATTTATCCCGATTAATTTCTCGTAAATGAAAGAGTAATGATTTCTTTTCATTATTAGTTGACAAAAGCCCGTAAAATTATATATTATTTAAATAACTTCATGGTGTTCCAGTGTATTCTGTACCTCGGTAAACGATCGTATGGTATAAAGTTCGGGGAGGTTGGTCATCTTCAGTGAAGATGATCCAATCCTTTTCCACATCTCAGCCTTTAATCTCTACCGACGTTATTGTCATCTATTACTGCAATTTTTTTTCGATCTTCGGTTATCTTATTTCCTATAAAAAATAAAGTTTTCAAAAATTAGAACCGGTTTTTCATGCACCTCTGCACGTAATATTCTATTTTACTTTTCTGGAATAATAGCTCAAGAGCTATGCTGTAAGAAGGAAAGTATGGTAATCCGTCGAAAAATGGGATGTGGATTTTTTTTGGCATTTCTTGACGTTTCATGACCCAAGGACCCCACCAAAATAAACCAAAAAACTACTATCTGGGTAAACAGATTTTCATGTAATTTTGTACAGAAACTCATGTGTATAGGGCAAATTTTTTGTAAAATTTTGAGATCAATATCTCCAGCGGGTGAAGAGGTTTTTTGGGCAACAATTTTCTCAAAATTTTGCAAACATAACCGCACTTTTTATTAAGCTCAGTACATATTTATCTTACCGTTTTTAAAGAAAATTTGCCACAAAATTTTTCCCCTTCCCCAAAATCGAAAAAAGCAATTTTTTTTATTTATTGCGTATTTTTTAACCGATTTTTTAAAATGTACATTTTTTTAAAATGTAAATCTAGGCGTAGTAGCAGTAGAGCAAGCGACCCTAAAAAAATACTTCGGGGCAATATTGGTGGTAGGAGAGTCGATAAAAATTTAAAAATAACGAATTTTTTTAATTTTTCAAAACTTTTTTGGTTTATTTAAAGTTTTAATAGAATTAAAAGTTAAATAATAAAGTTTAATAATAATATTACAGTAAAATTACATAATAATTCACCCCTCCAAAAAAAAAAAAAAAAAAAATAGAAATCTTAGGTAACTTTTTATTGGTTATATACGTTTTAGTAGATTTTTATAACTTTCTTCCATTTAACAGTGAAGGTTGAAAAATCAACAAAATTTCGGACGGTTAATGAGAAAAAGCTTTCTTAGAGATGAAAATATTGCACTTTTTTATATAATTTATTTATCTGCTTCCTTTTATTTTCAGTATAATAAATAAATTAGCATAACATTTAAATCATCTTGAGAAGTTATATTCATTATAAAAATCATTAAAAACGTAAATCTTTTTCAAAATAAAATGTTTTGCTTTATATAAAAAAAAACTTTTTTCTTAATTTTCTTATACATTTTTATTCCATTTTTTAAATTTCGTTTGGATCGTCTACGGATCGCATTAACTGAAATTGGTCTCGATTCTTTAACTGAAATTGTTTCATTTATTATTTATTACTATTTTTTTTTTTAACCGGGGATATCGCTTAAGAATCCAAACTTGAACTGTAGTGCGGCGATGACTTAGCTGATCGAGTGGATTTACTAAAAATGTAACGTGCGCCTTGTATAGTGTCATTACAATACGGTATTATTTTGTTAAAATCTTAGTGTAAATTATCAACGAAAATAATAAATTATACTATTACTATAAAAATAGAAATTTAAATGTTAAAAATCAAATTAATTGAAAGAGTTGTGTATCGTTACAGGTAAATTAAAAGCGGCATGTTAGAGTATAAATTTTAATGTACTCATTATAAATATTTTTTTATCGCAGATTTAAACTGATCAAATCAAAAACACATGTGCAGAAAGCACGAACAAGAAAACGTACGTTCGTAGAGTTGTACGCTAAGATTATCGTTTTAATACTACATGTCTTTACGTAATAGTAAAATTTTAATGGATTTTTTCTAATTTAAAATAAAATAAATTTATTAAGGTCTGTCTCTGAATATATTTACATTCGATTCGGCATAGGGTACGCAAAAGTTTATCGGGAATTAAATTTATTAATATATCGCTCGAGTATGTAACGTGTTTTTGAAGATGTTAAATTAACGAAGGGGATTTTAAAAACGTTATATTCAGGTTGAAAAATTTCAGCAGAAGAGAAAGGATGAAATCGACCGCCCATGACCGACATCAAAAACTTTTACGAATGTGGAATTTATTTTTATTTTAACTAATACTAAAAAAACATCAAAATATTGATTTTTCTTTATTGAAACGCGCTTTTAATAGCTACTTTTTTTTTTATTGCAAATAATTCTTGGATGAGAATGTCCAGTTTTCCTTCCCTTTTCCTAAGGGGGATTGCAGAACTGTATCGGAGAAAAATATTGTAAAAACACTTCATATGTTTGTTAAATTACGTTTTTATTTGTATTCTATTTTATATAACCGTCTAGTGTTGGATATTTAAATACGGTTTCACTTAACCGACTTTATTTCTCGCTTTCACATTTATTCCAGCTACTTGTGGAGAAGCTCATGAACGGTTCGTAGATGAAATGGATAAAGTTTAACGTTTCATTCAATGAATTTAATTGTATGTCGTACGTATAAATAAATTTTCCATAAAAATTTCATTTTTAAATTTTTTTCTTTTATGTTTACTTAAACCTTTTTATTTAAGTGAGACATCGGAAGAACAAGGTAGATCGTTATAACGAATAGTATTATTATCAATTGTTTTGGGATGCGTTCAATTAATTTACAGGAAAAAGATTTTCCTACTCGAACGAGATATTTATTCACATCTTTAAGGCTAAATTTAGCTTCCGCTGTTATATTTTTTACGTCCGATAAATCATTTATATGGTCTCCGCAATCTTTTTTTATGGTATATAATTTATTTTATTTTTAGTTATTAGTCTGTTCACCGGTTTGATGATATTCTCCATTCCTTTTAATTCTGCGCTGATTTTTAGCTTCAATATTTACTACCGGCTACATTCTCGATTTTCTATTTCTATTTTAAGTTTTGGACTTTTGTACAAATTTTAAGTTGCACACGCCCCTTCATTATTGAATTAACTAAACCTGGATATCTTAATACAGATACTATGATTTTAAGTCGTTTACTTTAGAAACTTATTTTTCTAATATTATCTTTTCCCTAGACGACTTAATATAACCATTTGCCTTTGATTTTATATAAAACTTCTTCATTTCGAATGGATAATTATTTTTCGTTGAAATTTCGTTGTCTCGGATTTCAGGTGTTTATTATAAACACACCTGATCTTCAACATCCTCCTGCACATGTCAAAGGCCTCTATTCTTTTCCGTTCTGTTTTTTCCTATTATCCGTGTTTCAGTTACCGTAAAGCACAACACTCCACACAGACATTTTCAAGAATTTCGTTCTAATCTTAGACCTATTTATGATGCTAGCACATCTCTTCTTCATGAAATTTCTCTTTGTCGTACCACCTGCTTTTGATGTGTGCATTAGTTCGTCCAACTTTTTCTAATTTGATTACTGATACAACAAAGTTCTCTTGCTTCTGTTGTATCTTGTTCCCCCCTTAATATTCAATTCTTCATTCTCCTTCATTCTGTCGTATTTTATTACCCTCGTTTTATTCTTTATTTGTTTTCAGATCGGAGTTCTTTCCTAGCGATAAACCTATGCCGTTTTGTTCGTATTTCTTCTAATTGAATTTTCGTTTCTGCCAAAATAACAACGATTTCGCCGAATATTAATATCATTATTATTATTATTATTATTGTTTCTTCTCATAGAATTACTAACCTATATTATTGCAATAATAGGTATTAAATCTTTAAAATTTATTTATTTAGCGAGTTCTGCAGTTACTGTATCGGTTTTACAAATAAAGCCAAAACCAGGACTATTTTTACGGTAGACAAGAAACGGGTTAGTTCCTTAATTAAGCGAAAATCTCAGCACTATCAAACCTATAACTTTTATAAGCATCTCAGTCATGCCTATAACAGAGTTTAGAATGAATCCATTATTTGTGTGTGTGTGTGTGCGCGCGCACACACACACACATACACACGCTTGCATAACCGTTTATCCCTGTTTATGTGGTTTGAATAAAAAAGTAAAATATTATCTTTCCGGGACAACGGAATATCAAGTCATATAAAAGGAGGCGTACAAGGATTTATTTAAATATTTTTAAACTGTTTTATTAAGTAATTTATTTTCCACCATTTTGCGTAGTAATTGTCGCCGATATTATATAAGCGTTCTAATCTGATAATCGCGAGTATACTGCTATATTTATAGATAACCTTTTCCCCTATGGCTGCCATTACAAAGAAGCTATATTCTCCACGAGTGAAGTACCCCTTTTCACTACTTCTAACATTCTACCTCGACTTTCCGTCTTTTAAAACGCATAAAAAATTCTAAAAATATGCTCTAATAATTTGATGAGTAAACATTTCTTTATGCTTAATTAATTTAGGCGTTATGACCGCGGTTTTCCACTACTGGAAATTTTTCAAGAAATAGTTGTTTAGGTCAGGAATAATTGTTTTGAAAAGATGAATAAAAATCCGGGTGTAGTAATTAAAATCAATCGTTTTTACGAATCGGATAGAATGACATTTGTAAACAAAAATGTGATAAATATTTCGCACCAGAGTGTGGGTGTTAAACAGTAACTCACAAGTTAACGATATATCGCACGAGCAAAGAGTATAATCTGTGTAATCCGTATCATTACGTGAACAGCTTTCTATTCACCAAACAACTCAGTTTTTTAAAAACGTTTTCCTTTCGATTGCCACTACATCTTGTTCTTAATAAACTTACTTTAATTACTACAATTTGAATCACAACTGACTTAATTCAAAATAATATATATATAAACATATTGAAACGAGACTGCAAAATATTTTATACTCCGTTCTAAAAAACCAATAAAACTCTAGATGGCGCAACTCACTGGGTGTAATAATGGAAAAAAGAGATAAAAACGATAGAAAACAAACCTTTTAATATAAAAGATGGTCCTTAGTGTACTCTGAACAAGAAAGGGCAAGATCTGAAACCCTTAGAAATTACTGGCAAAAAAGAAAAGCTGAAAAACAACAAATCAGCAAGAAAAAAAAGAACGTGCCAAAAAAAAAATGAACTAAAGTGATCCATTATGGTCTTAAAAGTAAAAAAAAGAAGGTCCTTAGTATATAAAAGCCCTTTTAATTTTTGTCGATGAATTTGGAGTATTAACTCTTTTACTTAAGCCGAAGTCACAAAAGAGTAATTTAGATTTTCTTCGTTTAAAAAAAAAATTTAGTACTAAAATGAGATCGCATACGTTTACAAATAAATGTTAGGGAAATAAAAGAAGACCTCTGATGCATATTCATCATTAATATGAAGCGAGTAAAAGGATGCATCACGAAGTTCTCCCGAGACTTTCATAACTTATTCTACTTGTGAAGATAATGGAAAGTTCACGTAAACATATGTTCTGAAATGCTTTGTTTGCGAATTACGTCCAGTGAAAAATTTCGCTCGGATTTCAGCTACCCCGGTGAAATGAGGTCGTATTGAACTTTTTAGGACGTTAATTAAGAGACAGAATTAGTGATCTCTTCAGGTTTTTGATCTGAAAATCGAATAAAATAGGTTCCAAAACCGTATCTGCAGTAGTTTTAGAGTTATCCGGGGTAAAGACCAATAAATTTGGATAAAAAACCCTATTTTTGTTTTATGTTTAACGTTCAATAACTTTGTTAAATGAATGATAAATACGTAAAGATTTTAAACGAAACTTGTAGAAAATTTAATTGTGAACAAATAGGTCTAAGATAAGTTGAATAAAACAGACAAGTTAGAAAAATTCAAATTTTATTTAGAAACAGCACACTAGACCGAAGTGCATTATACGTACAAGATTATGATAAATAATCTCCTTTCTTTTTCCTGTTTAGCCTCCGGTAACCACCGTTTAGATAATTCTTCAGAGGATGAATGAGGATGATATGTATGAGTGTAAATGAAGTGTAGTCTTGTACATTCTCAGTTCGATCATTCCTGTGATGTGTGGTTAATTGAAACCCAACCACCAAAGAACACCGGTATCCACGATCTAGTATTCAAATCCGTGTAAAAATAACTGGCTTTACTAGGACTTGAACGCTGTAACTCTCGACTTCCAAATCAGCTGATTTGGGAAGACGCGTTAACCACTAGACCAACCCGGTGGGTTATGATAAATAATCTAAAATGAGCCCGGCATTTTCAACACATTTCTTTGCACACCTCTGAACTGCTTTTGTTGCGCATTAGAGTTCTTCAGAGTTATCCTTAAGTTGCTCAGCTGCAACCACAATGTGGACAGTCAATTCCACACGAGAATGTATTTTTGTTTTGAGTACAATATTTTTCATCCATCCCAAGACGCAAAAATTTAAAGGTGTTAAATCATGCGATCTTTGTGGCCAGGAATGTGGATCTCTACGACCGTTTCTGAGGGACTGTTTCTGAGTTGACTGTTTATCAGGGAAACGATGATTTAAGTCAGTAGAAACGGCACAAGAGATATAGGAAGGCGCACCATCGTGTTGGAAATATACTTTGCGTCACAGCGCTACAGGAACATCTTCAAGCAGCTGCCGCAATTCTTGTTGAAGAAAGTACAAGTAGACCTCATCATTTAAGTGGCCAGGTAATTTGAACTGTCAAAACAGCTGATTGTGAAGAAGGTTACACCACACATTGACGCTAAATCGCTCTTGAAAATTGCCTTCCGCTGTTTCATGAGATTTACTTCTGCCCATGTATTCTCATTGCGTAAGTTGTTGACGCTATCTCGAGTGAAATTTGCCTCGTCAGTAAACAAAACATATTTGTAGAGTTGTAGATTTGTATTCCGCCAGTTGCAGAACTCCAAGCGAAGCGAACCGTTTCCTGGGTGTAAATATTGAACTGGCTGTTTATGATAAGGAAAAAACTTGTTTTGTTTAAGTATCCTCCAAACCATAGATTGCGAAACTCCGATCCGCTAAGAAAAACGTCGTGTACTGACGCCTAGACTGTTGAACTGCATCGATAATAATTTCATCAATATCAGCATCGTAGTGGATAATATTGTTCGTAGCTGGTATGAATACTAGGTAGTGAATCTATTTCCCAAAGATTGCAAGTCCCGCTAATTGTTTTAGAATCTGGAATCATGCGATTCGGTATTTGTTATTCTACTGCAGCAGCTGCAGCTTTACCATTACACTCAGCCAAAATGAATACCACATCAGCGCACTCCTCTGTTGTAAATTCAATGGCAAACCGATCACGTTCAAACTAGAATTGATAGAAAACCTTTGCTAACGACAGCACAGTTCACATTACCCGATATACTTAATGTACTTTACAGAATGATTTAAACACTAATAACAACATTGAGCATTGTTGATCAGATGTTATTTTATTGCCAACTTGAAATAATAATTTTTCAAATAATTTATTGTTTCTGTCATTAATAAAAAAATTAAAATCTAAGTAATTTTTATTTATTTATTTTTATTTTACAGTTGTTTATTCCATTTTTTCTATTTTATCTTTGAACAGTAATTTTTAACAGCAAACCTTTTGTTACAAATTTTTTCACATCGCCAAAAATTTCGGTTTTGTTTACATTAAATAAGTCTTTTTCTGACCCCCCGTGTTGGTCTAGTGATGAACGTGTCTTCGCAAATCAGCTAGTTTCGAAGTCGAGAGTTCAAATCCTAGTAAAGACAGTTACTTTTATACGGATTTGAATACTAGATCGTAGATACCGGTGTTCTTTGGTGGTTGGGTTTCAATTAACCACACATTTCAGGAACGCTTTACCTGAGATTGTACAAGACTACACTTCATTTACACTCATACATATCATCATCATTCATTCTCTGAAGTAATACCTGACGGTGATTCCCGGAGGCTAAACAGGAAAAAAGTATTTTACTGACAAATATAGTAATGCACTGTTATTAAATAAAATTCGAATTTTTCTAACTTTTCTTAGTTTCATTCAACTTATTACATACAATTTTCTTCAGAATTAAATTCTCTACAAGTTTTGTTTAAAACATTTGTGTTTATTACTCATTTAATAAAGTTATTGTTTGTCAAACGTAAAAAACAGGGGTTTTACCCCAGTTTGTTAGTTTTCACCCCAAATTTCTCAAAACCTATTGCAGATACACTTCTGGGACCTATTTTATTCAATTTTTTAGGTCACAAACCATAAAAAATCACTAATTCTGTTCCTTAATTAACGTCCTAAAGATTTCAGTACGACCTCATTTCACCGGGGTATCTGAAATCTGAGCGAAATCTTTCACTAGCCGTAACTCGCAAACGAAGCAATTTAGGACATATGTTTATATGAACTTTTCCCATTATTTTCACGAGGGATAGGTTATGAAAATCTCGGCAGAACTTCGTGATACACTCTGTATTGAAGATTCCTGATCGGTACGCCTCTGTTAAGCAACGGGTCAGTCCAGTTCTTTAGTACAGTTCTGTAAAATGGATCTGTGCACTTCAAACCGGATGGAGGCGTTGTAAATGCATTTAGATTTCTGCTTTAGATAAAAATGTTTTAGTGTCTGGACTTCCTTCCAACTGTGAAGTTAATTATAATATTTATTTATTTAACCAAATTACTGTTTTCAATAAACTTATAGCAAAACATGCTAAGCCTAAGTAAGATTTTACTAAAATAGTTTTCATTAAATTTTAATCTTGAACTATCTATTCAGGGTTATAGACCTTATTTCAAAGTTTGATCTTAATTTTAAAAATATGTACTCTTTTAAATCGATTGTATTCAGATTCCATTAAGATTTCGCATTTTTCATTATTTTAAATCGTATAAAATATTTAGATTAAATAAATTTTATACAGTAATTCTGTACCGACCTGAACGGTTAGAGGTCAGTCAGTGTTCGTCTCTTAAAGGTGCTGTTGAGCAAGAGTTTTTTTACATCGCCTGATTTCAGAACAGGACGGATCGCTTCTAGTATATAATACTACTTTAGTAGCACAGACATTGTAAGAGACCTTTCAAAAAAAAACGTCAAAAGTTTTACTTAATCGGTTTACAAAACGACGCGATTAACGATCGAACGACATTCGAATTAAGTCTTATTACAAATAAGTAATTTATTCAAATCCTTCATCACATAGTTTATAAAGAGTTTTTGAAATGAATAGAAAATTTTATTAGATTTATATCGATTTTTACTTCAATCGGTTTAACATATATATATATATATATATATATATATATATATATATATAATGCATACGTATTAAAAACAGTAATATTTTACATTTCATGTTAACATGCGCTTTCTTTTTTTTTCTTTTAATTTAATTAATAAAAATTACACGGTATAAAAATAGGAAAAGCTGTAAGTTCACTTCAAAATCCATTACTAATTATCATATTATTCAAATCGCATTACTAGTGCGATCATTTACCTTATCTGAAAATTCTTATTATTTAAATAAGTCTTCATGAATCGCAAACCGAATTTTTTTTTATATATAATTTTTCTAAGCCGATTATCATTAATAATAATTTAACTGTTCTTTCGTTAATACTGTAATTATTAAACTTTATTATATAATCGTTAAACTTTTCAGTTTTGCCTTATATGAATTTATCGTTTTAATTTGAAAGACGTATTTATTCTAAGTTTTTACGTACACTATGTGTTAATAAAGAGCTCTCACTCCATAATATTTATCGCTTTACGTGAATATTTTATGAAAAGTACTCACAGAATACATAAAAATATATTATTAAACAGAAAATGTTTTCGTGAAAAGAAGAAACGGAACTAATGTAGACAACAAATATAAAACGATTAACATATTATTACTTTTAAGTGTACGAAAATCGATCGTATTATAAAATGATGTTATGTATAAACCGCGCTTCGAACAGAATAATTTAAAGCCATTTCAGAAGATTCCATAATGTTTGAGGGTGAAAAGACTTATTAAAAACAAAATGAGCTTGTAAAACTTTCGTAAAATATTGCCGAAAAATAATTATTTTACAATGCCTTTTATTTAGATGACGAATTATTATCTCAAAGGACTCGAGTAACATTATTCGTTTCGGGTAAAATTATGAATAACAATTAAATTAAAGAGGTCTAATAATAGCATGATTGCTTAAATTTATATTTTTAACTCTTCTTGTACTTCCTTGAATTCACTGGTATTGGTTTTTCTTTTAAAGAAAAAGTAAGCTCTATTTCGAAAAACGTCTCCGTCACCCGACACGGTTCATGAGATTAATGACAAGATGGTGCATTCTTTCTTTTTTCTGACATCATTACTTTATCTCTATGTACCCCACGGACCGGATCACGATTTTTCAACTTGTATCCAGTTATATATCCCAGTTATAAAAAAGAGATCGTTGGAACAATTATAATTCAGAATAAATGTTGCACCGCGTAATTTGACTTTAGTATTAATTTTAGTGTTTGATACCGGCATTTTCAGCGGATCCGGTATTTTAATTGTCATTCTACCGGCAGACGACTACATCTCTAATATCAGCAACTAAAATATATTAAATTTAAACGACCGAGTTACTTCTTAATTGTTCTTTTACTGCTTGTTTTTTTTTTTCAAGCGAACATGTTTTATCGGTTATTAAATTTATTAAGTATCGTTTAACCAACCTCATAATTTTTACGGTCGGTTTTCTATTCGTACATTAGAGCATTATAGTGAAGATATAATTATTTTCGAAATTTCAGTATAACTAGATTTAATTTTTAGTAAGTCTTTGCATAAACAAATTTATGTCAAAAAACTATAACGTATCTACTACATAGAATAAATTTATATAATTAACATGTAATCTACAGTACTTTTCTTTGGGGAGGGAACTATTTATTTACGTCATTTTAACATACGTCAGTTTATTATTTACTCTTTATAAACTTCCCGAAAAAGTTCACATAAATATATTTTATAAAAAATAAATGAAATATTTCATATAATTTATACTCCATGTAACAGTCTTTTGGTGTAAAAATGAAAAATCTATTAATATGCGTCTTTAATAGTTCTATTAACATCATCATCATCATCACCACCACCACCACCATCATCATGACCCGACCGGTTTCTTTTCTAAAAACAAAACGATTTTCCAAAAAGTGTTGATCAGCAGTTCGTAGAACGTAACGGGCAGCTCAATTCTCCTACATTACACCCGCTTCATCGAAAAGCTCCAGACTCCGGAGTTTTTTCCCTTTTTCAATCTCCTCTTTTGCCTTTTCTATCAACGTCTATAAAAAGATTTCTTAATGATTCCTTATGTTAATGTATTCCTTCCTTTCTTTTTTTTTTTTTGGTGATTGTCCAAGTCCCAACTCGATCGTAAACGGAAATCAAACAATCGATTTATAAATTCTTACTTTGTTGGTTCTTTCCATTTATTTCTTGAAAATAATGTATTTTTAAGGCACTACCGATGATCAAACGACTTTTACTGGTCGCTTTTGTCCGCAGCGAAATTTCTTTTTCTATGTTATTCAGTCTCTACGCTTGAGTCGGTTACTGGTAGAATGTATCATTGAAACCCGTTTCGTATTTCCTTATTTTCTTGATGCCTGAAGCTTTTTTCGTTCAAATCTTAACATTTAATCAAATATCACAAATGCAAAGGTAAGTAACTTAAGAGATTTCCCTCGCAACCTTTACATAGGTATCTACATTCTTTTAATCGGCTTCTCCAAGACTTTAAAATCTCATAAATAAATTACATATAGTATTTATAAAATTAATATTAAAATATATATATATATGTACGTATTATATATTAAACCCTTCCGCACTTCCATTACCAGATTAAATATTAAACTTCAGTACTAAATATAATAGAAACAAATGAAACATGATTTTGTACGTTTGTGTCCAGTTGATATAATTTTAAAAAAATAATAAACTATAGAGCGTAGAATTGCTATGATGTAAACACATTAACGAAATTATAATGAATCTATTTCGTTATATTTGAACCTAATTCATTATTAATTCAATTCGTATGTGTCCTACAAACAGAATGTATTATGAACTTTTCCCGGGACTTTCATAACCTATTCGATTCGTGAAAATAATGGAAACAGTTTGCATAAACATATTATCTAAAATGATTCGTTTGCGAGTTGCGGCTAGTGAAAGTTTTCTCTCGGATTTCAGCTACCCCCGTGAAATGAGGTCGTACTGAAATTTTTAGTATATTGATTAAAGGATAGAATTAGTGATTTCTTATGGCTTTTGACCTGAAAAATCTAATAAAATAGATCCCAGAACCGTATCTGCAGGAGGTTTTGAGAAATCTGGGGTGAAAACTAATAAATCTGGATAAAAAACCCTGTTTTTTTTTTGTTTTTTTTTAATGTTTGACGTACAATAACTTTGTTAAGTGGGTAATAAACACATAAAACTTTTAAACAAAACATGTATAAAATTTAATTCTGAAAAAAAATGTTTTAAGATAAGTTGAATAAAACAAAGATAAGTTAGAAAAATCCGAGTCTCATTTAGAAACAGTACAGTACACCAAAGTGCATTATATGTACCAGTTTATAACAAATGTTCAAAAATGAGCCCGCTATTTCCAACATATTTCTTGGCAAGCTTCTGTACTGCTTTTTTTGCTTTTTTTAGTTCTTCAATGTTGTCCTTAAGTTGTTCAACCGCATCCATAATGCGGACAATTATTCCTCACGAGATTGTATTTTTGTTTTGTATACAATATTTTTCATTCATCTCTGTATTTTAATACAGTATTGCACATAGTTATTTCCAACTTTTAAATAATTTTTTTAATAATTTATTGTGTTACTCTTATTAATAAAAAATTATTATCTAAGTAATTTTTATTTATTTATTTTTATTTTACAGTTGTGTAATTCCCAGTTATTATTTTAATTTTTAACAGTAATTTTTTTCTACTAATTTTTCACATCACCAAAAAAGAATCTGATTTTTGTTTACACTAAATAAGTATTTATCTGACAAATCTTGTAATGGACTGTTATTAAATAAAACTGAAAGTTTTCTAACTTTTATTTTTTTTTATTCAACTTATCTACAATATCTTATTCAGAATTAAATTTTCTAAACGTTTTGTTTAAAATTTTTATGTGTTTATTACCCATTTAACAAAGTTATTCTACGTCAAACATTAAAAAAAAAACAGGGTTTTTTTATCCAAATTTATTAGTTTTCACCCCAGATTTCTCAAAAACTCCTGCAGATACGGTTCTGGGACCTATTTTATTCGATTTTGAGGTCAAAAACCATAATAAACCACCAATTCTGTCCCTTAATCAAGGTCCTAAAAATTTCAGTACGACCTCATTTCACGGGGGTAGCTGAAATCCGAGAGAAATCTTTTACTAGCCGTAACTCGCAAACGAAGCAATTTAGGACATATGAAATATGTCCTAAATATTTTTCCATTATTTTCACGAGTAGAATAGGTTATGAAAATCCCGGAAGAACTTCGTGATACACTCAGTATTGAAGATTCCTGATCGGTTTTACGCCTCTTTTAACAGGTCAGTCCAGTTCTTTAGTAGAATTATGTATAATGGATTAACATTATTATTTTAAAGTACTTAAAATAATTATTTTTTCTACTCACTTAATTGCTGTAGCTCGAAAATTCCGAAGTCGCTGTCGTCGGTAGATTCTAAAGAGCTCGTGTTCCATTCTGAATTCACATTTATCACAAAATTGTCAATCTGCACATCATATAAATGTTCATCTTTAATGTAATTTTTTTTTCAACGTTGACAACATGCTCGCAGATATTGCTCCGTTCATCTTCAGATAGTTTATGAAATTCCTCTTCAGCTAACTTAAGAACGTCCGACGTGTTAAAAGTTGTATTTCTTTTAGCTACCTGTCCTTTCACTTGACTCAAAATCATTTCAACAGCATTTAAGTCAGGGTGATATGGTGGAAACCGTAGAACTGTGTGACCATAATTTTTGAAAATTTCATGTATTAGAAATTTCTTTTGATTTTCTTGTGTAATTTTACATAATATAATTCAGTCTTCGTCATAGCCGGAGAACAGTTAAATTGTTATTCGGCTAACCATTCTATCATATCACTTTTTAAAGAGTTTAAATTTGGCTGCTTTTGTACCAGAACGTTGTGATACGATGTGTTATCTAGTACATTGACCGACCAAGGTGGCAGGTTGTGAATACACTTCTTCCGTAACCGTTTCGTGTACTTTTCGGGAACCATAAATTTGTGATAATCTCCTTTCTTATTCAACTTATACATAAGTAAAGCATTGTTAATGAATTCTTTATTATAGGCGGCATGAACAATTATTAATAGTGAGCGCTTGGAAACTGGAGTTTTCAGTC
The DNA here is from genome assembly GCF_047948215.1 of Lycorma delicatula. Lineage (NCBI taxonomy): Eukaryota > Metazoa > Arthropoda > Insecta > Hemiptera > Fulgoridae > Lycorma > Lycorma delicatula. The sequence goes on from NC_134458.1 coordinate 66,566,868, forward strand.
CCTCATGAAGGTTTGTTGTGTCTACCCGCGACTTTGGGTCGCACGACTACTGTGAATGTAGGTTCTTCTGTGTATACAATCGGTCTTCCTTCTTTGTGAAGCAGGAAAATTAACGCAGAAATTTCATTCTTTACATTTTAATTTCGTGCCGTTCTATTGATATTTTCTGGTTGTCTTCTGTTTTTTTTTCAACTAAATCCCACTGTACGTAATATTCTCCTTAAAGATCTTTCACTCCCTTTGAATTAATTTCACTTTCGCGGGGTTTTTTCATAATTCTTTTCACAGTAGGAATGTATTTTTCAGTTACATAAAATTTATTTATTAAACGCCTCAAAGCATCCGTGACAAACGAATCTAAATTAAACACAGTACTGGGGCGAATTACACGTTTTCTCGGCGAAACGAACTCGGATGACTTCTCAGTTTCATTTGATTTCCCTTCTGCTATAATTCTTTGTACCATTCGTTTTGATACTTTTGTCGCTTGAAAAACCGTATACAGTACTTCAGTTTTCCTGACTATTCCGGTTCCGGCATTGTTTTGTAAAAAGAAATTGTAAACATTGAATACAATTTCCCTCCTCTGACTATGAGTTACTGTACCTTTTTCTCCTAACTTGGGCATTTTAAAAGAAAATAACTTTATTGAAATATTACAAATTTACATTACTGAATTTATGAGAAAACCTTAAATGAGAACAACACAACAAAGAGTAAAAATAAATCACTAACAACTATTCACTTGATTAAGTAAAATATACCCCGCAATAAATGTTTACCACTTCTAGAACGTAATTATAAGCGATGTGTGACGTGTGATTTTTCACAGCACAATGATTAAAGTAGATTAAAAATAAGTAAATGAAATGCTTAGAATTGCGTGTTGTGTTTACAAAAATTCATAAACAGCACATAGTCATAAATGATTCTATTATTATTAATTCCTATACAACAGGAATAGGCCTAGATCACAACATCAATGTATAATTTAGAATAAACCTCAACAATTACGTACGCTACAGCAAGTTTATAAAACCTGTTTTTTATATATTACCATACCACAAAAGACATATAGAAAATGACAATGTCTTTAGTTTAGTTGTAACACAGGCTAATACATGTAAAATGCTAGTACATAGGCTTTCAGTCTCTGCGCCAGCATATGTGTCGGCGAGTCTAACCACTGTGAGGGAGGAAATTTTCAGCAGTTTATTTAATTGTTTGTAAGTTGGTTTTATTGTTTGTGTTTATAAATGTTACTTTTTTAAATATTTAATTATTCTGTTTTGTAATACTGAAAATTTTGTTTCGTTTAGAACTTAATTAAAATCTGCCTCATCTTGATACTTTTTTTTAATAAACTTAGAGATTCTTACGTTTGTATTTAGTTTCCGTGAACTTTATTTCTACCACCTCACTCAGAATCAAATTCTCTACAAGTTTTGTTTTGAACATTTTTGTGTTTATGGTCCGTTTAAAAAAGCTATTTTACGAAAAAACATAAAATATTGTTTTTCGACTCCAATTTTTTGTCTTTTACCCCAGAAAAACTACTTAAAATACAATTCTGGGACCTATTTTTTTTAATATTTCAGGTCATATTTCATATAAAACCATTAAACCCCTTAATCACCATTTACTCCTTAACTTGGTTTTTAAAATTGTCTGGCTTAATTTTATCAAAGACCTAGAAATCAGGGCGAAATCTTTCACCAGCCAAACACTTGCTAACGAAGCGTTTCCGAACCTATGGTTATATAAACTTTCTTCTTTATTTTCACCAGTAGAACACGTCCTGAAAGTTTGTTGCATTCATTCTTCGTGAATCACTCTGTACAAAATAATAACGATTGAAAAGTAAAAATAAATAAAAATACGAAAAATGTGATATTCTATTCCGTTATTGAAATAAAATCTGAAAAAATGTTCCAGGATCGTTTACCAAAAACTAAAAGCCAAAACTAGATAGCATTTCTATCGCTGAGCAATTATAAACAGATACAATGCGAATAAAATTAAATATTTATATTAAAAAAGAAAAGAATATTGAAAAATAAACTTAAAAACATTCTCTTACGAGACACTACAAATAGATAATTATACTATTATCTAACGGTAGAGGGGAGGAAATAACTTAAAATTTAATAGAATATAATTTTAAAGTTTGTAAAGCTAAAGTGAAAATTGGCTTCCCCAACAGAGTCCAACTGCTTAAATCTTCCCACTCTAACTGTCCCTGTTTCACGTTGCTTATTAAGATAAGATTTTATCTCGATTAAGACTGACAGTATAAACGTATAACCACTGTATAAGTATTTACTGTATTAAAGAAAATTTAGGCAAATTTAGACCTTCGAAATATTTACATATATTTTTAAAAATATCTCATAAAGTTCTAATTCATAAAGGTTTTTAATTATATCGGCCACCTTATCAGCAATAGATTTTCTCGGTTGTTGCTAGTAAAATAAATTTCCTAAATCTACAATTGCTGTTTATTGCGAGTATTTTTTAAAACATTAGATTCTAATAAATTTACATTTTATGAGCAGTTTTTGAGCGATATCGAGTTACAGCCGGTTTCTCGGGTCTTTTGTATTCATAAAGGTTCTTTGTAATTTTTTTTTTTTTTTTTAGTTTGCTCTTTGTATTCTAAATTGCATTTATTATTTTTATAAATCAGTTTATAAGAGTCTGTTATTCGACGGGTTTAATTTTATCTTTAGAGTTCAATATCTTTAATAAACATTTAATATATTCCAATTCCCTACGATACTATTCCAGACTGAATGACATTCGGTTTGCCCTGAAAAACAGTCTTATAAAAATCGCTTAGCATAGGATGAATATGAATCGCCTGCGTAATTTTTCTGTAATTTCGTTGGTGAATTTTTATCTTTGTTTATTGCTTAACGGTGTCCGATTGCAATCTCATAGAAAGGATTCATTCGCTAGGAGTTATGAGTTTACTGATGCAGTTCCATCGACGTTTTTTATAAAAACCGTTATCGAGAAGGAAAACTTTTTACTTCAAACACAAACTAGTTTATATTACGTATTCCTCAATTCTAAATGGATAAACAGATTGGGTGATCGACCGATATTTCAAAATTTCCATCGCTCACTTGATCGGATTGCTGGAATATAATTCGGTAACGTTAAAAGAGATACGAGCATCAGCGACTTGTAAACCCTTGTTTTTTTTTTAAATTATTAAGATAAAAATGCATTGTTTAATCTCAGTTTTTCACTTATAACTATATAAATTTCAGAAATATTTTTCTAACATGCTCGCATTACAACAGATAACTATGCTATTTAGATATTATAATTTAGAGATAAAAATAACGATTACCTTGTTGCACACACTCTCTGTTGTTACCGTGGATAATTTAAGTATTAAGTACTATTTTCTTTAAAACCTAATCGATCAGTTTAATTTTGTAATACGAGTAATAGAATTAATGTAGAATTTCGTATATATGCTATATATTTTCTGATATAAATGGTAGTATTAATCGATTACAGCAACTCGATTAAAGTTATAATGCTAAATTTGGTACTTCTTTCTTTTTATACACTTCATTGCGTACAGGAAATTGCACTTTGTAAATAAAATAAGAAGACAAAACAGGATAGAAGATTATATTTTTAAGATACATAAATCTAAAAGGGCACTAATAAACCTTTCAACAAGTAATTTTTATTATGATCAAAAACAGTTAACGTTTCATTATATCTTTTTCATGTTTATATTAACACATACTGATTCGCTTTATCAATTGAAGATGATCAGGTTACATTTGAAATGCGCAATTAGTTTGCATTTATTGTAAACTGTATTTAAGTGTCTTTTTTTTAAATTAATAACAAAAACATATTAAATAATAATAACTTCCTTTTTGAGAAGGAGGTTAAAATTCAATTTACGCACGAAGTGCCTGGCTCCCGCTGGCGGCAGACTACCGGCTTAAACAACCCCACTTTCTACCAGGACACGACTCGAAACCGTTTTACACGTTACGTTGGGCCGACTTTTCATATTCTAGCCTGAGAAGGCCGCCACCTAGTTTCCATCTGACGATCCAGGTCACACCTCTTTTGGTCCTGAGGATGCCCCTAACGAATCGGACCACAATTTCCCAGCCGCTCAGATCCCGGAGCATCACCGCAGCTTCGTTGTGAGGGCTCAGTACTCCGATATCCGCCTCTAGTGTCACTCGATCTGCCGCCCACCGAGCAAATGGAAAAAAGTACCGCAGTCATTTTCGCGCCACGACGTCCTCTGCTCGCCGCATTGCCTCAACATCCACTTGAACTGTATCTAGGGTCGAACGATCCTGTTGGAAACTGTACTGGTTGGGGGACAGGATATTTGCCTGACTCATAGCCTCAACCACTTACTCCTTACTCCCTTAATAGCTTCTCCAATACCTTCCCAGCTGCTTCAAACATATAGAGTGAGCGATAGGAGGATGGCGACTCCGGGTTTCCTTTGCCCTTGGGAATCAGCACAAGACGCGCGGTCTTTCGTCTGGCGCTGGAGGTCCCAGCCTCCAGACATGCATTTTACATGTTTAGAAGCAGACGGGGCTTGTACTGCCTCAATAGCTTGAGGACCTCGCTCGGTGTGCCGTCGTGACCAGAGGCTTTTCTGGCTTTGAGCGACCGTAGGACACCCTCCAGCTCCTCCATCAAGAAGAGCGGTCACCCAAGACGCTGGAGTCCCGCTCGGCACGAACCGAGTCGGCCGGCAACAGTGTCTTAACGACATGCTGCTCTTTAGCCTCGTCTAGTGGAGCTGGTACTCGTGAGACCCTCATTTACCGGGTTACTAACCCAGCCCCCAGGGTCCTTTGTACATCCATTCTGATCCCATAGGAGAAGACAACCGCATTGTGACGATCTCTGTCACCACAATACCCTCCACTCCTAGCCCTGATGGGCTTTACCGGAGATCATCTTTTAGACCCTCAATACCTGATTACATATTTCAATCAGTGCGGCCTCTATTAGGACGGCACCGATGCAAATGCCTTGAAAGACATTTCCATCGGTGTTGAAACCCATCAACTAACAAAATATATTTTTCAAACTCACCTAAACCGAATCAAAAAACTGATAGTCGATAAAAATGTACAAATTGAGCTTTAACAAAGCAATTATACCCTCAAAAATTGTTCGCAACATCGCAATTTTGACTTACCAACGGTATTACAAAGTCAAATAGTGCAATAGTATGGGATGTATGTGACCTTACAAAACGCTTTGAATTTCTACAAGAAGTACAAAACACAATATTTAAAAAAAACGTTTAAATAGTTAACTGTTAATTAAAGTGTTTAAATATCCGCATTCTCTACAACCCAATTAATATTGTAAACGATTTTTTTTTTTTTTTTTTTTTTTTTTTATTGTATACGAGTATATTGCAAATTTACTACACTTTTTTTTTTGTTGTTAAAGTAGGTGGAATTTCTGTACGAGTAAGTAAAGACTGCACTATGCTATTGTTTTAATTTTGTAAGGAGCAGCGAAGAAAATATGTCTTATTATAACTATAAAACTGTAGTACGGCTAGGTATTCTTTTAGTAAGTCGTTTTGTCGATTAAAGTACAGTGGTAATTTCGTACTATTCTGTAACTTTTCCTTTCTTTGCGCTGTCCTTTTAGCGGAGCTAACGACGCTGTCGGCGGGGCCTCTCTGGGTACTACTTCGGTGGTATGTGGGGGAGTCCTGGCGGCAGTCTGCGAAAGATGGTAAATGTCACGCGGGACTCCGTGATGGCGCTGTGCGGGGGTAGGCGTTAAGTCTCCTCTCCCGGGCGGACCGGAGCGGAGTCAGATTAGAAACTCATTTTGAGTATTAAGCGGGGTTCTTAAGGGAACTAGGTCTAAATTTCGATGTACAAACTTTAGTGGGAAGTTTATTTAAGAGGTTGTTAGTGCGGATCTGAGACATTCAGAAAGTGGCTCTTTTTAGTAGGATCTAGGCGCGGGGTCTTCTTTCCGCGGTTAGGTTTCCTAGCTTAGTTCTTGAGGGCGACGTGGTAGCTGCAGGTGTCCGTTGTCTTCATTCTGAAGGCATAAACACATAAATCTATCTCGGGGTGAATCTTTACCGATGTAGATGTCCCTCGGGGCATCTGCATCGGTGGCATCTCAGCGGGGCCTAGACTGAAAGCTGTGTGGCACAATCAGTTTGAGGGCGAGAAGATGTCCTCCGTTAAAGCCACTACTGGCTAGGAACGGAGGGGGTGGTGTAGCGACCGGACACGCTACGAGGTGGGATCTTCTCCCCTCGGGGGGGAATCGAGATGTCCTTTTAGCGGATTTCCAAAGAATTTGGAAATCGCTACTGAACCGGGTCATGTTTATGTACATATGTATGTATGTATGTATGTATGTATGTACAAGGGCTTTACGTCTTTTCTACCACACGCAAATCTTAACCGATTTTGAAAAACTTGTTGGGGTGATGTATACCTATTGGGAATAGAGCTCTATTGGTTTTCAAGCGAGGCAAAAAACGAGGTAAACCGAGGCAAAAAACTGGGTTTTTGGGCACGTTTTCAAGGTTAAATAAAACCGGAAATCCGCCCTTCTGACGCAATTACTGCGACAGAATGTTTTTGCTTTGTGATTAATACCTAATGCTTGCGTGTTCTCATGAGTCGATCGGTGCGCCCTGTAAACAACACGATAATGCAAGCCCTGTTTATCCGGTGAATTATTTTCGGAAGGATTGTAGTTTATCCTGAAGTAGTCGTGTACACGTAGTATGTCAGTTCTATTTTATTTAGACTCAAATCCGTTATTTAAATCATGCGACCACGTAGAAAAAGAATCTTCTTGCTTATTTGACAGGTAAAGCTGCCGCTTCATTTCATCTTTTTTTTAATGTTTCAGGAAAAGATCGAGTACATATTTTTAGTTATTTTCACCGCAGAGTGCGTCATGAAGATAATCGCATACGGCTTTGTCGCTCATCCAGGGGCCTATTTGCGCAACGGATGGAATTTACTGGATTTCACGATCGTAGTCATAGGGTAAGTAAACGTTCTGTAAGCGTTAATAAAAAATTATTTTTAATCCGTAATTTTTCGGTTCTGTAACGTACCCCTAAATTTTATTCATTAAAGTTCTTAAAGTTTACTACCAGTGAGCATTTTAATGCTCATTCTGAGCATTGACCTGATACAGGGTTTGATTCCCGACGAGAATCTATGGTTTGTTATCACTCGGTTGTCATCGGCGACAAAAAAAAATATGGTCATCTATATTCTTACGTGCAATAAATTTAATTTAGTTGATCTTTTTTCGTAAAAGAAATGTAGATATTTATTTGTCGATCGGACCGCAAGAAGAGGACAGAAATAATGATAATACAAACTAAAATACATTTTAAAACGGTCTGTGTAGAACGACAACAAAATACTTACTGGCATCTGCATCATTTAAGGGTTTAAATATCTTCGATGGAGTACGAATTCCTCAAATAGTTAAGCGTGAAAGATCGTTAAACTTATTTTAGATAATTCCCCTTCCTGTTTCCGGTTAGGTAAGGCACATTACATTAAGGGTCTTCTGTTCTGTTCCATTGCACCTTCTTCTGAACATTGGATAGGTCATCTCGCTTCCCTCAGTTGATAAGGTTATCTTTTTGTAGGAATGTGGGATGCCTTTAAAGGTTGATGAGGGGGATGTGGACGGCAACCTATTAATAAAAAAAAAAAATATTATCATTACAATACACGGATTTTTCCCCTATATTGAATTACTCTATGTTTATACATATTCATTCTTATTATTTCTGTGCAAGAAATTAAGATAAAACTGTTCTGTTGCACTTTTTGCCAGTTTATGTCGTTCCAGCTTCGCAGAATTTAATTTTCAGCGGTAGGTTGTGGATGTCTAAAAGGGGAGATGTGGAGGCCATAAATTATTATCATTATTTACTAAAAATTAAAAAAAAACCAGGTAACAAATTTTATTTAAAATATTAAGTACAGCTCATCCATACTATACGCTACTCTTATAGATCGCTTTCCCTTAAGACGCACAAAATTCTAGGAATAATTGGCAGTTTTTAATACATTTAACCCATTATTTATAAATACCTCCATATTTTTATAAAACACCCGCACTATATAAAAAAGAATTTTCGATCTATTTAGTTTATAATACTATTTTTATGATACATACTCCTGCATATATATGTATATATTTAATATTAAAATACGAGTATGCTATTATATTTATTTTCGTGTTGTATATATTTTACCGTTAATATGTTCTTTACCTTGAAAAAGAATACAAGTGTGCGAATGAATTATCCATTTAATATAATTCATTCAGGGAGAACTTACTATTATGAGTGTATTTGATATTGTGATGACAAAATTCAGTTTGTGACATAATGACGATTCGTATACTTTTAACCGTTTATCGATAACGATTAAAAAATGTTAAATACGAATGCAGTTATTCATAAAATAATTATAAAACTTGTCGGCAATATTATTTCTAAGAAGTATTATTTCGATACAAATAGAAAAAACAGAAAATTTAAACGACTGTGATCGTATAAAAAAGTCCGAAATATGATTTTTTAAAAACATGATTTTTAAAAATATGTTGTTTTACTATTCACATTTTTATTAATATAACTTGAGTTAAATAAAAGAACTAATTAAAAGTAATTTTTTCCTATTTTCAAATCTTTGCAGCTTGAGAGCTACTCAACATAAAAATATGGGTCTGAATAAACAACTCATCTAGAAATAAGTGGAATTCTAATTATTACCATGGATCTACGAAGAAAACTAATTTCTTATGCATAAGTCACAACGAGCGAACACCAGTTCATATATGAATTTTTTCTATTCCTAAAAGACGGCTCTGCCTACTCGCTTTTAAGCTTTCTTGAAAAACGCAGAAAGTGTAAATGATTTCTCAATCGCCCGGCACATGCGCATCAGAACGGTGTTTTGTTCTCAGGGAAGATATTACATATTTTAATATGCAACTAAATAAGAGCAACGTTACCATTTCGTAGGTAAAATCATACATAAAGGAGATATTGAATCGATTCGGTCTGCTAGCTATAGTTTAAGGGAAGAAAGAACTATTCAGAAAGGAACTAAATCAGGCCTGTGCTTTCGTTTTAAGAAGGTGTTGTTATTTCTTTAGTTATCGTTTTTAAATACTACAATCTCACATAAAATATTACTGCTGATATTTATTTTCCAAAAAATAATTAATATAAATGTAACTGTTAAAAAGTGATATGGAAATGTAGTATAAAAAATGAGAAGATTTAAAAAAATCCAAGTGAGTTTTCGTTTTAACCGTAATCGCTAGCAAAAGGCATGCAGAAAACAGTGAAATTTCATATTTTCATTCTTGATGTCGTACGAAGACAGTACATTTAATAAATACGGATCTTTCTTTTACGTGTTTCAGATAACAAAGAAGTTTTTTTCGGAATAATATTCCAATTCGCATCTAAAATCCGGTATTTTGAGAATCTTGTGGCCTATTAAATGATTTTATATCCATTCTTCGGATGAAGTGCATCAGAAGACTGAATTTATTTTCTATGAAAGCGTCTTTAAATCCGATACACATTCGTATAAGGGTAAGTCGCAAAAATCTGCAAGAATTCGTTCTGTTTCAGTGAGATTTCAAGCAATACGCATGTTTATTCTGGATCGGAGATCTCAGTATCATTTCGAGTACTATTAGATCTTCTTTAACGATTTTGAGGTTGTGTCGTTTCGTTTGCTTCGTAATCTAGAAAACAAGAAGCGTTCAGGGTACCTCGAACTGAGATATGCAATGTGATATTGAGTAAAGGAATTTTGTATCTGTAATCATAGCTGTCCGCTATCGGATTTTAATTTTTTCTTTTGCAGAAGAGAAGTACTAATAACAGGTAGTCTAAAACGTAGTGAGCCTTTTGCGCACGAGATAGCGTTAGCGTCCCAAATCTCAGGGTATATGACACACAATGGTTCAGGTCGAAGCTCATTTGACAGCTGGCAATTGATGCTGGTAGATGTGCAAAAGGTGTTGGAATTCTTATACTCCGACGTAAGGTATTGCGTCTTGAAAATGAGTGAACTTTCTACAAAAGGGCGCTACATTTTACAATTTTTTTTGATAAAGTCGCAAATGCTGCGCAGGCCAGTGAAGAAATTTGTGCTGCTTATGTATAAGATATGTCATCAAAAGCAACAGTCAAAAGATGGTTCAGTCGCTTTCGTTCTAAAAATTCTGATGTCTAAGATGCTCCTCGCAGGGGGTGACCAAAAACAGAAAAAGTGAATGACATTCTGGCAAAAGTCGAGAAAGACCGGTATGTAAGAAGTCATGACATCACCAACGACCTAAACTTCACTAAATCAACTCGACTAAATCACTAAATAGTGTTAAACCATTTGGAGAAAGCTGGCTACAAAAAAAAGCTCGACGTTTGGGTCGCCACATGATCTGACTCGGAAAAATTTACTCGATCGGATATCTACCTACGAATCTCAACTAAAACGTAATGAAATTTCTGAAGCGTTGACAGCGAATGATAAAAAATTCATAACCTACGACAACAATAAGCGAAAAATATCACGGTTGAAACGAAAAGAAGCTTCTCAGTCTGTGTTAAAGCCTTATGCTACACATTTGGTGGGATCGGAAGGGTATCGTGGATCACAAACTGCTGCCGCCACGCAGAACGATAGACTCAGACCTGTACTGTCGGCAATTAGCGCGATTACACCTAGCAATTCAAAAGAAATGGCCTGAACCGATCGACAAAGAGAGTGTCGTATACCATGTTGATAACGCCAAATTGCATACATCTTTAACGAGCCGTCAAAAAATTGAGAGAAGTTGACTGGGAAGTTCTTAATTCATCCATAGTATAGCCTGGACGTGGCACCATCAGACTTGTTTCGGTTTTTGCAGAACTTCTTGAATGGCGTTAAGTTAGTTTAAAAGGAGATCACGTATCGCAGTTTTTTGACCAGAAACCACAGAAATTCTGTAGCAACGGGATTATGGTGATGTTGGGAAAATGGCAGAAGGTTATCGAAAAAAAATGGTGATATGTGGTCTCATGTTATTTTCAAATAACGATAAATGTATTCTCAATTTTGGCCTCCAAAGGCTCTGATAAAAAGTATATAAACAGTTATGTTATTCCATTTTTAATTTTTCCGAAATTTCCATAGAGAAAAATAAATATTTATACAAAAACATTTAAGCGAAGGAAGCCTTTCTTTTCCGATATAATCACTTACTATAATAAAAATATTCTTAAAATTTCCCGATGAAAAGGCTGCTGAGGAAAATGGCTTCTCTCGAGCGCTTCTTCCATCATACTTTAGGCTCAGAGATCTTTTTATAGTTGTATTATCATCCCCTGCTGCCGTATGTCCTGCCCATTGTATTATTTTAGATCGCCTGCCTCCAGTTTTTTTAACTGAGTAGTCGGTTGTACTGAAATTTCATCTTGATGATTGCGGACTAAAGATAACCTTTATATTAAAATTTATATTTAAAGAGCTTATAATTTAATATCATAATAATAAAAGACCGAATAAAAATCTTGCTTGCACTCGTTATAAATTAACACACATGTGAAGTGTGTAATCGTCGCGTTGTTCATAAACTTCTCGACGATTACGCGAGTGATACCGACGACAATTTATAATATGACGTCAAATTTCAGTTAGATTAAGAAGTGAATTAATTATCGTTTACAAAAACATAACGTAAATGAATTCGACTTGCCGATTAGTATGAACTCATTCGGGCAAGTAATGTACACGCATCACAACATTCACCCGGGTAATTCTCGTATCGATTTAAATAAGTTTAGATCAGTACTGCGATATAATTATTACATCTTATCAGCAGTACTAAAAACAAAAAATATATAACTATTTTGATTTTTAACAGTTTGAGTTTCATTTCAGGATGATAAGTACGGCCTTGTCGAACTTGATGAAGGAGGGTTTCGATGTGAAGGCGTTGCGTGCTTTTCGAGTATTAAGACCTCTTCGTTTAGTTTCAGGAGTACCGAGTAAGTATTATCACATATCGTTTTTAATAATACCGACTTACTTTAATCGACTATCTTTAATAATTGTTTTTTTTTGTTCTTATTGTTATTATTTTTTATTTCTCACCTCTCGCAGATTAGTCAAATATAGCACACCATTATTATTTCCGTACGTAGATGTAACCTAGAGCACCCTATTAGCTTAAACGGTGATGTTTCAACAGCACGCTCCTACGTATATTTAAGAGAACTCGTTAACTCCATCTAAACGATTCGAGACAGCGTTCGGTAAGAACAAGTAGTCGTGAGGAAATATAATTAAATTCTCCCTCAGAGTGGTACTTTCATTTACAGAATAATTAGCTGAGAATTCAGTAACACTCTCTGAAATAGGAGTTATTTTGCTTTAGGGATGGTGTAGAACCAGATATCATCTCCGTGTTCGTAGAAAAATATATTTTTTTAAAAAAAGATAAAACCTATTTTTTAATAATAGCTGTAGGTTTTTATAGCTCTTATAGATGTAGTATAAATATATTCGTTCCTATTTTAAAGTATTGTTAACGTTACCATAAATTAGTTAAGAGTGAAAAATAATATTACTGGTACAAACTACGATGAGAAAAACAAATGCGTCTTAATTTAAATAAATAAATATAAATAGCGAAATGGTGTTCCACAGTATTCTGGGATTTGTATTCTTGACATTTTATCAGCACCGAAATCTAAACTGCGATCGCTGACACACAAGTCAACACAAGTGAGTTTCTGCTGGATCCCTAGCCACGTGGGAATTCCGGGTAATGAACGTTCAGATTCTGTTGCTAAAGACGCATGTAGTAAACCGTCCTTCGCCACTCCTGTTACTACTTCCGACTTTACTAATCGTGTAAAACACCCTCTTCGATCGATGTGACAAGGTTTGCTACAGTGGATAATAAATTCCGACACATCAAAGATACTGTGTTGCCATGGGTCATCTCATGCAGAAAAATTCGTCGAGAGGATGTGGTCCTCTGCCGATTCCGGGTAGGACATACCAGAAGCTCTCACAAGTGTCTGATGTCAGCAGATAATGCACACCTATGCGTCCGATGCGACTGCCGCTCGACTGTGCGCCACATCCTTTCGAATCGCATATGTTATGCGGCCTTACTTCGTAAATCTAAGTTGCCCAGAAACATTCGTCGAATCCTGGACAATGATAAGGAAGTTAAACCGGGTGTTGTTATTTCTACGGCGTGTTAGTATTCTGCATAAAATTTAATGTTGCTGTGTGCTGTGTATATATTTTGCACCGGTGTTGAAGAGGTTTTTATTGTAGTTGTTTTTTCTGTTAATTATTACTTTTATGTTAGTTTTTATTCTTTCTGGATCCGAGAAGAGACCCTTTACACTCTTCTCGCTGTATATTATTTACGTTTAATAAAATTTTATAATTTTTGTTGTTGTTTTTTTTTATAACGTATTATTTCAAGATTACGACTGATGTTAGTTTTAAGGGAATTTTAAGTGGTAGTACAGCTGTGATATTAGTTGTAAGTTCTTGTTTAATTTTTTTTTTTAGTTTATTTTTGTTGTGTTTTTGTTATTTGTTTATTCCGGACGATGAAAAAGCGAAAGCGTTTTTCACCTTCCCCCCCCCCCAAAAAAAAACAATATTCTGGGACCGCGTCGAAGTCTTACCTTCCATCCCGCTTCCTCTATTAAAATAGTGTAAAAATGCCGAATGAAATCGGTAGATTTTCATCGATTCTTCTAAAAACGTTTAACTCATAACCACTTATTTCAGTTTCAATTTTATTTAAACACTCGTTCTCAAATAAAACTACGAGTAAAATTAAAAAAAAATGATTATGCTTGTTAAATAAATTTACGTAGGCGTGTATTAATTCCGACCATTAAAGACTTTATCTTTTTAAAATGAATGAAGTTAAATTATACAATAAAAATATTTAATTTTAATAAAGAAATAAATTATTAAAATGAATTAATTAATGGATAAAAAAATTAACGATCGTTTATTATCGTTAATCAACGGTTGAAAGAAATGAAAATATGAATCGTAAATATTATTGATTCATTTCCTACGATTGTAAAGTAGTTGAAATTTATTTATTTTTCTACGATTGTAAAGTGGTTGAAATTTATTTATTTTTTACTTTTTTTTTTTAGAAGACCACAGTTATTTTTTGCATCCAATTTCGTTATGTTCCGTTTTTTTTTTACCAAACTTTGTTTGTATTACTTGGTATGCTAACATTTTTCAGATATTATGATATAAATTGTAACAACAAATAACTGATTTCTATCACGATATCAGCAAGATTTTATTTTAAGTTAATAATTCAATTGCATTGACTGAAAACCCATGTCCTACTTTAACCCTAAAGAAATATTAGTCTTATATTTTTTATGCATTACAAAGAATTAGACGGTAATAAAAATATAAGCGGTATTCGGGTAAATTTGGATCCAGATGAACGCAGTTCACTCCTAATACATAGATTTAATTGTCCGTACACATATGTGCATGGAATAGTACTTTAATGTTTTACATAGCGCTTTCATTTTTTAAGTCTTTAATTAAACGTCCGTTCTTTGTTTGTTTCTTGTTTCGATTATATATTATTTTATATATCCATTACCTGTTGAGTTATTTTATGTAGCGTTTTACGCCACTATCGGGTATTATTGATCCCGATAGCAGCGATCTGATTAAAAGAGTAAATACTTAAATATTTAACCATTTTTTTTTCAGGTTTGCAAGTCGTTCTCAACTCCATTCTTCGTGCCATGGTGCCTTTATTGCATATTGCTCTATTAGTATTATTTGTAATAATTATTTACGCTATTATTGGTCTCGAGTTATTCTCAGGCAAACTCCATAAAACATGCTACCATAATGAAACAGGTAAATTATTGTTGACTGAATTATATTTTTACGTTTGGTTTTAATGTTTATTTATTTAATAAAACTGTAATTAATTAATTGTAAACTACAATAAGCCATCGGTAAAACAATAATTTACGAATTATTAAAGCAAAAGACCTACCGTTTTTTTAAAAAATAAACTGCAAAAGCAGTTTAAATAAGCATCCGGCGACTTGTGTAATATTTGTCGTGTGATTAGATGCAAGCGTTTTACGTTGTACCCTGGAACCGCCTGCCGATAGTCAGCCGATTGCTTTTGTAATAAAAGGTGAAAGAATCAACCGGATTTCTCCGATTAAATTCGTACACAATAAACTCTAAACCGTCACTTCTTTATGGAGCCTTCCTTTTGCTAGCTGCTCTCTTATCGTTTTCCTTTCTTTTTCCCTTGATAAACATAAACGGTAATCTTGCGTCGTTGAAATACTTACTGATTTTTTAATCAGTATTCAGACTTAGGTTGATTTTTTAATCACAGAGATATAGGGCCGGACTATAACGCGGAATTACTAGTGAGATGCTAACAAAAAGAACACGTACGTATAGAAAACACAAACAAAGCGGAATAAAATATACAAAAGGACGTGATAAACGTCTGCGAATTATGAATTCTGACTGATGCTGATCGACCGGTTCTCGCTAGTCCATGCAAAAGCGGCCTAAAGATCCCTGTTTACAGTGAAATACGTTTTATGATGTTAAAAAGATAAATATAAGTACTAAAAAAAAAAAAAAAAGAAGAATTTTCGCAAAAAATATGAATTGTGGATAGGAATCACTGAAGACGAATACTAATCCATCTTTCCGTCTAATTATTAGAAGTTGGCCGTTTTTTTAATTTATTTTTTTTTAATCTCGCTTGGTTTTTACATACGTTCACATAAACATTACTATATTTTTTCGATCTAGTGCCTGAAAGGGTTAGAATTGTGAGAATTGTAGAGTGTGCTACAACACTGCTATCCACTGAGTTTATCGGAAAACACAGCGACCTGCTCCTTACACATTTTTTTACCAAAGCATCCGGTACGGTGTATATGTTACCGGGAAAACCCGATATCTTTCGTCTGTCGAAACTTATTAAGAGGTGAGGTAAAAGAATTTCAGGCTTTTCCTGAATTACCATTAATTCTTCAAAATAAGACTTCGCCTCCCCAATAAATAGGAGAGTTTTTGAATTCAGCTAGTATAATTTTCACTTACGAAATTTATTGTACTTTTTTAACTTTTCAGGTGAAATGATGCAAGAGCCGAACCCTTGCAGCGACCCCGACCAGGGTGGCTTTCAATGTACTGAAGTAGGCCAGGAGTATTACTGTGCTGAAGACTGGGAAGGTCCGAATTTTGGCATAACGAATTTCGATAACTTCGGTCTATCCATGCTCACAGTCTTTCAGTGCATCACCTTAGAGGGTTGGACCGATGTTCTTTACTATGTCAGTTGAAAGGTTTTATTTATTCATTTTTTAATATTCATAATCGATATCTATGTCATAGTGTACAGAGTAAAACACCAATATATACTTTCCACTTTCTGAATTCACGTAATACGTGGTAGTAACGCTGGAAATTTACAGTGAACGTGAACGTAGAAGAATACGTAATTCTTAATCGATCTGTATATATTTATTTCAGAATTCAGAAGAAATTTTACATTAAATGTTTTACAAAGGACAGAAAGTGTAATCTTGGTGTCGGTGTTAATAGTACGTTCAGAAATATTAAAATAATGAAACATAATTTGTCGGAACGATAATAATATTATTTTAAAACCGTTTACCAAAGCTCGGCTTCAAATAGAAAGTAAAAGTTGTTTTTAAAAACGTAATAGTATCCAAGTTGGCAACTTAACGGCTTTTTGTTCGATTAATAGTCATTATTCTAATCCGTTTTTTGAATTTTAATACCGTGATCCTAAGGAAGTGGTTTCTTTCAAACTAAGTTTTAACTCCTTACAAAAAAGTAACGTACGTAATTCTTAGGCAAGATATCGGATAATGTTAGTAATAAACGAACATTATCTTCGTACGTCTGCACAAAGACTTTTGCAATACAAATTTTTCTGAACCGACAATTAATTTTGTACACGACGATTTGAAATATATTAAGCTTATTAACAGGTAATACTTGCATATTAATTTTTAATAAATTCGACCTACCCGTCACGAGGATATATATTAAAAATATTTAATTTGTAATTCACATCTTTGACTAATCGTTTTACATTTCCTCGTGGAAAGATAGATGATTTTAATAAATATACTTGTCTTATTCATTTTATCATTATGCATTCTTTTTTGAGAGAATACATTATTTTAAGACGGCGGTCACATATTCTTTTAGGTAAATAAAAATTTGTGTCCGCATTTATCGAATTTTTTATTTATTTCTCTGATTTTATATTTTCGCTACTGTGGTTAATCTAAAGTCAAAATAATATTTCACTATACCAAAGTGTGCTTATGAATGAGTATATGTACAAATCTACACAGAAGAAAACAGTTTATTTAAATCACAATTATCAAAATTTTGAATCATCCCGATTGTCTTGGATATGAGGCTTGTAAATTAAAATGCATGTTTGAACATTATACTGAAAATATGTTCGAAAAGTTATTCCTCATCAAAGATGTAAAAGTTGTACTCGTATTTAATGTATAAAAAAACATGTTAAAAACTTATAATTTATTGTATTTTTTGTTCTTTATCTATTGCTTATAGCATCGCAATCGAAAAAAAACATGGATTCGCCTGTTAAATTTTTTGTACATCTAATATCTTTATCCTGTAATACATTTTTAAACATTCACTTACTATCAAATTTTCATTCGCTAAGTCGTGGTTCCGTCGTATTCAAATAAACATATTTTTTCTATGTTGAGTACTATATACCTTTCTTAGCTTCATTCTTTTATTACATGTTTACGCGTTTGGGAGTAACTCCATTGTTAAAACTTATTGTACTGGTACTTTTAAATTTCTCACATTTAGTCGACGCCACTCCCTTTATTTGACGTCATGCCTTATCTGGTCTTCTTTTTGTTTATTTGTTATTAACGGTTAAACATATCTTTTAATTTTATTAATCTATATCCTGTTTTAAGTAAATTGAGGTTATTGAAAAGGACATCCGGTTGATTGTTGATCTGTTCATTTATGATCGTTTTATTACTTTTTAATTTGAAGATTTCTAAATTTTTAAAAATGTTCATTCTTCTTTCTTTGAAGCAATTGTGAATTAAGTTCACTGATTATTTTATTTTCATCGGGGTATGTCCTTCTTTTATTAAATGCGTTGCATAATTAGAATCTTGTTTTTGATTTTTAAAGAATCTCATGTGTTCCCAACATCTTACTTTTAATTTTCTTCCCGTTTGTCCATTGTACGTTGCGTTGCATTTACGTTTTATTTTGTATATACCACTACTGTTGTAAATATATTTTTCTTCTATATTGTTATTAAAAATTTTTATTAGTGTACTATCTTCATTTATAGCCATTGTTATATATTTACTAAATAATTGTTTAATTGGGTAAAGTTCTTTTCCCGTAAATGTTAATTTGCTCCATTTAAAGGGTTCTTTATCGTTTATTGTTTTAATTTCATTTATTTTATTTCTATTTTTATTCATTTTTCTGATAATTTCTTTTTTATACCCGTCATTTTCTGCTATATAAAAAGAGAGTTTAACACTTTTTTATATGCTGGTTTCTTTAATGGTAATTTATGTAGTCTATCTATCATGCATCTAAAAGCCGTTAATTTATGCTCCATTGGGTGATTCAAATCGTAAGCTATAATGTTATCTGTATTCTTTTCTATATATTTCAAAATTTAGATTATTATTATTTCTTTTTATTGTCAGGTCTACAAAATTAATAGTTTCGTCTCTTTATTTTTCCATCGTATATTTAATGTTATGGTGAGATTTGTTCATTTCTTTCAGAATCTTTTCTTCATTATTATTTATTTATTTTCTAATCGCTAAGTGAATGTCATCCACTCACCTAATATATCTAGCAACTGTATTTTTTCATGATATCTGGTAAATTTTCTTCTTCCATGATCCGTAGTACTACGCTTAGTATCTCTGATAGTGGGTTGCTCATGCCTAGTTCACCCTTAGTTTTATATATTTTATTATTAAATTTAAATTGGTTTTGCAGAAGAATTGTTTCTAAAGTTTTAATAATAAGATAAACAGTACTCAACATAGAAATCATAGTGTTCTTAGAAGAAAGTATAATAATTATAACCTTAATAACTGACAGATTGTTACGAAATCGTATTTATCAGTTATTCAAATTATTTCCAAAAAAAAAATCGACGAGAGTAAGCTGTATCTGAACATTTCACGCTGATGAAAGATCACGGGTTCAGATTGTATGACCTCGATAAGAATGCGACGCACATGAGGTTGTGCGCTTACTACAGTAACACTACAATCCTATCAAACTAATTTGAACGCGTGTGAAAGAGATGATCCGGCAAAAAATACATTTATTAAAATTAAAGAAGTGAAAAGTTTGTAAGAGAGCGTTCTAAAAAATGTGACTCGATAAATTGTGTTCGGCACACCGAAGAATTACAAGAAAAAGACTTTGAAAGAGAACTCGGAGATGAAAATTCATAGCCTTTTATTATTTACACCTTGTATTATAAACACGATAATTATGACATTTCAGGCCATTTAAGAGCGATATCGAAACTTTATAAGGCAGATTTCATATTGATTCAGTAATATTATTTATTTATTATAATTTCTCTTTGTATCTTTGTAAATATCTGTCTGTGCGTTTAATTATCGAGGAAAATTAATAACAATATATGAAATTGAAAATAGCGATGTTAACCTTCGTGTGAAATGTACGAGTATGTTCGATCTCTTTCTAATTCGGTCAGCGGTCCAATATTTTTTTCTCTCCGTGGTTTTAATCGTACAAAAATACATCTCGGAGCCAGAGGTAAGTGTTTCATGACGTTCATATAATTTATTTATCTACTTTTTTTAGTGTTATTATGTTTTAATGTAGGTTAATTATCGTATCATCAACTCGGTTAAAATATGTATTAAATGCTGTCTTAATATTTGAATTAAATAAACAAGAATATATTTGTAAAAAATAATAATAAAAAAATTCAGACATGCGTAAATACGTTCCTAACTTGAAGGCACGAGTGAAAAATCGTAAGTCTAAGAAAGTATTGTATATTTTTTACGCCATCCTGTGGCATAGTACTCGAGAAACGTTTAGAGCGGGTGGGGCGAAGCGAACAGAAACAGCCGACAAGCAATACATCCATCCACCCGACTACATGAAGTATATTACAGTATATATTTTACACAAAGTATAGTACAATATACACACGGTATATCTCTCTGGGAATGTCTTTGTGTAGCTGTACTTTTATTTATTGAAAAAGAAATTATAAGCAATTAGAATTTATTCTATATAATGTTAAAATAGAATGAACATTTTGTATTTATTTCGGTATAAACATTAATCCTTTACTTTTAAATTTGAAATAAATAAAGTAGTAGTAAAAACAGATAAATTATGCGAATCCTTACCTAATAAATAAATTAACGATGATGTGGTAATTTTCTTGTCATTCCCAGAAATTGGATATATTGCGGAATATCTCAGACGTATTGCTTATACTGATGAATATAACGCTATTTTACGTTTTGCCGAATAGAATTTAAAATATTTTCATCTGTCAGATAAACGATAACAAATTAGAACCATTTGTTAACCGTAAACCGACTTCTAATAGATGTGAAATGAACGACTCGGTCGTTGAGGAAGGAAAGTGCGACAGGCTATTTAATGACGTAGATATCTTCTCGGATAAAACATTTAAAAAGTAACAAGATATATATTTTTGTATAAAAATTCATAAGTATGTAAAAATTGAACTTCATATATGGACGCTTTGTGCTACAGAAATTTAATGGTCGAGCCACAGAAGGAAAAAAGACAAATTTTCCCATAACTAGAATTTTAATCTTTCAAATACATTTGAGATCAACCAGGCGTTCATAGAATCATATCGTTTGAGATATTGATATCACAATCACGACTTAAAAACTCACAATTCAAAAACTTCGATGGTCATTTCAAAGCATTTTTCTGTAGAAATTAATTTTCTCTTAAGCATTTTATCGACGGATGATAATTGTGATTTTAAATTTTATTTTTCAGTTTAATATCTTCCGAATTCTAAATTAAATTTTTCTCGTATTAAAAATTTGTTTTATAAAATCGCATTTTATGAGAAATAGTTATATTATGTCGGAAATTAAATTTGAAAGAAAGAAGATTTCAGTTTAGACTTTGATACGTCAAAATCAGAGATTTGTTTCCGATTTGCGAGAAAGTATGCATTCTGTTTTCGTGTGTTATGACCGTTTTAAGACGCTGTAAAATTCATAATTACTTTTTTTTTCAATAGCTTTGTTCTGATTTCGTTTACAGCAAAAATATTAATACAAATTTACAGAAAAAAATGTTCACAATTTTTTTTAATGTACAATAGACATTTTAAGTGTTAAGAAAATTACACGATCTGGCTTCTTAAAAATAAGGCAGTAGTTGATTTTACCGATAAATCTTACCCCTTAATCTACTTTCCACAACATTCTTTTGTAAAATTCTGCAAGAAATTTCTTTATTCTTACTTTCAATAATATTTTAAAACGATCGTCAAAAATCTCTACCGTTTTCACTGCCATTTAGCGCAAAAATCCAGAAAAATATTAAAAATCACTTTATTACTGAATCATATTCGATACTAATCGATGCAGTCTTCTCTTAGTGAAAGCTCGCTTGCCCCGCACGGGTCCACGGATTTTTATTTCTTCCTTACTTTGCATTTCCTAATAACATTGCGTGCGTAAAGTTCTGCAACTTTTTGTGTATCAGTCATCACTCTTCAATGTTTAACTTAGCATTACTTCCTTTTCTATACGATTTTATTACCTCTGTTTTATTCCTGATCGCTTTTTTTATATTTTAAATAAATTACCACCAAAAATTCTTTCTTGTGATTAATTTTTGCTAAAAATACTATACTGATGTTAAAGTATTTATTTCTTGTCCTTTTTCTCCGATCTTAAATTTTCTTTTAATCATCGTATCGTTTGACTGTTTATGCCACTTCAGTTAAAAAACAACTACTAATTAAAAAGCAATGGAGATCGGCTTCAGCCTTTTCCCATTCATTTCTCTACCGTGGCTTACATTTCCATATCGTCTAGTAAACACCTAATCATTTCGTTCACAATCTTTTGGTTCTTGTAGAAAATATAAATAACTTTTCTTTGTTTTTATTTCTGATCAATTTTATTAAAATTTTAAATATTCTATTCCATTTCAGGTTATCGTTTTTTTCCTGGGATTAAATAGATAACTTTTCCTTGTCGTACTAAACCGTTAAAAAAAATTAAAGAAGTACTTTTAAGACGATCTGTTTCGTTTCTAGTGACGGTCTAGTTGTATTTTAATAGCGATTAGGGGTTTCCTTTAAAAAATTAAACTCTATGTAAATAACTACTTGTGTTGTAGAATCGTTCAGTTTGTTGATTTTTCTTCGACTAGACGAACGGTTCACTTTTCTTTTAATCTTTAAAGGTGCAAAAGTTTCATTTCATTGACGGTATCGGAGCAGAGTACACGCTTACCTGGTTCTTAACTGAACTAATCGATCTCATCGTACATTATAATGCGCTAATCTTTCGAAGAAAACAACGCGCGTTTGATTTACGTCGAGTGTGAAACATAACGGGGTTCGTTAGTTTCGTCAAAGCGACTGATGCTCTAAGATGTGTACCTAATATCCCATCGATAACATTACGGTTGTAGTCCAGATAAAACCGATAGGTGTTAAACAAATTAAACACAAGTTTTCGTTTCAATATTCATTAAAGAGTAAGATATTTATTAAATTATTTTATAAGGATTTACAATCGTGCACGTGCCGAAAAATGTCTTCAGTACACACAAACACTTAAACCGCTCTTAAATACAAACACTTAAACTGCTCTCAAATACTCATTTTTCACGTTTTCTGTTCTACGTATATTAACTTCTGCGTAAGATAATAACGTGGTCTTACACGCGTAACTTCTAGATACGTAATCATCCAGTCTTTAGGTTTGATACCGGTGCGTTTTTGATGATTTTATGAAAAGTAGGTTTATGAAATGATTCTTTATTTCACATCAGATACAGTGTGGTATTTTATACGTAAAAAATTAATTGACTTTAATTATGTTACAGATTGAGGACGCTCTCGGTAACACTTGGCAGTGGATTTATTTCATTTCTATGGTTATCTTGGGTGCCTTTTTTGTCATGAATCTAATTCTTGGTGTCCTCAGCGGGTAAATATAATTTTTACACTCTATGTTCTAATATACCTGTAGAATGTGTTACTTTTGATCATCGAGTATATAGAATGCATGATAATAATTAAAGGTTAACTTAATTGTTATTGAATATTTTTCAGGGTCAAAAATATTCAGCGATCGTTCAGAATAAGTCCAAGCGATGTATAGGTGGTACAATTTAAATATAAATTACGGGTAGGATTTGGCTCTTGTGACGTGTTTCCTCAAAACATTTTACATCCTTTTACATTTTCTAAAAGTTATTAACTAACTAAATGTAAGTATTTAAAAAAATTAAAATTGTGCGAACGGAAAAGATTTAATGAAGAATTTTCCTCTTTTACTTTCACAATAAAGTAATGCTTCGTTTACGAATCGCTCACGCATAAAAATGTTAAGTTTGAATTTTCCAAGTAGGTCTCCAAGAAAATGGGTTCTACCAACTATCTTTTTCTTACATAAGCTTCTTCTTATCTACCGATAACATATATTTTGAGTAAAAAACTCCTATATTTCTTGAGAGAGAATATCCGCAGCAATCAGAAGATAAAGAACGTAACAGATTATTAGTTACATTACGTCCGCATAAAGTACAACATAAATTAGTAACACTCATTTATCGATCTTAAAAATCTAACTGAATTTTGGTCACTCCCGTCGGCCTTTGCCGTTACTTTTTCCGTCTGGTGGTGCTTCCTTTGTTCCCAAATTCCTTACATCTTCCCGACGGTGATAATCAAACTCCTTTTTCTGGGCGCTCTACCCCCATCGGTTCTTTTTCCATATAAATCTCTTTCAAACCGCTACTATCGTCTCGTCTTAAGATATTTTCTTGCCCGTCTTGAGCTCTTACTCCTCATAGATGTCATTAAATTTCTTCCGTTTTTTTAGTCTATCGACTGTTTTTTCCGGATTTTCCACTTTTTTCCATATTTTTTTTGTTATAGTTTCGAACCGCCTTTAAACTATTCCTCGGTAACATATTTTCAAACGCGCGTCGGTCTTTTCCCGTTCTGATTTTACAGTTCAAGACGGGCAGTATAAGTTTATGAAAATTGTTTCGTGTAAAGAGGAACTAGATGGCAGTAGTATATTATAAGCAGCCTAACATTGACTATCGGCGTTTAATCTACTTTGAATTCACACTCTCATTATCTAGGATAACTCTGAAGTACTTCTATTTATTCGCCCTTTCTTAGTTGCAATCGCCCGATTGAGTGCGTTGCCATCGTCTTCCCATCATTCTTTCAAAATATATTATAATTTAATCTCTAGCCACCAAAATCTCAATTTCTTTTGCTTTCTTTATTTATTTTTCAATAACAAGTTTAAATTCATCAAAATTCTCTATTACAATTGCCATACCGAATTCAAAGGGTAGAACGTTTATTATTGCGCCTATCGGCCTCCGGTTATTTATACGTAGAGTTTCTTGTTACACTTGAAAAATTGAGGGGAGACTGTTTTACTCAAATCTTATCTTATTCCGTCAGAATATGACTCTTTCATTCAAATGTTCCCAAAGCATTTAACACTTGAGACTTGCCGTCTGTATGTACGTCTCTCGGATTCAGAACACAGCCAGCCGTCTTCTTCCGTTATCCGTCCCTGATAATAATATCACTGACTTAATATTTTTATAAGACCGAAACAAGTGTAGCGATTTGACGTGTAAACAACGATCGCTCCTTTTTTTTTCTCGTGTAGTAGATTACCGTTATTCAGTATCCAATACGTTCATTAACACCATTGTACGTCCGAATATTTCTGCAAGTTTCAAATCCTTTTCTGTCTTTACATGATCGTACAAAATCGGTACTATTTCGGCTTATATGAAAACCGGGAAAATCAAGGTATAATATATTTTATGTCGATTTATTGAATGACATCGACACCGCAGTTCAATTTTTACGCGAATAAAAACTTGTCTAGTACGTACATTTTTCTACACGGATAATATTTCAAACGACTTTTATTTCCTATTAAAATGGCGCTAATAATTACGATCGTATATAATATCCGTTCGTAAGTGTTAAGCCGTTTTTCCCCGATAGCACAGACGTGTAAAGAAAATTGACCGAAACAATTGACGGAAAAAGTTCTGTAAATTTTAACTTAATCGCTAACACTAGCGATTAAATGATCATTTTAAGACATGCTATAGGTGTAAATGGCTTCTTAATGTATCGCTGATTGCGATTTGCGCTAAGAACAATGACGTACATTTATGTTATTATGAATTGATTTCTAATACTTTTTTAAAGATTTTCAGTTATAATTAATATTTGTTTGTCGGCAGTGAGTTCTCCAAAGAAAGAGAGAAAGCAAAAGCGAGGGGAGATTTTCACAAATTAAGAGAGAAACAACAAATTGAAGAGGACCTGCGCGGTTATCTCGACTGGATAACACAAGCAGAAGACATAGAACCTGAGGGAGAAGACCGCGCTCATAGTCAGGATGGAAAACGTAAGATCGAATACGAAATTCACATTTTTATCGGTTCATTAGCGTAAATATAAAATTATAATATCGGTCGACGCTATACTTCGATTGCAGTCTATTTATAATTTTAAATATTATACATTTTAACATGTTGCCATATGCCATATTTTCTATTTGAATTCGGGTTTTCCGCAAACACACGCTGCACATTATATTTCCATTTTTTCACATTATGCACGGAACACACCTTACAATGTAAGCATTTGTTCTGACTGTGCGCTTTAAATTCCGTACAACCAGTTGATTAGCAGAAAGATAAATCTATTACATCTCTGCAGATGTAATATGTATACACTCTACAGATGAAAATAATTACATCTTTTGTCCGCAATTCATCCAGAATGTTTTGTAAAATTAAAAGAATATAGAAAAACAATATTCTCAAGTTAATTACGTAAAATTGGCTATAAAAAATTATTTATAAAAATGTTTTAAAAAGTTATAAAAACTATTTTATAAACTAGTTATAAAAACAAATTACATTTTTACGAGATATATGTTATCAACATATATTATAAATGAATATATATAAAACTTTATATCCGATCGAACATTTACGCATGCGTATATTACAAATAACAGGGCTATCAGAAATTTTGCTATTACCAGTTCATTAGAACAATGCAAACCTTTGTTCATATTTAATATTTTAACGATCACAAGCCGATTCGAAAATACGGTTTCACAAAAATAGAGAACTGCCGGTAAAATCAAATACAACAGTTGTGATCGAGAACCGAGCTGATTAAGATCTTGATAGCTTCAGGTTAAAACAGTTGTAGAAGGGATTTTGCAACTCGGGATGGAACTTTTACGACGATCTGTCTGTCAAACGTCTAGCATGTGTTAAGACCGTGATACAGTTAAGAATCGTTCGGTGTCAGAGACCTTAAAATTGTTTATAACATTAGGGAGTTTGAAGAGGACTCCTACGCCAAACTCCTATTTGGAGAGGATCACTTTTAGCCTGTTCTCATGTGTCTATCTAGAGTGTTCAAAAAGTGACGCAACCTTATGAAAGAATGTTTCCTTCTTTTGTTGCAGGTTTAATTGAAGAAAATTTAGGAAAACGGGTTACACAATGCAGCAGAAAATATTTATTGTTTGCCAATACATTAGATGTCAGTTATGCCCAGACCCAGAATGCCTTCACAAAAATGTATGGTGTGGATGCACCAAACGTCTTCCATCAGGCGGCTGTACGACAAATTCCAAGAGACAGGGAATGTGGCAGATGCAGCCAAAAGTGGTCGACCGAAAGTGCTAACACTAGAAAAGTTGATCGATGTGCATGCTGCATATTCTGTTAGTCCCAAGAAGTCTGTGCGACGCCTATTTATCCAGTCCGGTCTCTCCATAAGTATTGCCCACACGGCATCGCGCAAGTGTTTAAAGACGTATCCGTACAGAATTCGTGTAGTTCACGAGTTATTACCTGCAGACACTGGAAAACGTGTAGCTTTCTATCAATGGTTCACGTCACCTGTAACGCCAGACGGGTAAGAACTCGATGACTAGTTTCGGTCTGACGAGGCACGGTTTCCCCTTGATGAATACGTGAATGTACAGAATTCACTCGTTTGGTGTACGGAAAATCTCCATCAGCTGCACGGACAAAAAGTGGGTATTTGGTACACAATGTCACGTAGGCAAATCTCCATGGCATCTTTCACGGTACGGTGAACAGTGAGCGCTACACACCAATGGTGCAACAATCTGTTAACACCATACCTACAGATCGGCTATAGTACACGTGGTTTCAGCAGGACGATGTTACAGCTCATACAGCCAACAACAATATAACTTTCTTGGATCAGTGTTTTCATGGACAAGTGATTTCGAAGAGGTTGTGGCCCCCTCGGTCTCTGATTTTGATTTATCCCCTCCTGACCTTTTCTTATGAGGATCCTTAAGGATGCTGCTTACAAAACTCATCTTCACACTATTCCCGAATTGCAGAGCGAAATTGGACGATGTGTCGCTGCAATTCCTCAACAAACGTTACAACATGTATTTAAGAGCATGTAACGTCGTATTCAGTTATGTGAATCGCAAAACGGAAGCCACTTTCAACTTACTCATTTTCCCATAAGGTTGTATCACTATATTGAACACACTATATTTACTGACCGTTTACAGTCGTAACCGTATTTTTCCTGCCTCTTTATGTCGACATTCACAATTTTTTTCTTTTACGTGTTATTTTTTGGTTAAATTATGTCGTGTGTGTTTTTATTCTACGTAAGTTTCTTTTTTATGAGGATGTCTACCGTTACAGCACTTCATTTATAGATTGATATTATTTCGCTTTTAGATTCATCGTGATCATTTACAACTTAATTCAATATTTTAGAAAGCTCAATTTTGTCAGAAACAGGAAAGTGTACTACACAACTTGGATCTGGACATGTTTTACTAGATGTATCCAAGTTCATTTGTAATACCCCTTAATATAGACAAGTTTCCTTTATCGATTAATTTTACGTTGAATTTTAACAAGATCGTAACATATCGATTCACAGTTCACCAAACCGCTCGACTTTCCCTCCAAATTTTTCTGGTACAACATATTCCTTTCTAATTAAATTTGATAACGATAGCGATAACGTAAACTGATGCCAGAATAGAAAACAGTAACACCGGTCGGTAAAGATGTCTAGAAAAGTGACAGACTGTTATAAGTAAGTGTTTTTAAGTTAATATAAAAAGAAATTCGAATAAATTTGTTATTAAAATTAAATAGATTTGTAAATTTCTCCACCATGGATTACAACAACACAATTATAATACGATATCCAAATAACTCGTTCTATTTCTCTATCAAAGGGGCTAACTCGCACATGAAAATGACATCAGTGGGTTGGATACCAGCTAATTAGAATAAGATACCTCTCTGTTATGAAGAAGAAGAAAACGTTTGTCTGATTTGAGTCAGATCTTTTAGGACTTTTGTTCATCGGAACGGTTAATTAGTTAATTAAGAGGGCTACAAATTAGAATAGATGAGCGAAAATTTGGAAGAAACCTAGAAACACTGATGAAAATGTTTGCTGAGGTACTTGCTTCGGTGGCATCCTGACGGAGGCCAAACTGATGAGCGGAATATATAATCAGATTTAAAGAGTCTATAAGACGACCTCCGGTAACGCCCGTCAGGGCTAGGATCGGAAGAGGTGGTGTGGCGACCGGGATCGTCATAAGGTGGATGTCTTCCCCTAAGGGTGTCAGGATGTAAAGAAATACTGCGTTTTTAATTATGAGTTTTTCCCTTTCAAAACAAATAAATGCGTTATGTTATCAAATTCTTATTGTTGCAATTACAACTTAAATTTTAGATATAATGTGTTCAGTGAAAACCAGTTTTCCACGATGTAATTAAAAATAAAATAGTAAATTTTCATACCGTCATGAAAAATAAAATTTATTCGATAAAATATGTATAATTGTGTGTCAAAGCTCAGTAAAACAACCTCTTAAAACATAAAGTTGAGCATCGGGTCAGTTTTTGTTTATATGTGCATTTCAACTGATTCATCTAATTTATACCAAAAATTTAAACCGCATATTAACAACATAAACATTATTGAAACATCGAGATTATATTTGTATAATAAATACCTGCCATGAAATACTTTTAAAATCGGAAAAGATTTTCTGATGAAATTTTTCTGTTTAAATTATTTTAGAATCGAGTGTAGAAAATTACTCCTAGGATCGAATATATATGGAAAATAATTCTTTTAACTAATCATTTAAAACCGGATAAAACATTTTTCATCCAGAAGTTAATCAAAACGTATCAGACCAGTCAGTTAATCATAAATTACATTCTACACTATTAAGTCGCACGTAGAACTGACTGTATAAAACTTTTATAATTATAAGAAAACTTTTGTCAGTATTTTCGTCTTTTATTTATTTCATTTAATCTGAGCAGTCCGATGTACACTAAATTGTTTCCCATTTCGAGTTAGTTTTTCATGTTGGTCGGTCACAGCATGCAACCAACAACTGTATTTTTACAGTATTATTAAACATTAAGTGAAAATAAATTTTGTTCTACGGTGAATTGATATTCAATAACCGTATTAAAATTTAACTACAAGGTGGACCAGGAAAACGAAAAATTAGAAATAACTGTCACTGACATGAAAAAAATGTTTTTTGCAACTTATTTATTTTAAAATAATAAACACGACATTAAGGGCTCACATACCGGTTCCCAATTTTTGAAAACGATATCCAGTAGGTAGTGTCCGTCCTGTTGTATGCATTCCTCGAATCGAACGCGAAGAATTTACATGGCACTTTGCAACAACTCTTTGGAAATCTCCCGAATTTCCTCTTGAATTCTGGTTTTAACTGCTATACAGTTTTCATTTAACGGATGAAATTGTAACTTCTGGTGATGTACTCGTTGAAGAGTTGTTCGGCTGAGGCTCAAAACGCGTGTATACAAGCAGAATTTCAAAGGCTTCTTGTGAACGAAGCCCGAACGGCTTCAATATTCTCTGGGGTTCGCTGAATTCGTAGAGCTAACAGTTCTTCATTAAAGCTGAACCCGTCTCCTCAAAATTTTCAGTCGGTGTTTTGACTATATGGTAAGAAGGAACACGATCATGATGTTCAAAATTGTAGTGACGCCGAAATTTCCTACAAGTAGTAGCAATCCGTCACCGTTTTTGTAATATACATTCACGACAAACGCGCATTGTGAACCAGTCCGATGATCCATTGTTACTAAAGGCACGGTTGTCTTCATTTCAACAGCACAGACATAAAGTGCTACTGTATTTACAAAGCTGCCACTACACATTTTAAAATTTTCCGTTTTCCCCGTCTACTTTGTACAATATAGTTTTAAATCATGTATCTGAATCTTTAAGTATTTAAGAAAGACTTTTTTGATTTTGACTCTAATATAATACGCGCAATGTAGTATATAAATTTTATTCCTTCGTGAAAGTCAGTGTTATAATGAATCATCATTTTTATTATAGAGAAAACAACCGGTGAAACAGAATCTGCTGACAGATTAGAAGGAGATGAAGGAGAAGTCCAAGAATCGTGGTGGAGGAAAAAGAAAAAGGATTTTGATAGGTAAGTCTTTTTTATTTCTATATTTACATTGTATTCTACAAGAAAAAACTATTTTAATCCGTAATACTTCGAGATCAACATTTCGGGTGGCTTTACTTATCTGATTATCCCTGAAACCGATTTGATTTGTGATATAATGAATTTAGTCGTTTTTTAGTTGTACAACCTTAAAACCGGTCATTTCACTGTGCCCGGAAATCTTTGAAAATACTAAAAAGATGTGATTGAGGATAAAATTCAGTGATCAAAGATATTTATTAAAATGGTTTCTATTGGTCTTTGAAATAAAGACTGTTGGGTGCAGTTCTATTAGGTCGGATAACCGATCAACTAGAAAGATCAATGAATTTATTTTCATTTATTGATATTAATTACTTTAGAGGCCATAGAGTTAATGTCATATAATATATATATATATATATTAGAGTAATAATAATTATAAATATATTAATTTATTTAGATTACATTTTTTATAGTCCATTTTTTCCTCTGCTCGATAAATAACTACATATAATATAATATAATAATATTTGTTCAGTCTTCGCAAAGTACAGAATTAGAGAACACTCTTACCTTTACATTTTTATGTTCATCTAAACGCTTTTGGCCGAAGCCCATCTTCAGTGATATTTTTTATTTTAATAAATTTTTCTTTGTTTACATTTACACATTAATTTTAGCTTTTTACATTTTTTTTTTTTTTAAATTGTTTGTTAATAAAATTTAAAACATTTAAAAAATTTCAAAGCAAATACTTGTTCAGTCAACAGAATGAAAAAGTATTGCAATAACTATTAATTTATCAATATCTTATCATTGTTTACCAGCTTAAATAATTTTAATAAGAATGTCCCCATCGAATTCTGTTTCCAGATTTATAAGGCTGAATTTACGTTTATATCTATTTAAATGCAATTTTTCTAAAATTTATAATTTTTTATTACTATTTTCATGTTCAATATTTACTTTTTGATTGTTTCTAAATTAACTATGTTATGATTATTCTTTATTAAATGGTCAGGCTACGTTTGAGATACCTATTTTTCTATTTTTAAATTATCTAAAATGTTCATTAAATCTATCTTTAAAGGACCTATTCATTTTACCAATATATATCTTTTCACAATTGTTGCATTTTATTTTATAAATACCGGAAGAATCATATTTGTTTTTTACTTTTTTATTATTGTAATATTTTAAATGATTTATTACATTATTATCAAGTTTATAAGCAGGTTTATATTTTTTATTATTATATTGATCGATCAAGTTTTCTGTGATTTTATTTGTGTAGGAGTATTTTATATAAATATTTTCATTATTTTTATTTTTATTTATTTAAATTTTATTTTAATATTTACGTCTAAATAATTTATTTTTCTGTTATGTTCCATTTCATATGTAAATTTTAATGTTTTTTGATAATAATTTAATTTATTTTAAATTATTTCATGTTCGTTATTTATAACTGGTTCATATTTAACCGGTTCATATATAACCAAAATATCATCTACATATCTGACCCATAATAAAATTTTATGTAAGTGATTTATGCCATAGACTACTCACTCTACTTACAAATTCCTGCAAATAAATTTTTGACATTACAACAGATAAGGGAAATCCCATCCATGGGTGAAACATTTTCTTGTATATAACAGGTTCCATTAAATTCAAAATAATTTTCTTTACATATATTTCTAATTATTGTTATAATATTATTTATAAATTGTTGGTCTTCGCCTGTTTTTATTAATTTGTTTTTTATTATTGAAATTGTATAATCAACAGGAATACTTTTTTATTTTTTTTTTTATTCTCGATTAGTCGGAGAAATACCATTTACGTATCCCCCATAAATGGGGGAATGTCGAACTTGCACGGGTTCGGCTAGATGTTATTAAGAGCCTATGTGTTCCCGCAACCTACCGACTAAAACTCCTACCTCACCGTACCTCCCATCTGTAACCAGATCAGCTTTTAAGCACTTAATCAGCTCCAGGGGTGTCTACCTCTAATCACCAAGGAGGAGCCACACCAGGACCGGCTATGCCGTTCCCAGCCGCTCAAACCAGTGGCTGGGTCTCAGTCTTTATCGCTCAAGGGATCGGGAGTCCCATTGCTTCATCGCCGCTATCCATTCCAGGCAAGCCCAGACGAACGACAACTCCACGAAGGGCTGTCCCAGCCCACCTCGCTCCTTTCTCTTTATCTGTATTTGGTGTTAATCTTCACCCCAGTTTCTAGCTTCATCTTCTTTGGTCTTTGGTGTCAAAGGTTAACTTTAACATCTCCTCCCACTGAGCTCGTCCTTTTAGTATATATTCAACGGTATTATCTGGTGTCAGCCATCCCATCTCATAAAGATGCCTATTCTGATCCCACCTCTGACAGTTGGTAAAAGGTATGTTCAGCATTACCTACTAATCCGCAGCATTGACAATCAGGTGTCCTTCTTTTGAACCCAAACAGGTAAGAGGAAGCCCCCACCCTCCGTGTCCCGACAACAGTTGTGTAAGCCAATAAGTGGGTTCACCTTCACCATGTTTCCTCCTAATCCATGGCGAGAGCTGCGGTATTAGGCGTTTAGTCCGTCTGCCTTATTTGTCTCATCTCATTGCATCTGCCATTCCCTCAGCAGTTGTTCCTAAGTCATTGATTTGGGGATTCCCTCTTGTCTCCGCACCAGTTTCCAGCCCTTAATGTCACTGGGGATATCCCAGCTATAACCTCAACTGCAGGTCCGGATATAGTTCGATATGCGGCAGTTATTTCTATCGCTGCTCTTTGTTGTAGGGAGGTTAGGCGATTTGCATTCCTCTTTTTCTCTAATGCTGAGGACCACACAGGGATCGCGTACAACATTATTGATGAAGCAACAGATAACATCAATTCCCTCTGGCTAGAACGTGAGCCGCTTCTAGATGAGAATAATTTATTAAGTTCAATTATTATCTCTGCACGCTCCGACACTTCTTTCACATGGGTAGAGAAGAGTCCAGATCTTACCCACACTCCCAGATACTTTGCACTTCTGGATTCTGCTGTTCTGGTGCCATCCACCATCACCACCAACTCCCTCAGTTTTCTCCTGCCCACTACAGCAACTACAGACTTTTTTTTTTTGAGGCCAGAGACATTTTCCTCATTCTCAGCCATTCACTTACCCTGCATGTAGCATTATTTGCAGTTTCCTCCACCTCTTTTTCGGTATGATCTGCCACCAACAATGCCAGGTCATCCGCATATGCAACCATGTGACTGTCACCCAGAAGCTCAGTCCTCAAGAGGCCATCATATACTGTGTTCCATAAAATTGGGCCCAATACAGAACCTTGCGGCACACCATCACACATATTAAATTCAACGGGCCCATCCTCAGTGTCTGCAGTCAACTTTTGTTCTGACAGGTAGCTTTTTAGTGTCAACAGCAGGTATTCGCTGATACCCCTGTCCCTCAGTGAATCCATAACAACTGGCCATTGTACACTGGTAAATGCGTTTTCCACGTTGAGTAAAATTATCAGTGGTATCTGCCTAATGCGCCACATGCCCGCCACCGTGTCTCTCACCCAGTCCCTCACATCTATTATTGCATCTATGGTGGACTTCCCCTTAGTGAATCCATATTGATTCAGGGATAGCCCACTCTCAGCATCTAGCTCATTCCCGAGCCTCTCAACAACCATTCTCTCGAATAACTTGCCTAAGGCATTAATTAGTCACAGAGGTCTGTAAGCAATGCCCCCCACTTGTTTTTGCCCCCGGTTTCGGGAGGAGAACCAATATGGCTTCCTTCTAGCATCCAGGGAACTTGCAGTTCATTAATGGAGCATTCATGGTGTCAAGAACCGTCCAAGGGCATCTTTCAACTAGACCGCTGCTTATCACCGCAACAGGAACACCATCAGATTTCGGGCTCTTTTTCTTATTAATTCTGGTAGCAGCCATGTTCAGGTCATCTATTGTAAAGCGCCGATCATGGATGCAAAGAATCTCCATTCTTTCTGTTTCCTCCATCGGAAAAAGGGACAGTACAGTCCTTAATGTCAATTTGTACCCATTTTTTATATTATATTTATATTCCAAATTAATCTTTGATCTAATTACTTTAAGACAATTGTATAAACAACTGTGAAAAGATATATATATAGTAAAACGAATAGGTCCTTTAAAGATAGATTTAATGTACATTTTAGATCATTTAAAAATAGGAAAATAGGTATCTCAAATGTAGCTGACCATTCAATAAATAATAATCATAATATAACTAGTTTAAAAAATAATTCAGAAATAATTGAAAAAGTAAATATTGAACATGAAAACCTTTTTCTAAAATTTAGTACTTATTACTATTTTTATTATTATTCATATGTATAGATAGATATAGATATAAACATAAATTCAGCCTTATAAATCTGCAAACAGAATTTACTGGGAACATTCTTATTAAAATTATTTAAGTTGGCATACAATGATAAGATATTGATAAATTAATAATTATTGCAGTACTTTTTCATTCTGTTGACTGAACATGTATTTGGTCTGAAATTTTTTTAGATGTTTTAAATTTTATTAACAAACAATTTCTACAAAAAAAAATTAAAAAACTATAATTAATGTGTAAATGTAAACAAAGAAGAATTTATTAAACTAAAAAATATCACTGAAGATGGGCTTTGGCCGAAAACATTTAGATGAACATAAAAAAGTAAAGGTAAGAGTGTTCTCTAATTCTGTACTTTGCAGAGGCTGAAAAAATAATATATATATATATATATATATATATATATATATATTAATTAATCCTTTCCATATAACTCAGATCTTAGAATTATACATAACATATGTTAGGTCACGGAAATATACATTTATAACATTACATTTTGTACAGTGGTTAGGATGAGAGTAGTTAAATGAGAGCAAATTTACTTTCATAGGTAAACAAAATGTGCAATGATATACTTTCATGCTTTAGTTTGTCATGTTACTTAAACTTTTAATTTATTATTTTGTGTTTTAAAATTATTAATCTACCTATGAACCTGCAAATCTACATTCTCAATTTAATGAAGAGAATAATTTTCATAGAGCAATGAGATGATAAAGAATAGTCATGTATTTTCTGTATCAAATTTTTTATTGTTATAAAATTTAATACTTTATTAATTTAGATATTTAATAATTAAGCCTATAAAGTTTACTCACAACCCAAATGACTTCAAATTTTCATAGACATTAAACTGATAATTATCATAAAATTAATTCAGATGGGCAGTTGGATTGATAACTTAGAATTTTACTACATAATTACATTTAAACTGAATTATTTTTCAGGGTCAACCGAAGAATGAGAAGAGCATGCAGAAAGGCGGTAAAATCTCAGGCCTTTTACTGGCTGATTATCGTTCTGGTCTTTCTTAATACTGGAGTGCTGGCCACAGAACACTACCGGCAACCCGCATGGTTGGACCAATTTCAAGGTATTAAAATTAACAGTAAATCTGCTTAGCCTGTTACAGAATCAGGAACCTTTCCACATGTAAAAACAAATTGTATGAGTCCAAGTGTCGTCAGAAAACAGATTTACATTCAATGTCAGGAAAGTTACTGTGTATGGGTGGGGGGAAGATATCTATTATTAATTTAATTTGCCAATAACAGAACAGAACTCATATCTTTGTTTTGTGTAATATTTTTGTGGCTTTAGACATGTTTTTATGCATGTATTTTAATGATAAGGATGAAATAAATTAAATGATTGTGTAAACAGTAAAAACCTACAAAATGAACATAAGAACATAAAGAATGAATGACTAAACTATAAAAGTGCTCTAAATTTATATTCAGACATTAAAATCCACATGCGCTCGCACGCACACACACACAAACTAACTAACCTATATTTAATTAATAACCAAAACCAACATTTATCACTAAATTGACAGTAACTAGGGCTATAAAAAATACTTCTAATTAAAAATTTAATAAACACAAGATGAACTAATATTAAAATCCATACTTACATAATATTAAATATAGGCATACAATACTCGTATTATGTCACTCGATTCATAAAATTAAAGTGATTTTAACAAATCATATTACCACTTTACATCTTAATTAATGATGCATCACTGCAACGAGCAACAAATTAGTCTTAGATTAACATGTAATCTATTGAAAAATTAAAATAAACTACTTTAATAACTTAAGTAATTTGCATACAAATGAGTATAATTGCTGATACAAGCCACATGAGCCATTAATTTTAAATATACTCATATACAGAATAATAAAAATCAGTTAATAATAATCATGTTTATTCATTCTAAAATATATAATTTTTAATGAGTTATTGGAATCATTAAAATATGACAAAAGATCTAACAAAAATAAAAGTTAAATACTACTAAAAAGCATTATTTACTCATTAAAGAGATAAAAATAACTAGACGTTACAAATACTTAACTGCTTACAATATTACAAATTTTTTATATTAGAAATTAACCTTTGAAATAAAATATCTTCATGATGAACAATAATTGTTTTTTCCTGTAATTTTCTTTTAACAGGTGATGGAAAATTTTATTCCAATGATACACAGCCTTTTCTTCACTGATGCTCTGCTTTTTAGTGTTACTGAAAACATTAATCAAGTTTTTAAAACTATTCCATTCATTAAAAAGCACTTTTTATGGGCTCAAAAGTTTATAACTTTAAAATTATACAAGGATGTGATATTTGAAATTGCTAAAAACTTTCTGATTAAGTGATAATCATAATTAAAATGATAAATCATTTTAATTTTATCTATTAGATCCATCTTTAAATTATATTATCACTCTGCTTAGGGGAGGGGGTCTTTGTGATTATTAATATTATAACAGGAGATATATTTTGATTTTAATACTCAAGTTTTAAGAATATGTATATTAATTTAGATTAGTATGTTAAATTTTCATACATTATTGCAGAATATAACAGTATGCAAAATATATGATTTTCACCAGTAGTGCACTATATATATTTTTACTTTAAGTTGTTTTGGGTATTGGATCATATTGCTCTTATAACTATTATATAGCACAACTATCAACTCACTGATTGATTGGTTTTACAAAAAAATGCATAACAAAATCTAAAATTCAAGAGCATATCTAAGAGAGATTTGTTGACCCATTTTATTAAAAATTAAACTTTTACTCAGGCTCAGAAACTCTTTTTTTAAGGTACAGGAAATAACTCTGACAAACAATTAATCGATCTAAAAAGTAAGAATGCACTGATTCAAGAACTTTCAGTTTTTATGACTTTTCAGTTTGAAGCAAAAAGAAGAAATTTCAACTAATTGATATTATGGAGGTAGAAGGAAAGTAAAGACCACAAAAAGATTGGCAGAGGATCAATTACCTTGGAAGCTGACTATGTTCTGAATCCTACCAGATGGTAAAACACTCATCATCCTTTGCTTCAAAGATCAGCAGCTTTTATTACTGAGGGTGAAATCGAATGCGCTTATAAAAACATAAAGCTTCATCTGCACACAGAATGTGCTCAGGGTGCAGAATCTTCCACAATATCCCTACCAAAAATTTTAAGCATTTTATTACCAAATCAGTTATTAAGATTAAATTGCATATATGCTATGTTAAAAAACTGCAACAAATCATAACGGTTGTTGAAATAATTGTCTCTGTTCATTATTTATAGTACGTTCTAATATTTAAGGATTTTAAGAAAAGTTTAAACTACATTTAGAAAAATAGATTAATTTTTTTTATCTAACTTTCAGTCAAAAGGGCTTTTATAATTGCTGAATAACTTGTGATGGATTCAATAAAATACTTTGCTTAACAAAAAGTATCAAGAGTGATTAACAATAAAATGAAACTGAGTGAAACAACTTATTATTAAAACAAAATAAAGTTTTAAAATTATTTTTAGTGGACTTATCAGAAATCATTAGTATTATCATTATAAAAACTATTGAAATCATTATTTGCAAATGAAATTTAACTGGTTTTCTGTAATTCAAGTTCATTATGTAGAATTATATATAATTCTTTGAATTGTATATAGAAGTGATGTATAATTTTTTAATTAGATTTGGTCATTGCATAATTTTTTTTCTTTTTTATTATAGTGGTTTATAAAATAAATAATTAGGTTATATCTTTTTATTAAATAAATAATGTCTATTACCATAATGTATATATTTTGATATATATTTATTGTAATCGTAAATTTTTTTTAAACATAAATAAATGAATGAAAAGTGATGTATTGTATAATTTAGAACCATATATTTTATACCTATTTTTTGTAAATGTACATCATTACACCGAGCAGAAAATATTTAACTGTGATTAAATGCATGCTAAAATGTGCATTTTAACTATGAAAGATTAAAAAAATAATATATGATGTTTTAAGTAAATAAATTGTTTTTCATTATATTTCCTTATAATATTATGTAGTGTTGGAAACGTGGCCTAACTTGTTTCTGTGATGATATAGGACATATTCAACAAATTTGTGAGGGGATCTAAAACTAAAAAAAATAATGTGATGTAATTTTTGGATGACATCTGTGTATAATGAATTGCCTTCTTTTTCTGTAAAATGAAACTTCTGTCAACGTATAGTACTTAAATGGTGCTGCCCTACTCTTCAATGTAGAGTGAAATTGAAAATAGATTATACCTTCATGATAAATAAAGATAAACTATGTAAGATAAATAGCTATGATTGCAGTGTTTTTATAAGTTGTTGGACATCCCTTATGAGGTTATTTTTTATAATAAAATCTGCCAGAAATAGAAGTTAATAGATATAGGAAAACTCAATTATCATTTACAAGTGATAGATCAACATTATGAACAAAAGAAGAGGCAGTAGCAACAAATTAAATTTTTATTTATTAAGTAATTTTTATGCCTAACTTTAATATCTTTGCTTTAAAATTCAGCTACCTTATAGATTTGCACTTTCTCAGGCACTATTACACTACACTATCTCTAATAATCACCTTTTATTACTTTTACGATATGTAATACTTCTAAAAATTACTTTTCACTTTACACTAATAAAAAATGTAATCATTCAAAAAGAGTAAGTACACTGTACAAAAAGCCATATGCCAAATAAATATCAGGGACTCTCAAATATAAATATTTGATGATTCTGCAAAAAATATTCCAAAATGAAGCTAAAACATATTTTAAGAGTACATCGAAAGGAGTCAACATCAGGGTAAATAGTGCTCCATCGTACCATCATAGTCCTCTGTTTGCAATAGAGAAACATTTTACTGTAGTATTCAGATCGATTTCTCCTTCTCACAATGCCTGCAGTAGAAATCTGATTTCATCACCTGCTATGTTGTGAAGCATTAAATCATTAAGCAAAGATGTTCCAGAATATTTTTCACAGATTTTGTGCAACTGATACATATTTAAAATATCTCAGCCAAAAGTGGATTTAATTGTTCAGAGAAAACTATTATATAGTTGTCCCAGGTTTGCTGTTGATCAGTTAAGAATTAAAAAGTTACAGCACATACATACAATCATTTAATTTTACATCTAAACACCATCAATTCTTCAAAATTGAGTTTTTCTGTAACTTTGATTCACAAAAATTTGTTGTGAAAGAAATTGTACAAAACAGTCATCAATTGATGGTAGACTTTGTGTAGTAGTTTTTTTTCACATCTCTTCTCATATTTTTGGTAGTTACTGTAAGATTTGTATTAGAATAATGAGAATAATAGAGCTGGGATAAGGCATATTTGAATTGTTTTGTAAACAGTAATGTACCAAACAGCAGATGCAAATTTTTACATTTTTTGCATAGATATTGTTTGATTTATTTTTTTAAATTAAATATTTAAGGGAAGGTAGGGAGGACAGGTAGATTCCATAGATACTGCCTTAAATAAATAATTAATTAGAGATTTTAAAATACAGTTTAAGCATGAGCTCTTTATCCAAGGAATAAGCCTCATGAAGATACAAGATTTACCATTTAACAAAAAATTTTATTTTTAAATTATTTTAAGATGGCTTTAAAATTCACAAATCTTATATAGAATAGTTTTGCCTACATTTTTTTGAGCAGATTTGAACTTAAATCGAACATTTAAAAAATTGTTAAAATGCCAGTTTTGTTAAAAAAAACCTAATTTTTTTTTTAGCCATGATTAAAATGGCTACTATAAAGCAGTGAAATTGCAGTCTGTAGAACTTGGAATTTAATGTAAAGTTTGAAAACAAACAACATAAGTACAGTAATGGAAATTGAATTAAGGATTAATTAATTCCAAAGACTTGGACTTATTTAGGCATTGTATGCTCTTAAATAAATCAAAAAGCAACTTGCTTCTAAAAAGAGTACTTAAGCAAAACTTAATGTAATTGGTAATTTGTTACGGAATAATTTTACTGGCTGTATGGAAAATAAATGAGAAATATTTTAGCATAAAAAAAATGTTGGTGAAGTTTAATCTAGATCAACGATCAGGACCTTTTCAAAAGATGTGCTTACCATTTGGCCACCAAACTGATTACAGCTGGAAGTAAAATTTCTGTACAATAAAAGCAGAAAGATAAATATTTTCTATGTACATGCACTTTACATTAAGTTTTGTTTTACATTAAATTTTATAAAAAATTTGATCATATTCATACTTTTTATTGATCATTATTTGTTTATATTAATTTGTTTGACCTCAAACTCACTTTCACATGTATTTTAACAAAGAAAATTAAATAGGTGAAATGATATGTTTAAAAGAAAATGCCAGAACTTGTCAGAAATCAAGTTTGAGATCGATCGATCTAGAAGCCAGCATGGTAATCTGTAGACCTACTGAGCTATTGATAGCCAAACTTGGCCATGACATCATACTGAGAATCCCATATAAAAAATTTTGTGATAATCAAATGAACCATTTAAGACCACTGACGTAAATAACCTGATGGATGGATCCACAGACAGAGATCTACACTGATCTATAATGTTCTCACTGAGTTCAAAAACAATAAAATAGATTTTGATTGAAAAAAAACATTATTGCTAATCTGTTTAGAAGAGCTAGATGCTTTTATGTAATCACAATGTCTTTCTAAATTGAAAATATCTGTGTTTTCTTAAATATACTTTTTAGCTAGTTATGAGGAAGTTTACTTTTCCATTTTAATCAATAATCAAACTTTTAAAAAAATAAAATAAACTGTTGGGACTACCGTTTTTGAATAATGGAAAAGAAGAGTAAGAATCTTTGAGAGGAGTAAATACAGAAACACAGCTCGCAGCCTTGCCAAACCCATTTCAGATACTTCTTAATGATTAAAAGTTGTTTGTTCCATAGTGCATTTTGCGTATGCACGGTATACTGCAGTAAATATCAAGAGACAGAGTTGAAGTATAGCATGTAAATATTTGTAGAAGTCTGTGTACATGCATTATATGTAC
The DNA here is from genome assembly GCF_047948215.1 of Lycorma delicatula. NCBI lineage: Eukaryota > Metazoa > Arthropoda > Insecta > Hemiptera > Fulgoridae > Lycorma > Lycorma delicatula. Next base: position 66,609,344 of record NC_134458.1, read on the forward strand.
AAGTACATTTAAACATTTATAACCGTTTCCTTATTTATTTATAAAAGTGTTCTACTCTGTTGTTAAGTAACTATTTATTTACACTCTTTTACTGTTACGCTGTTACTGTACTACTGTAATGTAGGTACTCCAAATAAATTTCAGGTTCACATTTTTTAATCACATCATATTTTGTTAAAATATGTAATTTATAAGCACATACAATTTTTTGTTTAATGTTAGATTTTGTGTTAAATCTTAACTATTATAGATTCTTAAATGCAATTATTTAATGTACAAAATATTAAAATCTATGAAGTTCATAAAGTAAATTTACTAATTATTTTATTCTATTTTTTCAGAGCACACAAACATGTTTTTTGTTGCCCTTTTTACAATGGAAATGTTATTAAAAATGTACAGTTTAGGTTTTCAGGTAAGAGAATTATTAAAAGACATATTTAATGTTTTAGTGCTTGTAATAAATGTTACTGAATCATTTTTATTTGTTTATTGTAATCATGGAAAAATATGTTTTAAAATATTTTTATTTCTTATACAGTTGTAATATTGATCTGGCTGGTCAGGCATGCATTAAAAATGGAAATTTTCTCTCTTCATATTCTTTCTGCATATCAGTTGTAATTTTCAAATTTTCTTGAATGGAACTCTGTTGGGTCAGAAGCAGGTCATCAAGAACAGTATTATTATCATTTGGCCACAGTATTATTATCATTATATGTTTAATACCTGCAAAATCAAATGATATAATTATTAAAATAAATATATGAAAATATAACATTGATTTTTATCTTGTTAATTCCATAATATATAAATATTTCTAGCAAATAGGTAGCTCTTAAAATTATTTTATACTGAAATATGTAGCTAAAAGATGTAGACAGTGAGAGCTGTGGAAATCCATTTCTCTTAAATAAAAAATGGTTTCACTATAAGCTGCAGCAAATGAATGATGAAATGGTTTCATTTATCAGCAGCAGATGACTGTAGTGGTTGATACTATTTGACATTTTTGTATAAAGAAAATGATCAAATCTTGTGGAGGAACAGAATATAACTTTACTAGAGATGTCTTATAAAATTGACTGCCAGTGATAACATAAATTGAGGTCACTTAAAGTTTATTGCAAAAGTTTAGTAGCACAGTACCATGTCAATGTGGTGTACATGAACCTATTTACTCTAATTCCACATATTTGCTGGTCTTTATCTAAAGATGTAGTCTATCAGACAGATCCTTAACTTTTCTAGATGAATTCCGTAACATCTGCAAGAATATTATTTCTATTACATACTTCAAATGTCTATTCAAAAATTCCGAGGTAATTTTTTTAAAATTAAATTTGGTGTGTAGTTTAAATGATTGTCATATAATTACATTATATTGCACATCTAGAATTTACCTGCAGAGAAAGAGAGAGAAATCTGATATTGTTAGGAAGATACAAATTATTTAGATACAAATCAGGAAAATATTTATGGTTAAACAAATAAAGATCATAAAAAAAATAAGAAAATTAAGGATACCACTAGTCATATGATATCAAATATTAACAAAACAGTAAACTAACAAACTGTTTAAAAAAATGAATTTTTCATAAAAGAAACTTAGACTTCCTTCCTAAAGGAATCCACTGATCTTAATATGACCAAACCCAATGGGTTTGGTCATATTATGTGGAAAGATATTCCACATCTTATAAGCTGTCACAGCAAATATCTTATTTCAGTTTGGTGTAGAGGCATCTGCAAAGCAAAGACATGTGACCTCATGTTCCATAAATGACTTGCAGATGCTAGTTTAAAGGAGTCCTTTGTATAAGCAAAACATACCTTTTTAATAAGTAGCTTGTATAAAAATTACAGCTGTAAAATATTCTTTCATTTATTTACATTTTAACAATCTAAACTGTTTAAAATAATTAGCAATGGGAATTTCTCCTAGCATTAAAAACAAACCTTGCAATATAATTAAAAGCTATTGAAGCTTATTATTCATACCATCAGAAAGAATGTAATAACACAATAATAACCAAAAGCATAAAGTGGTGCCCTAACTGAAATAACTTGAAGAGATTGAGGAAGAAAATAGTTCTATTTTTTAACTGAAGCATACTAGTAAATATCTGATTTCAAACAAATTACAAAATTACACCAGTTTGACATTTTTTCAGTCTGAATACCAAGGAGATGTACTTGTAAAAAGTGAAACATCATCCTTACAAAACCTTGGCATAACCTGAACACTACCATTGGACAAAATTCTAGTGCAACCAACAATCAAAGCATTCAATGAGTGGGCATTGAGCATTAAACCTTGAGCAAAGCCACATCAAAATTTACTTCCTTGTATTTATTAATACAAATTTAAGGAATTTAATTACTTTAAAAAAATGGCAGATAAATGTTATAATTTTGAACCAAACCAGAAATATTTTTGATTATACAGTAAAGACATTATAGAAACAAAATGAAATACTCAAAATAAATGAAAAAAAACCATCTAATTTAAAAACCATTTAAGTTTATAAATGGCTCAAATGTTACTGTTTACAAAACTCTCCACTTGGTCTAAAATTCATTGGGTACCTCTCTGTATTGTATTAAAGTGTTTTTTTTATAACCTCACTGGATTATAAAATTTTCATCATTAACCCTTTTCTTGTGTTACAAAATCTGATATTAAAATTCAAAACTAGTTTGCATTACTATTATTAAATTCATGTACATCAATTTTGTCTACACATTCTTTATTAGAAAACTGAAAGTCATTTTTAAACTGATTTGCATGTCCTGTATTCTGTTCACTTCCAAATGCTGATAAAATCATTTCAGTGATAATATATGAAACTTAATTGTCATTATCTATTATTATTGCCATAATAACAAATTTCTAAAATAATTTAATTTTTCACACAGTTTTCAAAATTGAAGAATTGCATTTTTTTTAAATTAATTTTAAAGATTGCTATTAAACTGATTTTTTATTTAACTTTTTATTCATTTTCATTTATTTTGAGTAGTTCTTTTTCTACAAACACTTTTTCTAATAAATTTTTTTTTGCAACATCAGATTTTTAGTCTGTTTTGAAATTATAAATTTTTCTACCGCACTCTGGACCAGTATGTTTTAAATAAAAGATAAATTTCTTAAATTTTTATTTGTTTTTCACTTACTTTTTCTGAAACAATATTTTTAGAATTAAATTCTCTTCAAATTTTCTTAGAAATTTTTTTTGTTTATCGGCAAACCAACAAGGTGAATCAATACCAAACCTAAAAAGTGTGTTGTTTGCATGTTTTTTAGTCTTTACAATAGTTTTCTCAGAAATTATTAAAAAATAAAATTCTGGAATTAATAAATAAATACCAAATAAATGCATACATTATAAATCTCAAACACACACAAAACATGTCAGTCCACTAATTTAAATACAGAAGTACAAAATTGATACAAACTATATCATAATTGAACTACTATCAATATACATATACCACTAAAATGGTAAACCTTAAAATGGTATACCAATAAAAGGGTAAACCTTTACCCTAAAAAAAGTCAGGGTCAGGGTATAAAATTATACCCTGACCCAAAAAAAAAAAATGAATGCAATTATGAGGATGTATGAGATCTGTTTTACCATCTTCCTCTGATTCCTCAGTACAATTATCACCAAAAATACATTATTTCTTTGCTAACAGTTCATTCTGATTGCATTTTCTCTGTACTTTACATTGCTAACATCACCCATTTCAGTGTCTTGCAACTTCACCTCCCACATTTTCAAATATATTTTTAGTTTCCCAGTTTTTACTAAATTCCAAGTTCATACCTAATCACCACAAAGAAAAACCCATGGTAGTCTAGTTTTCCTCACAGTTTTACCCCCTAAATCCCCATTTATGTGACTAGATGAAAATGTAAAGATACATTTTCCTTTGCCTTTGAATCAAAACTTAGTCTTCAAAAGCTGGAATTTTGCTTCTTTCTTTATTAATAGGCAAATGCAAAAGCATGTGTCAGATGTAGAATTCAATCATTGACTTTGTTTTTTCCTTGTTAATTTTAATTCCAAGATCTACAAATTATGAATTTGTAAGTTATTTTAAATATTTGCACCTCTACAAGGCATGCTGACAGCAATTTTTTGTTCAAAATTCTTTGTCTATTATTCCAGCTGGAAGGAGTAAAAATACAACCTTTAATCTTTCTAATACACGTTTTATTCACACTGTTAATTATTGTGATGCAAAAAAATCATAAGCATCCTTCACTTTTCTTTTGTGTTATTTGGATAAAAACTCCTATTATTTGGATATGTTTTGTTGCCTTCCTTCAACTGGCAAGCAAGGAAAAATGGATACAGAAGAGTAGAAGTATATTCTATTACACAGTAATATAAAAATGAACCAACTTGGTTTTCCTTTCCTGAGCACTGCAGAAGTAATTACTTACACTACAGTGTCACTTCTAGAGGTTAATAGTATTTATTTTGTGCATTAGATCTGAAGGAGTGTCAAATCTTTACTTAGTTAACAATGAAATCAGTCCAACTTGACCTCAGTTTTCCCTCATATGGAACAGCTTCATGAGGGAATTGATCTTAGAGCTATAAAGGTCACTCTGGTGCTGTACCACACTATCCTTTTTATTCACATCATTCAGATGCATGCATATTACTTAAGTAAATACTTATGTAGTATTTATATAGTGATTACATGACTGTAGGTGAGTACTTTGTTTACATTATAAGATCATTTTGAGTTTATGAACATCACTGCAATATTTATACACTCATTTTTTTTCAGGGCTATTTTGTTTCACTGTTCAATCGATTTGATTGTTTTGTTGTAATCGGAAGTATTACAGAAATGGTGCTAACAAACACAGATGTCATGCCTCCTTTAGGAATATCTGTGTTACGTTGTGTTCGTTTGTTAAGAGTTTTCAAAGTCACTAAGTAAGTAAAATGTGCTATTTATTGTCTCATTGTAAAAATGTGTTCATATATTATGGTAAAAATCAGTTATCAACTTCATTTTAGGAATTGCTCAGAAAAATTATTTAAATCGACCCTCAGTAGTGGGTATTATATGATTCTAGCAAAAACTTAATACCCTTCTATGATATTTTTAGAGGAAGAGAAAGTAATTGCTGTCCACCTTTGATGGCAGGTTAAATTCCATCTTAAGAGATACTAGATCAGGCTGATATTTCAGCTTCACGTACTTCAGCCTGAATTGTTTCAACAATGAATTATTTTTTCTTTGTTCATAATAAACATAATTTTAATGTAACAACAATGAACCACAATTTATAGATAGACAGGTGCCTCAAAATGTTTTTTTTGTTTTTTAACTGATTCACAAAAAAGAAAATGCCTTAGTTATATCTAACTTTTACAGTAACAAGACAATTTTAATATAATTTACAATTAAGTGTCTAATAGAATATTGGCAGTAATCTCAGTGCAAAGGATTAAGTGATCAGAAAAGAGTCAGGCAGGTAAAAGCATAGTGAACTGGTAAAAATAACCACCTCTTTATTGGACGGCTGAGGAAAATTTTTTTTCTGATTATTCAACAGATCTCTTTATATAATCCTCAGTTAGAAGATTTTTTACTTAAAACTGACATAAGAAATCTCTGTTAAAAATACCAGGTCTGTTCAGAAAATAATTGAACTTTATTTTTTTAATCTTTATTATTAATTTTATAGATTATTGGTCCTTGTCCCCTCAAGGTACTCCCCTCCTCTATTCACACACTTTTCCCAGAGCTGTTTCCACTTCGAGAAGCAGTCCTGGATAGCTTCATTTGAAATGGCCTTTAAGGTCTGGGATGAATTTGCTTTAATGTTATCAATCATCTCAAAACAGCATCCTTTCATCACTGATTTTAATTTTAAAAATAATAAAAAATTGCAAGAAGCCAGGTCTGGCGAGTAAATAGGCTGAGGGAGGACAGTCATCTGATTTTTGGCACAAAACTGACGAATTGACAAAGCTGATTGTGCAGGTGCATTGTTGTAGTGAAGAAACCACAACAGAGAGAGTTGTGGTGAGTTGTCTCACCAAAACTCTGGTCTCTTTTTGCGGTTTTTTCATGTAACCGTTGCAAAATGCTGTGATAGTACGCACGGTCCACTGTTTCACCATGAGGCAAGAATTTAAAATACACATTTCAATTAATATCGAAAAAAACAGAGAGCATCACTTAGACATTGGATCAAGACTGATGTGCTTTCTTGGGGCATGAAGATCCTTTACCAATCCATTATGATGATTGAACTTTTGTCTCAATGTTGAAGCCATAAACCCAGCTTTCATCTCCTGTTATGATCCTTTGTATTATTGTTTCATCATCATCAGCATGTTCAAGAAATTGCCAACAAACATCCACTCGATGTTCTTTCTGCTGTTCAGTCATCAAACGAGGAATAAACTTTGCTGCAACTTGATGCATAATCAATTTTTCAGTCAAAATATCATGGCATGATCCAGTTGAGATGCTAACTTCTACCACTTAATTGCACTTACTAACACTTAAACACGTTGCGCTAAAATAACAATAGCATGAAAACTAAATGAGTTATCAACAATCCAAGATCATGTGTTACAGAGGATGTTATGCGAAACACAATGCTGCCAACCACATGTCACTATATATTTTCATTGGTGCATAATTAAAAATGTTTGGTTGGTTATTTTCTGAATAGACCTCATACAATTTATAAAGAAAACGCTCATTAAAATAAAGTTTTATTCTTTTAATTCTTTAATTTTTGTTGACAACTTCTATAAGAAATGTGGGAACAAAAGAAATGGAAATAAAAATCCTTAAAATTCAGAATAAAAGTTTATGAGCTTAATTCTTCTTAACAGAAATTAAAAATATCTTAAGATTTTTTTTAAACAAATAAAAATGTACTGAAATAATGTATTTTTACTTTATTTCCTTTTAATATACAATCAGCTATATAATTATATTTAGGATTTTCATTCTAGTTGCCAATACCTTCTATTACTGTATAATTAATGGTTTAGATTTTTCATTAACCCTTCCCATCCAATATAAAAGATGTGCTGTCATGCAGGTTCTTGAGACAATACAGGAAGCCCTCCCCTTTTAAGAACAATTAATTAGTTACTTTCCTTCTTATTACTAGTATTTAGATACAGTTCAATTTTGTGTCTAAGGTAGTTTTAATGTTTCTGTTCATTTATTTTCAGGTACTGGAGATCACTTTCAAATCTTGTCGCCTCATTGCTGAATTCCATTCAATCTATAGCTTCACTGTTGCTTCTCTTGTTTTTATTCATTGTGATTTTTGCATTACTTGGAATGCAAGTCTTTGGTGGAAAATTTAATTTTGAACCAACTCAGAAAAAACCTCGCAGTAATTTTGATTCCTTTTGGCAAAGCCTCCTGACAGTCTTCCAGGTTTGAATTATATATTTTTTTCTTTTTTGAAGCACTCATATGGTAATGGGCAATGTTGTGACATAGAAATAATTGTGTTTTCAAAATGTTATTTATAATAATTTATAGTACATTCCATAAGAGGTTAAAACAGATTGCAGAAAACTAATCTTGTACAATCAAAGAAGTGAATAAAACTTATCTAAGCCAGTGCTTTTATTTAGTAATTCTGGAAGTTTTAATTTTAAAACTTAATACTTCTTTATCTTATAGAAAAGTAAATCTACTACATTTGTTGCTAATTGAATGGAGGCAAATTTTTGTAACTGATATATTAGAGAATTTGTACAGATTAAAGTTGAATACGGCATTTATAACATGTTTTTTCTTGAATTCATATGTTTTCCAAATGCAGGTACCCTTACAGGTGATAATTTTGAATGGAATGAGTTTCTGTTTTTTAGTTTCTTTAATAATTTCATCTTTGTATATGTCCTATTTCTAAGAAGTCATTGGCAAAAGTGATTCTAGGCTGTGTGTAGAGCTTGCTTGTGGTATTTGCATGTGTGGATGAAAATGCGTCTGATGTACTCGATGCAGTAATTAGTGCAATCAACGTAATTCACTTTATGCACTCATGGGTTGAGGTATTTTTTAGCATGTGTTATGTTACTTTTTTGTATGATCTTGTTTATTTTGTGGCTTTAAAGGAATGCATATTTGAATTGGTTGAATATTCTAAAATCATATTTCCTGAAATATTGACAGTATTGTAAGAAATCAGTTTATTAAGCTAGTGCTATGTATTTTTTGCCACTTGATATGTTGTTAGTTTTCTGTTTTTTTGCGTAAAATATTATCTGTAATTGTGAGTAAATACCTGTTAACAACAGCTAGATGTTTTACTGTATTGAGTTCTTCATTATAGTTGCAGTTGACAAGGATGTATGCAGTTGAACTCTAATTTCTCAGATAAAATAAATTCTTTATCTATTGTTGTCTCACTAAATCCTATTTACGTGTGTATTTCATAATACAGTAATTCATAAATTTATACTGATATCCTTTTTTTCAATTTCTTACAGAAGTTGTAGTTAAGATAATAGTACTGACAATGAAACAATTATGTTACTTTTTTTATCATTTTTTTGTAAGAAAAAATGTATGCGCAAGAATACAGAAGATCATTAGTTAATGACTAGAATGAAGTTTGCGTTCAGCTTACATCAATATATTTAGAGTTGACGAACATAGTTAAAATTTCACAAACGGTTCAACACAAAGTCTATTACTATGTTTCACAAAAATATTAATTCAGAAAATGTTTGTTCACATAGATAAGTAGTAAATGTCATTTAATAATTCACGGCTATATAATAGTTATTTCTAGAGTTAACATTTTGTTTAACATGAGTAAAATTTTTAATTACATGTTTATTCAAATTTTTGTATCTGACAAGTTTTCCTCTGTGATCTACTTGTGGGTCGAAAACCCACAAAAATAAATAAGTTCATGTTATATGCTATATATGCTATGAGAAGAGGCTTGATAATTGTAGAAGTGTTTTATTAAGTATTTTTAAAATTTGCTTATATTCTCTTTAGGACATTGTAGGGAAAAAAATCGGAGTGATTATTTTATGTTTACTTTCTCGGTGAATTCAAAGTTGAGGACTAATTTGTTGAATATTTAACATTGTATTCAATATGTTGGCTTCAGTGTAACAACATTAGTTTAAAATTTAGTCAACAGGTTTCTCATAGCACAGTGAATTTCTGAAGTGTAGAAATATTTCAAGCAGGAGTCTAGAAATGGTTGAATCCATTTGTAGACATAGTTGAATGTTGTGTTTATTGTCATACCAAGAACTGTTTTTTTGTGTTAATGTTATGGTATTGATTGTGAGTTCTTCTGGTGTGTTCATGTTATGCAGTTTTTTCTACAACATATTAATTGTTTCTTGTACAGATGTTACTGTAGAAATTGATTATGTTAAAGTATGTGGTTGAGTGCATTTGTATTTTATTAATTTTGCTGATCAAGTTCTTTTTGTTCTATATGTACAAGATGTGTTTTATATATAAATTAATGGTCTGATCATAAATTACATATAACACACAAAGCCATAATCTTAACGTATTTGAACAACATAAAAATCTCAAATAAATTAAATATGACAAAAACAATGTATTAAATGAACAAACTTAAGGCAGGTTCAAATGTATTGTTAACCTTACATGTTATACATTTACTACTTCAAGAAAAGCACCATTTACAGCAGCACCATCCCAATATTACCATGCACAGAAAAAAATGTGTTTATGAATGTTGCTATATCAAGATTCTTAATTAAGTTAGTTATTAGTTGACTAATTAAATAAACTTGAAATAGTTTGAGTAACTTCTTTTCACTTAATTCACTATCTTCTGATTGAAAAAACTGAAAAAATAAAAATAAATTAAACCAAAATAAAAATATAAAAAACTTAAAACATCAAAAAACAAAAAAAAACAAAAAAAACAAAAACAAAGGAATCAACTTAAAATCAAAAGACAAAACAAAAAAAAATCATCCTCAAATAACCAAAACATAAAGGAGCCAACAAATAAACAAGAAAAATATAAAAAAAGAAGAGAAATATTTATAAAAAAACTGTAACAAAAATTAATATAAGGAAAAAAAAAGAATTGGAAGAAAATAAATAATAAATTAAACGTAAACTGTAAATAAAAGTAACACCAAAAAAAAAAAAAAAAAAAAAAAAAATTCTATAATCAAATAAAAAAAAAAAACTCTAAAATAAAATCCAGAAAAAAAGGGAAACCCACATAAACAAATTAAAGAAACAAAAATTGCTGAACTCACATAGGGACATTGCTTTACCAACCCGCCTATAAATCGAATATCTTGACTACCTAAAAATCAATGAATAAAAATTCCAGAACACAAAAAAGTAACGACTTAAATAAGGCATGAATCAACAAATGAATAAAACAAAGAGTCAAAGAACCTAAAGAAAGAGTAAAAAATGTAAATCCTAATTGTCTAAGAGTAGAAAAGGCAATAATCTTTTTTAAATCATTTTCTAAGCAAGCAGCAAATCCAGATAAAACTATTGTAACCAAAGAAATAATTATTAAAAAATAAGTATCACAAAATAAAATAAAATAATTAAACCGAATAATTAAATAAACACCAGAAGTTACTAAAGTAGAAGAATGAACTAAAGAAGAAACAGGAGTAGGAGCTGCTATAGCTGAAGGCAACCAAACACAAAATGGAAACTGAGCACTTTTAGTAAAAGAAGCAAATAAAACTAAATAAACCAAAATAATAAAATCATTATTAAAAAAATTAATATAAAAAATATAATGAAAAGAACCAAAATTTATAAATAAACCCAAACACAAAATTAAAAATACATCTCCAATACGATTCATTAATAAAGTAATAAGACCAGAATACAAAGAAGAATTAGGCAAAAAATAATAATAATTTTCTGTGTGATATTACATCACACAGATTTCAATTTTCCAAGAATTTATATATTAGGGGTAAATTTTTTTCTCTTTATTTTACAAGTTTTTTAATCTTACTGGTTCTATTTCAAATACATGCATCATCAGTAAAAGCTTTTCATACTTATTTTTGTTATAAAATAACAGTGATTAACATTGCTGGCAGAATATGCTGGAATGGCATTCCGTCTGACCCTCCACCTTGGTGTGTTTAACTTCATCTAAGTAATTTATGTTATTTTATAAAACACTACTTAAATTTATTTGTTATTAAATTTAAACTTAAGCTGTTATAGTTTGTAACTAATAATGGTGAATTAATTGATTAGATAATAAACTTAAAGGTGAAATTGTTTCTGATAAAACAAAACAGTATGAAAACCCTAGTGGTATAAAATCATGGAGTAGACTTGACAAGTTTCTAACCTCAGCCTGATTGACAGTGTTTAATAAATGTGCTTACCACACAATTACTGTTTCAATCAGTGTGAAAGTAGCAGCCTTTTTGTGTTATGAAGACTAAATTATCGCAGCTCAAAAATAAAATATTTTAAGTTTAACAGCGAGACTAGCTGCATTTCAGGATAAAAAATATTGTGCCAGATACACGAAAATTGTAACTGAAAAATGGATTGTCGGAGTAAATTTTCTTGCACAAGTTGAGCTTAATTTTGCTATAATCAGAATGTTTCTTTCATTTTACGACATATTATAGTTAACAAATTTCAGCAGAATCAAGATAATGCCTATCTTTAATTTTTGGTCAATGACCAGCAAGATTCTTCACTGAAAACTAAAACAATAATAATTATAACAAGAGCAAGAGGTATACTAAGTTATCTTAAATATGTTCTTCCAGAGATAAAACAATATTTAAAGTTAGTTTAAACAAAAATATTAGTATTATAGACCTAAATAAAATATAGTAATTAGGTTTTTAATTTTTTTTTTTTTTTAGATATGATCAATTTACTGTTACTTAGAACAGTGATTGCTAATAAAACACTACAAATGTGAACATAATTTTTATTCCATTCACTCGCATAAATTTTTATTCTAAATTTCTAGTAATTTTGGATTTCTTTTGATAATTCAAAATTCTCATTTATCTTGGAAACCTGTCACAGATCCTGAATTTATTTAATTTTTTTTTTTAATAGTAGCAGAAAATTGGAAGTAAATTACCAAAGTACATTAGATTAAATATTGTTGTTGAAAATATAAAATAAGATTTTTTTTATTTTCTATTTTGTTACATTCTGAAATTAATTATTTTGATCAAAATATTACATTACTTTTTAACATACTGTTTATTTTCAGATTTTAACCGGTGAGGATTGGAATGTTGTTATGTACAATGGAATTCAAGCCTATGGGGGAGTTTCATCCATTGGAATATTAGCATGCATATATTTCATAATTCTCTTCATTTGCGGTAACTGTATCCTTTTAGTTCATTGTTGCTGTACATTTTTCTATGTTAGATAATAACAATTATAAGGTAGGGAACTAAAAATAAATAAACTATAAGTAAACTTTCAGAGGATATAAAGAAGAAGGCATGTGTTCACGATGAATTCGAAAAATACATTAAGGGATTTTTACTCCTTTAAAAGTCATTATCGCAATCGCGTTGCGTTAGCTACCACAACTGCTAGACACGATTGAGCTACATTATGTAGAATCTTAGATTATGATATTATATCGTTACTTAATACTAAAAATATTAGTTAAAAATATTATCATAAAACATAAGAAAGCTAAATTCTCACTTTATAAAAACAATTAATTACAGTTTTTTAAAAGAAAATTATGTAAACAATATGTCTGACGAAAGCAGAGTATTGCGCAAAATCGAAGTGGTATTTAACACAGCTGATCTTACTGGATTGTTTTGTTTAGATTACACGCGTGTTTGATTCGCGTTCTGTTTACTGTGAGTCTCAATTTTTTCTATAAAAAGGGATAGAAAATAAGTGAATTATCTAATTCTTGTGCCATTCGCAGTTAATCGAGTGAAATAAATGACGTAAGTGATGATTATTCGGACATAGATTGTGACTTTGATGATACGGGAGACGTGAATTCTGATTGTGACTAACTTCATGAACCATATTCTAATTCTAACGAGGTGGTAGTGAAATAGAGAAGATAGATATTCATACATATAAGCCTGTAAATAATTCTATACCGGTTAGGGCAGGCGTGGCCAACAGTTTTTGCCTCCGGGCCGAATTGGAAAGAAAATTCTTTTCACGGGCCGAAGGAAATATCAAAATTAAAAACTGTTAATTACAAAAACGATTCATTTAAGTAAGCAAAATTTTATTATGGAATTTGTTGTAATTTCATTTAGATTCATTAAAGAAAAAATTTGTTCACAAATATAAGTTGAGCTGAAGATTACTAAATATTTCTTGGCAAGTTTTTTTTTTTTTGAATTTCCGTGTTTTCCATTATTCAATTGCTTACAAAAAAAGCTAATATTGAAACATTTATCGTGGGCTGCATAAATTCATTACCCGGGCCGGATCCGGGTCCTCGGGCAGTATGTTGCCCATGCCTGGGTTAGGGTGTATACCTGAGTGGCTGATGCTGATATTGAAAACAAATTTCAGGTTAAATATTCTGGGATAAGAAACTGCCCTCCCTCATAGCAGTAGCCCGATTACTTATTTTTATTTATTTTTCACCAGAGAAATATTAAATTTCTTGGTTACAGAAACCAAGCTTCATCCAAAAAAACACAAGCATGAAGAGAGATTGTGAGAAAATTCAAAACATTTTCTAGATTACAAAGATGGGTTGATGTATGCTTCAGTCAGATTAAAAATATGATTCCTTAGTAACAAACATGTGTATCATTGGGGGGAAAAATGTACTTTATGTCCCAGTAACATTACTGGGATATACTTTTCTTTCCTGACACAACAGCTCTCAACTGATTTCAGGCAATAAGTTCACTGTTGCACATTAGCTCTCTGCCAGATATTTCAAGGGGACAACCTGGGCATGACCCTTGGTATAAGGTAAGAACTTATATAAATTCTGTGAATGATGCTTTAAAAAAATATTTTATATTTAAACAAAATATTTGTTTGATGAATCAATAATAGGTATGAAAACTCAGTCTGTCTATACAGTATATGCTAAATAAAAGGCATGCTTGATTTGGAGTGAAAAAATTTGATCTTTGCAATGGTGAGATCAATTGTGTTGTGCATATGGACTATAGTTCCACTGGAACTATCCAGTGGAAAAAGCTTTTTAGAAACTGGGGATGATTCTTTTGCTGAAAAAGTATTATTTGATTTGATGACTAAGAGTAGGTTGTTAGATAAGGGCGACCATTTGTTTACAGACAACTTCTACACAAAGTTACCACTTGCTAAGAAGCTGTTTGAAAAATATACTTATTTTAACTGGTGCCCTGAACAAAAGATTTATCCAAAAATTTGTCTTGAAGACCAAGCTAACAGTTTTATACAGTGTCTTTATTTTAGAAATAAAAAGGAAACTCGTCTCTGTGTTACAAGCAAAAACCAACCCAGAAACCAGTGTATTTACTATTTACAGGCTGTCATGCTGAAGATTCTGTTATCCAAAGCAGGAGTGGTTTACAGTTGAAAAAACCTGTATTAATTATTAATAAGTACAATTTGTATAAGGGAGGAGTAGATTTGAATGATAAAATCTATTAACATATCTCTTGTACTAGACCGACCAGGAGATATTAGAAAAAAATTTTCTTTAATGCGTTTGACACGGCATTGTTAAATACCTATATCTTGTATGCAAACAATACAGCAAAACTTTTGTAACAATGAGACTTTCTTGTGAGCGTTGTGGAGGAACTAGTAAATAAGAAAATTTACTAGATCCAGTAATAAATGCCTCCCAGTTCCGAGTAGTACAGACAAACATGAACTGGTACATCTCTCTGGTAACAAACTTCAGCCATGCATTTTTTTTCAAGGAAACAAAAAAGTCAAGAAGCCACTTTTGGTGCCCAGGTTGCAATTCTGGGATACATCCTGCTTGTTATCACAAACTGCAGCACATTTGGAGATCAGTGAAGTTTGGTAGGAAAAGACAATATTCTGACTCTGAATCAGAATAAAATTTGAGCTACAGTTCATGTGTACATATTGTAATTTATCTTGTGTGTGTATTAGTTATATCAAGCTATAGAATTTTATGTTTTTGGAATCTGTATAAAATATTGGTTTTTTTTTATATATAATGAAAAAAAGAAGTAGATGTAGTTTTTTTGTTAAAAAAAATTTCAATTTTAGTTTTTTCTTCTTTTTATCACGATATACCTGGATAAAAGATATGCTTCTGATTTTTTCATTACATGATTTAAAATTTTCCAAAAAAAATGGTATATTATAGTGATAGTTTATCTTTTATATTTGTTTTATGGAAAGTCCTTTTAATTGGGCCTTCAATTTGCTTAAAAATCGGTTAGCATTTTAGAAAAAATAGACAGTGGTTCCAGGGTTAAAATGTTTTCATCATTAAAAAATTTTTAATCGCCTTAATATATTCTAATAATTAATATAATTATTATTCTAATAAATATATTCTAATTTTACCTGAAACTTTATTATGTTCAAAACAAAAATAAATTATCTCATATATTTTAGCACAATTTTCTAGCTTCATCATTTATGACATTTTTATGTGTTCTGCCATCAGTTCTAATTAATTTCTCTGTTACCTTTCTGTTAAACTGTTTCTTTAAACTGTTACATTTCTTGGTAGTTAACTAATTACTTTTATAAGTTTATTTGTTTTCAATTGAATTTAATTTCATAGAAACTTGTAGGCCTGAGTCTATGTTTTGCTTAATTTTTGAATTCATATTGTTCTCTTTTAATCTCTCTTTAACCCATTATTTTGTTCTCAGATTTTTCTTTAGTTTATACTTCATCATTATTAAAATGTAGTTGGAGTCAATATTTGCTTCTAGATATACATTTTATAGTTCATAATTTGATTTTAAAATTGTATTCTAATCATTACAAAATCTAACTGATACTTTCCCGTATTTCCTATTCTCAAATTAATTTAAAAGATATGAGATCATTTGGTTTCTGAATCCTGTAAATTTGGGTCAACTTAGAGCTCTTTTCCAAGCTGGAAAAGAGTGAAAAAAAAGAAATATAGAATCACTTTATGATTTAAATGTTACCAACCTATATGTTATATTGTGGTAAAAAACTTTGTGGCCAATCTGTACAGGTATTTGTAAAATTTTTTAGGTTAGTAATATGTAGTTATTCCCTTGCGAGATTATGATTTTTTTCAAGATTTTTATATAAAATATTAGTTTTCTGTTCAGTGCTAGATTAGTTCTCAAAAATGTAGAGAAAAATAAAAAAAAGATTTTGTAATTTCAAAAATAAAGGTTGTAAAGGGATAAGTGAAAAAATTTTAGCTGTATAAGGTTTGTGTCATGGACATATTTCCATGTAGATAGGTAAAAAGGAAAATGTATTTTACCTCCTGTTAAACTGATAAATCAATGTATTGGTTGTTTATAACATTTATTATATGTATTCTTTGTTCAGTTTAACCCTTTGTTGCTGTTACCTTACATTGTTCATATTCCATTCTTTTAGTCACTTAGTCATTATTAGATTTTTTCTTGGCAATTATCCATACACTAAGTTACTGACAACAAATTATCATCATTATCTGATAATTTTGGATGGTAATTTGAAAGAGCTACTTGTGTTCTTTGCTCTGTTGCATCTTGTTAGTGCTACCTTGTAAACAACTGGTGTTAACATGATGACTGTGGAACACACACCATACCTGGATGCATATAGACTATGCACAGGTTTGACTATGGAGACTATGTATTTTGGTTTAGTTTATTTGTGTACTTTAGGAACAAACTTTGCTACAACACTTTTAGGAACAATTGGCCATTCAGTTAGACCTACACTTCTTCAGTCTATATCAATAGAGTTATTTTTGTTCCAAATTTGAAGCTATTTGCTATTAAAAGCATACCTTATGTATGCAGAATTTTGAACATTGTTACCAAGGTAAGTTATAATTTTTTTCTATATTATTTACTTATAGTATATATTTATATATTATTTCATTATTGTATATTTATGATTCTGCTATTATCTTCTGTGCATTGAATACAACTCAAATGTTTATTAATAATAATTTTGTTATTTTAAGTTTTCAACTACTGTAAGTGTATTTTTCAAAAATTTCTTTTTATTCTCAAATCCTTTGTGTTTTCAGGTAATGTCTAATATCCTCAGCTAAGGAGTAAAAAGGAATGCTGCTGGCTTCTCCTTCAAAGACATCGACCAAAAAAGAACATATGTTGTTAGCCTCTGCGATCACATCAACAGCAGTACATTCCCTAGAAAATGTAACAAAATAAATATGTATTATAGAATAGCTGGTCACCATATCAGCTGGTGACAAGTTTTTGATTGATATCAATCAGATAGTCAGCTATTTTCTTAGTGAACAGTCTTCATTGGATGATGAAGAAATTGAACAAACAATTGTTATAAAATGTTATTGTTCCTCAATCCGGGTTTTCCCCTGAAAATTCAATATCACTTAACTGCATTTTGCTCATCTCAAGCTTTGACATCATTCCCTATAACAACACACCGAGGGAAAATGACCTCGATGTGAAACTATGACATTCCTGGGCAGCCAGATGTGCACTTCAAAAACAAGCTCAGCCTGAAAATCATTCCTGACTTATCTGTTGGTTTTTAAAATTTTTAGCAAATAACATATTTCTCAGTATAATGCTAAAAGAAAGAAATATTTAAGCCTTTTATTTATTGAATGAAACAAATTTCTTCATGGAGTGCATGAAACTGGGGAAAGGTATGACAAAATAACAGTTTGCAAAGTTTTTAGTTCTAATTCTTATGTCTGGAAGTATAAACATTAGGATGTTTCAAATACCGGAAAATCATGAAGAGTAGAACTAGAAACGGGAAGTGGAAAATCATGGAGGAAAGTTGTAACTGACTTCTTGTATACTGTCTTTGTGAAAGGAGAACTTTGAAGCGATATGCCAAATTAGAACTGCATTTAACATATCTGATAATGAAGATTTACACAGTATCAAAAGTGAAACTCATTCATATTATGGATGACATCGTTTTCAGGATTATCAGGATCTGAAGAAGAAACCTTTCTGCAATGAATAAGCAGTAAAAGATACAAATTTCTTCTAGAAAAGATAATAAAAGAAAAACCTTTAGAGTATGTAAACAAAAAAAAACTAGATGAACTATGCCATATTTTTGTACTTATGAACCAGGCCATTGCTAAGCTGTGAAAAGGAATGCTGCTGGCTTCTCCTTTAGTGACATCAACCCAAAAAGAAAATATGCTATTAGCCTCTGTGATCATATCAACAGCAGTACAATACAATATTTATAAATATTGTATTTAATATATATATTAGCCTAAATTTACTATGCTTTTCTATTACCAAAGAAACAAACAGTATTTAATAATTTAGTTTAATTATTTTAATTGTGTTTAATGTTTATATTTACATCTTTTTTTTAAACAAATGTGCAATTAAAATTATCTTTTTGTAAATTAATTTTTTTTCATAATTTCTACGGGTATGATACATTTCCACAAGATTTATTATAGTCCTTTTTGCTGCAGCTTGTATAAAGATTTTTAGATTTATATATTAGTTGTATTGTTAATAAGAAGTAATGTAGAAAGTAATTTTAACTAAATTGTAAACTGTTACATGTGTTTTTAGTGTTTGTTATATTCAGGTGATATACTTAATGTTTAAATATAAAATTTCAGTAAAAAATATTTTTTTTTACTAGGTGTTAAAATATTTTATGCTGGTTACCTTTCATGGTTCATGAACGAATAGATATTTACTGTATAAGTTGAATAAGCAATAGTTCTCATTTTATTATTTAATAAAAAATTCCGTAAAATAAATATTCCTAAATAAATGTTGCCTTAAACATATAAAATGTTATAAAATAGTTAATATAATAAATCACAGCTGTTTTCTGCATTTTGTGTACTGTATTTTTGTGTATAAGAATAAAAATCTCCGTGTGTAAAAATGACTGGTGATAAATGAATAATTTAGCAACTATTCGGTTACAACAAAATTAATTATTTTTCAGAGCTGAAATTCTGTGTGGATAATGTATTCAGCCATAGTAAAAATACTATTGTTTATTACAATAACAGTAAATTAGTATGCAAGAAACCAGCAGGCAATCAAAATGCTGATTGCTGATAATTTTGAATATTGTGTATTGCTGGTCATATAACTCCCCAGTTATGTTGCTAAGTGACGGGGACCATGGACCATCTGCATACTCTTTTTCTTTTAGTTTTCACTTTGAGTGAATTTTTATTTATGAAAATAAAAATTATGGTGATATCAGAACGCATTTTGTGCTCAGAAAATTAAAAAAAAAAAAATCATATCTGTGAACTTGTATAAATTTAGCAGGTGCAGTAAATGAGTTGGGATCAAACCGATCTTCAGGTGACTAACATTCATACACACTATCCATACATACATGTTCTGAATAAATCTGTTTTAGGTATATCAATAAATTATTTATGATTATTATCCATACATACATGTTCTTAATAAAACTGTTTTAGGTATATCAATAAATTATTTATGATTATTCTTAACTTAATGTAAGATATCCTGTTGAATGTCTTTTTGGCTATTGCTGTTGACAACTTGGCCGATGCAGAATCTTTAACAGCTATAGAAAAAGAAGAAGAAAATGAAGAGGTATCTATATTAATATAAGCTTTTTATGAAGGATTTATAACTAGTTTTTTTTATGAAGTAAGTCTATTACTACTTTTTTAATACCTACAAAAAAGCTTTATGCCAGTGAAGAAAATTAGACAGAGCAATACATTTATATTTATTTCTTAGAAATCAAACTTTAGTCTTTCAGTTCTTATTATCCGACATATGCTACAATCTCTACCTGTTGTAATAAATTAAATAATTATTCTGCCTGTTCAATTTTCACAGTCAGTAAAGGTGCTGGTATTCTGTTTTAAACTAATACAGTGAATGTATTTAAAAAAATAATTGTTCTGTATCTGGAGAATTACAAGGGCTGTTCTGAATGTGACCTCTGATTGGCTTTTGAAAATAAACTGGGTGCTTCAGCATGTCCAGTTAGCACTAGCAGTGTACGAGGGCTTTTTTTCAACCTCCAATTGTGCATCTAAGTAAACAAGAGATAGGCAGGAGCAAGGTCTGCGCATCGTGCCATTGCACTGCACCCCCCATCACAACCTCTGCCATTACCGGCTCCATTGCATCAGTCTGAGCAGCCAAGTTACAAGCAATTGATCATGGTCACTACGATCGATGCTCCTGCCAAATGTGAGTTGCAAAGTGCGATACATTTTCTGCAAGCAGAAGGATGTAGCGCTGCTGAAATCCATCACAGAACGAGCCTAGTGTATGGCGTAAACTTTGAGTGATGGTAGTGTACTGGACTGGTGAGGAAATTTAAAGAAGGGTGAAAGGATCTCCATGACGAAGGTGGGCAAGGGTATAACTCTGTTGCTACTGTACGCCTGGTTGAGCATGTTGATGATTTTGTCCATGACAAACAGAGGTTTAAGATATGTGACCTTTCTGCAGAAATCCCAGAAATTTCAAGGTCTTCTCTGTACAGAATTGTGACTAAAGACCTACGACACCGTAAACTGTGTGCACGTTAGGTCCCAAAAATATTGAATAATGATTCAAAACACAGCGAATGACATCAGCCTTAATGTTTCTCACGCGTTATGATAATGAGAGGGAAGAGTTTTTAATGTCTTTCGTTACTGGTGATTAGACTTTGACATCCAGTATGACAATCCACTATCCAATCCATCCAGTATGACTGATCCAGTATGACAATCCAGAAACCAAAGAACAGTCTTAAGTAGTAAATGCACACTTCTTATCCGTAAAAAAAAGCTCTAACAGACACTGAGCAACAGGAAAACAATGGTTACAGTTTTTTGGGGCCATAAAAGTGTCTTGTTGGTAGACTTTATGGAGTAGAGGACAACAATAACAAAGGAAGTTTATTCGCCTTTGCAGAGCGATCCAGAACAAACGAGGCATGCTCTTGTCCAGCGTGGTTTAGATCCACAACAATGCATGACTGCACTGTATAAACATGACTCAAGACCTTAAACAATTCAAGTGGAAAGTTTTCGACCATACACCATATAGTACAGATCTAGCACCTAGCAATTTTCACCTTTTGAGAATTGAAGGCATGGTTGGGTGGACAACACTTCACGAAGTGTTGTTCAAGTTCTTCAACGAAGAACTTAAGGAGGCTGTCAAAACGTACTTTACTTTACTGGCAGCAAACTTCTTTGAAGAGGCATCAAAAAGCTGCTGGTGTCACGATTTGACAAATGCCTCAATTGTTTTGATGATTTTGTGGAAAAATAAGTTAGATACTACTCAATTATGTCAGTATGTCTTTTCTTATAGCCCATCAGGGGTTGAAAATCCCTCGTGTAATCTTATTACATGTCTGTTATGTTGTGTGCTGGTAAAGCAGCAGTTGGTGTAAACTGACAGTATAGTGTTAAGTACTTTATCAAGCTTACTGAAGGTGGCTTTAACCATAAATTCAGATAACATACAAGCACTACCATGACTTAATTGAACTTTCTGAATTACCTTATAGAAACAGGGCATGCATTCAAAAATATTAACTATACATGAAAATTTGAAATATAGTACATTAAAGCTATGATTTCAACATTCTTGAATGTTATGAAGTTTACAAACTCTATCTAAATTTGGTAAAAAGAAAAAGGCTATTAAATGAACAAATAATATGGATGAAATATTTTATTCAACACAATGGGGCTTCCCAGTTACTAAAAGATAAGCGCCCTTACTCACAGTGTCTCCAGTATCTCCATTGATGAATGAGCTGTATAATTATCAGAGTTACTATAAGCATAATTTCACATATTTTAGAAAGAATTCATTTTGCAATTTTAAATGTTCTTATGTGTTGTCACATTTCATTATGTTGAACAGTGAATTAAATATTTTATATTTTTAATGATTTTTCCATTGTAAAATCTGGTAAGTTGTAATTCCATAATGATTTAACTCGACAAATAGATAAGATTTGTTTACAGATTATTAAAAAATTTTTCCAGTTACATTTCTTTAGTAACGGGGCTTTAGAAAGGAGTAAATGTGAGTATAAAAAACTTATAATATGTTTTAACCAGAAATACCATATCTTTATGGCATTTTTGGTCTATGATTTAAAAAACAATTGAAAGTTTTCTGTGATATTGAAAAGTGGAAAATGATTCCAGTCATTTAAATATCAGATGTTTTATATGCTAATTATGGAACTGTAGTTCCCCATTTAATTTTTTGTTGCTTTCAGCAATTTCAAAGAGAGCATTGGTAGCCTTGTTAAATAAATACTATGAATGATAGACTGCTAACAGGATGTCTTACACCTTATAAGAACTTGGAGATTATCCAGAAAAAATTTCAATTATTTTAGAATGTTGGTACAAATTTTAATAAACTACTCTCCCACTGAGGCAGCTACCTACTTTTTATAAAACACAAAACTGAGTGAAGCTTTACTGATAGTTGTTCTGTTATCCAGTAGAGCTGGATTAGTTGTACTGTTAGAAAAATAATGATTAACAGATAAATACAAAATTTTTATCCGTTAGTTTTTTTTTAACTTTTTGATCAGATGTTACTTTTATGACGAAAGTATTTACAATCATGTAACAAAATAATACCTGCGTTATAATCGGATCACAAAATTATGTACAGATAATGTAGGGACATTTCTTACTAGTATTAATTTATCATTTAATTGTTGTCAACTTGAAAAATTGCATCTGTCTAATGTATTTCTTTTTGTAATATATTTTGTCATTTAAAATATAATCTTGATTCCTTTTTAACTGGTGTTTTTACAATCAGGCTGAAAAGCAGCAACAGTCTCGAGCTGGATCTCAAGAAGTGGGTGAAGAGGAAGGGGATGAACAGGATATGGAATTCAGTGGAGAAGAGCTAGGTGAAACTGATGAGGAAGGTAACCTCGATGAAGAAGGTGATGAGACGTAAGTTTTCCTCAGATATATATGTGTAATATTTTATTATTTATTTATATGCTTTCTGTCAAACTTAACTCTTATTTTCATTTTCTTGTTTTTTTCACAACTCCTCTGCAGCCTTCTCTATATGTTGTAGCGAGAAGATGGAGACAAATTTTTGTTTTCTCTGAGTCTGGAGAAGAATCTCTATATTGTCTTTACTCCTGACTTCCTTATATTAAAAATACTACTCTCCCAGCTTTCTCCATAAAGTTTTCTTAACTACTTCATCAATATTTTACCATCTGGGAAGAAAGGTATTTTTGCATGGAACTTAAGTATTCAGTTGAGTTTATAAACATATGAACAAAACACCATTTACTATTCTTTTCCTGCTTGTTGATATGTCATATATTTTTATTTAATACAATTGTGATAATGGCTTATTTATGAGTTAACATACTATGCTCTATCCATTTCTGAGCTCTCTTTTCTAAAGATTGTATTTAAAATATTACTTTCATTAAAATTACCACATTGTCATGTATGATTTTAATTGACCAAGTACTCTATTTCATATTTTTAATAGCATCTATATATAATGAAGTTGAATATAAAAATTCTGGATTATTTTTTTTTATGATTAAGAATTTCAAAAAAAGTTAATATATTATGCTAACTAAATCAGTAAGGTAGTTAATTTAATATCAGTTAAATAGTAATTAAATGAGCTATTTATTAAATAACATTATAGTACTGAATCTGCCCATGTGGTGGTATTATATTATGGTATGACATTATATTATTGCGTCATGTATTTTTCTAAATCCTTATTGTTCATTCACTCCATTCCACTCATCACTACTTATCATTCACTCCCTGTTCAGAATTCTTAGGAGAATATTTGCTGAATGCAAAATTAGATTGATTGTCCTGTATTCTTGATACTTTCATGCATCTTACTTTTTGGGGCTTGGATTCATGATTCTAATCCACAAAACCTTAAGAAAACCTGACTACATCTCACAGTTGTAGATCGTGTTACTCAATTTCACTGGCTCTTGTAATCCTTCTTCATTATGATAATTTATCACTTATGTTGGCAGCTAATATATTACCAGTTTTCAATTTTTCTGTCATTTATTCCTTGTAAAACTTCCTTGTAAGTTAATCTTACAAACTTCATTTATTAACAAATTATTTACCTCTATTTGTGATCAACACCATGAAAATTGGTGTCCTTATTGATTTCATAATTAATCTATATGATGTTCTCTAATCGATAGATCATGTAAACACCATTTATAAATGTACTATCTGTTTATTAATGTGTTTAAAAATAATGATTTTATTAAAGAAAAATTCTTCAATTAGACAAAAAAGATTCGATAAGCTGATGGCACATTTAAAAATATCAAATGGCCAAATGACATAGTCAAGTTACCACATGTCTATAGTAATGATTTACTGTTCCACATAAATCTATAGTTATCAGATTTACAGAATCTAGATATTCTGTAATATAGAGATGGAAGTATTTATTTTTTATAAAGGATCTTGTAAATGTTCTGTATCTGCTATTTCAGATCTGTCAAAGATGATGAAACAGCAAGCCATACAAAAGTCCAGCTTGATATTGGCGAGAGTGAGGATTATGTGTTTGATGATGATCAGAGAGAAAATCAAGGTATTGTAACCAAAAACTATTTTGAAACTTTTTTCTAACTCTGTGTGTGTGTGTGTGTGTGTGTGTGTGTGTGTGTGTGTGTGTGTGTGTGCTACAAACACAGAGGAAGGGTACTACAAACCCTTCCATTGAATGCCATTGATCAGGTTAGATACAGGTAGTTTTCTATTTTGCTTGGAACCAAACTCACACCGTATCCTAATATCTGTTATCCGTTCTTATCTTTATCTGTTTGTATGTTCTTTAATTTACTTTCTGTGTTAAATGCGTTGTCTTTTGACTCCATTAAAACTTTTTCAACTTCAAATTAAAATGTTGATGTTTTTATTTTTTGGCACCTTATCCACAGTCAAAGAGTATCATTTGTTTGTAAGTGGAAAATTATATTATTCTTATCTTGAACTTTCATGACTTGGAAAGGCAGTAATAACTTATTGTTCATTTCACATGAGATGTACAGTCATCATAGAATCAACCTCCAGGTGTTATTTCAGGATGATTCGATCTCATCATCTTCCACTCTCTTAAAACAATAAAAATAGATATCACTTCTAACAAAAGTCATACCATCTTTCAACTGTTTCAAGCCAAAAATTTCAGTGCAGAATGAGTCTGTTTTTTGGAATTGGGAATTCCACCTTTTCCTAGCTTGTTTTTGTTCTTTTCACTGTCCATTATTAAAGTTTTCTTTTGGCAAACTCAAACTCATACATTTGGAATTTTCACACATCTGCTTTTGTGTCTTTAAATTTTTAGGTAAGAATGTATTTTCCATTAATTGTTAGTCATTGCTGTCATTAAAACATCACTTATTGAATCACATAGAGCGTTCACAAAATGTGGGATTATATGTTTGATTGGCTTAACAGACAAGCTAACCTAGTTAGAAGATTTATTATTCATTTATTTTGATAAAGAGTGTCTCATGTGATACTGTAATTATTATTATTCTGATCTGTAATGATTTTGTAAATTAATCTGTGTTTTATTTTCAGAGCGATTATTTAACTTCCATAGAGAATTGTTTTGAGTTTCATTCATTTTTATTTTACTTTGAAGAATTTATCAGAAATGATATTAATTTAATTTTTATAATTTTTTGTATACTAGTAACTGAAACGCTTGTGGGAGAGGACTTTCAGGAAATAAAGCATAGACATTCTGCACTTCCTCGACGTACATCTGATATCAGTGAAAATACTCAGATTAAACCTCTCCCACCAGAGTCTTCACTTTTTTTATTTTCCAGTACTAGCAGGTTTGTTATGAACTAATAATAAAATGATTTATTCTTTGTATCATAGTGAGATGCATATCGATATAGTATTTATGTTTTCATTTGTATCATAATGTAGGATTTGTAACTGACTTGGCACGATTTGTAGCTAGCTTATTATTTTTATTAACATGTTTATCAAGTATACATTACAGTGTTTTATATTTCTGTTTAATATTTTTTTATTATAGTAAAGTAAAATTTTTTAAAAGAAATTTGGAAAAGTGCACTCATTAATTTCTCCTTCTATTACTATGTTTTATGCAGTGGCAAAGAGTGTATCCTTATTTATTTTGTATAGTTACTCGACATTACTCAATATAATTGAACTCATCGATTGTTCTGAAGTATGTTATCTAAACTGTGTCTTGTATTGTATGTATTGTTATAAAACGTTTCTGATAATTTTTAAGTAGTTTGTAAATAATGATCGGTGTAATTTCTTGTTTGGGCATGATTTTTAACCGTTATGTATTTCATAATATGTGAACTCACTCAGAAGAGGAAGAAGATTTTGAGGAAGGGGTAACCGCACGTCCTCGACGACTATCTGAATTCAAGATGGCAACCAAGAAACAGCCTATTCCACAGCAGAGTTCCTTCTTCATTTTTTCTAATACAAACAGGTGATGTTACAAAAATTTAAAAGGTTGTCAGTTCTTTATGTCTACCTGGATTTTCCAGTCCAATACTTGTTGCTTTTTATTTTGATTGCTTTAATTAAATTTTTATTATTGTAGTACAAAATTATTAATTTTGAATCATTTTTTTTTAAAGGTGAAGTCTTCTTTTGCTTACACAGTGCATTGCTTTTATCAGAAATTATCTGATATACATTACATATTATATTATCATATTCAGTGTACATATAGAATAAACTCAATAATAATTACATCTGTTTTTCTAAGTTAATATTACTGGTACTAAAATGCAAAACTATACAAGTTAACAAAAGTTACCGTAGTTTAAAAATAATGGTAATATTAAAAACTAAGAAAAATTAATTCAAGTGGTTGTTCCTGACTAATATATAAGTATATATGTTTTTATACAGTGGCATTTATAGTCTTTCTGTTGATAAAAACACCTTTGCAAACATTACTTTCTGTACTTTAATTTGCCCCTACTGAATATAAGGAGAGTGTTTATTCTATTGTTTCTCAACAGAAGAAAGTATTTCAGTTTGTGGCTTTACACTTTTATATCCCAGTTTTTCTTAAAACTGTGATGTACGTAAAGCACTGAATGTATAAAAAGTATTGATCAGAGTTGTTTTCTCTGTAATCATAGTTGTCGGTCCCATCGGTGGGGAGTGAAGATATTGATTATAGAACTGAATATCACTGCATATTAATTTATATCATATGGTGATGTACAACAATGTATATTAGGTGATGTGGAATTACTCTAGTAAGCTCGGTAAGGGTGCTTTTGTTTTTTTGAATGACAGTACCATTTTAAGTATGATTTGTCATTTGTCTGGTCATATATAACTGTTTGGTTATGACTTGTGACATACATAGACTTAATTCTACTGCTTTCATAAACAGAAAGATATTAAGAATGAAGTACGTAGTATTCACCTAAATTATTAAATTGTATTTCAAAATTTTGATCTTAGAAATAAACAAAATTTTGATAACATTTCAAATCATGAATTTTTTATTCATGATTTCTGTTTAGAGTTATATTCACCTACCTACTAACTTATAATCATTGACTAATAACTAATTGCTTTTAACTTTTAATCACAAGTAAAAGTATTTTTTAATAAATGCTTTATATTATAGTGTGTGATCTTATAGCTTTTTTTGATGGCAGATAAAATGGATATGTTAAGAAGTTATTCATTGCATTCTTTCTTATTAATTACTTGCTTTATTCTTCTGTGCATAAAATTTTCACCTCTTGCAGTTCTAGCTGGTCAGCTTTACTTCCTTGTTGATCATTGACTGTTCTCATTTAGTGATAGGCACCATTATGTCTAAGTTTATTTTTATTCATATCTCAAACTACTCAATTTTAGTAACTTATTATTTTTTAGGTGAAAAAAAAAAACAGCCTACAGTAAAAAGTGTTAGAAGCATTCATTCGGCACACTTTTTACTACTCTCTCTTATACCCAATCTATCATGCTAACAGATCATGTAGACCTTTGATGGTATTAGAAGATCCCATGTATTTGAAAAGCCTGTATCTTTGACTAACATATTTTTTTCTGATATTCTTATGATGCTGTCCAGTTATAATACATTCCCAGACCTAAATTGTGTGTTGTGTGTGTAATTAATATTTGTGTAATACATTGTTGTAATAGATTGTTTTTACATAAAATTATACTGAATTATGAATCTTGTTACTTAAAATATTAACAAAAAATTGGCTTGTTAAGAAACTTTATTCCTTTCTTGTTTTTAATTCTTGTCTTATTATTTTAGTTAATGCCAAATTGTTTTAAATTGTTAATCCATCTTTTAAATTAGAAAAGAGAGTAATGATATACTGATAACTATTATTAGTATTAAAACTTTGACAAATTGATACTTTTAAACAGATTTACTGATAAAGAAATTAATGCATTCAGTAATTGTTTAAGCAAAATTTTTTAAATAGTAATCTGGCAAAAATGTAGCTGAACTTTATTGTATTATTTGTGTCGATCTTAAAATATCACCCTTATTCCTTTATTTTTTAAAATTATTTACTTATTGTCTTATCAAAAGAAAAATAATGAAAACACGTTCTGTAATGATTTGTTAGCAAGTTATAAGATTAGCATGAGCTCATTCCTATGTCGAGGTACAATGAAAATATAATTAAACAGTCAATAGTATGTTGAGATACTTCCAACAAGAAATTCATTTTTAAAAGCACTTAAAAATTTACCATTTTCCATTTTGTACTAAAGGTTGAAAAATGTTTAGGTTTAGGTTAAATCAGTAAAAGAGAGAGAAATTTTAACAGCTCTTTTTCAGTAGGTAGGTGGGGAATTACTTGAATCAACAACAATAGGGTTTTAAATTAAAACTGCTCCCATCCTGATATTTATTTAGAAAACACTTATTATTGACATGTTTCAAATGAGTAGATTGGAGCAATAAAAAGATGATAAAAATCATACTTTTTAAAGGGGTATTTATTATTTCCTACCAATAGAAATATACTTTTTTTAAATACTTACTTCTCATTTAAAGAAAAATAATAAAATTAATTTCAAGTCACTAGGTTTAAACAGTCAAAAGTTAGAAAAATACATAAAAATCAAACTTTTAACTTCTGGGAGTATTGTCAGATTTAAAAAAAAACGTAGTATGATTGCTTTTACTTGTATTTCTAATGCTTTTCTAGCATGCTAGAGCATTGTTTTATCATGGAAGAAGATAGTTTTTTTCAGAAATCAAATAGTCAGTCTCTCATATACAAGTAACCATATCAGATTTCTTGTTTGTAGGTAAACTGTTTCTGCTGAAATAAAATACTGGTTTCCCACCTACCACCCACTCAACCAAAGTGTGTGTATGTGTGTGTGTGCATGCACACACACACAAGCATATGTAAAAAAGTTTGTAACAAAGATTTGAAGTATTTTTGAATTCAGGGATCATAAAATATCTAGAAATAAGAAGATCTGTAGTGAGGTTATCTTGTGGCTGATGGTAATACTTTCCCTCTTTTATATATTATAACCAAGAGAACTAAATTATATACTGTAGATAAATGAACAGATTAAACCTTCATTGCTGTCTTGTCCATTTTGGTTAATTAATCTGTGTAAAATGAGTACATAATGTAATAAATTAATTTTAAACAAATTATTTTTTGTGTTTAGAATGATGTAACACACAATTTACTTGAATAAAACATTTGCATGTGATTCAATAAGTACCTTTGAAGGTCGGTGATTCACACCATCCTGTACAGTTTTCTGTTTGTTGAAAACAAAAGGAAATGTTTGTGAGCTTAGCTGTTGCAGGTATACATATCAACTCTCTTAATGAACGAGATTAAACTCTATGTATTTGTTTAGATAGCTTTGTATGACTTAAATCTGTAACCAAATTGAATCTGTATTTATCTGTTCGAGTTAAGAGGTCATGAAAGTAAATAAATTGCTTATAAATCACTAAAGCACTACCATTGAAATCTGTCAAGGGTTTCAGTGTTATCTTTAATTATAGATTTCTCCTTCTCTTTTTGTGTCTAATTAATTATAATAAAGATGTGTGTGGTGTTGATGACAGCATTTAATGATGATTCTGTGGTTCATTATGAACAAAATAAACATTAAATAGCTATTGTACAATAAAGAATTAGTCAAGTAAAAAGGTAGTTTGGGTTCTTTGAATAATTATTCAGTCATAGTTATTTATTACACATTAAATTATAAAATTACTAATTAAATACATTATATTTTTTCTGTATTTTTTTTAGAATTCGGGTCTTTTGTCATTGGCTTTGCAATCATAGTCACTTCGGTAATGTTATTTTGGTTTGCATTATGGTCTCTTCTGCTTTGCTAGCTGCTGAAGATCCTATTGATTCAAATTCATATCGTAACAAAGTAAGTGTGAAAACCTATATAAGTATTCTTTGGTTAACATGCTTGCTTTAATATCTCACTATACATTAAAAAAATTGTTTGTATCATTAAAAACACTATTGATATATATATATCAGCCTTGTTGCTATAATAGTTAAAATTAGAGTTCAGATACTAACACCAAAAATTTGAAAACATAACTCAGATGGTTTTGTTAATTATAGATGATTATCCATTTTATTTTTTTTCTCTAAATATTTTTAGAAAATTACAGAAAAACCAAGCTTGCTTTGAAGTCAAGTTACAATCTTTTTCTTCCTCAAAATTATTAGATACCAATTTGTGACTGGTAAATTAGGTAAAAATTTAGTATACAAACTAACTTCAAAAAGTTCCTGAAATCTGCATTTTTTTTTACAATAAAAATTGTGGGTGAAAAACTAACTTTATAAGTTGTCAGTGTTCATGATGTCATAAATGATAGGCATTTTGTTCTTGTTTCCTCTCCAAAAATAGGAATACCATTTGTTTTTGTGATGTGTATGTGACATCAGTTAAAAATGTCTGTTATTGAATATCATAGGCATAAATCATTTTATATTTGCTTAAAATTTTTGTTGTTAAAGGTATCAGTTTTGATTAAAAAGCATGTAGCGATTAAAACTAAACTTCTTGATGGTGGGTGTCCTCCTACAGTTATGAATAAGAAATATATTGACTATGTTGAAAGTAATATAAGCAAGTTTTGAAAATATTCATCAGAATTTGGATTGTCATTGGAAACCTGCCACTGGATACTGTCCACAAGCATAGTCTGGAGATAGTATTCAAAGCCACGATCTGAAAAATATAAACCTGCAAATCAAATAATTAAATGTAACATATTGAATCCTTTGGCCAGTTGAATTAAAGTATTTTGAGCAATATTTTATTTATTTGCTTTTTTTTGTTCTACAAAATGTGATTTTAGAGATAAGACATGGCTTTGTTGTCACCATATTTTGTATAAGAAACATAAGACTTGTGGCTGAAGTGCTTCACTGAATATTGAGAGAAGAGATTTATTACAGTTTTCCTAGATATGTAATAGTTTGAAGAGTAAAAGTTACACCTAGTTTGTAGACCTATAGTAAAGGTAACGGTTGATATTATCCTTATTTCAAGTTTATTAATAAGCAATGAAAAATTTTGTCATGTAAACCAGGTAGGCCTTCTATGGGTGGAAAATTTCCACCCATGGAAATTTCTGTATAACTTATGGAGGATGAAGCTTTCAGAAGCTAACATAATCTGTGATTTTGTACTGTGTTAGGGTGTATTTAAAATTGTAATAGATTTATTTAGATTATTCTTTTTATACTATTCTTTCAGGTATTAGTTTATTTTGATTACTTTTTTACGACGGTGTTTACTGTTGAAATCTGTTTGAAATTGATTTCTTACGGATTCATCCTTCATGATGGTGCATTTTGCCGTTCTGCCTTTAATCTTCTAGATCTCCTTGTGGTTTGTGTTTCTCTGGTTTCAATTTTCTTTGCGTAAGTATTTATTTTCATTATCATGTTTTTCTTAATCATTATTATATAGAGTAGACCATGAAATATTTGGACTGTTTTTTCTTTGACTGTATTTGAATTATTAATTTGTGGAGATTTAATGACACTAAGTAACTACAAAACTTATTGGTAAGACCTTAAAGAAAAAATTACTTGAAATAACTCAGGATTAGGTTATAAAAATTAATTTTTAATACAGTTACAATAAAAATAATTATTTAATAAATAAAACTATATACTTTTATGAAGATGGGAAATGAAAAAAGATATTACTGTATTATACACAAAAAATTTTGAAATTTTTTTTTTAAACAAAGCTTGTAGTGGTTTTTTTGGCCATCATGTCTCACTCTGATTTTCCACGTTATTGATAGTTTCACAATAGAACGAACGTATCCAGAATAGTCTGAATACGTTTTCAGCCAAGAAATTATAGTCTCTAGAGTATTTTCAAGCACTGGCATCTTGTCATGTTGTTTATCATGGAAGAACTCGACGTCAACTATTTCATTATTCAGTATATGACATCCGATGTCACTTTAATAGTTATTTAACCATTTACTTACATCATTTTCATTGCAGTTTTAAGATGGCCAGTGTTGTTTTGATAATTCAAGTGTCACTAATTTAAGTATATTACAATAAAAAAGTACATTAAAAAAAAGCTATGTACTTAGTACAACACATGATATTTCAATCAGTTAATAAGCTCAGCATTACAGTTGCTTAACAAAGTAATGTCTTAATATAAGATAGTGGTAGACTGTTTTGACTTACCAACGCATTCCATTCATCTATATTGTAACCCATAGGCTGTTAGATTAGAGCAGTGATTCTCAACCTTTTTAGCTTCATGTCCTCCAAAAAGTAAAAAAAAGTACAAGTATAATGATATTTCATGACCCCCCAACTCCAATCCAACGAGACCCAGTTAAAACTATTTAGCTGCATTGATAACAACTGGTATGAACATGCATGTATTGAGTAACAAACATGAGCAATTTACAGGTTCCAACTTCATGTGTTCTCTTTTAATTTGGTCTGCTTGCATAATATTAGCTTTTTTCAGTTAGGTTCTTAAGCAAAATGGATAAATTTGTGCAAAAATGAAGCGAGTCATCTACATCCAGTGAATCGATAAGTGAAAAGACAAGATTAAACAATGATAGTTATTTAAATTATGGGTTTACCTCATTGGATGGAAAGCCACAGTAAGTTACTTGCTTTCAAATCTTTTCTGATGAAAGCATGATGTCATCAAAATTAATTTGACATTTGGAAACTAAACATCCGAATTGAAAAAGCAAACCCTTGGAATTTTTCAAAATTGCATAATTTGAGAAATTAACAAGCTTCTATTTGTAAATCAATTTCTCATAGCATTGTGAATAGCTAAGATGTCCAAACCCCATACAGTTGCAGAAAACCTCATATTGCCTGCTGCAATTGGTATGGTCAGTGTTTTAGTAGAGGTGGAAGAGGCAAAAATATTGAAAAAACACAGTAACAAGCCAAATTGAAGATATGGCTGCCGATGTTCGCGATCCAATAATTCAGCAAGTGAATTCAAGTGAAGTTTTTAGTTTTTAGTTTAATGAATCAACAGATGTGGCAACCATTTCTCAGTTGTGTTTTGTGGGATATGATTGCAATAGGGACAGATCAATTAAAGAAAATATGTTGTTTTGCAGATCAATACCTAGTCATGCAACAGGCCAATGTGTTTTTGATGTTTTTTATGAAGCTATTAAAAACTGCAACATAGATTTTAAAAAAAAATATATTACAGTACGTAGTGATGGTGCAAAGGCAATAACAGGAAAGAAGTGGATTTCTGAAAAAAACTAAAAGATTGACTTATAACAAGGGTGAAATGGACGTACTGCTTCCTTCATAGACATGCTCTTGCCACAAAAAATGTGCTTGTAAATCTCAAACAAATTCATTGTAAAGCTGTAAAAACGGTTAATTTTATTATAAGTCTACCATTACAGAGTAAGCTGTTTGCTAAACTATGTGATGAAATGGGCGAAAATAAAAAATCTCTTCTTTCAATACAGAAATCAGATGATTATCATTTGGGAAAGGTTATTCCAATAACCTGGTTATTGGAATTACGAGTTGAATTAATAATATTTTTCCAGGATAAACAAATGCCATTCTCAATGTTTTTACAGAATAATGAGTATATGTTGCTTTTGGTTTACTTAGCTGATGTATTTTCACATTAAACAACTTCAATGTAAATTTACAAGGACGTGATAAAAACATTTTATTAATGACAGACAAAGTTCATGCTTTTATTAAGAAGCTTATTAAGAAGAAATCTGGATTATTCGGATCATCTGGATCATTATTGGATTATTCAAAGCAAAAATTTTGATGTTTCCATTCACTTCCGGTTATACTGAAAAATTTAGATGAAGACAGTATTATTCACCACAGTTTGGATAGCATGAAGGTGCATTTGTGTGAGCTAAAAAATCATTTAGTGAAGTATTTCCCTGAAGATAAAAATGATTTCTCGAAGAGATGGGTACTGAATCCATTTAGTGAAAATGGTGTTGCATCTGCTACGTTACCGGTTGAGATTCACAACCAGCTTATTGAAATGTCTGCTGATAAAACACTACAACTACAATTCACATCTGAAGATTTAGTTATGTTTTGGTGTGCTTGTCAAAGTGAATATGGAAATTTAGTTACAGAATCATTGAAAATATTACTCCCTTTTGCCACAACTTACCTCTGTGAAAAGGGTTTTTCATCTATGGTTGCCCTAAAAACTAAATATAGGAATCGTCTTTTATCTTGAAAACAATTTACTTTTGTGTGTTTCTAACATATATTTACGTATGGAGAAACTTTTAAATGAAAAACAAACTCAACCATCTCATTAATTTATTTTCTTTACATGTGTACTTATAAATGTAAGTAAAATGTTTATTATAAATGATTTTTTTCCCATAAAATGATTTCATTATTGTTTATGTGTGAAGTTATAGGCTAATTTTGCTACTCCCCTTTCATATCATTGCGACCCCCAGGTTGAGAAATACTAGGGTAGAGAGGTAACAAGGGTTACCTCTCTACCTAGTAGAAATACTAGGGTAGAGAGCTGACTCAAACAAAACATCACATAGAATGCTGCTGCCTTTCTGTGTTGTTGAGCATATTAAAACTTCCCACATCTGAACTTCTCATAACAGAAATAATCAAGATTCAGAAAAAATAATTAATATGAATTAATTTTTAATTAATAGATCAACCGTAAGTACAGAATAATTGAAATAGGATGACTTATTTCATTACACAAACAGAAGTGCTTTCGCAACCATGATTAGTGAAAGCGCTTCTTTGTTGTTTGCAAGAAAATTTGTTGGTAGACAATAATTATGATAATTTACAAATAGAAGAAATGCTTGTAAAATCAAGTTATTTTCCTGATAAAAGTATTGATTTGGTAAATCTAACAAATATGGAACTTCATAAAGATGAACAATTATTGCAGCTAATGTGTATAAGTTTAATGTAACAAAAAATGATAAGAACGACATTATTAAGAATATTGTAGTGGATTCTAAAGTATATAAATAAAGTAAACACTAGTGATAAAAATATTTTACGGAATACCATTAGTAATAAAATTATTGATATAAAACGAAGAAGTATAAATTACAACCCCTTTATTAATAATAATAATAATAATAACAAAATAATCTACAACTGAAAAAATTAATTTATAATGATAGCATTATTTTAAAATCTGACAAAACAAATACACCACTAATCCTGTATTCTGATAAATATAAAAATTTAATGAAACAATATATAATAGATGAGTTAAAAGAGGTAAATGATCCTACTAAAAAATTTTTGAGAATTACTAAAAGTTTAACAATGGAATTTCGTAATATTTTTAATTATGAAAATAAATTAACATATCATACAAGATTGTACCCTTATGAACCAAGTGCACCTATATTAACCGGTCTACCAAAGTTATACAAACAGGGTATACCTATGCGTTCTTTAATTAATTTTAAAACCACTCCTTACATTATATCTAAAATAATAGATAAAATTCCCCGAAGTAAAATAAAGTTAGGGTACAAATGTAATATAAAAAATGGTTACGAGTTGGTAAATAAACTAAGGGTCTTAATTGTAAATGATAAAACTAGGATGGTTAGTTATATCTGTAATATGTATCCTAGTATACCCATAGAAGTAACTATTAATATATTAAAGAAAAAATTAGTATAACATCATGAAGATCCCTTATTTACTGAAAACATCATTGTTATTATAAGGAACATATGCAAACAAAATTATTTTAGTTTTGATAACAAATATTACACCCAAGCAAGTACCATACCGATGGGTTTTCCATTGTCATCCATGTTGTCTGAGATTTATGTACAGGAGTTTGAAGATAAAATAGTTTATGGGATAACACATACACATGATATTTTAATGTGGACTAGATACGTTGATGATATTTTTGTAGTCTATAATCTGGTGATAAACATTTAATAAATTTGAATAAGTTAAGCTCATACTGTAGTGATTTGAAATTGATAATAGAAAAATAAATTATTTAGATGTTGGTATTTAGTTTAGTAAAAGTAATCAATGTATAACTTCAGTATATAGGAAACTAACATCTAACAAAATCGATATACATACAGCCTCAAATTACCCGTCACATAAGATTAGTACTTATACAAATAAGGTAAATAGAGCAATTAATTATATGAAAAATATTGTAACTAAAAATGAATCAAACAAAGAATTAAATATTATAAAACAGATTGCTATATATAATGGTTATGATAGTAGGTTGGTAGATAATATTTATAATAAACAAATGGTAAAAATTAAAACTAACACAAATTTAATAGCAATAAATAACACATAAAAAATTGACAATGTTTAATTAAAATATGTATATATGATAAAATAGTCAAACGCATTGCAACGGTTTATGATAATAATAAGTTCAAACTTGCATTACCAGATAAATAACCACATAATAAAACATTTAATAAGTAATATACGTAATAATACTTCTGGTGTGTACAATTTCAGTGGTATTTATAAAATCATATGTAATGATTTTGACCATATTTATAATGGTAAGACCCACTAGAACTTTAAAAACTAGATTCATAGAACATTTTAGATGTTATAAAAAAGGTAAACTGGGTTTATTGAATGTATCAGATCATTTGATTAAAAATAAACACACAATATCAGATATTCAGACAAACTTAAAAATATTAGAAATTAAAAAATGCGATATGGATAGGATAATAACGGTTTTGACATTTTAGAAAGGTATTATATATATAAACATAAGAATACATTTAATATGATCAACCTTCAGACAGAATACAAGGATGACGGTATTGTAAAGGCTGCAGTAGATAGTACCACTATCTGTTTTGATGATAGTGGTGAGTAATTGATCTTTCAATATGTTAGAGTAAATTCAGTGAAATGGCTGGCACATGATTTTTCTTTGCTTAAGATTTTGTTTTTACTTTAAAAGTTTTAATTTCTAATTATTTAATTTTTATCTTTGTTTTAATTACACTTTTACATTTTAATTTTAACTTAATTGATTAATCTTTATAATTTTAAACAATTTTTTATATTATTTTATACTTTATGTTTTTTATCACTTGTTTTGATTATAATTTAAAAAATTTTTAATTCAAATAAAAGTTAAAAAATTTTTTTATATACGATTTTAAAGTATGATAAATGAAATTTAATAATACAATGAACTGTATCATAAACTTCTTAATGTTATACGTGTGCCGTTAATCATCAGCATGACAAGTTTATTAGATGTTATAGTTTTGTGTAAATATATTATCATATAGTAAAACTCTGAAACAAGGACAAACACAAGCTTTGTTTATGTCTATTCATAGTGAATTGTACTGCATTGAGAAGTGAAATTTCAATTGATTTAAAAATGTTGCAATTACTTTTTAGGTGTTTACGATCACGTTGTTACGATTAGTTGTTTTTCAATTTGAAATATTCACAGTATTTCAGTTTTAACGGCTACACTACTTTCACCATACTTCATTCATAAGTTAAATCGAAAATAGATAAAGAATCATAATATAAATGAAATTCAAGCTCATGTGGAGAAATATTTTGAAAAAAGTCTTAAACAGTAGTTAAGATTAGTTACTTAGTAATTATGATTATTTTATTAACAATTTGCACATTTTTAACATTATCTTAATAGCAATATTGATAATAAACTGAAGACACTGTTATATATTATGTTGTAATTTCAATTACAAATAAAAAATACATATGCAAATTTTAAAACAAGAAAATGTATTTTTTCAAATCTGAAATCTTTCAGTATCTGCAGCATGTTACCCTTGTGTTATTCTGATTTTGAGAAGGTTTATTGTACATACTGAAACGGTGTGTATGGATTTTTGACCATTTTATTGTAGATAAATTTAACTATATTGTATTTTTTTTCATATTTTACTTGTTATTTTAAACCTATTGTATTTTCTTCATTATATGAAACTTGATCATTGAAATAATGTGTAATGACTTAATAACATGTTCATTCAGTATTTTAGTATAATTTGACATCAAATTTAGAATAGACAGGCTTGAAGGTATAACTTGAAGAAATTTTTGCACTAATTCCTTATCTACTGGAGGAATTTTGATTGCTGCAATGCAATAACTTTTTTCTTGCCTGCAAACAGATCTGCATTATCAACTCTACTATAGCAGTTTTGTTTATTCATTACATTTCTTATGTGTTTTTGAGCCATTACTATCATGCTGTTCAGTAACAGATATTGCCATTTTTTATTCATTTGCCATTATAATTGTAAATAGGTTTTATTAGCTTATTAGGCATCTGTTTTATTGGTTGTTCACAAAAAATTTGTACTTTTATTGTAATCGATCAACTTCTTTGTGATATCATCATGATTGATGTGATTTTTTGCTGTTTACATATAAATGACTAGAATTATGTGATTTTAGCAAAACCTTGATAAAAAGAGAATTTCCCTTCTGAAATTTCTTGTTGAATTGTTTATCTTTAATTTGGCTTTATTTTGTTGTGATATTGACTTAAAAATAAAAATAAATTGAACACCAAAATATTCTTTCAAAGAAATTCTTATTTAGGGATGAATATTCTGACATCAAGATTGATTTGTCAATGAAACCAACGTTTTTTTTGAGAAGTGTTTTTCCTCATTATTTAGTCTTTAATTCTACATTGCTAATACATTAATGAATTATTTTAATGTATATCACACTGCATATTCGACCTTCAATGTTTATATTAACATTTACAAGAAAAATTAGTTTTGCTTAATTGTTGCCTTCTCCTTTTCTGTTTATTGCATTCATTGATATATCTTGTTTTCAATAATATTAGCTGGGAGAAAATAAACTGAACCTTTCTCAGACTTTAATTGTGATAGATTAAGATTATTTATGGAATAGATTGTTCTATTTGCCTGATAACATGCTCATTGATTGTCAAATCCTTTATGCAACTCCTAGGTTAGAGATAGAGAAAATCCACACTAGGAGTGTTACCATTGTACTAAGGAAACAACTAAAATACAGTTCCATAATGCAAGTCAATCCAATTCCCAACTCACCTTACTGGAGAAAGCAGAAGGGATGCTTTAAAGAGAAAGGAAGATGATAAATCCAAACAGAGTCATTAGCTCAGGAGATCCGGGTGGCTGATGTAATTTTGATGAATCTGAAAAATAAGAAACCTTTAGAGATTTATTATTTAAGTACGTTTAATAAGTATTTAAATTATGATTTATAGACAATTCAAGTTTCCAGCTTAAAAATATTAGTAACATGTATTAATGTTTAATGTTTTGGTTATGGGCAGGGAGTTTTTATCATTTATGACAAGGATATGGGAATGTTGGGTTTGTGTATATTTAGAAAGTCTTGCAGGATCAGTGTTTTTGGTGGATTTTTCAATGAACCATTTTTGTGTGTCTGTTATAGTTTGGATTTGTTAATTGATGTTAATTAAGGTTTTGAATTTGTGATCAGAAATCGTGTAAATCAAACAATGTTGTTTTTGTGAATGATTAAGAACCTTATTACTTAATGAGTTACTGTTAATCGCTCGTGTTAAATTTATCGGTTAGTCCGGTCATATTAGACGCCTATCTGTTGCATAGAACAACAAACAAAATCTCACTTTCAAAATATACATAAAATCAACAATGACAAATACTTTCATTCATGACACCTCAAACCACCCGACTTTGCATAAACCATTTGCTTTTAGAAGTATGATCTACAGACTACTTGACACACCATTTCACTTGACTGCGTAGACCTCAACTTTTCAAATACTTCACACACACAAATGTTTTTAATGAAACTCCTATTGACACATCCCTACACAGAATAAAAATAAAAAGAAAGGTAAACAAATCAAATAATACATCTCATTAACAATCAGAAATAAAGACTCTGAGAAAGTAGCTCATAGATTTAAAAAGTGAGGTACGAATGTTGCCTTTAGAACAAGAAACAATACAGACCCTTACACATGGACACTATCATCGAACTGACTTAGTACCCCTATTAACTAATCTGTTCTGACTTCAGAATTTTCTGAATTGATCAGATAGAATGCGGTCTCAAACAAAGATTCAACACTTATTAGCCTTTTGTAGCAACATAGTCAACATTTTCTAGCCATCTTACAGACACTAATCTTACAACATTGACAATCTTGATATTCTAGCACACACATAAAGCACCAGATCTTAATACACTTAAACATTAAGAAATATATAAACATATAAAGACATAATAAATCAGTATACAAGATTTACATCCATTTCATTAGAATATAGAATTAGTCTGCCTAATTAAAAAAGCCACCAGCAGTAACATCTGTTGATGCCGGTGTGAGAATAGCAGTCACTGAGGTTTGTCATGAAGATGAATGAAAAGATTTTGAAGTAAGTTTTTTAATTTTTTTTTTGTTGCAAAAGTTCACATTTTTAATTTAGTGTCATTGTTAACCATTATAGACAAAAAATAATACCAAATTTTAATACAATTAATTAACCTTTTGTCAGGTATTTGGAACTTAACCTCTGTTAAAGGTCTTTATTAAGAAAAATGAATTTATTGTAACTTTACTAAACATTAATGTTATATGTAATTAACTATACTTTCTATATTTCAGATCTGGTGCTATAAATGTAGTAAAAATTCTTAGGGTGTGCAGAGTTTTGAGGCCTCTCAGAGCTATTAATAGAGCCAAAGGTCTTAAGGTAAGCAGATATGATATGTGCTCATTCTTTATGATAAGTGATGTAATAGATTTTAAAATGATAGAGTTTTATTTATTAGTATGACAGAATCATTCAATCTTTTATCTTAAAATTATTTTTATGTCATGCAATATTAATTTTTTTTAATATAAGTGCTTTTTAATTTAATCTTTAACTGTGAACAAAATTATTATTCTGTCTTATTGAAATTTTTTTATGAAGAGAATCGGTTGGCTTTTTCAGTTCTGTCAAAGAACTACCAGCGTTTTACTGCTGGAAAAATTGTTGTAAGTCTCAAATGTACACCAATAAAAATAATCATATGTTGGCAAAGAATTACTGACTGTCAGTTGGTTTTGTAATAGGAAGCATCTGGTTCAGTAATTTAGATATGCAGTTTTATGTGTTTTAATTTATCTTTTAAAGTCCATGAGGAAAATCATAATTGTTTTTGTGTTATATTTTTGTTAATTGAACTGATGAAATGGGGGCATATTAGTACAATTTTTAGTATTATAAAACTACTTTTATTGTAGATACTCATTACTGAAACTAACAATAATTTTTAACAGGTTGAATGCCATGACATAATTTAAAAATTTTATGTGCAAAAATTGTATTTTCTTCATATTTTTTATTTTAATTGCTATACAAATTTTTTTAATGTGTTTATTTTATTTGTTTCTTGGGATTAACATCCAGTTTTCATTTACAATCATGTAAATAGCGGAAACACAGTTACAAGGTTCATAGTGTTCAAATATTCATGTTGAAAAATAATCTTTGTTTGTGGTATTTTATTATTTGAAATATTAGTGAATCTGATTTACAAATGGAGCATTAGTTTTCCCTGTTTCAATAACATCGCATATAATACTGTGTTGTTCCTATTAATATAATTATTTTTGTGAAAGGGAAGCAGGCCCCCAAGGAAATTCAGCTATAAAAGACTTAATGTTCTTAAAAATTATCTGTAATCTTTTTGGTTTTATTTTTTTAATGAGCGATAGAAGCTTCTCAGCCAGGTAAAAAATGTCAAAACTATAAAAAGATAGGCTCCATAGTTGCGAAAATGATTCTACTCTGAGGGCTTTATATTCTACTTTACACTGATTTCCAAACTGGGTATTCTTGATTATTGTTTAATTTTACTGTAGGCAGTGCATACAACTGTAGCTCGGAACTTTATTTTGTGTTATATATTTTTATCAATAATCAAAAACATCTTAGTAATACAATTTTGTTGACAAATAGCTACTAAATATATATACTTGCTACTTACTGCTTGATAAATAAAAAAACTAAACATATGCTTTAGAATAATGTATTTTTTCTATGTGAGCCAATGATGCTTAACTAGAATGAAGATATTGCCCCAGAGTAAAGACATTGTAAAAATTGCCTCGAAAAAATCTATGTTCAGTAATGAAAAATAGAACTTTCCTTAATCTTCCCATCCCTCTGTCAGATCAGGGTGCCTGAGAGAGATTCAGGACTAATACCGTAGACCTACGATGTCCTAGATTTATCTGAAGTAATAACTGATCTGAGAATATGAAAGGTCTGAGGTTATTAGTTATAAGATTTGTTGAATCTTTTAATTTCTTTATGAGTATCTAATCAGTATTGTTAAAACTTACCTCATTTCATGATAATTTTTTGTTTATAACTTTGTACACTGTATTTGGAATTTAATTTTAATTCCTGTGTTCAAATGTTTTACTCTGTATAAATCTTTACGGCATTTATATAATTGTCTTATCTTATGAATGTCTTGCAGTTGTTTTCAAATCTTATTATGAAGCAGCTTTTTTTTATTTATTGTGGAAACTTAAAACAGTTTCATTTATTGTAATCAAAGTTTATAAAAAAATAAAACAAATAAATATGTATTTCTTATTTAATCCAAAAGATGACTTTTATCTCATAAGAATCTGTTTTAGCATGTTTCAACTTTTAAAATGTTTAATTTTGTTAGAAGAAAACGTTTTGGTCACAGAACTCAAAGTTATAATAAAGACCTTCAATCCTAAACATCAAAAACTTTCAAAGTCTTTCAGTAACTAAAAAAACATCTTATCTTCATGAAGCATGTGCAATAAATCTGCTATGTAAAACTTGTTTACAAGTCCTCTTATATGATAAAAAAAAAGTTATTAATCCGACTAATTAATTCATTGTAATGTCTATGGATATCTATGCAAAGAACTGCCAAATATGTCCATCCATAACAAATTGAATGGAAAATATAATGTAACTTTTTTTGTTATAAATAGAATTATTAACAATTAATGTTAATTCATTTTTTTATAAATCACAAAAGTGTATTTCGGTCTCAGGTTAACTGTAATTTTTAATTAATTTCTGTATATATTTAATAAATTATTAAATAATTAATAATCTGAAAAAAAATATTGTGGTTTAAATCAAATTTAAACCTATTTTCCCTTTTTTTCTTTTCAAAATTATTTTCTTATAACATTACTATATTTAAATTATTT
The DNA here is from genome assembly GCF_047948215.1 of Lycorma delicatula. Lineage (NCBI taxonomy): Eukaryota > Metazoa > Arthropoda > Insecta > Hemiptera > Fulgoridae > Lycorma > Lycorma delicatula. The sequence continues at coordinate 66,653,313 of NC_134458.1, forward strand.
GTGCATCAATAAATCTTTATGAATCTTCTTTGTAGAAAATAATGGTGTTTCACCATTTTTGAGACCAAGCTTTTATCTAATACCCTGAATGAAACTTATGAAAGTGATACTTGCTGCAACAATTCACTTGGAAGAAGAACTTGTATTTGTAGACTGCCATGGCAGCCAACCTGTTAAGTGACTGTTTTTTAGTTATAATTATATCAGTATTCTTCAGCAATAAAAGTATTCTTTAATACTAATAATCTTAATTTATTCTCATAAATAGTTCATTGTTATTCATATATATTGTAATGATAAAAGAACTCTTTGTATGAAGAAAGTAGATTACTGTCTCAATTGAAATAATTTAAATATAATTCATTACATTTAAGAATTATTAGATTTTCCTCATGGAAGTTTCTCGCTTGTGTGTTGACAGTGATTTTTTGTATTTCTTACAATTTTGCAGCTCTGTTGCAGGCAAATATTTAATGTTTTTAAGAATTACAGACAAATTGATTTGTTTAAAATCTGGTAATGGGCCGACATCAATCACCAAACTGAATTGTTTTTATTGATTTGTGTATCATTATTTATAGTTTACTACGTCACAGTATTTTTTTAAAGTATGTACTTTTATAAAGCTAATACCATGTGCGGTTGGCAAGTAGGCTTTCCTAGTAATTTAAACTTTCTCTCTGTATCTCTGTCATTCTGTCTCTCTCTGAATAAATGGTTTTATGCATAAGTAACAAAATTCAGTTTTACTGTGATCTTTGGGTAAGATCCATTTATGGTTTTGCTGAGTTTGCCTAAAACTGATTTAAAAATTACTGGGTACTAATTGATCAAAGCCAATGGGCATAATCTCAAATAAGTACAGTTGCTTTTAAAGGAATGGAGCAATATTCTAGATTATTAGCCAGTGTAAAGTTTTCTCTATCTCCAACATGTCCCTTACGATAGATTAAATTGATTTAATCATAATATTTTATTCTATTCATTTGTTTGTTACATATCACAAGCAAGCAATATAGGTGATATGACACAAGACACCAGGTATTCCTATTCTGAAGTATATCTGGTGTCTGATGCCAGACTTACTATGCAAAGTTAACTGTGAATATTCGTCTGTCACCTTCTTCACCAAGGTGAATATAACATTCCATGTCAGTGCACCAAGTCCACTAAAATGCAGGTGATGTTTAGCTCTGCAACTTATATTTTCAATATACTTGTATTCTTCACAGGACTGATTTTATATTAAATATAATCTTCAGAGAAAGCAGCTCTCACTGGTGCCTCTGTACATCAAGAGTTTTATGTCATGTCATATAAATGACTGGGCAGATCATGTAAAGTAATAAATTATATTGTCACGTTTTATTCAAAACAATGCATAATATACACCGTGTCTTTACATAGTTGGGGAATTTAGTTTTTTATATTTTAAAAATAATATACCAGCTTTGGGTTGTTTTATTTTTTCTGAATTAGTATAAAACACCTTTATAAACTTTTAAATGTGTAATGAAAATTTAAGCAGAAAGAATCGGTTCAAGTGCAACACACATATAAATGTACTGCAAATATCAATAGTGTGTTGCCTAATACTGCAATATGAGTTTTGGTTAAACCATGGAATTGGGTATTCAATTTTTATAACCAGCAAGGCATTTTTAGAATATTTGTAGTATAACAATAAAAAATCGTAAATAAATTTATTTTTATCCTATCATATATAAAAATAAAAAAAACCTCAGGAAAATTTAGTGAAAATGTCTAATACATTGTTTACCTTTTTTGCTGGTTGTTATAGCCATTGGATTACAAATTTTTGAAAAATGCTTTTATAAATTTTCATTTGATATATTGTTAAAAAATTATTCATGGATTATTTGAAAATTCTGTAATATAAGATTTATTAAGAATGTTGTATATTTTTTTGGAATTAAAGAACATGAATTTATGGCAAACATTTTTTTTTAAATTTACAACTATATATCGACAATGAGAAATATTTTAGATTCTGACACTTTCATTATTCTCCACTTCTTGAAGTTTTCATTTCTTTACACCCTTCACCCTTCTTATTTCTTATGGTAATGTTTTATTCTTAAAGACAATCCCACAATTACATCCTGGGCACTGATAGCTGGATTTAATTTTTTTGTTGTATAGTGAAGTAACCATACCCCTAAAGTTAATAAAAAATATGAGTTAGGATATGTGTTAAGAATATATAGTATTTTTGTTGGGGTCAGTTGGTAACAGTTTTTTATAATGTCACACACTCTGAGTAAAAGAAAGTTGTACTAAAACAGCTGACATGAGTAGTTACAGTGTCGAGGAGCAGTTAGTGACAAGTGTATGAGTTCATGAACGACAATGTACGAATTAAACAATGAAGCTAATTAGTGATATGTTCTGGCAATGCTTTAATAAGCCTCCACCACAAAAAGCAACAATGTTGGTTTGGGAAAAATATGCGTTTGAATTTGGCAATGTTAAAGGTAGGTCACGGAGTGGACAAACATTAACGCGGTAAGAAACATGTGCTGCTGCTGCAATTTCCATTGAACAATCCCCAATGAAATCAACTTGTAAACAGTCAGCTGAACTTTGTATGCCGCAGACGACAATGTAAGACCATATGAAAAAGGACTTGAAAGTTATACTATTTCATCCGATGTTCATCAATGAACTGTTAGATGCATTCGCGCTGCATCCTGACGGGCTTTATTAGAAAAATTCCCCACTGCAGTACACCATGGAAAGGTGGTTTTACTGATGAATATGCAATCTATTGCAGTTCGCGTGCCAGAAATGTGTTATTTAGGGTGAAAGAAAATCCTTATTACAGAGTTGGAAAGAAATCTACTGCACATCATGATATGGGCTGGAATGACAGCTCATCATTTGTTTGATCCTTATTTTTTGATGGGCAAGTGAATGCAAAAATTTATTTAGAGATGCTGGAGGCATAGTTAATACCACAGCTTCAAGAGAAGGACCTCATGGTATGAGTATAGTTGCAGCAGAATGGAGCAGCTGCACATTTTGCCCTATCAGTCTGCATGTTTCTGAATGAAAAATTTCTAGGAAATTGGATTGGCCACAGTATTCCAGCATCACCAACTCTATTATCATAGCTACCATGAAGTTCTGATCTCACCGCACCAGACAATTCATTATGGGGAATCATCAAGGCACATGTGTCTGCACATCACTATACCACAAATGAAAAATTGTGTGATGCTGTGAGGGATGCCTTCCGTCATTATAGTAACATCAGAAATGTTCTGTCAAATGTCATAGAGCATGTGGCAACAACTCATTACAAATTTTTAGTTCTAACTTTAGAGGGTACGGTGACTTCCAGGCCACTCTAGAACACAAATGTCTTCTATGAGGCAGATGAGAAGAATTATGCTGAGCCCCACTGGTAAGTCTTGGAAGGAGTGTTTGCAATGTTAGCTGTTGTTCTTTCCCCTTTCACTTGTTGGACGATATTGAAATGTAAATTCATACATAAAAAACAATTCAACTATTTCATAGGGGAAGAATTTCTTGGTCGTACATGCCTGATGCCTTTGTTTCTATCTAGAAATCTGTTTTGATTGGATCTGTAATGTTCTACTGAACAAATTATATTCCACTCGTTTGCAGTTGACATAACACTAGCAGATTGTTTATTATTCTCATCTTCATTATTAATAAAATCTGTAAGCAGATATGTTCCAGGATTACCTGGTTTATTCATTCCAATATATAAAGGATCATCATCAGCAGCATCAAAGTCAGTTTAAAAATCTATTCCCTCACTCATTCAAATATTCATGAGACATTTGTAACATAAAGTAATAATACAAACTAAACAATCATAACATGTACAAAAACAGTATAAAGTAAGCACAAAAACCTATGCTAGGGAACATAACCACAACTCAACTAAAAACACATTAAAATCTACAAATAATAAATTACATATATATACATATGCAATAATCAATGAAAAATGGTAAAGCTTCAGGAACAGATAATATTACTGCTGAGGTGCTGAAAGCAGGTGACAAAAATGTTGCACTCACAACTTGTAAAACTGTACACAAGATGCCACAAAAACCAAAAGATCCCAAATTCATGGAAAACTGCTGAAGTGATACTTCTACACAAGAAAGGAACTCAAGAAGACCTGAAGAATTATTCCCCAGTAAGTCTCCTCTAAGTTATCTACAAAGTTTTCACCAAGGTAATAGCAAAAAGAATTTTATCAACACTAAATGAATCATAACCAAAGTAACAGGCAGGGTTCAGAAGCAGTTTTAGCACAATGATCACATCCAGGTTGTTTAGCAAATCATAGAGAGACAACAAGTATACATTGCTCCTATGTATGGTTTTTACTGACTATGAAAAGGCATTTGATTTGGTAACAACAGTAGCCAATAATAACTGCATTATATAACCAAAGTAAACATTATATAACACTACGTAAACTTGCTAAAAACGATATATGGAGACGCAAAAGCTACCATTTGTGTCAATGAACATAAAGTAGAGATAAATGTACAAAAAAGTGTTTGACAAGGCAATACTATATCACCCATGCTCTTCTCAGTCTACCTCGAGGATTTATTTAGAGAGCTGAAATTGGAAGAAGAGGGCATATGAATAAATGGCGCATATCTAAACCACTTGAGATTCACAGATGACATAGTTTTCTTTTCATAGGAACCAGAAGAACTACAAAGACACATACAAAAACTGCAGGTGGCTGGAAGTTTGCCAAGGAAAGAAAAATTTTTGTCTCTGGAGAAGAATTTGAACAGGTAGATCATTACATATATCTTGGCCAACAGATGTCAACTGAGGTGCTACAATCAAAGACGAATTAAGCTTGGGTGGCAAGCATTTAGGCGACTTCTTCCTTTTCAAGAACAAACTCCTCTTTTCCCTTAAAAAGAAAGTTTTCAATCAATGCATCCTGCCAGTCCTTGCCTATGGAAGCGAACCTTGGACATTAACGTTGAATCACTATAGAAGCTGTGGTTAGCACAAAGAAGTATGAAACAGTGTATGCTTGGAGTTACCAGACGGGATAGGTAGATCTGTAAATGGATCAGAGAACAGATGAAAGTACATGATATCATCATGAAAGTTAAAGAACTGAAATGGTGGTGGGCAGGCCATCTAGCTAGAAGAACTGATTGCAGACGGACTGAATTAGCACTTGAATGGATATACCACTAGATTTAAATGTCCACAAAAAATCCAAAGGCTCGTTGGATTGATGATATTATGAAATACATTGGAGAGAATTGGCAGAAGATTATACAAGTCTGTATTAGTTGGAAACATGTTGAAGATGCCTTCATCCTGTTGTGGATCAATAACGGCTAAAATGATGATATGAAAAATATTATCGTAATGTTAATAATGTAATCAATATTTTGATAATTCATATTATCAAAATATTATATGAAAATTTCATTTAGTCTTTCCCTTGGCATCATTCTTGGTGAATTGTAAATTAAATTAGATTAAATATAAATTTATATAGGGATACAGTCCCATTATTCCCAAATAATTCAAGATAAGTGGAGTCTAGTTTTGTTTTAAATTTTAAGCCTATATAACTTTAAATGAGACTAATAAGGTTAAAATGAGAAAAATTGGTTATTTTATAAGAACAAATTTTAATACATTGCAACAGATATTAAAAAAACATGCATAAATGATACATATATTTATATGTTTGTTTCTTTTTTGTCACTTAAAGTAGTTGTATTTTGTGTCCTGTAGGAATTCAGAAAAAATAAAACGCTATTAAAACAGCTACAAAAAATCTGATCTGCTTTTGTAAAGCGATGTAATATATTAATAAAAAGAAACCTAACTGGACTGTTTTGGTAACTGTTAGAAAGTTAGAAACTGACATCTGTATTCAAATAACAAAACCCAACTTCAGATGGGTTTATTTATAATTACAAAAATTCAATTTGATTCTTTTCATTTACTTTTTATTTAAATTTCAACTGCTCCGGTTATTAATGTTAAAATGTCAACAGACACCTAGTATATTAATTAAGCAGAGGCAATTGGCATTTTACATTACTTCACCACCTTTTGATTTCCAGATGTTAAAGGAAGAGTTGTAGATCCATAATTATATCTGATTAGGAAACTGTAATTATACCATATAATTAGTGGTCTCATCTACAGTAATGCTTGCTGAAGAACAGATCAGTCTTTTTTACTTCAAGAATGTTGTTCCAGGTTTTCCAGTTTTAGTATAAGATGTAAGAAACTGTTACTCTCATCGCTCCTGATGACTTTTTGAATTTGCATAAGCAAATTTGTCATGCTAGTAATTTCTGATAATTGAAAATTCCAAAGCAGACTATGGCAAATTAAAAAAAAATATATAATGGAAGAAGCAGACCACAATCACTTAGCACATACTTCACTGCCACTGACAACAACACAATATCCATAACTATTGGCCTGATAACAGCATTACTTTAATTATTATATAGAAAGTTTTTATATGTACTATTATTTTGTAGAAACTATCATTTATATTACCTAGAAAGCTTAGTTTAAGGCAGTACATCTGCCAGATTGGTAGTTGTGCCTTAATATTTAAAAGTTTGCTGCAGTAGTGGGCAGGTTAGCGTCTGTGAAGTATTATTTCTTTTTTCCCCAGTTGTCCTCTGAACATTTTTTTTGTAGCTTCTACAGAGAGAGAGAGAGAGAGAGAGAGAGAGAGAGAGAGAGAGAGAGAGAGAGAGAGAGAGTGAAAGAGAAAGGGCGAGAGGCAGCTCTTTATTTTTGATTTTACCATTTTGTTTAAGAAATATTTTCTGACATCTCATGAACATATTCATGTTCTCCTTGTCTATTAATAATCTGTTGTGATCTCAGTGATGACTCAGTAGGCTGCATTTTTCATGTATTTTGCAGTTAAAGGAAACAAAGTATTGATTTCATTCAAATAAGTTATGCATATAGTTAAATTACTTCCTTTCAGAGAATTAACGTTTTCTTTTTTTAATGCAATGGTAGTTCATTGTTATATCTACGTTATCAGCAATTTCCCTAGTCATAATTCATTATATATATATTCGATTTTCACAATGAGCCCATCTTGCTATAGACCTAGTGAATAGTGTGTTTTTTGATATTCAATTGTTGTTATATTTGTACCTAACGTTTAGAGTTAATCTTGTTTGTTAAATTTGCTGAGTATCTATAAATCTGAATGACTACAGTGATTTTATATTTTGAGATTTACAGATTTTAATGATTTAATAGATTCTTAAATTATAAATTGTTTTTATTAAACAAATTATGAAATTAAAATAATTTTTTTGAGTATAAAATAATTTTTTTATTTTTGATATGGTTTACTTGCTTAAATCGTATACATTTTATCGGTGAGTTTGTTTTTACATATTTTATTACTATTATACACTTATATTATTATATATGAGCCAACTATTTTACGAATAGAAAATTGTATTTCCTCAACCTTAACGAAGAGCCTATATTGGAAAGAGCATATTGGAAAGTTTGAATTGCTAGTCCTGTTCACCATACATGTACAAATTGTAATTGTTCAAGTTTCCATTTTAACTGTCATCTCAGTAATTAAAATATCTAATTAATTTAACATTTTTTGCATCCATATTAAATAAAGATTACAAAAATAAATAGTAATCTAAATATCTTACAATGTAATATACAATAACTTAATAATTAAAATAATCATATTAACAATTATAAAGTAATGACCAAAACTATTTCCAACTGATTTTATTGAGTATCATTATCAATTTTAATTAATGAACTACCTAATAGTGTAATGAAACAGCCCACTGTTTGAAAGAAATGTATTTTTTTGTGCTTAGAGTATTGGTTTAAGAAGGTTGCATATTTCAATGAACAAATGGAAATTTTTTTTTATTATCAGTCTTTATGATAATTACTAATTATAATTACAGAACTCATATGAATATGATATAAGAGAAATTAAAGAGATTGGTTAAACAGTATTATAATTATAATGTAGTCTTATTAATTTGTAACATTATAATCTATATGCAAACTCATTACTCGAATACAGAATTACTTTTGAACAAGGGTCATCATCCTTTTAATTCTAGAATAAACAAAAAAATGAATTCATATTTAGTTGTGAAAGCAATAAAAAATTTGTAATTCATTGTTTTAATTTACAGTCTTAAACCAAAGTAAAAAATACTAACAGATATCTCTTTCAACTTGAAGTTAAATTAGTAAAATTCACAATCTTAATGAAAAATGTCCATTTAGTATATACAAGGGACATTCAATAATTAAAGAGACAAATTGATATAGAATAAAAACTGTGTATTTTTACAAAATGAGACTTTTACTACTTCTCAACATAATCCCCACCAATATTAATAGACTGGTCCCAACGATGGACTAGTTTTTTATACCTGATGCAAAGAAGTCTGTGTCTTGTTTGAGCTACTTTCCCACAAATTATTTGACCTCTTCGTTGTTGCTGAACTTTTTTCCATGTAATGCCAATGTCTCCTTGAGTGGACCAAACAAATGAAAATCTGAGGGAGCCAAATCTGGACTGTAGGGAGGATGTGGTAGTATCTCCCGACTCGTTTTTCCAATGGTTTCTTGGATCAGCTGGGCATTGTCGTGTAGCAATATTACTCCTTTTCTTTGAGATCCGCAACATTTTTCTCTCATTGCTGGCTTTATTTTTTTCATCAGCATGTCTGAATAGTAGACACTGTTTATCGTATGCTGATTTTCCAAATAATCACAAAAGATGACACTTTGGGCATCACAAAAGACGACAACCTTGGGCATCCCAAAAGATGCTGGGCCCTGGTCAACATGACTTTTCCCACTGATGCTTGCATTCTGAATTTCTTTCCGACAGGTGAGCTGGTGTGCTTCCATTCCATGCTTTGTCTTTTGGACTCTGGTTCAAAATGGTGAACCCAAGTTTCATCAGACATTAAAATCTTGTTTAGAAAAGGGCCAACTTCCCTTTCATAGAGTTCTTTCAAGTCTGTACACACTTTGAGTCTTGTTTCTTTGTGTTGTTGTGTTAACTCTTTCGGGACCCACCTTGCACATGTTTCGTTGTATGCTTCTTACTGATAATGTTATGAACTGTGCCAACACTTACTGCAACTGTTTTTGCTATATGTTCAATCGTAATACAATGGTCTTCACGAATAATGTCATCATTGTGGGTTTCAAGTGAAGGAGTTGACACTTCAACTGGCCGGCCAGGATGTTGCTCGTCAGTCACTGAGGTTTGACCGTTTTTGTACTGTTCTTACCCACTTATAAAAATTTCCACTGTTCATACAACTTTCACCATACTGTAAAATCATTCGAGAAAAGGTTTTAGCCGGTTTTTCACCTTCAGAAAGCAAAAAACGGATCACTGAACGTTGTTCAACTAATGTGGAAACTTCAAGTGGACACACCATCGTAAAATGCAATATTGAGGTTATAAACAAAATGATTTTTATCCATCAGCTGTTCTCAGCTCATCCCAGTGATGCCAACCTAAAGTCATGAAAGTACAAAACTCCTCCTACAAACGGTTTCATTCTTACATCAATTTCTCTCTTTAATTATTGAATATCCCCTGTATTATGTTTTGTAATGACTTTTTAATTTTTTTTCAGTTTTTGATAGTACTATAATGAACTTGTCAGTTAATATTATTTGTTTAAGACAAAATTATTTATGAAAATATGATAGCATACTTGCTGAATTAATAGACTT